>NC_082689.1:99501099-100879242 GCF_949987515.2 Delphinus delphis | reverse complement strand
GTTTGTGCCTCCAAGCAACCCTCAGTACCAGAGTCTGAAGAAGTCAGTACTCTCCAGAGAAACGCAAACATGTTGATATATGTTTGGTTTATTTACTTCAAGAAGTTGGCTTCATGATTGTGGATGCTGCCAAATCCCAAACTAATAGGCCAATCTGGCAGGCAGTAAACTCTCAGGGAGGGGCTGATGTTCCTGATTTGAAGCAGAGTTTCTTCTTTTTACAGAAACCTCAATTCTTCTCCTATGGCTTGCTTGAATGAGACCTACTCACATTAGCATGGATAATCTCCTGTACCTTAGGTCATTTGATTATAGATACTAACCAGATCTACAAAATACCTCCACAGTAATACCTGTATTAATATTTGATTGAATAATTGGATATTATAGTCTAGTCAATGAGACACATGAAACTAACCATCATTCTACATGACCCAGCAATGTCTCTCCCATGCACACACTCAACATAAGGGGAACGTATATTCACACACAATCTTGTACATAAATGTTCAGAGCAGCCTCATTCATCACAGCAAAAGAAAAAAAAGTGGAAGCATATTCAATGTCCAACTACTGGTGAATGGATAAATAAATGTGATATAACCATATAATGACCATATAAATCAGCAAAGTACTGACACATGTAACAACATGGATGAACCTTGCAAATATTATAACCTAATGAAGTCAGACACCAAAGGCTGTATATATATATATTGAAGGCTGTATATATATATATTGAAATTATACAATATATATATTGTATAATTTCATTTATATGTCCAGAATAGACAAATCTATAGAGACAAAATAACTAGATTAGTGGTTGCTAGGGATTAGGTGAGGTAGAAAAGGCAAGTGACTGTGAATGAGTAAAGGATTTCATTTTGGGATGTTAAAAATATTTTGGACTTAGTGGTGAATACTGACAATTGACGTCCAGTGAATTGTACACTTTAAAAAATACGTTTAGGGCTTCCCTGGTGCCGCAGTGGTTGGGGGTCCGCCTGCCGATGCAGGGGGCGCGGGTTCGTGCCCCGGTCCGGGAGGATCCCACGTGCCGCGGAGCGGCTGGGCCCGTGAGCCATGGCCGCTGAGCCTGAGCGTCCAGAGCCTGTGCTCCGCGGCAAGAGAGGCCACAGCAGTGAGAGGCCCACGTACCGCAAAATAAATAAATAAACAATACATTTAAACAATAAAAAATATAATGTACATGAGGCAAATTGTTAGTGCTCAATAAATGGTTTTCCATGAAAAAATAAAATAAAGAGAATTGAAAAATAGACATATGCTTCCTTCAAATGTTTTCTTTGCATGTGTATTTGACAATTCTGATATAGGCTCAAAACGTTTCACGATGGATTGAAATTCACAGCTTTTTTGCATAGTTATGTCAATAGTACACCATATACATTTCTCAGTTATAAAATATTTAAAATGTAGCAAGAATTTAAAGATTTTTGTTAATTACTCTTAACCATGTTATTCTGTGGAATTAACATTTTTCCTAATTTTTATATTATCTTCTCTAAGCCTATTTTAAAATACTATTATTATAAGAAGTTCATCTTTCTTAAGTTCTTGCAAAATATGTCTTCTTTTTTATAGAAATAACTATTTTAATTACTTTATTTAATCAGTCTATACCCTAGTTAATGAAATTACATAATTGTGAGTTCAAACAGACATAAAGAGGAATGTATCAAATAGCAGGAAGAAAAACACAGATACGTTAGTCACTCTGTTTTGCTAAGACATGAAAAGCACATTTGACTTAGTGAACTGGTTAAAAGAGATCAATTAGAGAGAATTCTATCATAGACACTTTACTTATTGAATTAGCTGGAAGTTGAAGATGACTAATAAAGACAGATGAAGATACCCACTAGTGCTAGTTTGGGCTCCAACGCCAGTCTCAATTTTTAATTTTAGCCCCTCACCAACCCCCTTGTCCTTTACTAACTGTATGATTTGCATAAATTACTTAACCTTTTTGTGCTTTTGTTTTCTTATATATAAAATAGTACGAAATAAAATTATACATAACACAGATTTTTATGAAAATTAAATGCATAGATTACAAGTAAAACGCATACTGCTAGAGATAAATAAAAGTTACTTTAAGGAAAAAAAAGACAGAGACTCTCTTGAGGAGAGTTCTAGAATGTTTGTTCAAATGGAAAATTCAAGGAGTACTGAGACTACGTCTTGTTTTGTAGATATTTGATTGTTGGTTAGAAAACTGTCCTTTATTAGGACATAGTGGGTTAGTCTAAAGCACTGGCCAAGAAAAGGAAGAGAATCTTATCTCTAATTTTCAGGGCTAAGACATACAGACAGTCTGTGATTCTCGTTCCCTGCACTTGATTCACTGTGGTGAACATATACTGATACAGGGTAATTACAGAATACAAACTACCAATTTATGTTGTATAGAAATACTGTTCTTTGTGGTAGGCATCTGCTCCACCTGGATCTACTCTGATAAATGTGAGTAATGTGCCTCCAGACTTGACTAGGATTAACCCTGCCATGTGTAGGATCCCCCATGACCATGGCCATCCTGTCATTACAGCAGATTGAGGTAGACCACTGACCCATTTGGGCTAATTAGTTTCTTTCTCCCAAGCATTTGAAACTAGGATTGAAAGATGATACGTAATTAGTTTCTTTAGATATTCAAACTGAGAAGATACATAAACTGACAAGTTGTGAAGCAACCGCATTCTACTACTTATATGGAAAGGCAGGAAAAAAGTATTTGGCTGGGAAAAGAATTAATAAATTCTCAGATAAAGACAGAAATACATGATACATTCTTAAAAGACGAAGAGAGAAACACCTTTGTTTCTTGTTTTCCAGGTCCCAAATCGAGTCTTTTGAGAGTCTGACTATACTTATTGCCCTTTCTTTCTTATAAACAATTCCTCCTTTTTTGCTAGAGTTAATTTGAGTGAATTCTTTTTCTCAACCAAAAGATCACTGACCATGAAGAAAATGGGTCAGGTAATAACTGTCAGTGGTCAGGCTTCCTCCATCAGATAAAATGGAGGAGAAGCAATTGTGTGGGAAATTCCAACGAAAAGCACTGAATTATTTTGGCCAGAAGTAAAGAGAGGAAGAGAGAGAAACTATGTTTTTTTTCCTAAGTTTAATTAATCAGGCTATTGCCTACATATTAAATTTAATTTTCCCAGAGGATGCCAGTTCAAAAAAACATCTGAAATCAGAAGTCCTTAGATGTATTATGAAGTAGATTTGTATGTAAAAAAGATCTCACTGGGGTTAAGCTAAAATCGCCCTGACAATAAAAGAGTCTGCAAAAAGTAAGAATTTATTAAGCCCAATGCTCAGAGTACCTAAGTAAAAATTAATTGGTGGTGATAGACACACACCTCCTACCTCAGAGCCCTCTCTGTTCCCCAGAGCCAAAGATGCATTTACTTTAACTGGGATTTTTAGCCAGATATTTCTGAGTGCAAAAACTTCCAAAACTATAAGAGCCTTCTCAGGAGGGGAGGGTCTTCTTGTCAAATTCCTTGAACACCTTGAGGGGACTTTTAAGTTCATAACCTGATTTTGCCTACTCATATTTTACACTTTCCAAAGACACTGATTCATTCATTCCACAAACATTTATTGAGCAACTTCTATGTGGCCAGTTTGGTGCTAGGTTTCTTAAGAGGCAGGTATGAAAGGCAGTCTTTTATCTGAAGGAATTCAAGTCAAGGAAAGAGAAAAGTAGAGGAACAACTGCAATAAAACACCAAGACATATGTGCTCATGAATACTTTGAAGTGAAGAAGGGAACTCACTTCATTTTGTGTGGAGATGGGAGAGTGAAAATTTCTTGAGAGAGATAAATCGTGAATAATGAGTCTTTGGGGGCAAGAGGACCTTCCTATCAGAGAAAACAACATATGAGCAAAGTCACAGAGAAATTGTAAGCAGCTTTTGTCAGGAAAGAGCTCTTTGCAGGAAAGAGCTCTCTGCAGCAGGCCCCTTTTGTCTTGTCACTAAGCTTAAACCACGCACCCCCATGCTCTACACATCTCCGGCCCTAGCACACCTTTCAAATCTTTTGATCACACAATACCTTGTCTAAGCTGTTGGTTCCTTCCATAGATCAAAGAAGTAGAAATGAAGAATAAGTAATTAATAGATGACCATATCTCTTCCCTAGCTTCCCTTTCAGTAATCTCACAAACTGTGTGAACAAGATAACATGAAAGAAACATCACAAGGAGTTGACAAGCCTGCACACAGTGGGGGACGATGAAGACTCTGAGCCCCACCTCAGTGATTAACTGAGATGACTTCCCTTTTTCCCTTTAAAATCTTTCATGGCCGAGCAGAATCTTCAGAAGCGGTTTTTGGGGACACTAAGTTCACCATCTCCCCAGATTGCTGGCATTCTGATTAAAAGCAACTTTCCTTTCTACCAGCACTTGCCTCTTTCCAGTATTGATTTTCAAGTTTGGTGACAAAATGGCAGAATATGGGGCAAGGGCTCGGGGTGGTGGTGGGGGGCGGGGAGTGATAAAAGTAGTCTGCAGATGAGGAGAGATGAGGTCTAGAAGGGGTGTTAAAGACTATGCTTAGGGATTGAGATTTTGTCTTAAAGGCCTTCAGAACATATTGAAGGCTATAAACAAAGAAATGAAATGTTTAAATTTCATATTTGTCATGTATATTTTTATATTAAATAATGATGAGATATAGCAGCTACCATTTTCTGACCATCTCTAATAGGTTAATAAATCTTGTGGGGAATAACTAATATCCAGCAAAAGTTGAGCAAGAAGGTATAGAAAGTTTATCAAATGTTTCTGGGTTGACCAGGCAATAATTTTAGAACCAGAACTGAAATCTATATCTGAGTTCATGTCCGTTCCACTATACCATCTGCTTCCTGAATCAGAATCCAGGTTTAGAAGTTAAACTTCACTGCCTCTCTAATGTGTTATTCTTGATGCTTTCACTGGCACAGATCTTTGGGCTGGGATAGAAGTCAAGGCCATTGCCTATCATCACAATGACTGACTTGAGAGGGAGAATGATTCGTTAGAATTCATACTAATTTGAACCAGCTAGTATGTCATCTACTACCACTTATGTACATCACACTCCCCAAAACGTTTTTGTGCCTCTATTGTATAACTTATTTTGTTTCACGTTAAACTCTATTTTCTTTGAGGGCAAGAAATAGGGCTTATTTTCTTTCATAATAATAATGATCCCCAAATTATTTACACTGTACCAGGCTGTGTTCCAGTCAGCTCATTTTCTTTTTCTTTTAACAAATACTCAATTCAACCCTGTGAAGTTAATATTCTTCCTATCTTAAAGATGAGGAAACTAAGGTCCCAAATGGTTCAGAATTGTCTGAGGTCATTCATCAAGTAAGTGCTGGATTCAGGATTTAATTGCAACATCTCTACTACGCTATCATGTGTGTTTTACCAGGCTTGGTACACAGTGCTCAGAAATCTTTGTTGAAGAATGAACGAACACATTAATTAATCATCGTATTTTGAAAATGAATAGCTCTTAAGCAGTCATTCTCCAAAACAAGGTTGTTCACAAGATTTTTGTAATATCTAGACCCAGAAAGATTTAAATTAAACACTGATAAAAATGAGCATAATGTATGCAAACAATAGTGTACTACACACGGAGACTGAGCGTATATTTTGTCAAATTATCAGACCAAGTGACTATCCTCTCTAATTGCCAACTTGGGACTTTCTTATGCACATCCTGGTTATGAGGTATCCTAATCATCAATCCTGAAACACCAGCCTGGTCTGAAGATTCTTCTTGTACCATCTGGTTGCAGGCATGTGTTGGGGGCATGTAGAACTCTACTGTAAACTTAGGAGTACTATTTCATGAGCCTTCTCATCCATCATTCACTTACTCTGAAACTTCTTTCTCTTGGTTTTTGCTTTGCTTCATTTCTAACCTACCTTACCCACCTCTCTATCTCCACCTTTTTTCTGGACCGCTAAGCTCTCTGGTTTGGATTCAGCACCTCCATTTTAAGTTAGCACGGCCTCTGTATCACACCATTGAATGCTATCTTCCAGTTGCATCCATGTTCTCCACAAGTACCAGGAATTCCACTACCAAACTGACCTTAGGTCTCAGGGGCCCCTGGGTGGGGCCTGATTTTCATCTTACTTCCATTGTTATAGCAGAGGGACCATATTTGTAAAACTTCATTTTAAATTATATCTTCCTATTTAGCTCACTCACTTCATCAATATACTATGAGGATTCATTTCAAAAAAGTTTAATGCACAGAATCAAGGCATCTGGGTCTACAAGTGATTTGCCCTTTGACACAAATAAGCATGGATTTCCTTGTCTCTCATCCCTACCTGTCCACTGATACTGTTTGGTACAAGTGATGTAACATATGGAAGGTCACATTGAAAGCATCTTTTAGGAGTAAGATAAAATAAAATCAGAATATTTAAGTATAATATTCATGGATCAGAATTTAAGCAGGCTCCTTTTCTTTTATATGCAGAAAATGTTTCTTTTTGTTAATAATGTAATAAATGTTGAAGTCTATGTAGGTCAAATACAGAATTAAATAAGATAATAAAATAAGCATAGGTTAAAAAAAGAGAGAAGTCTCTCCCATATTAAATTTCAATTATTAAGCATTTTGTTTTTCTTATACAGACTTTGAAACCAAATATATTTTTGGTATCTCTTACTACTTATTGGAATTAAGCTTAACCTCATAGTAACACTGAGAATTGAAAGCACTTATCAATTTTTCTCTTTTAATTGGTAGAAATAATGAATGTAATTTTATATTACTATATGCATACTTATAACTTTCTCTTTTGTCTAATGTAATTTACCTTTTCTTTTTTTTATGAAATGTAGAGCATTATTTAGAGGGGAGTTATTACCAAGACTGAGAATTGTAATAGCTGCAGTTCAATTTTTACGGCTTAGAGCTTAGTGGCTCAGAGCTTGGTAAATAAGCACCTCTCTGAGCTTTTTAAATAGTATTTGAGCGGAGGTAAGTTTATGAGTTAGCTATAAAATTATAATTAGGTTATGAAAAGGAAACCTCATTTAGTGGCAGTCAACAAACTAATATAGTGACCCTAAATCCCAACATGACTGTTTAGTTATTACAACATACCACTATGAAGCCTATTAACAGGCCTAATTAAGGCATCAATCACCTATCAGAACTTCAATAAGCCTACAATAACTCTTTTTATGGCATTTTTAGCAATCTGCTCTAATGCACTGGGGGGCCATATACAAATGAATTAGATATTAGGGGTCCTGATAAGATGAGGCTTTTTGGCAGGCGTTCTCAGTCCCTGTACTTTCACAAGCTTGCTGGGAAAGAGACCAAGTATTTTCTAAGAAGGACAGAGTGAAGCCTGAGCTGTTATCCATTTAACAACCCAATTGCCAGGTTTTTAGACCCATATAGGCATTCACACAGAGTAATAGAGGCCATTGGGCATTTCTAGGGTTATAGATTCTGTTTTGTTCAGACTGCGCTATCCAGACAGCCGTCTATGTGGAACAAATCGCCTACATGATAGCCACTCTGTATGCAGTTGTGTGGGCAGACTTTCAGAAGAGCACATGAATGCTTTGGACCTACTGTGTTAATGGACCTGACTTTCTCAACTGAATATCTCTCTAATAAATCAAGTACACTTTAGTAAGACAAGTTTAAGGGCAGGGCGTTATTTGGTAAATCTCCATGAAGTCACAGACTTTAGTTTATTCTAATGTAGGCGTTAGTATTTTCTAACTGATTTGTAAGTTGGGAAATTGACAGAAGAACCATCCATATCCCTCAATGAAATCACCCCGGCTTCCTGCTTCATGGGTCATCAGGGTATCTGAGGAAGGAGGAAACAAGTTGGTAGTTCATGGTTGTACTGGAAGAATAGCAATTTCAAAATCTCTAGAAAATATATATTTCATGACTGGTCAGGGGGTGTGGTGAGTAAACGGGAGGATGGCAGTGGTGAGGATATGATTGATCCGGTGAGGATATAATCCCTAACCTGGGGCCACCAACCGATTGCCAGGCTGAGGGCTCACCTTGCACATTACTGTATAGGAAACACATTATAAGATGTGGATTGGAAGGACCAAAAGTCTTCCTAAACTAGGATGGCTTCCAAACGTTGGTCCCCTGATTTATGTTTCTAATATTAGTCATTAATTTGAATTAGTGGGTTGAAGCTTTAAAAACGTAAAGGTGTTAGCACTTGAGGGACAATGTTTTCGACCACATTTAGGTATTTAAACACTTGAGTGGGTTAGTTATTTTTCCAAAAAAAAAAAAAAAGTCCATGAAGACATGAGGTAGGAATAGGTCAGTTTTGAGAGAGGAAATAGTTTGGGGTTATTGGAAGAGGTGTGTAAATCTTGATCATAGACAGACAAGGGTGGGGGCAGATTTCATATAAATAACTAAGAAAGGAAAAGACAGGTTCCCTAAAGAGACCTTCAAAATGAAGAGGATATCACTGAGATAACAGAATACTAATGATTCTTTTTCTGCTTACTTAGTTAAAGTAATTTTAGCTGGTGTAACAATCAAATCTCCCAAAATATCAAGGCTCAAACATGACATTTCATTTCTTGGACACATTAATTGGCAGGCAGGTTTCCTCCAGTTGATAATTTAGAGACTCAGTTTTCTTCTGTCTCAGGTCTTCATCATCTTTTTTTTGTGTGTGGTACGCGGGCCTCTCACTGTTGTGGTCTCTCCCGTTGCGGAGCACAGGCTCCGGATGCGCAGGCTCAGTGACCATGGGGGCCCAGCCGCTCCGCGGCATGTGGGATCTTCCCGGACCGGGGCACGAACCCGTGTCCCCTGCATCGGCAGGTGGACTCTCAACCACTGCGCCACCAGGGAAGCCCTTCATCATCTTTTAAAACATGACCTCCAAGGTTACCAAACCCACCTGCATCAAGTTGGTGGAAAGGGAAGGGTGTGTATGACATGTCTAACTGTAAAGGAGTCTGGGAAATGGGCTTAGTGAAAGCCACCGATCTCTGACACACTGGCATTTTCCTGATCCCTGGTGCTGGCTCTGCATTGCACAGTCTCCAGCTAAAGTCAGTCGTAATAAGACGAAAAGAGATGTATATAAAGCGAGTGGCAAAAGGAGAGAAGAGTTTTCATTGTACTCAGCTTTGGTAAAAATAAAAATGTGCCTGTTGATGGAGGAGAATTGATATTTGAGTAAATAGGGCTGGCAGAACAAGATTGGAGTTTTCTGCTTTGTTGATACTCGTAATAGTTATCATGTATGAAACTAAGGCCACATAACCCTATCAAATGAGTAGAGTATGGAAAAACAGTCTTGGCACTCCTAATCATCCTCTTGTCCCCAGCCATGCTGAGTTTATGAGTAATAAAATTTATCCAGTGGTTTTCCCAGTTAAAACACCAGAAATATTAAGTCTACTTCTATCTTAATCCAAAATATCATGGAGGCGGTTGTGAAATTCTCTAATTTACTTCTCAGGAGACTTAGTGAGGATATGGGCTCAGTAGTATATTCTAATTGCTCTCGTCTTTAAAGGCAATACTAATCTGGAAAATGTGATCCCTTAAGTATAGAGAGAGATGCAAACTGACTTTTCACTAAATTAAAAAATAATTTGGTTTTGGCTGCCGCCCCAAGTTCACACAACTGCTTCTAGCAAAAGCATTTTTGAAAATTGTCGAGTCTGATGTTGGGATCTCACAGCTGGACTACAAACCCACTATATGCACCCACTATTTTGATTTAAGAACTCTAAACCCAGGTATTCTTAGGACTGAGAGCTATACCAGAACATCAGAGACATTATAAAATATAATTCTTTATTAAAAGAAGCAATGGGGAAAACAGCACTTCTTTTTTTTATATTTGAATTTTGTTTTATTTTATTTTTTTATATAGCAGCTGTTTATTAGTTATCCATTTTATACATATTGGTGTATCCATGTCAATCCCAATCTCCTAGTTCATCCCATCACCACCTCCCGCCCCCCCAAACACTTCTTTTTAATTTCTTTTCCTCGTTAATAAAAATTGCTTTTTGTTGATGTTTTCCTGGAACATTCGGTCCCTATGGTGGGATATTGTTACCATTGAGTAATGCCAGCTCAGTACCTAATGTTGCATCCCTAAATCATTGTGCAAAACATTATTGTAAAGTTGATCATTAGAGCTTGAAGATCGTCATGCACTTTAAACCAGAACCGTAGAAAGCCTGAGATGTCCGCAATGATGAACAGCTCCTTAAAAACTTGTGAGGGTAATTGTGCAGATTTCTTACAATTGCTCAGTCAATTTTAAAAGAGAAATAGTGTTGGTATTTTTCTCATTCTTCCTCATAAGAGATGCGTCTATGCTCATAGAATAAGGTGACTCATCATGACTTTGTCACAGTGAGTGGACAGAGGGCAAAAGCCAGAACTCCAACATTATCCAGCAGCTGTCACTTCCATTTAAGGGACTGACACATCTTCTCATGAACACTGCCTGAGGCAACCTTTTACAAACTGTTCACATAATAATTGAGAAAACCTGGAAGAAGTTTTCTCCAAAATAATTTTAGGAGTTGACTTAACATGAAAAGGTAAGCTAGTCTTATCAGCATTATGTAAGAATGACATTTTTCTCTTGTTTCGAGAATTAATTCAGATTTTTGAAGATCTTGTAATGTCATTTCTTCCTTTAGGTTATAAAGAGTGCTTTTTCCAGGGACTTCCCTGAAGGTCTGGTGGTTAAGACTCCACACTTCCACTGCAGGGGGCACGGGTTCTATCCCTGGTTGGGGAACTAAGGTCATGCATGCTGCAGGGCAAGGCCATAAAAATAAAGAGTGTTTTTTCCAGCTATTGTTTGGTCTGGAGTTTGGTGTAGCACACAAATTTATAAGGCAATAAATTTTACATGCTATCCTTAAGTAGAAAGAAAAGCATTTGTACCTTCATACCAAACTTTTCAATCTTGCCTTATAGATGGAGAAGGGGACTTACTTTTGTCATTTCTTCTCCTGTGGAAAAGAGTATCAGTTAGGAATTATAGTTCTCCTACAAGTAACAGAGACACCACCACTCCTTCCCCCCAAAAAGTGGCTTAAACAAATTAGGGAATTTATATTTCCCTCTGGTAAGGGTAAGTCTCAAGATAAACTATTCAGTACTGGCATCATACTTCATGTTGCTATGCATGACTCAGGCTACTAACCTTCATATTTGTTCTTCTATGATGGTTCTGTGCCTGCGGCCATCACATCTGAGTTCCAGGTTTGTGGAAGCAACAAGGCCAACTATAAAAGTTAGTACATCCTTAGAGTATGCCACTCTTGTAGGGAAAATGTCCACAAGCTCTACCCAGCAACCTCCAGTAACACCACACAAGACAGAAGTCTGTCCCATAGATATCAATGCCTCAAGTAGGACTGGTAAGTGTTGCTTCTAAACTGGACACATTGTCAGTCTGAACAAAATATGGGTTGGTTATGCTACTAAGGAAGAAAGAGAGAATGAATATTAATAAGCAGCTCATGGTCTTTGTCACAGGAGGACTGAGAGAGAAATCTCTGCACTGCCCCCCTCCTGGGCCCTGTGACCCACTTTCAATCCATTTCCCAAAGAGGGAGGATTAGCCATCATGTTTGACCAGAGATTAAAATTAATTAGGTCCTCTTCTACTAGGAAGCAGAGATGCTGGTCCTAAAAGGTGCTGACTTGCTTCTTGAATCCTTTTACGTGTCCTGTGTCAAACTAATAGAGCTCTATGCATATATTCCATTAGTCAGAACTCCAAAGGAGAGGAGGAAACAGAGGCATCACGAAGCCCCCAGAGACAGCAGTTTATGTCTTGATTAAATATTGAAATTTGCATGAGTTAAAGTGTTTTCTACTTCCTAGCTTATTGGCCTCTTTTCCTACTTCTCTAACACACTACTTTTCTGTCTCTAGCCACCCAGAGTTTTCCCCTGATGTGTCCCATCAAGGAAGCTTTTCCACCTGGACTCCTTGAGCAGTGTTGGTGACCTTCTCCTTACCTGTACCCATCCTCCATGCTCCTCCCAGGTTTTGTAGAGCACTTACACACTATGTCATAAATATTTACTTGTTTTTCCTCCACTAGGTGGTGGATCATTAAGGATGAGGACCAAGGCTTGACTCTTCTGGTATCTTCAGGGACTAGAAATATCTTGCCACATAACTCTTAATTAATGGTAATTAGTGTTATTATCTAATATAGAGCTAGAAACAAATAGCACTGAATCATCAGAACTAAGCAGGTGAAAGTATTATCTTTCAGAAGAAGCTTGGAAACTCAACAGAAGTCAAAATCTTTATTTGTGGCAATGGTTTAAAAAGTATGTTTTAAAACAGAAATAGACTCACAGATATAGGAAACAAACTTATGGTTACCAAAGGAGAAGGGGTGAGGGATAAATTAGGAGTTTGGGATTAACAGATACACAGTACTGTATATAAAATAAACAACAAGGGCTTCTCTGGTGGCGCAGTGGTTGAGAGTCCGCCTGCCGATGCAGGAGACACGGGTTCGTGCCCCGGTCCGGGAAGATCCCACGTGCCGCGGAGCGGCTGGGCCCGTGAGCCATGGCCGCTGAGCCTGCGCGTCCGGAGCCTGTGCTCCGCAACGGGAGAGGTCACAACAGTGAGAGGCCCGCCTACTGCAAATAAATAAATAAATAAATAAAAGAAACAACAAGAATCTACTGTATAGCACAGGGAACTATATTCAATGTCTGGCAATAACCTGTAATGGAAAAGAATCTGAAAAAAAACATATATATCTGTATATCTATAGATATATATCTGAATCACTTTGCTGTATACCTGAAACAAACACAACATTGTAAGTCAACTACACTTCAATTAAAAAAAAACAAAAAACAAGTGCAGGGCTCAAAGTTTTCACAGGCAACGGTTTCCAGTATAATTCAATAATATTGTTTTATTTACATTAGTTTTTATCACGTATGACAAGTGATTTTGATTTCCATTTAAGAATGTGATGTAAAGTGTCCTTTTAAATAAAAGTTTTAAATAGATGTTTTCTAAATTTAAAAAGTAAGAATGGTTTAAGGCGAGGTATGGCAGAGGATTTTAAACAGGATTTGTGTATCAGAATCATTCATGCTCTGCCCTACCTTCAACACTCAGATTCATAATCAATAGATTTAGAGTGGGACCAGGCTTCTGTATTTTTAAACATCCCCCAGGGACTCTGCTTCACAAGCTAGATTGGATTTGGGAGGAGATAAGCAGTGGCCACAGAGTTCTACTCTCCTCCCCTGTGAGCAGCACAGCTGCGGTCAGTTTTACATATGCAGGAGCTCTCCACTGAAGCTAGTGGAATCTGCTGAGGAGTTTCCAAAACTCCAGATGCCCAGACTACACCCAGGAGAGTTAAACTGGAACCTTAGGGAAGGGGCCCAGTCATCAGTACATTTTAAGGCTCTTCAGGGCATTCAAATAAGTAGCCAAAGTTTAGTGTCAATGGAATACAGAGATTCTGTAAGAATTTTTAACAGCTGCTACAAAACAATAAGAAAATAAAACCTGAGCAAATAAATTAAACCCTACGGTGACATTTCAGTTATTACTTTATGCATGTAAAATTCATACCAGCCAGACATTGCCTGGGCATTAAGTTACTGCCTCATTTCAGGTGTCTCTTGCTGGTTTGCTCTGCCCTTTGGTACATACCTCTTTCCCTGGTCTTTGAACACCTCACCTTTCCTCTGTACTCCAGAATCTGTGAACCTCAGAATTTTGTTCTCAGATGAATTCTGGACCACTTCTTCCTCTGATCCTTGCACATCTTCCTCTCTAACTATGGCTTACCTCCTTGAATCTTTTCCATGACTTGCTTTATCTCTGATACTTATCTGATCCCTTGAGTATTTCATCTTTACCATGTTCAGCTGTCTCTGTGTTCTCAATCTTGATCTCAATGCTATGTGACAGAACATCACATGTTGATGAATATTCACCAAAAATCTGCAGGATCCCAGGACTAGATGCAAGTAAAGTATAAGGAAATTAGCGTGAACTTTAAAAGAATTGAAACCCATTCTGATTTTTAATACATTCCGTTTCTTTGCCCCATTTTGCTTTTATGCACATAACCAGCCAGAGCACAGATGGGATTTGTGCCCCTGGATGTCCCGTAATTTTTTATTTATCATACTTCTTCTGGACAGCCCTCTTAATCTTCAAGAATTGCTTCAACGTTAGTGAATATTTACCTACAAAATATTATGCTTAAATAAATAAAGACTTGCATCTGGAATGACCCAGATAACTCTGGTGCTCTAATCGTCATTTTTCTGGTCCATGGAACAGATGCACACCTGCACTCAGTCTGTACTTCATCATTAGATTGTCTTTCCTCACATAGTAGCTCTTCCCTCAGCCTCTCATTCCCCTTTTAAGGATTTCACCAGCCTCTCAGAGTGGGCATTTGATTTTTCCCGCTCTTTCATGGCAAACACTTTGTTGATTGCTTTTCATAATACATTTTGCATCCTTCACAGGGTTTGCCTTACCCTAGAAGGCTCTGCCACCCATCTTTTCCCCATAATCAGACAGTATGTGCCCCTCCAAGAACACTGTTTTGTAAGGTGATTTCTCTGCTCAAATTTTGCGAATGGTCTACCTCAACCAAGGACTAACTCCTGGGCCCTTCACAAAATTGTTTACTACCCTACTGCAGGGACCCTCTGCCCTCCTCACTGTGGGCATTATTCTCCACGTGCAATGTGGGCTTTTCCAAATCTGAACTCTTGTTCTTATTCATATTAGCTGTGGCACTCTCTGTTTAAATCTTATTCCTCTTTTATCTCTTTCTAATATGTCACTTATGGCAGGAAATCTTCTCCAGTCATGACAGTTGAGTATGTTCTCTCTCATCTGGGTACAAAATACTTCCGTCCATTCTCATGGTACTTATTAGTTTCTTTCTTGTACTGTAGTTATTTATGTATAGCTTGTCTTTATGAATAGCTTAAACTTTCCTTGATATCACAAACACACTCATTTTTATATCCCCCCTACCCACACATCAAATCATTAGCTCATTATCCTGGCCATAGTAGCTTCAGGATAATTAAGTTATTTTCAGTAATTGAATATTGAATTAACTAATTAATTAATTCAATTAATGAACAGAAATATACCCTCTGAACAGAGTTGCTTATTTGTATTTTTTTAAGTATTTCTGTTTTCTAAGGCATTTACATCTCTTTCTCTAGTCCCACTAATATGGAACTGTTTGAAAACTGAATCAAATACTAGCCTCTTAGTGGGGAATTATTGGGTAGCAATGGCGTAACAGTGAGGCTGTTTAAACATCCAAGTCCTACAGAGCCAAACAGAACTTCTAGGAAAGAGGAATTAGCTGTGAGACATTTAAATATAAATGTATTTGGAATATTTGTGCAAAAATAATGGAGACTGAATGTTGATTTTTAGGCATGATTAATATGAAGGTATGAAATGTATCATATTAGGGAAAGAAAATATGCCTTGGCAGGAACTTTGGAACTCTCTTGTGAATATAATGTCTTGGGGCCAGATTTTTTTCTAAAAAAATGTATTGTCTATATTATAATGATGACAACTGGAAAATATGGTACAAAATATGCATAAGTAATCACTGCAAAGCCAAGTTGTTGAAGCAAATAAAACTGTCCAGGGTAGGAAAAATCATTTTGAAAAACATAAGATCTTGTAGGAAAATACATCTTAAGAAACAGATTTCATGTTAACCTATTGGAAACCACACACACACACACACACACACACACATACACACACACACTTGCACCAAAAAGTATTATATATATGTATATATCCATATATATATAACATCCATCACTCAAGATGGCCGACCAGAACCTGGAGAAGCTGAAGACAGAATCTGGGCTACTGAAGCAGCACACACACAAGTCAGTCAACTGGCTGCTCGGGGCCGTGCTTTTATTATCATCTGCTTCATCTTCATTGGCATAATCCTCTTCATCTGTATCATGCCCAAATTCAGATAAAGACCTGGCCTGGCCAGGAAAAAAAAAAAATATATATATATATATATATATTTTTTTATATATATATAAAATATATATATATAAATATATATTTATATATATATTTATATATATATTTATATATATTTATATTTATATATATATAAAATATAAATATATATATAATATATATAAAAATATATATATATTTTTATATATATATATGGATTATATAACTATTATGAATATTATACTTTACTTAAAATGTATGACTCTGGTCAGTTCCTCTTTTCCACTCATATGTTCTCATCACTGCTGGTTTCAAGTGGATATTTTTTCTTTACATAATATGTACTTTCAGTGGTTATGTTTCCAGGAGTGGGTCTTCATCCAATATGAAATTCCTTTTTTATTTTTAGGAAAATATTTTCCTAATACCTATTGTAATTTAGACCGTTTCCAAAAGTACACATTTTCCCAAACTCTTTCTACTAACTAAAGTTCAATATTAGGTTTGGTTAAACTATTCTCTGGCTTTAAAAAATGATTTAAAGGAATTTTGAAATAATGTCCCCTGCTCATCAGCTTTTAACATTCCTTCCCATTTCTTTTCTACCACATCATATTCCTAAAAATTCCTAGGTCATGTGACTTCATATATTCTGAATTTGAAATTCTTCCAATAACGACACACATTCCAGAAGTTTGTAGAGGGAGATCCCATGGCTGGGGAAGGATTTCTGAATCTGCTTTATACCTAACTTAATATCTCATGTCTATTGATAAAATTAGGAAAAAATCCAGAATTAGCTTCATTTTAAATATATTATGATCCAGTTATAAATAGAACTTGCTATTTTCCTAGAGTTCTTATAAAGATTTTTTTCCTTTTTATGCTTTTTATTTTTCATGAGTTATCACAAGTCCTTTTGGCATTTGACTTCATGCTTAGCAAGGAATATTATATACAATTTGTGAAAAATTGATATATCTTAATATAGAATATTTATCACCATAACCTGGTTTTCTGTAGTTGAGATTTTATCGATTGACTCTTACAGGTCCTGTTGAGCTAAGAAGTAAGTATTCACAAATTGAAAGCCCCAATTATAGTTTCCATTGAAACAAAGGTGGTGGGAACATTCCTGGAGAGGAAAATACATTTTGTTTTGTTGAGCAAAACCCTTAAGGAATATGAAGAAGGAAGTCAAGGGGTTAGAAAGAAACACTAGATTACTCCAATAAGAAAATGGAAAAGAATCATAATAACTTATATTAGCTTCACATCTTTGCTGCAAATAGTCAGAAATATATAAATGGTATTAATATCCTGACAAAATGTTTTATATCTCTGTAAGCATTATGGGAACTAGCATTCTAGTTTCAAATGTTTTGTTGGTGCTTCATGGCTATACCAGATTAACTAGGAATGTTCTCTTTCCAGGATACAAAGCAGGACAGTTTCATGCCCAGGGCATCCAAATTGAAGCCAATGCACTTCTTCCTTCTTTGTGGTGGGCAGCGAGTAGAAGAACAACACCAACAAAAATGGTGCCATTAAAATGACTTCTATTTTCTTTTTCTACTGATTATAAAAGCAATTTATTAGGGGAGAAGATGCCCTATTAAATAATTTTGTAGCATTCTTTGTAGTCATGATGCTATCGTAACAAACTGATTCTGGTATGGAGGGGAAAAAAAGAACTTACTCTTTCTTATTCAAAAAACTCCCAAATGTACAATGAAAAAATCCCTTGATATTTTTACCTTCTATATTTTTTGTCATTGTTTACTTTTCAAATGCCAAACAAATCATGTCCTAGGAGCAATAAAAGTCACTGTATCCTTCTGCAGATGTCAAGGAATAAGTTGAGATGATTCCAAGATGTATAGTGCTGAGAAGTAGACCTAATTCTTAAATGTGAGCTATTTATTTTGGAAAAAGGCATTCTCTACTGTGAGTTTTCATCACTGTATTATATAAGTTTCCTTCTTTCCCAAAAATGCCATCAGAGCAATTGAGTGTCTTACTGGGCTTGAAAGTAGCAACACTTTTCATTCTTGGATTTTGTATCTAGATACCAGGTAGACCTGCTGTCCAACATGATAGCCACTAGTCCCACATGACTATTGAGCCCTTGAAATGTGGCCAGTCCAAGCTGGGATGTGCTGTAATTGTAAGTTACACACCAGATTTCAAAGGTTGAATACAAAGAATAATGTAAAATATCTCAATAATTTTTATATTGATTAAATCTTGAAAAACAATTGTGGATGTATTGGGGTAAATCTATCATTAAAATTAACTTTACTTTTTTAAAAAATTTAAAGTGGCAACTAGAACATCTGAAATCACATATGTGCCTTGCATTATATTTCTACTGAATATTGCTGAGAGAAATTGAGCTATCCTTTCATGAGTTTCTTTATCTCAAAATGATGCACACAGACATTTATAAACAACTCCTGATGGAAGTTATCATTAGAAGGAGCTATAGTAAAGTACTGGCAAACACAAAGTTGGCATAATTTACCGAAAGCTCTATAATTACCTAATGGTTAGAGTTCCTTAACCTTATTATTAATTGTCACACAATTTTTCACTTCTCCCTTGGTCTGAATTTAGCAAATTGCTCTTAATTTTTCAATATGAGGGGGAGGAAACATTGTCATGTAATGACTTCTTGAAGACTAACATAGGATCCTGAAGAAAACTGTGAAAGCCTCACTCCTCCCTGTATTTGGTTTTCTAACATGTGTGAACTGCAGCTATGTTCTAGCCAAATGTGGCCTTATTGTAAACCAGGCTTGTGAGTCAAATGAAAATCAGGATACCTGGGAGCAAAGAATAACTAGCTATAGGAGATCGAAAAAAACTCAAGTTTAGTGTTTCTGTAAATCCCCAATCCTGCAGTGCACGTATCAGAATGATCGTGCAAGAGTTCTGTTGTCTCTACTAGTATAGGGGCAGTGAGCTAGCCTTTGGAAAGAGTCTCTAGCAGAGAAACTGAAGTAGGGGGACGATCTCTCCAGGCCAAAGCTATTTTAGGGTTGTGGTCTCTGTCCTCTCTCCTAAATTTCAGATTGTTCTGGTTTATAGGAGGCTGGGACTCTCAGTAACAGCTTCTGAGACACCATGAAACAATGCATTTATTAGAAATGTTTATATTAGGCAAAACTTACATATTTATTCAAGAGTCATCTAGCTTTTTTGTGTAGTAATTTCTGATCCTTGAGTCTATAAACAGAAAATACACAAGAAAAAAAAAAGTCTGGGATAATTTGAACCACAGAGTACTGTTGGCTGGATTATTTTAATTTTTCATAGGTAAAAATACTGCTTAAGTATACTCTGAATTTTAAGGACACTGGTGATCAACTTATAGAGCAATTAAATTTTCCAGTAGGTCTTCCTTACATTTTTGCTTGAAGGATCCCAATATCAAGCCATGTAACTGGCAGTGGCCCACTGGAACCAAATGAAAATCTCTGGTCCTTTGAGAATTGAGCTTATTTTTCTCCTGTGAGTCTTTTAAGGATTGTGGATGTCTCAGTAATGCTAGTGGGTATGAGACCAATATAAATTGTCAGATACAACTCTCTTTTTACCTAGAATAATGTCCTATCAATTTCCCTCTGCAGATCCTGCCATTTTTTTCCAAGTCCTGGTGCCCACCGCCTGCTAGATGCCCATAACTGAGCCCAGTGTTTATGGAAAAAGAAATCATCCCATTTAGCATAGAAGGTCCCAGAAGGAAACAGTGAAGAGCAGGTGTGTTTTATCTCAAGCCCAGCAGGCTGTCCTGCTACAGAAGGCTCCTCCAGCAGCCTGGCCAGCTGCGCAGTGCATATGGAGAGGAGGCCAGAGTGATGGCTCAGTACATGTGCCAATATCACAACTGCAACCATGAGCTGCTGCTCACAGCATCCCTTGCTTCATGAAAATAGCTGCACCAGAATGAGTATTATTTCTCATAGCCACTAAAATACCCAAGGGCTCAGGCTCGCTCGCTCTCGATCCAGAGATTTCAGAGATCCGATTAATCATCCGACAGGATATTTTTGTCCTAACATTCTTGTAGTGTGAAGATTAAACTGAGATATAGTAGTTACATTATATAAAATGACTTGCTTTGTTGATTTTTGCCTTAGTTTGAGTTCCCCAGGAATATCTTGAGGCCAGGGTCTCTAACAACTAGTTTATGTGAAAGGTGAAGGAAACTGTATGGGGTAATGAGAAAACGGAGGGAAGGCACATTATCAAGCCAGCTACCACTGTGAATCACTGAAGTTTAATTCTGCTGTGGAAACCCTAGGAGCAAGGAGATGGGTGTATTTTTTCACACCTCCCTTTAGATAGTGGTTAAGCACTGCTCCCAATTCCTCAGCACAGATGTTCTCGTGCTTAGGGTGTGAATCTCGCTCACTAGCCAGACAAAGATCTCAGTAAAAGAATACAGATTCTAGCAGTTGGAAGTCAAGTGATTTTACAGCAAATTGGTAATGATAAGGGGATATAGATGGGGTGCATACCACATCTGTGACAGTTTTGTTATTCAAATGAACACCTGAATGTTCGGTGTTAAAAGAAATGACTAAAACTAAACACAAAACAAACCCAGAGCCTTTGTAAAGAATACACTAGGTCAGTCTAGTTGCTATGCATTTATTTGTAGAGGCAAATTGAATAAACGGAAAATTTGGAACAGATTTAGCTACAATCCCACTTGTCTTATCTCTGCTTCCCCTTTCTTGTCTACCCAGGAAACATATGGCTGAAGTTTGTTTATGTTTTAAAACTGGATTTTGCTCTCAAAGTTGTCAACTTTCTAGTAATCTAATCCATTAAACATGGTTTCTTTTAGAATCTGATTCAAAACGAATAGCAAAATTCTCTTAATATTTACAGCCAGAGCTATATTTTGTGAAACTTATCTGGTGTCTCTCATTTACCCATTCTGCTGCTTTTCCCTTTCTTGTATCTCATCCTAAAGATGCCCTTATTTGGGTATTTGGACCTTGACTATTCATTACAATGTTTTTATAAAATTTTATTCCTCTAAAAATTTCTTATTTTATGGATCCCTAGTGATCTAAAATAAACAAGCAAAAACTCTTCATATGCAAAGATTAATGATTCACAGTTGCTCACTTGGTTATTTTTCCCATTTATAATTGAGGATTCAAATATATACATGGAACACTTTAACATTTAATCAGGCGTAGTCACATTTCTTGGGGAGACTGGGAGCTTCTCTAGCCATGGTGTAAGTGGTCTCTTTCACACTGGGACACCAGGATATACTTCTTTAATCCGCTTCTCTCATACTTGCCTTCACATGACCTTGTGTTGTCCACTAGCTCTTTCATGTCACACATTTTGCATCTCACATTTCTAAATGACATTCTTTCCAAATTAAATTTTAGAATGCTGCCTCCTATATAAAAATCTTTGTTTCCTGTTTTTGGATTCCTTTTTTCAAAATGACTTATGGCTCGATTTTGAAAGCCTCACATCGTGTTAAGATTGATATGTGTATATCTGATATATTAACCTCTGATATACGTTATGATATAGGTTATATATTAACCTCTGATATAGGTTAAGCAGTGAGTCAGCAACAGTGGAAATGGCACCCCCTAATGTATTTCACTCTTAGGTGACGAAAGAGATGTCTTCACAAACAAGGCAATCACTCTGTTTTATTGTTTTGTTTTGTTTTGTTTTTTAACATCTTTATTGGAGTATAATTGCTTAACATTGTTGTGCTAGTTTTTGCTTTATAACAAAGTGAAACAGCAATATGTATACATATAGCCCCATATCCCCTACTTCTTTCATCTCCCTCCCACCATCCCTATCCTACCCTTCTAGGTGGTCACAGAGCACCAAGTTGATCTCCCTGTGCTATGCGGCTGCTTCCCACTTGCTATCTATTTTACATTTGGTAGTGTATATATGTCCATGCCATTCTCTCACTTGGTCCCAGCTTACCCTTCCCCCTCCCCATGTCCTCAAGCACATTCTCTACATCTGTGTCTTTATTCCTCCCTTGCCCCTACGTTCTTCAGAACCATTTTTTTTTCAGATTCCATATATATGTGTTAGCATACGGTATTTGTTTTTCTCTTTCTAACTTACTTCACCCTGTATGACATAGAGCTGCAGTGAACATTGTGGCGCAAGACTCTTTTTGAATTATGGTTTTCTCATATTCCTAGGAATTTTATTCTTTTTGTTGAAGTGGTAAATGGGAGTGTTTCCTTAATTTCTCTTTCAGATTTTACATCATTAATGTATAGGAGTGCAAGAGATTTCTGTGCATTAATTTTGTATCCTGCTACTTTACCAAATTCATTGATTAGCTCTCATAGTTTTCTGGTGGCATCTTTAGGATACTCTATGTATCATATCATGTCATCTGCAAACAGTAACAGTTTTACTTCTTCTTTTCTGATTTGGATTCATTTTATTTCTTCTTCTTCTCTGATTGCTGAGGCTAAAACTTCCAAAACTATGTTGAATAATAGTGGTGGGGGTGGGCAACCTTGTTTTGTTCCTGATCTTAGTGGAAATGGTTTCAGTTGTTCACCATTGAGAACGATGTTGGCTATGGGTTTGTCATATATGGCCTGTATTATGTTAAGGTAAGTTCCCTCAATGCCTACTTTCTGGAAGATTTTTAACATAAATGGTGTTGAATTTTGTCAAAAACTTTTTTTGCATCTATTGAGATTATCATATAGTTTTTATCCTTCAATTTTTTAATATGGTGTATCACATTGATTGATTTGTGTATATTGAAGAATCCTTGCATTCCTGGGATAAACCCCACTTGATCATGGTGTATGATCCTTTAATGTGCTGTTGGATTCTGTTTGCTAGTATTTTGTTGAGGATTTTTGCATCTATGTTCATCAGTGATATTGGCCTGTAGTTTTCTTTCTTTGTGACATTGTTGTCTGGTTTTGGTATCAGGGTGATGGTGGTCTCATAGAATGAGTTTGCAAGTATTCCTCCCTCTGCTATATTGTTATCTGAAATCGGGCAGGGCGCAGTCCCAGTGGGATCAGGTGTGCTCAAGGCCCAGGGTGATCACTCTGTTTTGAGCAATGCTTTCAGATCTCCTGAGGCTCTTCTAGTGAGTCATTATGGCTACATAGAGTTAAATTTCAGGAAGTTGATGGAGTGATAATAAAGAATTCTATGAATGAACCTTTTCTGCATTTCTTTTTAGCTCTGAATCATAATGCAATCTTGGTAGATCCTAAAGTATAATGTCTGTTATATCTGTTTCAAGCACTGTTCCCTGAAGTTTCACAAGACTGTGTCACGGTGATCATCTAAACTCAGGGTTGAATAAAAACATGTCAGTGCCCTTCACACTAAGAGGAAGAGGCTCAAAGCCTGAGGAAGCACATCTATGGCCAACGTGGGCTAAGATACCTATTAATTTCAGTAATATGGAAGGAGTCTTTTTATTCATGAAGGCCTGAGACACATTCTCAATCTTAGAATGCCACATATCTCATTAGGTAAGTAAAATTTTCTAAATTTCTTCAAATACCTCATTAATGTATCATTGGGAGGAACAATGAACAGCCCTGGACATACTCCTGACTATTTAATCTCTTTTTCAAGAAAACAGATAGACAAACGAGAGACTCAAAATGAAATATTTTGCCTTGTGAAATGGAAAAATTAAACATATATATACAATAGAGATATTCAGATAACTTCCTTGAGGTGTCTGTGTCCATCATTATACATATCTATCCACATATGCATGGATATGGCTGTACAAATAATGATCAGAGGTGAGAATGTCGGATTTTACCTGAGCCTTGGGATGCTGGAAAACAATAAATATTAAGAACTACACACACACACACACACACACACACACACACACACACACACACACCCCGTTTCATGTTCCTGGAAATGGCTTACTGCAAAGACCCACCACACTTCTCCCAAATGACTTAAATAAGATTCCCTTAAGATTCCCTGATATCTCCATTGTTTACCTATGACAAGCCCCAACAGAGGTCCTCCAAATTCCCATTCTTTTTTTTTTTTTTTTTTGCGGTACGCGGGCCTCTCACTGTTGTGGCCTCTCCCATTGCGGAGCACAGGCTCCGGACGCACAGGCTTAGCGGCCATGGCTCACGGGCCCAGCCGCTCCGCGGTATATGGGATCCTCCCGGACCAGGGCACGAACCCGCATCCCCTGCATCGGCAGGCGGACTCTCAACCACTGCGCCACCAGGGAAGCCCCCAAATTCCCATTCTTAACCTAATAAATGATTAGCTGAATTGTTTTGTCCTTACTGATTCATAAGAACAAAATGCCTTGAGAGGAGGAATATACAAATGAACAGTGACCAGACCATATATAAATGTAGAACTTTGACCCACAACCTGCGGCAACCTGCTCAGGAAACAAACCCTCTGTCTATGACAAACAACCCAGGAAGCCAGCCTACTCTAAGTCTGATTGCTGTCTCTAGTGACAGTCTGTGAAACTAAACAATAACTTCTGTAAAAATCAGCCCCCAAATGGCCAGGACTTGGTTAATAGATGATAACATACCTAATTTTTATTCCTGTTTTCGACTTAGGACCAAGCAGAGAAAAGCCAGATATGCACCCTTAACCAATCACATAGGAAACCCCACTTCTAGTTAGCCTGCCCTGTGGCTTCTGCATGCCAACAGCCTCCAATCAGGGCACACCTGAAGCCTTTTTCCACTATAAAAATTTCCCACGGCTCTACCTGCCTTTGATTCTCTGCCAAACCCAAGTGATGGTGGCTGACTTGCCATAGCAAGCTCTGAATAAATACACTTTACTTATCTGATTTAATTGGTCTTTGTTTACTTCCACAGCTTGTTAACCAAACTTCTTTTCCCCAGGACTCTAGACTTTGGTCCACCCTCAGCCTGAGACAGCATCCATCCCCTCTTATTAAAGGGCCCTCCTGAGAATAGACCAGCCTCAGAGTAAAGCAGTATTGGATCTACTGTCCAATCACATCATACCTTTTCATTCTACTTTCCCACACCCAGTTCTTTGTAGCCTTGTTCACTCCTCTCTATAAGGGAAAAACTGTTTTTGCAGAATCTTTGAGACATTTGCATTTTCTGATAGTCAGAACGCTAACCCTAAACCTAACCCTACTGCATTGATCCCTCCCTCCCTTAGTTTAAAGTCTCACCTAACCAAGACTGGATTTTTTTTTTTAACAGAGCATGTGTGAAAAAGTTGCTGATCTACGTGTATTTATTACTTATGCTTAAGCTTTTATTTTTAAAATGTGAGAATAAGAAAGTTTCTGTACAGCATACGGCAGGGTGCTACAGGGTGACTGACCCCCAAAATATCAATGATTGTAGAAGAAAAAAGTTTGGCTTACAATTCTGCTGAAGCATATACTTGGAAGAATAAGGAAAAGACAGGGATTACAAAGGCAATGTAAACCTGAATGTGACTGAGCCTGTCTTTGCTTGGTTTTACGTGCTAGGAACCATGATAATGCACCATCAACATACATGAAAAATTGGATTATTTTTCCAAATTAGTATTAAAATTGATGTGAGAAGGGCTTTCACATGCTAATTCTTACCAGTAATTTCATCTACTTATCTAGCAAAAACAAACTGTCAAGATTCAGGGAGAAAAACTTTCCTTGGATGTAGTTAGCCAAATTCTTAACATTTTTCTTCAGTTGTATTAACAAATGAATTATGTACTTTTATTGACTCTCCATTAGAAAGACAGGAAAAAAAGTTTGACCTATCAGCCAGAGGTGATCAGTTTCTATCTTCTTCATATTCTAATAAGAAAGGCTTTTTATGGGTAGGAAAGAGCTGCAAATGAAGTATGTTTAAAGAACCGTCAGAAATGCAATAGCGTTCTACTGAGCTTCATGCAATCACCCTATCATGTCAATGATATGCTTAAAAAGGCAGGTGGGCTTCCCTGCTGGCGCAGTGGTTGAGAGTCCGCCTGCCGGCGGAGCGGTTGGGCCCGTGAGCCATGGCCGCTGAGCCTGCGCGTCCGGAGCCTGTGCTCCGCAACGGGAGAGACCACAACAGTGAGAGGCCCGCGTACAGCAAAAAAAAAAAAAAAAAAAGACAACCTGCTTTAGCCACATTAATGCTTCTTTCAATCTTACTAATTACAATAATATCACCTAACCTTTATTTATGGCTTACTATTTGCCAGGGGTTATCCAAAAGGCTTTTGTGTAGTATATTTCAATTCTCATAAATCCTCTATGAGGTAGGTATTACTATCATCAACTGCATTTTATTGATGAGAAAATTGAGTCACAGAAACAATAAAAATCATGCCCAAGGTCACACAGCTAGTAAATATTAGAGCTGAGAACTGAGCTCATACCGACTGACTTCATAAGTATCCCACCCAATCACTATGCCAAACCACTTAGTTTACAGAAAGCCCCTGGATAGAATGGTCACCACCATCTCTTCATCTGATACATCATTCTCTTTAACATGTAGTATTCAGCCTAGAGCCTGCCTTCTCCATGATGTTCTATTTCACATCCACTACCCTATCCTAGAAAGTCTTAGTAACTATATATTCACTTGGCACATAGCAAATATTTCATTAATCACTAAATAACTCTTCATAGGCAGAGTAAATTTCTTGTCTAGCTTCTTTTTTCAAGTAACATTGCTCATTGTAAAAGTTTCAAAGAATCTGAAAGTCATTAAAAAACAATAGTCGTCATTCTCCCCCAAACCAAAGCTTGTTAACTTTTCCTTTTGTTTCCTTCTAGTGGAATGAAAGCATGGATGTGTGTGTTTGTGTGACATTGTAACCGAGTCCAAGCTCATGCTGCTCCTGGCACAACAGGCCAATAAATCGAGAGACGAGGTGTTGGGGCAAGGGACAGTGACTTTATTTGGAAAGCCAATAGACCGAGCAGATGGTGGACTAGTGTCCCTAAGAACCATCTTGCCTGGGTTTGGATGCTAGTTTCTTTTATAGAACGAAGAAGGGGAGGTGAGGAGGTAAATTAAAAAAGGTGATAAGTTGCTGCAAATATTTCCTGGTTCCTGTCAGACTGGGGGTGGGGAGGTGGGGATGGGTTAATTTCTCCTTTCCTGCAGGCATTCCCAGGTGAGCCTTGTCTGGATGTTTCCTGTGAGATAAACAAAAGTAAAGCTGAATTCTCAGGCATGGGAGGCAGTGTTCCCGGAGATGGCCCGTTATGTACACTTTAAGCTACAGGCAACAGCCCTTTAGTGATTAACTTGTAGCAAAAGCAGTAGACTACAAATGCTAAAGTAACAGGAACAGATCCAATATGGAGTCAGATTTGTTCTTCCCTATTACAGCATGTGTATCAGTCAACAAATCAGTGCTTGAACATTTTTTTTAATATATAAAAAATTACCCACTATATATTGTCCTTCATTTTTTCTTTTCCACTTAAGAATGTAACTCAGACTTGTTCTCATGTCTGTCAACGCTGATCTTTTTAATTCCTTTCAATAATTGCTGAAGTTTCTGTTGTATGTAACATACTATATTTAAGCAATAATATATTAATGGAAATTTAAATTATTTAATATTTTTGTCATTGTAAATATGCTGCAATAAACACTTCAGATAAATAACTTGACATTTTTTGTCAGTGTATCCAACAGATAAATTTCCATGAAGTATTCAAAGAATGCATACCTTTTACTATGGACACTGACAAATTGCTCTCTTAAAGATTTAACAATTTACACTCTCATCATTTTACAACTGTGTGAGTGGCAGTTTCCCTGCAAATTCTCCAACACCAAATATAAACTATTTTTGACAAATGGACAGGTGAGAGTGTTATCACATTTCTTATGTCTTTGTTTGTTTGCATTTTCCTGGTGATTTATGAGAAAGTAAATATGTTCACAGGCTTATTGCAGTGCATACAAGCACACACAGACACTCAATTTCTTTTGTAGCTAGTGTTCTACACTAGCTTCTATCAAGGAAAGCTCTTTTGCAAGGTTGGATGTAGAAGTGAGCAACTTGAGGTAATGAATATACAGTAGAAGACCACATTATGTAATAAACACGGTCTCATAGGGCAGAGCAAAGAGTTGTTGGGAACAATGGAGTGGGACCTATTCACAGGACCTTCCTATTCACAGGAAGCAAAATAGAGGTTTAATCAAGAAACATTAGTGGAGGTAATATAAACAAAGCTTTTAAATATTTTATTTAAAATTTGGTTTAGCATGGCCTCCTGGGTTTTAGCATCTATCATAATAAGATTATGCCTGGGTAGCTGCAGGTCCCAGAATGAAAGACATGAAACTGACTTGAACCTGAACCCAAACAATCCCAGAAGACCTTCAGAGATTTGACCAATAAGTAAATGCTTGTTGAGACTATGGAACTCTTTGTTACACAGCATTATCTTGGCAGAACCCTGAGTAATATAATTACATAATTAAACAGCACATAGACCATATTATTATCATTATCTAAAGAAAGGCTCAGAGCATTTAAGTAACCTGATCA
Organism: Delphinus delphis; assembly: GCF_949987515.2. NCBI lineage: Eukaryota > Metazoa > Chordata > Mammalia > Artiodactyla > Delphinidae > Delphinus > Delphinus delphis. The sequence continues at coordinate 100,850,615 of NC_082689.1, read as the reverse complement.
AGAGGATATGTTAAAGAAGAGTCAGTCATGATGATATAAACCTATATCAGAACACAAAGATAGAAGAGTGATTATTTTTCCATTATATATTATGGTCCTCTGAAAAATTTTAAAGTCATCGAATACAGTGGGGTGAGGGCAATAACAAGGACGTTAATTCAAAAGGTAGGTAATGTGTGATTTAAAGTAGAGTAAAATGAAAGAATGGGTTAGAATTAAAGAAGGTCAAAGGAATGGAGTAATATGTAACAGATAATAAGAGCAAATTCAGGATATTTGAATTTTGAAGTATTGCTATCACTGAGATACCCCTTTTACAGTGCTAAATCAAGTAGGATAAACCATTTAGCAGGCACGTACTCGATACCCTTCACTGTGGTAAATAAAGCAGAATTATTGGGAAAATTCTCTTCTTTCAGAAAAATGATACCCATACACTACAATCCTTCTAACAAATAATCAGTGGTTTTACCTTGGAAAATTATATACGTAGAACAAGAGGCAGCAAAAGTACTGAGAATTCTACAATCTATTCTGTCCACCAGACAGGACATGCATTTCTTTTCCAAAATTGCTCAACTTCTATATGTGAAGTACATTGCAATGCTCATTCCGGTAAAAAATGAAACTATTAAGTGGACAATTATAAAACAACGTATGTAGGTAGTAGTGGCCGGATAATCTCCTTTTATACATGTTACTAATAAGGGAAGTAGAATTATGCAAGGAAGTACAGCAAAATATATTATTTTTCCAAGAAATTAGAAGTTAGTGGGAATTAAACAAATAAATCTAACAACACACGTAACACTACAAAAAATAAAATAAAATCTTAAAAAAAGGTAGTGAATTTGTTTTCAGAGATCCTATGTTACAAATAGACACACACACACACACACACACACACACCCTTCATTAACAGTTGGAATAAATCTCCTAATAGATACTAATTTTGTATTGGTTTCCTTTGATGGCTTGAATACGCCACTTAAATTGTTTCATTGTCACAAAGCAACATTATGGGAGAATAAGCTTTTTGCCCTAGCCTCCACTCATACAAATAATTTGGTTCATACCACTATGTTTGGACTTCCTATTGCTAAGCATTTAGGTAGTGTCAACCGAAACAAAATGCACAGCCTAAAAGTTGAGAAATAGGTTTTATTTGGCAGATAAAACTGAGAACTTAAAGCCTGGGATGTAGCCTCTCTGAGAAATTGTTCCAAAGAGGTAAGGGAGGAGCCAGGATATAGAGGAGTTTTTGCAACAAAGACCCGGTAGTCAGAACATCAAAAGATTACTGTTAATTAAAGAAAACCTGACACCTCATGTTAATGAACTTAGCACTTTTCTATGTATGGGAGCCAGTATCCTGCGCTTCTCATCCTGAGTCTCCTCAGGGTGCACCTTTGGAGTGGGGGAATGGCTGCAGGGGCTGATGCCTTGATGGCAGGCATCCTATTTCTATCCTGGGTTCTGCTCATCATTGAGGCAGCTGTAATGTGATGACGATGGCTGCAACATCCTTTGTTTACTGACATGGCAGGCAACATTTTTCGCTGACAATAGCTATATGTAATATGTGTGTATCAGTCAGAGTCTAGTTAGAAGACATAAAACCTATCAGGCATTTGAAGAAGAAAATTTTACATACAGAATTGTTAACTCGGTGGTTAAAGGTTAAAAGAAAACCATAAGGTATACAGAAGTTGCAAATGCATAATTCAGCTACTGCTATCCTGAGAACCCCAGGAAATGTGAACAAGAAGTGGACAGACTTAATATATCTTTCTACCCACAACTTAAATTCAGATCTCTTTGGAGAGGGTGTGGCTGCCCCTAGGACACCAGTTTTCCAGGGCTGAAGAAACTTGTCAGAGGGAGCAACCCAAGGCTCATATGCGAGAGTGGCCTGCCAGGGGCTGAAAACTTTCTGGATGCCGAGAGCCATGGCTAGCCTACGAAGGTCCCTAAAGCCAGTACTGTTAGACCTCCTGTAAGCTGATTTGCTGGCTCTCACGCCCTCAAAAGCAGCACATCAGAAGCAGGAAAGCCCTTCCTGTAGGGCCCCTTCAGCTCTTTCTAGTGACAGAGCTAACACTGAGACAGCTGCAAAAGCAAAATGTCTACAGTCCACAGCTTCAGTACAGTCAGGCTCCATACCTGTGTGTTCTGCATCCCCGGACTCAACCAACCTCCTATCAAAAATATTTGGAAAAAATTCCAGAAAGTTCCAAAAAGCAAAACTTGAACTTGCTACTCACTGGAAACATTTGTATTGTATTTACAACTATTTACATAGTACTTACATTGTATTAGGTGTTATAAGTAATCTAGAGGTAAAGTATATGGGAAGATGGGCATAGTTTATAGGCAAACACTCTGCCATTTTCTATAAGGGACTTGAGCATCTGAAGATTATTTGCAGGAGTCCTGGGACGAATCCCCTGCTAATATTGAGGGATGACTGTATTGCTAAGTAGGGCAAAGTAGGGGAGGTCTGGCAATGAATTCTACCTGGCACAGCATGTATCAGGTAGATCAAACATGCACCGTGGTCTATTTTCCCACTTCCACATGTTTTCCTTTTATGGAACAGAATTAGCTACAGCCTTTTCTGTTTCATTTTCACATTTTGAACAAGCCAAAATTCTATGGGAAAAAAAAAAAAAGAGAAGTCAGAAATCCTGTCAAAACTTGGCTCAGAGGCAACACCAGCAGCCTGATTTAGTCACTCTGCTTTATAGCAACTTACATAGAGACGTCTCCCATTGTAGCGGGGTGTTAGCCTATTTAATTGAATAACTTTCCAGGAAGTTATCAGAAAAACAAAGTGACATGAACGTCTTAGTTAGCTACATATTTCTGGAAATACTGACAACTTGAATTAAATTATGCACATCTCTCTTTAAAGAAGCAAGATGAATGAAGAGAGATGGAGTGTATGTCAGCATTCCTCAGCCTGCTTTCATGGAATGGGGAACATTTCAAATAATTTAATGTTAGATTAACTTTCTGTTTGCCTCATTTCCCTGTGATTAATTGTATGATTCTTCACTGGAACAGTTTATCCTATATATCATGCCATGAGAATCAATAAAGAGATCCAACTAATCAAGGTAGCAAATACTCTTTTGTAACCTAGACTTTTTAATATATTTTTTCAAATTCAATTCAGCTTAACAAAACTACTCCTCTTTTTTTGCAAATTAATCAACTTTCTTTTTTAGAGCAGTTTTAGATTCACAGCAAAATTGAGCAGAAAGTATAGAGAGTTGCCATGTACCCTTGCTGCTACAAATCCTCACTTGCTGTGAACTTCCTGCCCCATGACGGTACACACTGGGTACAGTCATAAGCCTACACTGACACATCATTATCTCACAAAGTCTTTGGTTTATATTATGGTTCATGCTTAGTGTTTTACATTCAACGGGTTTATACAAATGTATAAAGACGTTTATCTACCACTGGAGTATCATACGGCATTTTTTACCATCAAAATCCTCTGCGCTCTCTTCATCCATCCCTTCCTTCACCCTCACTCCCAGCTCCAACTTCTGGAGACCACTGGTCCTTTTACCATCTCTGAAGTTTTGCCCTTTTCAGGATTCCATGTACTTGAACTCTGTAGTATTTTTAGAGTGGCTACAGTATGTAGCCAAAATTTTTAGAGTGGCTTCTTTCACCTAATAGTATGCATTGAAGGTTCCTCCATGTTTTTTTATGGCTAAATAGCTCATCGATTTTTACTCCTGAATGATATTCCATTGTCTGGATGCACCACGGTTTGCTCATCATTTACCAACTGAGGGGCATCTTGGCTGCTTCCAAGGTTTGCTAGTTATGAATAAAGTTGCTATAAACATCTGTGAGAAGGTGTCCGTGTGGACAGACGTTTTCAACCCATTTGGGTAAATACCAGGAAGTGCGATTGCTGGGTGTATGGCAAGAATTGTTTCATTTTGTAAGAAATTGCCAAACTGTCTTCCAAAGTGGCTGCACCATTTAGCATTCCCACCAGCAATGAATGAAAGTTTCTGCTGCTGCACATCCTTGCCAGTGTTTGGTGCTGTCGGTGTACTACGTTACGGCTATTCTAAATAAGTATATAGTGGTATCTTCATTGTTTTCATACCAGGTGCTTCTTAATCATTAACTCATAAAGCCCTAGTAATTGAATATTAGCATCGTTAGTTTTTCCAGAGAAAATACTTAGATATTGTTAAATTGTTTTCTAAGTTCACATATATGGTAAAGAGTAGAACTGATACTCCAGTACAGGTTTATCAAGCCCCAAATAAATTCATTTTTCTCTATGTGATGCTGTCAGGTGTCCAGTTCTGTTGTGTAGATTAAACATGCCACACGAGCAAAGGGAAGAGTGTGTAGCAGCCACACTTGTCCCCTGCCCCTAATGGTTTAGGGAACCATATGAAAGAGGCACGGAAGGCCTTATCTCAAGTCAACGCCTAAGTTCCCTTAGTTCCCCCGACACCTCAGCTTATCTCTCTCCATTCCCAAACTTCTGTATTATTATTCCTTTTCTGCTTAAGTATTCACTCAGGCCTCAACAGTCCCTTCAGCATCTGTGGCAGAAGCAGCAATATTCTAGCAGCAGGATTCAGCTAATCATTCAGTCTGATAGGTGGCAGAACATACCTACCGGATATGTTCATGTCATCAGGCCCCATGTGCATTCTGAAAGGGATAGGTCACTGGACTTACTGGATTTAACCTCCTTTCTCTATCCCTCCTTCACTATTAAGTGACTACCCATGTAACCATTTACCAGATGAAGACACAGAACTCCCTGGAACCTTGGAAGCAGCCCCTACCATATACTGTTCTTACATCATATGCTTTTTCTTCCCCACCCACTGGAAACATTTCAACTTTTATCATAATTATTTTCTACCAGTTAGTTCTCATTTTCCACTTATAAGTGAATCCTTAAAATTAATATTTTATTTTTGCTTGCTTTTAAACTACATATAAATGGAACATACCACATGTACAGGCTTAAGGGTACCTCAGAGGGTACCTTAAGGGTTTGGTTCCAGACAACTGCAATAAAATGATTTGGGCAGTAAAGTGAGTCACAGAATTTTTGTTTTCCTAGTGTATATAAAAGTTATGATTACACTAATAGACTACATGGTAGTCTATTAAGTGAGGAGTCACATTATGTCTTAAAGAACAATGTACCTACCGTAATTTTAAAAAGTATTTTATTTCTAAAAAATGCTAACCATCATTTAAGTCTTCGGTGAGCTGTAGTGCTTTTGCTGGTGGAGGGTCTTATCTTGATACTGATGGCTGCTGACTGATCAGGGCTGTGGTTTCTGAAGGTTAAGTGGCAATTTCTTAAAATAAGACAATAATAAATGTTGCTGCATTAATCAACTCTTTCACAAACAATTTCTCTATGGCATGAAAGGCTATTTAAGAGCCTTTTCCCCACAGTAGAACTTCTTCTAAAATTGGAGTCAGTCCTCTCAAAACCTGTCATTGCTTTATCAACTAAGTTTATATAATATTCTAAATACTTTGATGTCATTTCAACAATGTTCACAGTATCTTCACCAGGAGTAGATTCCATCTTAAGAAAACACTTTCTTCACTCATCTAAAAGAAGCAACTCTTCATTTATTAAAGTTTTACTATGAGACTGCAGCAATTCAGTCAGAGCTTCAGGTTCCATTTCTGATTCTATTTCTCTTGCTATTTCCATCATATATGCAGTTACTCCCTCCACTGAAGTCCTGAGCCCCTCAAGGTCATCCATGAGGGTTGGAATCAACTTCTTCCACACTCCTGTCAATGTTGATCTATTTACCTCTCCCAAGAATCCTAGATGTTCTTAATGGCATCTAGAATGGTAACTCCTTTCCAGAAGGTTTTCAGTTGACTTTGCACAGATCCATCAGAGGAATCACTCTCTATGGCAGCTATAGCCTTACAAAATGTATTTTTTAAATAATAAGACTTGAAAATTGAGATTACTCCTTTAACCATGTCTTCAGAATAGATGTTGTGTTAGCAGGCATGAAAACAACATTAATCTCACTTTATATCTCCATCAGAGCACCTGGGTGACCAAGTGCATTGTCAATGAGCAGTAATCTTTTGAAAAGAATCTTTTTCTTCTTTTTTAAGCAGTAGATCTCCACAGTGAGCTTAAAATATTTAGTCAACCTTGTTGTAAACAGATGTGTTCTCATTCAGGTTTTGTGGTTCCATCTATAGAGTCCAGGCAGAGTAGATTTAGCATAATTCTAAAGGGTCCTAGGATTTTCAGAATGGTAAATGAGCATTGGTTTCAACTTAAACTCACCGATTGCATTAGCCCCTAACAAGATAGTCAGCCTGTCCTTTGAAGCTTTGAAGCCAGGGTTTGACTTCTCCTCTTTAGCTATGAAAATCCTAGATGATATCTCCTTCCAACACTAGGCTACTTCGTCTGCATTAAAAATTTGTTGTTTAGTGTAGCTCTTCATTAATTATCTTAACTAGATATTCTGGATAAGTTGCTGCAGCTTCTACATCAGTGCTTACTGTTTCATCTTGTACTTTTATGTTACGGAGACGGCTTCTTTCCTTAAACCTCATGAACCAACCTCTGCTAGTTTCAAACGTTTTTTCTGCAGCTTCCTCACCTCTCTCAGCCTTCATAGAATTGAAGAGAGTTAAGGCCTTGTGTTGGATTAGGTTGTGTCTTAAGGGGATGTTGTAGCTGGTTTGATCTATCCAGACCACTAAAACTTTCTCAATATCAACAATAAGGCTGTTTCACTTTCTTATCATTCATGTTTTCACTGCAGTAGCACTTGTAATTTCCTTCAAGAACTTATCCTTTGCATTCGCTAACTTTTTGGTGCAAGAGGCCTATCTCAGCTTTGAAATACCTTCCTCAGTAAGCTTCGTCATTTCTAGCTTTCGATTTAAAGGAGAGATGTGTGACTCTTCCTTTCACTTGAACACTTAGAGGCCATTGTAGGGTTATCAATGGCCCTCATTTCAGTACTGTTGTGTCTCAGGGAATATGAAGGCCTGTGGAGTGGGAGAGAGATTGGGGGAGCAGCCAGTCAGCGGAGCAGTCAGAACACACACAACATTTATCAATTAAGATTTTCGTCTTGGGCTTTCCTGGTGGTGCAGTGGTTGAGAGTCCACCTGCCGCTGCAGGGGACACGGGTTCGTGCCCCAGTCTGGGAAGATCCCACATGCCGCGGAGCGGCTGAGTCCATGAGCCATGGCCGCTGAGACTGTGTGTCCGGAGCCAGTGCTCCGCAACGCGAGAGGCCACAGCAGTGAGAGGCCCGCGTACCGCAAAAAAATAAATAAATAAAAAAATAAGATTTTCGTCTTATATGGGTGTGGTTTGTGGTGTAGAATTATAATAGTAACATCAAAGATCACTGATCACAGATGGCCATAACAAATATAATAATTATGAAAAAGATTGAAACATTGCAAAAATTACCACAACATAACACAGACACACAAAGTGAGCAAATGCTCTTGGAAAATGGTGCTGATACATTTGCTTGATGCAAAGTTGCCGCAAACCTTCAATTTGTGAAAAACAATATATTGAAACAGAATAAAATGAAGCACAATAAAGTGAGGTGTGCCTGTAGGTGAGTTTCTCTAGGGCAGGATTTCTCATCCTCAGCACTACTATTTGGGGTTGGATCATTTTTTGTTGGGGGTGGGAATTGCTCTGGGCACTGTAGGATATTTGGCAATATCCCTGGCTTCCACCCATTAGATGCCAGAGGCACAGCCCTCTTTCACTGTGCAAACCAAAAATAGCTTTACACATCACTAAATGTCCCCTGAGAGACAAAATTGCTCTGAGTTTAGAGCCACTGCAGCACGGTAGAGTAGTTATTATGAATTTTGCTGACCAGATATTTCAGAATATTTACCATCTAAACACTGATTATACGTGCTGACCTTTTGTGGTGGTTGAATGAGGTATATAACTAGTCAAGACTATGAGTTGTGAGAAAAATAATTGTGTCTCCCCCAGGTTAGAACATTTAATTGCTGCTGCAAGACCCTCTCCCCCTACTACTATTTTCTTCCTCTGGGTCAGTGTCCAGAAACATTCAGAATGGAGGCTGATTTGTCTGCTTAGGTTGCGAAGAGACTATTAGAAGCAGCGAATCCCTACCTACACTCAAAAGACATATGTGATGTGTAAGAAAGGAATCTTTCTTTAAACAGCTAGACTTTGAGGATTGCTTGTTATAGAAACTGTTACAGAACGTGTTATAGAAACTTGTACCTAGAACTAGGGTACTATCATAATAATAATTTTAAAAAAGCCTAAAATATATGACTGGCTGCAGGCAGAAAGAAAACTATTATTGAGAGTTGGAAACATGGCAATCCATGAAATGAAGAGGCAAAATACTAGGTCATATTATCGTCTGTGATTTGAAAAGCAGACAATATACCTCACACATATTATGGTTTTAGGAATAGAGGTTGAAAACAGAATGTTAATAGTGTTTGTCTATTGGCTTCCATTTGATTTCATTTGATATGGTTACTCTAAGAAAAAAGCAAATCTCCTATTTGGAAGAAGGTGTTAAAGGGAATAGAAAAAGTTCAGGAATTTAGGGACTTCCAGATTTACAGTAAAAGATAAAATTGAGAAATTGCTATGAGCAACCAAGGCCAATGAGAGCTCAGCATAATGGCAACTAGTAAATCTAGGGTAAATCCAGACACCAATGGTTAAAATACCTGAAGGGGTTGAGATAACCAGGTAATCTTAACGGTAATTTTTTTTGGGGGGCGTAAGGGTATTGCTCTCTCATCAAACTAACAGACTCAGGGGCTTCCCTGGTGGCGCAGTGGTTGGGAGTCCGCCTGCCGATGCAGGGGACGCGGGTTCGTGCCCCGGTCCGGGAAGATCCCACATGCCGCGGAGCGGCTGGGCCCGTGAGCCATGGCTGCTGAGCCTGCGCGTCCGGAGCCTGTGCTCCGCAACGGGAGAGGCCACAACAGTGAGAGGCCCACGTACCGCAAAAAAAATAAAATAAAATAAAAAAACAAAAAAACTGATAGAGTATCCACAATAAAAACCAGATAAAGAGAAATGTCCAGTCTGTCCATATGGCTAATGACACATGGAGCTGTATACAATCAAATAGGTAACAAGCAACATTTTTGAAACTAAGATTTGAAGATTTTTTCTGCCAAAGACACGATAATCCTACGCTAAAAATGTTTCTGGCTGTGTGAGATTTACAAAAATCCTTTGGAACCAAAATCATTTACAAACAAGAAACAAGCTAAAAAGTCTTCCTTACCCACTGTCCTACCTTCCCTGGAGGACTTATTCTCCAAGGCCTACTTCAGAAGTGGCCAAGGAGAAGGATAAAAATGCAAGTGTTGAGAATATATAGTTTTGGGCTCTATTTGCAATGATGTTTGCATGGTGAACAGCTTTGGAAAATAGAAATAATGTCTCTTCAGGCAAAAATCTGGAATGTTTACTGTCCAGTATAATAAAGATAATGGCTCCCTCTGAATCAGGTGTTCTTACTGCCCCTTATAAAAGATATTTGTTCCTTTAAATTCTTTTTTTTTTCTTTTATAATGCAACCCACTGTATATTCAAGGATCATCTGGCCCCCTGAGTGTCACACTCTGGGAATTTGGGGCTCTGGGGACAGGCACAAGAAAATGCTGATTTTTTTGCTAGTGTAGTTGCTGTGAATAAGAAAATTCTTTGCCTCTATTCCAGGAGTCACAATTTCCTATTAACATCTATGAAACTATACCAGGCTGCCTTGTTTAGTCGTAAGTATGGTAGCATCTCAGACCCTTCACAGTTTTTGACAGAGAAGACCATAGAGGATATGTCAAGGCAACACACAGAAATACACATCATATAATGAGGAATAAATAGAGTGAGATTCAGACCTTAAAATCTTATTCCTACCCACTAATCTCAGAATAAGTGTCCTTTGGAATGTCTGCTCAACGCGATTTTAGAATTGCTACAGACTAATGAATTGTGTATGGTCCTTATTTTTCTCTTTCCTAAATAGCATTGTTTGTTGTGACTAGAATTTTTCTAAACCACAATTATATATTAGGTGTATGGAGTGTACATAACTTGTGCTTTTAGTTCAATAGCACTCATATCTGTAATTCATGTTACAGCTCACTCAGGGAAAATGGTACTTGAGCTTGTTAATATGACTGAACATTCGAGGTGAGTATATTTTATCACTGGGAGAGACAGTATGTCAAATATTTGATGACTAGAAGGAAGACTGTGATAGACTTACCAGGTGCCATTTTTGTGTCGGTCAGCTTCTACGTCCAGTTCAGTTACATTTTTCAATTTATATTTCTTCATAATTCCATTTTATCTTAATTGTTTCAGTTTTAGTACATTTTTCAACTAGTTAATTCTCCCGTTTTTTTCTTCTTCAAATGTATCTCAATAGTAGTGATCCTTTCCACTGCTACAAGAAATGTTGGAATCCAGATGGTAAGTTTAAATACATAAACACACACAAACACACACACACACATGCTCACACACACCAATTTTTGGAGTTTTTGCTTTATATCTAGATACCAACATGAGGAAAACTATCTTTATACTACTGAGTCTTCCAGCCCAGAAACATTGTATACTCCTTCATTTATTTCAATCTTCTTTAATGATCCTCAATATTTTAATATTTTGTTTTGGTAAAATTCTTTATATATTTGTTTAGATTTAGTCCTAGGTATTTTTATTTTGATGCTACTGGAAATCAGATATTTTAGTTTCTTTTTTTTCCTTTTATACAGAAGCACAGTAGATTTTTTTTAATATATTGATTTAATACTCTTCACAAACTTACTAAAAATAATATTTAACTATAGAATCCTTTAGATATTCTTTCATATATATCCTATCATATGTGAATAATGACTAGTTTTTTTCTCTTTCTAATCCCATTAACTTTATTTGTTTTTCTTACCTTATTCTATCTGTTAGTGAGTCAAAATTGTTAACTAGAAAATGTTCTCAGTCATAATTGTAGCCCACTTTATATTGTTCCTTTTCTCAAAGGGAATACTTTGAACATTTTATCTTCAAGGAAGATAGTTGTAGATTTTTATACTGCTAAATTATTACATCCTGATCACAGAAGGGATAGATGCTTTGGAATTTGTATAAATAAGGCATAATTTACCTGACTAGCTTGGTTAAAATTAGTTAAAATAAGGTAGAAATATTTCTCAGCTATAGCCATATCTTAAAAACCACCTTTAGCACAGTTCTCTGATAAAACTTTCTATGATGATGGTAATGTTCTATTCTGTACTGTCTGCTGTGTCTATGAAGCTCTTGAAACGTGGTGAGTGCAACCCAGGAAGCAAAGTTTTAATTTTATTTGTTTAATTAATTTAATTTAAGGAGCCATGTGTGACTATTGGTCTTTGTCTTTGGGACATCACAGCTTTAGAGAAATTTTCTTTGCCAAATAAAGGCCATAAGTAGCACCAACTTATAGCTGGTGACAAGATTGAAGAGAACAAAGAAAAAATTCAGTACATTGTTATAAAATTTTTCACATAAATTTCTGATCATTGCAAAATCAGGAGGGAGAAGTCTGTTATTATCATTAATATACTGAGACAATGTTCATTTCCATAGTGTGCTGAGGACCCACACTGCTTTAATTCTTAAGTGATATTTATGTGGCCGTGCCTCCACTCAGTATAAAATCTTTCTCCCCCTCCCACATTCCATCATGAAAAACCAGATTTTCATGTGACAACTAAGGAATCTGATAAGCTAAATTACTAATAATTTTTGTGATATAAGAGGCTGCGATGTCAGATTTATTTACATTGCTTATAACACCCAGAAATATTATCTTTTATACAAAAATAATGAATTTCAAATGGCCTTCGGCTAAGGAAAATTTATTTATGAAAAGCTAATTATTTAGAATGCTCTAAGCCCATTCAAGTGCATGGGGCCCTTGGGAACCCTGACCCTGAGGATCAGAAAAGTCATATTAGGCATCGTCTTAGTTCATGCTGCTATAATGACACACCATAGACGGATATCTCTCATGGTCTGGAGACTAAAATCCAGGGTCAGGGTGCCAGCATGATAGGGTTCTTGGTGAGAGCTCTCTTTTTGATTTTGTCCTCACAGGGCCAAAATTTTTCTTTTCTTGGATCGGGCATGCCGATAGATCTTATAGGTCTTTCTTCTTTTATAAGAGCACTACCCCCCCATCGTGAGGGCTCAGCCCTCATGACCTCATCTAAACTTATTTACCTCCCCAAAACCTTACCTCCAAACATCATCACATCGATGATGAGGGCTTCAACATAGACATGTGGGGAGGACAATCATTTAATCCACAGCAGGTCTAAACCACAGATTAAGATAGGCTTCAGGGGTCGAAAAAGACAAAGAAAACTGGGGGCGAAATCGTATGCATTTGCCAATATCCAAAATTCCATGCGGCTTGCTATACACTGAATTCTGTGAAAAGGGGAATGTGGTGGAATAACACCAAGATGAAGCCTAGTGTGGGTGTGATAACTGAACCTTCACTACCTCTACTCTCAAGTATGGGTTCTAATGTGTCTTTGGATTTTCCATGATACTGGCACCCCATTAATTTCTCATTTTGGCCTTCTATTTTTAACAAGATCCAATTAATGGCTCATATCTTATTCTTGTTACAATCATTTTTATAAAAATTTGATTTAATCTCTTGCTTTTTCAGCCATTTCTATGGTAGAGATGGAGCTTTAGACTGTCCATCAAATTAAATATGAAATTAATGCTCTAAAGAAATTTTGTGGGTTCGTGGGTTCTTGGCACTTGGCGATTTTGGCAAGAATGTGTGCAAACCACTCAAAGCAATCAAGTTTTCTTTGAAAGGCTGTGTAGTATAAGGAACATAATAACTTGACTTGATTGCTCGAACTCCTTTTGTTTGCCTCATCACAGCCATTTGCTTATAAGATATTAAACTTTTATATGAGATGAGAAGAGATATAGGGTAATGCCAAGAATAGCCTGACTTCGGAAAAAAAAATCTATTAAGGCAATTATTCATTTTTATAAGCTAAATGAAAGATAACAATGAAAAATCATAACACTGTGCAGATTGTAACCCATTTTCCCCACAGTGTTTCTATTTCTACACTTAAAGTGGTACAGTTTAACTGCCCGAAAGACTGAAGGAGGCATGTAGTACACTGTAATGTCCTTGAAATATTCTGACTACATCTTGAATTCCAGATCTCTTTCATGACTTCAGGGGGTGATTCTTGAAAAGAATGCTTTTATTCCCTTCATAAGTTAGGTAAAAATCATACTGAGTAGAGATTGGGGATGGGAGGATGGTGGAGTGGGAGGTGGGGAAGGAGAAAGGAAGTGGTTTGCCTTTTTAAAAGAAGTTTGGAAAGTAAAATGGGTGTTTGCTGACAACAGAGCAACAGTCATGCCTCCATTCGTTAGTTCTGATTATATTGCCTCTGCATGAGTCAGACAAGTCCAGACGATCTAATGGAAGAGAGAGGGTACTGCTGATTTGTACACAGGCATGAGTTATCACAGTGACACAGACAGCATCTTGAATCTCCTTATACTTTGGTGCTATTTTATTTCAAAAATACTTTTTTTCCTGTTTTTTTAATTGAAATACAGTTGATTTACAACATTGTGTTAATGTCTGCTGTACAGCAAAGTGATTCTGTTATACATATATATACATTCTTTTTTTAAATATTCTTTTACACTATGGTTTATCATAGGCTACTGAATACAGTTCCCTGTGCTATACAATAGGACCTTGTTGGAATACTACTCAGCCATAAAAAAGAACGAAATAATGTCATTTACAGTAACATGGATGCAACTAGAGATTATCATACTGAGCAATACTTCAGAAAGAGAAAGACAAATACCATATGATATCACTTATTTGTAGAATCTAAAATATGACACAAATGAGCTTATTTACAAAAAATACTTTTAATAATAAAACAAATTAAATTGGATGACAAAAGAAAAAAAAATCAGATGTACATATGTTCTTGAATGGGGATTAAAACCTTGGCAACAATATCAGGAATTTCAGTACAATATTAGAAATTAATGACCGGGAGAGGTCAAGGTCAAGTCTCTTCTTAGCTCTACTTTGTTTTTTTTTTTTCCAGAGGGGTGGGTGGTGGGGGATGCTTAGTTTTTCAGTGCTTTTGAATTAGGAAAGAATAAGGAAAACTATGTTATGTAAATGAATGAGACTAAATGGAAAATCACCTTGATTGTTATTGAAGGAAAAACTATCTAAACCTAAGCTCCCATTACAAGTATATGCCGTGGAGCTGTTAACTACAGTCAGGCCCTCTGTATCCATGGGACCTGCATCTGTGGATTCAACCAAACTTGTATTGAAATTTTATATTTAAAAAAAGTTCTGGGGCTTCCCCAGTGGCACAGTGGTTAAGAATCCGCCTGCCAATGCAGGGGACACGGGTTCGAGCCCTGGTCCAGGAAGATCCCACATGCCATGGAGCAACTGGGCCTGTGCGCCACAGCTACTGAGCCTGCACTCTGGAGCCCGTGAGCCACAACTACTGAGCCACAACTTCAGTGCCACAACTACTGAAGCCCGCACACCTGAAGCCCGTGCTCCGCACAAGAGAAGCCGCTGCAATGAGAAGCCCACGCACTGCAACGAAGAGTAGCCCTGCTCGCCGCAACTAGAGAAAGCCTGCGTGCAGCAACAAAGACCCAACGCAGCCCCCCCAAAATAAATAAATAAATAAATTTATTTTAAAAGTTCCAGAAAGTCCTAAAAAGCAATATTTGAAATTGCTGCATGCCAGCAACTATTTACATAGTATTTGCACTGCATTAGGTATTATAAGTATTCCAGATATGACTTGAAGTATAAGGGAGGATGTGCATAGGTTACATGCAAATACTATGCCATTTTATAAGAGGGACTTGAGCACCTGAGGATTTTGCCATCAGCGGGGATCCTGAAACCAATCCCCTGCTGATACCAAGGGACTGTATTTATACCTGTCAGCAGGTAACCCTGCTACACGTGTGAAGGATACAGTGGTTGTGACAGGTAGTGTGCATCTGGCTGCAAATAGCACAACAACTAATAAAAGAAATTTAACTATGACAACAGTAATATAACAACAGCTGGCTTTTTTGAGCACTTTGTATATAATAAGCATTTTTCTAAGCATTTTCCCTGTTTTATTTTACTCACCCTCACAATACGTCTTGAAGGTAGATACGTTTATTATCCATATTTCAGATGAGAAAACTGAGGTCAAGAAGTCTATGTTGGGCTTCCCTGGTGGCGCAGTGGTTGAGAGTCCGCCTGCCGATGCAGGGGACGCGGGTTCGTGCCCCGGTCCGGGAAGATCCCACATGCCGCGGAGCGGCTGGGCCCGTGAGCCATGGCCGCTGAGCCTGCGCATCCGGAGCCTGTGCTCCACAACGGGAAAGGCCACAACAGTGAGAGGCCTGCGCACTGCAAAAAATAAAAAAAAAATAAAAAGTCTATGTTATAAGACCACGGACCAAAATCTCCAAACAATAAAAAGTCCATAGGTAGATAGTCAAGAGTTGGTTAACTCAGCAATAAAATGATTTCTTGGCAGTTGCTCAACTTTTCTGCAATTTTCTTGGATTTTCCTCATATGGCAACAATACAGCTCCTACAGCTCTAAGAATTAGGTTATTACTCAATAAGAAAAAGGCCATGACGTTAGTTGAGGGCGTTCCAGGAAGGGGCTTATCAAAGGTCTATTTAATTGAATCAAGGAGAAAAAACTTTCCTGGAATTTAACAAGCAGATTTCCCTTTTCATCTCATTTGGAAAACTGGGTCACATAACAGTCCCTAAAGCTCACTGGCAAAGGAGAATGAGATTACCGCAACTGAGTAGATCAATTATAATGCATCCCCTGGAATGGACACCAACTTCCTGATTCCTGACAATATCTAGATTATTTAGCAAGGAAGAAAGATGGGATATTTGTTGGTTTGCTATCTACCAGGTTTGTCTACAGAAACATTTTTAACTGAATAAATTAAATAAAGCTAACAATGAGATTAACTTGTCATTAATACAGACATATCTTGTTTTATTGCTCTTCACTTTATTACCCTTCACAAATATTGGGTTTTGGGGGGGGGGTTGTTTTTTGGATTTTTTTTTCTTTTTACAAATTAAAGATTGTGGCGACCCTGTGTCGAGCAAGTCTATTGGTACCATTTTTCTGACAGCATTTGCTCACTTTGTGTCTCTGTTTCACAATATTTCAAACCCTCCACCAGCAAAAATATTACGACTCTTTGAAGGCTCACAGGATGGTTAGCATATTTCGTCTTCTTGGAGAATTATAATGATAATTATGTATTTCCCCTCTTTATCTCTGATAATTTCCCTGCTCTATAGCTTGCTTTGAAATAAATGCAATTATTCCATCTTTCTTTTGATTTGTCTCAGTACAGTATATCTTTCTCCATATCTTTACTTTTCACCTAGCTGAGTTCTTATATTTAAAGCACTTTTTTTTGGTAATTATCTATTTTTTTATCTAATTATGTAATTTTTAATCTAATTATCTATAGATAGGTCTTGTTTTTTATCCTCTCTTGACAATCTCTATCTTTTAAATGGTGTATTTTATTCATTGTAATGTTTCTTTTTTCTCTTGTTTTCCCTTCTTTACCTGCTTTCTGAAGTTTTAATTGAATATTTAATATTATTCCATTTTCTATTCTCTTACCATTTCAATTATACTTTTTTTTTTACTCATGGTCCTGGAGTTTGCAATCTTAGTTTCTAGTGATGACATCAATATAAGACTGTTACCTCTGCATTTTTGGCTTAAAGACTACAGGCGTCAGCAGGATTAGCATACAGAAAAGAGAGCTAGGTGTGAAGTGGAGGAGAGGTGAAAAAATTGAATCCATAAAGATAAACTGAAAACCATGAAGACAAGTTGAAACCTGCATCCATCTCCACCTGATGACCGTTCATTATCGAACTACACTTGTGCCTGCCCAGAAGGAGGAAAAGTGGGACGATAAAGAAAGGTAGCTCTAGAAAATGTAGTTTCTGTTCAGCAAGGTCAAATGTATACAAAACTACAAGACCTTAGCTTTCCAAAATACATATGGAGAAATAAGAACCATGTAAACTAACAAATGAATGAAATGAACAGCACAGATTATAATTCTTACAAGTGTTGAGGAATGGAAGGTTTCTCTCGGCTGGGTCAATATAAGAAGGACAAACATAAAAGTGATTTTAAATTGAAAATTAATGTTTGACCCAGTTTTGATAAGGAGATGGGAGTAAGGTGGGAAAGAATTGTTAGTTTCACTTGTAATGGGTAGGAAGCTAATGTGGACAAAGTTGTGAACATGATAAATAGGATGGTGGGTAGAGGGACATAAACAGACTTTTCAACTAGAATCTAAGGTCCATATATGGGAGCAATAGAAAATAAACCTGGAAAGGAAGTGATGGCAGTTTGATAACTGATGGGATTTGCCACATAGAATTTTTGTTTTTTTTTTGTGGTACGCGGGCCTCTCACTGTTGTGGCCTCTCCCGTTGCGGAGCACAGGCTCTGGACGCGCAGGCTCAGCGGCCATGGCTCACGGGCCCAGCCGCTCCGCGGCATGTGGGATCTTCCCAGACCGGGGCACGAACCCGCGTCCCCTGCATCGGCAGGCGGACTCCCAACCACTGTGCCACCAGGGAAGCCCGCCACATAGAAATTTGAAAAATTTTCAGTAGACATTAGTGAGTTTTGAGTTGTAATAAAAGCAGTGTTTTTGGAAAATTACTCTAAATAGTAATTTTCAGTAAGTTTTAAAAGGAGGTAAGTGTAGAAATAAAAAGCTTTTGCAATATTCCAGAAATGAGGGTAGACTGCTCCGACAATGATCCCAGAGTGAGTAAAAAGAGATTGATAAAGGGAAAACAGAGAATTTATTCAAAGGAGGAAAAATTGTACTTATAGACTAAGGGTTATCAGAATGGGAGGGAAGGGGAAGTCAGAAATAAACTCCAGGGTGTGGCTGACGGTGGTAGCTTTGGAAGAAAGAATAGAAGTGTCTGCCTGCAATGTCAAGTGTAAGGTGAAGGCCGTAAGGTGAGTGCCCCTGTTCTCCAGTTCCCAGCTGCTTCTTCTAGACTGCAGAGATAGAATAAATCTGAGTCTCTATAATTGTAGGTGCACTCAACCATTGAGAGAGTACCCAAATTGGGCAAGGTTCAATCTCTTAAGTTGCTCTGCAAAAGACATCATAAAACAAGTTTTGCTCAAAAGCTCAATATTCTAAAATACAACCCAGTTAGAAATGAATCCCCAATAAATTATCCTTTATTTTCTTCTGGCTGATCAGTCTATCATAAAATGTACTGCTTGATTTTCAAAGATGTCAGTCTTCCTGGACAAGAAACATAAATCATTTCTACTTTCTCTACCCCCAAAAGATCTTGGATGGAGTATTTCCTTGGAGATTTTCCTGAGCATTGCATTTAGCCCTATGACTAAGTCCAAAGGAAATAATTTCAAGTTTCTTGCTTAAGTAATTTTCTTTTATATTGTTATTGTAAATGTCACTACCTTCACATGAAAGAAGTACAGAAATTATATGACTGTTCTCTTTCGAAAGAAAGAAAGAAAGAGAGAAAGAAACGAAGAGAGAAAGAAACAAAGAAGAGAAAGGAAGAGGAAAAGATATATAAAGAATAGAGAGAGAAAAAATAGAAAGAGTAAAAAGAATTTTTATACTTCATATGACATAGGGTTACCTCAACACTACTTTTATTAGGGTGGTTCTTGTAAGAAAAATACATAATTTTTGTAAGAACAGAATTTATGAAAATGTTGAACCTAAGTACAGACCAAGATCAGTTTTCATTGAAATGCAAGTGACCTTGTCCAGTTTAAATTTGGTAAGAGTTTGAATTTAAGTAAGCAATTTATTTGGCAGCAAGAAAAAAGAATATTTAACTAAGGCAGAAAGAGTCTGAGGAAGAAATAAAGAATTACTAAAGAAAAGATGCATTCAGTCAGAACAATTGGGGAAAAAGGTCAGATGCCCCTGGAACATATGATATGAAACCTATTGATTTGTAATTTTTAGTATTTCTTATGTAGTCTGAGCTAATATTTCTCTCTAGTCTATTATGAAAAAAGAAGTGCATGTGTGTATGTGTATAAAATACAATTTTTGAAAGGTAGAACTAAATCTTATTTAATTTCCTTTTTTTTTCTGTTGCTTTTGAAGACATACCAAGAATAGAACAAAGAATTACTGATTGTCATGTTCTTTAGAGCAAAAGAATCTCATGCCACATCTGGATCTCCATCTCTACTTCCTTCTAATCTCCTTTACTCTGGAACAGTTTCTCAATCTTTTTCTTGATTTCCGTGAAATAATTCTTCACATTCTCAAAAATCAAAGACCAGTAATTTCATAGAATGTCCCTCAAAGTAAGCTTGTCCAACACCTTCAATTCCAATCTAACACCATAGCCTTCATTCTGGTTCCCACCTCCATCTTTGCACCTTACTTCTTCAGCAAAGGAGAAGCCTGGTTCTTGTTGTCCATGTGTGTCTAATTGTTTGATCAATCCCCTTCACTGATTTATCTAAAATAAATTTTTGAAGATAGTAAAGAGTTCCCATATACCTCACACTCAGTTTCTCTATCACTAACTAATAGCTTACATTAGTATGGTACCTTTGTAACAATTAATGAACTAATATTGATGTACTATCATTAACTAAAGTTCAAACTTTCTTGAGTTCTCCTTAGTTTTTACTTAGTGTCCTTTTGTTGCCCTTGTTGTTGTTATTGCTGTGCTAGAATTTCATCTAGGATATCAGTTTACATTTAGTCATCAATCATGTCTCCTTAGATTTTTCTTGGCTGTAATAGTTTCTCAGATTTCCCTTGTTTTTGATGAAATTGGTAGTTTTCAGGAGTATGGGTCAGGTATTTTGTTGAGTGATCCTCAACTGGAGGATATCTGATGTTTTCCTCATGCTTATACTGGAGTCATGGTGTTTAAGAGGAAGATCACAGAAATAAAGTACCATTATTATCACATCATATCAAAGGGAAGATACCATCAACACAACTTATTGCCATAGATGTTAACCTTAGTCACCCAGAGGAAATAATGTTTTCCAGGTTTCTCTGCTGTAAAACTATTCCCTCCACCCCACTTCCACACACACCTTTCCATACTGTACTCTTTGGAAAGAATTTACTCTGTGCAGGGTTTCCCTGGTGGCGCAGTGGTTGAGAGTCCGCCTGCCGATGCAGGGGATGCGTGTTCGTGCCCCGGTCCGGGAAGATCCCACATGCCACGGAGCGGCTGGGCCCGTGAACCATGGCCGCTGAGCCTGCGCGTCTGGAGCCTGTGCTCCGCAATGAGAGAGGCCGCAACAGTGAGAGGCCCGCGTACCGCAAAAAAAAAAAAAAAAAAAAAAGAATTTACTCTGTGCAGGCGACAGTTAAGGAGTGGGGTGTGATGAGCCACCTCCTTGAAAGCAGACTATCTATATAAATTACCTAATGACTTTCTGCCTGAAAATAAAGAGAAGAAGAAAGGAAGGAAGGAGATTTTCTTAAAGCTATTAATAAATGTCATAACTGGAAATAACTTATTTCCATGATCTATTAAAGTAGTGTATACTGATCCTCATATCATGAAAAGCACGCTGTTACTTAAAATACAGAACCTGCTTTAAATAATTTATCAATTATTAAAGGAAATGAGGTACCATGCTCAGATGTCTAAAACACAAGGTAACACATGAATCATTGTGAAAATGATTCAGATAAAAGTTCTGGGGGTTCAAGATTTAAAGTTTATTTCACTGGCAAATTTGAAACATTGCAGGCTTTGGAATAGTGCTGCATTACAAAGAAAAATTTCCATTAAATATGAAGCTGAGAGCGCCCCTGGCCTGGAATCCTTATGCGACTGGACCAAAATTTAGAGAAAGGCAGTCACTATACTGACCAGGATGTTAATCTTGATTACCAAGAGGACAGTTTGTTCTGACACTCAAGTATAGTTTTCTTGAGCCCAGGAGATTCACAGAGGATTCCATTATACATCTCTAACCAGTATTTCTGGTGAAGAAAACAGTGGCTTCCTAGTAAAAAGAAAACCTACCAAGGACTTGGATTATTTGTATAAAGTATGTTGCTAAAATGTTAGATTTTTGGCAATATGGCAGGAAGAAACATTAAACTTTTAGAATCTGTTCTAGAGTAGTCATGGAATGGGTGTGAGATTTCAAGAGGTTACAGGGCAAGTAGATTATAAAAAATTTAGAAAATGAGAATAAAGTACTTTCTAAATATTTGATGGGGGAAAAGAATCAGTTGCAGGACTGAAACGCTGGCCCACTCATGAGGCTGGATAATAAGGAATTATCAGGCTTGGGACCTCAGGGCTGCTTGCTTTCCTTCTGTCTCTTAATTCAGTTATTTACTTCTCCTGCACCAGTGAGATGATGAATAGTACTGCCATCAGTGTGTTAAAAACAACAACAACACACAACTTGGGCTCTTTTGGGGTCCCCAAAGAAAATACTGGCAGGGCTTTCTCCCTCATAAAATGAACAAATGGCTCAAAACAGCCCCTGTGCCCAAACGTGCAAAGTGAGCCCTCAAAGCACTGTGCTGGCTTCCTCTGACAAACAAAAGGCAAATTAAAAAAGAAAAAAAGGGGCTTCCCTGGTGGCGCAGTGGTTGAGAGTCCGCCTGCTGATGTAGGGGACATGGGTTCGTGCCCCGGTCCGGGAAGATCCCACATGCCGCGGAGCGGCTAGCCCCGTGAGCCATGGCCGCTGGGCCTGCGCATCCGGAGCCTGTGCTCCGCAACGGGAGAGGCCACAACAGTGAGAGGCCCGCGTACCGCAAAAAAAAAAAAAAAAAAAGAAAAAAAGGCAGGCAGTTTTCCCTTGCTTTTGAAGTGGGACAAGGTGATAAAACAAAATAAATAGTTTGAGCAGCAAAATAAATAAATATCCACTAGCCCATATTAACATAAATAAACAACTTAAAAGATACAGACACATAAATAGATATATTGATTGATTGATAGATAATAGATAGGTGATAGGTGGGTAGATAGAGACAAGTCTGTCTAGAGAAATTCCTAATAATTTAAGTAGACTTTAGGTAGAAATTCCTAATAATTTAGAAAGAACCCTTTATTCTCACTTTCCAAACTTTGCCTTTAAGGAGGTGGATCACAGCTCCCCACTCATTAAGCGTGCGCTATGCATGGTAACTTTATACACAGAGCACAGTATATAAAGGGGAGGGGAAGAGTAACTTTACAGTAGAGAAACCTGACAAACACTAGCTCAGCCAGGTTATCAAGGTCGACATCAGCAATGGTAGGTCACCTCAACAGTATGTACCCTTGATATAATGAGAATGGCATCTTACCTCTGTGGTCTTCCTCTGCAAATCTCTACCCAATCTAATCATGAGAAAAATATCAGACAGACTCAAGTTGAGGAACATCATACAGAAAGTCTGACCAGTACGTCTCAAAATTGTCAATGTCATTAAAACAAGGGAAGTTTGAGAAATTCTCACAGCCGAGAGAATCCTAAGGAGACATGACAACTAAAAGTAATGTGATATACTGGGTGGGATTCTGGAAGAGAATAAGGATATGTATTAGGTAAAAATTAAGGGAATGTAAATAAAGTGTGGACTTTAGTTAACAACAATGTATAAATATAAGTTCATTAATTGTTGCCAATGTACCACACTAATGCAATATGTTAATTATAGGGGAAATTGGTTGTGGGGTATAGAAGTACTCTCTCTACTACCTTCACAACTTTTTGTCAGTCTAAAACTATTCTAAAATTAAAAGGTTGTTTGAAAATAGGTCGTGACATAGAAACAGATGAAGACATTGAGGAAAAGACAAGTTAGTGAGTTACATTCTGCAGGAAACTGAAAGTATACAAGAAAGAGAATTGAAAATGCAAAAACTGCATGTGGTTCAAAGTGTACAGGAGGTACAAAAGAGATAAAATGAATGCAAAGGACATCAGTGTCCTATCAGTGAGGCGACTGAACACTGGAAAGATGTCACAAAGATCATATAAGTCCTTATATAATAAGGACAAGCAGCAGAAATGCACAGATAAAAACAAGAGTAGGACTGAGACAGTGACCCAGCTCTTCCTAATGAGCTTGAGACTTGTTCTTAATGAAGAAAAACTGCTGCTCCAAACTCAACGTACAGCTCCTGGTACCGCTGGTAATATTAAAGCTTGATAAGAATGCTCATTAGACCAAGACACAATAAGATCTTCAATAATTGGGACTATATTATTTGAATTATGTCATCTAGCAGTTATTATGTAAATGTTTCCTAAATGAATCAAGGAACACTTATACATTTATTGCAACAGTTCCCTTTTTCTGTAATAATCTGTCATGTTATGTGTGTGTGTGTGTACACTAGATCTTTTTCATCATTAGCTATTGTACAAATATCTTCTTAGAGAGGACTTTCCTGATCTCTATCACCCACTGCTGTCACTCTTTCTAACCCTTTTGTATTTTCTTTTTAAAACACAACATATCTAAAATTATTTATTCATATATTTCTTTGTTTATTGCTAATTAAGATGCAAGCTTCTTAAGGACAGGGACTTTGTATGTCTTATTCACTGCTAAGTCCTTAGCACCTAAACTATTATTGAGCACACAGAAGACATTCAATAAAAAAATTTGATGGATAAATTAATTAATGAATCCATGGCATTTTAGTAATGTTTCCAATTATTTGTTAAGATAATGTGTGTAACATTAAGTTTGACGCTGGCTAGACTTTGTTACCAAATAAACACTGGACTAAAGCCTGAACAGAAGGATCGTCCACATTTTCTCCCTACACGTCTCCAGACATAATTAAGAAAATATAGGGCCCTGTATGTATTCTCCTGAATAGAAGCACTTGTAATGTTACCCTATTGCAAGTTCTTTCATATAATTATAATAGAAAGGGTTTTTCTTTAAACACCAACTAAAATTAGGTCTTGACTAATTTAGTCTCTTCTTTTCCAATTAATTCTAATTAGAACCTCTTACCAGCTCTGTCCATTTCTTTATTCATGGGCGTCTCTCTTCCTTTCTGTCTTTCTTTACTCTTTTAATAAGGATATTTCTGTGCCTATTATGAACAAGCAGTCTTCATGCTGCTGGTTTTGTAATTATACAAAGATACACAGTGTATATACAAAGATAGACACTCTTGCTTCAAAGACTTAGAATGTGGACCCCCTTCTCTTATGCTTTGTTTGGAAAACTGCTGTCATCATGGATTACCACACGATGATATTCAGAAATAACAAAATAGACTTAATAATCTGGAATAATAAGGCCGAAAAAGTACAAAACAAGTATACTTCAGAAAGTTCATAAAATCAGTAAAGTATTGGAATAAAGAATTGATAAGAGAATGATAACTGACAAGAGTTTCATAAAAGTTGCTGCATCTTATCATAATCTCCAGGTTTTCCTTTTATTTATTTTATTTTCCCTTGATATTTTACATGACTCACCCTCCCTTTGTAGTACCATCTTGTGTGGTAGATTTAACTATCATCTCTTTACTGACTACTCTCAAATGTTTATGTCCCATCCTCTCAATCCTGGAATTAGATATCTACCTACCTACCTAACATCTAAACATAGATACCTACTAGATATCTGAAACTTTACATTGTCAGAAGGGAGCTGCTAATTATCCTAATTGCCTCCAAGGTATGTGTTGTCTCATACCTAGTTCCTCTCAGTAAATACCATTCCTCTTTATTTTTGTTCTCAAACAAACAAAACCCTTGGAGTTACCCTTAACTCTTCTCTTCCTGTCATCCATTATATCCAGTATGTCAACACATCCTAATAACTCAATATTTAGAATATATTCAGAATCAAACAACTTCTCAATACCTCCATCCCCATGCTTCTGATCCAAGCCGCCATCATTCCTCTCCTGGGTTACTGAGGTAGCCTCCTCACTGGTCTCATGTCTATTCCCTTGCCCTCTTTCCATCTTTCTATTTTCATAGAATAGCATCCAGAGTGAATTTGTTCAAATATGAGTCTGGCCGTGTCACTGCTTTGCTCGACTCTTCAGCTGCTTGCATCTCTCTGAAGGCAAAAGGCAACTCCTGCAATAGACAAGGACCCACATGACTGCCTTTCTGATCTCATCTTCTATTGCTTCCCTCTCATCACACTCCTCCAGCTACCGTGACCTCCTTGCTACTTGACTGGCATGCTCTCAGTTCAGGTCTTTGCATTTGTTGTTCCTCTGCCTGAAATGACCTTCCCCTCAGATACGAGCGTGACTGTCTTATATCTCCTTCAGGTTTTCTACTCAAATGTCGTGCTTGGTTAAAT
This sequence comes from Delphinus delphis, assembly GCF_949987515.2. NCBI lineage: Eukaryota > Metazoa > Chordata > Mammalia > Artiodactyla > Delphinidae > Delphinus > Delphinus delphis. The sequence continues at coordinate 100,825,102 of NC_082689.1, read as the reverse complement.
TGGAATTCCTCCCACTTAAATCCCCTTTCCGACGTGATAGTGCACATCACCACGTAGCATACTAGATATTTAGCATATTTATAATATTTATTGCCTGGCTCCTCATGCCAAGCTCCACGAGACACACGATAAGTGCTCAAACTTTGTTGTGCAGATTTAGTAACTATCATTAAAATAGGAAAAAGTTTTATTATTTAAAAAATCATAGTTTTTTTTAGACAAAAGCTAAAAAAAATTACATATATTATAAATATCAGGGGCCATTGGTCCATATAATTACTTCAATTTTCCATACCAGCAACCGTGACGATTATTAAAATACTAATAATATTCACTTTTGCTTGGTGTTTTAATTTGTAAAGCCCATGTATTGTCTTCTAACCATTATACTACCATAAGCTGTGAAATCAAAGTAAAAAGAAATAAAGCAGCGAGACTTTCGTGAAACAAAAGAATTGGGGGAAAGAGGTTCTTAACACAAAGGGAAAAAAAATAGTAGGCATAGTGTGCTGATACCAAGATACATTAGTTATTATAAATATGCACTATTACTAGTCTGCTCAGGCTGTCATTTAAAAGATACCACAGACTGGATGGTTTATACCAGAGAAACTTACTTTCTCAGTCTGGACATGCAGTCAGGGCTGGTTTTGTCTGAGGCCTCTCTTCCTGGCTTGTAGATAGCCAACTTCTTGACTTCTCACTGTGTCCTCATGTGGTTTTTCTTTTGTGTGCATGTGTGTGTGTGTGTGTGTGTGTGCACAGAAAAAGAGAGACCTGATGTCTCCCCCTCCTCTTATAAAGACACCTATCTTATTGGATTAGGGCCCCAACCTTATTAATTTATTTAATTACCTCCTTATTGGCTCTATTTCCAAATGCAGTCATATTTGGGATTAAGACTTCAACATATGAATTTTGGAGGGAAACCATTTAGTTTATAATATGCACATACATATTCACTTCTTTGCATGTGTCAGTATCTTTCAAGTCACAAGGAATAGAAACACTTCACCTCAGTAAATGGAGATTTATTATAAGATACACCTCAGGATACAAGGTTCTAGGGACCTTGTTTTTTAAAGTACTGAACATGAAAATATTTGTCCCTTGCTCTAGGGTTTTGACAATTGGCTCATCGAGTCACCTTTTTTATCTATCTGTCTATATATCTATCTATCTATCATCTATCTACCTATCTATCTATCTATCATCTATTTATCCTTCTACTTCTCCTGGTGATAGGCTCTCTATTTTCAATTGATACTCAAAACTCCTGAGAGAGAATAAGTTTGGGCTAACTTGTCACAATAGAATACTGAGGGTCTTTTGGGGCAAAGCTATTTTACAAGGCTTCCTTTTAGCTGAATGATCCACTATAAATGTCTTTCTTTTCACCTTGAACTGTTCTCTGTCCAAAGTGCTATGATCTTTTTGTGGTGGTCATGTACTAAAATATTCCAAGTGGGAGGATTTACTTTCTTAATTATCTTTTATAGCAAGCCAATTCTAACTGATGAGCTATGGGTATAGTTTATGTACTATAACATGTCTAGTTACTAAAAGGGATTCAAAGTATCCTAGCCACATGATTGGGACCACAGCCTTCAGGCTATTCACAGGTACTATGTGAGTCCACTGAGGGAGAGAATGTAATGCTTACTAAATATTCCATCTGCACCCCTAAATTTTCAACCTCTCTGCAGAGTAATGAGCCCTGGCCATTGGGCTGTGAAAAAAAGCAAAGCGTGGGGCTGAGTCAGTAAAAATAAACTTGAACACAAACGTGTATGGTTCTGCAGTCTCGTTTTCCCTTTTATGACAACCAAGGAGGTCAAATGATTTTTGATTGTGTGTGTGTATTTGTGTTTTAATGGTGGAGGCAAAAAATGATGGAGCATAGCATAAGCAAGAAAAAGTTTCCCTTACCAACCATAAATGTCGTGTATCAGTTTGTTTGTAAAGCTTCTGATATACTCTGATATATTGGAGGGCTATTTGTTATCACAGCATCACCTTTCCTAACCTGGTTAATTTTTTTAAAAAAGGAAAAAATTTGCAGAAACAAGCAAAAGCTTAGAATGTAAGGTTTTAGTTCAACAGTTAAGCTTCACAGATGACAGCAAAAATGAGACAAATAATATAGAAGTCTGAAAAGGTAGTGATCCAGGTAGTAAAATGGCAAAATATTAGGTAATATTTGTGGGAACTTGTAAGGCAAGCCTTGTATTAATGAACTTTTAGCTCTGGAAAAAAAAGACTTGCCAAAGAATGTTAGTGGTGGGCTTTGCTTATTTTCAGTTGCATAAGGAAGGCACTGCAGGAAAGAGTCGAGCTTAGGGAAGGGCTAGAGTTGTCCATTGGTATTCAGCGGGGGATTGGTTCCAGAACCCCCCATAGATATAAAATGGCACAGTACCGTTGGTCCTCCGTATCCACGGATATGAAGCCCCCAGATAAGGAGAGCCCATTGTATTGGCTTTGAAAGAAAAGGGAACAGAGGAATGTCAGAAATTTGGGAAGTTGAAATGTTAGAAAAGCCAACTTTCAATCACAATAGTAAAAATAAACTTACAGAAAAACATGCCTGGATCTGTAGTCCTTTTTCCCTTTTATAACAGTCAAGAAGGTCAAATGTGTGTGTGTGTGTGTGTGTGTGTGTGTGTGTGTGTGTGTGTGTGTGTGTGTGTGTTTAGTGGTAGAGGCAAGGAATGATGGCTCATAGTATAAACAAGGAAATGCCCACCATGTTTCTTCGCCAACAAGCAAGCAGGTTATCATCTCAGTGTGACATTTACCTATTTGATGAGTTTTTTCATCAGAAGGATTTAAAATTCATATTTACTGAATTTTTTCCTGGCTATAACATGTACTTTAAAATTCCTCGTAATCCATTTCTTCCTTTGAAAGTCTGATTCTTGGCCTTGTTCCCAAGTCCACAGGGCATTCTGACTGCATTTGCTCTACTTGTAGGGATAAATTAAGAGCTGATTGGTATGGTTTGGGAGTGTTGGGATTCTCCAACTCCTCAGGCACTTTCAATTCTCCCCAAGTGATCCTATCCAAATTCCTGGATGCCTAACCTTTGACCATCAGGGTGTGATCTTGACCATGAAATCCCATCATCTTTATTTTAATTAATCAATTTATTTATTTTTTTGTGGTACGCAGGCCTCTCACTGTTGTAGCCTCTCCCGTTGTGGAGCACAGGCTCCGGACGCGCAGGCTCAGCGACCATGGCTCATGGGCCCAGCCGCTTTGCGGCATGTGGGATCTTCCCGGACCGGGGCACGAACCCATATCCCCTGCATCTGCAGGCGGACACTCAACCACTGAGCCACCAGGGAAGCCCTCCCATCATCTTTAGACTTCAGTTTTTCTTTAAAGTGTACTGTATATATCTCCAGATCTAGTTTAAAGTTATCTCAGAGGATCAGTTAAACTGACTGTCAGTGCTATGGAAGAAAATCCTCACAGAGAGAACCTCATGAAAGTCTGGAAGGATTACACCATTGAAGATGCTATCACTGTTAGAGAAAAAGCCAAGAAAACCATCAAGCTCAAAACAAATTTCCGCTAGAGAAAACTGTGTCTAGATGTTATGCATGACTTCACAGGATTTACGACAGAGCCAATCAAAGAAATCATAAAAGAGATTGTGGATATGGCAAAAAGGGTGAGAGATAAATTGTTCCAAGATATGGGTCTTGGAGAAGTTCAGGAGCTAATAAATGCCACACCAAAAAAATTCAAGAAGTGGGCTTGGTGGAGATGCATGCTTCTGAAACTGTGCCAGACGATGAGGAAGAAGATGTAGAAGAGCAGTGCCAGAAAACAAACTGACATTAGACAATCTGGCAGAAGGGTCTTGATTATTCAAGACTTCTTTTGACTTATTTTATATGGACCTTACTATGATACAGGCTCTGAAACTAAGGCAAACAGTGGAGGAAGGATATGTACCACATAGAAACAGTTTTAGAGATAAGAAAACGTCAGCTAGAAATTATGATGAATTTCCACAGAGTTACAGAGTGTGCCTGCCTTTCCTGCCTCCCTTCCCACCTTCTCCACACCTTCGGCCTCTGTGGTCCCTGAGGCAACAAGACCAACCCCTCCTCTTCCACCTCCACCTCAGGCTACTCAGTGTGAAGACAACGAGGATGAAGACCTTTATGATGATCCATTTCTATTTAATGAGTAGGAAATAATCATCCTGCCGTACAGTTCATACATAAACTTATCTGCTGTGTGTGAGTGTATTCCTGTAAAAATCTTATAACTGTACAGTGAGAACTGTATGAGATGTTTTTGTGTCATCATTATCATCACCATCTACATATTCCTTGTGTAGAACAATGTGTGTATTGAAGTGGATAGCCTATCTTCACATAGGCATAGGTGAGTGATATTTAATATAAAATTAATAATGTGTTCATTTTCTTACATTTTATAACTTTGCTTTCAAAGAATTACATTACTGTAGAGTATGCCTCTTTCTCTCATAATTGGAGAAACTCCATATCAGCTTATCATCATGGGTCAAGTGTTTTTTTTTTAAATGGTAACAGTGTTCCCAATACTATATTATAAATATTACTGTATGCCATAAAATTTTATGATTTATTCATTTGTGTGTAGACTGGGCTACTATGAAGTAATTGTATCAATTACACTAGGCTATCATAAAGAAATTATATTGCTCCTGCTTCATTAACAATGCATGTATCATTATACCTGTAAATAAATGTGAATTTTTTTCACATTATGTTTTCATTTTTGATGTCTAGTGTTAGTACTGTGTATAATATCTATAGTGTTTCATATCATATCAGATAATATTGCTGTAGGTACTGATAGACCTCATCTTGTAGATAGACCACACAAACTTACAGTACGGATAAATATAGTACAGTACTGTAAATATAGTTAATCTTCCTTATGATTTTCTTAACATTTTCTCTCTTCTAGTGTATTGTAAGACTACAGTATATAATATATGTAACATGCAAAATATGTGTCAATCTACTATTTACATTATTGGTAAGGATTCCAGTTAAGAGTAGGCTAAAATTTTGAAGTTTATTGGTATTAATTAGGAGGTACAAACTATTACGTATAAAATAAGCTATAAGCATATACTGTACAACACAGGGAATATACTCAATATTTTATAATAACGATAAATGGAGTATAAGCTTTAAAAATGGTGAATCACTATTATTGTACCCTTGTAACTTATGTAATATCATACAGCTACTATACTTCAATTAAAAAAAAAAAGATGATGGGGGAGGGGCAACGGCTGCCCGAGAAACATCAGTCTGTGGGAACGACATCGGGGAAGGTTTTAAAGTGCCTTTTTGTTTTTGTAAAAGAGGAAAATTTGGAAAGACTGAAAGAATACATTTTATATGTGGACTTTTACAAATAAAAATGTCTATTATAATGGAAAAAAATTTTTTTTAAAAACCTCAACATGACATTGAAGCAATGAGATAGAGCAAAATGCTTAGAGGAAAATTCTCAGCATTAAAACCAAATAAAAATGAATGACAGGGTTTCCCTGGTGGTGCAGTGGTTGAGAGTCCGCCTGCTGATGCAGGGCACGCGGGTTCGTGCCCCGGTCCCGGAGGATCCCACATGCCGCAGAGCGGTTGGGCCCGTGAGCCATGGCTGCTGGGCCTGTGCGTCCGGAGCCTGTGCTCTGCAACAGGGGAGGCCACAGCAGTGAGAGACCCACGTACCGCAAAAAAAAAAAAAAAAAAAAAAAATGAATGACAAATGCTCAATTCAAGAGTCAGAGAAAAATAATAAAGTTCACAGAAATAAAATATAAGAAATAATAAAATAAATGGATACATTATTGAGGTAGAAAACAGAAAAACAATAGAAGAAATAAATAATACAAATATCCTTTCTTGAAGAGGGGAGAAAAAACATATAGATAATATAATTTAAAATTACAAAAAAAAGTCAGAAAGGATAAAATTATTGTTCAAAATTATGGAAAGTAAAAGCAAAACAGCAAAAATATAAAAGCTACTGTGATCAAATCTATTCAACTAAATTTTAAGTCCTAGATGAAATAGAAAAATTTTTAAAACACAGGTTATAAAAATTTGACTTCAATTAGAGACAGAAAATCTAGAGAACAATGACAATAAATAGAATAAAGAAACCCCTCTCCTTCCCCACCAATAAAAAGCCAAAATAAAGTGTATGTCTCAGATGTTTGCTCAAGGAATTCCGAAAAAACTTTTAAAGATCAGTGTTGTCAGAGTAAACTATTCCAGAACATAGAAACATAAAGAAAAATATCTACAATGTCTTTATGAAACAAGCATACCCTTGATTTAAAAACCAGAAAAGTCACACCCAGGAAAGAAAACTATATACTAATCTCACTTTTAAATATCAATACAAAAATATTAGTAAGAAGAATTTGATATTACATCTGAAAATGGCACAGTGTTATTCCAGTGTTTCAAGAGTGTTCAACATTAGAAAATCTAGTCATGTAGTTCATCATATTAAAATATCTACAAAAGAAAAAAAAACTCGATCCTCTCCGTAGATGCCATGGGGTTATTTGACAGAATTCAACCCTCACACATGCTAAATAGCACTTGATAAAATAAATATCTTAACCCAATATTTAGCCTCTTTCTTAGGAGGAAACACTTGTTCTTTACCATTAAAATTAAAAACAAGTCAGGGAAAAATCCTGTCTTCAGCCAATGAAAACAGACTAGGAAAAGCAATTAAAGGCATAAGAATTAGAGGGAAAGAGCTAAAAGTGCCTCTATTTGTATATAATATTATATATATATATATATATATATATAATAATTTCTTGAAGGAATCAAGGAAAGCCTATTCTGAAAACTTATTGAATTTTAAAAAGTAGCTGGCTCAGAAAACAACATACAAAAATCATTAGCCTTCATGTATACAAAGAAAAAAACAGAATAACCTAATTACTACAACAAAAAAGAACAAAAATGAAAATATCTAGGTTAAAATGAGAAGTGTAAATCCATATGAGATAAATTTTGAAACACTTCTGAATAAGACATAAATCCAAACACGCTGTGATCTTACTTAGGAAGGATTGGCATGATAATATATTATTAATCCTGAAGTTAATTTGTAAATTCAATACAATGCCTCAAATAGTGGGCATTAGTACTATTAGATCATTATAATATTCAGCATTAATAAAGCATGATGATTATATCCTGATAATCGTATGGAGTTAGGGATTTATTTTATTTTGTTTTTTTTTTTTTTGCGGTACGCGGGCCTCTCACTGTTGTGGCCTCTCCCTTTGCGGAGCACAGGCTCCGGATGCGCAGACTCCGGACGTGCAGGCACAGCGGCCATGGCTCACGGGCCCAGCCGCTCCACGGCATGTGGGACCTTCCCGGACCGGGGCACGAACCTGTGTCCCCTGCATCGGCAGGCGGACTCTCAACCACTGCGCCAACAGGGAAGCCCTAGGGATTTATTTTTAAGTGAAAAATTTAGGTGGAGAAATGTGTCTCAATATGGCACTGTTTATTTGAGAAGTTAGAGGTAAGTACAAATATACGCCTCTTTTGTCAAATCACAGTTTCAAATGAACACATAAACCATATTTTTAAGTGCTATACGTATGGGGAGAAAATGAGTAGGGAGAAGAGAAATCGAATCTAGTTTATATTCCTTTTTATAGATTTAATTTTGGAATCATGTAAGTATCAATATTTTAGATTACTATACAACAGAGTGTAATAAACAGATCTTAAACATTTAAGGAAAAATAAAACCAATAATTTCAACCTTATATTGAGTACAAAGTATTATCATACTGAAAATATTTTTTTTTCTCCAAGGGATTTCTAAATACAGTAATTTGTCTCCATAGTCCAAGGACTGGAAAAAAAATCTTCATCTAATAATATGATATAATAATCATTTATTTGGCAGTAAGTTTGGCACATTTTCCCTGAGACTGTAAAATTTAATTATGGGTTAAAATAAATAAATATTTAGTTTCATTAAGAGGTAAAGTGAGAACTGAACTCATAACATAGGTTATTTTTAAAATGTATTTTCTAGCTCTGTCCACTGAAAAATCCTAGAAGCTCCCACAGACTACACAGATCATGCCAAAAGGACTCAAGAACCAACTTAAAGATGCGGAAACTGTATAACAAAGGCATGCATTGAGCGCCAGTTAGGATAGTAACTAATATCTATAAAATTTGTTTAAATTCATAAGTTCATAACAATTTTGAAAATAAAAATCTTCCTCAGTAAATATGGAGAATAATAGGGAATCAATTCATCACTTTTTGAAAATTCTTAAAGGGTCCAAGGTGAACAGAGACTCAGCTGAAATCCAAAGCAGGTAGTGTGCTTGGGGCAGTAGGTTATTCTATTTACTATTTTTTATACTCCAGAAATATTTACCTTTCCGTAGGATGTGAATTATTTCCTTCAGTTAAAAAAAATGCTAATATACCACAAATTAAAACAAAACTAATTTTTTTTTCTTCTTAAAATCTATGTCCTTCTGCCATGAGTGTTTTGGATTGAGAAATAATTGTCAGAAAATAGCAGGGCTTTACTACAAATTTCCCTAAAATTGAGAGTGGGACAGGAAGCTGTACACAGAACAACTGTTCTTTAGTATGACAGTGGGCTATGGAGCTCTTTTGACTTGGAGAAAACAAGTAGATTCATTATGGGACATTTATTCAAAGGGGATGGGTCCAAGGGAATACCATAGGCAATATGGGGAACATTACAAAAGACTCAGAGAAAATCAAATCGTGACTGAATATGCTGATGTTTTTAGTAAATGATGACTCAGTTAGCTATAAAACATTTGAACTAAGATATCCATTTACACATTAGACATGTTCATTAGATTAAATGGCAAAATAGGATCCTAATGTTGTATCAAACAGCACAGTATCTGAAACATAGTCGGCACAAAGTCTCTGAGATATTTTGTGATTTGAAGCCAACTTTGAAGTTGGAATTTTCCATGTATCTGGGCAAAATAATTTTGCTCTTCCCAAATTACACCATACAGATTTTTAAAAGTCACACTTGCTGTGCTAAAGGAATAGAGAGGTGGAGAGTATTAAGAATGACAACCATTAAAAGTACACATGTCAGACAGAGAAAGACAAATACTATATGATACCGCTTATATAGGGAATATAAAAAATATAACAAACTAGTGAATATAACAAAAAAGAAGCAGACTCACAAATATAGAAAGCAAACTAGTCATTACCAAGGAAGGGGGAGGGGCAATATAGGGGTGGGAGAGTGGGGGCCACAATCTATTGGGTGTAACACAGGCTCAAGGACATATTGTACAATACAGGGAATGTAGCCAATATTTTGTAATAACTGTAAATAAAAAGTAACTTTAAAATGGTACAAACAATTTTCTAAAAATTCTTTTTTAGTCTAAAAGAAAGAAAAGTGTCTATGAATGGGGAGACCCTGTTCGTTACCTGTGTTTCCTCATCAGGACTTTTATTTTCCCATTGGAATATGCCTTATGTAATCCATCCATCAGGAGAATCAATGGTGTGACGAGCAATTCCGGCCATACGGAGATAATCAAGCCCTCAGAAATCCTGTTAGAATAAATAAAGCCTGAAAAATGGGTTTGTTAGCACAGCAATCAAATTTCAAAACCGCCTGCCTGCAGGAGACAATGTGTCGCTGATGAGCAGAAGACAAAAGAGAAAATGTTGGCTAGGGAAGGTGTACTAACTCTTAGAAGGGGAGCAGATGTTCAGGGTCTTTCTGAGACACCTTCAAAAGAAGGGTCTGTGTAAACACCCAGCCTCACTGTTCAATGCCTTAGCTATGCCTCTAGCTGAAATGCCAGGACTAAGGATCCTGTTGCCATTAGTAGGGTGTTCTTACCTCTTCTGGGCCGTACATTGGGCACTTATCTTTCATCTGTTCTACTACCGTTCTTACTTGTCACACCCTCATGAAAGAGACTGCAATCTCAGATATAGAACTTCCCAGCCTCTCATATCTAAGATGGGGACTTGCAACCAAAGGCTGGACAATGCAACTTGAGGGAATTACCTTTCCTTATCAAAAACAATAGTCACTCTTTGCCTATCTATCCTTGGACATTGCTGTGGAAGAACGTATTGTCTGAGGCAGCTGCAACCAATAGAGCAAACAGCACACTGAAGCTGGAGAAGGGAAAGGGTGGGGGGAGACTGGAATTTGATTTCCTTCTTGATCTGTTAAATGGTCCTTAGAGGCACCCAACTTTAGCTCTCTTGTGATGTGGTCAGTAAGGTTTCTTGTCATTTAAGGCAATTCACTTGGGGATATTGTTAACATTTGGATTCTGATTCAGGAAGGCCCGGGTGGTGCCTGAGAGTCTGTATTTCTAACAGACACTCAGGTGATGTCCAAGCTGCTTATATATCGAGTCACCAGTATTTAGGCAACTTTTAAGCTTGTATTCAGTTACTTGAAGCCACGTGCATACTAAATGGCAACACTGAATAGAGAGGGACTTGAAAGTTGAATCCAACCTAAAGCTATGCATGACAAAACTTAGGGATTCACCAGCTAAAAAATGCATAGACAGGATTATGGATTGTGAGAGCTTTGAGGTCATCATAGTCTGTATTTAAATCCTGGTTCTGTCATTTACACACTGTGTGACCCTATTGGAAAATTACGTAACCTCTGTGAATCTTGGTTTCTTCAGAGAACAGTGCCGTCTGTCTCACATGGTTGGTTTGAAGATTAGTTGAGATTATGTAATGAAAAGCCTCGGTCTTGAACAGATGTGAGTTTTCTATGATGTCATTGGCGGTATGGAATTCTGTATTGTCAAGCTTCACTCATGCCAAAGATTGCTTAGTTAAATTGGTGCTAAGTCTGGTAGAAATATACAGATTGTGGCAGTCAGCACAGAGACTTTCCTTGTAACCAAGCTGCTGTATCAAAATCCTGTGACTCCTGTATCAGGCTACGTTAAACTTAATTGGAATTTTTAAAAATATAAAAAGTAATCAAAACTGTACTTTTATATGACTTGTTTCTTCTTTAAAAACCTGTCTGCACTGTCTTTGATGAAAGAGAAAATTTTTAAATTCACAAACTCTCCCCCAGAATTGCTGGAATATTGTCAAATGAAATGAAAATATTGTTAGCAGATCTGATCCAGTGGTAAGCAAAATCTATTGCCTGTAGTGATAGGAGGGTGGAAAATAATGCAGTTTTCTTCAGTCAGATTGCAAATAGGATGGTGGACACCAGCTATGACTCTAAATGTTGCAAAGTGCTTTCTGGATTTGCGGTGTTTGATGACCAGATGAGGTCTTCATGTTTTCATGTTTATAAGCCTGGGTGCTTTGATCAACATAATGCTTTGAATACCTCCTGGAGTGATTTTGGAATGTTCTAGGCCTAATGCCAGAGCAAGGGAATTTACTTACAACTTCTCAGGCATATAGTTATGATCTTCTGAGCAAGGGTTTCCATGGATAGGAATAACCTTACATATCTCCAACAGAAAAAGAAAACATGTTTTAATATTACATACATCCTCTTGACATTAGGGAATCCATGTGACTTCAAACATGGCAACAGTTGTGCACTGGACTATCATTTACCTTTTAGTATTGTTGCTATCAAGTTATTCTCAAAAATATCTGTAGCTATATGTTTAAAAATTCAGAATCCATTCTTAGTTGAGGTGAATGTGGGTTAAAACCTTCCTCATTTCAGGAGTACTGTAGAGCGGAATGGGTTCCTAAGTTGGCTGGAGCTGGGTTTTGGGCTATTTACTCATTAATTATGTAAATCTGACAAGTTACATACTTATCTGAGACTCAATTTCTTTATCTGTAAAATGGGAATCATAACAGCTATTTCAGGGGATGTTGAAAAGATTCAATTTGATAATCAATATAAAGCACTTACTACATGCTTGGCACTTAGTAAAGATCCAATAACTTTTTGGTAGAAACAGCTTCAAACCTGAAAGGAAACCACCTCTTTATTCTCATTTTATTTCTTCATCCTATAATACTCACAATGATAAGCTCTTGTGGGAAGAAAGGGTTTCCTCAGAAAGTAAAACCTGAGATGACAGTTGGTGCACGGGTCACTTATTTTGGGAAGTGATTCTAGGAAATAGGACTGAGGAGCCTGAAACGGGGAAGAGGGACACAGAAGGACACGCAGATGTGACAGCTGAGTTTCATGGGGCCTTCTAAGAACCACGTATAATAGAATGTCTGAGGGGAGAAAAAGGGGAACATATAGTCACTTGCTCCTGTTTTCCATTAATTGGGTTGCAATGGGTGCATTAACATTGTCGTATGGGTCTGTAGTATGTAAGTGGTGAGACTGTTGGTTCTAGTAGAGAGACAACATTAGCAGCAGAGAATTCCCAGAAGAGAAAGCGAGAGAGAGCCCAGCTGAGGTGTCACAGTTTATTTACGCAATGCTGGTTGCTGTAGGATGTGCAGGTGATCAAACCATGTGAGGAAGGACACAAATGGTATTTCACACATGATTCTTTATAGCAGCCATGTGTCCTCAGTGACCCTTGAGATCTGGAGGTAATTCAGTCCCAGGTACCTCTGTTTCAAAGCACACCCTTTGAGGACAATGGCTTGAGTAATTCTCTTTATAGTAAAGACCAAAGTTTCTCACCTTGTTCTAGTAGGTCTACAACTGGTATCTACAAGACCCTCAATGGTGATTTCTATGCTAAATATCCAATCAAAAAGGACACATTGGGCTTCCCTTGTGGCGCAGTGGTTGAGAGTCCGCCTGCCGATGCAGGGGACACAGGTTCGTGCCCCGGTCCGGGAAGATCCCACATGCCGCGGAGCGGCTGGGCCCGTGAGCCATGGCCGCTGAGCCTGCGCGTCCGGAGCCTGTGCTCTGCAACGGGAGAGGCCACAGCGGTGAGAGGCCCACGTACCGCAAAAAAAAAAAAAAAAAAAAAAAGGCACATTTTCCAGGTGAGCTGAGATTCATGTTTTGAAGTGAGTCCTCCGCCCTAAGTTCTGTCAGGAAACTCAAACAATACACAGTCTCCTTAGTCCCAAGTGTTGACATACAAACCTCAGTGGAGGCAATTAAAGTGAAAAACTGCTTTCCCCTTTTAAAATAGTTTCAAAATATTATGTGGTTATCTCTGTGGATGATTTAATACTGCTTACCTTTTCTTATTATGGAATTTTTAGTTTATGTTGAGTCTTTTTTTTTTTTAACTTTAAGGGAAAAATAACACTTGGAAAGCTTCCTCCTGGAAATAACACTTGCAAAGTTCTAGAAAACTCTTAGAATGTATAAACACATATGAAATTGTGAGGTTATGACCAAAGGCAAATATATTAAGGACAAAATCCAGCTACATGATTCCTTTAATAATTGGGGTGTGTGTGTGTGTTCTGGTGAGCATCCCCTTTATCCAAAATAGCCCAATTATTAAAACTCAGATAATCACAGAGATAAAAATTTTCCACCTTCCTACTAATCAGTAGTTTTCATTTAATATCTATTTAGCCTTAAAGGTGAAAGTGGGTTCCAGACAAATGTCTTTCACATTAGAAGCTGTATTAAATTAATTGAAAAATAAACATTGATAATAATAATAAAATAAGAGAAATGATGAACAGTAAAAGGTAAATACTTTTTAAATGTTACTCAAATAGACAATCAATAAAACCACATCTTTCAGTCAACATAATAATTATTTGCATCATAAAAAACTCTAGTTGTTGAAATTTAAAATATTGATTAAAAAGTTTCAATTGGACTTCAGCCTAAAAAGAAATTTCCATCTTAATAAAATAGGCAAAACTTTCCTTTTAAACATGACACTTATTTTTTTAAAAAAACGTGTTTACTATTCTTGAAAAAGACTTGAAATGGGTCTTTCAGAAAAGAGCTTTTCCCATTTTAAATTGAATCCAACAGAGCAGTGAAGATGCAATTCCAAAGAACCTGGAAGAAAAGCAGAATACCCAAAAAACGATTTATGTGTTTCCAAAAACCCTGATTTGGGGTTGATGCTTTCACAAAACAAGAGGGTTACTGAGCAATTCCATGACATTTTAAAGTTTCCTCCTGGTGTTCCGATGTCATGATAATCCAGCCTGTCCTAAGGAATTTTTAAAACCACAAAAACACAGTCCACTGCCTAGCTTTAACTGAACTTCTGAGCTTGACTTTTGGACATCTCTTCTGGAAGATACCTCAAGTGAAGTGAGAAGATACTCTTTGACTTTAGTCACCAAAGTTAATATTCTCATGACCTAAATTGACTTCATACAGTCAAGTTTATTTTACATTCGCAGTTACTCACTACTGCAAGTCAACACAGCACAGAAATTAAGGCATTTTGTGCCTTAAAGAGTACACACTGCTGTTCATGAACTTTTTGGCCAATGAATAAAAAGTATTTCATTTCTAAATCTCACCAGAAGGATTTAAATTAAATAGTAACAGATGAATTGGACAGGCACGGAATACTAAATAGGAACTAGCAAATGAAATAATCCAGCTCTTTGCTTTTACCATGAAAATGAGAAATGATTCTTCATTGAGAGAAGTAAAAGGACTCAGTGTTTTAAAAAAGCTTTCTCCACCAAAAGAGCAAAATAGCACTCAGTGGCATTGCAGTGTTAACAAAATTTCTTTATCAGAAACTATAATTTAATATTTAAGTACCTAATTTACATGTGACAAGGTATCATATTCAAAAAATTAAATTGCAACTAGAAAACTATTAACCACTAAAAACAATACCAAACACAACCCAAACATTTATAGGAAAACAATAGCTAGAATTTGAATTGGAAAAAAAAGTTTCATCATATTTGGCTCATTAAACAAAGCATCCATTACAGACTGTAAAAGAGTGTTTCTTCTAATTCATCAAAAGTTTATCCTTTGTAGCATGAATACATGTAAAGATAGATTTATTGACTTCATATGCACACGTGTGTATACATATTGTGAGACATACCTCATGTGTTGATTTAAAGATATCCTATCTACTGATAACTGGTTGAACTTTGGAAGGTGCTGAAACCCATATTTCTACATGACCTGTGACCCATTTAAAAATGTCTTTTTATAAACAGAAATTACATAAAATACTCTGGTTTTTATTAACCGAATCTTAAGCATAATAATAGACAATGAAGGAATTGCACTTATTTTAAAGGTACAGTAAAGTGTTAGATTGCAGCTCAGACATCAAAGATCAGGGACTGTAGTACTGATAAGTTGTGCATTATATGCAAAGATGACGGTGGCCACTGAAATTAAAATGAGAGCAACTAATTACAGAACCAATAGGGGGATAACAGAAGAAAACATGCACTACTCCTACTTTAATGCAAAACTAATTTCTCCCAGGAAACCAACCCTTTGACCTTTCTTACACAAAGAAACAGGTTCTGCACCCTTGGTAACACAGTAGACATGGACTTCTGTATTCAAATTCTAGTTCATTGTCTCTGAGTGTGCTGTTCCAGCATCATCTCCTTAAGCTGCCCTTGAAATTCTGGAGCATCTACAATATTACAGTCTCTTGGTTAGGTTTCATTGAGCCTCAATATCCCCTTCAGTTCTATATAAATAGGGTCCTTTATTCATCTTCTTCTGGTTCCTGTGGTAATATGGGTATTTCTTCCTTTAAACAATCACTGAAGAATCTGAGGATTGTGCTGTAGAGATGATATTTGCTCTTCTCAGATACGTCATGGCCTTCATCTGGGTAGACCTAAGATATTGAAGGGAACGGAGATTTAAAGTTATCAAAGCAAGTCTTCTTCCTCAGAACTCATTACTTTAGCCCCATGGCAACGGAACTTGGGAAAATAATATCTGACCAAAATCTCATGTAATTTAACTCTTTGTTGTTCATGCTAAACTTTCCTTTTTTATTATAATCATATCAAAATCAACATTTGAGACAAAATACAATTTTATGCATTTATATTGGGATTTGTTGGCCAAAAAGTTAGAGCTTTCTACGTTCACGTTGAGCAAGGTGGCACTGACATCACCTTAACTAAATTTTAGATAGTTTTGTAAGTTCTTTCTCTGTCCCTTTGAAATGTATGTAAATCTTCTTTCAGACTCTTGCCAGTTTTACAACCCAGGAAATTTCTTTCTCAAGGACTTGGAAACCATCTCTTTGAAATGTAAACATTGAAAGAGAGACAGCACCCCCCTATCTCCCAGTCTCCAAGTTGTAAAACTGCTTCCTGTCATAAAGATAAAAGAAATGTTTCTTAAGGCTGATTACCAAACACAGAAGGCAATGAGTCCCTCCATTGGGGCTCTTAAAAATGCTCCAGCCCCTTGTTTTAACAAAGTTGAGTTTACTCTTTCTCCCCTATTGCAGTAGTCTTGGATAAAGTTTTCCTTGTCTGTTTAATCTTGTGTAATGCAATTTTTACTTTGACAATGTCCTTCCAATATAAACGACATTAGTGAGTTTTCCAAAATATAAATGAAAATACTGTCATGTCAATTCCTGAGTGTCAAGTTTTTAGATGGTGCCTCATTTCCCTCTGAGTAAAGCCTCACAATCCTTTACACTGTCACTGCCATGACTCTCCATCTGTTTATCTCTACATCTTCATCTTTCATCATTCTAACCCTGGTTCCTGTGTTTTAAGTATAATGAACGACTTTTAGTTCTTCCAAATGCTGAGGAATTAAAACAATTTTTTTCCCTTCCATGACTCCTGCTTCAGACTGAAAGTTCCTTGATGTGTAAAGTTATGTCCTGTTGACCCATTTAGCATAGAGACCCCTGTAAAGTAAATCCTTGATAAATATTTACTAAATATGGTTGAATGCAGAGATGTAAATGACATAAGGATGTTTTGCCCTCTCCTTTTTCTTTCATGTTATTTACTCAAAACTATTTTCCCCCACTTTTTATGATGAGTGATGGAAACGGACAAAAAGACAAAGGAACTAGAAGGGAAATAAAAATTATTATTTTAAAATAATTCATTATCAGTGATATGAATAAAAAAGTTAGAGAAGAAAAAAACATTTTTGAAAGAGTTTATGCAATTCACATATAAAACATAAGGTGATCCACATTCTCATTGTAATTAGGAAATAAGAATACAATTTGGTAGCTGAAAAAAACAGTAAAAATGAAAGGGTGGGAGATGGAGTCATATAGAAGCTGTGTTCTGCATTTTACAACTAAAAAACCAAGGTAGAAAAACATATTTTTCTGAAAAAGTAGCTTACCTGCATAGTATAATTCACTCCAGCTTTTATTAGGTGTTTGATTAATTCTGCTGAATGCTGGAAATGAACTTTTGCTGCAAGAAATTAAATTATGATATTTGAAGGAAAAACATTTTTCAGGATCAGAACATTTTTATATCATTTTTTCAAAGAGATTATGCATTTATCTTCCAAAATTATCAGCAAATCGGATAACTCAACCAATTAGACTTTTAATGCTCCCGTTTAGTTTTGGGAAGGGGACAAGTGGCAAATGTCAACAGGCTTTGCACTAGAAATTAAACAGAAAAAAAAATAATAATAACTGGAAAATCCATTTATGGATTTTTACTTTACATCCACTGCACATTTAAAAGACTGATACCTAGCTTTACCTGGAAAGCCAGTAGATACAATG
The DNA here is from genome assembly GCF_949987515.2 of Delphinus delphis. Taxonomy (NCBI): domain Eukaryota; kingdom Metazoa; phylum Chordata; class Mammalia; order Artiodactyla; family Delphinidae; genus Delphinus; species Delphinus delphis. The sequence goes on along the minus strand of NC_082689.1, from coordinate 100,807,410 downwards.
GCAATAAAACTCTGAGCTTCACATTGTAAAAAAATAAATTAAAACAGCAGTTCCTACTAAGCCTCTACTTTACAGAATGGTGATTAGATTTATTATATTGCATATCATTTATTATTTGTAATTATTCACGTATTTTATACCATTATAACAATTTTAACACAGTGAACGCCTGTCTGGATAGTAATAGCAAGCCAGCCTTCTATTCCTTTCTGAGGATCACTAGGGCCACTCTCAGACACTGGCATTCTGCCTTATATTAAATTAGAAAAGAATACCTCATGTTGAGAAAATAGCATACACATATCATTACTCAAGGGCTAAATATTTAATGTGGACCATACTGGTTTCTCCTCTTTCCTTCTAGCTTCCTTCTCCCTGAACCTCAGTTCCAAAACTCTGAAATAAGCAGCACAGCAGCCTGGGTGTGGGTAGCAGCATTGTCCCTAACTAGCTATGAAGACTTGTACAAATCACTTACAATTTTTTGTGTGTAGCACTTAGCTCATATGCTGCCTTGGCAATACATTCCTACACTGTGTATCTTAAAATTCTGTAAATAACTTTTAAGCTCACAGTTTTTGACTGTCTTTGTAAAACTAGGGCAGCCTTATCAATAGTTTAAGCTTCTTCATTGTTCTAATACTGTGGTACTGATTAATCCTGCTACAGAGCAGACAATAAAAGACTCCACATAATCGTTTATATCTTTTAAAAGTCTACCTATAATCTTTTCTAACACTCTCTTATTGTACTTAATGGGAAAATTACCATGCCATTTCTAAATAACTGTGCAAATTGCTCTGTAAATGTAAGCTACTAGAAATGTTAATAAATAGGGCAATGACTGAGATAAAATGATCCTTTATATACCTCATTTGTTTATTGCAGAAAACAAATTGAAAAGGACCCCATCATTCAGCTGCATGGATATAGCTGAAAAGATAAATGCATAAATGGATTTTCCAGTTTTTTTTTTTTTCTGTTTAGTTTCTAGTGCAAAGCCTGTTGACATTTGCCATTTGTCCCCTTCCTAAAACTAAATGGGGGCATTAAAAGTCTAATTGGTTGAGTTATCCGATTCGCTGATAATTTTGGAAGATGATAATAATGGTGGTATTATAGTATTATTGACTGAGTACCTATAACCTACCAGTCCCATGTGGAATGTGTGTGTGGTATATGTGAGTACATTTGTGTGTGTGGTGTGTGTGAGTACATTTGTGTGTGTGTGTGTGCAAACACACAGGTGTATTTTCTTTGAAGTGACGAGTGCTGAAGGTCTGCTTACATTTTATCAGGTAGGTGAAGTCCCAGGCCCATGACTGGATGAGTCAGGGAACAACATAATTTACCTTAATAATTACAACATATTAACAGAAACAACTGAATAACGTTAATATATTAAAGTGTGATGGCTAGATGTAAAATAATTTAATCTTGAAAATAATTTATTCTCATAATTGAAGCTTTAAGGCCAAATGAATAAGAGCCTCAATGCCTATTTCAAACCACCTTTCTGTTAATAGCTGTGTGATTTTCGGCAAGTTATATAAATTCCATAATATTTATTTTGCCAATTTGTCAAATAACAAGAGAAGTAATACCTACTGCACAGTATTTTTGTGAAAAACAGATACTATGATATTAAAAGCTTTTAGCACATTTCCTAACATTCAGCCATTACTTAATAATCACTATTTGTTATTACTAACAATGTATATGTAAGTTCTTAATACCTTAGAACAAAATTCTAATGTCCTTCAAAATGTTTATGTTCTCTTACATCATGTTTCATCTACAACAGGTATGGTATCAACTAAGTCTTTTTAAAAAAAATTATAGTTTTAGATTTTCAGAAAAGTTGCAAAGATAGAGAGTTCCTGTATATCCCTTACCCAGTTTTCCCTACCTGTTAACATCTTACATTATTATGGTACATTTAGAACATTTAGATGTACTGTTTCCTTAACCCCTTCTGGTCTATGATGATTTCTCAAACTTTCTTTGCTTTTGATGACTTTGGCAGTTCTGAGGAGTACTGGTCAGGAATTTGGTAAGATGTTCCTCATTTGGGTTTGTCTGGGGTTATGCGTATTTGGGACAAGACCATATAGAGATAGAATGCCGTTCTCATGAAGCCACATCAAGGTTACATACTATCTACATGACTTGTCACTGTTAATGCTGACCTTGATCACCTGGCTGAGGTGAAGTTTGTCAAGTTTCTCTTCCATGAAAGTTACCCTTCCCCCTCCATTCCATACTGTACTCTTTTGAAGCAAATCACTAAGTGCAACACACTGTGAAGGGGGAAGGCAGGAGAATTAAGCTTTGCCTCCTTGAGTTGGGGCATCTACATAAATGGTTTGGAAATCTACCTAAGGGAGATTTGTTTCTTCTCCCTCATTTACCTATTTATACAAATATATACTATATGTATGTGTGTGTGTATATATATATATGTATGGTATATATCAATATTGATCTAAGCTATAATTTAACTGTGGCCTGACATGCCTCTAAGTTAAGTTTGAGTGACAGCTGGTATTATCTTTGATATAAGGCCTTTTTAGTGGTATTCTATGTAAAATGGGATAAAAATACTGAGGCAGGGCAGAGCGGACTGACAAAAACAAGTTTAAGATTTAGGAAATATTGCTTCAAGGCTTTGCTTCTCTTTGCTCACTTGCCAGGTGGCCTTGGATAAATCAGTTTCCTCCTTGAAATTGATTTTTCTCATCTGTGAGTGGGGCTATAAATAGCCCTCTGTTGTAAGATTTCATATAAAATCATAAAAAAAATTCTTTGAGTACCAAACACTTCCTGTGAATATAAAATATTATTTATTACTAGCATGATCAATCACATTCATCTCCAATGTTTAAAATAATAAAAAATGAGAGGTGATATGAAAGTGCCTTTCTGGGTTTTTGTTTCGAGTGGTAAACCTCATCAGAATATCATCTCAGTGCTGGCACCTGTTTGCTATGCTGCTGTTTTCCAGGTTAGTTTCCATTTGAGGTACCTGAAGAACACTGTCCTAGTAGTGACTAACCACATGTGGTTATTTACATTTAAATTAATTACAATTAACTAAAATTTAAAAATTCAGTTCCTCAGTCATACTGAACATGTCAAGTGCTTGAGAGCCACATGTGGCGAGCGGCTACTGTGCTCAACAGCACAGAGATGACATTTCCATCATCCCAGAGAGGTTTACTGGGCAGTGCAGGTATCAGATTCTTTGTGCCCAACTCCTCTGCTCTCCTCCCCAGAAGGGTTACAGGGCCTCCTGTAAGCAAGTCCTTGGATGTACCCCTTTGTTCAAGGTCAGACCACATCAATCAGTAGCAGCAAGTATAATACTTACTGTCAGCAGTCCCATGAATTATTAATATATTTTCTTCTTTTAAGCCATGAATATTATGTAGCACACTGGAAGCCTATAAAAACAAAAACACAAAAATCTGTATATAAAGATTTATCTATATTTGCATTTTGACTGGGTTTTTAGAACAAAAATACTCTCCTTTCTTCATTGGTTTTAAATTAGTTACCTGGTATGTGCTTTCTTCTTTAGATGGCATACCAAGATATCTTTCAGAGAAAGCTGAGGCTGTGACCCAAGAAAACAGAAATTTGAGGGTAAACTAAAAATCATTTGACTAGCATATTTCATTTAGTTTCTACATTTCACATTTAATTGTCATGCTCTACTAAAATTGATTGAATCAGAGAGGTGATAAAGAGCTGAAAACATCTCTGATAACACATGATAAATGAACTCAAATGAGCTTCTCTACATGGGGACTTTCTTGTCTATGAATCAGTACATTATATTAGGTCAGTCTGTAGGAAGTACTCACCATACAACTTCAAGTCTATAATGGGTGCAATCACTGATCCACATTTAAAAAGGTTTTCATCTGATTTTAATATCATTGATGCAATATAGCCACCATACCCCTGACAAAAAAAAAAAAAGTTTTCATATATATTTTTATATATATATATATATATTCCTAGAGATTTTTTTAAGCTTTTGGTCACTGTTTGGTAATACACATATCAGAATGTCTCATAATGTCCCAGACTGGAGCAAAGAATATACTAACATCACTATGTACAGATGAAAATTTTGAAAAGAGTTATTTAAATTTTTATATAATAAGCTATTTTAATAACTTTAGGTAAAATATAAAATTAATTATATATCATCAAGTGTCAAATATTGGCTCTTTGATTTGATATCTGGGAATAACTCCAAACAATTTGAAATTAGGAAAATACAGAACTGATTAAATCATATCATTTTAGGTACTATATATTTAATAAAACAGTATATTCATTTAATAAAGCATTTAATAATGATTATTAAGAATTAAGAAAGAGGAATTAAATATTTAAAATATATCTTCACAAGTATAGATTCTGCTTTCAATTCCACACAACTAAAAACTTGAAAGAAATGGTATAAGATAAATACTTTTGCTAGTTAGATGAGTTGGATTATTTTTAAATTTAATTTTTAAATATCCTCTTGAAATGCTTTTGAACAAACTTAATTATAACTTCTTAAAAAAATAAATCAATGTGTCCAGTTTTCTTTTGTAGACCACGATCTGACTAGAAAATTTCCAAAGAAGATTTTAATAACTACAGTAATGCTAGGCTAAGGGAATGACCTACTGAGTTGTCTGTTCATTTTAGACGTTAATTCTTGCTGTGTTCTTGGAACTGTTTTTCATTTTGCCAGACAATGGAGTATCCTAGTAGGTATTAAAAAAATATTAATACCCAGGCCTTAGCACAGAAATTCTGATGCAATTGGCTCTACTTTTGAAAGATTTCCAGATGATTCTAGTGTGGTCCAGTGCTCTAGGAACGTGTTGTTTTCTCTATACTCTTGAGATGAGTAGTAAAGAATTTCATTTGTGCTTATTTGGAGCATTGTTTAAAAATTGGTACTAGAGGGCTTCCCTGGTGGTGCAGTGGTTGAGAGTCCGCTTGCTGATGCAGGCGACATGGGTTTGTGCCCCGGTCCGGGAAGATCCCACACGCCATGGAGCGGCTGGGCCCATGAGCCATGGCCACTGAGTCTGTGTGTCCGGAGCCTGTGCTCCACAATGGGAGAGGCCACAACAGTGAGAGGCCCGTGTACCGCAAAAAAAAAAAAAAATGGTATTAGAAAGTCCAAAATGAAATCAGACATTACTTAAGTGGTTGACAGAACATATGTGAAGGGTAGCAGAATACACCACCCCAAAGTATGCCACTTGGCATATTGATTATTTTGAGATATAGGCACTGGAAAAAACAGCAAATGCTGACAGAAGCTTTCTCTGAACTCCCCTTATCTTCCTAAAGGCAGATCCTCCAAAAAGAAATCAATTGTTCTAGATCCCCTCCCTGGAAGTTTCATCAACCAGGGAAGATTGCCTCTTGCCACAGGAAAGGAGACTAGAAGTTGACACCACAGCCAGAGAGACTATATCACAAACTATACCTCCCATCTATTCTTCTAAAGCCCCATTTGTCTTTCCTAACAATAATTTATTCTCTCTTAAAATGCCTATATCCCCTCTTCCCTTTCCCTGTTGAAAGCGTGCAGAACTCTGTGGGGCTCCTGGGCACAGAAGCTTTTCTGCTCCCCATTTCTTGTTTGTGGGAAACTGACTCCACCTCTATGAACTTCCCTGAGTCCCAAAGGGCAGATTCGAACAGTTGCTAATCAGGGAAGGGAGGGGATACAGAGACAAGGGAGGAGCAAGCAAGAAACAGTAGTGCAGCCTTGGGGCGGGGTCCTGGTTCTGCCTCAAAGGATACACATAACAGTATCTTTGAGCTCTTTACAGTACTAAAATCCCCAACAAATGGAAGATGTCAGCATTCTTCATTCCAGATTAAAGGAACCAGAGAAGTTCTTCAAAAGACCACCTAAGGCCAGATTAAAGTAACCACAGAAACTCAACAGACCACCTGAGACCAGATTAAAGGAATGCAGCCCCTGCACACACTCTAATCCTTATCAGCAACCCTGCCCTTGAACCATTGCTATAAAACTCCTCATGAAATCCTTCCAGGTTGAGACACACAGTTTTGAGGGGCAATGGTCTGCTGCATCCCCCTTTGCCTGACAAAGCAGTGAAGATATCCTTTTCTACTTCACCCAAGACTCTGCCTCTGAGATTGGATTCAGCATGGGTGCACAGAGGCCGAGTTTTCAGCATCGCTATTAAGATGGTATTTAAGCCTCATTTCTAAGCCACCTCACAGAGTTACTCATTTTCCCCAGAGTATCTCCCATGTATACATGAGGTGTACATGTCAACAAACTTCTGTTCATTTTTCTCTTGTTAATCTGTCTCTTATTGTAAGAGAATCTCAGGCAAGAACTGAGAAGGGCAGAGGGAAATTATTTTTCCTCCCCTATATATGTCAATTGTGTACAATATCTAGCTAGTACCCAGACATTTATGCAAAGCTTCTGCAACAATTAGAAACTGAGAGAAATAAAATTATCCCTTATAGAAGTAAGCCCCCACAGAGTACCTTTGCTTAGTCTCTTTGAGAGGGATGAAAATAGCCTTAAGTCAGCAAAATTAATACAAAAAAAAGTAATAGGCTTAAATGTCTTAACATATCTAAAGAAAGAAGTGGAAGGGAGGAAAAATAATTTCCTTTTATCTTTCTGAGCTCTTGGCTGAGATGTCTTCCAATAAAAGAGAGATTAACAAGAGAAAAACAAATAGTTTATTTACTTGTATACCTCACCTATACATGGAGATTAGCAGGGAAACTAAGTAACTCCCTAGATGGCCCAAGTCACCACCTTAAATACCATCTTCAACTAAAAACAGAAGAAAAATGTTGGGGGAAAGTCAGTGATGGGAAGTTATCAGGAAAAGAACTGTAAACAAGGGTAAGGTTTTTTATGTAGATTTAAGTCAGTGCCTTCTCCAGTGATAAAAGTTTCTTATGATTTAGAGTCGTTCTTCCCTTCCTGGTAAAGAGAGGGAGACACAAATAGAGGTTTTCTTTATAAATGTAAATACCCCTTGCAAAAGGGTAACTTCTACTCTGTTTTTAAAGCTTCTCCCATTTATGCTGTGTCTCCTGTTTATGCTGTTTCTTAAAATAATCAGCTCAAAATAATCCTTATGCCAAAGAGGCATATTCTGGCATGGCATGTTCTGCTCCCCTTCAGAAGTATGAAGGTGTGGGATGAGTCATGCAAAGCAAGTAAATAAATAGCTATTATAGAGCAGAACTGTAGAGAGACTTTGAAAATTCTGTCCCTACAAGGAGCCTTTCTGGTATATCCTTTCTAGTTCTCTGTCATGGAATTGAGACCATGGTGTTGTAGCCAAGAGGTTTCAAATATGTCCCAAGCGGCAACAGTATTCTCATAGTGAAAAATGTATCTTAGTTGATAGCTTTTCTGGTTCTAATTCCACAATAACCAAACAATCTTTCAACTGATAACAATTCTGTTATTTACATAACTTAACTACTTTGAGAGACTAGCTAGATATTACTATCCTGAGAATAACTGTATATCATATTTAAATAAAATAAATTAATAAATTGGTATAATTTTTTTTTACCTTAGTTTCACATGATTCTCAGAGTCATTATCTCCAGGAACTAAGGAGAATGGTGTCTTCCAAAGGAGGGGCAGATTCCAGAACAATACCTGAAAGTTCTTTTAAATTATTTGGGAATCTTGTTAAAAATGCCTATTCTAATCCAGTAGATCTGGGATAGGGCCCAAGATTTTGCATTTTTAACCAACTCCCAGGAGACGTTTATACTGCTGGTCCATATTTTGATTAGAAAGTTCTTATTGTGTAATAATGTAATAAAGATTCCCAACATAATATCTTCCTAGCTTTAGCCAGCATTCCCTTGACCAGTGGAACTTAAAAAATTATGTATCAATGCCCTCAAAAACAATTGAATCAATATGTGGAGAATGGGCCATGGAGCTCTCCATGTGATTCTAACTGAAAGCAGGGTTGTAAATCGCTGTTGCATAAGACATTGTATTTTACTGTTTAAAAAAAAAAATCCAGGATTTGGGATTAATGAAGGTAAATACTCTTTAAATGGTAGTAAAAATTTTTGAATAAAATTCTCTCTATAGCATTTAAAAATCTTATTCAAAATACTGCTTTAAACTGATTTATTTCAGTTAATAAATTCTATTTTTAAAAGAAAATCAACACTGGCAGGAATTAAAATAAATTTGAATTGCTTTCCTTCCTCTTTATCATTTCATATTTATTCACTGAATGCCAGAATAGATAATGAACAAGTTCTTGGAAAAATAATATTCCACAAGGATATTGGAATCAGATATAAGAAATCAGATATAAATTCTAGTAGACATAGAATGGTGATTTTAACTTCCAAAGCAACTCGTATCTATCAGGAAGATACCAAAAACTGGGGTTCATCATACTGACTCTTGTCAACGAGAGCACATTTTTAATTTGATATAGGTCAATAATAGTCAATAGTTCGTATAGGCTGCTATGTTTCAGTTGTGTTGTCATTTTGTTTCTCAGTGATCAGACTGTTCCATTCATTACAATTGTTACGTCATGTCCATTTGCAAAGCATTTTAGCATTACTTATAAAATTTTAACAAATTTATCTAGATTTTTAAAAGTTTATTCCATGGACCTAAAATATAGATAATTTTATTTCTTTAAAAAATAATTTTTACCTGTGGTGTAAGAAACTGAATCCAATAGATAGAAAGACTATAAAAACAGGAGGTGAAATCTGTAATACCATTTTACTAAGGACTTACGTTTTCATGGGTCCCAGGTTTTGAGATACTTAAGTGACTTTTTGAGATAGTTTTCAAGAGTTCATGATTGCAGTCAAAAAGATATACTGACAGAACTGAAAAAAAAAACGTTTCTCCTACAGCCTTTGACTTGTATGATTCTTTCTGAACCACATCAGTTGTAATACACAGTGAATTAATTTAAAGTAAAAATACTGTAAATATGTTATGAATAACAAAATTTATTGTTGCATTAATTTCTCTTTCTGATCTTTCATTGTCAGTGTATAGTAATGCAAGAGATTTCTGTGCATTAATTTTGTATCCTGCAACTTTACCAAATTCATTGATTAGCTCTAGTAGTTTTCTGGTGGCATCTTTAGGATAATCTATGTATAGTATCATGTCATCTGCAAACAGTGACAGTTTTACTTCTTCATTTCTAATTTGTATTCCTTTTATTTCTTTTTCTTCTCTGATTGCCATGGCTAGGACTTCCGAAACTATGTTGAATAATAGTGGCGACAGTGGACATCCTTGTCTTGTTCCTGATCTTAGAGGAAATGCTTTCAGCTTTTCACCATTGAGAATGATGTTTGCTGTGGGTTTGTCATATATGGCCTTTATTATATTGAGGTAGGTTACCTCTATGCCTACTTTCTGGAGAGTTTTTATCATAAATGGGTGTTGAATTTTGTCAAAAGCTTTTTCTGCATTTATTGAGATGATCATATGATTTCTATTCTTCAATTTGTTAATATGGTGTATCACACTGATGATTTGAGTATATTGAAGAATCCTTGCAACCCTGGGATAAATCCCACTTGATCATGGTGTATGATCCTTGTAATGTGTTGTTGGGTTCTGCTTGCTAGTATTTTGTTCAGGATTTTTGCATCTATATTCATCAGTAATATTGGCTGGTAATTTTCTTTTTTTGTAGTATCTTTGTCTGGTTTTGGTATCAGGGTGATGGTGGCCTCATAGAATGAGTTTGGGAGTGTTCCTTCCTTTGCAATTTTTTGGAAGAGTTTGAGAAGGATGGGTGTTAGCTCTTCTCTAAATGTTTGATAGAATTCAACTGTGAAGCCATCTGGTTCTGGACTTTTGTTTGTTGAAAGATTTTTAATCACAGTTTCAATTTCATTACTTGTGATTGGTCTGTTCATGTTCTCTATTTCTTCCTGGTTCAGTCTTGGAAGGTTATACCTTTCTAAGCATTTGTCCATTTCTTCCAGGTTGTCCATTTTATTGGCATAGAGTTGCTTGTAGTAGTCTATTAGGATGCTTTGTATTTCTGCAGGGTCCATTGTAACTTCTCCTTTTTCATTTCTAATTTTATTGATTTGAGTCCTCTCCCTCTTTTTCTTGATGAGTCTGGCTAAAGATTTATAAGTTTTGTTTATCTTCTCAAAGAACCAGTTTTAGTTTTATTGATGGTTGCTACTGTTTTCTTTGTTTCTATTTTATTTATTTCTGCTCTGAGCTTTATGATTTATTTCCTTCTACTAACTTTGGGTTTTGTTTGTTCTTCTTTCTCTAGTTCCTTTAGGTGTAAGGTTAGATTGCTTATTTGAGATTTTTCTTGTTTCTTGAGGTAGGTTTGTATTGCTATAAACTTTACTCTTAGAACTGCTTTTCCTGTATCCCAGAGGCTTTGAATCGCTGTGTTTTTGTTGTCATTTGTCTCTAGGTAATTTTTTATCTCCTCTGATTTCTTCAGTGATCTCTTGGTTATTTAGTAACGTATTGTTTAGCCTCCAACTGTTTGCGTTTTTTTTCCTGTAATTGATTTCTAAACTCATAGCATTGTGGTCAGAAAAGATGCTTGATATGATTTCAATTTTCTTAAATTTACCAAGGCTTGATTTGTGACCCAAGATGTGATCTATCTTGGAGAATGTTCACTTGAGAAGAAAGTGTAATCTGCTGTTTTCGGATGGAACGTCCTATAAATATCAATTAAATCTATCTGGTCTATTGTGTCATTTAAAGCTTGTGTTTCCTTATTAATTTTCTGTTTGGATGATCTGTCCATTGGTGTAAGTGAGGTATTAAAGTCCCCCACTATTATTTCGTTACTGTTGATTTCCTCTTTTAGAGCTATTAGCAGTTGCCTTATGAATTGAGGTGCTCCTATGTTGGGTGTGTATATATTTATAATTGTTAAATCTTCTTCTAGGATTGATCCCTTGATCATTATGTAGTGTCCTTCCTTGTGTCTTGTAACATTCTTTATTTTAAAGTCTATTTTACCTGATATAAGTATTGCTACTCCAGCTTTCTTTTGATTTCCATTTGCATGGAATATGTTTTTCTATCCCCTCACTTTCAGTCTTTATGTGCCCCTAGGTCTGAAGTGGGTCTCTTGTAGACAGCATATATATGGGTCTTGTTTTTGTATCCATTCAGTGAGCATGTGTCTGGTTGGAGCATTTAATCCATTCACATATAAAGTGATTATTGATATGTATGTTCTTATTATAATTTTCTTAATTGTTTTAGGTTTGTTTTTTTAGGTCCTTTTCTTCTCTTGTGTTTCCCACTTGGAGAAGTTCCTTTAGCATTTGTGTAGAGCTGGTTTGGTGGTGTTTTTTCTCTTAGCTTTTGCTTATCTGTAAAGGTTTTAATTTCTCCATTGAATCCTTGCTGGGTAGAGTAATCTTGGTTGTAGGTTCTTCCTTTTCATCACTCTAAATATATCATGCCCCTCCCTTCCGGCTTGTTGAGTTTCTGCTGAGAAATCAGCTGTTAACCTTATCGGAGTTCCCTTGTATGTTATTTGTCGTTTTTCCCTTGTTGCTTTTAATAATTTTTCTTTGTCTTTAATTTTTGTCAGTTTGATTACTATGTGTCTCAGCCTGTTTCTCCTTGGGTTTATCCTGCTCTGAGACTCTTGGCACTTCCTGGGCTTGGGTGGCTATTTCCTTTCCCATGTTAGGGAAGTTTTCCACTATAATCTCTTCAAATATTTTCTCAGGTCCTTTCTCTCTCTCTTCTCCTTCTGGGACCCATAAATGCGAATGTTTGTGTGTTTAATGCTGCCCCCGAGGTCTCTGAGGCTTTCTTCCTTTCTTTTCATTCTTTTTTCTTTATTCTGTTCCATGGTAGTGAATTCCACCATTCTGTCTTCCAGGTTACTTATCCTTTCTTCTGCCTCAGTTATTCTGCTATTGATTCCTTCTAGTGTATTTTTCATTTCAGTTATTGTATTATTCATCTCTATTTGTTTGTTCTTTAGTTCTTCTAGGTGTTTCTTAAACATTTCTTGCATCTTCTCGATCTTTGCCTCCATTCTTTTTCTGAGGTCCTGGATCATCTTCACTATCATTCTTCTGAATTCTTTTTCTGGAAGGTTGCCTATCTCCACTTCATATATTTGTTTTTTGGGGGTTTTATCTTGTTCCTTCATCTGGTACATAGTCCTTTGCCTTTTCATTTTGTCTATGTTTCTGTGAATGTGGTTTTTGTTCCACAGGCTGCAGGATTGTAGTTCTCCTTGCTTCTGCTGTCTGCCCTCTGGTGGATGAGGCTATCCCAGTTGAGACTCTTAAGACTATAAATAATGAGTAATTATCCCCATAGGTTAAGTTTTAAAGAGCTTCCATATTCATTGCACTTTTAAAGTTGTTTTACCTTCTCCAGATATCCATGTCTCTTGTCTCCTCAAATTTCCCTGTTTTAGACCAATCATGAACTCCTAGTGAAATTGTTCCTCTCTAATGATTGAAAATTGCTATCTCATCTTTATTCTTGATTCCCTCTCTGCCTCTTTGCTTCATTTTTCTGAATTGTAATATCATTAACTGACATTTTATATACTTTACTAATTATTTTTCATTTATTTGTTTTTCATTTATCTCTCTTCACTGCATTAACAATTATATAAAAGGTAGACTTTTTTTTGTTTTGTTTTGTTTTGTTTCAGTGACTGCTGTAGGTCCAGTAACTTGAAAAGTGCAAGGCACATAGTATACACTCAGTAAATTTTTTTTAATGAATTAATTTTATTCCCATCAATACTGGCCTGGTAATCATAGCAATATCTGTTCTCCGTATGATGTTTATAATGTTTTAAATTTTGCTACCTACTTTTAATTTGTGTCATCAATTTTTAAAAAATATGTCAGAAAAAATTTCTTTCAGCAGTTTTCTTACCTTTAACACTTAGATATAATTAGTACAGTGAACACTAATATTATTACATTATATTATATGAAATTAGATTAGGTCCTAAGGATAATTATTCAAACTAAAATGGTTCAAAGTCTTTAATCAAGTCATATGAATGATTATTGAGCACAGATGGCCAGTTATTATACTATTAGCATATTAGCTAAATATGCTAATAGTATAAGCTTTCCATTTATCCAACAAACAAGTTAGAAAACAATATAGACAAAAACATACTACTTAAAATAAAATTTTAAAATGCACTACTAATAAGAAATACCTAGAAATAAATATAGCAGGGAAGATATTTATAGAAAACTATAAAATTCTACTGAGAAATATAAAATAAGAATTAAATAAAAGAGATGTACTATGTGATTCAGATCAAAGCTACATCATTTGAAAAGTTTAATTCTTCTCAAATAAAAATTGTTTTAATAAAATTTTAGTTAAAAAATTATAGCTGAATATTTTGGGAGAATTTATAAAGTGGAGAAAATAGGAGAGGTAAGTGAAAGGTATTATGAAAGAAAAGAGCGAAGAGTGGAAAATATTTTAAAGTATGTATTATTATTAAGCATAATATTATAATTAAAAGACTATAAGATTAGTCTAAGAACAGATAGGCAGGTTACACCAGAAATAAATCCAAGAATATCTGAGAACTTATTGTTTAGGTGGCATCATAATCAAAGTGTTAAGGACGATTTAGTCAATCAATGGAGCTGGTGAAACTGACTAGCTATTTGAAACCAAATATATAAATCCTCAGCATACAAGTGTTATGTACCTCTCTCTGCCCCACTCAAACAGATACATAAAGAGAAAATCTAATAAATACTTTTTTTTTTGATAGGAATGAGACCTTTAAAAAATAAAATCACCGGAAGAAATCACCAGAGAGAAAATCTAATAAATACTTATTTTGATAGGAATGAGATCTCTAAAAAATAAAATCATTGGAAGAAATCACCAGAGAAAGGATTTGAAAGGTTTTGCCAAAAGATAAGAAAAACACTTTAACACTTCAGTTTTTTTAATTATCGTAAACAAAACTGAAAGTCAATCAACAGGCTGAAGAAATATTTCAAACAAATGTGAAAAGATTGCTATCTTTAATGCATCAAAATCTCAAAATTGCAATAAGAAAACAAATACATATATTCACATATATGAGACCAATATAACTAAGTGTATATATGTATATAAATTGACAATTCAAAAATAACATTGTAAAATGATTAATAAACAAAAACTAATTTTACGTAGGAATTTCTAATTCCATAAGAATGGAATAACAGAAATGAGATTTACCCTTCCATGTGAAACAACTAAAAATATGGGCAAAATATATGAAATAGAAGTAATTAAGACATTGGACATTGGGCAACAAAGGACAGTGATCACTGAAAGACAGAGAACAAGTCAACCCTGGGATTGCTACAGCTTCCTGCCTGGAAGAGTACAGTTAAAGCACAGCAGCACAATATATCCAAAAATGAAGCACACAGAGAAAAATATTTTTAAAAAATTAATATAGTTTTGGTGAGTTTAGGGAAAAATTCAACTGGCCTAATTACACACCTATTTGCAATCCCTGGAGAAAGGGGGCAGCAACAACAAAAAAAATTGAAGTAATAACTGAACATTTTCCAAATTTGATGAAAACACTAAAGCTAGAAAGCCAAGAAACTCAGTGGACCTCCCTCCAAAATGATAAGGTTTGGCTGTCTGGTGGAAAAGAGAGAATTCCAGATGAAGGAAAGAGCATGACATGAGTTCAGTTCAAATTCCTTTGCAACAAAAAATCAAATAAAACATAAATACCCTGAAAAGGCTTATAGTCTAACATAAGAAATGAATAAGAATACAAATAAATATAATACATTGCATGATGGTATAATGAATATGAGAAGCTACTGACAAAGTATTCTTTGAGTACATAGGAGGGAATGATGATTTCAAGTGGGAGAGATTTAGTGAATAATTTATGGAGAAAACGACCACTGAATGAGGCTTAATAAGAGATAGAATTATAAAAGCAATGTACCGGCTTGAGGCTGTTATTAGAAATAAATTAAAAGGCATGAACAAAAATACTGAAGCAGGAAGGTGGAAGGAATACTTATAACCAATAAGAATTTCAGCTTAACTATATTGAAGAAAACTCATTTGGAACAATAAATAACTACTGGAGTATCCTTAAGATCCATTTTAGGTAATAGTTACAACTTTTTCATATAATTTTGTTTACCCATGAAATATTGAAATGAAATTGGATATAAAAAGCCAAACATTATCTTCTATGCTGGCTGAAGTTTTCCTCTAATACCCATTTCTAGTAGTCTCTTTAGTATCTAAAAGTAGTGACAGTTTTAGAAGAGAATGCATTTATTTAATCAATGCTTTCCTGGCGTTTATAGGCTTAATATTTCCATAAATAGAAAATAGGTAGGCATATTGTCTAAAAATATATATTATTTAACACAAAACACATTCTTAGAAATACTAAAAATTCTATATTCCTTAATCAGCTTACACGGTTAGAAAGAATAGATTAGAATTGCTTTCCAAATTCTGAAAGATTATACTGGAATGAATCACACACAAAATAAAAAATATCAACCAGTTTCTTGGAGTTCCCTATTTCAGCTTTATGGAGACCAACAATGCAATGTACCTCAAAACTTCGAAGTAAATTTAATTTCTGCTGACAAACTCAATTATAATGGATGAAATCAGTTATCTAGCTAGGTAGATATAGATATAGATACAGATACAGATATAGATATAGATATAAATATATAGACCATATAAAACAGGATGAATTTTAGACCAAAGGGAGAAAAAGCAAGACCTAGAAATTCAATTATATAGTGATAAATGTAAAGGAAATAAGTTGATTAAAGATGGTAAATTCCTGGCACTACTGCTGCCATTCATCTTTCTTTTTTCAGAGGGAATATCTCAAGTGAATCATAACACTTTTCACACTAAATTCTAACTCAGCCTGTAATCTTTGAAGGGAACACTGCTCTAGCCTCTTTGATGGTAAAAACATAAGTGTGGCAATTCCATTTCTAGTATTTGGTGAAACTGATATCTCAATCAACTCAACTGAAAACAAACCCCAAACTAAACAAAAACAAAAAATAAATACAAAGTGGTAGTTAAAAAAAAGAGAAAGAGAACTAAACAACTAAAAGTAATTCTGAATACAACATTGAACTGGCACAAAGGTTATGAATCCACAGAGGCCAGATATTAACTGAAAACTGGAAAACTGAGAGGTAAACAAGCATAAAGCCAATTTTGTTTGTTTCTTTGTTTTGCAAATGCAAGTGATTTTAACCTTCTGCTATGATGACTCAGTGCATGAGGTAGACAAAATGCATAGATTCCATACAATAGGTCTAAAGCAGTGGTCTCCAACCTTTTTTGGCACCAGGGACTGGTTTTGTGGAAGACAATTTTTCCAGAGACCAGGGGTTGTGGGGAGGATGGTTTTGGGATGATTCAAGTGCATTACATTTATCATGCACTTTATTTCTATTATTATTGCATTGTAATTATAGAACAAAATAATTATACAACTCACCATAATGCAGAATCATGGGAGCCCTGAGCTTGTTTTCACCTGCCACTCACTGATAGGGCTTTGATATGAGTCTGCAAGCAATTGATTTATTATGGTCTCTGTGCAGTCAAACCTCTCTGCTAATGATAATCTGTATCTGCAGCCACTCCCCAGCACTAGCATCACCACCTCAGCTCCATCTCATATCATTAGGCATTAGATTCTCATAAGGAGCATGCAACCTAGATCCCTCGCATGCACAGTTCACAGTAAGGTTCATGCTCCTATGAGAATATAATGCCACTGCTGATCCGACAGGAGGCGGAGCTCAGGCGGCAATGTGAGCAATGGGGAGCGGCTGTAAATACAGATGAAGCTTCGCTCACTTGCCCGCCATTCACCTCCTGCTGTGCAGCCCAGTTCCTAACAGGCCACGGACTGGTACCTGTCCATGGCCCAGGGGTTCAGGACCCCTGATCTAAAGGGAGACTGCACAAAGCTAGACCCCTAAAGGGTTGTCTAAAGATGACAAGAGATAATTATGCTGCACAAAAGGATTGATGAAAATGATTTTGTTTTTAATTCTTATGAACTTGTACTGAATCAATGAAAAAAAATTAACCTTAACTAAAAATTTGAGCCATAAGTCCACACTGGTGTTTGCAGACCAAATTTACCATATAAGTGTAATTAAAAGAAAAACAAATACAAAACTACAAATGCAACATAAGCTTTAAAGAATTCCATATGTAAAATTCCAATTTTGATGGAACTGATGGAAGACAAAGCACAGAGAACCCATCAAAACCCAAATATGATTAATAAAAAACATTCATAACTGTACACATATTGGGGAAAGTAAAAAACACCAAAGAAAAATATCTTAAAAAATATGAAAGTGTCAATATTTCTTAGATGTCAGTTCTCCCTAGGTGATCTACAGATTCAATACAATTCCCATGAAAATCCCCATGGTCTGTTTTGTAAAATTACAAAAGATGATTCTAAAATTTTTAAAGAAATACAATACCTAGATGAGACAAAAGAATTCTGAAAAAGAACAAGATGAAAGAACTTCTACTATCTCATTTCTAGATACACTATTATTGTGTAATGATGATTTTTAGTATGTCAATTGTATCTCAATTTAAAAGTTGAAAAAAGGGAGGGACAAATTTGTGACTATAATATACTCCTTCTGATTTAGTAAACCTTAAAATGTAAGTGTCTGTTGCACAACATAAATGGTCAATAAATCAGTTGTGTTAAAAATATATATATATGTCAATAAACACATGAAAAAATGATCAATGTTATTAATCATCAGAGAACTTCTAAATTAAAAAGACTTATGATACTCTGTTGGTAAGGATGTAGAGCACCTGGAACTCTCATATACAGCAGTTGGTAAAATAAAATGATATAACTCCTTTGGAACATGTTTGGCAATTCCTTGCAAAAGCAGACAACAAAACCAAAAATATATTCAGAAAAAGGAAAAAAAGAGAAAAAAGAAAAAAAAACTTAATCAAGATGAATGGAAGAAAGGAAAAAAAATAGAACAAATAAGACAGTAGGCAGAAATGATGAAAACTATAACATTTAAATGTATCGGTAATCACAATTTATATAAATAAATGCAATCTTCAAATACCTAAATTGTGAGGATGAAGTTTGAAAATGATAAGATAGAAAAGCAAAAACAATGTGTACTAGTCAAAAGAATGCTGGTGGTGTAATTTTAATATTTTTTTAAAATCCATAAAACAAAAAATGAATAGAAATAAACTGGATTGGTGAAAAACAATAAAAGATTCAGTTCTCTGAGAAGATATAATAATCTGAACTTGGAGGGAATGAATAAAAATAGTCTTAAAATATAAAGACTAAATTAGCCTACTAAGGAGAAACTGAATAATTCACCATTATAATGTGACATTTTAATACAGCTTTCTTGGAAATTAGAGACAAAATAAATCATAAAGTAAGTTTATGATTTGAACATCATGATGGGCAAGTTTGATTAAACAGGCATAGATGTAACACTAAATCTTTTAAGCAGAGGTGAAAGTTTTATAAATCATTCCTTTCCTAAGTCATGAATCAACTGAGGTTTCAAAGGATTTCTGTTATTCTAGTCAATTCTATGATTACAATTCAGTTATAACCAAAGTCAATTATAGAAAGTTACCAAAACTTCTATAAAAATATTGGAATAAAAATAATAAAAACAATTCAGAGGGCATACTTACCCTGGAAATTGAGAAATACATACATTAAATTTTAAAAGTACTACATTAGTACCAGTGGGAAGTACCTAAGGGAGTACTGCAAAGGGATTTCATAACTCAAAGGCTTATATTTGAAAGGAAGAATGCTAAAAACTAATAAGCTAGACATTCAACATAGTAATTTAAAAACAATATGGGATAAAAGATAGAAGAAAACGTAATAACACGAGGAGTAGACGTTAGTGAAATAGAAAACAAAGATAAATGGAGAAGAAAAATTAAGCCCAAAATATGGTTCATGGAAAAGGAGGGAGAGATGAAAGGGAGAAGACAGGGGGGACAAGAGCAAGTGCAAGAGTGAGTGCAGGCAGCCCAGAGCAGAAGAGGTGCTTCAGCAAGAGCAAAGGGGCACTAATAAGCCAACCCGGGAGTCCAAATGGGACACTGCCACCACTAGTAAAAGGATTAAACATGTAATAAGAGGATACGTTACACTTTGAGAATGTTCTTGAATAATATATGAAATGGAAAGAATACTTTTAAAAGTACAAAACACAAATTAAGAGATACAAACATCCAGTTACAAAATAAATGAGTCACAGGTGTAAAATGTACAGTGTGGGGAATATAGTCAGAAATTATGCATTATCTTTGTATGGTGACATATCGTAACTAGACTTAGCTTGGTGATCATTTTGAAATGTATAGAAATATCAAATCACTATGCTGTGTAACAGGAACTAATGTAGGGCCATAGAGGTGGGGAGTGGGGGAACTGGATGAAGGCAGTCAAAAGGTAGAAACTTCTAGTTATAGGATAAATAAGTACTAGGGGTGTAATGTACAACACAATAAATATAATTAATACTGCTGTATGTTGTATATGAACATTGTTAAAAGAGTAAATCTTGAGTCCTCATCACAAGGAAAACAATGTTTTTCTATTTCTTTAATGTTGTATCTAAATGAGATAATGGCTGTTCACTGAACTTATTCTGATAATCATTTCATGATGTATGTAAGTCAAATCATTACGCTGTACATCTTAAACTTATACAGTGCTGTATGTCAATTTTATCTCAATAAAACTGGAAGAAAAACAAAAAGTACTAAAACCGACTCCAGAAGAAATGGAAAAATCGTAATAGTCCTGTATTGATTAAATACATTTAAACATTAATTAAATTTTTTCTAACAAAGAAAGCAATAACCCCAGATACTTTACAATCTAACTCCAATTCTAAGCAAGCTTTTCCCAACAATTAAAAAAAGAACATAATTCCTCAGCAAATTTTATGAGTTTAACACAATTTGATACTGAAATAAAACAAGTACATTAAGAAAAATCACAAGACCTACTGAGTGTTAAAGCTAACCACATTCTTTTTTTTTTTTTTTTTTTTTTTGCGGTACGCGGGCCTCTCACTGTTGTGGCCTCTCCCATTGCGGAGCACAGGCTCCGGATGCGCAGGCTCAGCGGCCATGGCTCACGGGCCCAGCCGCTCTGCGGCATGTGGGATCTTCCCGGACCGGGGCACGAACCCGTGTTCCCTGCATCGGCAGGCGGACTCTCAACCACTGCGCCACCAGGGAAGCCCCTAACAACATTCTTTTATATGCTAAGAAAGCCACCTTCTGAGTTATAACTTAGTCAAAGATACGCATATTTTTTTAAATCGAAATGGAATATTTTTCCATTTAAAATATATCTAGTTATGTTTTTGTTTGTTTATATCCTATGTCAGTTTATCCTATATTTAGATTGCCAGAGTAAATTGCCTGAGACTCAGCAGTCCCCTAATACAATGCTACAGACCCTAATACAATGATAAACATAAGATTTTTGAAATTCTAAACCTGAAGGCTCCAGTTTTATTTCCCCATGTTTCTAGACGAACATCTATATTTTCTAGTTTATATGGAGGACTCACTGAGATCTGTGCCCAGGCTTCCTCTCAGTGCTGTCAACTGTCACCTCCTTATGTGAGCCTTAATTTTAGTCAATTACTTTATTTCATGTTCTCCAAGCAGGCTCTCCTCACTGACACTGCATTTACATGAAACTCTTCTCCTTGTCTTCTACTTGCTGAATGATTCTCAACATCCAGTTCATGTTTCACTGTCTTCATAATGCATTTTACAACTTTCCAAATCTTTGCTAAACTTCCATATTCATAAATGTTTGTATAGCTCCTTTGGTCTTTTATACTCATTTATGTGTATACAAGTACAGCCCTGAAATACATAAGCTCTAAGTCCTTTGTAAATTATTACGTATATTAGGACCACGAAAGGGTAAAATGTTCTCTACGATATGCATCTTTTGCTGTGGTAAGAAACACATAATGTAAAATTTACCATCTTAACCACTTTTAAGTGCTCAGTCATGTCAAGTGTATTCATATTAATCTGAAATGCTACCCCCATTAAAAAAACAACTTTCCTTTTTCCTCCCTCCAGCCTTGGCAACCACCATGAACTTGACTACTCTAGATATTTTATGTAAGTTGAATAAAACAGTATTTGTCCCTCTGTAACTGGCTCACTTCACCAAGCACATGTCTTCAAGTTTCATCCATGCTGCAGCATCTGATAAGACTTTACTATATGCACTTGTTGATGCATCTATAGCATTTTCATTTCTTTGGAATGATCACTTTCTTAGATATTTTCATTTTTTCACTAATATCTTTACTGCTAGTGGTGGGCTTTTATTTATTTATTTGTTTGTACTTATGTGAGAGGAGCATTATTCACAAAATATTTTTATTGAACTCTTAAATATTACTGACACTGACTGAATTAAATATAGCAAAAACAT
The DNA here is from genome assembly GCF_949987515.2 of Delphinus delphis. NCBI lineage: Eukaryota > Metazoa > Chordata > Mammalia > Artiodactyla > Delphinidae > Delphinus > Delphinus delphis. Next base: position 100,785,811 of record NC_082689.1, on the reverse strand, counting down.
GATGCACTGCAGATTGAAGTGGGGGGAGAATGGTAGTGATGCATGTTGTTTTATATTTTACTATGTGTTAAGTAGATTTTCATGGACCCACTTGTCAGTGTACACCACTAAAGTTTGTGCCCCAGTAAAAGTACCAGTTACTTGCTGTCATGAGTCTTTGGGTTCATTATGAATAGTAGAACGTATTTCGTTTAAATCAATGAAGGCCAAGAATTTGCTTTGTCTCTAAACTAAGATAGTACAAAATCTCTTTCCTGTCATCTTAGTATCTTTATAACGTCTGGCCCAGTGATATGTATAAACTAGGTGCTCAATAAATATCTATATGGGGTTTAATTTCTTACTGTGAAGATGATATTGAACTTGACATAAAAATTATTGCTATAAGAAGTAAATATCCTCAGGGAACGATACTCAATATCTTCTAAATAACCATAATGGAAAAGAATATGAAAAAGAATACATATATATATATATGAATAACTGAATCACTTGGCTGTACACCAGAAACTAATACCACATTGTAAATCAACTATACTTTAATAAAAAAATTTTAAAAGGAAGTAAATATCATACAGTAAGCACAGAAGACATAATTATGCATTCCAGTCACCTTTTTTTTTTTTTTTTTTTTGCTGTACGCGGGCCTCTCACTGTTGTGGCCTCTCCCGTTGCGGAGCACAGGCTCCGGACGCGCAGGCCCAGCGGCCATGGCTCACGGGCCCAGCCGCTCCGCGGCACGTGGGATCCTCCCAGACCGGGGCACGAACGCGTGTACCCTGCATCGGCAGGCGGACTCTCAACCACTGCGCCACCAGGGAAGCCCCCAGTCACCTTTTAGTTTCTAAGCCATGTTGTCTTCCCCAAGGCTGTGGTGCTTGTTCCTTCTTTGGAGAAATTGCTCCCTCAATAGAGCTGCATGACTGACTCCTTCCTGTTATTTAGGTATCAGCCTAAATATCACTTAAATCAGAGGGGCCTTACTTGACCACTCAATTTAATAACATTGGCCCTTCCTGTAATTATCTTTTATCCGTCAAGTTTATCTTGGTTTGTTTTCCTTATAAGATTTAATACCAGATGAAACTATGTTTTTCATTTATCCATTTACTTTCTCCTTCTCCTCTTTAGAAGATAATCTTCCTGAAAATGATTCCTTTTTTTTGTCCTATTGTTGCTCTATTTCTAACACCATGCATCAATTAAAGATACTCAGTAAACAGTTGCCAGATTAATAAATAACTGAATTTATATAATATTAATTACAATATTATATTTTAAAGGATAATACAGAGAAATTATAGTAAGATGAAGAAAGTAGTTATGCAAGTACATATACAAACACATAATGTACACACACATATTTCTACTATTTACCTTTCCAAAAATGCTTAATCTTCTGGAGTCAATGTATGGCTGTTTCAGTAAAAATCTGAAATGAAAAAAGAAAAAATTATAGCTATGACGTCTTGAGTTAAATGAACCATAGAAATCCATTCTTAGCAACAAGAAAAAAAACAAAACAGAACAAAGCAGAGGTCAAACGAGACTGCTTTAGTGGTTGCAGCTCTATTCATGGAGAAGGGTCCTGTTTACCAAAATCTTGCTACTCAGAGTGGTGGTGCAGTAGTTAGGGTATCACACCTGTTGGCTTGTTACAAATGCAGAGTCTTGGGCCCATTACCAGCCTACTGAATCAACATCTGTATTTTAACAATATCCTAGCTAATGTCTGTATACTGTTTTAAAGAACCTACTAGTTTTCTCAGGTCACTTTTTCATGCCAGTGTGGGAAAGGTATCTGTGAAAGTTCAAGAACTGTAATTAACTGGGACAATAATAGACATTGTGGATTATTGTAAATAAATAATATGGTAGTTTAATTAAGGTCTCTCCCATTTTCATAAGTCCAAAGTGGATTCTAATTCCAGAGGGGGAAGTATGATAATTCTTTTGTCACTGAGAGTGAAAGATACTTGAAAAAATACAATAGTCTTTATGATTAGCTTAGAAAATTGTTTAATCATTAAAATATAAATCTCTTAGCATTTACTAATGCTAAGTATTCTATATCACATATCTAGTTTCTCATTACAGGAAAAACGATAAGAAAATGTACATTCACTTACTTCACTGCTGCTATTTGGTCCTTTATTTCCACTGAGCCTAACCTTCGATGAATCTCCTGCAAAATTTTCAGGCCCTGGAATCCACTTCCTCTGCCATCAAACCGTGCTGTGATGACGTTACCCGTGCCAACAAGTACTGAATCCCAGTCAAAATGGAACTTATCTGTAACCAGCTGGCCTCCTGGCTCTTCATCCCTGCAAATATCAACACATTTGACCAAAACAAGAACAACTGACAATGTGGTCGAAATTTATTGGTTAATAATTATGGAAAAGACCCATGTTGGCTATTAAAATTTCTCTTAATTCTTGATATTAAACCTGAAAATATAAACGTCATTTTCCTTTGTAAATTTTCAAATGAAAAGCTCTTTGAATGAAATGAAAATATGAAACAGAATTTAAAACTGTTTATGAGAAATTATTTAACCCATTTTAAAAAGAGAAAAATAAAGAAAAAAGCACACACTTTCCATAGGCATATCTAAAGAATGATCATCAAGTTGACATACAGGCCCTACTTTATTGGATTTCTTACAGACAGTGTGTTTTAGAAATGTTTTGCAGATGGTATACTAGGGCCAAAGGGTCTGACAGAGAGAGGAATCAGTCATGGAAGCTTAATAATAATTTAACAAGAAATGTACGATCCTAAAGCACGTCAGATTCAAAAAGAAATACTGCATTAATATTTCCTGAATTGTTTTTTGTGAAGTAATTCTCACTGAGAAGAATTTAAGCGAACAGTGAGGAAAAATTCTTTTTTATCACTAAATTTGACAGCAAGAAAAGGAAGCAGACACGCATATGTTTGAAAAATTTGAAAGTTAAAAGTAAAGATGGAAACACAAATTATAAATCATGAACATTCTGTCCAGAGGGAAAAGGTGATACAATTTTAGAATGTCACACTACTATGGTATTTATAATTTATTTTCCAGAATATAGAACAGGTAAAAAAGCAGACTCTCATAAAATCACACAGATGATCTAGGTCCAAACCTAGGTACAGTTCAAACACACAGTGGTCCACGTGATAGATTTTAAGAGTAACAAAACATCTAACTCTCTGAAAAGATCTCCATTTATAGTTGGGCTGCATACTAGAAATCTTCACTCTACTCACTCTCCTGTGAAGACACCAAACTTGCCTTCAAGTTTATGTAAATGTGTTGCTTTGAAGCATTAAAATATACCAATACACAAATTAATCATCATTAACAAGTTTTAGGTTATCAGATTTGCTAAAGGAAATAACTTCTGGGCAGCAAATAGAACTGAGCAGATACAGAGGTTGTGTGGGACCAATGAGTTGGGTAAAGAAGGAGGTAGGGAATAGGGCAAAATGTCAGACAACTAAAATTTACCGAATGCTGTTATGGAACGAATTGTGTCTCTCAAAATCCATATGTTGAATCTCCAACGTCCACTATCTCAGAATCTGACTGTATTTGGAGATAGTGCCTTTACAGTAGTGATTAAGTTGAAATGAGGCTATTAGAGTGAACCTTAATCCAATCCAACCTGTGTCCTTGCAAGAGGAAATTAGGACAACAGACAGACCCTAGGGGTGTGCACGCACAGAGAAAAGAACATAGGAAGAGGCAGCAAGAGGGCAACGATCTGCAAGCCAAGGAGAGGTCTCAGAAGAAATAAAGCCTGCTGACATCTAGCTCTTGGATGTCGAGCCTCTAGAACTGTGAGAAAATAAATTTCTGTTGTTTAAAATACCTAGTATGTGTTATTTTGCTATGTCAGCCCTAATAAACTGATACAAAGGCCTTCTATGATCTAAGCACTTAAGATCCTTTACCTTATTTACTATACACCAACAAAAGTTACTTAACCTTTCTGGGGAGGAAGTTGCCTGTCGCATGGCTTATTGCATGGCTTATTGCATTCCAATGTATTATTATTCCTACACTGTAAATAAAGAAATTGTGTCACGGAAGGGTTTTAATAATGACCTACTCCATGCCTTCCTAAATCACACATTTAATGGTGATCCTGTGATTCCAAATATAGAACTGTTTTGTCCTCCCACAGTGTTTGCCATCTTTATCTCTTTTTCTTAATTTAATTTTTAATTTATTTTAGGTTTTGCAATTTACCTCTTGATCAGATTATTAGGAATTGTTACTACACATTTCCATGTGCTTTTGCCTAGAATTCCAATTGCCTAGTTCAGAATGAAGTCTGAAATTGCTATTTTTTCCACATTCCCAGATGATACTGATGTAACTTGTGTACCATTTGAGAAACAGCATGAATCACCGTGCGTGGCACAATTTCTGATGCATGGAGAACATAGAGAATGCTTGTTGAACTAGACAGTTTCAGGGAAAGCAGACTCAAGTGAAGTTTAAAATGGAAGGACCTTAAAAAGCTTAATAAATCCTGTACTTTGAAGCTTGGGGATTTATTGCAAATATTAGAAAACAGAATATGATTCACAGAGGACAAGATACAGCATTAACTTCAACATTTAAGTTGAGTAAAAATATGACAGTTTAAGTCCCAATTTCACTCTGAACATAGATAGGGAAGATACTAAAACACTAAGACTCAGTTTCCTTACCTTTAATAATGGTAAAACACTGTCTTGTTTTCCTCAAACTGTTTTGTAAGCATTAAATGGCATAATGTATTTGAAAATACTTTGTAAAATATAGTAAGCAATATAAGATTATTATTAGATTTACTGAACAATAGAAACTGTTACTATTACTCTTTTGTTTGAAGTCACTTTTACTTATACTGAGCATATTTCCTTATAGTTCAAAATGGAAAACTATATAAAAGATTTTGGCCAGTAATTAAATTGAGAAATATCTATGGATAAAGATATTATACCATGCAGTAGGAGCTGTTATACCAAGGGGACTTCCATTTTCTAGATGGTCAAAGATACCAAAGGTTCATAAGAAAATTAAAAAGTGCAATCAACAGATCCTTTGGAGCAATTATCAGAGTGTTGTTAGTTACTAAGGCAAGAGAGCCTAGAAATAAACCCATGCACCTGTAGTCAATTCATCTTCAACAAAGTAGGCAAGAATATACAGTTGAGAAAGGACAGTCTTTTCGACATGTGGTGTTGGGAAAGCTGGACAGCTACATGTAAAACAATGAAATTTAGAATATTCCCTCATACCATATACAAAAATAAACCTGAAATTGTTTAAAGATCTAAATGTAAGACATGACACCATAAAACTCCTGGAAGAGAACATAAGCGAAACACGCTTTGACATAAATCATACCAATATTTTCTTAGATCAGTCTCTCAAGGCAAAAGAAATAAAAGCAAAAATAAACAAATGGGACTTAATCAAGCTTAAAAGCTTCTCCACAGCAAAGGAAACCTTTAACAAAATGAAAAGATAACCTACTGAGTGAGAGAAAATATTTGCAAACAATGCGACCGACAAGGGGTTAATATCCAAAATATACAAACAGCTCAAAAAACCAAACAAAACAACCCAATCAAAAAAATGGGCAAAAGACCTAACTAGACATTTTTTCCAAAGAAGACATACAGATGGCTAACAGGCCACATGAAAAGACGCTCAACATCACTAATTATTAGAGAAATTCAAATCAAAACCACAATGAGGTATCACCACACACCAATCAGAATGGCCATCATCAAAAACTCTACAAACAATAAGTGCTGGAGAGGGTGTGAAGAAAGGAGAACCCTTGTACACTGTTAGTGGGAATGTAAATTGGTGCAGCCACTATGGAAAATAGTATACAGGTCCCTTAAAAAACTAAAAATAGAACTACCATATCATCCAGCAATCCCACTCCTGGGCATATATCCAAAGGAAACCATAATTCCAAAAGATACACACACCCCAATTTTCATAGCAGCACTATTTACAATAGCCAAGGCATGGAAGCCACCCAAGTGCCCATCAGCAGTTGACTGGCTTAAGAAGGTGTGGTTTGTATATAGGATGCAATATTACTGAGCCATAAAAAAGAGTGAAATATTGCCATTTGCAGCAACGTGGATGGACCTAGAAAATAGTATGCTTAGCGAAGTAAGTTAGACAAAGACAAACCCTATGTGATATCACTTATATTTGGAATCTAAAAAAAAATAGAAATAAATCTATATATGAAACAGAAATAGACTCACAGACATAGAAAACAAACTTATGATTACTAAAGGGGAGAGAGAGGGAGGGACAAATTAGAAGTATGGGATTAACAGATAGAAACTACCATACATAAAATAGATGAGCAACCTGGAATTACTGTATAGCACAGGGAATTATACCCAATATCTTACAATAACTTATAATGATGCATAATCGGCAAAAAACTTGAGTCGCTATGCTGTATACCTGAAACTAACACAATACTGTAAATCAATTATACTTCAATAAAAAAAGAAAAGAAAAAATATAGTTTAAGATAAGGCACATTTTTCAAACTTATGATTAATAGGTGATTGTAGATTTTTCAAAGCAAAAATTCAATTCCTTACGCATGCTCGCAGTACCCAGGAAAAATATACAATTTCATTCATTTGCTCTGCTTCACCTGCTTTCAGTGTTAGAACACAAAATGTTATCATCTATTATCAGCCAATAATTTTAACCCATTTCTCTGTCTAGTTGGGTGTGTTGTTCTTTCTTTTTTGGTGCAGAATACAGGCATATCTATTTCAATATCAATTAGAACCTGGGTTATGATGGTAAAAGCACTGCCTGTATAAGAAACAAGCCAGAGACTTGCAGAAGCAAGGGGGAGATTCTTCACAAAGTGTTCACCAGAAATTTTTTTCAACAAATAAAGGCAAGAAAATATTACTTATTTGATGAAGTAGGAAACGATATATGGCTGTAGGGATGACCACAAGGAAGGTACTGTAAACCAAATCATCCATCGTATAATAAATGGGTATCACAACTCGTGTATGTATTGGCCATGCAGAATTGGTGAGCTCCCATTCATGTGCCTCCTCTGTTTTCCTCTGAGTGTCTGCCGCATCCTTTTTTTGATATGGTTTTGCTTTACCCTCTCTGTCTCAGAAATCTCTGGGGACATATAAAGAACAGTGTTTCAAGGTTGAGAATAGGGACACACAATTTTGTTGAAAGTTGTATGAAAAGAACAATTCCATGTGTTTTAAGCAGTGAAAAGGTCACAGCAATATGAAATGTGTCCACTTCCTAACACAGGCAGCAAAATCAACTTAAGACTAAACTTTTCTTAGAAGTTAAGGTCTTTGAGGGTAGAGTTCACATCTGTTTTAATACCTTGAACACTCAATGTCTCTGCGTGGATGAAGAGAACATGATAAAAGCAAATAATGAAATAAAGAAAAAAGGCTGAGCAAAACACACAAAATTCAACAGACCTTTAAAATGACAAAACAAGCCACTTCTTTATGACATAACAAAACATCATCTATGTCAAAAACTGAATTAAAGTGAAGAGATTTGTTTGGCGTACGTTTGGTCAGGTTCACAAAATGCTATTTAAATTCATGAAAAGAGCTGGATTTACGTTCAGAAGGGATAGGTTTTGACTGTTATCAATATGCTGAGTTACTCTGGCAATTATACGCTCTTTTTATCTTCATTTATTGTTTTCATTATAGAATAATGTGTTGTAAATAGTTAAGATCACGTAGAGTACATTTTTAAAAGCCTTTTCCTTACCACGAAAACTTTGGCTAGATAAACAAGGAAAATATTTACCAGTGAGAGAACTTTCCATGAGTGATCTATTGAATGGCAGAATGTTTTTTTTTCCTACACGGCAGAATTTCAAAACTGCTATACAACAGCTGGGTATCTGTGTCTACTGGGTTGTGGAAGGAGGGGACAGAGAAAATTGCTTGTCATCTTGGTTCTTTGCTCTTTTTAGGCTTGGAATAGACCAACTTCAGCTGCATAAGTGCTAGGTAAGAGCTAGACTCAGGGAGAGCTGTGTTGCAATTTTATTTTAGAGATAGTAAACTAAAAAAGAGTGTGGAAAGAAGGGTGACAGACAGAATGAAAGGCCAGATAAGGGAAAAGAAACTGATGCTGCAGAGAGCTGCATCACAGTACATTCTTAAGGAAAACGAATTGTCAGCGCTTTTGATTTTGTTCTTTAGGAGAGAACTCATTTCACAATAGAACACGAGTTTGACATGAGTAGAGTGAAACGATATTTGTCTTGTCTCAACCTGAAATTTATAAAAATTTATATTCAGCGATGACTTAGTTATAACGTTAAGTACATCTAAAAGCTAATGAAATCTATCCTGTTTCAAGCAATATATATCAATACATGCAGATACATACATTGGTCAAGGGCTTCTTGGCCAATTCCTTCTATTTCTCATTTTATTATCCATAGACTTCCCTCTCATGGAAGGATTGTCCTACATGCAGATTGGTGGAATGAGTTTTTTCATATATATACTACATCATATAAGAAATAACATTCTTTTTTTTTTGTCAGAGAACAGTTTCTTGTTCACATCCCCATCTTCTTCCATTAGGAATATTATAATATAATACAACCTGCAAGTTTCTGATCCCTGGTTTGTTTACATATAATTTTTGGCTGAATTAATTTCCATGGAGTTACAACTAGGGAAGCGTTTGACATGGACAAGTTTATTTATGCCTCTAACCAGACCCCGTGGTCTACCTGATAATACATAGAAAGTTAGGCTTATCAAACAAATTCTCAAGTTGTGTTATCCTCCATCACCTGTGTTCATATACTTGCATTCATAGATCTTTCCCATGTTAAACTTTTTAGAAAATATTGCCTATATTAATGACCTGAACCTTATAGTGATGTGAGATGTTATCATGAAAAGGGTACAGAATACGTTGGTAAAACCAAAATGAGTTGAGCCCAGGCCCAGTGGCTTTGACAAGTGCCTTCCCTTCCCTATGCCTAAGTCTGCTTTGGTGTGGAAGATGATAATAATAGTGTCTACCTAGTACAGTTATGGTAAATATTAAATAAAATTATATATATATATATATATAAATTGCTTAGCAAAGTGTCCAGTTTGTAGTTTGTTAAATATTATTAACCCAATGTTCTGGTCAACGCTATGGGACTTGACTGTTTCATCTTCCATTCCTCTCAAGGAAGCTGAGCTCCCAAACCTGGCCATCCCTAGGCAACTCTGCAGTGATAAGTCCTGAGCTTTTATATTATAAAAATCAAGTTTTTCTTATTTGGCTCAGTCCGAAGGACGAAAAATTCAGTTGCAGTAAAAGTGTTCTACTTTTCACAGTGGGTGGGTCTTTCAGTTAACTTAGAATGAATGAATATGTACGTATTTGGTTTTTTCTATGTAATTGATTTCTTTCCACACATAGTCACATGTGATTATGCATCTGAGTGTAATTTGTGTGTCTCTGTATGTGTAAATTCTTTCTTTTGATTCCACAGATATATACTTCTTCTGGAACCAGTAAAACAAGAGAATGTTACCCTCGTATACCTTTCTGATTTATAGAACTTATGACATAGATATTAGGTCTTTTTATTTTTTTGAGGCATTATTTTTTTTCAATAGTTTTCTTTATATTCAAGAAGCTGCTCAGACAATAAATTTAATATTTTTTCTTGATCAAAATTTGATCTCAAATTTGGGAGGGTATTTTGTGTTAATAAAACTGCATCTTTTTTCATCCTTACCCTACTGCTCTTCTCACTTCTCTTCTTTTCCTCCTTCGATTTTTAGTAGAATAGCCTTCCACATATCAGGGTCAATTTCTGTCTGCTAAAGGCATTCTTCCTTGTCTGGAAGGAAATTCAATTCTATTTTGCTCTTTGATTTCTCTTGAATAGAAGCTAGAGATTGCTCCTTAGCATGATATACAAACTGCATAAAACTATCATTAGAGCAATGAAAAAAAACAGAATTCAGTTCTTTAAATCAAGTTATTTATATTGATATAGGAAGCCAAAGAATGAAGAGCTTATTGGAACACAGGCTGAAATGTTAAACAGCACGGATATTAATGAGCCAACTACAAAACCCCAAAATGGACTGTTAGTATCATCCACACAAAATTAACCTCGGGATAAACATCTTAGACAGCACATAAAATTATCAGAAGAGAACCAACAGAAAAGGGCCTCAGGGATGTCTTGTAGACAGAAATTGTGAATTGTGCAATAAAATGGAAGTTCCAATCTCCTAATCATCCCTACCGTCGAAGTCTTACTACATGAATTCTTATTTGTTGGCCAATTTCCATTTGGGATAATTTCTAACAGAGTGGTTGAGGAGGTCGAAAGAGAAAGGGGTTTGTTGATCTTTATTTTCAGTTGCTGGGGATGGTTGTGTAATCACTGAGCTAGAAAGCCCTTCATCCACCCCCTGGCCTTTGAGACACTGACACCTAAATCACTCACAGTCAAATGACAGTTTAGCACATTGTATAAACAGATCGACAGGAGACTCTACCTCATTCTTTATGTGAATATAATTGTTATGTAAATCTTTTATGCAAAAGGTCTGCTTTAGATATTATAATGGAAAATATTCTACATGCTGGATTAAGGAATATGGGTATATTCCAAAAGAAATAGAAGTATGTGTATATTAAAATAAGAAGCTGATGGCAATCTTCACAACAATCTCATATTTCTTCATTTTCCATTTTGTGTGTGTGTGTGTGTGTGTGCTGCACGGCTTGTGGGATCTTAGTGCCCCAACCATGGGTTGAACCCTGGGGCCAAGGCAGTGAAAGTGCCAAGTTCTAACCACTAGAGCGCCAGAGAACTCCTTTCATTTTCTAAAGTAGAATACAATTCAGCATGAGAATGTTTTGAGTGTAACATTGAGGCATACAATACATAGGATGTATATCATGGATTGCAATGGATTTATAATATAGGGATGGATACTAATTATATACAAACTTTGAACCTTCATTTTATCATAGACAGGGCATCATTCACCTTCAATAATACATGGTGGTTATACAATACATTTTCCCTAACTATAATCCTTTAGCTGGATTCTAAATGTCAATTTATCAACTGAAAAATGTGGCTACATAAACACAGGTAATTTTAATCTTAGCTTACATTATTGTGTTAGTTAAACAGAAATAATAATAACTGTAGTGCTAACTATGAATAAGTAACATAATGTCACTGATGCACTCCTTCAGCTTGGGGCTTTGTTGGATTACCAAAGGAGAAAAACACCATGTTTAGTATCCTTAGTTTAACCTTTCAAAGACATGCCAAATTAGTAACATAGTTAATGTTTTCTTCTATCATAGATTTCAGAAAAAAATAAATAATTAAAACAGAAGAAAAGAATGATCTACTATAGTTATACCCTTACATTTATGACTTAATATGTGACCATCCAAACCAAAAAAAAAAAAAAACAGAATTAGGAAACATTTCTTATGAAAAGCACTCGGAAGCATATCTTTAAATATAGAATATACTTGTATGTTTCAAAAAGGTAATCAATTGACATTATTCATATGAAACCATATCACATCATTCATGTCATTCATATGAAACCATTAATGTCTGAGACCTGTATTAAGAGAGGAAAAGAGCTAAAATGGTATAAATATGTAGGTCATAGAAGTGACTATATATTTTTATACTAGTATATGTACATAAATCTATCAATTTAAAAGAATAGTCAAGAGAATATTATGTCTTACATATTACATACACATTTTTGTAAATTTAGAATTTTTTTCCCTGTGACATTTTCTTAATACATCAACTTTGAGTGTGTACAGTTTTAAACAGTACTAAGAAATTAATACTGACATTAAGAGGCATTATCTATAAACTGTGAAAGAACAAGCTCTAATCTGTTCAAGAATAATATAAAAAGTAATGATCACCTTCCCTCCTTCCATTACCAAGATTAAATGCCACTGTCTTTTCTCTTCATCATTTCCTGGGTATTACAGTGTGAGTACATTTTACATTCACTTAAATGAGCAACATGAACAAGAATGAGAAAAGTCAGAAACTTAAAATTTAAAGTTTGACCCCCCTTACATGGCAAAGCAGTAATGACTCACTGAGACAAGTACTAGCTATCTCTCTTGTCCATTTACATCTAGCAAATGTGTTATCTTTGTAAGAAACTGAGAGTGAAATGGGTATGTATTTGGCATGAACAAGTGGATAATCAAATAATGTTATAGAAATTTTGGAATATGTGTGTCTTTACTCTTGGGAAACAAAACAAACTTACTTCTAACAATCTGATCTGCTCAAAAGTCTATGAATCCACATAGTAAGTGAAGAGAGTAAAGACTTCCCATAAAGTGAACCCTCTGATTAGAATTTGGAATTTTATGAAATAGTGTGGATTGAGAATTTGATCTTTCATGTGGACTATCTAGGAACTTACTCATGGTTTTTTTAAATTAACTTTTTATTGGAGTATAGTTGCTTTACAATGTTGTGTTAGTTTCTGCTGTACAGCAAAGTGAATCAGCTATACGTATACGTACATCCCCTCTTTTTTGGATTTCCTTCCCATTTAAGTCACCACAGAGCATTGAGTAGAATTCCCTGTGCTATACAGTAGGTTCTCATTAGTTACCTATTTTATACATAGTAGTGTATATATCTCAATCCCAATCCCACAATTTGTCCTTTATAATCTTTATTTTACACCAAAGCATTAACACGGTACAGGTGGAAAATGTTACATTCTAGAGATTATCACAAACTGTTAAGTGGGAAGAACGAAAGGTTATATGAATTTGGTTTTAGAGAAGTCCCTATTGATTCTGGACAGCATTTTTGATAATCTTCCAATAATATTTATCATGCAATGCGATATGTAAGTAGAGTATTGTGTAATAGAAACAGCAGAGCTTTTTGATCTGAAAAATAAATTGAAAAAACCTTTGAGTTCAAACACTAATTTTGTCCTGCCCATGACCTTGGAGTTAATATTCATGCCATATTTTAGTCATAGCTTCCTGTGTTAAACTGAGGAAAGTGATATTTACCTCACTTGGTCTCTGTAAGAATTAAAGAGGGCATTTATATATCCTTAGCATGATGCCCCTTGTACAATAAACACTTAATAAACGGTAGCTATTATTAAATCCTATAATTTTAAGAAGATAATCTCAATAATCAAATGTAAGAGAGAAACAGTAAAAAGATAGCATGAAAACCAAGCATTATTTAGCTTTATCCAGATAGATTTTAAGAGAAATGAGAAACACCTCGTTCTTCTGAGAGAAAAACTAAACTGCAGAAAACTTGACTCATCCTAAAGGCTGATTTAACACATTATAAACTCTCATAATTTACTTCTCTTTTTCTCTACTTTGATTTAACTCATTCCTGATGACTAACTCAGGGTTGATTGATTTCTTTGTTTATTCATTCATGTATTCCTTCATTCATATATTCACTCATTCATACATTCATTTATTCATTCATTCTATGAATATTTTATGAACATAAATAATGCTCTAAGCACTGTGTTAAGGTAAAACAATATGAAAAGGGTTGTTATCAGCAATGAGTTTATAGTTTAAAAGAAGAGACAGCAAAGTAAATATATGTAATCTGGTGTGGTTTCATGTTATAACAGAGGTGTGTATAGAATTATGTAAAAATACATCTTGAAGTCTTAATAGAAACTAAAGTTACTGGGAGACTGTGGAAAAAGACACAGAGAAATGATTGAGAAGCTGGTATTTCTTTTTTTTTTTTTTGCGGTACGCGGGCCTCTCACTGTTGTGGCCTCTCCCGTTGCGGAGCACAGGCTCCAGACGCGCAGGCTCAGCTGCCATGGCTCACGGGCCCAGCCGCTCCGTGGCACGTGGGATCTTCCCGGACCGGGGCACGAACTCGTGTCCCCTGCATCGGCAGGCAGACTGTCAACAACTGTGCCACCAGGGAAGCCCCTGGTATTTCATTTTTAAAACAGTTTTAAAAAATATCTAGAGCACTAAATGTCTCTTTAGAGGGTGGGTGGAGCCAGATGAAGATGGAGAGATATGTGGGAAACAGATGAAGACTTTTATATGCTGTGTTAGGAAATGTGAACTTTTAATCAATTGGAGAACAATAATGAGAGAATTTTTCCCAGGAGAGCCACATTTTCAGATATGGATCTCACAAAGTTCACTCTAGCAGCAGAGTGGAAAAGAAACTGAAAGAGAGAGGATATAGCAATACATTACAGAAAAGGAAGTGTAGGTAGAGAGCAGATTGACAGATTAGAATTGACTCGTCCAGTTCTGCTCTATGCTTGGTGTGGGACTTGAAGAAGAGTGTGGGCTCTTGGAGGACTCCATTGGTTCAAAGGTCAAGACAAGACACTATGGTCCCAAGAACCTGATGTTATTCAACATTTTAAATAATATCCATATTGTTTTTTGAAAGGAAAATGTGTGTATGAAAAAAGTAGTGATGTTAACTTGACTGCTGGAGATGAGTAGCTGGATAATTTCGCTCACTATGAATGTACCAATTATACCCTGCTTTTTAACAGAATAACTATACAAAAAGAGCTGGCAAACAGCTTACTTCCATTAAGATGACCAAGTCCTAGGACTCTGATATGAATAACATTGACTAAATGATGAAAATATCTAGATAAAAATGAATAATGCTCTCCAGTTAAAATGGCTTAGTGGGAAACTGTAGTAAACTGTAGTAATAACCATATTCATCTGATTTCTGGCCATTGTCAATCTCTTCACTCAACACAAATTTGTGGAGCAACTCTGCAAAAACTAGTTGCTGTGAGGAAGACAAATGAATAAGGCATTGTTTAATACATGGAATATATTACTATGTTAAAATAAAGATTTCTAACATTTCTATTTTCTTAAGATGCTGAAATATTCATAAGCCATTCTATAAATTGTTTCTCTAAATACTCACTTCTAGACCGTGGATTTTTCCTTCAGAAACATTGGTGCAAAATCTAGTGAGAGTCAGAAATTCCCTAAATAGTATATAAAAACATCCTACGAAATTGGGGTAAAGTGGGAAAAGTAACAGTATGATGAATATGATTCAAGATATATGGAAAGACTTTGAACAGAAGGCTGTCCCTGTAGGAGGAGGCATAGATTGGAGATTGTTATAGGATATAGATGGGCTGATGAAGAGGGTGAAAGAAAGCTTCAGGAAGATAAGACTTGATGGATGATCAAGAATTCATTAGGGGGGCTTCCCTGGTGGCGCAGTGGTTGAGAGTCCGCCTGCCAATGCAGGGGACACGGGTTCGTGCCCCGGTCCGGGAAGATCCCACATGCTGCGGAGTGGCTGGGCCCGTGAGTCATGACCAGTGAGCCTGCGCGTCCGGGGCCTGTGCTCCGCAACGGGAGAGGCCACAGCAGTGAGAGGCCCGCGTACTACAAAAAAAAAAAAAAAAAAAAGAATTCATTAGGATTTCAAGGAAGATGAGTTCAGCAAGATGAGACTAAGTCATAAGGGCATGATAAAGGATGTTGCATTCTGGAAACTAATGTAATGTGTGACCAGTCACTGCCTCTCTGCGTTACACCTTTGCCAAGGGTGGCATGGATAAGTTGAACATGAAAGGGTATGAAATGGGAAGACATGATGATTCCTTGGTACTGAATGAAACTCAGCTTGATATGCTTGTCTTCAGGAACACAGTGAACAGAGAAAACACCTTTCATCTCTAATAACAGTATATCTGTTTAGATTGTTTCCTATCAGGCTCTAGGCCTTTAGATTTATATTAATTTATCAAATAAACATCTATAACTGTAGGCTCTCTCTCAAGTAATCTTCAGTCTTGCAATATTAAAAGAATTACAGATTAGTTAGTAAGTTTTCATAAGGTTCCACCATGTGTGCTAGGTATTGCGGAGATAACACAAATCTAAAAAAATGATTACAGATTTCAAGATGCCATTTCAGCCATTAGCACAGCTTCTTGCACAGAAAAGCAACATGGTAAATTTGTATTGTACTAAGTTACATATATAGGAATAGAAAATAAGAATAACATAAGAAACAATAATTCAAGGAGATACATGCTGAAATGGATATAGATGGATATAGTATATATAGTATAGACTAGATGCATATAGAATAGGTATGAACGTGAATATAGACTACTGGGTTCTTAAGTACTCAATATAACGTTAAGGAGAAAGACTGGAGAAAGGACAATAGGAGTAAAAAAAGAAAAAGGGGTCATGACCCCACAGAGGCTACTGTAAGTTGAGGCCACTGAGAAACAGTTGTAGTGGCAATGCTTCTTAGATTTTCTATTACAGTAAAATATTTGGTTGCCATTGATTCACTTGTACTTTCAATACCATGAAATTAGGTTTGAGTTTCAGAAAACTCACAGAGAGGTCCTCAAAGGACCATTTCTTCTGGGGTTCCGTAATGAAAATTTAGCAGAAAGATGATTCCTGATAGCCAGAGGCTACTTTCTTCAAGGCCAATCTTCCTTCACCTCCTCAGATTGCTGCAGCCAGTCTCCAACTCATGCATTCACTATAGAATTTCCTGGACGCGAACCCATCTCTATAGATGAAGAAGTGACTCACAGCCTGTCAGGTACTAGATGCACTGCACAGAATAGCAATAAAGTAGTGACAACAAAATCACTAAATCATCTCTTAGCCTCATTTAGATATTAGTTTATTTACTATTCTTCACTGTCAAATTGTCCATTTAGGGAAAAAAAGACAATTATTATTATTTTCTGTTTTCGAGTGTGGAGTCCACTTATAACTGAACACAGTACCTAATCTTAAGAAAAAAAATACCCTTAAATTATAAACCTTCTAAAAAACAGGTAAAAGACACTTTACACTTAAGCCATTCTGATCTATATGGCTTTCCAAGCATAAATATTTTAGGAATGATCATGTAGCTTAAAGCAATCGATCATTTTATATAAATATAGAATCAAAAAAGAAAAAAATCCTGTTTGGCTCTGTAAGTCATATTCTGTGAAACTTCTGAGAATTTACCTCTAAAAATCAAGGAATTTGGATAAATTAAATTAATATTTAGTATAATCAGCATATAAAAACAAATGAAAACTAATGAATTAATACTTTTATTCTTCTTTTCAACAAAAAAGTGGCAAATTAAACTCTATAGGCCTAACTATATTATTTTATCTGCTTTAGTAATGTCTATTAAATAATTTTATGGATGCTAAAATATATTATTAAATGTTTATATTGATACTTTTAAATATTAAAATGACTACTACTTCTAATAATAACTATGTTTATGGTTACAATTTATTAAACACCAACTGCAAATGTTTATGCTCTTCTAGACACTATGGTGACATGTTTATATATATTAGTCCATGTTTTTGTCTTCAATTTATTTATAAGGAAACTGAAGCTTAGGAAAATTAAGCAATGTACTGGTAAATCTTTGAGCTGAGATTTGAACCCAGGCCTACCTGACTCCTAAGCCAGTACCTTTACTCTCCTCTCCCGCCTCTAAAAAACACTGGACTATTCCTTTCTAATAAGAGAGTTGAGTGTTGTGCAATTCCTTATATTCTTCTTATGAACTAAAAATCACCCAGACCAAAGCACAAATCTGATGGCAGGACAAGCCAGTTGGCTTCTCTGACTCAAGGCTACAGTAGCTTTGGGGGCTACTTTTTCCCCCAAAGTCTGACACACTGTGGAGCCAGTGGATATGTGAATGGGAAGAACTGTCTACACATCCAACTGTAAGTCATGCTTCAAGGAAGGATGCCTTGTAGAGTTCCTTTCCCTGAGAAACCTCATTTCTCAGTGAATAAAAAGAACAATCCCTTTTCCCAAAAGGAGATATGACTGAGAGAGAACACGAGGTTGAGAATTTTATTTTCAGTTTTTTCTCATTTTAGTGCCTGAGATATTTCCCCAATAAATCACACATACAGTTCAAATAGGAATTGAATACTCAGTCACAAAAATGAATGAAATAATGCCATGTGCAACAACATGGATGGACCTAAAGATTATCATACTAAATGAAGTCAGACAGAGAAAGACAAATATCATACCCTATCACTTATACATGGAATCTTAAAAAATGATAAAAATGAACTTATTTACAAAACAGAAATAGACTCACAGATATAGAAAACAAACTTATGGTTACCAAAGGGGAAATGGGGGAGGACGGATAAATTAGGAGTTTGGGATAAACATATATACACTATGTATAAAATATATATATATATATATATATAATAGATTAAGTATATTTATAATAGATTAACTGAATCACTTTGCTGTATACCTGAAACATTGTAAATCAATTAAAATTTATTATACTTTGATTAAAAAAAAAAGCACTAAAGACAACTAAGTGAAAGAGAAGATACAGGAGAAGGAGTTAAGATAAGAAAAGAGCAAATAAGAACTTCCTCAGGAAGATACCAAGAAATTTCAGGGCCTCTGGCTATTAGGGACAAAGGAGAAAGGTCCTGGCATAAGAAACAAAGATAGCTCAAGGTATTAGAGTTAGGAATAAACACTGGAGTGAGTGAAAATATTAAGTATTGTATTTTCTGTATTATTTGGCTTATTAAAATGAAACGACAAATTGCTTCTATTTATCAAAAGATCTAAATCAATGCAATCTATATAAAAAAGAATGAATTATAATCACAATAATTATAAGACTCACATGTGCTAGGCATTTTATATGTTATTTCATTTAATCTAAAAAGCAGCCTTAAAACATAGGCTGGATGATAATGCTCATTTTATATTTGCAAAAGCTGAACCTCACAAGAGGTTATGTAACTTGTTCAAGGACACACTGTTAGCAAATGACAAAACTGGAATTTGAAGCCAGGCAGTTGGATTCCGCAGACTGAATACTTACTGTCCACATTCAATAGTCATAACAAGTTATGTTATTTTCTATTCTACTCTTCCAAAAAGGGTCTGAACAATTGTAGACAATTTTAAGCACAGTCATAGCAATATGTTGGCTGTGTTCTTAATAAGGAAAATAACTAATAATTCTCAGGAATACAATTCTACATCAATATCAAGTTAGTTAACCAATAGATGTTAGAGGCCTCTGTGCCCAGTAGTATATAGTCACAATATAATCTCATAGAAAGTGTGAATGAATTCAATTCCAAGTTGGAAAAACCTAAGAGTCAGGTTTTTCTGAGGACAGGAGTGGCCTCCTGCTGACCTTAAATCCAGGAGGGAAAACTGGTAAGAGTAATATAAATATAACAAATTTTTTCAACAATGGAAATAAATGTTTCCTCAATGCTGCATCAAGAACTAATAGAAAACATAAGGCTTACCTGTGAAAACATGGATGTACTTTAAAAACATCATGCTAAGTGAAACAACCAGTCACAGAAGGGCAAATACTGCATGATTCCACTTACATGAGGCATCTAAAATAGTCAGATTCATAGAAGCAGAGAGTAGAATGGTGGTTGCCAGGGGCTGGAGGGAGGAGGGATGGGGAGTTGCTTTTCAATGGGTATAAAGTTTCAGTCATGCAAGATGAATAAGTTCTAGAGATCTGCTAGACAGCACTGTGCGTGTAGTTAACAACACTGTATTGTATTCCTAAAATTTTGTCCAGAGGGTAGATCTCATGTTAAGTGCTCTCACCACAATTAAAAAAAAATGGCTTTTACAAATCTAGTATAATTTTGATATGACAAATATATCACAAAGGAAGAAAGAAAGAAAGAAAGAAAACAAAGGGAGCATAGAGCTTGAGTAATTGCTAAGCAGACATCCATAAACCAAACTATATGTGTCATTTTTCCCAGGAGTAACATTGAGTGCAATTTGGGATGCAAGAAGCACAAGCAATTACACACCCTTCCATATTATTTAGTGGTGGTGTCCTTGAGGAACTCATACAACTGACAGCTGTCCCAGTTATCTACACATATAGGACTTCTTCTGTTGTTTTTTAATCAGAATACTGCCATGTGAGACATAAGAAAAATTCTAAACTCTTTAGGTTCCTTTATTTCAAAAACAAATAAAATACTTACATTATTAACAGAAGAGCATACTGGTTTCGGTCCGTAAAATCTTTGGGAAAGGACAACTGTAAAGGAAGTTCTTTTAAAGAAAGAGCAAAATATTAAAGATGGAGAGTCATTTATATGTAAAACTATAAGGTGCAGAGAAAGTTTTTTTTTTTGAATAACATAGCATGCACAAAACTTTACCATAGTCATCAATATGAAGCGTTTTAATTTCTGACTTTACTCTCTTCTTCTTCAGGATAGCTTCCTTCAGCATAGAATTGCTTTCCAATATAAAATATTCTGTAAGTCAAAAAGGATAGTGTAAATAATCTCTATGTGTTGATTAAGAAACAGTGTAACACAAATAATTATCCATCATTATCATTTGACAGGCACTGTGCTAGTCACCGATTACTGTCTCATAAATTCTCTTCTGGATTATTACAAGTTTTCTAACTGAGCTTCTTTATTCCAGTGAAATTGTCTCCAGTTGCCCCTTATACCTGGAATTAGCATTTACGTTTTCAAAATGTAAATCTGATCTTGTTAATGTTATGCTTAAGAATATATTTTAAATAATACAAAATTATGTAGCAGCCAATGATTTAAAATTCACAATGCCTGAATTCTAATACAAAGTTACCAAGCATGCAAAAAATCAGGAAAATATCACCCATGATGAGTACAAATTTTATTCAATAGAAAGAACCCAGAAATGACACAGATGCATATAATAGATAATGACATTAAAACAGAGATTATAATTACATTCCATGTGTTAAGTTTTTAAAAAGCCTGAGGATATTAAGGAGAAACATGAAAGACATTTTAAAAACAACCAAGTTAAAATTCTAAAAATAAGAACTGAAAAATTTGATATACATGAAAACTATAAAATCTAAGACGAAAAAATACTGGATAGGATTAACAACATATTAGATACTGCAGAAGAAAAGATTAATGAATTCAACAATATAGCAATAGAAAATATTAAAATGGTTTTTTTTATAAAAACCAAAAAAAAAAGAGAGCGAGAAAACTGGCAAAACATGAAGGGAGAGAAACATCAGTAACTTGCTGGAATTTTGACTGCTATATTAAAAATATAGATTTATTGGGGATTTTTATATACTAAAAATAGTGAACTTTCTAATCCATAAATATGTATGCATGTATATATCCATTTGAGTCTTTAATTTCTTCCAGAAATGTTTGCTTTCATTTTAGCAGACTGACACATTTCTATTAGATGTACATAGTATACTATAGTATATAGTACATAGTTTCAGATGTTACTTTAAGTAGTTATTTTTAACTATTTTTAAATTTTGCCTTGCCTTATAGTATATAAAATAGTTGATTTTTGTATATTAATCTATAATTGTAATAACCCTGATAAATTCACTCATTATTTCTAATAGTATTATGAGTGTGTATGGATTCCATTTTGTTTATTTGGTTCTGTTTTATTTATATCTTCTGCAAATAAAGGCAATTTTTTTTACCTATTATTTCTTTTCTTGCCTCATTTCACTAAGTCCTCTAATACAATGTTGCAAAGAGGTGGTGAGAGCAGACATTTTTACTTTTTCCCAGTTTTGGGGGAAATGCATTGTCTTCAACATTAAGTATGATGTCAGGTGTAGTATTTTTGTACCTACCATTCATCAAGTTAAATCATTTTTTTTTCTTCTGGCCCAGTTATTATTACTACTTTATTATTATTGTTGTTTTTCATTTTTAATCAAATATTTTTTATAAATCCTTTGAGTTGTTGACAGTATAACATAGTAAGTTGCATTGATTAATTATTGAATATCATAGCAATCATGGATTCCTCAGGTAAACCACACATAGTCATAATATATTACCCTTTTATAAATTGCTGGATTTTTCTTGCTACTATTTAGTTAAGGAATTTTGCATCAATATTCATGTGAAAAATTGATTTTTTTTGTCCTTGTTATGTCTATGTTGAATTTGGAATCTGGTTGATGCTGGCCTTATATTTTCTGAGAGTATATGTGAACTTGGTATTAATATATTAAATGTTGAACAGAACGCACCAGTGAAGCTACTGGAACTGGAATTTACTTTGTGGGAAGAATATTAACTGTGAATTAAAACTTTTAGTAGATAATGGGATATTTATATATTGTATATCTTCCTGTTTGAATGTTTAGCAATTTTTCTTTTAAGAAATTTACCCATTTTATCTAAGATGTCAAATTTACTGCCCTAAAATTACTTATAATATTCCATTACTGGCATTACAATGTTTGTAGAACCTGTTATTAACATCATCTATTTCATTAATGAAAATGACAGTGTACTTTTTCCTTTAAGGTTCTATCTAGAATTTTATCAATTTTATTTATGTTTTCTAAGAAAATAATTTTAGTTCTTAATATGCTTTTCTCTACTGCCAGTCCATTTTCTATATCATTTATTTCTATTCTTATCTTTATAATTTCCTTCCTTCAACTTACTTTGGATTAATTTGCTCTTTTTTTCTAGTTTCTTAAGGTGGAATCTTAGATGATTGATTTTAAAGATTTCCTTTTTTATAAAGTAAGAATTTAGAGACATAAATGTATTTCTAATCACAATGTTAGGTATCCCTAAATTTAGATTAGTTGTGTTTTCATTTGGCTCAAAATATTTTCCAATTATTTTCCTAAATTCTTCTTTGATCTTTGTGTTATTTAAAGATGCATGTCTGATGGCAACACCTTCTTGTTTCTTTTTTCTTGATTCTTTATTTTGCATTTACTTTTGAAGGATATTTTCTAAGTTTGTTATTCTATGTTGATAGTTTTGTATTGTTTTGCTTCCCATCAGTATTCTAAAGATTTTTCTCCATTGCTTTTTTCTGATGAGAAGCCTGCAGTCACTCTTGGCTCTCTTACTATGTATGTAATGTGTGGAAGTAAATGTCTTTTTATTTTTGTATCCTGCTTGAGGGTTGTTGAGCAACTTTATATTTTTCATCAGATTTGGATTTGGCCATTATTTCATCAAATATTTTTTCCATTTCAGCTTTAATTTAAAATATTATAGATATGGATATTGACGTAAACTATCTTAGGCTCTGTTCACTTCTTTCATTAGTTTTCTCTGCATCTGGAAGTGTCTATAATGTTTCAAGTTCACTAATATTTCTTCTGTAGTGTCTAATTTGCTTTTAGTATTTTTCAGAGAAGTTTTAATTTCACATATTTTAAGTTCTTAAAATATATTCTATTTATCACTACATTCATTTTTTCTTGATATATTTTAGCATATTTATAATAGCCAATTTATTGTATTTGTCAGTGGATTCCATTAATTTCCATCATATCTGAATCTGTCTCAATTCACTGGCTTTCTTTTCCTAGTTATGAGTCATATTTTCTAGCTTCTATATGTAGCCAGTAATGTTTTATTGGATTCTAACCACTGTGATGTTTACATTGTTGAGTTCTGGACATCATTCTGTCCTTTTATTAATTGTTGGACTGTGTTATAGCAGATGTTTAAGCTATTTGCAGGTCAGCTATTTTTTTTTTTTTTTTTTGCGGTATGCGTGCCCCTCACTGTTGTGGCCTCTCCCGTTGCGGAGCACAGGCTCCGGACGCACAGGCTCAGCGGCCATGGCTCACGGGCCCAGCCGCTCCACGGCATGTGGGATATTCCCGGACAGGGGCACGAACCCACATCCCCTGCATCGGCAGGCGGACTCTCAACCACTGCGCCACCAGCGAAGCCCCAGCTTAATTATTTGAAAGATTTAAAAAATATTTTACTTAGTGTGAGTTTGAATGACCTTTGCTCTATGACTTGTTAAGCTCTAATACTAAGGCATGACTCTTCTGGGATCTCTCCTAAACATTCCAGTGTTCTGACTGTTTGGAACTTTAATATATTCCAGCACTGTGTGAGCTCTGGCTTTTCCCAGGCTCAGACTATCTTCCTATGTATGTTCAGCTAGGTATTTTCAGCAACAGATGCAAGATGATCCCTTGTAACCCTATGCAGATTCCTGGTGTCCTCTCTCCGTCTCTTCTTGTGCTCCAGTGTTGTCCACCTTCCCAACATTCCAGAATCTTCAACCCTTCTGAACGCCAATTTCTGTCTCAACTGTGACTCTGAGATACCCTTATACACTTATTTAATTGTTCCTCTTTACCCTAGAATTCAAAAAATAATTCTAGCCAGAGAGCCAGGACAATTACAACATTCACCTGACTTTTTCCCCTTCTTTCAGGGATCAGAAGCCTATCGTGACTCTTGTCCCATGCTTGAAAAGTGTTGTTTCATGTATTTTATCCAGTTATTTTTGGAAAAAAAATTCTTTTATTTTCTGTTTCACTTTTCTTTTCTTTCTTTTTGCCAGGAGGCCATGTCTACTTTCAGGTACTCCATGGCCAGAATAAGATTATTATTTTAATTGTCAATGGTTTATCATTGACACTTTATTGTTAATTACAAACTCCTTAGGATGAAACATAAGGCTTTTAAGATCTGGCTCCAGTCTGCCCTATAGCCTATACCTTTGATTTATCTTAAATGTTTTGTTCCAGCCACATTGAACAACTTTTATCTTGCAAGTGTAAATAGTTTCATTCCTCATGATTGTGTATTCACATTCTTTCTTCCAGAAATGCTTTCCACTGACTTCCTCTTTTTTTGAACTGTGTCCACTTCTACCAGAAAAATTATCATATTCTATTATAACCATTAAATTTTCTGATTCTTGCTTTGGACTGTGAATCTGTGTGATTTCAGGCACACCAAACCACCTCTCTTATAAATAAGTGTCGTCCTCTATAATACAAATTTGGGAAATTAGATGTTCTCACAGATTTCTTCTATCTCCCTGATACAAGAAATTTCAGATTATTTAAATAATAGCATACTTTCAAAGAATCTATACCAAATATTCAATTATAAAATTTAAAATGTGAATAATTCCACTTTATACACTTTCATTAAGGATTCAGCATTTATAATGTAAGACTTGTCATAAAAATGCACTTAATGAACTTAATTGTGGATAAAAGCATTCTTTTTGTATCTAGAAACCAATATCACCTGATATTTGTTAATGACATAGGCAGCAATTTTTAGAGACTAAAGCCCATTAAACTTTTACCTTTATACCTTACTAGAGAGCATCTTGTTGGATAAATATTTTTATAAGTGGACAATAGTTTATAGTGACTAGCTAACTAATAAATGAATGAATAAATACAGCTAGAGGCAGTGATATGAGAGTAATATACTAATAATTTCTCATGGCTTCTCTTTATTATCAAAAATGAATGGGAAAAAATAAATTACATGAGATAAGAGGTAGTTGAAATTTTTTTACTTCTAAATCAAAGGTATTCATTTGCTCATGGTAAAAAAAAAATCAACCCATGGTCACAGAGAAATAAAATTATATTTAAGGAAAAAAAAATATAGAAGAAAATACACAATTTTCAAAAGCACACAGAGTTCTTTTCATGATAAATTCAGAAAATATGTTTCAATCATAGTTTTTTGTGAAACATTATGAAGACAAGGTAGTATTAAGACATGATTTTAATTGTGCGATTGAGAAGGAAAAGAGGATTAAAATGAGAAAATTAGGAAGAAGGAAGAAAGGGAGAGATGAGAAAATATTAGAGAGGAAGTATAAGGAGAGATGAGAAGGAGATGCAATGGAGAGAAAGGAAGAAAGGAAAGAGACGAAAAATGAATTAAAGCAAAAGAAATCATATACACATAAGGAAAAAGAGAAAAATGAAAATATAAAAAGAGGAAAAGGAAAGATAGCAATGAGACAAAAGACTTTGAAATACTAAGCAAAATTTTACATATATATATCATTTCCTAGTCACTGAACATTTATTTTTATTTAATTTTATTTATTTTTTTATACAGCAGGTTCTTATTAGTCATATATTTTATACACATCAGTCCCAATTTCCCAATTCATCACACCACCACCCCGAACCCCGGCTGCTTTCCCCCCTTGGTATCCATACGTTTTTTTTCTACTTCTGTGTCTCA
Source organism: Delphinus delphis (assembly GCF_949987515.2). Taxonomy (NCBI): domain Eukaryota; kingdom Metazoa; phylum Chordata; class Mammalia; order Artiodactyla; family Delphinidae; genus Delphinus; species Delphinus delphis. The sequence continues at coordinate 100,759,669 of NC_082689.1, read as the reverse complement.
ATTTCTGCTCTGCTAACCGGTTCATCTGTATAAATTTCTAGGTTCCACATATATGCGTTAATATACGATATTTGTTTTTCTCTTTCTGACTTACTTCACTCTGTATGAAAGTCTCTAGATGCATCCACGTCTCTACAAATGACCCAATTTTGTTCATTTTTATGGCTCAGTAATATTCCATTGTATATATGTACCAAATCTTCTTTATCCATTCAACTGTCGATGTACATTTAGGTGGCTTCCATGACCTGGCTATTGTAAATAGGGTTGCAATGAACATTGGGGTGCACGTGTCTTTTTGAATTATGGTTTCCTCTGGGTATATGCCCAGTAGTGGGATTGCTGGGTCATATGGTAATTCTATTTTTAGTTTTTTAAGGAACCTCCATACTGTTCTCCATAGTGGCTGTATCAATTTACATTCCCACCAAGATTGCAAGAGGGTTCCCTTTTCTCCACACCCTCTCCAGCATTTGTTGTTTGTAGATTTTCTGATGATACCCATTCTAACCGGTGTGAGGTGATACCTCATTGTAGTTTTGATTTGCATTTCTCTAACAATGATGATGTTGAGCAGCTTTTCATGTGTCTGTTGGCCAGCTGTATGTCTTCTTTGGAGAAATGTCTATTTAGGTCTTCTGCCCTTTTTGGGTTGGGTTGACTGTTTCTTTAATACTGAGCTGCATGAGCTGTTTATATATTTTGGAGATTAATCCTTTATTCATTGATTCATTTGCAAATATTTTTTCCCATACTGAGGGTTGTCTTTTCATCTTGTTTATGGTCTCCTTTGCTGTGCAAAAGCTTTTAAGTTTCATTAGGTCCCATTTATTTATTTTTGTTTTTATTTCCATTACTCTAGGAGATGGATCAAAAAAGATCTTGCTGTGATTTATGTCAGAGTGTTCTTCCTATGTTTTCCTCTTAGAGTTTTACAGTGTCCGGACTTATATTTAGGTCTCTAATACATTTTGAGTTTACTTTTGTGTATGGTGTTAGGGAGTGTTCTATTTTATTCTTTTACATGTAGCTGTCCAGTTTTCCCAGTGCCACTTGTTGAAGAAACTGTCTCTTCTCCATTGTATATCGTTGCCTCCTTTGTCAGATTAGTTGACCATAGGTGCGTGGGTTTATCTCTGGGCCTTCTTTCCTGTTCCATTGATCTATATTTCTGTTTTTGTGCCAGTACCATATTGTCTTGATTATTGTAGCTTTGTAGTACAGTCTGAAGTCAGGGAGTCTGATTCCTACAGCTCCGTTTTTTTCCCTCAAGACTGCTTTGGCTATTCAGGGTCTTTTGTGTCTCCATACAAATTTTAAGATTTTCTGTTCTAGTTCTGTAAAAAATGCCATCGGTAATTTGACAGGTATTGCATTGAACCTGTAGATTGCTTTAGGTAGTATAGTCATTTCCACAGTATTGATTCTCCCAATCCAAGAACATGGTATATCTATCCATCTGTTGGTATCATCTTTAATTTATTTCATCAGTGTCTTAGTATTCTGATTACAGGTCTTTTGTCTCCCTAGGTAGGTTTATTCCTAGGTATTTTATTCTTTTTGTTGCAATGGTAAATGGGAGTGTTTCCTTAATTTCTCTTTCAGATTTTTCATCATTAGTGTATAGGAATGCAAGAGATTTCCGTGCATTAATTTTGTATCCTGCTACTTTACCAAATTCATTGATTAGCTCTAGCAGTTTTCTGGTGGCATCTTTAGGATTCTCCATGTATAGTATCATGTCATCTGCAAACACTGACAATTTTACTGCTTCTTTTCCAATTTGTATTCCTTTTATTTCTTTTTCTTCTCTGACTGCCGTGGGTAGGACTTCCAAAACTATGTTGAATAACGGTGGTGAGATTGGACATCCTTGTCTTGTTCCTGATCTTAGAGAAAATGCTTTCAGTTTTTCACCATTGAGAATGATGTTTGCTGTGGGTTTGTCATATATGGCCTTTATTATGTTGAGGTAAATTCCCTCTATGCCCACTTTCTGGAGAGTTTTTTATTATAAATAGGTGTTGAATTTTGTCAAAAGCCTTTTCTGCATCTATTGAGATGGTCATATGGTTTTTATTCTTCAATTTGTTAATATGGTGTATCACACTGATTGATTTGCATATATTGAAGAATCCTTGCATCCCTTGGATAAATCCCACTTGAACATGGTGTATGATCCTTTTAATGTGTTGTTGGATTCTGTTTGCTAGTATATTGTTGAGGATTTTTGCATCCATATTCATCAGTGATATTGGTCTGTAATTTTCTTTTTTTGTAGTCTCTTTGTCTGGTTTTGGTATCAGGGTGATGGTGGCCTCACAGAATGAGATTGTGAGTGTTCCATCCTCTGCAATTTTTTGGACAAGTTTGAGAAGGGTGGGTGTTAGCTCTTCTCTAAATGTTTGATAGAATTCAACTATGAAGTCATCTGGTCCCGGACTTTTGTGTGTGGGAAGATTTTTTAATCACAGTTTCAATTTCATTACTTGTGATTTGTCTGTTCATATTTTCTATTTCCTCCTGGGTCAGTCTTGGAAGGGTATACCTTTCTAAGAATTCGTCCATTTCTTCCAGGTTGTCCATTTTATTGGCATAGAGTTGCTTGTAGTAGTCCCCTGGGATCCTTTGTATCTCTGTGGTGTCTGTTGTAACTTCTCCTTTTTCATTTCTAATTTTATTGATTTAAGTCCTCTCCCTCTTTTTCTTGATGAGTCTGGCTAATGGTTTATCAATTTAGATTTTTTTCTCAAAGAACCAGCTTTTAGTTTTATTGATCTTTGCTATTGTTTTCTTTGTTTCTTTTTCATTCATTTCTGCTCTGTTCTTTATGATTTCTTTCCTTCTGCTAACTTTGGGTTTTGTTTTTTCTTCTTTCTCTAGTTCCTTTAGGTGTAACATTAGATTGTTTAATTGAGATTTTTCTTGTTTCTTGAGGTAGGCTTGTATAGCTATAAACTTCCACCTTAGAACTGCTTTTGCTGCATCCATAGGTTTTGGATCATCGTGTTTTCACTGTCATTTGTCTCTAGGTATTTTTTGATTTCCTCTTTGATTTCTTCAAAGATCTCTTGGTAAGTTAGTAACGTATTGTTTAGCCTCCATGTGTTTTTTTTTACGTTTTTTTCCCTGTAATTGATTTCTAACCTGATAGCGTTGTGGTCAGAAAAGATGCTTGATATGATTTCAATTTTCTTAAATTTATTGAGGCTTGATTTGTGGCCCAAGATATGATCTATCCTGGAGAATGTTCCGTGCACACTTGAGAGAAAGTGAAATCTGCTGGTTTTGGATGGAATGTCCTAGAAATATCAATTAAATCTATCTGGTCTATTGTGTCATTTAAAGCTTGTGTTTCCTTATTAATTTTCTGTTTGGATGATCTGTCAATTGGTGTAAGTGAGGTGTTAAAATCCCCCACTATTATTGTGTTACTGTCGATTTCCTCTTTTAGAGCTGTTAGCCGTTGCCTTATGTATTGAGGTGCTCCTATGTTGGGTGTGTGTGTATATATATATATTTTTTTTTTTTTTTTTTTTTTTTTTTTGCTGTGGTACGCAGGCCTCTCACTGTTGTGGCCTCTCCAATTGCGGAGCACAGGCTCCAGATGCACAGGCTCAGTGGCCATGGCTCATGGGCCCAGCCTCTCCACGGCATGTGGGATCTTCCCGGACCAGGGCACGAACCTGTGTCCCTTGCATCTGCAGGTGTACTCTCAACCACTGCACCACCAGGGAAGCCTGGGTGCATATGTATTTATAATTGTTATATCTTCTTCTTGGATTGATCCCTTGATCATTATGTAGTGTCCTTCTTTGTCTCTTTTAACATTCTTTATTTTAAAGCCTATTTTATCTGATATGAGTATTGCTACTCCAGCTTTCTTTTGATTTCAATTTGCATGGAATATCTTTTTCCATCCCCTCAGTTTCAGTCTGTATGTGTCCCTAGGTCTGAAGTGGGTCTCTTGTAGACAGCATATATATGGGTCTTGTTTCTCTATCCATTCAGCAAGCCTGTGTCTTTTGGTTGGAGCATTTAATCTGTTCAGGTTTAAGGTAATTATCGATATGTATGTTCCTATGACCATTTTCTTAATTGTTTTGGGTTTGTTTTTGTAGGTCCTTTTCTTCTTTGTGTTTCCACTTAGAGAAGTTCCTTTAGCATTTGTTGTAGAGTTGGTTTGGTGGTGCTGAATTCTCTTAGCTTTTGCTTGTCTGTAAAGCTTTTGATTTCTCCATCGAATCTGGATGAGGTCCTTGCTCTGTAGAGTAATCTTGGTTGTAGTTTCTTTCCTTTCCTCACTTTAAGCATATCATGCCACTCCCTTCTGGCTTGTAGAGTTTCTGCTGAGAAATTAGCTGTTAACCTTATCAGAGTTCCCTTGTATTTTATTTGTCATTTTTCCCTTGCTGCTTTCAATAATTTTTCTTTGTCTTTAAGTTTTGCCAATTTGATTACAGTGTGTCTCAGTGTGTTTCTCCTTGGATTTGTCCTGTATGGGACCCTCTGCACTTCCTGGACTTGGGTGGCTATTTCTTCTTCCATTTTAGGGAAGTTTTTGACTATAATCTCTTCAAATATTTTCTCGGGTCCTTTCTCTCTTCTCCTTCTGGGACCCCTATAACGTGAATGTTGTTGTGTTCAATGTTGTCCCAGAGGTCTCTTAGGCTGTCTTCATTTCTTTTCATTCTTTTTTCTTTATTCTGTCCCATGGCAGTGAATTCCACCATTCTGTCTTCCAGGTTACTTACGTGTTCTTCTGCCTCAGTTATTCTTCTATTTATTCCTTCTAGTGTAGTTTTCATTTCAGTTATTGTATTGTTCATCTCTGTTTTTTTGTTCTTTAATTCTTCTAGGTGTTTGTTAAACATTTCTTGCATCTTCTAGATCTTTGCCTCCATTCTTTTTCCAAGGTCCTGGATCATCTTCACTATTATTATTCTGAATTTTTTTTCTGGAAGATTGCCTATCTCCGTTTCATTTAGTTGTTTTTCTGGGGTTTTATCTTGTTCCTTCATCTGGTACATAGCTCTCTGACTTTCCATCTTGTCTATCTTTCTGTGAATGTGGTTTTTGTTCTACAGGCTGCAGGACTGTAATTCTTCTTGATTCTGCTGTCTGCCCTCTGGTGGATGAGGCTATGAGGCTTGTGCAAGTTTCCTCATGGCAGAGACTGGTGGTGGGTAGAGCTGGCTGTTGCTCTGGTGGGCAGAGCTCAGTAAAACTTTAATCCACTTGTCTGCTGATGGGTGGGGCTGGGTTCCCTCCCTGTTGGTTGTTTGGCCTGAGGTGACCCAACACTGGAGCCTAGCTGGGCTGTTTGGTGGAGCTAATGGTGGACTCCCGGAGGGCTCACGCCAAGGAGTACTTCCCAGAACTTCTGCTGCCAGTGTCTTTGTCCTCGCAGTGAGGCACAGCCACCCCCTGCCTCTTCAGGAGACCCTCTAACACTAGCAGGTAGGTGTGGTTCAGTCTCCTATGGGGTCATTGCTCCTTCTTCTGGGTGCTGATGCACACACTACTTTGTGTGTGCCCTCCAAGAGTGGAGTCTCTGTTTCCCCCAGTACTGTCGAAGTCCTGCAATCAAATCCTGCTAGCCTTCAAAGTCTGATTCTCTAGGAATTCCTTCTCTCGTTGCCGGACCCCCAGGTTGGGAAGCCTGACGTGGGGCTCAGAACCTTCACTACAGTAGGTGGACTTCTGTGGTATAAGTGTTCTCCAGTTTGTGAGTCACCCACCCAGCAGTTATCGGATTTGATTTTATTGTGATTGCACCCCTCCTACCATCTCACTGAGGCTTCTCCTTTGTCTTTGCATGTGGGGTATCTTTTTTCATGAGTTCCAGTGTCTTCCTGTCAATGATTGTTCAGCAGTTAGTTGTGATTCTGGTGTTTGCGAAAGAGGGAGTGAGAGCATGTCCTTCTACTCCGCCATCTTGAACCAATCTCGTCACTGAACATTTTAATGAAGGGTTTCTTTTTCATTATAAAGGTAATATATGTTCATCGTAGAACATTAGGAAAATACTTAAGAAAAAAGAACAAAAAATCATCTGAAAGGCTGCCAGGCAAATACAAGACTTTTACTGTTTTCAAATATTGTCTTCTGGAATTTTAATATGCATTTTCAAATAATTTTGTTTAAGTGGCATAAATATTTGAACTCCTTAAACACTTAGAACTATAGCTTAAACAGTTTTGAAGAATTGACTTTTAAAAATGTATTTTTATTTTTAATCCTAGTGGGGAACTAGTGGCAACTCTATTAGAACAATTTGATGAAATTTTAATAAAGGAGTATTTACAAATATAGGACAAAGGGCAGGGAGGTCATAAGGGGTAGTACCATAACCCAGGGCTTATGACAAAGGCTAGGCCAGCAGGTCAAGAGGAGAGAGCAGTTACTTGGAGTTGGTTGCATGAAAGATCCACAGTGACCTTCACCCAAGAGTCAGAGCAACTTGGGTGACTCCACAGGGATAGCACTGGAGAAATAGACTCCAAAGTCACTTTTCTGCCTCTCTTCAGTCACCTATAGGATTCACTTTAGCTGGATCCAATTGGCAGCCAAATGGCAGCAGAACTTAAGTCATCAGTACAAACTCCTGCTGGGGTAGAGGCCATGGGAGAGAAAAACAGTTAAGAGTGGCTCTGAAAAGACAAATGGAAGATATTCAGGGCACAAATCAGTATTCCATTAAAGTTTATTTACAAATCACCCCTTTTATTATTTTTATTATGTTTTTTCACTACCATCAGTAGCATGGTTATAATTTTCTCTCTTTTTTGATTACTTTATTTCAGATGTCAACAGAAAAATAGTTAAAAAGAAAAAGTATTGGTCTCTTCCTCATGGTGTCTTAAAACACGAATGTGTAAGGTACTAGCTGAAGCAGTAGCACTCAATCCATCACATTATAATTAAATATCTCTTCAGTATAAACTATTAAAAGGAAAAATATAGGGTAAATAGATATAAAAGATTTAAGGCTTATGGTTATTTTTTTCCAAAAGATTTGCTGTAATTTATATTTCTACCAGCAATTTATGAGAGCCTCATTATATCCTCATTAGCAATGTAAATTTTTTGATGTTATTAATTTGTTAGGAAAAATTACTTGGCAGTGTTTTACTTTGCATTTCTTTGATAACTGGTGGTTTAAAGGTTTTCCATGTTTGTTAAATATTTTCATTTTTCAATATACTTTTCATGCTTTATTCTGCTTTGTGTGGCCCCAAAATGAGTTATGACTGATTCATTAGTTTAATGAATATTAAACTGAAGATCCATTAACCCGAAGATCCATTAACCCAAAGATTTACTTGCAATCAAATGTAAATTTTATCTCAATAAATAATTGTCTTTTGAAAATAAAATTAAGCACCTGATCACTGTTCAGTCCCTTTTTGTTCTTCTTGATCCTGAGACTATCAGAATTCACTTATAAATGAGAAAATCAGAAAGGCTTCCCTCAGAGGAAAGTGTGTCATGATTTGAAACAAAAGTTATTAGAAAACAACATTGCCTTTTAACAGTAGAATAAAATTAATTAAAGTCAGGTTGGGGATTTAAAAAAATAGATCATTTTGGCAGAATATGCAATGTAACACAAATAGTTGCTGTTTATTGACTGTCTATGTTGCAAATGTATCTGTTTATTGACTGTCTATGTTGCAAATGTATCTCATCCTCACAGAAGTTTCATTTGCTATTTTTTTTACAAGGAAATTGATTCTATGAGATTATATCCACAAAAGGTATGTGGTGGACTCACTTTATACAGTAATTTTTCTATCTGTGAAATTCAACCTTCTTTCTGTTTTATCAAATAAACTGTATTTGTTATCATTATTGTTGCCGTTAGTGTTAATATTCAACAGATTTAATTTGCTTTAGGATTTACACTAAGTAGAAACTAAAAGATGTGCTAACTGATTTCCAACCACACAGAACTCCATTAACTATTTAGAAGTTTTGTGTTTCTCTAGAATAAGCAGGAAGTCTCCATATGGTGGTATTTGAGGAGTCTAAAAGGTCTTTCCGTGTCCTCTAAAAATGATATTTGTCATTCAACATTTTACTTTTATGCCTGTCTCTCCTTCAAGTCAAAGCATTTAAGTAAGACTACTACTTAAACCTAAGTATGTGATGAGACAGACAAAAACGCAGTAGAATGAGTTACCATTGTATGGTAGTGATAATAAACCCTCTTCTGGGGTCAGACAATCTTATTTGATTCTTGGCACTGCCACCTGTTATATTAGAGTGACTCTAGCCAAGTTTGTTAACCTCTTTGTGGCTCAGTTCCCTCATCTTTAAAAAAGGATAACAAAATTAACAACATCAGGGGGTGTTCTGAGGAGTAAATGTGTTAAAAAATATAAGCCTCATTTACTAGATTATGGTAAATCATTAGAGCATGAGAGTGTTGATTAAATAAAGTTTTGTTGATTAAATAAAGGTTTTAAATGAAAGAAGGAAAAGAAGGATAGATGAAAAGAAGGAAACAGGGAGGCAGGAAGCAACCTGGGTATTCATTTTTAAGATCAGCTCAGCCATGTTTGTATTTATACACTCTACTATTAAAGTTCTTAAACACGTTGACCACATCTTACTAGCAATGAACACCCAGCCTCTGTCATATTGCCTGATAAAGTAAGTCCTCACTCAACAGATGATGGACAATTGAATAATTTTTCCCAAAAGTAAATGTGTTGCTCTGGAGGAATAATTTATATGAGGCTCAAGAAAGAATGAACCAGAGTATAAGGGGCCAGTAGGCTGAAATATATCTAAATGAGTTTCATCAATCACTCCTCATTCAATTAAGATACAGTAGATAGCCTATTTCAGGCATATAAGAACCAACTCCAATTGTAACATGGCTCAAACCATTTGCTTTAATGTTTCTCTTACACACACAAGGTCAAGTTGATGGTGCCTATGCTACTTTCCTCAGGCTGGGGCCTCCTTTGAAGAAGGCTCTATAGAGTACAACAGTCAGAATAAATAATATAACACTAAGGACCAATGCCAACCATGATGTTGTCTTCATGTACTTACTTGCTGGGTTGTCCGTGTCATGTAGGCTGACCACTGGAACCCCTGGACCTAGATTTTAGAAATGTATGTATAAACATTTTAAAGACATCTAAGTAATAACTACTGGAAGATTACATGATAGAGTTCTTTTTTCCAAATATAACATTTCATAGTTAAAACATAATGAAACAGAAACCCGATTATTAGATTTCATTCCTTTCTATGGATATTCTATTCAGAGAAGTAAGAATATACGGGGAAAGAAACTATTTGCAGGATTATTGTTACAATTCTCCCTTCTCCAAAATGCCCTATACTTCTATAGTTCTATGGTTTTAGCCAATCTTATGCACTTTACTCTCTTTTTATCTAGTCTTTTATAGAATCATCACTGATGTTCAGAAAGTTGATTCACAACCCTGTGAACCCTCATCCACTCATTCAAGATTAAATTCTATTTACCACTTAGCCAAGAAAGAAAGAATGCATGTATATTAGAAGTATTTTGGCACAGTGGTTAAGAATCCACCTGCCAATGCAGGGGATATGGGTTCAAGCCCTGGTCTGGGAAGATCCCACATGCCGCGGAGCAACCAAGCCCGTGCACCACAACTACTGAGGCTGCGCTCTAGAGCCCGGTTTGCAGGGCAGAAATAGAGACACAGATGTAGAGAACAAACGTATGGACACCAAGGGGGGAAAGTGGTGGGGGTGGTGGCAGTGGTGGGATGAATTGGGAGATTTGGATTGACATGTATACATTAATATTCATAAAACAGATAATAAGAACCTGTTGTATAAAAAAATAAATAAAATAAAATTCAAAAATTCAAAAAAATAAAAATAAAAGCAAAAAAAATATTTCACCCACAAGATAAATTAAAAATTGGAACTAATTATATATTAATTTTAAAAATACATTAACTGGAATTGTTAATTATTTCAAATATACAGGATAATTCAAGTGTAACCATAAGATGTTATCTTAAAACTTCACTTCTCTGAGGAACTCTGCCTAGGGGTCTAATGGTTTTTCTCTGGTGTCATCCAACAAGTACTTCTCTTTTTTGATTACTTTATTTCAGATGTCAAGAGAAAAATAACTAAAAAGAAAAAGTATTGGTCTCTTCCTCATAGTGTCTTAAAACACGAATGTGTAAGGTACCAGCTGAAGCAGTAGCACTCAATCCATCACATTATAAGAGGACATCTCCCATTTCATCTCTGGGAAATACAGTATCCTATTAAAGGGACAGTGATTCCTATCAGTATAACCTAGAGATACCATACTACTATGTAAGGCTATAGCATAGTTACCGGATAGAAGAAATAATTGGGGTGAACATAATTTCTCAAAATTGAAGGGGACCAGACCCTGGGAATTAAATTTCTATAGATCCTAAATTTTTTAACAACCAAGCCATTATTTTAATAAGGAAACTATTGCTTTTCCTAATGTCTAGGTAAATTAGTTTATTATTCTAGCTTGACTTTGCTGATGTAAATATGTTTATTCACTTTTTTAAAAGGTCCATGTCAACCAGCACTTATTGATCATGTGTATGTGCACATATTGACTTACTCCCAATTTCTATCTTTTAAATAAAGTAATGGATACAATTTCTATCTCAATAAACCCTTAATTTATAACTTTTTAACAAAAACTTACATAAACTAAGAATATCAAATCATACAGCTAGGGTAATCATTACTAATGATAGTAATAGATACTGATCAAATAAAATGAATAAAATAAATTTTATCTGAAATCATCTATTACCTTTACAGAGTAATAAGAAATGTTGATTCATGGGACTAAAACTGGCACCAAAATATGTACATTGTTCTTTCATAAAGTTACATGAAATGCACTGACGATTCAATAATCCTTCAGTAGAAGCACTGGGGAAAGAAAAAGAAAGTTAGAAATGCTACTGTTCCAGGTCCTTGAATGTGTGGTATCTATATTTAAATATTGACATAAACAAAGATGCTACAGAATTACTCAGCTGAGGTTCCTTGTAAATTATGACTTACCATAAAAATGCAAACAAAGTCAATTCCCATTACTAATGTTAAGAAATATGCATTTTTCTTCTCTGTAATAAAATTAAAATTATGTACACCTATATGAATGTAATATGTATGTATGCTTACAAAGAAACTGATTGTCACAGGATGCAATATAACTTATTCTTATTTTTATAGATATTTCTTTGTAAAGTCTTAAAAGAAATTACCCACAGAGACAAGCATAAAGTCACCAGCAATAATATTAGTTGGAAGAACTAATGTTTTCACAAGTCACACACATATAAAAAGCTCATGATTTCCTAAATTCAACATTAGATTTTGATATTAGTACCAGATTTTTCCCACTAAATAGTTGCACTGAATTTTGGGAAAAGAAAAGCTATTTTTGTATGATAATATATATAATGTTAATGCTTATACATGCTTTGAGACATCAAGGAGATAGATAAAGAGAAAAGCACTCATCTCTTTATTTTACAAACAATGGTGCTTAAGGTTAGAGGGGTTGAAATATTAACCCAAAGTTAAATTTCATGTACAGATTCATTTATTTTATAAATAGAGATTAATTGTAAATTATCTATGCTTCTAAATGAAAACACTGTTGATGATACATTTTTTAAAACTTGGCTGGACAAAATATTCTCAATTTCATTTTGGAACAAAACACATACTATAGTATAGTATAGTTCACAAAGTCACAGCTTCACATTTGAAACATTTTGGGCCCGTTATAATCCAAAATTTTCCTTTTCTAGTCAAGGTGATTAATATACTAGGCACTTAAACACATTAGCTAGTTTCACCATTATGACAAATCATACCCATTTTCTTCTTTTAAATTGTGGTATATACGTAAAACAACATTCAACATTTTAACCATTTTTCAAGTATATGCTTCAGTGTCATTAATTACAGTCACAATGTTGCACAACTATCACCACAGAAACTATGAATGTGTGCCAGTCCCTATTAGTCACAGCTATTTAGTGACATAACTAGAATTTAAAACCTTTTCTCTCTCTACTCTTCCATATAATTTTTCAGATCCAAGTTTCCTAAAAATTATGTTGGTATCTTCTCATTATTTGGATTATGAATTACTAAAATAGAGAAAAGCACATTTTGAGACAAAATAATGACACCGAATACGCTAGCAGTTCTGATTCTGCAGAAGCATCTAATCCCATAAATTAAATCAACCAATTATTATTTGTATAGCCTGGACAAGACAATGATTGAGTTTTCTGGGTCAAACACTAATACTATCTTACAGTCAAACAAACTGGCACTGGGTGAGCCATTTACAGGGAGATTTATTGGTACTATATTTTCTTTATAACACAGCCCTCTGCACTAGTACAGGTCATAGATATATTGACTTTTGTACTGCTCTGCCTCAGTCACTGGGGACATAAGACAAGCAAACAAATCTAAGAACCCACTGTGATTCAAATCACATTTTAGGTTAATAGAGGGAGGAGAGAGAGGATGAGGCAGCGCTGCTAGCTGAGTTTAGCCAAGCCTAATTTTCTGGCGCTGTCATTTTTCGTTAAGAGTTTTACAAAATGAGAAGAATAAGACATTGGTCCAGTATTTCCACATCTCTAAAGGACTGTTCTTGACTGCCACTATTAACCACTGTATAAGTTTCAAGAAAGATAAGCTTCAGGTAACCAAAAAGAGAAAGCGACCGGTACTTTAACCAAGACCTCTAAACCAAAATTAGAATCATTCTCTTTAAATAAACAGCTGTTCTTCTTTTGGAAGCCATTAGAATTGAGAACATGTGTTCCAGACTCTAAGAGAAAAAAAACGAAGAATGTGAAGATGACATATTGGGATATGTGATAAAAAGGAGAGGCTCGCTTCAGATTAAAACAATTTATGCATAAATAAGAGTGTGTGGATGAATTAGAGAGAGTTAAGGTACTTGAAACATGCATTTTTACTCTCAAAGGAAAGTCTAGGCTACTTGGTAAGAATCATTGGTGACACTTCTTCAAACATGATGAATTTCCACTGAGACTATGCCATGGCAGTTTTGACAGTTTAAAAATGGATCTGTGAAATGTAAATTAGAAAGTGTATATGAGTCTATAATTGTAAGTTGCTTGCCAGACAAAAATAAAAGTCATTCTTGGGAGGTCCTGGTGAAAGCTTTCTGAGTGAAGAGACATTTTTAACACTAAATAGGTATGACCTTAACCCCTTTTATGAATATAACTTTTCATCCGGGAAAATTGGACAGATGAAAATAGTCCCCATCCACTGCTTTATTTAGGTAAGCAAGGACCATTCCTGCTTAAATAACAATCAATGGATTATACACATTATGGGGGGTGGGGGAGAGAAACTGCCACTTGATCCACTCTACTAAATGTTCACAATGCTTTTATTTTGTTCGGGAATACATCACATGTGTACAACATTAATGCCATGAAAATATAAATGAGGCATAGTAAAAGAAAAGCCTACTGGGGAAAATATGTAAATGCCTGTGATGTGGGTAGTTGAGAAAAGCAAGCCTCAAAAAAAAAAAAAAAAAAGACATTTTGAGACTGTAAAAACAAATGAGGGAAAAAATAAAGGAGGAATAAGATGATCTCCATTTCAGTTCCAATTGTTTACGCTCACAGTGGTCCAAAGCTGAGGGACTGGGCCAAGAGTGTGGGGTTTTGTCATACTGAGTTGGTTCTCTCCTAGCCATACCAAAAAGGAAACTTCAGACTTCTCCATTCCATCATTATGTTGTGTAGATGGCCCCTGAGGAATCTACCTGTGCAGGAAGATCCTCTCACATTGCTTACCTGTACAGCTGCCTCCCTCTGGGAGACGACTCGGTGCTCAGAAAGTAACTGCCCATGAAAGAAAACAACACAAACATCAGGCACCAATCAATTTTTGCCACACCGAGTTTTCACCTGAATTTTCAAACTGTCAAAGAACAGGCAAGAGCTCTTCTATTATTTAAGGGCAGGACTTGATCCATTTGGGAAACGCATATTTTTTCTTAAAATATTGTCACACTTTTCCATGATCTCTCTCAATCTCTCTGAGTGTGCGTGTGTGTGTGTGTGCATGTGTCTGTGCAACTGTCTGTGTAAGTATCTCTCTGTGTGAAGTATAGGGACAATCTTAAAGAAAAGGTTTTTACATGGCCAGGCTACTTGGACTAGGACCATGGTAAGCAAAATATAAATCTAGCAGAAAAGACTGCATTTGACGACAGTGACTTCCAACCTGACTAGAGAACCAAAACCACTCACATTTTTTGCGTCGTTTCATCGTACGCCAGGATCTTTATCACTTCCCAGTTTCCTGATGTCAGATGCCGCACAGTAATTTGCTCACTTTTACTCTGCAAAGAAATAGAATATATTGATTTTCTTCTTATTTAAACAGCATCTCTCTGGTCAGCACAAAAGTACTAACCGCCTGTGTTACTTTTCATTCTTTAGTTCTCAGCTAATGTTGAGTTTCTCACTTTCAATCTTAAGAATATATCCACATGTGCATAAACACAGATGCAGGTAAGATGGTGCCTTTATTCCTATGTGTAGGAAAACCATTCAGAAAACATCTCCAGGTGAGGATTACGTGTGCATCATCATGTTGACATAGGAAGTCATCTGGGCATTTGGTACAGACTCTCATCTAAATGATCGACAGCTATGCAGTTTGGAAAGCTTTAAATAAAATACTTCAAACAAACTTCATTCCAAATAGATTCTGTTACATTATTTCAACATTTACAGATGTGCATTGCTATATGATTTGCTATTTTCACACAGTAATTTGTTTCTGAGATCATTAAATATCATCACTATTGATGAGATCATCAATAATTTATTTCTGGGATCACACTGACCCTTGTAGCCACAGTTTATTTTCACTGCTATATGGTTTTTTTGTTTGTTTGTTTTTGTTTGTTTTTGTTTTTTTTGCGGTACGCGGGCCTCTCACTGTTGTGGCCTCTCCCGTTGCGGAGTACAGGCTCCGGACGCGCAGGCTCAGCGGCCACAGCTCACGGGCCCAGCCGCTCCGCGGCATGTGGGATCTTCCCGGACCGGGGGATGAACCCGTGTCCCCTGCATCGGCAGGCGGACTCTCAACCACTGCGCCACCAGGAAAGCCCGATATATGGTATTTTATTGTATGTATGAATACAGTAAAATTTATTTATTTTTTGACATTTGAGTTTTTCCAAATTTTCGCTCTTAAAAACAAGTTGTCTATGAACAGTTTTATTAATGTCTCCCGGTGCATGTGACAGGATTTTCTTGAGATGAACACTGATAAATGGGACTGCTTGGTCAAAAGGTGAATGTCTCCTACCTAACTCAATAGTGACATTATTTTCCAAAGTTGTGCCGATTTAGAATCTACTAGCAATGTGAGTTTCTGTTGCTCCACATTTTATCCACTTCCTCACCAACAGTTAATGTCATCAGACTATTTAATTTTTTGTCAAACTAATGAGTGTGAAATTGTATCTCATTCAATTCCTCTATTTTTAAGAAAATATTCAAATCTACAGAAAGGTTAATGGATAGTACATGAATACCCATAAAACCGTTACCTAGATTCACCAAACATTAACATTTTGAATATTTGCTCTCCCCCTTTCTTCATATGCTAAATCATATGAAAGGAAGTTGAAAGCATCAGACTATTTCAGCTCTAAATATTTCAGTATACATCTCTCAAAATTAACAGTATTTTCTCATATAAGCAAATTGCATATCATACCTATGAATAACAACATTAATATCATCTAAATATATAGTATGTATTCTAATTTCCACACTGCCCTAAGTAACCCAAATATCTCCATATCTATATATCTATATCTATCTTTCTATCTATCTACATATCTACCTAATTGCAGTGGGTTGTCACCTCTTTAGTCTCTTTTAAAGTAAAAGTTATCCTATCTTTTCTTGAGTTCTACAACATTGACCATTTTGGGGGCGGGGATTGCTGTGGCATGTGGCATGCGGAACTTCCATGACTAGGGATTGAACCCATGCCCCCTTCATTGGAAGGGTGGAGTCTTAACCACTGGACTGCCAG
The DNA here is from genome assembly GCF_949987515.2 of Delphinus delphis. Classification (NCBI taxonomy): domain Eukaryota; kingdom Metazoa; phylum Chordata; class Mammalia; order Artiodactyla; family Delphinidae; genus Delphinus; species Delphinus delphis. Next base: position 100,743,514 of record NC_082689.1, on the reverse strand, counting down.
GGAAGTCCACACTGACCATTTTTAAGACTCTTGGTCCAGTGGTCTGATACGTAGAGTATTTTTGATTTATCTGATTTTTTAAAATGATATAATTTAGGCTAATATTTTTGGCAAAAATATTATATAGGTGATATTGGATACCTCTTATGCTTCATATTAGGAAACACACCATTACACTTCTTCCCATCCTTAACAATGCTGTTTACAAGGTAACTGATATATGTTCATTGTAAAGTACATTTTTCCCTGTAGTTAAGAGTGGGATGATGCTTGCACATTACATGAATAGCTCTTCCTCCATGAACTTTCCACTCAGTAGTTTTGGTATCCATTCATGACCTTTCCCTGAAGAAATTATCATTTGGAAGTGATTTTGTAACTCTAACATCCATTCTATATTTATTAGGTGGTATTCTTCTGTAAAAAGAACTTTCCCTACCTTTTCCCCTCACGTGTGTTCACTCTCTTTATCTCCCTCTTCCTCATACTATTATAATATTTTTAATCTGATGTGTTACATTCCATTACTGTTATTTTGTTGTTGTTGTTATCATTCTTCATGATGCTGAAATTGACAAACTTTGGTTAGTGGGACCCCTTCAAGCTAACCCCTCTATTCTTTGGAAATGATTATGTTAGTTTTAGAGCACTTCCTTGTTTTCTGCACAGTAAGATGTTCTCAGATCGCTTCTTATCTCCCATATCCATAATCAATAATTTCTCCAAGGCATATTTTCTACTGGCTTATGATATTTAGATATCAAGATCTGGGCTTAGGTGTGCTCATTACTACTCTAATGTTATTAGTTCTGGACCTTTTCAGAGGAGATAGATAGGCAGCCAGCCAGATGTCCATATGTTCTGTGTGTGTAGGTGTATGTGTGCGTTCGTAGTCACACCTCAATTAAAATTCATATCAGTTTGATTTACATTTTAGGTGTATTATCTTCTCTTAGTATTTCAATTTAAGCTTTGATGTCCTCGTTCTTTTTATTTTAAAATATGTACATGGTCAAAAATAAAGTATAAATATGTGGATATATACATTGACAGAAGTCTTGATCTCACCCCATTCTCATCACATAGAAAAAACTTTTCTTCATTTGGTTCTTATTTATGCTTCTTTTCTGGGGGTAGATTTTTATAATTAAAAAATTAATATTTTATTACTATAAATGTAAATGCTAATCTAATTACATATATATGTACAAATTAGAGAGATTGTGGGATGTGCTCTATATCAATTGTTATATATCATCTTCTTTTTAATTCTTAAATAGTTCTGCCTGTGTGGATGTACCATACTTCATTCAACTAGCCTCCAATAATGCAAATAATCTATAGTGATTATTATCTCAAATAATGCTTTATTGATTAACCCTGTGTATATGTTTGTTTGTGGTTTAATGTGTAGGGAAATATCTTCAGGATATTTTCCTCCATAGGGAAAGTACCATTCTGCACATCTACCAGTAATGTATAAGGTGCCTGTTTTCCTACAGAAATGATCCCTGAAAGTACAGTCTTCCCATGAACATGTTACAGAACACACTGTTCATTGTTTGAATTTTTGCTAATCTGACAAGTGAGAAGTGTTGCTGTGGTAGACGCTATGATACACCAACCAGAACTCCCCTCTAGAAGGAAGGACCTACCTCTCCAGTGGCTAGAAGTCCTGCTGGAAGAAGGCCCTCAGCTGTCAGTCTGGAGACGGCCTGAACTGAAGAAAATGGCCTCACCCAAGATCATACCTCTTTTCAACAGCCCTCGAAAGGACAACCTGATCAATATTGGGATATAGAAGCCCAGCCCTCTTGCTCTAACTTGGGACTTCTCTGAAGGGCTCTCCCAGTGCAGAACTCTCTGTGGGGTTAGCTGAAACCTTCATTGAGATGGCTCTGCCACTCAAATTCTTCTGCACAATGTTGCTTTCTTTTCCTCCTTTCCAGAGTTATTGATCTCTGTAATAACTGGCCTGCAGGCTAATCTTTCTTTCACAGTTGGCTTCCTGTGACACTCAACTTGTGACAGGTATATTAGTGTATTTTCAACTTGCATTTTGCTTGGAAGAAAAGTTGAGCATCTATATTTATCTATATATGTACAAATGCTTATATATATATATATATACACATATAATGTATAATATATAATAATCCATTTGCATAATTGTTTTATCTAACTCTCTGCTAATGTTTGTCTCTGTTATCTATTCGATCAGATTTCTTTGTATTCTGGTCTTATTTATTTTTTAGGAGCTCTTTGTGTCTTTATATCCATTTATGTGAGGTATATGCTGCAAATATTTTCTCCTGGTTTGTCATTTTGTGTTGACATTGGTTATGATAGCATTTTTCCCCAATTTTTTTTCTGTTCTTTATAAAATCAAGTTTACCAACATATTCTTATATTATTTCTAAGTGATGATGCATAGTTTAAAGGCTTTCTTCAAACTAAGGTTACAAAGAATTTACTGATGTTTTCTTCTATTACAGGTAAGATTTAATTTTTAAAGTTAGAGCTTTGTCATTTTAGAGTTAGGGTGGTAGACTGGAACTACTTTTATCTTTTTCCTAAGGGATATTGAGTTTTCCTAAAATGATTTTATAAAAACTTAATTTTTTCGTGGTTTGAAATGCCACCTTTATTATATATTAAATTTCCATATGTACCTGAGTCTATTTTTGTACTGTCTATACTATACATTTATCTCTGTTAAGTCACGTCCCAATACCACACATTTTAGTTATAGATTTTTTTTAACATCCATATTATTTAGGACTCACACCCACTCATTGTTCTTATTTTCAGGATTTCCCTAGATAATACTACATTTTTATTTTCCCAAAGAAGCTTAAAAATAAGCATATCTAGTTCAAGCAAATAAAAACTTACTGGAATATCTTATTGGGAGACTATTAATTTTATAATTAATACTGATCTTATGATCTTCAGTTATTTTTTAGAAGAACATAGATATTTTTCCATTTGTTCAAGTCTACTTTATGTCTTTCCAGAATGTTTCAATGTTGTCCTCATATGGGTTTTGTACATTTCATATAATTTCATTTTCATATTTATTACTAAGTATTTTATATTTTGCTGCTATTGTCTAAAGGCCTCTCTCTTCCATTATACCTTCTAATTGATTATTGTTTGAAAACATGAAAGCTATTGATTTCTGTATGCTAAATATCTATCCTGCTGTCTCACTAAATGCTTTTTCCAAATCTTACAGCTGGTTGTTTATTCTTGTCTCATTAACTAATACCTCCAAAATCATTTTACATAATAGTGGAGATAGTGTGCATCCTCCCTTGCTCCTGACCTTGATGGGAATGACACGAGATTGGCTTTTGGGCTGAGGTATACATGTTTTATCACTTTAAGAAATTATCCCCAATTCCTATATATATATATATATATATATATATATATATATATGTATATGTATATGTGTATGTATATGTGTATGTATATTAACCAGAAAGTGGTATTAAATTTTGTAAAAAGCAACTACAAGGAAAACCTATTCTATAGACAATTTAAATTTCATTGGCATTGCCTTTGAAAGTCTAATAAGATTCTTTTATGAAATCATGTGGGCCTGGTTCTCACTTGTGGTGTAGTTCTTTGATAACATTCTGTTTATTCTACGTCATTAATCAGTTAAGCTCTGCGTCTCTCCTGGGGACAGTTCGAAGTGTATTTCTTCATGAAATTTTTCATTTCATCTAAATTTTCAAACGAATTGACATAGAGTTCTGCAAAATAGTCTCTTACAATTTATTCAAATGCCCTTTGTTTATTTCCCATTAGCCATTTCTAATTTTATACCAGTTTGCTTTCTCCCTCTTTTTCTTTGATTGGATGAGCATGTGTCTTGTCTCGTGTGTGTGTGTGTGTGTGTGTGTGTGTGTGTGTGCGCGCACATGTTTTCAAAGGGTAAACATTATTTTTTCACTTATTAGTTCTACCTTTTTCTATTTATAAACTACTTCATTTCTGCTTCAAATTTAATCATTCCCACTTTTCTAATGTATGCTGCATTTTGCTGATAATTTTCTATTTAAGTTGGAAATTCAACTTATTTCATTCTTCCATTTTCATTTTTATGTTTGCTAAGTTATGATTTTTATTCTCACAACTTATTCTGATATAAAGTGTTGCCATTCTTTTTCTTATTATTATTTTATAAATTTTGGAATTTTGACTTGAATTCTCCAGTAAATTGTTTAATTAGATTTACTTTAAAAATTACTTAGTTGGAAAACCTGTTAAAATATATTATTGATTTCTAGGCGTATTACTTTGTGATTATAGCATGCTTTTATTTAATTTCTAATTTGTAGAACTTACTGAGCTTTTTAGATGGATGACCTGATGAATGTTCAACTTTTGACAAAGTTCCACATACATTTGAAACAGATATATAATATCTCCTGTTTAGATGTGTTCAAACATAAATACACACATTATATACGCTATATCTATAACCTTACTTAATTTTTTGTCCACTTGAATCAGTTTGAACTGAGAATGAATGGTACAATAAGGTTTCCACATATTAAGTAGTTTCTGGCATTTCTGTTTTATAAAGGTAGCCATCTATCTGGGGCATAGATACAGACAATTGACTATTATATCTTCCTTGTGATTTGTGGCCTTGAACATTATAAAGCATCTTCTTTTGGTGGTCTTAATGCTTTGGAACATGAAAGCAGCTCTTCTTGTTTGTTATCAGGATTTTAGCCTTTCTGAATCATTTTGTTTAAGATGTATATTTTGCATAAAATATTGAACTGGATTCTGTTTCATGAGCCAATTTAAAAAATATTTTAAAAATTTTAGGACATGAGTTAGGCCAATTTACATTTATTGGTATGACTGATACCCTTCTAAAAACTCTATCTTATTTTATATGTTTATTTTGAATATTATGTTTAATGAGTTTTTTGTAGGCAGTCTTTTTGTAGTCTGTTTAGTGTTTTGAAATCCACTGTTAGGTTTTATTTTAACTTTACATGTCATCTTTATATTAATACCTTTAATAATATTTTTCCACCACCCCCCCCCCAAAGATACTCTGTGTTTCTAGAACATTTTTTTTGTTGTTCTGGTTTGTCATTGGATTATGGGTTTAAATGTTACCTCTCTTCCAATGTTTTGCTTATCTTCTATAAAAATGCCAATTAAGGGGCTTCCCTGGTGGCGCAGTGGTTGGGAGTCTGCCTGCTGATGCAGGGGACACGGGTTCATGCCCCCGTCTGGGAAGATCTCACATGCCGTGGAGCGGCTAGGCCCGTGAGCCATGGCCACTGAGCCTGCGTGTCTGGAACCTGTGCTCTGCAACGGGAGAGGCCACAACAGTGAGAGGCCCGCATACCACACACACACACAAAAAAAGCCAATTAAATATCAGGTGGATCTTATTTCCTTGTCTTACCTAACTTAAATCAGATCCCTTCTACTTTATTTCTTTCTATTGGCTGTTTTTATGGGTCTTCTTGCTATCCATTAGTATATTTTCAGAAATATCTATTTACCAGTGGTCATCTTTCAATTAATTATTTCTGTTATTATTTTGTATTATCTTTTCCATTTCCTTCCTGAAATCTGTCACTTTTTGGTTTACAACTTTATTTCTACTTTATGAGGCCTTTTCTAGGTTTTGAATTTCTCACTTGATAATTTGATGTCTACATATGCTTATTTAATGATAATAATTCATTCTTTTTGATAATAATAGTCATTCTTTTTGGAGTATTGTTTTATAGAATTCTTCTGCCTCAACATTGTTTTTCTTCAGGAAAAGTGTCTTTATGTATTGGAAAAATTTTATTCTACTTTCTGTTTTGCTCATATAGTAATTTTGTAAATCTATTGCCAACCATATTTTGCTCTTTATAAGTATCTTGGATTTTCCAGGATATAGATGCTTAAGAATGGTGAAGGATTAGGTGACTCCCTTGAATTCTAAAGGAGCAGTGTTTCTAAAGAGTGCTATTAGCAGTTTCCTAAGAACTAGTATCCCTAGAAGCACCCTAATGAGACACCATTAGGAGTGGATAATATTTTTTTTCTGTAGAGTTCTTAATTTCTACCACTAGTTTTCACCTTTTCTTTTACCGACAATATTCTAAGAGATGCCTCTCTCTATCAAGTTTTTTTTCTTGTTTTACTTTCTTGGGTGGTAATTTTTAAAAATTGTCATCTTTGGTTTTGTGCATATTCAAGTTACTTCATTCTGATTCATTTTCTCAGTGCTTATTTTTAAAAGAAATGTACTAATTTTCCACTATAGATTATGTTATATTATCTAAGCTTTTGATTAATGCCTTTGTCAGCTTAAAGAAGTTCTTTATTTTTAAATTTCTAAGGCTTTTGAATATTTGGTAGAATCCACCTTTAAAAAACATCCTGTGCCTGATTTGAATACATTTTAAGACACTGATTCCATTTCCTCGATATTATGGGACAATTCAGGTTGTCTGTTTCTTAAATCAGACCTGGTATTTCTTTTTTCTAGAATTTATCTATTTTACTCAAGCTTTCAAATTTGTTGACATCGGCTATACATAGCATTTAAAAAAATATTTTAAAATTTGCAGTTATGCCTTCTTTCTATTATTTATACTTTGGGGGCTTGTCCTCTTTTTAAATTAAGTTTGTTATACATTCTAGTGTGAATTATTTTTTTTCAAAGAACCAACTGTTTATTTGGCTAAACCCCTTTATTTTATCTTTACTTTCTATTTCATTAAATTCTACTACTGAGTTTCTCATGTCCTTCTTCTACATTTGAATATATATGTATAAATATAGTATAATTATATTATAAAATAACAAATAATAGATATATGTAATTTAACCCATGAAAAATGTAAAAATTATATTTTATTTTCAAACATATCGCTTTTTAAAAGTTATAATTGTTGTTATTCACTTCTAATTCAATTGCATTGTTTTCAGAGAGTGTAATCTATCAGCTAAATAGTACTTCAGATGCATTTTTGGTATAAATATATCTAGAATCTAGGATTTTTGATGTGGGAGAGTTTTATTAAATATCTACTTTCTTATACTACTGGAAGTAAAAACTAAAAGGTCATTCCATAATGTTTATGTAGTATTAGAATCTTCCTTCAAAAAAACAATAAGTGACTTATTGGTACACATCTGTATTTCAGCATCTTTCTAAACCATCTATTCCTTATTCCTAAAGGGAGCGCTCTCGACTTCTAGCTGCTCAAGGTCAACAACAAGCATGTGACTTCTTTATTTTAACTTCTTCATATGCTGTCTGATGCATTCTGGCACTTTACAAGTACCTGCTGAATAAAAGTATAAATGCAAAGATGAAACCAAAGTTCTGAGATTTGAGACAGGCACAGCCTGAAGGCTGGCATGGAGTTCTGAAGTCATATATTTTATTGCCAAATTCCCACAGGACAACAACCCAGTAGATAGTCCTACTTACTCATTTTCAGATCCTGTTTTGAATGGACCAAGGACAGGACTAAGATCTCAGGTTTTAGTGCATCTAATTTCAAGATGAACAAAATCTCAAAACATTAAAAAGTAAAGAAACTTTGATCAATATTTGTACATATCTGGAGATGCATTTTGTTCACAGATTTCTAGATTGCTTATACGTTCTCTGTTTTTCAGAGAATTTTGGGGTGTGTGTGTGTGTGTGTGTTTTAAGGATGGAAGAGTGGCCACATTAAAAGTGATCATGAGCAAAAATCCAATGCTTTGAAAAATGTTTGAATACAGTGTACAGAAAATAAAAATTACACATCCAATGATGCATCTCGGATCAAAATATGTTTCTAAGTGTAGAAGTAAAAGATCTCTTGTTGGAAGCCATGATAACAACCTCACAACCTTTGGACTTTACTTCAAACATCTGTAATTTCTCTGCTTGCTTTATATCTACCAGGGCAACTCTGGGCTGGGGAATAAGTTTCACTCCATTTTACATGTAATAGCATAGACTATCTTGTATAGTTACATAGTTATAAGACTTGTAAGCTATTTTCTAATAATAGCATATTACGTTTGATCTGGACTCTAGGTAAGTAGTTCCAATACCAATCAGAACATGGTAGATGACTATACAGTAAATTCAAAATAAATATCAAGGGACTTCACTAGTCTGTACCACCTCAATTAATTTTCCATCCACCTTCAGCAGAAATATAATCACAGGAAAGGTAATTTAACAAAGCAGGAAAGAATACTCATTTTACTTCACAGAAATAATTCTTTCTTTCTGTGCCACCATGATCTCCATTATATTCACTTAGTAGAAGAGAAACACTGATTATGAATATGAAACCATTGTGGAATTTTGACAAGGGCAACATGGCAATATACTTTAAATTGAACTCATATTTCACTTTTAATTTTATAAGGGCAGCAATAAAACTAGTAATTTCATTCATTTTCAAAAGAGCTGAAAATCTAGGAAATAAAGTGTTTTTATTTGGGACATTAGACCTCAGGCACCTCTCCTTGGATCGGCAGAGATTTTATCTTATTCAGCAAGTTCAATATGAATTTTATGTATCTGTTTATAAGTTGGAAACATATTGGTATCAGTAAAAGTTTAATGATGCATGTGCTTTTCACCTGATTATACACTGTTCATTCTAATTTCTTACAGTAAATTCTGTTTAACTTTTACAGCTTCTAAATAATGGAAATATTGCAGTGCTTAAAAATAGCATGCTTTAATTTACTGTCTATTCCTCATGTGAGGTGAACTAATTGTTTTCAGACAATGTCCTAATCAGATACAGCAGTGAAATGTAATGAAAAAATTGTACTGGGTTGATTGGGTGACAGAATTGTGGATTGGGGGCATGCTATTTTCTACAGTATTTGTAATGAATAATGGCATTTAAAATTGTTCCAAGTGAAATCATCAGCTCTCATAAGCAAAACTTTGTATTGCTGGATAGAAAAAGTGAATGAATTCACCAATATATATAAATTTTTATTTAACACAGTTTTGGAAGATAACATGGCTTATGCTTATAAATCTGAACCACTTAACATGGCTGAAACTCTGCTTATCCCATATTAGAGGGGAAGAAGGCGGCCATGTATTTGACAAAAACCTTTCTCTTGACTGCAACTTACATTGTAAGATATAGGATATTATGGTTCCAAATATGGGAATTCAGGAGTTAGAAGTCTACATAAAGAATTCTATGGGGGAAAAGGGGAGAGGGAAATATCTGAAGTGGTCTGCTGTAAAAAAAGGTTTGCATCATTGTTTGATTCAGAAACTACGTAAACTGATATCAATACTGCATACTTCACACTCTACTCAGAAGAAAATTTATTTTAGCTATAAAGATTTTTGGAAGAGCCAGTTTTTATTTTTATTATTATCTTTAATGGAATATATAAAAGTAGATAAACTGTACTCATAAATTTTGCTTTCACATATTCATATAGAAAGTATCTGGAAATATATATATATATATATATATATATATAAAAATATAAATATATATGGGTTTAGAAATATTTTACTTTTGATTCAGGAATTCCAGTTCTGTTAACCACAACTAAAGAAATAATTCATAATAAAAATAATCTTTATGTATAGTGACATCTATAGTTGCAGTAAATTGCCACTAAATTAAACATTGAACAACAATGGTTAACTATGTACATCCAGTCAACTAAATATTAATATTCAAAAGAATTGCATTTCAAAATTGTTTAGCACTATGGGAAACTTATGCTTTAAAATTTAAATTCAAATAGGATAAAATACTGTACTTAACATAAAATTATAATCATGTTTAAAAGTAGACTGGAGGAACACACAATTTTTTCCTATTTTTTATTTTTTGGAATTATTTTAACAAGCATAAGTCTTGTAAATAAGGGGAAAAAACCACTAAAATATTTGTAAGGCCAACCATCAATTTATATATTGAAAATATCCTGAAACACTAATTTTGTAGCCTGGTCTCTAATTAATGTTTTTTGTTTACCTACTGATTGTGTAAGAGAGAAAAATGTTTGCAAAAATTTACTAATTTCATTTAGTAAGATACTTCAAACAGATGAATATATTTGCAGTCAATGGGGAAGCTCTCTAATATAGCTAAGCATCAAGTACTGCAAAGGTGGTCTCCTGACGGCTGCCAAGCTCTCTGTTCCTGTCATTTCTCACTCCCTGGGCACATCAATTTAGGTGGAGTCCTCTGGTGTATCAAGGGAAGGAAGAGGGGGTAAAAAGTCATCACTGGTGCTATGCACTACTGTTTAGACGGTAAATTAGTAGACCATTTTTGGAGGGCCAGTTTCACATTCCATATCAAAACCTAAACAAATACATATATGTACACATATGCTTTGCCTAGGTAACTTTTGACATCTAGAAATATACATTTGTGGTAAGAACATTTATCTCTGGATCATTTTTGGTATCAAAACTAGAAATAAATATGATGATGAAAATTAATTCATTTAAATACAGTATAATATATTTACTAGACAGGATGTTGAATAGCTATTAAAATCACATTTACAAATAATATTAAATATTAAGAATGCAATTAAATGATGTGAGAAAATGCTCAGATATTACTCTTTAAATGTTACAAATCAATATATATGCTTTGATTGCACACTTTAAGAAAAAGTGATATATTTTTAATGTAAAAAGAAATTGGAAATATATACAACAATTGATTTGCAGTGTGCAAGTCTGGGGTGATGAGATTATGTTTGATTTTATATACTCTTTTTTTCTTTTTCTTACTTTTTGGCTACGACCACCAGGGAAGTCCCTGATTTTATATAATCTTTTTTTTTTTTTTTTAATTTATTTATTTTTGGCTGTGTTGGGTCTTCGTTTCTGTGCGAGGGCTTTCTCTAGTTGTGGCAAGCAGGGGCCACTCTTCATCGTGGTGTGCGGGCCTCTCACTATCATGACCTGTCTTGTTACGGAGCACAGGCTCCAGACACACAGGCTCAGTAGTTGTGGCGCATGGGCCTAGTTGCTCCGCGGCATGTGGGATCTTCCCAGACCAGGGCTTGAACCCGCGTCCCCTGCATTGGCAGGCAGATTCTCAACCACTGCACCACCAGGGAAGCCCCTTATAATCTTTAGTTTACTCAGTTTAGAATTTTACAAATTTTTATAGTGTGTATATATATATATATATATATATATATATATATCTCAATACGGTAATCATAAAAAAATCATAAAAGAGCTTTTTTGTTAGCTATTTAAAAATTGAGGCAAAGAGGTTCAAAATTGTGTGTATGTACAAACTTAAGAATAAATTGTATTTACCTAAGCACTGACCTCTGATTCATTAACAAAGTAAGTTAATTTTAGCCACATTGCCAAAATATCTGTAAATAATCATGCAGTCATGTTTATTTATCAGTGAGGCAAGCCACAAATTCTCTGAACTGTAGCCAGAATAGATGAAAACATTTTCTACTTCAATGGAAGCTTTGCTATAATCTCCATATGGAAGAGGAACAAAGTAAACACATCTGCTCTATGAAGTTGTTCTTCTGAACATTTCAGAAATAATGAATTAGACTGCATTTCAGACTGGTTTGATTGGGAGACAGAAGGTATTTCTTCCCAAGGCTTGTAAAGAAACTTTTGTTATGTGCATAAATATCTCAATTTCTACATGCCAACATCTTCATCTCCTACCTCTGCTCTGCCAACCCCACACTTTTTAAAAGACAACATTTCTGTTCTTATTTTTTTGAATAGATAATATCAGAATTATACATATATATATATAGATGTATTATACATCTTTCTCTACCTTTCACTATATCTTATAAATAGTCACAATTTGTATGTAATTTTGACTACCTGGGTTTTTACACAGCTTCTTGAATATAAATGCTGATATTTAAAAATGCAATAAGGTGTCACCACAGTCAACTGTGAGATTTGGAAAGTTTTATTTATTCTTTTGGCGGAAATATTTCCCCAGTATTTATGATAACAAAGTTTATAATTAGCTAGCAAAAGTTAATCAGGTAAAGCAATTTGCTGGTGAAGCTTCCTCCAGTTCACATAAAAACCAAAATATGTTCCCTTAATATCACCTGTCTGATATAATCATCTAATAGTTGAGTACAGAATCACCAAAAATTTTTATTAATATATAAATGCTTTCATTTATTTAAAACATAAATGAGATCACATTATATATTAGTCTATAACTTATTTTTCCAATTTAATAATATACTATGAAAATTAATCTACATTGCTATTGTGGAGATTATGTGTAGTCAAATTACTTATTTCAGCTTTGATTAAAGTTAAAATCATGACAATTACTTTAATAGTACAGATCTTGGACAAGGGTTGCCTCTTAAGCTACTGACACAGATTTAAAAAATTCAAGGTACTGAGCTGCCCAATGTAAATACATATATGGATAATGGTAAAAATTGGAGAATATGCACAAGACTTAAAGGTTCTAAGAACATAAAAGTAGTCAGGTTGCTTAGGGATCTTTTACCACATTCATATTTATTCTATACTTAGTAAATATGAAATTGATTCTTGGCTAGTTTGTTTATAACACTCTCAAGAAAGATTCCAATTTATCCACAATGTTTTATCTTTATAAATTAACATTTATCTGTGAGACTAGACTGTTTATTTGATTTTGAAGGAAACTTTATTTCTCACGAATATTTTTATTGTCAATTAGATTCAAATTGACTCATTAACCTTGCCATATTTAAATTACTTATTGTGAATTCACTGATTCTTTTTATAATTAGATAAAACTGGTTAACATTCATTTGAAATGTAGAGGAAAAATAACCTTTTATCCTTTTTTTATCAAAAGGTCCATAAAAACATAACACAGATTTTATCTTTGACAACACATAAGAAATCTATTTTATCCTGGTTTTTAAAATCTGCCCTGCATTTCCTTGTGTGGGTATACTACAACTTACTAACCATTCAATTTTTGATGGACATTTAGACTGCTTCAGGTATTTAAAACTTTTATAACACACTGAAAATATTACTTGTACCAAATAGATGATATATATTTGTTGAATGGAAAATCGTCTCTCGATTTTCCTCAGGTCTTGGAAAGTAGGGGTTGGGTACTTTCCATTTATTAAATTCTATATCCCAAGGCCCTCAACTCATAGCACACATGTGTAGCTCACTAAATTTTATTGAGTGTTGAAAATGTTTTGTGTACAGCTTGAATTTATGGCTAAGGGTGGGGATCCTCTTCCTAAAACATCCCTGAGTTGGATATATGGCTGGACTTCACAGGTATTAACTGTAGGTGCAGAATACCACACGAAAAAGACTTTCATGAACATGATGGAATGAAACCAAACTACAGAAAGAAGCCAGCACTTACCTGGACGAGGAACATAGCTATGTGGTTATATTCTCCACGGCCCCCTTGCTTAACAGGAACTGTCATAAAGAATTTGCTGCCATCTCTAGAAAACACGGGCTCCTCATTCTAAAATATAGAAGCGCATGCAACAATCTCAAAAGGGCATTTGAAAATTGTACTTCCAACTATTGCTAATACATGCATGGAATAGACCAATAATTGATTTAAGTTTAGTTTGGCAAATTGTCGAATTATTTAAAAACTAAAAGTATAACAGTATGTTTTAAAGTGAACGCGATGATGCATTGGGCATATGTGTGTGTTTGAGTGATGAGATGGATGGGAAAGTTCCTTGCATACTGGATAGAAATGATTTACAATTAGACTAAAGACACTTTTTAAATTGGTTCAGAAAAGAACTTTCATATCTTCACATATGATATGATTGTGTTTAGAAATTTATCTTTCAAAAATAAAGAAAATGTTAACATCTGCACCAGTTTATCAAAATCATTTTTTTAATTTAGAAAATTTTCTAACATATAATATTTAATACATTTTTCTGAAATCTTTTACTCAACAACTCAAGTTATTGAAGATACATTTCTGATGATGTACACATGAATTTACTGTAAATACAAAAATGAAAAGGCTGCAAAATTGGAAGGAATCCACTGAAAATAATTTAATTCAAATTTCCCATCCTCACTGCTCACCCCTTCACAAACACACAAACACAGATGCCCATTTGATGATTTTTTAAATTAAACTCTAGTAGCATGTTAAATCAATACAATTGTTTTTGAAAATTAAATGATGGGATGATATACATATAGATTGCTTTCTTTTGCTCCAGGGGAAACATTAAGAAAATCGATCTATGTAACAAAACATCGAGTTCTTTCTTTTAGATTAGTGAGAGTGATTATACATATGGTATAGAGAAAGGCTTTGGTATGGTTTCCTCAGTAGGTCTTCAGAATGGCTCACAACTAGTTTTAGATGATCTGACCCTCCACTCTTTTCCTGCTCTCCTCTTCCTTCCTTCTCCTGCTTCCTGCATTTTCCTGCTCCAGTGCCTTTGCACTTTTTTTTTACCCTTTGTCTGGCTCTTTCTCATATCTCTCTTTTCCTTCCTCCCTCCTTTCCTCCCTCCCTCCTTCCTTCCTTTCTTTTTCTGTGGAAATTATTTCTTTTTAAAAAAATTTTTATTGGAGTATAGTTGATTTACAACGTTGTGTTACTTTCTGCTGTACAGCAAACTGAATCAGTTATACATATACATATATCCACTTTTTTAGATTCTTTTCCCATATAAGCCATTACAGAGTATTGAGTGGAGTTCCCTGTGCCATAAACTAGATCCTTATTAGTTATTTATTTATATATAGTAATGTGTATATGTCAATTCTAATCTCCCAATTTATCCCTCTCCCTTTCCCCCCTGGAAACCATAAGTTCGTTTTCTACATCTGTGACTCTATTTCTGTTTTGTAAATAAGTTCATTTGTATACTTTCTTTAGATTCCACGTATAAGCGATATTATGTGATATTTGTCTTTTTCTGATTTCACTCAGTATGACGATCTCTAGGTCCATCCATGTTGCTGCAGAAGGATCTTTCTTGATCTCACCTCTTTCTTATGTCTGTTATCAGTGAGGTGTTTCCTGATTATCCCATATAAAGTGTGATCAGGAAAGCCAGGTCATCCAACTGTATCTGAATCCCTCATCCCACTTTTGCCTACTGTCTACTTTTTTCCGTACCACCTAATACCATACATATTTTATGTATGCATACATTTGTTTGTACATGAATGGATATGTGTATATGTGCATATAGGTAGGTAGGTAGATAGAGAGATAGGAGGTATTCCTCTAGAATGTAAGCTCCATTCTTCACTGCTTTGTCTCCAGCACCCAGGACAGTGACTGTCACATAAATTGTACTTAATAATCATTTATTGACTGAATATGTAAATTAATAACTATTTTAATAATCTCGAGTCTGATTCTAGCTTTATTAGTAATGACATCCCATGATAGAAACATAAAAATATTATTTTCCTTGTCTACTTCGTGGACACTCATGAAAATATAAGATGATATGTGTAATAAATTTAAAACTGTGAGGTAATACAATTCAAGGATGGGAAAATTGCATTACAAAGCATATAATAAATACTGACAAGACACTTGACTGAGTGAATCACATTGTTCAACTATGTTCCATCTCTTGCCCCTGTGGAATATTTCTCTCTTTGCCTTTGCACATGGGGTTTCTTCTGTCTGGCCTAACCTTTCAGTCGTCCTTTTTGTGCTAAATCTTACTCATTTTTTACTTAAACTCAGAACAGAAACCATTTCCAAATTTCCTTAGTTAGAGAGTCTCTTCTAGTTAGGAAACCTCTCCTCAGAGATTCTGAATAGTACTCTGTATTCATCTCTATCATGGCTTTCAGTACACTCTATTACATAGTTGACTTCCTTCACTAGGCAAGTAATAATTAAACTAAGTTTGTAATTTTATCTTTTTTAGCTCTATTGCCTAGGACACAGTAGGTGACCTTCTTATAATTGAACAGATGAATGCACGTGTACAATGGGCAAAAATATTTGTTACATATATCACTTTATCCACCACATTTACTCCAAACTATTGGCTTCTCCCTTATTCAACATTTTCCTCCTGTGCTTTGCTCCAAGAATAAATTAGGTATGGGGATATCTGAGCAATGTGCTTTTTATGTTAGTCCCTGTTCCTCCAATTCGGGTACCTTAGAAATAGTTCATTTTAAAGAGTAGACGGGAATTATAATCTCCAATACATTGCTAGGTTTAAAAACTTTCACCATTGAAATGTAACTAGTTATAAACATACAGCTCTATGCAGAGCCTTTCCTGCAATCAAATAAAGAAGTAGAGCCAGTCTAACTGTCTACATTTATGACCTTAAACAAGGCAGTATTTATGGCACACAGGATAATGAGCTGAGGATAACAAAGTCCACCTCTTGGCCAAATGTTTTTTACACTGGTTATTCCAACTATAAGTCTCTTGAAAGCTAGGGCAAACATGCCCACTTCTCTCTGCTCTTCTCACTATCCAGAAAACAAGCATATGAGTATTACATTAAATTTCTAATTTTCTTGGAAACTTGCTTTATCTCATTATAGATGCTCATCCTTTAAATTTCATTGAATTCTAAGTATTTCCTGAAATTCCCTTAGAGCTTTTGGAGAAAAAGTTAACCACGACAAACTACTCCCTGCATTTTTTATTGAATAATTGATAACTGGTTTCTTTATTTTAAAAAGTTTCTATTAAATATTCATGAATTTGGGACTTAAAATGTAGATAATATAATCCCAAAAGAGCATGCATTGTGTTGTTGTATGTTAGACTATTATGAATGTCACTAGCAATCAAAATGGTAGCAAAATAGGTTTAATAACACAGGCAGTTTAGAATAAATCCATATCCATTATGTTATTGTTTTCAATGATTTTTATTTTAAGTATCTAATTTAATTTTGTAAGAGTCCATTATTGGCTAAAAAAACAAGATTTTTTTCCCCCTATTTCATTTTGTACCTTGACTAAGATTAAATAGTTCATATTGTTACCTATGGATAGATGATAGATGGATGATAGATAGATAGATAATATAGATAGATAGATAGATAGACATGCCTATACTTCGAACAAGCAAAGGTTTAGCCTATTCACAATCCTTCTTACTCTTTTTCTTTATTTGTTCAACAAGTATATATGGATCTCTTCTTATAACCAGACTCCATATTAAGCATTTGTATTAGTGGGTAACAAAAAATGAATAACCTTCCTGCTCTTGTGAATGTAGTAAAAAAGTCACAGAACTAACTGTATGAGTGTTTCATAAAGATTACACTTGACTTTAACTTTTATTGGGGAATGTGATTTGTTTAGTGTGGTTGAGGAGGTGACTTCTTATGCAGGTGATTTAGGCTGAGGTTTGACAAATGAGCAGCCTTCACATATGAAAGTAGTTGAGAGAACTCTGTTCAGAAGAAAGAGTTCACATTAAAGGTCCTGGGTATATGAGGAGGGCTAATGGAAAAAATGGGAGAAAAGATGGTATGACACAGAGCTAGAAAGGCTTTCAACTTAATCCTTTGTAGACCCTTTAAGGATGTTGGTCTTTATCTGTAGAACAAAGGGGTTTTAGTTGTGAGAGAATATGAGTGTTGTGGGTAGTGACAATCAAATACATATTTTGAAAAGATCACTCAGCCAGTCTGCAGTGTAGAGAACAGATTGTCAGGTTCCTAAGGGGAACTCTCAACGCTAAGGGGTTGAGAGTTCACCAGTTAAGGAGGAAATGCGGTGCCTGTAGTTTAATCCTGTATGGTGTTTGTGAATTGGAGAAAAGTAAATTGACTTGAGATCTTTGAGAGTAAAATCAAAATAACTTGGTGATGAATAATAACATATGCAGGTAAGGATAAGACACTGTGTAAAAATCCCCGCTAGGTTTATGATTTTGATAGCTGGATGGATAAATATGTCCTTGACTCCTATGATAAGAAGACAGACTGACTGGAAGAGAGAGAAGTTTAGTTTGAACCTGTGGAGTGTGCAGTTACTTTCACAGATTCAGGAGAAGATGCCAAGCATGAATTTGGATATTTCAGAACTCAGAAGAGAGTTGCCTGGGGCTATACACTTGGTGGTGGTAATTGAAACCACAGATGTATACAACACCCAGGGAGAGAATATAAAATAAAAGAGCACTGTAAAGAACAAAACAAATCAAAACCAAACAAGCCAAACAAAATACTTCCCTTTGCAAAAAGTAGTGATGAAATTAGTAGTAAAATGGGTTCAGCTATATTTGAATAATCTATTTGTGCTTCCTTCTGAAATGTCCAGTATGAAAGCATGTTGTGGAGATGTTTGTTTATTCTTCTGTGATCATCTGGATTCCAGCTTCATTTATATCACAAGCTAGCATTATGAGCTAGGATATATCTAAGGAAAGAAATGTTCACCTGAATAATCTCCACATAAGCAAGTTAATTTTCTGGGTGATTTGAGCAATGCTGATGGTTTGTAGTTTTAATGGGTCACATCTTTTTCTCCTTCTTCTACACAAACATTTACTTATATGAATGGTCCTGAAAATGGATCCTGGTAGTTATTCTACAATTTATGTCCTATAAAAAACAGAAGTAATCTTTCTACAAATGATGTCATAGAGCCCAAGTTATAAATATTTTAATGAAAAAGACTCATTTATTCAAACATAACAGAGCCTTAAATTCATACTACTGAAATAACTTTTGAGAAAAAGTTATACATAACAAATGAGTGAACAGGATGGGCGGGATGGACAAAATGTGACATAAAGAGACCACCTATACCATACCTGTTTAGATAGCCATGTATCTGATGTCATCTCATATTTCTGAAACAAAACAATTAACTCCATGAAGCATCTAAAGACCAAAGTGAGCACGCATCAATTTAACCTTTTTTACACTGTTATCCTATAGGCACATTTTTCCTTCCTGCAGCTGGTGAAATACCACGGGAGATCACATTGTCATTATTGACTTAAACTGAATGAATAAGTAGAGAATTGGGATGAAATGATATTCTAATTATAGTCTTATCTTTGGTGAACTCCTTCAGAATTCTCAGTTGCACTTAACCAGAGACAGAAGATCATTTTCCAGCTCCGTTTGATTACTTCATTCAAACTGTTTTGAACCACTAGACACTGTCTCTTTTCACCTCTAGGCATCATCAGGAAACAAATATTAAGTCCTTCTAAAAAACTGGGCAAACAGCCAGGAATAAAATTTAAAAGTGGACATTTTGTCAACATTCCATCCACTCTTACCATAGTCATTTTTTCCCCTTAGGGAAAACAACTAAACATTTGAAATGGCAAAATTTTATGTGTGTTTAAAATAATCTTGCATAGGATCAGAACCAAAATTATATTTCAAAAAGCAAAATTAGACAAATTTCATCTCAAGTTGAATATGTGTAGATAAAATAAATTTTAGTAATGCTGTTTACATGTAGTAACTTATGGAATATCTTGTGGTTCTCTGGAAAAAATGACTCTATAATAAAAGTATTAAAATGAAGAAAACTAAATCGTAATATGTTAGAGAGTTTACCTCTATGCAAAAGTACTCATTTCAAATTGTAAATAATGATTATTATTTATTTATAGGTTTGTTTTTTTTTTACCAATTTCCTCTTTTAAAGCCATATTATTATTACATTATAATTAACCACTGTCCATTTTCAGGGCTTTTTTCTTCCAATAGATTTTCTCTATATACAGACATCAGAAAAACATCTAACTAAATCATTCCTTGATTTTCTAGTCACACTTCAGCAATAATCATCCTTGATATCTGTAAAACACAGACACACAAAAAAATATATCAGTGCCACTGCTCATTAGTGTCACTAAGTTTTGTTAGACTCCACGAGGGTCCAAAACTTCACACGCAATTATCTGTCTTATTATTTCTATTATTGTAGAAAGTAAAATTTTAAACTCCATAAATGGAATAGAAATATAATAGAATATCAATAAGGTATCAATTCAAGAATACGTTAGGGTTCCTGTATCTTTTCTATTGAAGCACTTTACCTATACAGATTTTCCCTATATAGAGATGGCAGGCTTTCTCTAACTAGAATACGTATACGCATGAACAATTTTTAAATGACTTTGTGATCGTCTCAGTAAGAAACCATCCAGAACAGTTTAACAAATAAATGATGAAATCCTGGTCAATCTATAAGCCAGCCAGATGAAACAGGATAATTGAAATAAAATTTCTAATATATGCAAGCTAAATGTAAAGAGTGTCAGCGAAACCCAATAGTAAATGGCTGATGCATCAACTTTGTTTTCATATCTATGCTCATCATTCCAATCACAGATAAATTTTTTCCTCTTTATTGCTATCTTTTACAGACCATTTAAAAATTATGTTTAAAAATACTGAAGTGTAATTTGCATATAGTGAAATGTACAGATCGTAAGTTTATGTGATGAGTTTTGATAAATGTATTTACATCCCATCAAGATATATGACCTTTACACTTCCAAACACATTTCCTCGTGCCCCTTCACAGTTTCCAATAAGGCAACTACTCTTCCAAACCTTTTTCCATAGATTAGTTTTGCCTGTTTTAGAAATTCAGAAAATGGGAATCATGTATTAAGTACTCTTTCGTGTAGTGCTTCTTTCACACCACGATTTTGAGATTCATTCATATTGTTCAGTGTATCAGTCTTCTGTTTCTTTTTAAATTGCAGAGTGGAATGTCATTGTATTGATATGCCTCATTTTGTTTATTCATTTCTTGTTAATGGACAGTTGGACAGTTTCCAGTTTTTAGCTATTGTGAATAAAGCTTCTCTAAAAAAGACGTGTTTTAAACAAATCCTTTGGTGGAAACAGGTTTTTATTTCTCATGCAAACATCTAGGAATGGAGCTCCTGAGATATATATGCACACACATATATATTTATATATGTGTGTTTAACTTTCTTTGAGACTACAAAATCATTCTTTTAAAGTAAAGTCACACTTCTACCCACAAAGAATGAGATTTACAATTCTCCACCTCCTCATCAGCAGTTAAAACTGTCACTTTTTGTTGTTGTTTCAAGTTTATTCATTTTAATGGTATGTAGTGTTACCTCATTATGATTTAATCTATATTTTCCTAATGTGTAACAATTTTGAGTACTTTTTCATGAGTTTGTTACTTCTTTACAAGTTTCTGTTCACACATTTTGACTTTTTCATTGGGTTGTCTTTTATTATTGAAACGTATATATTTCTTCGTCAGATGCACATTTTGAAAAATATTTTCTCCCAGTCTGTGGTTAGCTGTTTGATTTCCTAATAGGGTCTTTGATGAGAAGTTTCTAATTTTGATGATGTCTGATTTATTTTTTTCTTTTATGATAAATGACTACTTTGTCTATTCAATATAGTGAAGTTATATTCCATCTTTTCATCTAGAAGATTGACAGTACTAGCTTTTAGATTTAAGGCTGTAGTATGTCTCAGACTAATTTTAGAATATAGTATAAGAAATGTCAACCATCATTGTATTTTCCACCCGGTTATTAATTGTTCCAGTGCCATTTCCCCCTATTGAACTGCTTTGGCACCTGTGCTGAAAGTCAATTGATCATATAAATATAGATCTATTTCTGGAAACACTATTCAGTTCAACTGATCGATTTGTGTGTTCTTTTGCCTCCATTACAATCTCTAAGTTTCTGGTTATTCCTGAAATCATGTAGTACAACTCTTCCAATTATTATCTTTTTTTTTTTTTTAGGGTATTGATTTACCTGGTCAGGCCTTTTGTAGTTCCATATGCATTTAAAAACTATCTTGTCTGTTTCTACCAAAAAAAAAAAAAGTCTGCTGAGAGTTTAATTCATATTGTATTGAAACTATAGTACAATTTGAGTAGAATTGACATCTACAACATGAAGCCTTTCAATTCAGGAATGTGGCTTAACTTCTTCTTTAGGTCTTCTTTAATGCCTTTCAGCAATGTTTTAGTTTTCAGTATTAAGATTTTGCCACTCTTTGTTAAATTTATTCCTATGTACCTAATATTTTAAATATTTTAATAGTATTTTTATTTTCCATCATAATATTACCAATCTTGGAAATATATTTTGTTACTTCTTAAATCTTTATTTTGAAACAAGTGCAAACTTACAGAGAAGGTAAAAGACCAGTTCAAGAAACATCTGCATATCCTTTAGACATATTCCTCATGTATTTATATTGTGCTCCCTTTGCTTTATTATTATATATCCAGTATCTATATCCTTTGTAAGTCTGCTTCTTATTTTGGGGGAGGTGGGTGAGTTATATTTTCTATGTCTATATATAGTATGTTTTAATTGTGTGACTGATATTGTGAATGCTACATTTTTGAGAATGAATTTTTAATTATTTTAAAGAGTAAACTTTGTTCTGGCAGGCAGCTAGTTTACAGGCATATGAACTGAATTCTTTCAAGGTTTGATTTAAAGATTTATTAGAAGGAGTATAGAATAGTTCTATTCCTAATACATTTTCTTTCTGGGCTCTGAGTTGAATGCTTAGGGTTTTCAGTGAGAGATCTCTATTTTTGCTGTTCATTACTCCAAAGTCTCCAAGTATTGTGCAACTTGCAGATTCTCTATTTGCTTCCCTCTCTGAGGCAGGCCCTTTACTTGCACAGCGAAGCACTGAGATAAAGACTTAAGAGACCTTTACATATATTGCTGAAGTTCTTTTATATATAGCTCCTATCCTGTGGTACTTGTCCTGAAAAATTCAGCCACCACAATAGCCTCAAACTCTGATTCTCCCTGCCTTTTTGGATCAGTGATACACTTGTGCTTTTCTTGGATGTTATCTCCTTGCACTGTGGCCTCAAATGTGTCACCAGTAGGAAGCCATAGCTTCATTTGACCATTTATATTTTAACTGCCTTATTGTCCAATGTCTGAATATAGTTAATATATTTTGTAAAGTGTTACAGTTGATCACTATGGAGATGCAAGGCTGATAACATTTACTCCATCTTGTCCAGAAGCTTAAGTTTGAAAATTCTGTTGTTAAATAATTGAGAACCCTTCACCAAGTACCAAATACGTAATATAACAATTTAAACTTATTAAAGTATTCCCTTTACTAATAACCTTAAAATTACACATATAGATTCTACTGCAGAGTTTATAAAACATGATTATAGAAATTGAAATACAACCTACTTTCAAAACATAGTTGCTGAAGAATCTTTTTTTTTTTTTTTTTTACTATTTTTAGACAATTTAAAGACAGAGACACTTATTTTAGAAGACTAATCTGAACTACAGAAAAAACGATGAATTTTTGGAATTGTTTAAAGATGACAGGAAAGAAATATCACATATTCTCAAGTTAATCACTGTCAAAAAGTAGAGAGAAAGCCTACATTTGAGAATGAAACTAACATGGCTTGGACTACCCTTTATACTATATAAGAATTCATTGTTTTAAAGCTTAATTTGTTCTCTTCTCTTTATCATCTATATTTCTTACTTCAATGTATGGAAGATTTATGAATTAAAGTATACACTCCTAATAGCTTTGGAAGTTAAATATTGAAGTCTTTGCACAAAGAATTGTTTAATTTTCCTTTGAAAGGTAGCATAAACTATTATATTTTAAGCATAAAGGAAAGTAAATTATACTCACTCTACTACAAGCACCAGTAGTGGTCTCACAGACTGTGAGGATGGAGATGTTCTGAGGTCGATTTAACCATCTGACCACTGTCTTGGTATTGCTTACCCATTTAACCATAGTGATATAGTATTCTCTAGTTCGGAAACAAAATTAAAATTTACATTTAGAGCCAGAGAACGTGTACAGCACCAATAATATACACTTGTTATTTTACATGCAGAATAAATGAAACACTGTAAGGATGTCACATCATGTTATTCTCCACTTATATATATACACATCTGCTTCTTCAAATATTGACATACATAAATACAAATATATGTGTGTGCATATGTATGTAAACACATGCACATATACATATATACATAAATATACAGAAGATTTGAGAATAAATTTGAAAGTGAATGATTTCACAGAAGGAAAATTTTTGGAAAAAATAAAAATAATCAAGATTCTAGACGTTCATAAATAATTTTCTATCGAGCAGTACAGTGCTAACATGTGCAAAATAAGAAAAAATTTTTTAAGTTATACTCTATTTTACTTTTTCAAA
Organism: Delphinus delphis; assembly: GCF_949987515.2. Lineage (NCBI taxonomy): Eukaryota > Metazoa > Chordata > Mammalia > Artiodactyla > Delphinidae > Delphinus > Delphinus delphis. Next base: position 100,719,306 of record NC_082689.1, on the reverse strand, counting down.
AATTCATTCAATAATCAATTAAAAGGCAAATATTATTATTGATTTAATAATTATTTCTTATGTATGACTTCCATGTTATCTCACTTTATCCACAGGACTTGAGCCACAGAGCCATGAATGGTTTGCTTTGGTCTTTTTCCATTGAGGGACAATGGAAATATAATCTTATTCATAATATTTTTTACAATATTATTTTTTAATCTTATTTATTTGAAAAAGTTTAAAACAAAGAAGGAATCAAACTGAAGAATATGAAGGGTTATTGAATTTTTGTAAAGTGAGGATGCTAATCAGTGGAGCCTACAATGTCTGCACGATGGTTGTAGATTGGGAAAGCTTATATTTTTCCTTTATAGATTCTATGTCTGGAAATTTACATAATATATCACAACCCCCCCCAACCCACACATAACAAAATGCAATCATTAATACTGATTCAATTTATGATAAAAAGAAAAAAAAATTCCAACAAAATTGCCCAGTTTCAAAATAGATTAGATGATTTAGAAATGGTTTGAAAAATGCCATCCCTGAATATTGTCTTAAAATGAATGCATCAGGTTTTTAAGTGACTTTGAAAAAAATCACCTATGAAAGTAAAACCTTGTAAAACAAATCACCTCTCCTTAGACACACTGAGTTAGACATTCAGCTACCTGAATCTCACATTTCTAACATTATTGAGTAGTTAGTGCTTCCTCTCAAAAACCAGTTAGCCCATCAAAGTAAAGATGTCAGAAGGACAAGCATAACTTGTCATACAGTGAATCCTGCCATATCGTCTTCAATAATCTCTTCAAGCTATCCAGCACCTTTCACAACTAGCTGAGTCTCACTTGAAAATTGACTAGAAACTCAGTGAAATCATAAAATAAAGTTACCTAAATAAAGTTAACAAGGCAACTTCGAATCAAATATGCTACTGGTTTAGGATTAATCTTTGGCCAAATCAATGGGCCTTGTGATTCTTTAAAGATCTGTGTCTTGTTCACTTTCACTACGCTTTGTTTAAACTGATTTATTTTGCATGCATTACCATTTTGGGCAGTGTGAACATTAAAAAAGGAAAAATATAGGCATTAACTTTTAAGAAATTTACCTAGGCTTAGCATGGAGAAAAATGACAGTGGATACTATAATTAGTCAGGAAAAAAGTGCTGAAATGTGATAATATATATTTCTGAGTAACTGGCATAAATGTTGTGCAAAACTGAAGTAAAAAATAATCTGATTGTTGTAAACAACTGACCAAAGACTGCAAAATCAAGGTGGTAATAGTTATTGAAAAATCTGGAGAGAACTGACATATAGAAGAATTTCAAACCTGATCAGAAATTTGTCTCACTTAGCTAAAGTGACTAATATTATATTTTGTGCCAAATGAGATATGAATGGTTTTTAAAATATATAACAACAAGAACAACAAAAAAAATTTAAATATTCATTTTGAGTGTTTTCCTTTCAAAGTAGCCCTCAGGTGAAATGTTTTAAGAATATCTTTGTAATGTCTTCCCAGACACTGACACATTATATTAACTATATAAGATGTGAAATCTTGATTTAAAAGAAAATTCATACTTAAAAAACATTAAAATTCAACTGGTGCAAATCTAGTGAATAAATGGTTTTTAAAAAGAACACTAAGTTAGGTATAAAATTAAGTTAAAAATTATTTATAGTCAGGACACATAATAATCAAATTACCAAAATTTAAATACAAAGACAAAATATTAAAAGAAGCAAGGGAAAAGCAACAAAAAATATACAAGGGAATCCCCAAAAGGTTAACAGCTGATCTTTCAGCAGAAACTCTGCAAGCCAGAAGGGAGTGGAAGGAAATATTTAAAGTGATGAAAGGGAAAGACCTACAACCAAGATTACTCTACCCAGAAAAGATCTCATTCATATTCGACAGAGAAATTAAAACCTTTAGAGATAAGCAAAAGCTAAGAGAATTCAGCTCCACCAAACCAGCTATACAACAAATGCTAAAGGAACTCCTCTACATGGGAAACACAAGAGAAGAAAAGGACCTACAAAAACAAACCCAAAACAATTAAGAAAATGGTAATAGGAATATACATATTCATAATTACCTTAAACATGAATGGATTAAATGCTCCACCCAAAAGACACAGGCTTGCTGAATGGATACAAAAACAAGACCCATATATATTCTGTCTACAAGAGATCCACTTCAGACCTAGGGACACATACAGACTGAAAATGAAGGGATGGAAAAAGATATTCCGTGTAAATGGAAATCAAAAGAAAGCTGGAGTAGCAATACTCATATCAGATAAGATAGACTTTAAAATAAAGAATGTTACAAGAGACAAGGAAGGACACTACATAACGATCAAGGGGTCAATCCAAGAAGAAGATATAACAATTATAAATGTATATGCACCCAACGTAGGAGCACCTCAATACATAAGGCAACTGCTAACAGCTCTAAAAGATGAAATCGACAGTAACACAACTAATAGTGGGGGATTTTAACACCTCACTTACACCAATGGACAGATCATCCAAAGAGAAAATTAATAAGGAAACACAAGCTTTAAATGGCACAATAGACCAGATAGATTTAATTGATAATTATAGGTAATTCCATCCAAAAACAGCAGATTACACTTTCTTCTCAAGTGTGCATGGAACATTCTCCAGCGTGGATCATATCTTGGGCCACAAATCAAGCCTCAGTAAACTTAAGAAAATTGAAATCATATCAAGCATCTTTTCTAACCACAACGCTATGAGATTAGAAATCAATTACGGGGAAAAAAATGTAAAAAACACAAACATATGGAGGCTAAACAATATGTTACTAAATAACCAAGAGATCACTGAAGAAATCAAAGAGGAAATCAAAAAATACCTAGAGACAAATGACAATGAAAACATGACGATCCAAAACCTATGGGATGCAGCAAAAGCAGTTCTAAGTGGGAAGTGTATAGCAATACAATCCTACCTCAAGAAACAAGAAAAATCTCAAATAAACAATCTAATCTTACACCTAAAGAAACTAGAGAAAGAAGAACAAATTAAACCCAAAGTTAGCAGAACGAAAGAAATCATAGAGATTAGGGCAGAAATAAATGAAATAGAAACAAAGACAACAATAGCAAAGATCAACAAAACTAAAAGCTGGTTCTTTGAGAAGATAAACAAAATTGATAAACCATTAGCCAGACTCATGAAGAAAAAGAGTGAGAGGACTCAAATCAGTAAAATTAGAAACGAAAAAGTAGAAGTTACAACACACACCACAGAAATACAAAGCATCCTAAGAGACTACTACAAGCAACTCTATGCCAATAAAATTGACAACCTGGAAGAAATGGACAAATTCTTAGAAATGCACAACCTTCCAAGACTGAATCAGGAAGAAATAGAAAATCTGAACAGACCAATCACAAGTAATGAAATTGAAACTATGATTAAAAATCTTCCAACAAACAAAAGCCCAGGACCAGATGGCTTCACGGGTGAATTCTATCAATCATTTAGAGAAGAGCTAACACCAATCCTTCTCAAACTCTTCCAAAAAATTGCAAAGGAAGGAACACTCCCAACCTCATTCTATGAGGCCACCATCATCCCGATATCAAAACCAGACAAAATACTACAAAAAGAGAAAATTACAGACCAATATCACTGATGAATATAGATGCAAAAATCCTCAAGAAAATACTAGCAAACAGAATCCAACAAAACATTAAAAGGATCATACACCATGATCAAGTGGGATTTACCCCAGGGATGCAAGGATTCTCCAATATATGCAAATCAATCAACATGATACACCATATTAAGGAATTGAAAAATAAAAACCATACGATCATCTCAATAGTTGCAGAAAAAGCTTTTGACAAAATTCAACACCCATTTATGATAACAACTCTCCAGAAAGTGGTCATAGAGGGAACCTACCTCAACTTAATAAAGGCCATATACGACAAACGCACAGCAAACCATTCTCAATGGTGAAAAACTGAAAGCATTTCCTCTATGATCAGGAAAAAGACAAGGATTTCCACTCTCACCACTATTATTCAACATAGTTTTCGAAGTCCTAGCCACGCCAATCAGAGAAGAAAAAGAAATAAAAGGAATACAAATTGGAAAAGAAGTAAAACTGTCACTGTTTGCATATGACATGATACTATACATGGAGAATCCTAAAGATGCCACCAGACAACTACTAGAGTTAGCCAATGAATTTGTTAAAGTTGCTGGATACAAAATTAATGCATAGAAATCTCATGCATTCCTATACACTAATGATGAAAAATCTGAAAGAGAAATTAAGGAAACACTCCCATTTACCACTGCAACAAAAAGAATAAAATACCTAGGAATAAACCTACCTAGGGAGACATAAGACTTGTAGGCAGAAAACTATAAGACACTGATGAAAGAAATTAAAGATGATACCAACAAATGGAGAGATATACCAAGTTCTTGGATTGGAAGAATCAATATTGTGAAAATGACTATACTACCCAAAGCAATCTACAGATTCAACGCAATCCCGATCAAATTACCAATGGATTTTTTACAGAACTAGAACGAAAAATCTTAAAATTTGTATGGAGACACAAAAGACCCCGAATAGCCAAAGCAGTCTTGAGGGAAAAAAACGGAGGTGGAGGAATCAGACTCCCTGACTTCAGACTATACTACAAAGCTACAGTAATGAAGACAATATGGTACTGGTACAAAAACAGAAATATAGATCAATGGAACAAGATAGAAAGCCCAGAGATAAACCCATGCACCAATGGTCAACGAATCTATGATAAAGCAGGTAAGGATACACAATGGAGAAAAGACAGTCTCTTCAATAAGTGGGGCTGGAAAACTGGACAGCTACATGTAAAACACCATACACAAAAATAAATTCAAAATGGATTAGAGACCTAAATGAAGACCAGACACTATAAAACTCTTAGAGGAAAACATAAGAACACTCTTTGACATAAATCACAGCAAGATCTTTTTTGATCCACCTCCTAGAATAATGAAAATAAAAACAAAAATAAACAAATGGAACCTAATAAAACTTAAAAGCTTTTGCACAGCAAAGGAAACCATAAACAAGACGAAAAGACAACCCTCAGATTGGGAGAAAATATTTGTAAACATATCAATGGACAAAGGATTAATCTCCAAAATATATAAACAGCTCATGCAGCTCAATATTAAAAAAAGAAAGAATCCAATTCAAAAATGGGCAGAAGACCTAAATAGACATTTCTCCAAAGAAGACATACAGATGGTCAAGAAGCACATGAAAAGCTGCTCAACATCACTAATTATCAGAGAAATGAAAATCAAAAGCACAATGAGGTATCACCTCACACCAGTTAGAATGGGCATCTCAGAAAAGTCTACAAACAACAAATGCTGGAGAGGGTCTGGAGAACAGGGAACCCTCTTGCACTCTTGGTGGGAATGTAAATTGATACAGCCACTATGGAGAACAGTATGGAGGTTCCTTAAAAAACTAAAAATAGAATTACCATATGACCCAGCAACCCCAGTACTGGGCATATCCAGAGAAAAACGTAATTCAAAAAGACACATGCACCCCAACATTCACTGCAGCACTACTTGCAATAGCCAGGTCATGGTAGCAACCTAGATGCCCATCGACAGACGAATGGATAAAGAAGATGTGGTACGTATATACAATGGAATGTTACTCATCCATACAAAGGAACGAAATTGGGTCATTTGTAGAGACGTGGATGGATCTAGAGACTGTCATACAAAGTGAAGTAAGTCAGAAAGAGAAAAACAAATACCCTATGCTAACACATGTATGTGGAACCTAGAAAAATGGTACAGATGAACCTGTTTGCAGGGCAGAAATAGAGACACAGATGTAGAGAACAAACGTATGGACACCAAGGGGGGAAGTGGCAGGGTGGTGGTGGTGGTGGTGTGATGAATTGGGAGATTGGGATTGACATGTATACACCGATGTGTATAAAATGGATGACTAATAAGAACCTGCTGTATAAATAAATAAATAAAATAAAGTTCAAAATTTCAAAAAAAAAAAAAGAAAAACAAACAAAAATTATTTATAGTCATACCACTTACATTTCTCTTTGATTAAATAATATGATTTTGTGTGTTTGTACCTAAACTAATATTCATAAGCAAAATTTAGTCTTATGTGAGATATCTTAGTACATATATTCATAAGGATGATAGTTCTCCCCAAAATAGAACTTGTAAAGTCCATTGGGGTGATTTCCAACCATTAAGATTTCCATAATAAAGTGCTGGAAATATCCAAAATGAAAAATAAGTAGAACTTGGCACGTAAGAAGGGAGGAAAGATATTTACTAATTAAATTCCATCCTGTATTCTTTCTTTGTTCCAAGGTCCTAGGTGCACATCTCCTTATGATTTATAATGACTTGTTCAGTTTGCTTGTAAGTATTCAGGGTTCCTCTGAATGAGGAAATAAGGAAGCGCCCTTACCTGAAAATGCCACACTCCTTGGCCTGCCTGCTGCAGATGTGGCTGTCCTCCTGGAACTCCATCTCATGAACACATTAGATCTGGTGTCCCATGACCAGTGGCCAGTGAAAGTGTCCCTTCCTTATAACTGGCTTTCCTGCTTGTTCCTAGTCTCCATGGCTCTGGATTACCCAGGAAGTCCTCGAGGATCTGGTCCTCTTGAGCCACAGAGACATAGACAAGCGGGTTAGAGGGATTGCACTCAAGTCAAGAAAGACTTTCTATTAGCTGGGTGGTCTGGCACAAGAGATCTCATTGTTCACAAGGGTATGCGGAATGGAGGCACCAGCATCACCAGCAGACAGGTATATTAGCAGTCACACCTGTGTGTTCACTGGCTTCCTGTCCAATCACTACTCTTTGTTCACAACAGTCTTTGTGCACATATGGTTACTCTGAGCTCACTCTCTTCCAGATAACCCAAGATCTCTGCACACAAGTGTATTGTGATGACATTCATGACCAACTCATAGCTAGTGCCCTCCAAAGACCTCTGTTAATATCCATGCTTTACTTGTAAGAAGGGTCACTTCCATCAACACAGATAAATTTATTAATTAGATTTTATTGGAAGGTATAGACATTCACTGGCAGAATAAGAGACACAGACTAGACATACTTCAATTAAATAGGAAGAAAAACCATGGCAGTTCAAGCCCAGAATGACAGGGGCAATATGACAGTGTCATATCAATGAAACAGGCTGAGAACAATGTGTCACAAAGGGTGGATGACTAAAGAAAGATTTCTGGTAAGTAGAATGTCAAAGACAGTGAGTGAGGAGAACCTAAAGACAAAACACTGTCTTTATTCTTCAGCCTGGAGATGAATGAACACAGGAGACAACCACTTCTCCAAAACAATGTGACAAATCTCTAAATCTGCATGATTCATTATTCTAAAAATATTTCCTCTAAAAGTTAACTATGTATTTTTAAGTTCATACCAAAATTCTCCAATAAAGGTACATAGGCTTGCAATACCTATGGGAATACTGTCACTAATAAATATGGGAAAATTGCTACTAATACCAACAAACTATTAATTTGTATATTTATAGAGCTAACATTTTCAAAAAATAAAAAGAATTTGTGTTAGCTTAGAATGATTTAAGAATACTGTGGTAAATAAAATTAGGAAGACAGATAAAGGAAAATAAGTTACAGGAGATACCCAGGTGTCACCAGGGGTAAACTCCATGTCCAAAATACACCGATGCAAACAGCTGAAACATGATTCGTTACATAATCTACAATGCACTTGAGAAAAATATAGCACGTTTTCAGGAAAAGTACAAGTATTACTTAGGTAAACCATAGATGCGTATGTGTGTGTGTGTGTGTGTGTGCGTGTGTGTGTGTGCGGAGAAAGAGAGAGAGACAGAGAGATTGAAAGACACACGCCACACACACACAAAGACAGAGAGAAAGAGACAGGGACAGAAACAGAACTAGAAACAGAGACAGAACACTTTTCACATGGCGTCAAATTATTGTGTGTTCTTCTGGACATCTCCAACACATCCCTAAAGTAATAAGAATGATAAATTTTCAGGCAAATATATCCTTAAATCTTGTCTGTTGAATATTCCCCATTTGTCAAATCTATTCTCGAATTTGCCCCTTAGCACTCACCCCCAAGGTCTCCAGAGGCTGGACACTACAACGAGGCTCCCTAGCCCAAGAGAGACTTCTGGAGGAACTCAAAGCTTTAGAGAGAGTTCAGGGTGTTTATTCCCAGGACCCACTCCCTATTAGGGCCCGGTTTGGCAATGACTTAATTGCTCTACCTGTGGACAGGTCCTGTTGGTCCATTCTGTTCTTCAGCTACAAGCCTCTTCAGCCTTCCTAAGTGAGTCTGCCCCTTGCTCCTTCAGTCCTGGGGCAGTAAAGGTTTTCTGCTATTGCAGACTCTGTGTTGCTTTCCTGTCCCTGTGAGTGTCCTTTTAATCCCGTGCATATCTTTGTTAACAGTCCCTTAATTAACTGCATTTCAATTACCCCTCTTGAGTGTTTTTAATTTCCAGGACCCTGACCAGTAAATTATGGAAAATGTTATGCTCTTTTAGATCGCAAATGTCTATCTAACTAGGGAGGGCACAATAGTTTTCTAGCAAATTTCCATATGGCTAAAGTACTAGGTGTTAAATATTATAGATATTGATAATCCTAAAACAAAATCAAGGAAAAGTATGAGTTTAATTTCCATTTGATGTGCAGATAAATGCAGCATTCTTTGATTTGCACCATGGATAGCTCTACTTTGTTCATGTCTGTGTGTTTGTAGGCCCATCAAAGTAATACTGGTGCTCAGAGAGGTTAAATGCAGATGATAGGAAATTGGACTAAAGCTTTCACCAGGAACAAATGAGTAAGGAAACATAAAAACTGAATATTCCTGGGGAATATTGAAAAAAACATTCTGAAGTAAATTTTGGTCTTGAGTTTTCCAACTAAAAGAGTAAATCATACACTTCGGTGCACCAGAAATGCCAAAAGTGCCAATTGTGGTTTCACATGCCACAACTGGCACTTACATAACTACGAGGCAGAAAAAGAAACATGTTACATACATTGTGCAGATAAGGTATTACATGACTCTCCCAAATGTAGACCAAGTTCATTGATAAACCAACATACCTGAATTACAGTTAAGAACTTTTTCTTCACAGGATTCTTCCTCATTCTTAGAGGGATCTAGAATACCATTCTATGTACTGGATTTCCAACATCTAAAGATATGTGATATCTTTTCGCAATGGGTGACTAATTTGATCACATTGTACCTCAAATATTAAACAGATATATGCTTAACTAATACTCTAATGATGACAATTGATTCTGTCTTTACAAAGCTTTGTATTTGATGACACTGCTATGTCCTAGCTGGTGAACTCATTAGAAAGACTCTTAGGTAACAGCATCAACGTCAGGAATCGCTACCTTCTATTAGAAAGAAACCTGGATATTATAAAATTGACTTCCATTTGAAAGATTTAAAAAGCTGATAAAAATGAGAAATTATTATTTTAAGATTAGGGTATTCAGGTTTAGAGAGAGGTACAGTGACTTATCCAGGGTCACACAATAAAGTGGTAGTAGAGCTGTGACTCAAACACTCCAGGTTAGTGTTCTTTATTGTTAATTCAGAGCACTGAACAAACCAGAGAAAAAGATAAGCCTTAAGGATCACATAAAATATTAATAATTTTCATAATTGCTTCATTTGTGTCCAAATCTTTCATGGCTGGTAAACCAAGCTCAGAAGTAGAAGTTTCGTCTGATTTAGTCAACTGTACTGTATTCTATAAGTCAATTTTAATGACCCTGTAAGATCTTTCGTCACAACCTAGATGAAATGCTCTATAACTTGAAACAGGCTTTACTTCACTTTCTACCTCTACTACCAACTAATCTGTAGCATACTTATTCTTTGGGCCCCATCTTTTCCACCAATAATAGGAACAGTTTATATTAGATAATAATGGGGGTCTTTGCAGTGTAAGCATTCCAAATATTTTTAATAACTTTTCAAGTAGGAAAAATTTCTACATGCTAAAGGCTGCACTATCTGTGAAAATCCCAAATATGATGAAATTTTCCCAAATATGTCAATGGAACACTGAATGGAATTTCTACTTGAATCAGTCACCCTGTGATTATTTTTGATGTCATCAAAACAAACTCTAAGCTTAGCCTTATACCATTCAATACAGTATAAAACTATTTTCCTAAATCAGCTGCCTATTCCATCTCCAGGACTGCTGTAAATTTCCACAGGATTAAAATATTTGAAAGAATCACCTTTGAAGTCTGAGACCACTCTGGATTTCACAATCCACATGGTCATTTGATTAGTTGTTCAAATATTGGAAATTTTGCTAATATTAAAATTATGTTTTTGACCCATAAAATGTGTGTCTTTTCTCCCCACTCAGACTTAAATAAGCAGGATTCTTATGTAGGATATTTCAAAACAAAATCTCATTAAATTTCTCTGCGTGGAAAACAAAGCTAGGGAATCATTGGCAAGTTACAGGGAAAAGGTTGGAAAATTACACACATTTTAGGAAGATTATACTCTTTGAAAGAGGACCATTTAAAAACATTGAGTGACTATTTTCAGGAAGAAAATTCAATGGAAAATTATCCTTTGTTCCCATCTCTCTGTCACATCTCCTGCCAAAGAGCTAATTCTTGGTGTCAGTATATTTAGTCATTTTGTGGTGCTGGTAATGACCTCAAAACTCTAAATGCTTCCTGGGAACAACAAGAGATCCACAATGAGTTCATTCCTGCACTAATGGACACAACCTCAGTTTTATTTTCAAGTGAATTTGTTGAGTTGATCACATCTCTCTCTAAATTGCAACAAAATGATAATTGGAGTTAAGAGATCTATCTTCTGGTAAAAGTGAAATTGAAATTACATACCTTGATTTAAAGTTATCAGGTGGCATGAGTTCCAAAGTATGAGTTGGTCCATATAGGTTTACAACATATAATTTGATTGTTGGGTTCACTTGACCTGCCTTTGAGAAAATGAAAGTTGCAATGCAAATACATTATTAGAATATATTGAGAAAGAAAGAAAATGCATTTTTAATAGAGCTTTATTGGAGAATAATTGCTTCACAATACTGTGTTAGTTTCTGCTGTACAACAAATTGAATCAGCCATATGCATACATATATCCCCCATCCCCTCCCTCTTGCATCAACCTCTTATCCCACCCCTCTAGCTAATCTCACTGTGCTATGCTGCTGCTTCCCACTAGCTATCTATTTTACATTTGGTAGTGTATATATGTCGATGCTACTCTCACTTTGCCCCAGCTTCCCTCCCCAACCCCTGACACCATGTCCTGAAGTCCATTCTCTGTCTATGGCTTTGTTCCTGCCCTGCCACTTGTTCATCAGTACCAATTTTTTTTTTACATTCCATATATATGAGTAAGTCAGAAAGAGAAAAGAAAATGCATTTTGATTCTTTTACAATTTTGTGTCAGAATGGGGAAAAAAGTTTAACTTCTCTAAAGTAGAAATGATTTTAAATGCAACAACATGATTGCTCTCAATTGTTTTTGCAGATTGCTGCTTCTCTAGCACTTTAGTCAGACAATTAAAGGTGACAGAAAATCATGATGACTTTACTCATTAGGCAATGCTCTGTGTTCTTCCCCTAGAATGACACCAGAAGGGCTGGCTTTACAAAACAACTAGTAGATAAAGCAGCTGCTCACACTATAGGATATGAAAAGCAAAGGGAAGAAAGCTTGGCTAATTAAAAAAAAAAAAAAAAAGGAAGAAGAAAGAAAAAGAAAACCTACCCTATCCCAGTGCCACATGTTTAAAATTCCACAATACCTAATTTCTTCCATGCATGAATCATCATAGGTTTTCTTTTAAATTATAATGAATACTAAATGAGGTATAAATGTCCCTTGGGATGTGGACCATGGAGCAGAATGCCCTCACTATGTACCTGGCATGAAGACTAGAAAGACAGTGGTAAGAAAATGTAATTTGAGTTTATTAAATCAAAATTTATGAAATAATAACTAGTCTGTATAGCAGTTCGTGTGTTTCTGGCTCCGACTTTGTGTTAAAGCAGCACATGAATTATCGTATTCTATGTTCCTACTACAGTCCTAAGACTTATTTATAACCATTTTCCAGATGAAAATGGAGGAGCTTAGCAAATTGGGCAGGGTGAAACATCCAATAACTGAGGGAGCTAGTATTTAACCCCAGGATGCTCTTAACGGCTCTAGATTTGCTTCCATTCATTCCTAGGCCTTCAAAGTTTTTCTAAATACACTGTGAACTCTTAGCGAGCAGAAATGGGAACTTATGCCAATATATCTCAAGCAGGTAGGATGAACGAATGAAAGAATGTTTATGTGAATAAATAATTAACAGAATCAATTGGCTACTTGTGGCTCAATGTGTTTCTAAACAATACACCAGTATCATTGTGGTGTAGCTGCTTTGTGAAGAGAAGACCATGTGAGATATACAGAGAAGGACAAGGAAATTAAAAGCGAGTTGAATTAAAAGACCTGACAAAAATCTAAAGGGAATGATAAAAGTGATTTAAAGAAAGATTCAGGGCTTCCCTGGTGGCGCAGTGGTTGAGAGTCCGCCTGATGATGCAAGGGACACGGGTTCGTGCCCGGTCCGGGAAGATCCCACATGCCGCGGAGCGGCTGGGCCAGTGAGCCATGGCCGCTGAGCCTGTGCATCGGGAGCCTGTGCTCCGCAACGGGAGAGGCCACAACGGTGAGAGGCACGCGTACCGCAAAAAAAAAAAGAAAAAGAAAGATTCATGTTCAAGGAATTGGTACTGACAAAACCCAGAGTTAAATCAGGAGAGAAGCAACATAATGCATTCCACCAATAATCAGTAATAGCTCCTCAAGAATGTTTTGTTAAGTTATTAAAAATAACGAACATGGAGGGGAGGGAGGAGGGATGAATAGACGAAGTAACAGGATTTGTAGAGCAGTGAAAAACACTCTGTATTTTTCATTACACATATGTCCAAAACCATAATGCATAACAACAAGATGGAACTGTAATGTAAACTCTGTACTTTGGGTGATTATGATGTGTCAATGGAGCTTCATCAATTATATCAAACACACAACTCTGATGGGGGGTGCTAAGTGGGAGCTGGGGGTATATGGCACAAATATCTTCCGTCCCCTCAAGTTTGCTATGAATCTTAAACTGCTCTTAAAAAATAAAGTCTTCATTTAAAAAATGACTAGCACGTCTGTGGGAGCATATCACACACATCAGAAGTTTGATCCAAAGAAAGGGGTCCAGAAAGGCTTTCATTTTAGAAATGCAGTGACTACAAAGAGAGATTATGAAAATGGTTCATATGATAAAGGGCTTCCTGGAAGATAAGCTATGAGCCTGCCTCACAGAGAAGGCTCAGGTGTCAAACTTTGTAAAGCTTTTTATTGCTCTAAAACCCTCCAGTGCTTGGGTTCATCTGTCTTGGGCAATTTAGCCTTCTACCTCATTTAGGAGGTCCCTTTCACATCACTTTTGTTTTAATTCCATTGCCATGTTTCTCCCTGAAAGTATTGGTCTTTCTCTGTATTTTTTGAGTCTAACCATTTCTCTAGCTTGATCAGGTATGTTAAAATTTAGAGCTGGGGCAGAGTATATAGCAGTGTCATTCAAAGTGCTTTTTTTAAACCAGCAGCATCAATTAGAACCATAGAAACACAAATTCATGGGCCCCAAACGGACGGACCTATATTCAGACCAAGAATCAGAATCTTTGGGTGTGGACCTAAAAATCTGTGTTGTAAGAGGATTTCCAGATGATTATAATTAGTATGCAAATGTTGCTAAGACACTGATGTATGTGCATATATCTATATATCGATATATACTACTGCTCAGCAGTTATTAAAGGTGAACTTGCATGAAAATCATCCAGAGGGCCTGGAAAGCTAATTAAACCACTGACCGCTGAAGCCTACCTCCAGCATCTTTAATGTCTAGATGGGACATGAGAATTCACATTTCTAATAATTTCCCAGATGAGGCTGACATTGCTGGTAAAAGGGCAACATTTTGAGAACTGGTTCAGTTTAATCTACGAATCACAGAAATCTGGGTTCAAGTTTGACTGTTATTTATTGGATATGGACCATGGACAGGATGTTAAAGATCCTCAAGTATTATTTTATTTGATTCTCAAAAATGAGACATTTCTCTGAGAATACGTCACAGTCAGAAGTTTTGAGCCAAAGTAGATTTCCTTTCAGTGGAAAAAACCATCTCATACTTTTGTTATATGGACTAACAAAAAAGATGATTTTCAAAAGTGCCAAAAAATAGTATATACTTAATTACATAATTAACTCATGAATTAAAAATAATGGTCAGACACTGATTTTTCTAGTGAGTGAAAAACTGTGTTCATATTTTTTAGGGCTTCCCTGGTGGCGCAGTGGTTGAGAGTCTGCCTGCCGATACAGGGGACATGGGTTCGTGCCCCGGTCCGGGAAAATCCCACATGCGGAGCGGCTGGGCCCGTGAGCCATGGCGGCTGAGCCTGCGCGGCCGGAGCCTGCTCCGCAACGGGAGAGGCCACAACAGTGAGAGGCCCGCGTACCGCAAAACAAACAAACAAACAAAAAAAATTGATTAAAGAAAAAGAGAAATAAAATTAAATTTGATCAATTTTTATGAATTCTTATCAGTGATGTCTTATTTTATGACATATTTTGTCAAAGATATACACAGTTATTACCACATATTAAGGCAGTTTTTTTCAGGTCTATAGGACTATACAGGATCACTGGTATCCCAATTAGCTTTCACATGAAAACAAATTAAAGGTTGTATACACACCATGAGTCTAAAAGTCCATGATTGAAGTACAAGATAAAATTAGAAAGCCATTACTATAATAAAGCATTTGTGAAAAATGCCAACTAATTTATTATATGAATTTTAAATACTTTCAGATTCAAATAAAAGAAAAGTTTGGAGCCATCATTAAACAAGAGGATCATTGATAAATGAAAACATAACCACTTAACATCCGTTTGGTTCAAAGTCAATGCAAGTTTGTTATCTCCCTCTGAATTTGTATGAAATTACTGGAACTGAAAGATAGTAAAGAAATGAAAACATCTAAAAAAAAAAGTTGTGTACACCTATGGTCAGTTTTAGACAAAAAACCAAACATTAAGCTCTTTCCAAAATTCAGCTCTCTAGCATTCTATAATCTCAATTTGATTTCTTTCCTTGGAGTTTTGAAATTAAGTGCACATTGCAAGTTCATTTGTACCCTTTAATATTTGAATTGTTTCAATAGTTTGCAAATTAGAGGAGTTCATCTATTCGCTTTTTAACAGTCTAATTTGCTACAAAGACTGCAAACCCATAGAATCCTTCCTCTATGATTCTGAAACACAAGCCTCAATAATACTTAACCTTATTTTACTGGCAACCAAACTGTCATTAAATGAGATAATGTTTTAATTAAGAAGATTAACCTGAGTTGCTGAGATAGAACTGTGCATCTTTTTTGTGCTGAATTGCTAATGATAGGGTATTTATAAATTCTGAATTATGCTGAATTAAGCAAAATACAAATATATTTGTTTAGTGTAAGTATTTCATTAGTAAACCTGACCACATTGGGTATTTGCTGCACTCTTTTTAATCTAGTTTAATTTGAAGCACAATTTAGTGTGAACTCTATGCATTACTTCGATGTCTAAAGCACCACTTTTTGGAAGTTTATTGCATAAGTAAGAACAAATCAAAATAACACATTTGTTAGTGGAAAAACTAACAAACATTTTTTTTTAAACCAGAGTAGAAAATAATGAGACTGAAAATTCAAGTAATAGACTGAAAATTATTCTGAAATTTATTCTGAGAACAAGGATGAAAACCCAGACCTAGTTTCTTTGAGTCCTGTTGTCTTAAGCACCTGGGCAGATATTTCTACTGACAGCCACGTGAGGACTTGGGATTCTTTCTGTTTGGCCACTATAATATTTGTCTTTATTTTTAATACTCCTCAATGGTAGTCATTAATACACACTCAGGACCTTCATTATGTATTACATACATCATTTATTAAATATACAGGCTAAGAATTTTACTCATACGGAGCTGAGTCATTTGCAGTTAATGGAGCAAAGAGAGCTCCACATCTATTCGTTAACCTGACAAGGAGATATTTTGATTCCAGCTACATCTTCTGAGATACAAGTTAACCTATGGTAGTTTTAGACAGAAAGAGAGAGAGAGACAGAATCAATAAACTTGAGTTATTTCTCTGTTCCCTAAATAACTATGACTTTTATAAAAGGACTTAGCCTTTTAGAAGCTTAGTTGGCCCAATTGTAAAACAGAGGCACTTGTGAAGACGGCCGAATGAAGAAAAAACGTGAAAAGTCTCCCTGAAAATATATAGCATATTATTAGCACACAGGACTTACCCATTTAGTAAACAAACATTATTATTATTTTATGCCTAGCTTTACTATTAAGAAATATTAATTAATTAAATAATAACTTATTAAATAAAAACAAATTGTCTAGGTTTGTCAACCCAGTATCTTCTGACTTACTGATGACTTATTTAGATTTTCTCAGATGTTTCTGTATGTCCATTTGTTTGCCTTAGTCTTGATAAAATTATAAGGCCTAGGAGTGTCCAAGTTCAAGCACCAAGAGTCTGTAACTGAGAAGGCAACTCGAAGATGCAGCTATTACATATGGCTCTTCTGTGTGAATCCTAAAATCCCCACTCCTCTTGGAAAACGAATTACAGAAAGTGGTCCCTTCCCTGGGGTTGATTTTATTCCGTTTGTGCAATGCACACACTGAACAGCTCTGAGTGACTGTCTTGCCCATTGACATGCGCTTTTCACAGTATGGACCCATTCTTCATTTTGTATTTACATTGTCAGGTGAACTTTCATTATTATAAGTAAATCAAATGGGGTGAGAATATATTTCAAAAATCTTTTAATTTTTTCTCTGGAAAAAATAACTGGTACAGGTATGTTGTACCCGCACAAACTGTCATACATAAAACATGGCTAAATCTACAACTGGAGAAGACATAAGTACCATACAAATGTCTTGGGAAATATAATTATTCTGTTGTTAGGTCAAATTGCCATTTTTTTCCTGAAGAGCACTGAGTATACGTGCTTTCAGATCTATGTCCAGAGAAGACCCTAAAAATAATATTTCAAAATCATGGAATCTTATTCCTCTCAAACCTGCTGTCTTCCGTAGCTGTCAATCAGTCACTCTGTTACTACAACCTATTGCAAGGAAGATAGGATGGGGAGAAAGATAGCACAGAATCTCCCTGAGGAAACAGGCTTCGCAGCCCTGACTCTCCATATTCACTACTTTCCTTCCTCCTGTCCCCACCTTGGATAACTTGAGTCTTGTAGATGATTGGAAAATGAGGAAAGTCATTCCCCCCAACCATGCCTTCATTGCAGGAGTAGAAAAATACACGTGATGGATAATTTTTCCAGTACTCTGCCCAGTTAAGGTACTGCACAAACTTAAAGGTATAAAACCTATTGTACTTTGGAAACACAAGGTACAACTCACTAAAGAAATGGCTTAATAAAGACTTCTAAATGAAATCAGCAGCCTTCTCTTACCTCATTAAGAGCTAAAATGTATAAACTTGAATTTTAAAAGTTTTCTATAAGACATCCTTACATGATTAATGCTTGCGGGGGGGCTCACTTTTTCTTGTTTTGTAAACATGGGGAAAATAAACTTTAAAGCAAGAGACCTTAAATAATTAACGATGACGTATAAGAGAAAAACCAATACACTCCAGATGGTTCCACAGCCTGCTTTCAGAGGCCTCACCCAACACTTAAAAATAGTTTTGCTATCTGGGCAGGGTTTCCATATTCGCTTCACTCAATAAAACAATTCCATCTATTCCAGCTAGGCCTGGCTATGGTTCTACCCCAGCATTTGATAAAGTATGTTCTGCCAAAATAATACTGGTGCTAATATTAATACTGATAAATTCTCTATGGTTAGTCTATTCTTTATTGGTGATTCTTTATGTTCAGTCTTTATTTATTTATTTATTTTTTTTGCGGTACGCGGGCCTCTCACCGCCGCGGCCTCTCCCTTTGTGGAGCACAGGCTCCGGACGCGCAGGCTCAGTGGCCACGGCTCACGGGCCCAGCCGCTCCGCGGCATGTGGGATCTTCCCGGACCGGGGCACGAACCCGTGTCCCCTGCATCGGCAGGCGGACTCAACCACTGAGCCAACAGGGAAGCCCTAGTCTATTTTTTATTGAGATTATTTATGCTTAGTCTATTCCTTACTAGGGATTCTTTATGCTCAGTCTACTTTTTTAGGAGATTTATAATACACATTAGCAAGCAGTATATTAAGTGCTCTAAGAAATCATCTGGAAAAAAGCTAGATTTTTTTTTTTTAAACTGAGAATTCCCAACTTATTTGACTGTGACACTTTTTGCTCCTGTATAATAGCTATTAACAACTCACAGAATATACCTTGGAGAAACTTTTGCCCTGGGATCAATGCTGCTTCTTATGTTTTCTCACCCTCTTTTCAACTAGGAAGGTGAGGGATAAAGAATGAGAGCATCAAAGTGAAAGAAATACAGCAAAAGTTCCTGCACCCTTGAATCATCTTTAGCTGTTCATACACAAGCACTGCGCACAGACCGCTGCAAGCTCTCAGAATGATGACTCTGTCGACCGGTAAGGGGGCTTATTTTATTCTCCAAAGACAACTTGTTCATGAACTGAGAATACTATCAATCAAGTCACGGGCACACAGAGAGGGGGGACAAACAGGGCTTCCACTTCACTTACCTTAGGGTATGGATACTTCTTTCCTTTGGGATACAAAGCTCCAGTAAACCGGGGGATAACCATGTTAGGCACCAAGGAATCATTTATCATCAGGAAGGCAAGCCTTTCTCCATCTGGTGACCACCAGTGGGCGATGTGAGAATGCAGAAGTTCCTCTAGAATAAACGAGTGTTATTTGAAAACAACTGTAGATGTGGGTTCAGTGACCCACAAACATCTGTCCTTGAAATCTTCATTGGACATAAATCTTTTCTATACAGTGTGGTGGATTTTATCAACTTCATGAAGAATTCTGTATTTCTGAGCTACCCTTTTGATCCCAAGAAAAGGAGATGCAAAGAAAGGAAAGAATAAAGCAGTGAAGTCAGGATTTCATGGATTGTCAACAATGTGAACAGAGGAGATGAAAGCACTATCAGAGTAAAAAGAATGAGAACAGTAATTGAAGACTGAAACATGGCATAAAACCATATTTGTGTCGTTATTCATTCATATCTGCATTCAGTCCTATTTCCATCCTCTCATCATCAAACAAGTGGAATACCTACTAGATTCGTTAAACTATTCTAAGCTCTAAGGAAATAAAATTTTAAAAAATATACTGGATATCTTTCACGTGACCCCCGATCCACTATCCACTTTTCTACACCTGATTTCTGGCCCAGGAAATTAACCTGTATGAACTATATCAAAAGGGCTCCCATGCTCTCTAGAGCATGGCCACTATGGTACTGTGGCAAGAGATTAGAAGAAGGAGAGTAAAGTCAGAGTATGTATTCCCTTGGCTCTGTCCTGAAACGTCACCTGAGGCTTGCTGAGTGCTTTAAATGATCTCACTACTCCTATCAATGCAGCCTCATCTACACAATTTTCTCCTTTTGTATCTGATCATGGCTCACTTCTATCATCATAGGGGTGCACATTGCCTGGCTGCTACTAGTCTAGATTATAGTTCTGTCATTTATGGATCCCCTATACCTTCACCTCTGTGAATTATCTTTTTGTAAATAAATAGTTTTCAAATTATTGAACATGCTAACTCTTCTCCTTTTAAGACCCTAACATAATACCAGCAGTTGACTCAGAAAAGACACCTACAAAATTAGATTTTGAGATTAGGTTGGAGACCTTTGATGTAATAATAACTTTTATGGGGGGAATTGGGAGCATAGATAATCCATAGCAAGGGATGGAATCAATGAATAATCAATTGTCACTGGTGATGACATAGAATAAAATGCAGCTAGAGAGGAAAAGCGTTTGGAGGACAAGTGATGGTGACACTCAGTTGCTACAAAAATGACAACGATAAAGATTATAAGTGAAGTTCTTATGACACCTCAGAGGGATTACATAGGAATAAACAGAAATTGAAATCATGACAACTAAATTAGGAAAACACAAAAGGTCACCATGGCAACTTTGGGGTCCCTCTCTTCTGTAGTTGAAGAGCAGATGTGGCTGAGGTCCGAGAGAACATAGAAAGTGTTGCAGAGGTGCAACACAGATTAGGGTCTCAACTTCACTTGTGTTTTAAAGCTAAGACAGCAATATTGGGAGAGAAGTATTGGGAGCCTGACAAATAGGCTAAGGATGCTTGGGTAGTTGTGTGCAGTACGCTTACTGCTTTCTGGACCAGTCTCATAAATAACACATTTTATAGTGGAATGTCGGCTGAAGATTTTGAACCTCAAAATTTCCACAAGTCTTCTTGCTGACTGAAGCAACCTCTATACAAGGGAGCTAGACCTCCTCTGCATAAAGGCAGAGTGAAAGAGTAATTCCTGTAAATTTTAAGAGGCTGCATCCCTAGGGAAAAGGTTAGAGATGTGGTAGCCTGGGATACACTGGGGTATCTATTAAAAAGTGAGGAAATTTGTTGGGATTATATTTATTTAAAAGTAAAGAGGGCCTGTACCCTGGATTTTGAAGAACACCGTAAACTACATTCACATGTGCTGACCTGTTTTATTCCCAGGTAACCTCTAAAACTGCCAGTTCTGAGAAGAACCTGAGCAGGAGAGGGCTGTGCAGCAGACCAAGGCCATGGTCCAATCTTTCCTACCATCTTCACCCTGTGACCCAGCAGATACGATGGTAATCCAAGTGTCCTTCCCAAACAGAGATGTTGTGTGAAGCTTCTGGCAATCACCGCATGACAATCAGAGCACAGGCATTACAAGCTTTAGGGAAAGGCCATTTTCTCCTGTGCCGATAAATACTCCCCAATTCAAAAGCAGCTCTCTACTGAGCTATGGTAGAAATAATTAGGCTGACCATGGGATACCAAGTGACTATGCAACCCAAACTGTCCATCTTATCTGATTCACTGACCATAAAACTAAACACATACAGCTATATTCCACTATAAGACAGAAGGGGTTTATAAGGAACTGGACTAGAACGTATAAGTGAACTGCCCATCGTATTGCATCCTCTGCTTCATCCTTTCTCCTCCATTTCACGTCTATGCCTCAGGATGCCTATGCCTCTGACATCCTGACATAAGCTGGCAGAGGAGGAGTAAATGTAGGCCTGGTTTATGGGCAGGTTTGCGTGATGTACTTGAACACACTGGAACTGGACAGGCTCTGCACTATCATCTTACCCAGGAGTGGCCTAAAAAGACTATAATAGACATAAATCCTCCCAGTTGGAAGACTTTTAAACAAGATATTTAGCTTTCTACTTCTTACGGAAGGAGACTTGGCCTGAAGCATAGGTCCATCCAGACTCATGCACAGTAACTAATAAATGGTCACCTGATCGGGGATATGGAAAAGTAAAATCGCAGAATGAGTGACAGGAAGTCTAGGGAAAATAAGTGCATGGACTTGTCAGGAGGAGTAAAAATGTAAAACTTTCAAGATATTAGTGTCCACCAGAGCACATCCATAGCAGAGGAGGCTCTCAATGACCAGATGGACAGTATGACCACCGAGTGCATGCCAGGTTGTCTCTCGCTGCCAATGATAATGATCATTACTAAACACTTGACATGGCATTATTTCCCAGCTGGCCCAGCTGACTACCTGGTGACAGGTGGATTACATGGTAACTCTTCCATCAAGAAAGGGTAGAATTTTGCCATAACAGAAATCGATACATATTCTAGATATGGACATGTCTTTGCTGCCTGTAGTCCTATCAGCACTGCTGTTCGTGGACTTACAGAATAACTTATCCATTACCGCAATAACCCACACTGTGTCACCTCCGAACAGCAAATATTTTACAGCAAAAGGAAGGCAATGGACTCAGAATGGCATTCACTGATTTCTTCATGCTCCCCACTAGCCAGGCTTGATAGAAGAGTAAAATAGTCTGCTCTACCTCGATTTAGGCACTATTTTTTTTGACACCATCCTTGAAGTTGGGATGTTATCCTCCAGATACTAGTGTCCTGCTTAATGTCCACCAGAGCACATTCATAGCAGAGGAGGTTCTGTGTCCGCCTGCATAACCAGGAAGCACAGATCTAGGAGCTAAGGGGTGGAAGTGTAGTGTTCTCTTTCACTATCACATCAATAATCCACTGGACACAACATTCTGTTTCTTAACCTCATGACAATGGGCTTGGTGGGTGCAGAAGTCCTAATACCTAAGGGAGGATTGCCTCCAAACAAGGAAAATAGTCACAGTTCTGTTCCTCTGAATTAGAAGCTGAAATTTTTCCCTGACCATTTTGGGCTCAGTGTGACTGGAAAAATAAACTGACAGAAAACACAGTCACTGTGCGGGGTCAACGATTAATATCATCTGCCAGGAAGAAAATGTGCCTTTACTATATAAAGAAGGAAAAGGAAGAAGATATTTGGAAGTTAGCAGATTCACAAATACCCTTTTGTCTAATTCCATCTCATTTTCCAGTTCCACATTTCTACATGCCAATTTCCATTTCAATGGAAAACTAAAACGGTAGCAACCTAGTTATTAAGAAGAGGAAGCAAAGGAATAAGATTTGGCAGGAATAAAGTTTTGGTTTGATGCACCAGGTAAATGACCTATCTAGTCAAAATGCTGACTGAAGGTACATGGAAAAAGGAATGAACAGTTCAGGAAAGGAGCTATGATTACCAATTAAGGCCATATGATAAGTTATTTCCTTTCTTAATGGGGCCATTTCCCCCCAAACCTTATATGGAAAACACAGATACTGGCTGTCAATTTCAGACAGGTATGTAACTGGACTAACATCACTCTACAATGAAACGGCAGCAGATGAGACTTTGTGTGTTCCTCTTCTGGGGCCACAGACTTTTCATTTGAATAATAAGAACATTCCCATGGTGTCTGAGTTTAAAAACTCAAAGTGTGGCCAATATGAAGCCAGGCAAATCAAATAAAGAGAAAAAAGTTAGTGCATGGTATTTATTTTGTTGGTTTCCACCCATGGAAATCATGTGGGTTTGGCTGTCTTCTTCAACCAAAACTCACTGCTTCTAACACTGTGAAAACTC
This sequence comes from Delphinus delphis, assembly GCF_949987515.2. Taxonomy (NCBI): domain Eukaryota; kingdom Metazoa; phylum Chordata; class Mammalia; order Artiodactyla; family Delphinidae; genus Delphinus; species Delphinus delphis. The sequence continues at coordinate 100,695,919 of NC_082689.1, read as the reverse complement.
CAGGGCTCCCTCCTTCTAGGCCCTAGTAACAGCTGCCCCCCTTCCCTCTTCAGGTATTAACAGCTAAACCATTACTGGCCACAGGTTGTATATTCCTTGTCTTTTACAAGTGGCCTCTTCATAGATAAAGCTGAATACTATTCTGAACGTGCCAATTTTTTTTCCAATAGTGATCCTGACCCTGATTTATTCAAGTAACTTAACATTCAGGTGAGGAGACATGAGTGAGCCACATAACACTGGAGAAAAAACATGCTGCCAATTGAGTGCACGTAAACTCTAAGTCTTGTAAGACCTGTAGGTACAGAGAGATCAGATTGTGTTGCCCAAAATCAACACTCAGGGTTTCTAAGAAGCAGGTTGTAACCTGGGTGCTGAAGTACGCGTACACAAGTACTTCCCAAGAATGAGAATGGCCCCAATTTGAGAGCACCATTCAGCAGAAACTGGACATCATCTACCTTTATTTATTTTAGAGTGATTTATGCCTAAAGTTGTTCCCACAAAAGTGATAAAAGAGCAAAGTAGTATATACAAAGAGTTATGTGACTTCCTTCAGGTATATAAAAAAAGCTACCCGAATAGAAAGTAGATAAATAAAAGAATCTTTAATATGCATTTGCTTAAAAGTCCTCTTGAACAAGGCACACATTCTTTAATTGCAACTAGTAGGGACTTTTACTCATGGATTGAAACTTCCTGTAATCAGATTATTTACAAACAATGTATTTTTACACATTGCATTCCATTCCATTTCAATGTAGGCGTGGCTCTTCAATGTCTTTGTTACACTGATTTAGAAAATCTCACGGCAGAGCAGATGGAGTTCTCAACACATGTGGTTTTATATCACAGACACTTAAAAATATAGCCTCAACACAAAGCACTCACAGAAAATTAACTCCTATACGACCATTGTGTTCAGATTAACAAGGAATTCCAAAAACTAAGCTGATTTTATCCATTTGTAGTTTATCAACTTAGATAGCATTTCCTGAGGATCTACTGTCAGCCCTGGGTTTTGGTTGATTTTTTTCCCCTTATTGCCTGTATCTTACTGTCAACTTTCTTGAAAGAATTGTCTATGTTCATAACCTTCTCACTTCCCATTTACAGCTCCATCCACTGCAGGCTTGCTTCTGGCACCACCACTTGACTGATTTTGTTCTAGTCAAATTCTGGTAGCAAATCAAACAGTAACTTTGGAATCCTTAGCTTGTTTGACCTCCTGAGACTTGGCATTGTTGTTTATCATCCTATCTTCCTCTGGCTTCCATGGCTGCATCTCTAATCTTTTTTTCTTTTATATGTCACAGTTCAGTTTTACTGGGATTTAGTAAGTACTCAGTAAATATTTGTTGAATCAATGAATGGACGAATGTGACTTCCTGTGTCTATGAGAAGGCACAAAAAAAAGTGAATACAGGCATTTTGCATTGTTCTCACCAAATAACAAAAAAACAACAATCCCAATTTGTTGATAAGCATATTGTTTATCTTGTAATTTTCTTCTCTCACCTCTTTATTCTTGTCATTCTTAAAGCTCAATGCAAAAACCATTTCTTCTATAAACCACCCTATATTCCCGCAACGCATCAGAATTAATTCTATTTATACATATATTTAATACGATGACATGCAGTTCTACTTATATTTCTATTTACCAAGCTTCAAATGTTTCATTATATAATAGCTGGTTATAGTTTTTCTCTCCATTTAGTTGGAAATACCCAAAACATAGAAACCCATATTCCTCATTGTATTGCTCTCAGATGATGTCTGACAAATATATGTGCTCAACAACTGTTAGATTGAATTTCAGAGAAGGATTCCTTTAAAATACGAGATTCTAAAATATATTTATAAATCTTTTAGGCATGTCAGTTCCATTATTCAAATAATTGAAAGTGACAGTCATTTTTTGTTTCTATTTAATAGATTCAATACTCCATGGAGATTTTCAAAGTTGTAAACTTGGCAGCTGTGAACTTTACCTTTTTTAAACAAAATATTGATCTGATACTTTGTTTAGTTAAGGTACCACGTTAAATATGCCAATTTATGTGAATAAGATTTGAGGTGCTTTGTGTAAATTATACTTAAAATGTTTCATTTTGAGCACAATGTTTTATTTTTCTTCTGAACTTCACCAACTCTTTTTTTTTTTTTGGGGGGGGGCGCTCTGCGTGATTTGTGGGATCTTAGTTCCCAGACCAGAGATCGAACCCAGGCCCTTGGCAGTGACAGCATGGAGTCCTAACCATTGGACCACCAGAGAATTCCCCATGAACTTCACCAACTCTTTAAAACACATTTTATATATATATATATATATTTTTTGGGGGGGCGGTACGCAGGCCTCTCACTGTTGTGGCCTCTCCCGTTGCGGAGCACAGGCTCCGGACGTGGAGGCCCAGCGGCCACGGCTCACGGGCCCAGCCGCTCCGCGGCACGTGGGATCCTCCCAGACCGGGGCACGAACCCGTGTCCCCTGCATCGACAGGCGGACTCCCAACCACTGCGCCACCAGGGAAGCCCCACATTATATTTTATTTGCTTTTACTTTCCTTAGGAATTGCGTAATACTAGAAATAGAAACAATTACACTTTTAAAAGACTTTTAAAGACTCCACATTAGTGACTGTGGTTGGGAGCAATAGGCACACTCACAGAATGGCCTGGCCCTAACGCACTTAATATTTGCCATAAAAACATTTTATTATCTTTTATGTGACTCTTCTAATCTTTTCCTACGATAATTATAGAAGGTAAATTTCCATTTAGAAAAAGTAAGTGGAAATGTTACATGTTCCTTCTTGGGTTTCCCACACATGCTAACTCATATTATAATTGATTTCTGCAAAGTAATAAAAAGGAAATCTCTACACTAGAGTATCACATATATACTGCTGAAGATCATAGGCATTTCTAATAGGTAGTACTGCCTTTTCATGAGTATACTGAAGGAAAAGAGAAGGTCTGGATTCTGGGAGGTGTTGACACATTGGACAAGCAAAGTGATAGTAAGTGATTAAGGCCCGTGTGGGACTTTTGAACCATAGGTTGGGGATGCCAAGCAAAATGCTGAGGGAAAATCAATGATGTATGAATTGCCTAAATCCCTCTGCCAAACCTTAACACTTATTCCCTTCGTAAGGTCCCTTCTCTTGGAACTGAAGCAAGAATTGAGGTAAGTCCATGGACAGTAGGGTTCAGAGTCTCTGGCTGATGAAAGAGACCAGGGAAATCTAACACCTTAGGTCCATAATGCATGTCATCCCTTAGGGAAGAGTGAAAGGCCTGCACTGTAACAGGTGGAGTAGCCCAGGATGAAGCACTGACTTTGAAGACACACATTCAAGTGTCAGCTCTACCCTTGTGAACGCTGAGGGCACGTCCAAGTCACCTATCCTCCCTGAATCATGGTTTCTTCAGTAAGTGATTAGATATACTAGCATCGTAAGAATTAACTCACATAGCATATCTGGAATTTCCTAGTATACCTAGAACATATGAGCCCAAAGGACTGAATTTAATTTGAATGGCAAAACCCATAATTTTTCCATTTCCCCCTTTTTGGAAAGTGTCAGACTTACAGTGTCATCCCCAAAACAAAAGTTTTTGTTACTCATTTGTCCTGCTTATCCCTCAACACACTGTTCAGTTTCAGCCCCAATATACAGGTTTTTATTCTCTAATTAAGAAGATAACCTTATTTCCCAAATAGTGGTCTTTAATTTCTCTCCTTATAATTTCCTCAAAGATGTAATTCCATAAGCTATATGAAGCCTTCCCTAAGGACAGAGGCCCAAATCTTGATCACTGTCAAGTCGGTACATCCTACATTGGGTTTACCCCTAGTTGACTCAAAATTTCTTGAATGTTAAGGATCACATTTTGTCACCCAATGTAGCATACTAGCACACTGTGAAGCACCAATGTTCCCACTAAATTATTCCTCTCCTCCCTGAGTCTACTGTTCCTTCTGATGTCTACTCACTGTGTCTGCCACCACTATTTACTAGTGATCCAAGCCAGAAGCCAAAGATTCATTCTTGACTTCTTCAATCCATCTCGTCCATTTAAACACTAAGATCTACCTATTGTACTGCCTCATCAATTTTAGAATCTTCCCTCCTTCTTCCTGCTTTAACCCTAGTCCTCTTGCTCATTATCTCTTGATAGAACACAGAAAAAGCCTTATAGCTGCTCATTGGTTCTTTTCACTATTCAATTCCAGCTTTACAGTCTAGCCAAAATGATCTATTTATGTGGAAGATCTAATCTTGACACTTCCTTTCCTGAAAAGCTGTATTAGTTTCTCCATTTAATAGTGGAAAATAATTGAAATCCCAGATAATTTTTAGGGTTACTGCCTCTTGGTTCTTGTTGCCTTCCTTTTCTCAAATTTTATGCCTCAATAATACCAAGCTGATTTTAGTTCCCTGGGCACACACTATGCTATTTAACCCTTCTATGCTTCTTCAAGCTTTTAACTCCTGCTTGGATTTTTCCTTCCTGGTTTCTTCTTCTGTGTTAAACTTCTTATTCTTTGAGGCTCAGCTCAGAGGGTTTCCCCATTAAGAAAATATTTACAAATCCCTAAAATGGGCTAAGTCTGACTCCTTTGTTTTTTCATAGAATCCTGTGTTTACTGTGATTTATTATTTAGTACACTGCATGCGCATGGTTTCTTCATCTTTCAGGGTCTCCTACAGTACCAAAAATATTTTGAAGATAAAAGGTGTGTCTTTCCTAGCTCCTCTAGGTAAGAGGTGGTTAATTCTTACTACCTAGATTCTCAGAACTACCAAGGTTTCAAGTTTGTTCCTCACCTGTTTTTTCAATTCATTGGGGCATCTCAGGCCCCTCTAATAATCCATCATTTGAAATAAGAAAGCCAGAGTCAGTTTTTTGACACTCTCAACCAAAGAATCCTACTAATCTGTTTGTGCATTTCATTTTGTAAAATTTCATAGTATAATTATCACTGATATTTCCACAGTAGGTTCTCCTACTCCTCAGAATAAACTGTGGCTTTTACTATTTGATGCTAGTTTATACACAAAATATATTATAGATATAAATACACACGTACACATATATGTGTAAATCTTGAAGGCTACAATATCTCTTCCTTAATAATATAGTTCCACCCAGCAACATTTTCCTTTTAATGTAAAGTCCTGAGAGCAGAACTTTGTTTTGTTTCCTGATGTATCTCAGCACTTAGACAAGTACTTGGAACATAGTAGGTCTTCAATAATATCTGTCAAATGAGAGCATGAATGAATGAAATGAATGAATGAATAAACTAAATGATTTACTTTCTTACATAATTAAAAGTAGCAACTCTGAGCTAGAAAGATTGCATTTGCCAGTACTGCTCAAGAGTAAAATTTATTCTCTGGAAGATCCTTGCTTTATAATTTTTAATTTAATAGAGTAACTTAGTTTAAATTTTGATGTATTTTGCCAAGATCAGTTGTAGAGTCTGAAACGTAGGTTTTAAACTCACACTTTGAGTTTTTCCTAGGCAATCTGTACCTATAACTAGCTGATAATTGGTACATGATAAAATTGGATAGAGGTTTTCATCACCTGATTCCTTCTTATATTCTCAGCTATTAGGAAAACTTGATTCAACAGTTATTATAAATAACTTTTTAGGTAGGTTTTATTGAATATTTTGGTCCCTATACAGTGGCTTTTAAAATGTGCAGAATGTTCTTAATGGAAATGACTAATAATTAAGTGGCTTTCATGCACTTTTTGAATAGTAAAGGATTTTGTTTATTCTTTCCCAGAGTCAGAAAAATTCAGCATCTAATTCCAGAGTGATGTAAGGTGATTATTCATTTTCATTAGTTAAGCATCACCAAAAATAAGATCTATTTAGCCTGAACAAAATGTGTATGTGTGTATATGTGAGATATATATATATATATATATATATATATATATATATATATATATATATCTCAAACATGGAATTATATAAGTAGATGTAAATCATAACCAGTCAAAACATGAGCAGATGCAAAGATATGAAAGCATGAAGGCAATTTTGAGAGGAAATGAGAGGAAGAAATAGTGCTATAAGTATTGTTATAATTGAACAGATTTTTCTTATAGATTTTGTATAAAAATATATCATTTGTATTCTTTTGAAACTAAATCTATTCACTCACCTTCATATAACCAGTCAGCAATTCCATTAAAAATAATTCCTTCTTTTCCAGAAGATGTCAGTCGCAATGAACTACTCTTTATATCAGGTTGATAGTAGATATTATTTTCAAAAATATAAATCTGGATCAGGAAACATGTAAAACAAACAAACCAAAAAACCAAAAATATTAGGAAGCCTTTTTTTAAACTTTCATATAATAGAATAATAGCTGAAGAGCTAAGTGTTTTATTATTTGCCTGCTTTCAATTTGTTTTTATTTAATGTATATTTTTATTGCTTTCAATTATTAATGGCTGTTTCTTTCTCTATCATATAATATCCAGTTATCATTTAGAAATTACATGGTACTAGCTATTGAAGCTTTTAAATCCATATATTCGACAACAATGTTTCATCTACTTAATAATCTTTTTCTCATACCACAAAATTGGTTTGGGTTTGCGATAATATTCTGCAGGCTTAAGAGACTGACAACTGTACTAGATGTCATTTTAGTAACAGCAAACAACTCGAAAAACCTCAATTTGGGGTCTTTTACCAAAAAATGCATTGGTGATCAATAAAATAATCTTTAGAGCATGTCTCTGATTCTCTCCAGCTCAACTCAAAGATCCACTAATGAAAGGAAACACTGGCAAAATTCTTTCAGATTGATAAGTGGAACACACCTCCCTATGCCTCAGTCTTCCCTGGTAATTCTTTTCTAAATAGCATAGCAGTAATAATAACCTTGTGCTTGAGGATTCAAGAAAGAGTTTTAATATGAATACATTACAGTCTTACAAAATAATGTCAACATCACCAGCAGCAACAACAATAGTCCCAATACAGGAAGAGCAGTAGAAATTAAAGTGTCTGTCCACAAAAAAATGAACTATCTTTAATAGAGATAATTCAGGATAAAATTATTTATAATTCACTTTAAAATATTTTTAATGCCAAACATTCCAAACTGTTGGTCTGTGTGATATAACTGTCACAGAGCCATGTTTCATCCACTTGTTGCGGGGAGTAAAATATTGTTCAATGAAAGCCAAATTGCTATTTAGATTGACATTTTACTAAGAAGGTGAAAGAGGGCCTAGTGCCCATGTGTTCCAGCATGCTATAGGATCATTGCACAAAAGCAGACAGAGCAAACACAAGAACTTCTGAAATAATTGTGTGATTAATCATGAGGTCCTAGGCTTTAAACCTTGATGTGCTCAATGATGAAGGCAACCTTAACATCCAGAACATTTGATTGGTATTCTACTTTGATTCTGGTGATTTGGCAAGCACTTAACAGTGAGTGTATCTAGTTAACCATTCCACTACTACCTGTTGTTTATATTACAGGTGAGGATGACAATAAGAATAAGAATTGTTGGGGGTGGAGAGTAAAAAGATATAATAGGTGTTTAAACATGTGTTTATAATCAGGCAGCCTAAATTTAAAATCCAAATAACTTGGATAATTTGCTTAACCTTTCTGCATCTCAATCCTCTCTTTTATAAGATGTGGATGTCTCACACCTACTTTAGAGATCTGATGTGAAGAATAAATGAGATGATGAATGTAGAACATGTAACACATGTGGCTATTGCTAGGAGCAGGGCTGACTTCACGCAAGATAATCTGGTTCAAAAATCTTACACTTTTTGCAGGCGCTACGGAATCTAATTCAAAACAAAACCTCTACAGCTTCAGCCAAGGTGTAAATTATCCCAAACTATTGACTATTGGGTTGATTATATTATGACGACTATATATTAGGAATAGTTAGTAGAATAGTAATAGCAGTAGGGGTAGTACTATTAGGAGGAGAGGGGGTGGTATTAACAAATGATATTCATTGCTTTCACTTCATTTAGAAAGTTTTCAAGTGATAAGAATATAGGAAATAAACTTATTGAAAGTAGGCAGGTCCCACTTAGGCAAAAGTTTGAGAACTATATCTCAGGTATCTTAAAACTGGATGGAAGTTTTTTTTTTTATGACTTTCACAACCCCTCATAACTGAGAAATAATATTAGCTTTATGGTAGCCATTTAAGGCTTAAACTTTATGTGTTTTGTATACTACCTCCTTTTGCCTTTCACAAACAGTATATGAAATAGGCACACAAAATCGGCTTTACTTGGAGGGAATTCTCTTTTTGTACCATAACCTTCTACTAGGACTTGTAAGTAAATAGAAATTCAGATCATCCACACTCATGCTACATAAGCACATGGGACTATTATCAAAAGTAAGGGTGACTTGAGACTTCCCTGATGGTCCAGTGGTTCGATCCCTGGTCAGGGAATTAAGATCCCACATCCCACAGAGCAACTAAGCCCACGCGCCACAACTACTGAGCTTGAGTGCCTCAACTAGAGAGACTGCGTGCTGCAACTACAGAGCCCACCCACCCTGGAGCCTGCACGCCACGACTAGAGAAGAGAAAACCGCACACCACAACTAGAGAGAAGCCCAACGAAAGATCCCGCGTGCCTCAGTGAAGATTCCCCATGCTGCAACGAAGACCCAACACAGCCAAAAATAAATAAATAATAAATATTTAAAAAACACTAAAAAGGGTTACTTAACCCAATGTAATATTGTTCCAAATCCTCAGCTTTTTGAAGGGAACAAACTCTAAGTCAAAACAATTAATAAAACCTCCACGATTTCAGCAGATGTATAAATGGTTTTGGATACCAAAACCATTGACCAGTAATTACATTTGTATTTGAAGAACAGATTGGATGATGTTCAAACTCCACATGAAACTGACATCTGTTTCAATGTAAAAGAACAAGCAATATGGAATCAGAATTTTAATGCCATTTGCTGAAATCTGTAATATCAGGGGATATCCACAAGATCTTTCTTCTGTGGACAAAAAATTAGTGGCTGCCTTTATGAAAATATACATTTATAGTCTTTTAAACCCTTTTAAATTACCAAAGTTTTTCCTTGAATTATATTAGCTTCAAGTAATAGTCACAAACTCTCACCACTACTTTAGCAATATAGGAGCTGCAAATATTCCCAGGTACTATCTTGGCACATTGATGAAATTAAGCTGGATCCAAAGGGCAATGATCAAGGGCTACGACTAGATTTAAATCACATTGAAAATACGACAAACACTAATGCCATTTATCCTCATGTTACTGATTAAACTGTCATAATATTTTTGACGCCATCAATCAATTCCTTCAATGAGCCACCTACACAGTATAACAAATAGAAATGGATAGCTATTTGACCACTTAATTTTTCAGCTAATAGAGCAAGCTGACCAAGCAGTTTTTCAAAATCCATGGTCTTAGTACACTTACAAAATAATTCAAAATTGGTAAAGTCACAAGAAAGGCAACAGGAAGACAGCTGAAATACTATATGCTGTGACAAACTGAGAAATATGTAGTAAATGACCCAGGAAATTATTCTATCAATGTGTTAATTGATATTACTCATTACCAATGATTAAACACAACATGTGTCATTGCTGTGCAGGAGGCTGTAAGAGCCAATTTTCAACTTTCTGCCTTCTCTTCCCCTGCTGCTACTCCAGTAATGCTTAAGATGATGGATGCCCCAGCAGCCAGGATTGCTGGGTGAAGAGGTATGGTACAGACTCCTTCCCCAGCCCCAGCCAACTTGTGATGGACATATGGCAATAAATGAACATTTGAGGTTAAAAGTCATTAGGATTATAGGTTTGAGAGCAATTACAATGTAAATTACCCTACTGTGACTGATTTAACCAGAGACAATGCCTAATACAAACTTATAAGAGCAGACTCTTATGAACTTTCAGCCAGTTTAATTGAAAAAGAACATCAGAATAGAACAGAAATATAATTGAATGTTAGATCTATTTTAGCTGAAATATTACTGAAAAGCTATTCCACCTTCACTGATTTGAGTGATTTTTATGATAATTTTAAATTAGAAAACTACAAATCATTCAAAAATCCCCATATGTTGTAATGGTGTAAGAGAATCTACAAAGTCACAGCCAAGTTGGGATAGTATTTGGGTTGCCTTCTACTGTGGCTTGCTTTCTGGGAAAAAGTTGTAATTAAGAAACTATCCCAGATAACATATATTACTGGCAGGGATGTGGTGAAAGGGGACCTTTCCTATGTTGATTGTGAAAATATAAAATGTGATAAGCATATTGAAAAGCAACATGGCAACTGAAAACAAAACATATTTCATCTCATCAGCAATCCCAAATCTGGGACCTTGTCTTGTAAGAAAAACAGAAACAGAAAACCACCAATATGTACAGAATGATGAAGAGTGATATTTATTTCTGCAGTGTTTATGATGGCTAAAATGAAGAGTCAAAGTGAAAACCTATCAAAGTGCTTGCCTGGATGGATTATGATTCATCCACATCAGGTAGTAACACTCGGGCTTTGAGAATAAATTAGTTACATGAGTTGACCTGGAGGTGTTTCACTGAGATACTGTCAAGTGACAAAAGGCACAAAACAAGAAAATTATTTCAACATGAATCCATTTTTGTGCACCAGACAATGACAATACTAATACAAACTTACACTAGCAGGGATCTCACCAACAGACATACATTGAATGTTGTCTTTTTTGTGTGTTTTTTTGCGGTACACAGGCTTCTCACTGTTGTGGCCTCTTCCGTTGTGGAGCACAGGCTCCGGACGCGTAGGCTCAGTGGCCATGGCTCGCGGACCCAGCCGCTCCACGGCACGTGGGATCTTCCCGGACTGGAGCACAAACCCGTGTCCCCAGCATCGGCAGGCGGACTCTCAACCACTGCGCCACCAGGGAAGCCCTGAATGTTGTCTTTTGGTACTCAGCCCCACACCTGCCCCCCACCCGCCATAGTCTTCTATTACTGTGTCATCAGAAACCTGAAATCTACAATTCTAAAATTCCCTTGCAAACTAGTCTTCTCAGCTTCTTTGCTTGATGGGTTCTAGTTACTTTCTGCAAATATGAGAAAGCTGCTAGTTAGGAACTGGAAGACATTTAACCTTTGGTAGTGGCTTTTGCATGCCAGCTTCAACAATAGTGACTAAGTAGCAGTATATATATATATATATATATATATATATATATATATTTTTTTTTTTTATACCCTTCAAATCTATGCAGTTCTCATCTTTCAACCTGCCCTAATAGATGTGAACATTCAGATAACCATATCCTTGCTTCTTTTGGCTCCTGGACCACTAACCATACTCCAACTTCGTCATACTTCCTGATCCATAGTGGCTCCAAAATTTGTGTGGAATCTTTGCCTTTTGCTTTACCAGGAACAGATTTTAATTTTTAATTATTCCAACTTACCAATTTCTTAAATAATTTATATTAAACTAAATATATGTTAATAAAGTGAATTTCATGTAATATTACTTTGGAAATAAATCATTCACAAAAGATTTTGTAGTGATTTAGCATCATTATTAGTTTCAGATGTTATCATTTTTCAATAAATAAGAAAATTTTATCATATGGACAGTATTAAAGCACATAATTATGTACATAATAATTTTTTATCAATAAGCCACCTTGAACTCCATCACATACATAAGACATTTAAGTATTTTTTAAATAAATAAAAATGTTTGAAATATTTAAGCCATATTCCATTAATGGGTATGATTCCATTGGATTTGAAGTAAAATTTTCCCTTTTAAGCAATATGCTACATTTCAGTCTAGGAAACACTTAGAGGAATTATTCTTTAAAGACTCTTAAGTGTAAACTTATAAATAAAAGGTCCTTATTTTGATTTATATAACAGATTCTTTTGGTAACACGAAAGAATATAAGCAGACAAAAAAAATCAGAGTATTTTGACTTTACAATTAGAATGGCTAAAGTGAAAATGAGAGCCAATAATAATGTTGCCAAGGATGTAAAGCAACTGGAACTTTCATCTCTTCTGGTGGGCGAGTGAATTGGTACAATCACTTTGTAAATATATGTAACAGTTTTTACCAAAACAGAATATGTGCATAACTGTAAAACTCAGCAACTCCATCCAAGGAAATGTATATGGATATATATCCATAACAAAAATGTATATGGATATACATCCAATATATGGGCATATATGGGAACCCAATATATCAAGGAACATATATGAGAATGCTCATAGCAGTGCTATTTGTAATAGTCAACAACTGTGTTGCAAATTATGATAATAATTACCCTTGGCGGGGAATAGTGCTAGTGAAACTGAGCAGGACACTGTGGGGTCTTCCTGGGTATAAAAGTCCTTCTGTGTCCCCAGTTTCTTGTTTGTAGAAAAAGGGCTTTAGTCTCCTAGGACTTCCCTGAGTTACAAAGAACAGACTCAAGCAGTTAATAATTAGGGAAGTGAGGGAATGAAGAAACAAAGGAAAAGCAGTCAAGAAACAATAGTTTAGGGATAAAACAGAGTCCTAGTTCCTTCTCAAGGAATACACATAACAATCTGACACATATCTTTGAGTTGTTATGCAAAAACTAAGATCCCCACCCAGGTGGAAGATGGTAACTGTATGCTGACCACAAGCACATAGAACCAAGACTGGTTGGAACCAGAAGGTTGATGATTAAGGTCCCTGAAAGATCACCCTGTTACCTCCCACCAACCAATCAGAAGAAAGTCCACAAGCTGCAACCCTCACTCCAAATGTTGTCTTTAAAAGCACTTCCCTGAAAGCCATCAGGGAGTTTGGGTCTTTTGAGCATGAACTACCCATTCTCCTTGCTTGGCACCCTGCAAATAAATGCTGTACTTGCCTTCACCACAACCCAGTGTCAGTAGATTAGCTTTGCTGTGTGGTGGGTGAGCAGACCCAAGTTTGGTTTGGTAGCACTAGTAAAGAGCAAATCAGGGGTCTTCTGGTATATGAATGATGCTTTGTTTCTACTCTGGGCACTGTGAAAATGGGATTGTTCACAAGAATCAGCTCTGCTTATTTGCTGCATTCTGTTAACTTAAAGAAAAAGGAAAAAATTATGCAGAATTTTATCAGTAATCATAATTCATTGAAAATGCTACCTTAAAGATGATCAATATTTTACTAAAAGCCACAGTATATCATTCAACTTTATAAAAATTTTGTTTCTTTGTCAGTGTGTAATAAATTCTGAGAGCCCATTTATGTAATGCAAAGTAAAGCTATGAGCACAAGTTAAATAGTTTGATTACCTCTGACATTTTAGCTTTGAATAAATCTGTCTGTGGGTTATAGAGTACTGCTTTCATTTCTCTGCAGAACCATCTCTGGGATAGAATAACTCACTCAAATCATTCATGTCACCTTTGCACTAGTACCTGACATTCTAGAGATAGAATCACTATCAGAGAACTCTCATCCCTTGACATCTGCAATTATTCATATCAGGAAACCCTTTCAAAGAGTTCTTATTTCGTAAAACCTTTATAGAACATTATGCATTCTCAAAGAAGTGAAATATATCCTTCTGCCTTAAATTCATAATTATGTAAGTCACTCCCCAATTCCAAAGCCCTTTTATCCATTTTTTTTTTAGGAGAAAAATGGATACCAGATAAAAACAAGCAAACAGATAATTGAAAACCAACTCCAATCAATGAAATGTAACAACAGACTATCTCTTGGCAGTGTCATTCCCTAAACCTCATTTAGGGTAAGAGAAGACTGTATGATAAATTGATCGTTTTGATAACTGAAAAATTAATTTAAAATTCTTATGCGCCCCAAGAAATAAACTGCGACACACTGAAGACAATCAACATTATTATATTATTTAAAAAAAACTTTAATGTGATGATTTCTATGTGTCAGAATGCTAGAGGATGGTATTGTCTAGTCATTGTGTACCCATTTCTTCCTCTACTCCACTTTCTTCTTTTTCATTGTTCCTTCACCACTCCATCTCTTGTCTTATTACCCTTTTTTCTAGTCCTTTATCATTTACCAAATAGGTATCTGGATTGTTTACATGCTAGATGCTGTGCTAAGTTTTGGGGATATAAGGACGAGATCTTACAATCTAATGTTGCATTCCAATACAAGCACACACAAATTAATGTAGATATGGCCAGTAAAGAAAAACAAAACCAATGTATGATGACATTAATTTAGCGGGACATATTACTGCCCAATATGTGTCATAGCAGTAGAACTTGAAATGGGAAACAAGAATAAAAGCAAAAGTGTAGAAAATGGGATTTCTATCAAAGAGACATGGGATCTAATCCTGGCAGTGCTCTTTGTGAGACTGATGTAGCTGCCAGTTGCAGTAACCTAATCACAGATTCCCGTGGCATTGTAATCAAATTTTCCGGAACAAATCCTATGTTCAACAATGCCTGACCCCTCCTGGCTCCTGTTCATTTTCCAGTCCTGGAATTCCAACTTTCTCATTGGTTCTGAGAGCTTTCAGAAATCTATTTAATGAATTCATTTTCGGTTGAAATGAACGTGAATCCATGTCTCTCACTTACTTCCAGGAATCCTAATTACCAGGTGACATGCGGCAGCTTAACCTTCAAAGCCTCATGGGTAAGAAAGCCCTTCACTGTCACTTATGTTGGGAGCAAGCTAAATTAACCCCTGTTTCTTTCCAGCTTTCATCCATCCCAGGATTAGCAAAAAGCATGGTGCATATACACTTTATTCTCTGATGCTAAAACAATTTGATTTTACATTTGTATTGTAACTCCTTGTATTTCAAATGGAGACTCCAAAATTTAAAAAAGAGATTCTGAGGATTGAGGGAGATTGGAAGCATAATTCTCATATGCTTATCAATGTGTCTGTGCCTAATGCTTTCCAGTTTATGGGCATGTTGATAAGAAAACAAATTGAAAAATGCAGTAGGTGGAACCAGCCTTGGCTATCTCCCATGCACATTTTACCCACAGCTCTGGACTCTTTATTCCACTTCAGGCAATTTCAAGGCGTCCCTGGGCACAAATGAAAAATACAGGCCTTTTTTTTCAATACAAGAATATCTAAACATTTTTTACTGTATCCTCCCCAAATACTGGATATGAGTAAAATAATCATAAAAATTCAACTTAGTAATGAAATGTCTTATGTCCATAATTAATTTGTTTATTCTAGTTAATGTTCTTATAAAGTTAAATTTAATTGAGTTAATGATCAACTGAGGATGAGAGTCATTTAAATTCAAGCATAACTTGAAATGCAGGACAAAAAGCACTTGAAATACTTCCTTGTTGTCTCCTTCTTCTTTTTCCCCATGTGAGAGTCTACAGAAATGATTATCCCTTGTGCTTCGTTATCTGTCTGCTACAGTGGGGTATAATTAAACCCTATCTCTGATGTATGTGTAACTGTAACACAATATACCCTAATAACTTTTTATTTTGTTGATGAAAGAATGTAAGAGGATGTTTGAAAGAGTCATTTTCGATTTTTACTAATTCATGTTTGGTGTTTGCAATAGTTTATTCACTGCTTCCCTCTCTTCAGTTCTCCTCACTTGCATCCATACAATAAAATGACAAAACAGACCCTTTCTGTCAGTGCTTTGACTGCGACATTGTCCAATTAAACTTTCAGCATTCCATAAAGAGTAAAGGCTAAATTCTTTACACTAAAATTCTAAGCAAATTGTACTGGTTAGGATTTATGTACTAATCCATCTACAAGGCAATCTCTGCCCTAGTAAATCTCATCCACTTGCCATCACACAGTACAGTTTTTGTCTGTGTTTGTTTTATTTTCTTCTTTCTTGGGGAGACACTGACACACAAAACAGAAAAAGTCTACCTTGAAGAGAAAATAGACTTCCTTGTGAGATACCACTTTTTAAAAATGCTAATGTCAGACATTTCATATTATTTAAAGACACATATAATTATATATATTTACTACTTGAAATATTTTTGTTTCTTAATGAAGAAAGTTTAAAGATGAAAGAAGATGGCAAGCCACATGTATGGGGGCACACATGGAGGAACGATGGTTATACAGGTCACTTATTCATTTGCAATTTCACTATACTCCTACTATGCACCATGTCTATGAGACAATGTTGACTGAGTCTTAGTCCCTGTACTTGATGAATTCACAGTTTAAAATAAGAAAGATAAGAAAAACAAGAAGTAATTAACAAACTACATGGTATTTGTATGACATATTGATGCACAAAGCATTATTAGAATGTGAATAAAGACGCAAGACAGCTTGAGTCTGATTGAGGAATAGGAGGGTCAGAAAAGGTTTCAGATGAGGCAAGACATTTTGGCTGAACTTACAAGTTCAGGTGGATTTTCCTAGGCAGAGAAAGGTAAAACAAAATTCAAGTAGAGGAAATGGCATGAGAAAAGGTGGGTTTAAATGATCATATGTTGAAAACACACTATATAGCAAAAAGCAGAAGGAATAGGGGGAGAAATGACAAGGCAAAGAGATGTGTGTTAGCGGGTGAATGAAGCCAGACTATAGATATGAAAGATTTGTTGGAGAGCTGGAGAGAAGAGAGGGAAACATAAGGAGATAAGAATGAGATCTTTCTTAACAATTATCCATTTACTAGTCATTCTGAAAAGCAGTTCTATTTAAAAACTGACTAGAATAATATTGGTCCATTTGTGGAGGTACAAAGATGGATAAAGTGTCTTGAAAAATTTTTAATCATGATCATAGAATCTTTCATTTCATTTTGAGTAAATTTAAATAATTACTCTCTATTCTTGGAGAAGCAGGAAGTGAAATGAAATCTCAATTATCTCAGTGATATTGTATTATTAACAACTAAGGTATAGGATATCTCAAACTGAACCTCCAAACACCTTTCCTATATGGGTCTCCTGATTCTACAGGCATTAATACAGTAGACAAATAATATGCCCTCTCTTAAAATGGACTTCTTTCACATTAGCCTTTGGTGGGAGGTGGGTGTATTTCCAAGTTCGATGCATATAATACTTTAATGTTAGAATAGACAAAACCAAGACTAATAGAGATAGAAAATCAATGTTTAGACAGATAGCAAGATGTTTTAATAGGAAAGTCCAAATTCATCCTCCACTGATAACTTGGTATCATAACTCTTGAAGAGATATAATATGACTGAGAAGCAAATGAACAGTATGATTCTGGGCAGGGGAGGGGGAATATCACCAGTGCATATACATTCTTGGGTTTATAAATGGAGGATGGAATAAGACAAGGTGAAAAAAATGACAGCTTGACAAACTTTCAAAACAATGTCCCTGAATAAAAGACTTTTCTGGGAATTTAAAAGTAGTAAGAAGGAGAAGGAAGATGAAAAAGAGGAGGAGGAGAATGAGAATTGAGGAAATACACCCAGAATTTACTTCCTCAAAATCATTTAGGCTGCATAGGCTGTAAGTCTGCTGTCCAGAATCCTTCATCACAGGGTTCAAGCAAAGAAGACCATCAAGCTTTGCATGGATCCCATCATTGCAGCAATTAAGTCTCCTTGCCCCAGGCTTAGTGATCACTTTCCTCACACAGACTTTATCAGTGAAATCTCTCATGTCATTTATTCCTGTTTGTATCAGACATCTCCAGATTTTAACTACTGTCACTAACAACTTATCTTCCACTATGTCATCATCCCTATAATAACACTCAATACTCCCTGGCCCTTTACCCACTCAACCTTCCATGCCCTTTTACTCTATATTTGAAAACTGGCACTCCAAAACCAACCTATTTCCCTCTACTTTGTTACTTCTCTAAGGGTTCCTTCTCCCTCTTTGCCATATCTGAACCCTGGTCTCCCTTGAGGACATCATTACCCAGGCACCCTCTCTAGTGACCCCTGCTTATTATCTCATACCTCAAGATGCTCATTGCTCCCTTTTGTTCCTTTAGAACATAATTCTTCCACCTCATTATAAAAAATCCTTTTCATATGAGGCTCATGCCTATCAGCTTTACCATTCTCTGGCTCTCAATGCAGAAAAGTAATATTCTAAAACACTAGTTATAAAAATACTAGTTCTGATAGGCATTATATGAAAAAAAAAGTTTCATGGTCTATGGAAGGGTTCAGTAAATTATGGTGCATGAGCAAAATCTAGCCTGGCCCATGAACTAAGAATGGTTTTTGCAGACCAACATGTGTAATTAATTTGATGAGAGGGAACACTTACATGGAATCCTAATTAGGTGAAAAGTTATCCCACAAAAAAGAATCCCATTCTTCTTATTGGTAGATATGTATTATAAAACATTACACTTAATTGTTATTTTACTTTGAATTACCTCAATAGAATTTTCTGGCAACGTGTTTTTCTGCCTTGTTACATTAAAACTTACATAATACTCTTGATTTTGCCTCTTGTCCTGCAAAACCAAAAATATTTACTATCTGGCCCTTTACAGAAAGTTTGCTGACCCTTGATTTGGGGTAAACAACTAAGAAATATTGAATTAAACAGTATTAGTTTCTTCCTTCCTCCCTTCCCTCCTTCCTTCCTTCCTTCCCTTCCTTCCTCCTTCCTCTCTCTCTCTCTTTTCCTTCCTTTCTCCCTCCCTCCCTCCCTCTCTTTCTTTCAATTCAGGATCCTTCAAAGTTTGCTAATTTCATTTTGAAACACTGAAATCCACCATATTATATAACGTTTCCTAAATACAGTTGACCACAATTTAAAAAAAAAATCAGAACATCTTACAGGCCAAATATTCTAAAACTTTTAAAAATGCAATTTAAAATAAGTCTTATTACCTTAAATAAAAATTAACTGGTAACTGTATCATTATTTGTATCCTTAAAGATCTATTATTTTCACAGCTTTCAAATTGCATTAACACTTCTCCAAGATATGGGTAAACTTTTTGTCAGCAAACTTCAGTAGCAATAATAAAACTCATCTTGAGAAATTAAACATCAAGGATTGACTCGAATTAATTGATTGATTTAGAGCAAAATTTTCATATTTTTCTTAAAAACAGCGTTTACAATCCACCAAATATTTAGTCACCATAACATTCTAGGCCAACCAAGCCAACACTTCTCTGTCCCAGCAGATCCCTTATTTTGTTTTTCTTCACCTTTTAGATTCTCTGATACAACAAGCCAAACATCCAGAGCAAATAAATCAGATCTTCCTTCAAAGTCTTTTCAAATAACTTTTTTCTTCTGTAAAATCTCTTTATTTTTAGGGCTTCCCTGGTGGCGCAGTGGTTGAGAGTCCGCCTGCCGATGCAGGGGACATGGGTTCATGACTCAGTCTGGGAGGATCCCACATGCCACGGAGTGGCTGGGCCCATGGGCCAAAATCATGATTCCAAAGAAACAAACCCACTATTTCCCTCATTAAAAAAAAAAAAAAAATGTATGCCGCCGACTAGCCTTATCTGCATGTTATTGTGCTATAACTATTGTAGTTTTGTCCAAAGTATGTCTTGATTTATCATCTTCTGCTTCTAGATTTTAAATGTCTCAGCCGTTCTTTAATTTCACTCCAACGGAATTCTCTAGTGACTAACATAGCAGATTCTAAGGACAAACTTCTTATTCTTTAAAAACTCAAGTGGCTATTTTTTTTTTATAGAAAATGTTCTCTACATTTTACTAACTAAATTCTTGAAGGTCATCACATTTGGGAGTAATAAATGCTACCAGAACTGAATTCATGCTAACTGAATTGTTTACTACATGTTTTATTAACCATATGATTAAAACTGGATGAGCTACCAAGATAATACACCTTGGTTTTAGAAATAAGACCCAAAGGAAACAAAGTCTCAAAAATTTACAATGACTTAAAAAGAAAGCATACTGATTAATTATATTCACGTTTATTAGTGGATGGCATTGCATATCTGCACATGTAGAAGAATCATACTAATTTTAATGGCTTTTTAATATTTTATTATTTTATGCACCCTAATATATTTTATTAGTCTCATAATGATGACTTAAGTTGTTTCTATTCTTTTATTCTGCTTTTTAAATTATAAATAACATTCAAGTGAATTTTCTTTTTATGTGTTTGGATCTATGTGCAATATATCCACAGGATAAATTCTATATTTAGAATTGCTAGATATATAGCACTATATTTCTTATTGGATATATTCGTAGCCCAATAAGAATGTGTGTGTATAGTTTATGTTTATTTTTGATTTCTAATTTAATACCTTTGTGGTCCAAGAACATATTCTGTTTTATTCCCATTCTTCTATACTTATTGAGGTTTGTTTTATGACCCAGTGTGAGCACTTAAAAATGCCCTGTATTCTGTAATTTTTGGGTATAGTGTTCTGTAAATGTCAATTATGTCATGTTGATTGACTGTGTCGATCAATTCTTTTATATCGTCACTGATTTTCTGTATAGTTGTTCTATCTTTAACCGGAAGACAAGTGTTGAAATTACCAGCTAAAATTTTCAATTTGTCTATTTCTCTGAGTTTCTGAAATCTACTAAAGTATATATCTGCTTTCAAACTTTTCCTGGCTCTGGAGAATTATTACTTCATGTTTCTCAGAGACTATAGTTTAGGCTGTGGTCGATTCAAAGTATCATAAAATATAGAGTTTCTTTTCACATGTTCAGTTTCTTTGTTGTTCTTAAGAAGGAAAGCAAGGGGAGAGCTCCTCTACCACACCATGTAAAGGATGCCTGGAGTTATTTCTGACATGAGGAATCTTGAAATTAATGCAGAGCACAGTTTCTCTCAGAGAGTTCTCTTCATGCCGTTTACTAAAGAACAGTAAATCCCTAGAATACTGAACTTTTCCTAATTGGAATCTTTATACCTCAGGGGTTGTGTAGCATGGGTCACATCTTACAATAAAACACTACTATAATCTTATTTTTAAAGTTTTTATTTAGACCGTTGAAGGACTATGACTTGACAGCACTGTAGGATAACCCTGTATGGTTAAAAGTAAGAATAATAGATATGCAAAAGCTTAGCTGCAATGAAACAGAAAGAGTCTAATATTTAGAAACCTTCACTGATCATCATCTATGTTGTTACTCCATTCAAATGGTTTGCTTAGCAGGAACTGTCCAAAGTATTCAGTACATCGGATTATGTATGATCCAGATTTATAGTTTAAAAATGTGCAATCTTAGAATCTCTCTGGCTCTTACTCCACAATATATTATTTAATTCAATGTTAGGAGCAGCATGAGACAAGAAGTGCTGCAGAAATTGCTATTTATGTTGGAAAACAAACAAATAGGGGAAAAGATATGGCTGTTGCATTTACCTCATTATTACTAAATAACTCAAAATTGCTTAAATATAAGTTAAGGGAAATATAGGGAGTTTTATTACAATGAGTTTTTATGGTTATTCTTTCCAGTACAAGTCTGCTAGCACATTTTATATTTCTAGTTTGCTTTATTATCTTTTCACATTTGGAAATAATAGTAAGTTATAGTTTTCTGTTATTAAAAGTATAAATAAAAGAATTAAAGCATGTGATTGCATAGAAGTCTACTCTATTTCTTTTCATATTGAGAGCTTCCTTATAGTCAGAGGGATGCCTTTAAATAAAGGTCCAAATCTTGCACCAGTATATAACTCCAAAACTCAACTTGCTGGTTACTTCCTCTAGGAAACCGCTCCATCACCTCAGAGAGGATTCCCCCTGCAAGATGAGGTCCATGTTGTAGGTGTTCCCAAAGGTGAGTATTCTCACCTTTAAGTCTATTTTCTGTGAATTCCTGGAATAGACATTGTGCCTTTTATACCCGTAATAAGTAACAAGTTCATAAGACCTAGTTAGAAGTTCTATGAAATTTTATATTTCATGCTGGATTAAACCAAACGAAGCACTTTAAATCAGGATAAAGACTACCATCTCCCCCGAGAAGAGAGAAGTAGATTTCTGACATTCCATCATTAAAACTGGTACTTTATATGACAGTATTGGTTTCCATTTGATTTTTCTAAATGTTGAATAAAACACTACAAACATAGCACAGGAAAAAGGCATTCTCAAATAGCATACAGTGAATTGATTTTCTTTTCTTGCTTTTTAATTATTAATATTATTATTATTACTAGATAAAAGCTTGGCAATATTTCTTATCACTCTCTAGATCTAAATGTAGGTCAGGGCTGGCCTCGCATCTGTCAGCATCTAAGTATCTTCCATTTGCAGCTGGCACAGGTTACAACATCTTCTCTAAGCAGCTTCTCTTTTATTATTTTCCATGGAAAACCCATGCCTGCTAACTCCATAGTCCAATATACAGTTATACATGCTATCAGAATTACAGAATTTGAGCTCCTGCCTTCAGAGAGTTTGTTTACAGTCCAAGGCAATCATCAAAGTCAAGTCAACACATACTTATCAAGTGACTTCTGATAAGGCCTGTGCAAAGCCTTTAAAAGCAATACGAGTATAGCTAACAGTATGCAAGTTGCTCAGTTTTCTCCTTACATTGAAATAAGCAACACTTAATTGGAGGGAAATAATCTGAAATGTGTGCTTATAAAGGATAGTAATTTCATTTTCCATTTCTTTTGGAAATCTGAATTTTGTAGAAAAGTCATAAATATGCTGTTTAAATAATTACAAGACACTAAGATTTATATTGCACAGCAAGGCAAATTAATTTTCTTTTAAATTGTACACTGTAATTGCAGATTTTTTCTTTACACATGTACACTTATACTGTTACCATATTTTACTTATATGAGAATGTATTTCCTGTCACATTTGCCTACATGATATACTAATGTAAATATACACCTGAATACAATGCAAATGTATCAGTCAAAATGGTTGAGATAGTTTAAAGGTATTTTTGTTCAATCCAAACACAGTTATCCTATTATGGTTCATCAGTTATCCCCAGTCAAAATATTGATTATAGAAAACATATTAGCTTCTTGATATTGATTTTCCTGATTCCAAACTTGAAGTGAGACCTATTAGACCTTAGGTGTGTCTAATACTAGAATATAATAAGAAGGATTGCTTTTATTATTTCCTGGAACTAAAAATATAATCATTAGATTTTGTCCTGGGTAAAATGAAAAAGTAACCTTGTTTTTCATTTATCACCACTAATGAAAATAAGTGGAGTTTTAAAAAAAGGTGCAAATTCATTTATAAGAGAAAAGGTCATCATGACAAACACTTGAGGATGTTATGGTATAAATTTTCTGGCAGTTTTCCTGCACCAATGTACTACCTAGGAATGAGCACCACACCACACACACCACAGTGAAGAACTGACTTGAAATAGACCTTGACTCTCAATGGCTGCTTTTCTTAATTTACTTCTATGTCACCTCTGGTATGTTGGTATGCTAGGACTCTAAACCCCAGACTTTCGTTTCAAATGTACATGACACCAGCAGCAGGGAGTGAATGTGTGTGCATATGACTATGTGTGTGTGTAGTGTGTGTATGAGTATGCACGTGTATATCTTATATTTGCAAATGCTTATCATGTATTTCTTGAATACATCTTAATGACAATTAAAATGATTACTTTTATACTGGAGAAAAACACAATGGCATATGAAGCAAAATCATATTGATTTTTAGTAGGGGACATGAGATTTCAGCAACATGTTTGAAAAATGCTACCTTAAACATCTGCCTTTAAACGAAGAAGGGTTAAAGTCACCCTGGAAAAGTCAATAAAATTGTTCAAAATGTTTACATTAATTAATGAAATTAATTAATTAGGTAAATTTTCATTAAATCTTAATGAAAACTTAAGCAGTTACACCAAAGAAATTGAAACTCTCCTAGAGGCAATGAACCACTGCTAATCACTTAAGATTTTAATACAATTTTAAGGTAAATCTCTAGTTAAAAATGTAGGTGATAGGAAAGTTTGATAAATTGTATTTGGAGAATTACCTAAACATTACGTTCTTCAAAAATATAGATAATGAATGTAGAAAAGTGATTTCTCTAAACACCTAAATTGTGATAAATTAAGTAACATACTGGATATTTTTAAAGCTTTATGCCATCGGAAGAATGGGTATGGTGATTTTATTTTATCCTGAATAGACTGAAAAAGTACTAGCAATATTAAAGAAGGAGTCTACCTTATGTTAAGTGTTCTTATCACACAAAAAATTAAAGAGGGCAGTAAACATCTTTTGGAGGTGATGGATGTGTTTATCCCATTGAAGGTGCTGATGGTTTCATGGGTGTATACTTATTTTCATCTCAAGTTTTATAGTCTTTTGTATGTATTCAGTGCAAAGTACAGCCTTTTGTATGTGTCAATCTTTTGTTTTTTTGTGTTTTTTTTGCGGTATGCGGGCCTCTCACTGTTGTGGCCTCTCCCGTTGCGGAGCACAGGCTCAGCGGCCATGGCTCACGGGCCCAGCCGCTCCGCGGCATGTGGGATCTTCCCAGACCGGGGCACGAACCCGTGTCCCCTGCAGGCAGGCGGACTCTCAACCACTGCGCCACCAGGGAAGCCCTCAATCTTTTATTTGTACTCAATAAAGTGGTTTAAATAAATTAAGAGTCTAAAATGAGATTATTTGCAAAAATATGTAAAAACATACATATATGCATAATTTAATTTACTTGAATAAGTATTTATAAGACAATTTTTATTGTTGGACTGCAAATTTTAGATCTCAGTTTAAAACTTGATGTGTTCATCTCTTAAATATATTGTTATCTGTCAAACCAGTTCTAGATTATACTAATGGCCTCTAAACCTAGCTCTCTGCCTTTGGACTCAGTTACCTACACTCTATTTTAAACTTTCCTGCCAGACCTGTCTTTTCAGGAATGATTTCTTTTCATATTATGCCATCTTCAAAACCTTCTTTGGCATCCCATTATCCATGGAAACAACTGTTAGCCTTTCATTAATTTCTTATTAAATCTACATTTTGCCTTGTGCTAAGATGAATTTTATGAAGAAGGAAGGGGGAGGAAGATGAGGGGAAGACAGAGGCAGGGAGAGAGAGAGAGATAAAAGGAGAGAGAGAGAAAGAGAGAGAGAAGAGAGGGACATTTAGCATATTCTTTCTTCTGTCTGCTCTGGAAAAGACTACAGTTTTGTGGTGGAAGACAGCAATGTAAATAAATAATATAAAATACTGTAAAAATTTGAAATAAAATAGAACAATACTAGAATCTTGGGAAGTAAGCAATTCACTTAGATGTAGAAATGCTGGAAAAATTACCAGAGAAGAGGAGGGAAAGTATTTGACAAAGAGTTCTGACGAAAAGAAAACAACGGGTATAGAAAGGGGAATCACTCGGAGCACAAAGCAGCCCTGTGTCACCCTCTGGAAATTACAGAGTTTGGTCCAGGTAGAAAAGCATCTGTACTTTGTTCTGTGATGAACTGTCAGGAGTCAGATGATGTGACAACTTAGTCACATCTTGTGTGTCACATCAATGACATTGTGTGTCATCTCAGTGACATTTCATAACCTTGTGGGAGTTGCTAAGGATCGGCATTGCTAACCATATCTCTGCAGGTGTGAATTAGAATGGCTAGCAATTGAAGAAGGGACGTTAGAAAATAAGCTGCAAAAATTTTTAGGGGAAAGATGATGAAATTCTGAATTAATTATGTTATTACATGAAAGGACAAGTGGGAATCCAATTAATAGCTGTCATTTATTGAGTGCTTACTATGCTGTGATGGCTAATTTTATGTGTAAATCTGGCTGAGTTATGGTGCCTGACTGTTTGGTCAAATACTAGTCTGGCTGTGAAAGCAGTTTGCAGATATGATTAACATTTACAATCAGTTCATTTTAAGTAAGGAATCATGTGGTTGGTCTTTATCCAATGAGTTGAAGGCCTCAGGACTGCAGCTCAAGACTGTGATATTCAATCTTATCAGAGTTTCCAGCCAGCCAGACTGCGCCCATAGTTGTTTGAGGCAGGTTCTCAATCTCTCTCTCTCTGAATACACATATACATATATAGCTATATACACTATTAATACTGTTTACTGGAAAATCTTAACTTGTGCACATTACCTATCTCATTTAAACCTCAAGCAAAACTGGGGGTAGTTATGATTTTCTTTCATTTTTAAAATGAGCAAGTTTAAGCTTAAAGCTTTCAACCTTCCATAAGTTACAAAACAAAAAACAGAATCTGAACTTGAATTGAGTTTTTTCTGATTCTAGAGAGTGTATTTTAATCAGTGAAATGTTTTTTCCTTCTTATGCTCAGACTTCATCTGACTTTTAGAAGCTTTCAATTCTTACGGTAAAATTATAGATAAGGTGTATTTAACTTTTATATATGAATTTACATGAATTCATATAATTATATGACTTTTCAAATGTTCTACAATGAGTGATTTTAACTTTTATAAGATGAAGTTATTTTGGAAAGAAAAAGGCTACGCCCTCTTAAACCAGAATTCTTTTCAACTGAATGACTAACATAATTCTTCCTGCTTCAGTATCCATCATTTCTTTTTATAAAACATTTGCTACAGCTGAAGTGGTCTACTCACTGCCTTCTCTAAATAATACATGCTGTATTGTGTCAGGTTTTTTTCCCACAAAGTTGGCCACAACCAAACTGTTTTCCCCTACACCTATTGTTACTAAAAAATTCTCCATCCTTTGAATTCTAACTCAGACCTTCTTTATCTATAAATTATGCCCAATCTCTTACCTTTCTTCTCTATAGCCAAGGATTTATTTTACAGCAAATAAAATTAGGGAGTGAGAATTAAGGATGAAAAAATCAATTGTTCTTAGTTTATAAACACTACAGGACTCTGATTAATTTAATGCAAAACTAAAGTACTGCAGTGGCTCATCTCTGGTATAATCATATCGCTGACTTTTGCTGATGGCTTCAAATAGTGACAAAGCCTGTCATATTCACATGAAATGGACCGTTAGCCATTTGCAGAGATACACCCTTTAATTATATTGAATTTATGTTTACTTGCACAAAAAATAACCTCAACAAGAATAGAACTTATCCCCAAATTTTCCCAAATGACTTTGGAAAATGCCATGACAAAGAACTTAGGCTTATTTCTCAAAAAAACTAGTAACACCAAAATTCCTGAAGAAGTTAAAATTCAAGTGACACATTGTTTTTAATCTTTTTAAAACAGTAAAAATTAACACCTCTAAAATACTACATGCTAGATACTTTTCAAAATGCTTTGTATTTATACATTAAATACCAGAATAGCATTATTAGTAAAGCACTGTTATTGTCACCATTTTAAAGATAAGAAAACTAAGGCATGTAGAGATTAAGTAATTGTCTCAAAATCAACAGCTAGTAAGTAATGGATGAGGATTCAATCACCTGCAAAATGACCCCCATGAGAGGATCTGTGATTTTTGTAAATTTTTAGTATTCTTATGATTTTCTCAAATATATTAAAGAATAAGGAATCAATAACAAATAGGAATCATTAAAGAAAATGCATACAACTAATACTACTTCCTTTAGGGTATAAAACTTATTTTGGCACAGGTGTAGGTTGCTCTCAGGCTTGGAGAAAAAGAATCATTTAAAACTAATCAAAGTTTTATACATTTTTCCTAAGGACTCTCCAGTGACAGGAACATGAAGTTATTTTGGGTTTCTGTGTTCTAACATTTTGTGTGTTTAGAATTTCCCTCTGGCCTAATGGACCAGCTCTCTTGTTGACAGCAGCAGAGTGAAGCAGTAGGACTACAGCGCCTGCCCACTTCCTGGTGCCCACTCACTACTGTCCATCAATACACTGATCCTTGACTTCTCTGAATCAGACCTGCATCTTCATATCTAGCATATCTTAGGCAGCTTCTGCCGCCACTCTTCAGGAATATCATAATGGAATGGATCTAGAGACAGCCCTACATAGGTATATTAAACACATTGTTTTACATGTCTAAAATAGACACAGGATAAATGCAAATATACTGTCTATAATCTACGGTATTTGAACCATTGCAATATTTTTTCATTTTAAATTACTGGCTTGTTTTCTTCATAATAATTTAATCAATTATTCAACCATTTAGTGTGGATAAGGCAGTGAATACACTGTGTTATACAGGATTTCTTTATAAAATGTAACCATAAAGATGTTCAAGAAGCTTCGGGTCTAATGTCTGGCAACTTTGTATATGTTTCTCTCAATATTATTGGTAAATCTTTAAGGTTTAAATAATCCCAGTTAAATATAGACTATAATATTTAGAATTATATAGAATGTAATATGAGGGAGGTCAAAAAGCAGTCAAATGCTTTCATTTTACTACTGATGAAAATGAGGTGCCGAGAGGAAAAATGATTTGGCCAAAGTCACATAACCAACCACTGGCCGAGACTCTATCTCAGGTATATTCACGTCCAGAATATTTCAGGGTCCAGAAGTTTTTTAATGAAAAGATGCATTGTTTAGTTATAGTACATTATTCCACAGCCTTACTGTGATGTGAAATATCTGTTTCGCCAATTAGCTTAAGAAAGTATTTCTTAGATTTAAAAAATGGAATAAAACTAATAATATGCACTTTTTTAAGGAAAATATTTATATTTCCTAAATTATCGTAATGAAATGATGGTCATGGGAAATTAAAAAACATACCTCAACCCACTCAGCTGTTACTGAAGCAGCAATTCTAAGTAAATACAAGCAAACAAACAAAACTAGAGGATTCTAACTTCTGTTAAAGGTTAGGGTTAGGGTTGGTTGATCAGAATTATTAAAGGCAAATAAGATGAACATATTGATAAGAATATGAAGAATTTCAATTTACTAAAAGACGTATTTAAAATACATTTAACCCCCCTCATTCTTAAAAGCATAGTTCAAATTATATAATGTAAAACCTACAGAACACTAAAGAAAAAGACCATATATCCACCATCACTACTAAGGAGTTAAAGTCTTATGTACTTTAACTTATTGAACTTTAATTTATGTATTATGTAAAACATAATTATGTATTAAGATAGACCCAATAGGCACATATAAAACACTGTACCTATCGCAGGGAAAACATTTATTAAAGTTTACATTAAGCCATTAGGTCATCATTTTCTAAGTGACTATTACAAAGATCTGTTTTTGAACTTTACAAATTAGCTTCAAAACCAATTTCACATTTTTGTAAATTTAAAAACAAACATCAAAATAACACACCTGAAATAAGAATATGCAATAAATTTTTAAAAATATTCTAACTAAATACTATTAAAAGTATTACTATCAAATTGTTGGATGAAGATTAAGCACCATTTAAAGAAAATTCTATAGTCTTCCATGTTTTATTGGAACAGAAAAAGAGGACACTAACATTATACTAGAAAGGATCAAATAAATTTAAAATTTGGCTTTTTGAGAAGACAAATGTGAAATTTATAAATATCAACCAAAGTTGATCATGAAAATAAAATACTTATAAATAATATTAGGAAACAAGAAAAAATACAGCAACACATGCTAAGATTAAAAGAACACTAAGAAGTTATAAAAATATTATGCTAAAAATTTGAAAATTTAGGTGAAATGGACTTTTAGAAATGCATAAATTACCAAAACTTATTCAAAAATAAATCTAAACCTTACTGTTACAATCATAATAGAATACATTTTTAAAAATCTTCCCACAAAAAAAGAAACTACCTCACCATAACTAGGCACATTCATAGGGTAGCTAGTGCAAGAAGAATTTAATAAATTAGAAAGCAGAAAAATTGGAATGGAAGAAGCAATAATGTCATTATTAACAAATAATAGTCTGGAAAAACTAGGTGTTCATGAGGATATGGAACAAAGGGGATTCTCACATTGTTGCTAGTAGGCATATAAACACACAAACAATTTAGAAATCAGTTTGGCCATGTGTAGTACTTTTGAGCATGCTCAAGCCATACAAGCAAGCAATACCACTTCCTGAGCAATTTTCCCTTAAAGTTTATATCCAGGCACCCATGAGACTCAAGAATATTGTGAAGCTCAAACTGCTTTTATACATCAATCACTCTCTTTTTGAGTTTGTGATAATTCCAAAATATATGAGAAAAAAGTCTTAAGAGAACATTGTCAAGTGTAGACTTCCATCTTACATTTTTGCCATGAACAGTGCTTTAAGAATAAATAAAACATTATGTAACAGAAATTTTACAGAACGAGGCCTTAGTATTCTTGGATCTCTTCTGGGTTTTATTATTAACTAGCAGTTTAATCACACATTATAAACTTTTCTTTTTAATTAGTTGATAACATTATACTGGTACTATTTGATATATTCTTAAATTAAAATACTAGATAAAAGATATTAAGGTAAATTAAAATCATCCAGTATAATAGGACAATTTTTACGAGTGGCTTCTGTAGCATTTTCCATAGGGCCCTGGCTGACAGTACTCAGTGCATACCAATGCCTGTGCTTACCAGCTGCTGCCCTTGGACGCCCCAGGCCGCGTACTGCAAGATGGAGTCCTCTACTTCTGGAGGATTTAACTCCCAAACTTCCCTTGAAAAAAGGTAAATATTTTTACATGAACAAATTAACACCTACATCAACAATTTAGTTGGACAGTTGCTCATGGAAACCAGAAAATCAAAGAACTTACCTAGTGTGTATATTGTAAATCACATATGAAGCAGTATACGAATAATGAAAAATCTGAAAAAAAAAAGAAGCATTATAGACCCTAGTTTGGAATAAAGGCTCCATCTTAATGGGTATATATGTTTTTGATAAAATCCAGGAAATCTAAAATTGGTTTTAGAGAGAATTCAAAATGTGAAATATTCTAGTTCTGGAGTTTATTACCCTTTCTGAGCCTTACTGTAATAACCTCCTAATCCTTCTTTCTACCATCAATCTCATTCCTTATTCAATCCACACTCTATATTTAGTATGATTCTGAATATTTTGCTAACTTGTTTAAAATATTCAGTGATTCCTCACTGCCTATAAAATAAAGTTCAAACCACTTCAATGATATTCAAGGGTTTTGGTATTTTGGGTCCTACACATTTTCCCACCCTTAACATCCACTACTTCTTTTCACCTAGTCTATACTTCAATTACCTTAAACAAATTCCTCTGTATATCCTGAGTAACCTGAGCATCTCTCTCTCTCTCTCTCTTTTTTTCTTTTTTTTAGGACATCCTACCCTCACTCAGGTGAAAATTTCCCCTCCTTCCATTATAGCCTCTGCATAGCCTTCAGTAGAAATCTGTCTCACAGTTTACTTTCAACTCTTAGGACAATTCTCACCCTGTAACGTAAGTTAGATAAATATTTTAAGTACTTGTTTCTTTTTCCCACTAAAATGTTGTCAGGTCCAGGTGCGTATTACCTTTGCATCCTCCACATTACCTTATATGGTGTTATGTTTGCATGCAACATGCAATCAATATTTGTTGAGTAATGATTCTGATGGGGAAAAACTCTTGCAGCTTAAAGTGTTTGTGGAGACAAAATGGGGTAACACCCCAATCACTTCATAGAAATAGTTGAAAATTATATGTTAACTAGTGGGTTGCAAGTACGTATCTTCAAGAGACTTTAGTGCCATCTTATAAAGAGCCTTGTTTCTGTTTAAAGGGCATCTTCCCAAGGATCACAGCATCCATGATGGGGTGACATTAAGGAACATAGTGGATGATGCAAAGATATCCCTATATTTTGGTTCTTACTAATTAAAGATGGTGGAATAGTAGAATACAGAAGAATGAGGAAAATTGCAAAAGACGGGTTAGGGAAAGAGATGATAAGTATGTGACATTTCAATGAAATTCTTTTTCTCTAAGCTATGTGGATCTAGTGAAGAAACTTTTTTCCATCTAGCTATATTGTTATTATTTGCAAGATTTACAGAACTTATGTTGATACTTCCATTTTTCAGCATACAAGTATAAAAGTTTCTTTTATTCCTCTAGTGGATGTACGTTGCACAAATATAATACTGTCAATTGAAACTCCCTAGAAGTCAAATTGTTACTTCTCACTGCAATAGCTTCAATTAAACATGATTGGCCACATATTCTGTAAAGCAATACTAGTGTTCTCTCTTTGCATTGAAATTACAATCCTTCCCCCATTTGTTATAATATTGTGTTTTACAATGAAGCTTTATTCCTCCTTTTCTTTTGGAATAACTATTAAATCTGAGATTGCCTTCACTATAGAGTCATAGGAGTGAAAATAACTTTTCCTGGTGTCTATTTTGGCTTTCATATTGTGTTCTATAAAATTCCATATTTGACTACAAATTTTAAATCTTGAATTTACTACTATAGCTAACAAAGAGGTGAGAAATGTGACCACCTCTATAAACATTTTTTTCCAACTCAGAAAGTTCTGCTGCCAAAGCAAACTGCCAAGTGAGCACTTGGTCTTCAAAGCAGACAAATGTGTCAATGATGTTATGGGTAAAAAGAAACTATTCATCCCATCTGTTAATCACCTAACACACTGTACCTGAATTCTAGGCTCACATCCATCTTGAGAGTTCCTGTGCACTACTGTTTTAGTCAAAGCAAGCCAAAATAACCACTGAGACAAAACTGGATGGATATAACCATTGAATGTTGGTCTCTATCATATTTATATAATATAGAATTATAGAGGTTGCTGGCTCTTCTCGATGTATGAATCCAAAGAACTTAGATGGTCTCCCAATGATGGGATTTAGAGAGAGGGATATATAAATCCACTTTCTGCTTTGTAGTTCTTAGCCTAATACAGCATTTGTTTCTCTCAGCTGGTATGCTGAGATGGAAGATCACAATAAAGAATTTAACCTCACAGATACAGAGAACAAACTAGTGGTTGCCAGAGGGAGGAGGGTCAGAGATGAAAAAAACAGGTGAAAGGGATTAAGAGGTACAAACTACCAGTTATAAAATAAGTCACAGGGACGTAATGTATAGCACAGAGAATATAGTTAATAATATTGTATGTGCATAAACTATAAAAATATTAAATCACTATGTTGTATACCCAAAACTAACATAATATTGCAAGTCAACTATACTTTAATTAAAAAAAGTTAATCCTGCCTAACCTGCAAACACACAGCAAACAAATTGCAGAGACTTAGCCTCAACTATAGGTTCGCTACAAAGCCAGCAGCTTGCCATTTACAGGTAATTAGAACCTAGCCCTTTTTTCTTAGCTTAGAACTCTTTCCACTAAATCCACTGTCCCTTGGTGTGTGTGTGTGTGTGTGTGTGTGTGTGTGTGTGTGTGTGTGTGTGTGAGTGTGTGTACTCCCAGAAGATTTCAAATACTTTGTAGTTTTCCATAATTAAAATTGCATTATATGTCCACCACAGAATGTAAAGAGTGTAAGATAGGAGAGATTTTCAACAGGGTTAGAGGTAGACATTTCTTTATGTTTGTTTTCATAGTGTTGCAGAGATTCTGAAAGGGGGAGTTTTCAAGTAGAATTAGACTTAGCTTTACTGAACATTTGTATTGAAGCACATTGGGCTAAATTCAGTCTGTGTTAATCTGCATCTCTCTCTTTCCTTCCTTGAATAACATTTCTATTCTTTTCTAACACTCCTCATTTCCTTTTATCCTATGTTCCTCTTCTACATTGGCTAGGTAGGTCTTGTTTTACAATGAGAGGATAAAATTGGAGTCCCTGATGTTAGAAACAGTCTTTTTCCTATAATGATTGGCTGTTGCATAGTGAGCGCCGAACTGAACATTTGATGAGATCCTTGGGGACAAAGACACTTCACAGTCAAAAATTACATATTCATCCCATCTCTGCAAATGATGTTCCACTGCTTGATACAGAGCGTGAATAGTTATAGCAAAGGTAGTGGGTGTGGGGCAAAATTGAGATATACTATGTAAAAACGTGATCAGTGCTTACTCCTGGAAGCTGGACTTGAGATGGCATTCAGTCTCATGATGCCAAAATGTATTGGGATGTACAGAAGGCATCATAAGATCCTGCAAACCAATCTGATCCCCACCACCTCTACCTTACTTTAGGACCCTATAAGAGGCTGATTACCAAATATTAATCACCATGAGTGGTATAACTAATTATCATTGTTTGCTATAGTTTTGCTCTATAAGTCATCGTAAACACTGAATTAGCAAATACTGAATGATAGCTCCTGGGAGAAATATAGGGTTAGGTTCCTGTGGGTCTCTGGTTACATTTTCATCGACCAATCAATACATACCATCTTTTCACATGTTTTTTTTTATGTGAAGACACTGTATCTAACACTAAATATTGTTGATTCATTAGCACTGAGCTCATGGCCAACAGTATTGTAACTCATGCCTGAATGAAGCTTACCTAACACATGTACTTTCTCTGTAAAGCACATCACAGCCTTCCTGCACATAATAACACCGGACAGTACTTCAGCACTGTGCTTGGGAGTACTTTAAACAGCAAAATCACCAACAAAAAGCACAAACATTTTTGAAAAAATAGCACTAAAAGACCATGAAAAGGACTCTAATTTACAGTATGAAAGCTGGAACAAGAAGACCTTGCATCACCTTTTTTGATCTCAGCTGGGAAAGTGTGCATCAGGCAATGCAGATGTTCTGCTGTTCTGAACATGTTTGTGAATGACTGAGAACATGCAGCAAGTATGGATCTTGCAGTTACAAATACAATTTAGAAAACAGGTATGTTTGCAATTCCAGAATCTTTAAAAAACGAAGACTACCTGTACACGTAACACAGACATAGCATGAGATGTTACTGGAAGAAAGAAAGAAAAAAAAAAGGCATATTGAAGGAAGGCCTGCCAGAACTTAAACACAAGAAACATATAGAAGTTACCCACAGTGGTGGTGTTCATGTTCTGCAAATGAAAACTAGCTACATCCATTCAGTTATCAAATGTCTGTTAAATAATCTTTTTGACACAGGCACTACACTAGGTACCATTCCAAAAAAAAATTATTATGGGGATAAAACTCATTTTTAAAATAGAGTAAAATACAAAAGAGTATCAATTGATAATTTTTATTTACTCCTATATGTTGTCTATCTGTCAGTTTATAAACATGTGTTGAATACTAATTATATGCAAGCTTATAAGTTAAGTACCTTGCCAAATGCAAAGACTGTAATAAACATGACCCCTGCCCCCAAAGAGCTCTTGACCCATTTGGGGTGACAAAGTTAGGAAATATTATATTAGTATAAAGGGCTCCAGTTGCAGGTCTTGGTTAAATTAGAACCTGCAGATTATAAATCATAAGCTTTCCAAGAAGCAATTAGTAATCTGTTTCAAGCCTGCAATCATAGGGAAGATAACAGTTGACTTTGGCATTGAAGGAACTAATATAATTATTGAATTGAGTATTTACTATATACTGGACTCTGCTGAGTGCTCAATATATATCATTTACGTTTAAATCGACCTCAGGAAGTAGAAACTGTAATTCATAATTCATGGGATAGGCTCTGGAAGCACTGAAAGTTTAAGCAGGAGACAGAGCCACAATTTGAGCCTACGTCTGTCTGATTACAACCCATACTATGACTTAATCTCTCCGTACTCTCTCTCTCAGGGAGCTGGGACAGGAAGCATGACTCCAGCTTTGCAAAAGATTTATTTCTGAAAGACCTTTAAAGGTACCACCCAAAGATTTATGGACACGAGTAGGCATGAATTAATTGTGATTATCACAGTTAAGAGATTTCATTGAAAGATGATCTAATATATCAAATTAAAAATGTAAATCCCCTTCTCCTTTAGCTTTTTCACATTTTCTTGGAATATCATTTATTGCCTAAGACATCTATGGGGATTCACGTCAAGGAGAGTTACACTTGCAAGAAAAAAGAACAGGGTGCCTTAGTAATTTACGCTTAAAACGCTTAAACGCTTTAATTTAATTTAAACGCTTAAATCTCTGGGTGCCGAACTTTTCTGCTCTGCAGTTAAACTGCCGAATTGGAATAAATAGCATACTTTTTCATGGCTTGAGGATATTTAAAATAGGATTATGGATTTGCCATTGACTCAAACAGTTAGGAAAACTAAACTATGAGGAAGCAGGTCTCTGAATAAATAGTATTTATGGAAAAGTGGCAGTGAGAGAAAAGACAATGTAGACAAAAGGCTGTTTGTTTCTCTTGGAAGTAAATGGTATAATGATGCCACGTTTGTTCTAGGATAATGGAATACCCTTCACGATGAGTAAGTAGTGGTTCTGTTGTTGGACATTTTTATCTTTATTATGCAGTGAAAAACTAGACCATCAGGTAGGATACTCTAATGTAGTAAATATGGTTCACAAAATTACAAGATG
This sequence comes from Delphinus delphis, assembly GCF_949987515.2. Lineage (NCBI taxonomy): Eukaryota > Metazoa > Chordata > Mammalia > Artiodactyla > Delphinidae > Delphinus > Delphinus delphis. The sequence continues at coordinate 100,659,570 of NC_082689.1, read as the reverse complement.
CAGCTCTACAAAAATCCTTTTAAGACACTGTATTAAAAAAGGTTTTGTGAACATTGTGAACAACAGGTATTGGTAGAAAGGGAAAATAAATATGGGAGGGAATTTAAGGTATAAGTAATATTTGTCAATATTTTAGTCTTTCTTTAATCTTTAAGATTGACATATACACACTACTATATACATAATATAGATAACTAATAAGAACCTACTGTATAGCACAGGGAACTCTACTCAATATTCTGTACTGACCTATATGGGAAAAGAATCTAAAAAAGAGTGGATATATGTATATGTATAACTGATTTACTTTGCTGTACAGCAGAAACTGACACAACATTGTAAATCAACTATACTCCAATAAAAATTAATTTAAAAAACTTACATATGTTGATAAGATCATTACTGACAGGTTTTACCATCTATGTCAGTGTTTCTGGGGATGGACACACCCCAGAGTTCCCTAGTCTGACATTTTCACTGATGTCATTCCCCTTGATCCTCAATTTGAAAGTGGATAAAAATGTTTTATATGTTTTCTTCTTTAAGAAGTTAAATAAAGGACCCTGTCTACAAAAAAAAAAAAAAAAAAAAGAAGTACTATGCAGGATATACAATTGGTAAAATCATGATTGGAACCAAGATCTTACACATTCCAAACATGCAAGCATCGTTTTAATGTGTTACTACATGGAAGAACCATATAAGATTCTTTCACTGTATCACCATTATGGTAAGTGGCAGACATAGTAAAATACTCAAGATGGTGAGACTAAATATAAATGATGCTAGAGAAGATAAAGTTTAGACGTTTAATTCAGCTCTAAATTTGGCAAAATCTATATAAAACAAATAAAAATAAATTTGCTAATTAAAAAACAGACTATCTGCCACAAACCCAATTTAGTCATTCTGTTAACCTATACGCATCATGATGCCATCATCACACAGGATATATAGTAAGATTTTGACTTTTTCTTACTTTATTTGAGTCTAGCAGGCTTCCCATTTGGAAAAGATAGGATATTGTTTTCTTTGTTTTTAGTATTCATAGTGTATTCACTCTGAGCTGAAATACGATACTGTTGGCATACTATGAAAGTGAACAACCTAATAAGAAATTATATAAGGTAAACATGGTTTCATTTAAAACATTTATTTTATTTAAGAAAATGGATGGCTAATGACTCAAGTCTTAAAAGCAGATGACAAAAATTACCTGGGCATCATTTTTCAATTTTGTGTAGGATTATCGTGTCCAGGATATAACCCAATGACTTGCAAAGTAAAAGCAGCCAGCATGAGAAGAATATACTGTATTATACAAGAGATCTTTGAGTGAGAGGAATAAATCATTTTCTGATCTATTTCCTGTTAAATACACTAACTGATCATTATAGAAAAATCTCCTAGAATTGCTCTCAGAATTTAGTTCATGATGTTGTCTATAATACAAAATTTCATTCCAAAGAAGCTCCCTAGCATCAGTTTTTTAATTATTCATATTTAACATGCAATTTTCACCGTAATATACTGCTGACTAAAATACCAACCTCATTGACAGTGCCATCCTTTGTAATAAAATATTTTCATATACCAGACCATTCTGTATTAATTAATGCAGATAAGCTACTTTCAGACCAACTGGCATTAAACTATTTCCTATGTCCCATTATTAAAAATATCTGGTTTGATAACCTGAATAGCACTTAAGGGTTAACTGCTGACAGTAGTGCAAGTAGGTTTTCAATCTGCACTGAAATAAATTTAAACATCATCTAACTACCCTTACAGTAAATTTCTCTATAGCATGTCAATGAAGAAATATATTATTACAATAGTAGAGTGTGAGAGACAAAAATCTCGAACTGCTTCTACTGAGTACTATAACTTGAAAGACAAGGATTAAAATTATTGATTCATCAATATTTGAAGGCATTTGCAGGCCCTTGTTGATGGAACCAAGTATGTAACTCAGGAAAGTAGTCATTTCATTCCCCAGCAACTTTGATGAAAAGGTTCTTTTTTTATTTCAATGGGATCAAGTCCTAGCTGCTGGTTTCTTGAGCAGGTTACTTAAAAATTTTACTTTACTCATCAGGAAAATGGAGGAAGCAAGATATATCCAACTGTTTCCTAATAAAGATTATAAAACAAACCATAAGGAAATTATTTAGTTATCACATGAGGCTAAGCCAAAACTCAAACCAAAACCAGGAAAACTCAAATCTATTGTAATTGAAATTTTAAAATTTCTTTAATAAAAGTCTTACTATTAAGCAAGAAAGGAAAACAACCATAAAATTAATGGTATTTATTAGTTACTTTTTGCAACACTATCCCCCATAAATAATTAAGACTCATTTGTGTTGAATAATTTTAAAATATTAGAGAAAATATTCTTTTCAAATTTCTTTTTTCAAATTTTCAAATTTTCTTTTCAAAAATTATAAAAATATAATTTTCAAGAATATATGATAATTTATGTAATTATTTACATATTAATAGCTATTTAGGTTGAGATTTTTCACATATGCAAAATACTGAGATTATTTTCATTGCATATTTACACATATCCTTAGGATACATTCCCAGAAGTAAAATTTGTAGATCCGAAGATATGCACATTTTACATTTTGCTTCATACTACCAAATCATTTTCTAGAAAGATTAGAAACAATTCATAGTGCTATGTGCTACACAAGTATCTTACGTTTTCTTTAATGCCACAATAAAATAACATTACCCATTGTGCTGATTTGGATTGTCTGAGTGGCAAAAACGAAAACAAACATCATTATTTAGACTTGCAGTCTAATTATGATTAAGCCTGAATATTTTGTCATAAGCTCTTAGTGCTCTGTACTTCTTCATTTGTTACTTATCTATCAATGTCTTTTCTATGGCATTGTTCATCTTTTCCTTGTTGATATCTAAAAGCTCTTTTTATATTACAAAATGCAAATGTATTTTCATGAATGCAATAAATATTTTACCCAACTAAAGTTTGCCTTTTCTCTTTCCCTGTGTGTGTTCTCTACAGAGAAATTTTAAATCTTTATGTGATTATTTCTAAAAGCTATATACTATTTCGGACCCTAGAAGGGTGCCAAGAGAAGCTTCACTAACTCAACATTTTAAACTTTAAACAATATTCTTTCTAGTACTTCTCAAGTCTATGATCTCCTCAATCCACCTAAAATTATTTTTTGTTTAAGGGGTGAAGTATAAATTCAGTTTTGTTTTTTTCTTCCCCAAATAACCAGGAAGTTCTCCAATATAATTGATTTGTAATGTATCCTTTTATATAATGTACCTCCTTAATTCCTTATATAACTTTGACCTTTTTTTCTGACTAGAATCATTATAATACAACTTTAAAATACATTTTAACATCCAAGAAGGTTAGCTCATTTCATCTTTTTTATGACATATATACACTCTAAATACTGCCTATTTAAGTGCAGGTTTAGTCTTTTGATTAAATTCTAGTTACACCAAGAGAAGGATTAATTACTGTCAAATAAAAATTTTATTGTTTATTACTTTCAAAAAACTCTTGAGTCCATTTCTTAAAAGATGTTTTTATTGGTCATGAACATAATTTACTTGTTAATGTTTTCATTTAATGTCTTCTATCATCATAAGCATGCAGAGTAGTGAAATAGTGAAGACTGCGGGTTGGGTGCTAAAGTGTCTGTGTGAATTGTTTGTTTGGCTCAACATTTACTGTGCAAACTTGAGTAATTGACATAACTTTGCCTGTTTCCTAGTGATGGAAACATCTTCAAGAAAAATCAATGATTTTCTTTTAAAGGATGGGAAGTTATACGATAGAAAGCCCAGAAATAAACCCATGCACCAATGGTCATTTAATCGATGACAAAAGAGGCAAGAATATACAATGGAGAAAAGACAGTCTCTTCAATAAGTGGTGGTGGGAAAACTGGACAGCTACATGTAAAAGAGTGAAATTACAACATTCTTTAACACCATACACAAAAATAAACTCAAAATGAATCAAAGATCAAAATGTAAGGCCGGACACTATAAAACTCGTAGAGGAAAATATAAGCAGAAGACTCTTTGACATAAATCGCAGCAATATCTTTTTGGATCTTTCTCCTAGAGTAATGAAAATAAAAACAAAAATAAACAAATGGGACATAATGAAACTTAAAAGCTTTTGCACAATAAAGGAAACCATAAACTAGAGGAAAAGACATTGCTCAGAATGGGAGAAAATATTTGCCAACAAAGTGACCAACAAGGGTTTAATCTCCAAAATATACAAACAGCTCATGCAGATCAATGTCAAAGAAACAATCCAATCAATAAATGGGTGGAAGATCTAAATAAATAGACATTTCTCCAAAGAAGACATACAGATGGCCAAAAAACACAGGAAAAGATGTTCAACATCACTAATTATCAGAAAAATGCAAATCAAAACCCCAAGATATCACCTCACACCAGTCAGAATGGCCATCATTAAAAGTCTACAAACAATAAATGCTGGAGAGGGTGTGGAGAAAAGGGCACCCTCCTATACTGTTGGTGGGAATGTAAATTGATACAGCCACTATGGAGAACAGTATGGAGGTTCCTTAAAAAACTAAAAACAGAACTACCATATGATCCAGCAATCCCACTCCTGGGCATATATCCAGAGAAAACCACCATCCAAAAAGATACATGCATTGACAGAGGAATGGATAAAGAAGATGTGGTACATTTCTACAATGGAATACTACTCAGCCATAAATAAAGAATGAAATGATGCCATCTGCAACAACATGGATGGACCTAGAGATTATCATACTAAGTGAAGTAAGTCAGATAAAGACAAATATCATATTATATCACTCATACGTGGAATCTAATTTTGAAAAATGATACAAATGAACTTATTTTCAAAACAGAAACAGACTCACAGATTTCAAAAACAAATTTATGGTTACCAAAGAGGAAACATGGCAGGGAGAGATAAATTAGGAGCTGGGGATTAACATATATATGCTACTATAGATAAAATAGATAACCAACAAGGACCGACTGTATAGCACAGGGAACTCTACTCAATATTCTGTAATAACCTATATGGGTAAAGAATCTGAAAAAGAATGAATATATGTATATCTATAACTGAATCACTTTGCTGTACACCTGAAACTAACACAACACTGTAAATCAACTCTACTCCAATAAAATTAAAAAAAAAATAAAGGATGGGAAGTTACTGAAGGTGTTAATGGAGAAGAACTCTTATTAAAGGTAAAGGTTGTAGGTTGAAAATATTTGAGAATAACTAACCCTAGGATAAAAATATACGCAGACATCCATAAAAAATTAATGTGCTTTTATATGCTGCTTATGAAAAATGACCTGAATTCTAAGCTGATAGGAAGTATTTATTTTTCAAAGGAAACAGAAATTGAGACAAAACTTTACAGAACAATTACTCTAATGGTGACAATAATATCTGAAGAAGTTGTCATCCCACATAGCAAAGGTAATGCTCCACTGACTTTCAACATAAAATCCCTCTGACCCCTCTAGTTGTAAGATTTCTGATGTCATGAAAATCAAATATATAAAGAATTGACTTTCAATCTAAATCACTTCATGTGTATTCATCTGGACTGGCAAGTGGCCCATGCCAATCTGATTATTACTAAGAGCAGAACTTTCTTCCTGAAGGGGCCAAATCTTTAGCCCTGAAGGTCATCCAAACCAACTGAGCCTGGAAAATGCCACACAGATCATCCAGAAACCATCAGGTGGAGTAGGTACCAGAGCCTAAGGTTCAAGAACAGACTTTTTCTCCCTCTTAGGAAGCTACATGCTGTAAGTATATAATACTTGCAAAGGGGAGATAGTACATACGATTTATACCAAAAATCAGAAGATCAGGGAAAATTGTAAAAAAAATGAACTACGTGGGTCTGTTTTCTTCACTTCTGTGCCCACTTTTGCTTGATTCTAGAAGCCCGGTGTTGCACTTTGACTAATTAGTATCTTAATAATCCAAATTATCCTTCCCTTCTCCCCTTTAAAAAAAATGTATTGTGATATTCTTTAAATTTTCTGAATCATAAAAATCATTAGAAGAATTTTATAAAATTATGAATTCCAGGAAATCCCCTAGGAGAGACCTTGAAATCTGCATTTTACTGTGTGCCTCCAGTCATCCTTTTTGTCAGGCAGGTTTGGGAAATGCTGTTCTGCTCTATGAAAATTCCCATTGTTTACAGCCAAGGTGATTGAATAGAAAAACTAGAGGCTGTAGAAGTTTCATTATAAAACATGAGAAAAGGGCTTCGGAGTCAATGTTCTTCCCTAATGTGAAATTAATCATCCTGTTCGCTTTAGACTACATTAAAGAAGTTATTCTTATAAGCAAATGTAGAAAGTTTTAAAATCACCTCCCAATGCTCTATTGTGAGCAGAATCTATTGATAGAAGTACGCAGGTATCAAATACCATTCCTGGTTCAAAGAAAGAAGCAGCCAGGCTCAGGGTAATAAATACTTGACAGCAGGTATTACACACTGAGCTGTGTAAGGAAAATGACCCCTTTAAGTAACATTGAGGAAGGTGCTGTATGTTCCTTAACTTAAGAATTATTCCTCATTGAGGCTTTGAACTTCTGAATTAGATATAAGAGCCCACATGTGAGAAAACAATCACAGTTTTGACTAGGATTATGAGAATATAGCATGGGGAATTCAAGAAAGTATCAGAAGATATTGGACAAGTAGATGACAAAAAATTGGACAAAAGAAATATAATTTTCTCAATGACATGGTTAAGGGAACTGATGTGCTATTGGAATTTATGCTCAGCAGCCTACTACATTTAAATTCCAGTGAGCTGCATTTTGGACAGGGGGAGCTTTAGGTCCCATATCTGGAAAATAGGCTTGCTGTGTAGATTAACTGAGATAATGGTTGTGAAGTCCTTAGTATATCTTTAGTATTCAATAACCATTATTATTATTGTTGTTGCTGCTGCTGTTGTTGTTATTATTAGGATATCATGCTTAAAATAATTATATGATTAATTATTTAGAGCCTTTATTACACATTGCCAATTAACTTAGTCATTGTAAACTACATTTTTTTTATAAATTTATTTTCATTTACTTATTTATCTTTGGCTGCATTGGGTCTTCGCTGCTGTGCGCGGGCTTTCTCTAGTTGCGGAGAGTGGGGGTTACTCTTCGTTGCGGTGTGTGGGCTTCTCATTGCAGTGGCTTCTCTTGTTGTGGAGCACGGGCTCTAGGTGTGCAGGCTTCAGTAGTTGCGGCTCGCGGGCTCTAGAGTGCAGGCTCAGTAGCTGTGGCGCACGGACTTAGTTGCCCTGTGGCATGTGGGATCTTCCCGACCAGGGCTCGAACCTATGTCCCCTGCATTGGCAGGTATATTCTTAAACACTGCACCAGGAGTCCATACATTGTTTTTTAATTATACAGTTTTCAGGTAAGTCAATTATCTAGATAGTCTTAGACACATTTTGACTCCTTAAACTCTTACAATATTACGGTAGCTGGAAGAGATCAGAATGATGGAGTGGGATGATGTGGAGCTCACCTCCCACCACGAACGCATCAAAAATACATCTACCTATGGAACCATTCTCACTGAAAACTAACTGGAGACTGGCAGAAAGACTTCTATACACCAAGGTTGTAAGAAGGATCCACACACAGTCTGGGAGGAAGGGAAGAGGAGCAATCAGGGTGAGACCTGTGCTCCTGCAAGGGGACACAGAAGAGGAGGGGGACATGAGCAGGAGGGCTGTAAAAAATCTAGACTTCACTCGTGAAGAGCAAGTGCACACCTGCTTACTCCCAAAACCGGAGGGAGAAAGTAGACTGAAACAGTACAGGACTCTGGCAGGCTTCCTGCGACTACCCTGGTGCACACCCCAGCCTCAGTAGAGCACCACTCTGGTCCTGGTTGCTTCACAAGGCAGCTCCACACTAGGGTGAGGGATGCCAGGGTAAGGGGACTGCTCAGTTGTGAGGGACAGAGCCAGCTCAGAAACAGAACAGCATATGAATAGGGTGTGGACAGCCATTACTAGCAGTTACTGAAGCAGCCCATCAGAAGCAGCAGGGAACTCTGACTAGGGGCAGGACTGCTACAGCCCATGCCCACACCCATGCCAAGGGTCTGCTCCAGGCCCTCTTGCTACAGCACTAATCCCCTCTGGGGCAAATGTGCCAGTGCTGGAAGAGGGGAGAGCACACACTTAGAGGGAACAGAACCAGACTGACCTGCCCCTCAGGGCTTCTGCTCCAGCAACTTGGGACCCAACCCTGCCCCTGATAGAGCAGTGATGGCCACAGAGCATAGGGGAGGCCCCAACTCAAACCTGGCTCTGGATCTAGCTCCTCCATCTCAGGCCCCACCTCCTACCAAGGTGATAGCACACCTTGGGTTAAAACATAACTTGTGCTCATGTTATATCTCTCTCTCCCACCAAAGTCACCAGGCACACACAGACAGTATGAGAAGGCTCCCATGCATGGACACCCCTTCAAGACCACAAAAGCTAACTCTTTCACCAAATTTAATAGAGACAGAGAAAGTTAAACAAAATGAGATAACAGAGGGGTTTGTTTCAATAGAAAGAAAAAGAGAAAACAACTGTGAAACAGAAATAAATAATTTATCAGATAAATAGTTCAAAGCATTAGTAATAAAAATGCAAACTAAATCAGGGAAAATAATAGATGGACACAGTGAGAATTTTAACAAGGAACTAGAAAATATAAAAAAGAACCAACTGGAACTGAAGAATACATTAACTAAAAGGAATTAATAGCAGACTTGGTGATACAGAAGAAAACATAAATGATCTGGAAATTGTAATAATGGAAATCACCCAATTAAAACAACAAAAAGAAAAACAAATTAAAAAAGAAATGAGAATAGTTTATAACTGTTTATAAACAGTTATAAACATCAAATAACATCAAATATACCAACATTTGGGTGCCCAAGGAGAAGAGAGAAAGGGGTTGATGAAATTATGGCTGAAAACTTCCTGAACCTGAAGAAGGAAACAGATATCAAGGTACACGAAGCATAGAGGTTAACAAACAAAATGAACCCAAACAGACCCATACCAAGACATGTCATAATTAAAATGGAAAAAGTTAAAGTTAGAGAATTCTAAAGGCAGCAAGAGAAAAAAAGAGTCACATACAGGGGGACCCTCATAAGGCTAGCAGCTGATTTTTCTGCAGAAACTTTGAAGAGAGTGACATGATATATTTAAAACATTAAAAGGGAAAACCCTGCAACCTAGGTAATTTTACTCAGCAAGATTTTCATTTAGAATTGAAGGAGAGATAAATAACTTCTTAGACAAGCAAAAACTAAAAGGGTTCATCGATACTAAACCCACCCTAAAATAAATGTTAAAGGGTCTTCTCTAAGTGGAAAGGAAAAGGCAACAAGAGGTAGGTATCTAAAGGAAAGGAAAATCCCTCTAGTAAAGGCAAATGCGTAGTAAAGGCTGAGGATCAACCACTTTAAATAAGCTAGTATTAAAATTTTTTTAATTTAATTTTTAATTGAAAATTAAAAAACAAAAAAATTGTAAAATCAATAAAACTATAATAAATAGTATTGGGATAAACATGAAGATGTAAAATATGACATCAAAAACACATAATGTGGGGGAGGGAAGTAAAAAATCTTGATCTTTTAGATTGTGCTTGATCTTAAATGACTACCAGTTTAAACAGGTAGATATAGTTATAGGTTAACATATATAAACCCCATGGTCACCACAAATCTAAAACCTGCAACAGATATAAAAAAACAAAGATAAAGGAACACAAGCATACCACTACAAAGTCACTAAACCACATGGAAAAATACTAAAAGAAGAAAAAAAGAACAGAGGAAGAATTACAAAAAACAAACAAGCAAACAAAAACAAAAAATAAGTAACAAAATGGCAATAAGTAGATACCTATCAATAATCACTTAAAACATCAATGGACTATGATCAATAATGTTAATAAAGCTATAATCAGATCAAAAACAAAATTAGAAATATTAGAAATAATTCCTTGAAAGATACAACACCGCTGACTTTTGCTAAATATTAAATAGGTAACTTAAATAGTCCATCATGTGTTAAAGAAATTAAATTAATAGCCAATCAACATTTGAAGCAAAGAAAACTATAGGCTTCATTGGTACTTTATTAAGCATGTATTGAAGGATGAACATTAAATCAACACACACTTTACCAGACGATAGGAGAAGAAAGAATACTTCCTAACTCATTTTATAAGGCCAATATTATCCTAATATCAAAATCAGATGAAAGCATTAATATATATATATATGTGTGTGTGTGTATATATATATATATATATATATATATATATATATATAAAATTGATCAATATTATTTGTGAACACAGATGCAAAACTCCTCAAAAAGTTCTAGGAAATCCAATACCAGATAAAAGGAGAATATATTATGACCAATTGGAATTTATTCTAGATGTAAGACTGATTCAGTATTTGAAAATAAACTATTATAGTACTTCACATTACCAATGACCAAATAAGAATTGCATTATATATTAATAGATGCAGAAAAATCTTTTGACATTTAATATCCAGTCATGATTAAAAACTCTGAGCAACCATAACTAGAAGGAAACACCTCAATGGGATAAATAGCATTAACAAAAACATACAGCTAATGTCACACTTTGTGGTAAAAGATTAAACACACAACCCTTGGAAACAAGGCAAGGATTTACATTCCCACCACTCTTATTGAACATCATACTGGAATTCCTATTCAGTGCAAGAAAATGAAATAAAATACAAATGTATTGGAAAGGAAAAAAAAATGTTTCTATCCTCAGCTGACATAATTGTGTGTGTAGAAAATCCAAGAAATCTACAGTATTTTTTAGAATTGATAAGTGAGTATAGTGATGTCAAAGAATACAATGTCAGCATAGAAAAATGAGTCCAAAAGTAATATACTAGCAATGAACAAATGGGAATTAAATTCCCAAAAGTAGTGCCATTTATAATAGTGTCAAAAATGGTTAAATACTTAAATATAAATATTTTTAAAATATGTGCAGGATCAAAACTACCAAACACTGATGAGAAAAGAGAAGAAGACCTAAGTATATTGCCATACATGGTATTCATGGATTGGAACACTCTGTATACTTAAGATGTCAAGTCTCCCAAAACTGATTTCTGCATCTAACACTATTCCACTTCAAATTCCAGCAAAAAACATACTGAAAGACTGATTCTAAAATGTATACAGAAGGGCAAACAAAACAAGACAAAAGAGGAAATCCAAAACAACTTTTAAAAAGAACAAATTTGGAGGACTCACACAATTATTTTCTTATAAAGCTACAGTAATCAAAACAATGTGATGGGGCTTCCCTGGTGGCGCAGTGGTTGGGAGTCCGCCTGCTGATGCAGGGGACACGGGTTCGTGCCCCAGTCCGGGAAGATCCCACATGCCGCGGAGCAGCTGGGCCCATGAGCCATGGCCGCTGAGCCTGCGCGTCCGGAGCCTGTGCTCCGCAACGGGAGAGGCCACAACAGTGAGAGGCCCACGTACCGCAAAAAAAAAAAAACAAAAAAACAATGTGATGTTAAATAAATGACAGACATATAACTCACAAAATAAGATAAAGTTCGGAAATAGACATAGATATACAAATATATTCATTGCTTTTCTAACCAAGCCTTCTCTCCATTCAACACAGAAAGGAAAATCAAACTTTTAACAAACGGTGCTGAAATAATTGAATATCCATATGCAAAACAATAAACCTTTATCCATATTTTGCATTATATATTAGAATTGACCAGAAATGAATCATAGACATCAATGTATAACCTAGAATTTCTAGAAGGAAATAACACTTAAGAAAAATCTTCGTGAGTTTTGGTTAGGCAAAATTTCCTACAGACAAAGCCAAAAGCACCATGCATAAATGAAAAAAAGCTAAATTGGATTTCATAAAAATTAAGAATGATTTTCAAAAAGATCACTTATATCAAAATGAAATGGTTAACCAAAGACTTGAAGAAAATACTTGCAAATCACTTATGATAAAAGACCTGCATCCAAAAGAAATAAAGGACTTATAATTAAACAATAACAATCCCCTCCCCCACCAATAATGAGGAAAGATCTCAACAAGTATATATCTAAAGAAGATATATGGATAGCAATTAAGGACATGAAAACATTTTCAAGATGATGTCATTAGGAAAATTCAAATACCACTACACACTTAATTAGAATTAAGTGTGTACAAATTGGTGATTATAGGTACAAAGGTACAAATTGGTGATTATATGAAGCCACTGGAAGTTTCAAACATTTCTGATGGGACTGTCAAGTGGTAGTTCAGAAAACAGTTTCACAGTCTCTTATAAAGGTAGATGTATGCTTTTACCATACGAGTCAGCAATTCCTACTCTTAAGTGCTTATCAAAGTGAAATTTAAGCCTATGCTCACACAAAAACTTGAATCTCGATGTTTATACTCCTTTCTGAGATAATTATCAACAACTTGAAACCACACAAATGTCCTTCAACTGTGGAAGGGATAAATTGTGGTATATCAATATAGTCAAATACTATTTAGCAAAAAAAGGAACAAACTCCTGACACACAGAGCAGCATGCATGAAATGCAAATGCACAATGCAAATTAAAAGTCACCAGATTTAAAAGGCTACATAAAAAAAATTAAAAAAAGGCTACATACTGTATGAATCCATTTATATGACATTCTAGAAAATGTAAAACTATGGAGACAAAAAAACCAATCAATAGTTGCCATGGGCTGGAATTAAGGAGAAGGATTGAACACAGAGTGATGTGGGATAATTTTTAGTGTGATGGCACTATTCTATACCTTGATTGTGGTGGTGGTTCCATGACTAATAGGCAGTTGTTAAAACGTGCAGATCTGAACAGTAAAAAGATTGAATTTTCTTGTATTTTAATGTATAGTGAGCTATTTGTCATTAGAGATAAAGCCAGATATACAAGATGAATAAAAGAAAAGGGTATTTTAAGAAAGCTCTCAATCCATTAATACACTATCAAGTATAATTTTCTGTAATTAAATTGTCTTATTCTTTCTATGTTGCAAGATATGATTTTGTAAAGGAAGGAAGATTTGGCTTTTTATTTTACCATATTTCAATAATTCCAAGATGTGCATTTTTTTCACATTTTAACATCCTTGAAATTAAGATGACTCTGATATGAAGGGAACATCATAATTGAACAGCTTACTGGAACACAAAATAATGCTACATCTTTCAATTGATGATATCTCAGATTCAATGAAATTCAGTAATTATTCTCCTTTAGCAAACAAGTTTTGGTAAAGGAAAGTATATCTTTGTCAAAAGGGTTAAAGGCTAAAATGCCGTGACTGCTATGCTTTGCTGACCTTCATCCCACAAGACACTACTAATTACTTCACGGCAACTGAACTGAACACGGCAGTATGAGACTGAGACACTTAGTATAACACTGGAGTATTTAAAGCAAGATTCCGAGGAATTGTAAGTAAAAAATGAAAACTAATTTCTAAGTAAGGGCTTAGGTCAGCATGGTCAATAGAACCTTCTGAAATGATGGACGTGTTCAGTCTGCACTGGCCACAAACCATATGTGAATATAGAGTACTCGAAATATGGCTAGTGCAACTGAGGAATTAAACATGTAACTTTATAACGTTAATTTAAATTTAAATGTCCACATGTAACTAGCAGCCTTGTAGTGCACAGTGCAGGCTTAGCCATTGGGTTGGAGCATTTTTTAGATTAGGATAGAATGACCGAGCAGTTGGTGGCCCTACTACACAGCTCCGAAAGTAAAAGTGCTGCTTTGGTCTCCATGGTCTCCTACCTCATCAACCTAGTTGGGATAAGAGAGAAACAATTAAGAAGGTGATAAGCACAGGAGACAGCCCAGCAGTAAGAATACCGACCATTTCTCCTTTCTCACATCTTACAAGCCTCCTGATTTTTCGTGAAATTAAGCATTTAATTTCCTAGCAGAGAAATCTCTACTAACCTCGATTTTATTTATTTATTTTTTTCTCAATGTGCTGGTATAAATAAAATTGTGAGATACAAATTAAGCATTATCATTAGTTATATTTTTTAAATACACAATAACTAATGATGAGAATGAGATTTGGGGCTATAACCCAGATCCATACTAAGATTACACATAGGTTAAAATCTTTCTTGCTGATAAAACAAAAATTTGTCATCAGTATTCAACAATATTTTATATCACTTTTGATTATTCTACTTTGTCATTTTCCAGTATATTTTGGTGCTTTTATATAGTATATACTATACAAGTGTGCTATACAAGTTTTACAAATAAAAATGTTTTCCAGTATAAAATAATTAGTAAATTCAGGTGATTTCCAAAGTGTCTTCACATGTTTCAAATGTAAGTAGATATTAATTTGAATCCCAGTAAAACTTAAGGACTTTACCAAGCTTAACTTAAATGTCTTATGTACATACCATCACCAGCATAATGTGCGCATGTATATAAATGCATACATGTAAGTGTTATATGAGATATATCAGGGCTATTTCATATGATTATGTAGCTTGTTCTCAATACAAAACAACCCAGCTGAACAGACAAGAGGGGACTGAAACCCAATCTAAATTCTGGTTATCTTCTTGGTCAGAGCTGTGTCCTGCCAGAGGAAAAAGCACCTTTTTCACCACACAACTTGCTCAGCCCTAGCCAAACAGTGTGCTCATGGATGCAAGTGCTCAGAAGCAACAACTTTTCACAACTTGTCTACCTGGAGAGAGAGCACATTGTTAAACACAAAGATGCAGTAGTCCTGACATGTTCCTAGGCATGCTCCATGTATCGTGCTATGTCACATATCTTTAGGTCTCCATTGTCTGAATAAAGGCTTAAGGAAGGCTTTACCAGAATTCTTGATTACAAGTAACAGAATTGCATTTTAGCTAAGTAAAGGAAAATGCATATAGTAGAAATGTATTATGAATCTCATAGAATAGTTGGGAGGACTTAAAAAAACAGGGTGGAGGCTAAGTTTCTAGGAATATTAGGTGAAACTACACAATGAAACTGACTGGGGGTGGTGGTGGGATGAATTGGGAGATTGGGATTGACATGTATACACTAATATGTATAAAATAGATAACTAAAAAGAACCTGCTGTATTAAAAAAAACAATAAAATTGAAAAATAAATAAATAAAATTTGGCATTTTAACCATTAAAAAAAAAAAGAAACTGACTAGTGATTAAAAAAGAAACACTGATGCTGCATGGAGCCTACGGAAAACTTCCACCTCTTCACCCCACAAAAGCCACTTCAGTGCTAGGAACACGACTTGTAACAACTGACACAAATGAAAGCCAAACACTTCTGTGACCACCAACCTTTCAAAACTTAGAAACACCAGAGAGAGCCTTCTTCCTCATACTGATCAATTCCAAATTAAAGTTCAATTGGTTGAACTTTGGCAGTCTAGATTACATGCCTACATCCTGACTCTAGGAGATTTCCATGTTGAGAACACAGAAATATGGTAACTAAAGAAAGGCTAATCAAAAGATGTTGGAAAACCAACTGAATTATGTTACCTAGTACAAAGCCAATTAGAAATACACATTTCATGTAAAAAATAAAACCAAATTAGAGTCTATAGCAAATGAATCATCAACTGATTGCATACATTTCTTGTTATGATTAGTCTTGACTTTTATATGATGACACAGAAAACTCATGTTTTTAAATAACTGTCTCAGAACTCTTGTTGGCCCAATAATTAGTCAAGAAATTGGTCTATAAATATGGTAAAAAAATAATATTATTATTTATAGGGTACATTTTATTAATTCCAAATAGATATAAAGACTCTCATAGTTAAAGCAAAGCAGAACAGAACAAAACATACACCTCCATGAAATGCAACCATAAAATTAAAATATGAAAACAAGATACAAACAAGCAGACAGAGAAAAAGAAGAAAATGAAAGGAAGACATAAGAACAAGAATTATAGTAGGACCTGGGATAAGATGGTAATTTGGAATTTAAATAGATTGAAGAGTTGTTTTACAAGGAAATTAGGTTATATAAACAAGCAATCTGAATTGTTAGGCCTCAAATACTCTATTATCACTAAAGAAATCCCCATTTTCCAGAAGCATTTGTAAAATAAAATTTTGGACCCAGAAAGGACTTTATAATTTATTTAGTCTAAGCAACTCATTTTATATCCAAATATTTGAATTATTATTATTCTGTAATGACTATAGAAATGGTCACAGAAATATGAAAAATAAGGCAAGCACTTGAAAAACAATTCACCTTAATGGTGCTATACACTGAGGAGGTGAAAGAGAAAAAAAAATACAATTACTATAGTTGGTTTTCATGACCAAGAAATCTGTAATGTAGTAATGAACAGGAGAAGCAGAAATCTGGAGTACAGAATGATCTAAGAAACACAGAATTAAGTGGTATAGTGAAAGGTGTTGATTCAGAGAAAACCAAGATTAATACAGGCTACAGAAAGCAGAGAGAGCCTCATGGAACTATTGCAACAGGACCATCCTCCAAATAAGCCTCTAAAGTAAACTCCTCATTTCTCCTTGAAGAATTTTCTCTTTCTGGGATAGCTTTCTCTTTGGTCTGGTTCTTTCCTTGCAGTTTTGAACAACTCATCATGAAATTTCAGTTTATTTTTTTTTCTCACTTTCTGTTACCTTTGGTGGTACTTTCAAAATTTCCAATATATACTGTTCTAGTTTTGATTTATCTTCCAAAATTATTTTTTGACCCTCAGAGCATATTAATAAGGAGATTTTTCCTTAAGTGTCATATGATAGCTCCAAAATTTTAAAAATATAACTATAATCTATAAAATGTCTATTATGTCAAATTCTATATCCACCTTGGAACTTTTATTAGAACCCTCTCTGTATTATCAGAGTTGGTTCTCACAAAACTCCAAGAGATGAGCACAATCATTCCCATTTTACAGATCAGGTTATATGATTTACTTATGTTTATCTATCTAGTGAGTAGAAGCATAAGTGTTCTGATTCTAAAACCCTTGTGTTTTTCCCTAAGACCAATACAGCATAAATTTCAATCTAGCTTAGAAGCATCGGAGCCACCCAACAAAATGATGTTAAAATTTGCACATTGTCTTGTTTCCCAAGTATTCGTCTAACAGTTTTCCTGACTTCTTGAAATTTCTCCAACTTCAAAGGGCCATTCTTGCAGGGAAGAAACAAATAAACTTCTGTCTGATCGCTGTGGCTAAGACTTCCAATACTATGTTTAAAAAAATAAAACACTTCTGAATAAAAAATCTTTCTCTAATTCCCCTTTACATAATGAGTGTTCTTTAAACACAGCATATTCTTACCTCTGCAGGTGGAGTCTGTGGCCTGGACCCCATACACAGAAAGGCCCTGTGCTTGGTTTTCAACATCTTGAAATTTTAACAGTTAGATCTTTGAATTTGTGTTTTATAATGGAAGTACTTTGGGACAGCAGAGCATGCATGTGAGCAAAGGAGATATGCACAGTAGAAATGCCTGCCATTGCTTGCCATCGTTTTCGTATACAGTATTTATGACGTCCCATATGCACAAAATTCTGGTAAACTCACAACGTGTGGTAGTTCAGCGATACTCAAATTGAGTGTGTGTCATGTCTACAACTGAGTAGGCAGGGATGCTAAGAGCCCCAAGAGGCCACGTTCTCTGCTTGAACCAGAACTTAGCTGAATAAAGAAACATGAAATGACCAAGGAACCATATGATATTACTTTTATGTGTGTTACTTCCCTATGTTAGTCAACTGCTTAAGCTGAAAATGATATCACTGAAGGAAGCAGAAGGAGGAAAAGCCATACTTCCTTTCCCTTTGATGGTCTGTCTTACACATCTTTAAACCAAAGGTGGAGATCGTAAGCAGAATATATGCTTGTAAAAAAGTGAAATAAAAACAGCTAAATTCAGTTTGTTCAGTTTGTTTCCACTGTCAAGTAAGAAAGAAATACTTTTGCATATACAAGCTAAGAAATATGAATTGTGTAGCTTCGGTCCTACATATAAGATAAAAACTAACATTTTCATTTACAATCAGCATTGCACAATATAAGGACAAATGCTGAAATCCATGCTGATAATTAAATTTTAATTTTTCTTTATTTAGAATGACATTAAATTGCAAACAATAATAACAAAGCCCCCAACACCTTGACATGTTGAGAGAAAGAGACCATGGAGTACAGGAAAAAAAGTTTTGGTATCTTTAATAGTACTTTCTTCCTGCTTCTTAAATGATGGCTCTCACCTTTTCATCCTGCCCCGGGCCTCACAATTTATGTAGTGGGTCTGACTACCACCCTGAGAGTTAGATTTTGTTGGCATTATTTACTCTGATGTATTTCTCTCATTATATTTTCTTCAGTCATTTATTTAATTAAGTTCCATTTCAAACCACAGGAAGAGGAAATCAGCTTTGATATCAAAACACTTGTGACAATAAAGAAACCTGATATTCAGGAATGATCACAATATCTACTGAAATGATTCTTCATACGGCCAATTACTTTAGTCACGGGGTGACAAAATCAGACTGGTGAAGAGGTGAAAATATAAGATTCGGAACTCAGAGGCCAAGAACTAATGATTGTTTTTTCATTCACCAATCATTTAACCTTTGGAAATATGCTCAAATTTGTTGAGCCTCAACTGTGTAAAGGGAAAGATTTCAAAAGGACAATCCTTAAGTAGTTGCCAATTACAAATTGGCAGTGATATATGGACAATGCCCAGCACAATGAGTGTTACATAGCAGGGCTTCAATAAATGAAGGCTATTATAAAATGCTAGGACAGGGCTTCCCTGGTGGCGCAGTGGTTGAGAGTCCGCCTGCCGATGCAGGGGACTCGGATTCGTGCCCTGGTCCGGGAAGATCCCACGTGCCGTGGAGCGGCTGTGCCCGTGAGCCACGGCCGCTGAGCCTGTGCGTCCAGAGCCTGTTGCTCTGCAACGGGCGAGGTCACAGCAGTGAGAGGCCCGCGTACTGCAAAAAAAAAAAGAAAAAAAACAAAAAAAACAAAAAAAACATAAAATGCTAGGACAACCTATTTCTTAAATTAACCTCCATGCCATGGATTTATAACCTTAGATGACATAATGACTAATCCATCTGTGGCTTGTTTGTGAGTACGAAGTGGCAAAACTAGAAATGAAGACATACAAAAAATAAATTCTTGAAATGACTCATTGCTTTCAGCGCTTAGGATATGGTTAATTAATGAAGAGACAAAACAGAAAGAAATTTGCCTGGGGCTGGTACAACTGACGAATGAACACTGATGAATTCTTTCCTGCAACAGTTACTGACTGAATTTCTTAGGTCAAGCAGACAGACTCAATATCCTTGGCTATTTCTCTGTGTAGTACACATAAACAATTTATCTTATTACTATTATAAGTATTATATTATCATTAAGGCCATAGCCTTGAACTTTCGTGCATGCTATGGAAATACTGTCTCAATATCAAGTTCATAGACATTTTGGGAAAAAAAAAGAAGTAGTTAAAACAAACCACCAACTTGTGACTAAATCAACAAAACTAATGCTAATTTTATTTCCTCTCATAATACAGCCTGAGGGCTGAACTGCAGCTTTTTAGAGATACATATTAAAGTGGACTCTTTGCATTTTGAAGCTAATTGGAAATAGATTTAATCCTAAATTATGTTTTGTAAATCACTTTCAGTGTAGAAAAAAAGAAAAAGCACTTTGTGAGAGATGAAATGTGGAGTCAGAGTTCTGGTCCCAAGTTTGCTAAAGGCTCACTATATGACCTAGGACAATTCCTCCTATCTGGTTCTTAACACTTACATAGTTTATTTATAAAATGGGAGGTTGGGCAAGCTTACTTTCATGTTTAATATTCCCAGCAACTTTCATTTACTCTGTGACTCCACATGAGGGAGATTAGTAATGTTTTTTGTTTGTTTTGTTTGTTTGTTTTTGCAGAGCTTTTAGACTATCCCTGTTATAAAATAAAGGTGTACTCAAAGACAAAAGCCATTTTTTTGATAAATGGAAATTTGCCTTCTTCAGTTATCTTTTAGATTCAGTTCCTATAGATCTAAAAGATTTGTTGCACCCAAGTTAACTGACAAGGTCATAACTTTGCAAACATCACATTTATTTGATTCAATCAGCATCAATTACGCCCTATAAACTCTGTAGAATCCTTTCACCTTGAGTGTGGTCAGGACTTGTAAATATTGGGTTGGCCAAAAAGTGCCTTCGGTTTTTAGGTAAAAATAAAAGACACATTTTTCCTTTTCACCAAGAACTTTATTGAACAATGTATTCATCCTTTTGTTCCACTACCTTCTACCATTTTTCAGGCAACTTCATAATTCCATCTTCCCAAAACTTTTTATCTTTTTGAGCAAAGAACTGTTCCAGATGCCTTTTACAGTCTTCCAGGGAGTTGAAATTTTTTCCATTAAGAAAATTTTGTAAAGACAGAAATAAATGGAAATCCGAAGGTGCAATGTCTGGTGAATACAGCGGATGAATCAGAACTTCCCAGCCAAGCTGTAACAGGTTTTGCCTGGTCATCAAAGAAACATGCGGTCTGGCGTTATCCTGATGGAAGATTATGCGTTTTCTGTTGACTCATTCTGGACGCTTTTTGTCGAGTGCTGCTTTCAGTTGGTCTAACTGGGAGCAGCACTTGCTGGAATGAATCGTTTGGTTTTCCAGAAGGAGCTCAAAATAGCCTTCCAATCCCACCATATATGCAACATCAGCTTCTTTGGATGAAGACAGGCCTGTGGTTGGTGGTGGTTCATTTTGCTTGCCCCACGATCTCCTCCATTCCACATTATAGTACAGTATCCACTTTTCATCAGCCATCACAATTTGTTTTAAAAATGGAACGTTTTCATTACGTTTCAGTAGAGAATCACATGTGGAAATATGGTCAAGGAGGTTTTTTTTGCTTAACTTATGTGGAACCCCAACATCAAAGCGATGAACATAACCAAGCTGGTGCAAATGGTTTTCAACGTTTGATTTGGATATTTTGAATATGTCGGCTATCTTCCAAGGGGTATAACGTTGACTGTTCTCAATTAATGTCTCGATCTGATCGCTATCAAGTTCAACTGGACTACCGGACTGTGGAGCATCATCCAGCGAGAAATCTCCAGCACGAAACTTTGCAAACCACTTTCGACGTGTTCGATCAGTCACGGCATCTTCTCCATACACTGCACAAATCCTTTTCTGCGTTTCAGTTGCATTTTTACCTTTCTTGAAATACAAAGCTGGCTACCTAAAAATTCACCAATTTTGATGTCTTTTTTTTAAAATGCACGCTAATATGACAGCTGTCACATACAATCTAACGAAATTGTTTCAAATGCAGTTAAAGACAGCTAAGTGCTACCAGAGCCATCTTACGGAAAAAAACGAGCGAACATCTTGGCCAACCCAATATAACAACGTGTTCACCAATATAACGGGACTTCACTCACATGAGTACAAGAGTATGCTATGTACATGGCAAAGGTGAAGGGATTTTGCAGATGTTATTAAGCCTCTATTAAGTTGCTTTGAAGTTAATTAAAAGTGATATTTCCCTGGGTGGGCTTGACCTAATCAGGTGGGCCCTTTAAAACTGGGACTGGAGAGAAGACGCTGAAACTGCTGACGAGCTCCCCATTCTCTGCCAAAGGTGCCAGCATCACTGTTCTGTTACGCTCTAAGAGGCAAGTTTCCTGATCGCACATGGTTTTTAGTTATTTGCAGAATTTCAATTCACGTCATTGCCAGTTGGTGCCTGTGTAGCTGCATAAAGATGGCGGAAGAGTAAGACGCGGAGATCACCTTCCTCCCCACAGATACACCAGAAATACACCTACACGTGGAACAACTCCTACAGAACACTTACTGAACGCTGGCAGAAGACTTCAGACCTCCCAAAAGAAGAGGGGATTAAGAGCGCTGCTTAAAGGAGCTCCAGAGATGGGCGCGAGCCAGAGATGGGCATGAGATGCTAAGGCTGATGCTGCCGCCACCAAGAAGCCTGTGTGCGAGCACAGGTCACTATCCACAACCCGCTTCCGGGGAGCCTGTGCAGCCCGCCACTGCCAGGGTCCCGGGATCCTGACAGCTCCCCCGGGAGAACGCACGGCACGCCTCAGGCTGATGCAACGTCACGCCGGCCTCTGCCGCCGCAGGCTCGCCCCGCACTCCGTGCCCCTCCCTCCCCCCGGCCTGAGTGAGCCAGAGCCCCCGAATCAGCTGCTCCTTCAACCCTGTCCTGTCTGAGCGAAGAGCAGATGCCTTCCGGCGACCTACACGCAGAGGCAGGGCCAAATCCAAAGCTGAGCCCCTGGGAGCTGTGAGAACAAAGAAGAGAAAGGGAAATCTCTCCCAGCAGCCTCAGAAGCAGCGGATTAAAGCTCCACAATCAACTTGATGTGCCTTGCATCTGTGGAATACATGAATAGACAACGAGTCATCCCAAATTGAGGAGGTGGGCTTCGAGAGCAAGATCTATGATTTTTTCCCCTTTTCCTCTTTTTGTGAATGTGTATGTGTATGCTTCTGTGTGAGATTTAGTCTGTATAGCTCTGCTTCCACCATTTGTCCTAGGGTTCTATTCATCCTTTTTTTAAAAAAATTTTTTTTCTTAATAATTATTTTTTATTTTAATAACTTTATTTTATTTTACTTTACCTTCTTTCTTTCTTTCTTTCTTTCCTTCCTTCCCTCCTTTACACAAGGATTCATCCCAAATTAAGGAGGTGGACGTTGAGACCAAGATTTATGATTTTTTTCCCCTTTTCCTCTTTTTGTGAGTGTGTATGTGTATGCTTCTGTGTGAGATTTTGTCTGTATAGCTTTGCTTCCACCATTTGTCCTAGGGTTCTATCCGTCCGTTTTTTTTTTCTCTTAATAATTATTTTCTGATTTTAATAACTTTATTATATTTTATCTTACTTTACTTTACTTTATCTTCTTTCTTTTTTTCCTTCCTTCCCTCCTTCCTTCCTTCCTTCCTTCCTCCCTCCCTCCCTTCTTTCTTTCTACTTCTACTAATGCTTTCTCTCTACTTTCTCTCCTTTTTACTCTGAGCTGTGTGGATGAAAGGCTCTTGGTGCTGCAGCCAGGAGTCAGTGCTGTGCCTCTGAGGTGGGAGAGCCAACTTCAGGACACTGGTCCACAAGAGACCTCCCAGCTCCATGTAATACCAAAAGGCGAAAATCTCCCAGAGATCTCCATCTCAACAGCAGCACCCAGCTTCACTCAATGACCAGAAAGCTACAGTTCTGGACATCCTATGCGAAACAACTAGCAAGACAGGAACACAGCCCCATCCATTAGCAGAGAGGCTGCCTAAAATCATAATAAGTCCACAGACACCCCAAAACACACCACCAGACGTAGACCTGCCCACCAGAAAGACAAGATCCAGCCTCATCCACCAGAACACAGGCACTAGTCCCCTCTACCAGGAAGCCTACACAACCCACTGAACCAACCTTAGCCACTGGGGACAGACACCAAAAACAACAGGAACTATGGACTTGCAGTCTGCAAAAAGGAGACCCCAAACACAGTAAGATAAACAAAATGAGAAGACAGAAAAACACACAGCAGATAAAGGAGCAAGATAAAAATGCACCAGACTTAACAAATGAAGAGGAAATAGGCAGTCTACCTGAAAAAGAATTCAGAATAATGATAGTAAAGATGATCCAAAATCTTGGAAAAAGAATAGACAAAATGCAAGAAACATTTAACAAGGACCTAGAAGAGCTAAAGATGAAACAAACAATGATGAACAGCACAATATATGAAATTAAAAATACTCTAGATGGGATCAATAACAGAATAACTGAGGCAGAAGAACGGATAAGTGACCTGGAAGATAAAATAGTGGAAATAACTACTGCAGAGCAGAATAAAGAAAAAAGAATGAAAAGAACTGAGGACAGTCTCAGAGACCTCTCGGACAACATTAAACGCACCAACATTCGAATTATAGGGGTTCCAGAAGAAGAAGAGAAAAAGAAAGGGACTGAGAAAATATTTGAAGAGATTATAGTTGGAAACTTCCCTAATATGGGAAAGGAATAGTTAATCAAGTCCAGGAAGCACAGAGAGTCCCATACAGGATAAATCCAAGGAGAAATACGCCAAGGCACGTATTAATCAAACTGTCAAAAATTAAATACAAAGGAAAATTATTAAAAGCAGCAAAGGAAAAACAACAAATAACACACAAGGGAATCCCCATAGGGTTAACAGCTGATCTAGCAGCAGAAACTCTGCAAGCCAGAAGGGACTGGCAGGACATATTTAAAGTGATGAAGGAGAAAAACCTGCAACCAAGATTACTCTACCCAGCAAGGATCTCATTCAGATTGGATGGATAATTTAAAATCTTTACAGACAAGCAAAAGCTGAGAGAGTTCAACACCACCAAACCAGCTTTAAAACAACTGCTAAAGGAACTTCTCTAGGCAAGAAACACAAGAGACGGAAAAGACCTACAATAACGAACCCAAAACAATTAAGAAAATGGGAATAGGAACATACATATCGATAATTACCTTAAATGTAAATGGACTAAATGCTCCCACCAAAAGACACAGATTGGCTGAATGGATACAAAAACAAGACCCATATATTTGCTGTCTACAAGAGACCCATTTCAGACCTAGAGACACATACAGACTGAAAGTAAGGGGATGGAAAAGATATTTCATGCAAATGGAAACCAAAAGAAAGCTGGAGTAGCAATTCTCATATCAGACAAAATACACTTTAAAATAAAGACTATTAGAAGAGAAAAAGAAGGACACTACATAATGATCAAGGGATCGATCCAAGAAGAAGATATAACTGTAAATATTTATGCACCCAACATAGGAGCACCTCAATACATAAGGCAAATACTAACAGCCATAAAAGGGGAAATCGACAGTAACACATTCATAGTAGGGGCCTTTAACATCCCACTTTCACCAATGGACAGATCATCCAAAATGAAAATAAATAAGGAAACACAAGCTTTAAATGATACATTAAACAATATGGACTTAATTGATATTTATAGGACACTCCATCCAAAAACAAAAGAATACACATATTTCTCAAGTACTCATGGAACATTCTCCAGGATAGATCATATCTTGGGTCAAAAATCAAGCCTTGATAAATTTAAGAAAATTGAAATTCTATCAAGTATCTTTTCCGACCACAACGCTATGAGACTAGATATCAATTACAGGAAAAGATCTGTAAAAAATACAAACACATGGAGGCTAAACAATACACTACTTAATAATGAAGTGATCACTGAAGAAATCAAAGAGGAAATAAAAAAATACCTAGAAACAAATGACAGTGGAGACATGATGACCCAAAATCTATGGGATGCAGCAAAAGCAGTTCTAAGAGAGAAGTTTATATCAATACAATCCTACCTTAAGAAACAGGAAACATCTCGAATAAACAACCTAACCTTGCACCTAAAGCAATTAGAGAAAGAAGAACAAAAAAATCCCAAAGTTAGCAGAAGGAAAGAAATCATAAAGATCAGATCAGAAATAAATGAAAAAGAAATGAATGAAACAATAACAAAGATCAATAAAACTAAAAGCTGGTTCTTTGAGAAGATAAACAAAATTGATAAACCACTAGCCAGACTCATCAAGAAAAAAAAGAAAAGACTCAAATCAATAGAATTAGAAATGAAAAAGAAGTAACAACTGACACTGCAGAAATACAAAAGATCATGAGAGACTACTACAAGCAACTCTATGCCAATAAAATGGACAACCTGGAAGAAATGGACAGATTCTTAGAAATGCACAACCTGCCAAGACTGAATCCGGAAGAAATAGAAAATATGAACAGATCAATCACAAGCACTGAAATTGAAACTGTGATTAAAAATCTTCCAACAAACAAAAGCCCAGGACCAGATGGCTTCACAGGCGAATTCTATCAAACATTTAGAGAAGAGCTAACACCTATCCTTCTCAAACTCTTCCAAAGTATAGCAGAGGGAGGAACACTCCCAAACTCATTCTACGAGGCCACCATCACCCTGATACCAAAACCAGACAAGGATGTCACAAAGAAAGAAAACTACAGGCCAATATCACTGATGAACACAGATGCAAAAATCCTCAACAAAATACTAGCAAACAGAATTCAACAGCATATTAAACAGATCATACACCATGATCAAGTGGGGTTTATTCCAGGAATGCAAGGATTCTTCAATATACACAAATCAATCGACGTGATACACCATATTAACAAACTGAAGGAGAAAAACCACATGATAATATCAAAAGAAGCAGTAAAAGCTTTCGACAAAATTCAACACCCATTTATGATAAAAACCCTGCAGAAAGTAGGCATAGAGGGAACTTTCCTCAACATAATAAAGGCCATATATGAGAAACCCACAGCCAACATCGTCCTCAATGGTGAAAACTGAACGCATTTCCACTAAGATCAGGAAAAAGACAAGGTTGTCCACTCTCACCACTCTTATTCAACATACTTTTGGAAGTTTTAGCCATAGCAATCAGAGACGAAAAGGAAATAAAAGGAATCCAAATAGGAAAAGAAGAAGTAAAGCTGTCACTGTCTGCAGATGACATGATACTATACATAGAGAATCCTAAAGATGCTACCAGAACACTACTAGAGCTAATGAATGAAGTTGGTAAAGTAGCAGGATACAAAATTAATGCACAGAAATCTCTGGCATTCCTATACACTAATGATGAAAAATCTGAAAGTGAAATCAAGAACAGACTCCCATTTACCACTGCAACAAAAAGAATAAAATACCTAGGAATAAACCTACCTAAGGAGACAAAAGACCTGTATACAGAAAATTGTAAGACACCGATGAAAGAAATCAAAGATGATACAAATAGATGGAGAGATATACCATGTTCTTGGATTGGACGAATCAACATTGTGAAAATGACTCTACTACCCAAAGCAATCTACAGATTCAATGCAATCCCTATCAAACTACCACTGGCATTTTTACAGAACTAGAACAAAAAATTTCACAATTCGTATGGAGACACAAAAGACCCCGAATAGCCAAAGCAATCTTGAGAATGAAAAACGGAGCTGGAGGAATCAGGCTCCCTGACTTCAGGCTATACTATAAAGCTACAGTAATCAAGACAGTATGGTACTGGCACAAAAACAGAAAGACAGATCAATGGAACAGGATAGAAAGCCCAGAGATAAACCCACGCACATATGGTCACCTTATCTTTGATAAAGGAGGCAGAAATGTACAGTGGAGAAAGGTCAGCCTCTTCAATAAGTGGTGCTGGGAAAACTGGACAGGTACATGTAAAAGTATGAGATTAGATCACTCCCTAACACCATACACAAAAATAAGCTCCAAATGGATTAAAGACCTAAATGTAAGGCCAGAAACTATCAAACTCTTAGAGGCAAACATAGGCAGAACACTCTATGACATAAAACACAGCAAGATCCTTTTTGATCCACCTCCTAGAGAAATGGAAATAAAAACAAAAATAAACAAATGGGACTAAATGAAACTTCAAAGCTTTTGCATAGCAAAGGAAAGCATAAACAAGACCAAAAGACAACCCTGAGAATGGGAGAAAATATTTGCAAATGAAGCAACTGACAAAGGATTAATATCCAAAATTTATAAGCAGCTCATGCAGCTCAATAACAAAAGAACAAACAACCCAATCCTAAAATGGGCAGAAGACCTAAATAGACATTTCTCCAAAGAAGATATACAGACTGCCAACAAACACATGAAAGAATGCTCAACATCATTAATCATTAGAGAAATGCAAATCAAAACTACGAGATATCATCTCACACCATACAGAATGGCCATCATCAAAAAATCTAGAAACAATAAATGCTGGAGAGGATGTGGAGAAAAGGGAACCCTCCTGCACTCTTGGTGGGAATATAAATTGATACAGCCACTGTGGAGAACAGTATGGAGGTTCCTTAAAAAACTACAAATAGAACTACCATATGACCCAGCGATCCCACTACTGGGCATATACCCTGAGAAAACCATAATTCAAAAAGAGTCATGTACCAAAATGTTCACTGCAGCTCTATTTACAATAGCCAGGAGATGGAAACAACCTAAGTGTCCATCATCGGATGAATGGATAAAGAAGATGTGGCACATACATACAATGGAATATTACTCAGCCATAAAAAGAAATGAAATTGAGCTATTTGTAATGAGGTGGATAGACCTAGAGTCTGTCATACAGAATGAAGTAAGTCAGAAAGAGAAAGTCAAATACTGTATGCTAACACATATATATGGAATTTAAGAAAAACAATGTCATGAAGAACCTAGGGGTAAAACAGGAGTAAAGACACAGACCTACTACAGAATGGACTTGAGGATATGGGGAGGGGGAAGGGTAAGCTGTGACAAAGCGAGAGAGAGGCATGGACATATAGACACTACCAAACGTAAGGTAGATAGCTAGTGGGAAGCAGCTGCATTACACAGGGAGATCAGCTCGGTGCTTTGTGACCGCCTGGAGGGGTGGGATAGGGAGGGTGGGAGGGAGGGAGACGCAAGAGGGAAGAGATATGGGAACATATGTATATGTATAACTGATTCATGTATATGTATAACTGGGACTGGAGTTCAGAAACAGGAGTAGGAGCAGCAGATAATTCTCCCATTGACCTTGAAGAAGCAAAATGTCACGTTCTGTAGAGAGTCATGTGAGAGGGAATGGCAGGCAGACTTTAAAAAGCAGGCTGACTGGGGCTGCGCGCTGCAATTCTACAGCCTCAAGGTACTCAATTCTGCCAATAACCAACAAACTTGGAAGATGACCCCAGTGTCAAATGAGACTGCAGCTCTGGCTGATACCTCGATTGCACCCTGGTGAGACCCTGAGCAGATGACGCAGCTAAGCCATGCTTAGATCCCTGATGCATGTAAACTGTGAGATCATAAATGTGTGTTATTTTAAGTCGCTGTAAAAAAGAGTCATTCCTTTTATCGTCTTGGTATAATACAATTTAGATACCACACATAATGCCTTAAATATTGAAAGAGATAAGAGCAGCCTGAACATATGCTCTATTGAGATCTACTGAAGAGAGTTCTCTTCAAACACACTAGACATAAATATTTAAAGTCTCCAGGAGAATTTAATACTATTTATTTCTAGTAACCATTTATGTGGAAAGAACATAAAGCGCCTAATGTAAATGAAGACATTCCTATCATTCAAAAAATCTTGTGATCATATAACTTCCATGCATTTAGACTGCTCCAAAACATTTTTAAAAACACAAGAACTTCTAAAAGTAATAATTAATGTACACCCACATCATTAATTGAAGTTCAAAAGAAGCCTTTTAGAAATGGTGGTTGAGAATTCAAGGCAGAACATAATGGAGAAAAAAACAGAGCAAATGGACCAGATTGAGAGAAAGGAGAGAGTAATGAAGATTAAAAGGAGAAAAAAACTCAATAAAAGCAAAGATACAGATTAAGTAATGTCTTGAGAAAAGCTAGAGAAAATAGCTATATTTAACATTTCATAAATTAAAAGAAATATACCCTTGCTGAGATTCACATACTACAACAAACACTGAATTTGATATATGATTTTGAAATGGCTGGTTTTAAAGTCATGAGAAGTTTGTTTCACCATTATTGTCACCATCTATTAATCAGGTTTGCATGTAAGCCTTTTGGGAAAATCTATTGCTGCCATTATCCCTCTTTATCTACTTTTAGGTTTATACAATTTTTTTTTTTTTTTTCGCGGTACACGGGACTCTCATTGCTGTGGCCTCTCCCATCGCGGAGCACAGGCTCCGGACGCACAGGCTCAGTGGCCATGGCTCATGGGTCCAGCCGCTCTGCGGCATGTGGGATCTTCCCGGACCGGGGCACGAACCCGTGTCCCCTGCATCGGCAGGCGGACTCTCAACCACTGTGCCACCAGGGAAGCCCAACAATCTTTTTTAATAAACAAAAGAGGTTTACCTTAAATTTATTTCTGATACATAATAGGAAGCCAATAGGATCAAATAATGTTAATTTAATTTTAGGATAAGCAAATTTATAATTTAACACGGTTCTGCCATTATTATCATGGAAATATGGTCATGATAAATTATGTGAAAAAAACATTTCGTAAATTTTTTTATAGAATGATTACATTTCTATAAGATAAATAAATAAGCACGTAAACATTTTAGTTGTCTTTTTATATATTTTATGTATGTTCTTGAGGAATATATGCCAAATATAATGGTGATTTTCTTCAACTCGTGGCATTTCCGTTAATTTTTAATTTCTTCTTTACCATATTCTATATTACCTGAACTTTAAATATGAACACCTCTAACTGTAAAAAGTACTTTTTTAAAAATATTGAGATGAAAACTTGCTGAAGAATAAATCCCTAACTAGAATTTATAATTTTCCTCTCATACCCACAGATTTATCTTTCTTCTTTTTTATGCAAAAATACAAGAAAAAGGGAAACAAAGTTCTTTCATATCTTCAGAGCTATATATCTAATATTAGTAGTATTTCAAAGCAGCTGCAGCCTCCGGTTTTTTATTCCCCCGGAATTTTTTTTTTTTTTTAAAAAGAGTAAGCTCCAAATGTTAAACTTGAGACTTAATAAAAAGCAATACAAATATGAACAGTATCTTGCAATGCATCACAGTCTTACTGACTCTCCCATAGCAATTAATACTCGTCACCAACTCTTCATCTTTCAATCTTCTCTCCCAGTCTTCCCTTAGAAACTTGTCTTGAATAAAGAACTAATTATCTGAAAACTAGAATCAACTCAGCAGGAAATTGTTGAGCAATTACATGACCAACCTCTTAATAGTTTGTACATGCGTTTATTCTGTTATTGATTTAAGTAAGGGATTAGAATTTGAAAGAAAATAACCAAAGGGAGAAGCGAACAAGGATCCATATGACTTGCTATGTACCTGAACCACTCACTCAATAGAGGCATCTAGAAGGAAACACACGATGGAGTAGACAAGACAAATATCGTGGATGAGCAAGCACAAATTGTGACTTTCACAGATTCAAAATTTATATAGTATGATTTAATGTTTACATCATTTGTTGGAAAACGTTTTCTAAAGGACTTGGTATAGTCTGATTAAAACAAAAAATTCTGATACACGTACACTATTCGCAAGTGCTTTTTAACATGTAGCACACAAAGAGTACCTGTTATGGGTGTAGTGCGTTGGTGTTGCTGCAAACTTGAGTCCCAGAATCTCAGTGAGAACTTTCAACTGTGCTTATTTGGCCAAATACTTCTAATTAAAGACGCCTACAGAAGCTATGTATTTGGGACACTGTAACTACTACAAAACGGCAATATATAATTTAGTAAAAGGGATAATGAGATCCAAATTTCAAGTTGAGGGCATTTATCTCCAGTTGAATGCATTTACAAAACAACCACAAAGTTCTACAAGAACATTAATTGCCCTCCAAATATTTACTCATAGAGAATATTTACAAAGATATCCTGAAAAGCACAAGAGAAACTAGAGAATAAATGCAGACTTTTTAAAAATTATAAAAGTCAGGCTGAATTCTATGAAGAAATCCAATCAAAAGGTTAAAGTTGTGGGCATTAATGTCGGGAGACAGAATTCTCTACTCCTGATAATTCCTCTAATGAGTCTATCTGCTACGTCATCTTGTCTATGCTAACATTTATTTCACCTCCTTTGCCTTCTGCTGTACTGATGGTGACAGATACGTTGCACATTGGGATTGAAAGATATTGATTGGTCTATCAACAATAAAGTCGTTATCTTGCTTCACAATGGGCAACCACACAAGGGATTCATTTTTATTTAATGTAGGAAGAAGCATATTGAGTTTCCTTATGACAAGATTATTTAAAGCAAATAATTTAATTTTCATGCTTTTTGTGATGGAAGCAACAATCCCTACCCCCAATGATTTTATAGACTATTCCGTTTGCTTAGGAAATCAGTGCCAATTTGGTACATTTCTTGATCTTCCTGTTTTTGTATCCTTTGATACTTCTCTTTTCAAAGACTTTCCCCAGATAATAATTAAGAAAAAGAATTAAGCTTTGTGCTTATTTTCATCCAATGTGTTTATCTATTGACATTCTAGTAGAGGGGAATTTTAATAAGGTTTCTATCTCCCCTCACATTTAAAATAGCAAAGGCAATTTGCTTTGATTTTTTATTTTTACTATTGGGGTTGTAGGCCTTCATTTGGGTATATTTAGAATTTATTTTTTATATTTGCTTTTATTAATAAAAGATTATAAACTGCTTATGATGAACCTAACACTGTCCAGGGTATGGGGCAAGCAGACTGATGGAACTCATTCCTAGACTTAAGGAAATCAAATCAATTGAGTAGTCTGATATGTAAATAATTCTTATATAATTAGATACAATATAAAAGCAACATACTGGAGAGCTTAATGAGTTTTAAAATTTTATTATTAATAAAAGGATTTTTAGAAAAGCCATTTTGATATTTTGCTGAATGGATTTGGTATTCAGACGAAATTAAAATTGTTCTTATTAAGTGGGTGACCTTGAGCAAGTCACTCAATCTCTTTAAGCTACAATTTCCACAACAAACTGTGAATAACAGAACCAAGGTTTGTTGTAAGCATTAAATGAAGTAAGGTAGTTAAGACATTCTTTAAAGGGCTTGGCCAGAAATAATCAGTAAAAGAGAGCTATAATCACTACCACCTTCCTCTTCTTTCCCATTATATTGTCATTC
Source organism: Delphinus delphis (assembly GCF_949987515.2). Classification (NCBI taxonomy): domain Eukaryota; kingdom Metazoa; phylum Chordata; class Mammalia; order Artiodactyla; family Delphinidae; genus Delphinus; species Delphinus delphis. The sequence goes on along the minus strand of NC_082689.1, from coordinate 100,626,597 downwards.
CCATTATTGTCATTACCATCATAAACTCTCTTTTCAAGGAATAGGGCTCATCAGTTGAAAAAGGGAAGATAGAGTCATTTAGGCAAGAGAAGGATATAAGTAGCTAATTATAGATAGAATTCAATGTATACAGAGGGAACAGTGGTAAGAGATGAGTCTGGAAATGAAAAGTAAGGCAAATATTAGGAGAATCTATGGTATACAAAGGAGTTTGAATTTCATTTAGACACAGTGGGGATTCCCTAACACATTTTTAAGCATGTGGATGGCAATTAGATTCATAGTTTTAAAAGCAAACTACTGGCACTAATGAGGATAGATTGAAATAGGGTACAACCAGAGAAGCTACAGTTTGATATTTCTTCTGTGTAGTCATCATTTGTTAATCCAAGAATACTTTTAAAATTATTTTTTCAACTTGAATTAGACAAATTCTACTTCATGTTTTGTCCAACTGTCTGATTCCTAAAACCCATATCTATATCGATATATAGATATATAGATATATATAGATATATAGATATCTCAATTATTTGAGATATGTGGATATACCCTTTGCCATCATTTCACTTGCTCTGCTTTTCCTAAATTGTCTTCTCTTTGGACCCACTTTTGTACTCTGTCCTTTCAATTACCTGTTACAATGTTCTAAATTTAGCATACCCATCTCCAAGGGATGATATTTCAATTAATCACTGAATAAGCATTTACTGTGTGTGAAGTATGGACCGGGCTCCATTCTCATTCGTGCTTCCATTTGTAAATATAATTATAACCTTCATTTTGAGAATTCATTTTTAAGTGATTCTACAAACATTTGCCTCCTTTGAAATTTACTGTGATGGTTAATTTTGTGTGTCAACTTGACTGGGCCATGGGTGCTCAGACCTTTGGTTAAACATTAGTTTGACTGTGTCTGTGAGGGTGTTTCCGGAAGAGATCCGCGTTTGAATCAACAGACTGAGTAAAGCAGATTGCCCACCTCAATGTGGGTGAACCTCATCCAATCCATCGAAGGCCTGAATAGAACAAAAGGCAGAATAAGAAAGAATTTGACATCTCTGCCTGACTGTTCTCAAGCTGGGACATTGCTCTTCTCCTGCCTTTCAATTCAGGCTAGGACTAGAACTTAAACCACTGGCTTTCCTAGTGCTCAGACCTTTGGACTTGGACTAGAACTACGCCATAGGCTCCCTTGGTTCTCGAGCTTGGAGACTGCAGTTGTTGGACTTCTCAGTGTCCATACAATTTCCTTATAAAGAATCTCTTTTTCTCTCTCTCTCTCAATCTCTCCTCGCTCTCATATATTTATATGATATACACATACATATATTCACATGTATGAATATGACTAACACATGAATAACAGAAAAAAGCAGTATCTGTTTCCAGCTATTGCCTGCTTACTGTATGTCAGGCCCTCTGCTATATATTTCATTTACCAAATAATTGATAGTTTACTTGGTTCTCAGTTTCTTCTTCTGTAAAATGGGTACAATTATTGTACCTAAATAATAAATTTATTGGGATTGTTTAAAAGCATTAAGTTGTATAAAGCACCTGCAAGCGTGACTGGCATATACTACATACTCAATTAATATTAGCTATTTTTGTTATTCATTATATCCTCACAATACTCCCCCTTTATATTATAGCTGAGAAAATCACGCTTCAAAGATGAAAATTAAATTGTCCAACATCACAAAGTCAACTGCAGGGTCTAGATTTGAATTCACACGTCTGAGCGTTAGGACATGCTCTTAACCTATAGATGCACGTGATGCACTCCAGAGAGGCTGTGAGAAAGGATCATTACTTTTCATAGCTAGAGAAACCCTAAACTCTGATTCAGTTCAACACTGTTAGCTTGAAGAATTGAGTATGCCACTATTTGTCGATAGAAAGTTTGAAAATTTGTGAAATTTGAAAAAGCTGCTCAACCATGGAAGGTATCTGCCCATCCTCTTTAGAGCAAAATTTTCAGTATAAATGGAGGCTAGAGAATATGTTTCAAGGAATATGCCATCTCTCTCTTATGCTAATCCCTTCATAGTGTGATCAAAGTTGATGTACAGATACATCTCTCTCCACACTGGAAGACAGTATTGCATTACCCATGGACCATCCCTGTCATATTCATCCTTCTTACCTTGCTATATGTGGGCAACATTTTGGTCTCTAGGATAGCCATTTCTAAAAATATCAGTCAGTTTCTCTCCCTCTTTCCAATTCTTTGACTAGAAAATGAAAATTACTTTTCTTCCTCTAATTGCTTAATAAAAATTAATTGACTTTTTATTTGGGTGAACCATTTTAGAAGATGATTCAGAGCAGAGAGGGAAAAGAGGACAACAGAAGGAATGAAAGTTCCCAGTTATATCCTAAGAAAGCTTATAATGGGACACCCTACCTTTCATTTTCAGGATCATTAATTTTCTTCCAGTTTACCAACTAGAAAGACTAATTTAGATGTCAACTTTATTATACAAATAGGGTTGAGTGAACCAGTACTGTTTCGTTGGCTTGTTTGTTTTGCTCTCTCTTTTATATAAACTTGTAGTTTCCATTCATTCCTTCTTTCAAAAAAAAAAAAGTTTTATCCCTGTTTACTACTAGGTGATGGAGGGACACAGAGATAGACAAGACTCAGACCCTTCTCTCAACCTTTGAATCATCTGTAAGATAAAAAGAAAAAGAAAAGCATGAAAATACTTTACAAAACTGGATGAAGTTGCTTGGTGGTGACACAGTACAATGGATGGTGGAATAGGGCTCACTGTCAGGGGCTTTGGGAAGGTCTGAGGAGGAGGGGATACTTGAGGTGAGTCTCATAAAATGAGTAGGAGTTCTTTCTTTCCTTCTTCTTTTTCGTCTTCTTTTTTAAGTGCTGCTAGAAGCAGAAGTGCATGGCCAAAAGCAGGACACCCAGGGGAGCAGGGAGTGTGTGAGGATGACTCTAGATCAGCATTGCTAGAGCAGAAGTCACCATGGGAAGAAGAGAGAGATGAGGCTGGAGGGCAAGGAGGGGCAATGATGCAAAGATCAGTGTGCTACTCTAAGCAAAAAATAATTCTGAAAACAATACAAAGATACCCTATGTTTTTTTTCAGCAGATGGGTTATAAGCCAAAATATATGAGACAGCAAGAGGGAGGAGATATGGGATATATGTATATGTATAGCTGATTCACTTTGTTATAAAACAGAAACTAACACAGCATTGTAGAACAATTATACTCCAATAAAGATGTTAAAAAGTATATACATATGTGAGACAGAGCAATCGCTTTGGCAGCAATATGTAGAATGGATTAAAAAGAGAAACTATAGTCATAATCAGGCTGATAAATAAATACTTCAATTATTTAAAAAAACAGTCAAAATACAATTATCCTTATGGGATGCCATATGCCTTACCCCCTCGCCACCCTTCACCAGCATGCACCTTTGTCATGACACATACTTTTCAAGATCGAGGAGATAAAAGTTGTCACGTCAAAACAGTTACTCAGTGAAAACTTTAAGATGTTCCCTGAAATAATCACATTAATAGGAAAGCTTTTGGCAGCACATGATTCAAGCCGAAGCGAATAAAAGGCACTTTCTATGCTAACACATATATATGGAATTTAAGGGAAAAAAAATGTCATGAAGAACCTAGGGGTAAGACAGGAATAAAGACACAGACCTACTAGAGAATGGACTTGAGGATATGGGGAGGGGGAAGGGTAAGCTGTGACAAAGCGAGAGAGAGGCATGGACATATATACACTACCAAATGTAAAACAGATAGCTAGTGGGAAGCAGCCGCATAGCACAGGGAGATCAGCTCCATGCTTTGTGACCGCCTGGAGGGGTGGGATAGGGAGGGTGGGAGGGAGGGAGATGCAAGAGGGAAGAGTTATGGGAACATATGTATATATATAACTGATTCATTTTGTTGTAAAGCAGAAACTAACACACCATTGTAAAGCAATTATACTCCAATAAAGATGTTAAAAAAAGGCACTTTCGAGTATCAAATACTTCTGAATAAAACAGCCCAATGACAGAAATTCTAACTGGTTAAAATCTTTGGTTCAAAATCTACTCTTAAAGTGAGGCCATCAAAGAGGAAGTTGAGTATCATTTATAATATAGAAATTATTTGTGCCAACAAATTAGTACATGCCAAATGAAAATATTCACTGCTTTGTAGTCTTTGCTTTCTGCCAACAAATCAGAAGTTTGTTGAATTTATACATTTGACATGCTATAAACAAAAATATGTTTTAGTTCTCCCATAATGGAGGAAATGTGATATTTGACAGATGACATTAACAGCAGCCAGCATTTTTTGTCAGGTATTAAAGGTGGAAACAAAGTCTCTGGCTGGTTAGAAGCCAATGTGTAGGAAAAAGAATGGAAGTATATTTATGTTCTCAGTATATGAACTAATATGAATAACTAAAGAATATGTACTCTGAAAATATGAGGCGCATTTCCATTCAAATTAAATAGTATACGGCATAAAATATAGCACATGGTAATGAAAAATCCATGTGGTGAGAGAATGTAAAGTTTAATTGAATTCTCTCTCCTTTTTTACCACTGAAAGCAGAACACTGTTGACACCAAAGTTTATTTTAAAGTATTCTAAAAGCAACATCTTATTTTAAAGGTAATATAAAAAAATGAGAAAATTAACAAGACACTGATCAATGACTTCCCCCCAAAATCATGTTCCTATATAAGGAGTATTTTGAAGGAGGAATAAAGATTTAAATACAAAAATATGAATACAGCAAATTTTAAGCTGTAGTTTCTAAAATGCCTTTTGTGAAATTAATATTATGCAGGAAATATAATATTCTCCATAATAAACTCCCTTCTTACTTTGTTGATTGTCACTTAGTTCTGTCAAAGTCCATTATAATCCCTTTGATTGTTAATGAACTCTGAAAAAGTTACCTAAGAATAGCTCCTCTCACTTATACTGAATGTTTGAACCAAATACTCTGGCCATTTATAAGCATTAATTCACTAAGGCTTCCAAGGAAAGATACATTAATAGTCTTATTCTTACTGTTGCACTGTTTCCTCTCTTCTCTCCCCATGCTGTTGAATTCTCTCTAGGTTTTACTGTTTTCTTCCCACTAATGTTGGAAAGATACATTTTTAGGAGAATAATCATAATAACATGGGCTCATCTATGCCAGTACCTCTGCCTGGTCTTAATTACTGCTTTGCTATCCAGCTGGGTTGGTGTGTCTACCCCCATTAATCTGTTACATTTGGCTCATTCTACTTTTGCTAGGCGCTAAGAAAACAAAGATGAATAGTAAGGATTATCTGTGTGATTTCAATTATTCTTTGCTTTCCAACTGGGTTGGAATCTACTCCATTAATCTGTGAACTCTCACCTCACTCTACCTTTGCTTTTATAAGTTCTCATATAGGTTCTCCCCTCCCTTGGTAAAACTGATGTAAATTGGTTAGGACATCCTAGCCTTCACCAAGTTCTACTGGATTAATTTTAAATAAAGGAATCATAAATGCCCACCATACTTCCCGCTCTCGTGGATCCTTCTTACGATCCCTTAGTGGGCTATTGCTTTTATTTATCTTGGTAAGCTAGACTGGGGGAGAGAGGTCCCTTGCTATCACTCTGGCCATACAAAGTAACAGCATAAAATAAGTTCTTCCTTCTTAGCATAGGACAGAAGTGATGAGAGTTTTCACTGGGTATATTTAGTCACGTCCTCATCCAAATTATCACAGCCCTGTGTTTATTAAATTTTATCATGTATTATTTTTAACACAGCATTTATCCTGTTATATTTTAATTATTTGTACTCCCTATAGCAAAGACCTTGCTTTGTATAATACTATATCTGAAGTCCCTATCACAGTACCTGGCCCCTAAATTATTATCTGTTAAAAGAACTAATGAATGAGTGTAATAATTGTATAGCTGCTCGGAGTGGTTTAGAAAATTTCCCCCCATGTGCCATTTCATCCTCAACTGCCTACTTCTGCGCCTTAAATTCTGGAATTAGAAGTGCATTTCTATGAGTAATGCATGTCAAATCAGTTCTACGCATGAGAGGGGTGGTCTTCCTTCTCTGACTGCTCCACACCAAAGAAAGAAAACGTCCTGATGTGCCTTCAAATTCTATGTTGCCTTCTTTCTTCTTTCTGTCCATACTTCTGAAGCCCATAGAGACTGTAAACATATAAATAAATCTCTAGTCTCCAGAGTGAAGTGAATGGTTTTCCTTTATCTCAATTTGATGGGAATAACTTCTTATGGCTACTATAAAAGGAATGTACCTTACTTCCTATTCATGACCTACCGCTTTTGATTAGTTTATACACAGTGATCTACCTCATCTGTTGAGACGGATCCAGGAGCAAGCAGTGTGCACACAGTGGCAGAAAAAAAATGCATTAGGAAGAGATTTTACAGAATTCTGAAAATGCTAGATCTGAAAGGAACTTAGTAATGGTACAATTCAACATCTTCAATTTAGAGAGGAGGAAATTGAGGTTAAAGTGTTTCAGCTTTCTCAAAACTTGCTTGAAAACAATTTCTAAACTGCCAAAGTGAAATATTTTGATAATAAGATTCACTCAGAAGATCTAAGAGTATTTTAAAGTGATGTCAAACAAAATCTTTCATTATAGCCACCTACATGATATTCTCTTACCACGATATTAGCTGAGGCGGACAAAGGAAATATCTAAATGTATGTTAAATACATGCACACATAAAAACCACACGCAGACACATTCTCACCCTGTGTCTTAATGGTACTGCATCTTACATCCCATGTATAGGACACTGGTGTTTCAGCACAAGTAACAGTGCAGATGGAATTGACTGAATTATCACAGATCTCCTGAGAATCAATTTTATTTTTTGTTTGTAGATTTTCGTTCCTTTATCTGTTAATTTTACTAATGTATTATAAATCTCCCATTTGTTAAGTCCTCAATCCTTTTCTTACCAAGAGTAGGCTGTGTTCCCATTCACAGTGCTAATAGCCCCATTTTAATGATGTTTAAGGATCTAAATAGAATGTGCTATTTTGTCTGACTTTCTTGGTTTTCACGAGCATTTTAGACCAGGGAGCAGTGTGCCACGGTCTGATCTCCATTAGTTTCAGACAGAAGCAGGACCAGTATAGTAACTGACTTATAATAAGTACTAAATAAAATCATAAATAGGAAGATGGAAAGAGAGCAGAATGTGTGTGTGTGTGTGTGTGTGTGTGTGTGTGTGTGTGTGTCTCTGTGTGGTGGGAAAGGAAATATATATGCTTATCAGTTATTAGTCAGGGTTATAGGTTATATATTTGGTCCATTTAACAAAAGCCAAGCATTGTGGCTTAACATAGGTTCTTCTATCTTTCCTGACTCTGAAAGCTATACTGTGCCTTTTGTCCCAGTAATTATTGCCTCATGATCATGACATGAATGCTCCAGTTTTACCTTAATATTTTATGTAGGAAAAAGAAAAAAGGAAGTAGAAAGAGTTGGCAAATCTTTCCTAGAAATCCCCAATAGATTTCTACTTATATAACATAGGAACATAGTCTGTCATATGGTGAACCCTTTTGCAAGGGAGACTGGAAACTTAAAGATTTTATTTTATTTTAAAATAATTTTAAATATGTCTAATTTTAAAATTAGACATATAGCCACTCTGAATTATATGAAGTTTTTTATAGTAAGGAATAAGGGCATATGACATGTTTTATGTATAGGTGAGTTTCGTTTTCCACAATTTCAGGTAAATTGTTTCTCCTTCATAACTCAAATTTTACATGATGAAGATGAAGAGTTTAGATTAAACAAAGGATTGTAAACCCATATGATTACAGAGTCCAGACAGATGATGTAAAAAGAAAGTGGCTGAGAAGGATTGTGAAACCCTGGGGATCAAGGACACACCTGAAAGGGGAAGTAACTTCTCACCTCCACCTGATTACGATCATGAAAAATGTGCATCAGATCTACTAAATTTTCCAAATAAATTGAAAATTACCATCTTTGTGTCAAAATTCACCATTTTCATTTTATTTGTTAACTAATTAGTTGGCAAAACACATCTGGGGGCTGGACTTGGCCTTTCAGAAAAGAGTTTAGGACTTCAAAGCACTATCAATCTTCAGGACCCTTTTAGCTCAAAGAGGCTTTGTGTCTCAGCTTCCTGTCTGACTCCATTACAGGATATTTTCACAGCATCACCAGGGTGAACACCTAAAGTAACACGGGCAATGCTGTAAACCCAAAAGGCAAGTTCCTGTGCAGTTTGCCTTTGGAGCCTGACTTGTTCACCATTGTAAAGAAACGTAGAACCCAACTATGTTGTTGGATATGTTTGTGTTTCAACATAAATAATTATACCTTTGGTGAGTATTATTTACACAAACTGCATTAAATTATGAGGACTTATACTGGCTGCCAAACTCAACCCCACATAACCACTCCTAGTCAATAAATAGCTAAACCAAGAATATGCTTCTTTCCTGTAGGTTAGACGCAGTAAAGATTTTGTAATTTATGTGATAGTTAACCACAGGTGGTTTACAGTGTGGAACTGGATTTAGAAATGTTGAGTGTATTGCAGAGCATGAGAATCAACTGACCTGCTTGGCCAGTTAGGTGCTGATGATTTGTGACTATGACATGGACAGGAGAACACCAGCAAAGAAGAGCACAGAGCTATGTGAAGAATCTTTAAATAGACGTCTAATGCATTTTTTCACCAAATGTTCCAAACTGGAGTGTTCAGAAGATGATTTGCCTTGTCCAAAGCTAACTATGACCAGGTACAAAATAACTGACTAAGCCCATCAGTGTCTGGTACATAGCAGGAACTCATAAGTATTTCTAAAATTGTACTGAAAATATAGATATGCTGAAGAGTACAAGTAATTCTTGTAACTTAAAAAGGACAAAGGGGACTTCCCTGGTGGCGGAGTGGTTAAGAATCCGCCTGCCAATGTAGAAGACATGGGTTCGAGCCCTGGTCCGGGAAGATCCCACATGCCTCAGAGCAACTAAGCCTGTGCGCCACAACTACTGGGCCTGCACTCTAGAACCCATGAGCCACAACTACTGAGCCTATGTGCCACAACTACTGAAGCCCGCATGCCTAGAGCCTGTGCTCTACAACAGTAGAAGCCACTGAAATGAGAAGCCCGCGCACCACAACGAAGAGTAGCCCCTGCTCGCCACAACCAGAGAAAGCCCACATGCAGCAACGAAGACCCAATGCAGCCAAAAATATAAATAAATGAATAAATAAATAAAAAGGACATTGGAGAATAATTTTATTGATATAATTTCATACGTGCTCTATGCCCCTAATATTGTCCTATATTCTAAGTCAGACACCTTACCTTTTGTATTAAGCTACGATATCATGGTTCCATCTTTATTCCCCTTTTTAAATCTTTGGGCAAAATATGTATTTTACAATCTGCACAGGTAGACCCTTTGAGGCTTCCATTTTACTGTCTCTCTGCAAATTTTCATGCTACTACTGTTCTTTATTAGCAATCATATTAACTATAAAATACAATGAATTGATTCTTTAAATTCTCTATGCAGCCAAAGTAGCCAGTGTCACAGTGGAGTGCCTTGAGCAATTAAGAAGAAAAATTACGCTGACGGTAACTTTGAACTACAGTGATGAGTTGTACATATTGTAACAGCTTATATGAGACTAGCCCACTATGGCTATCAATTGCACTGCATATCAAGGTCACACTTGCTCTTCCTACCTTTTTTTCAGATAATTTTGATGCTAGGGCCAAGACTGACTTTAACTGCTAAGTCAGAGGAAATGAAGTAAGTTGAGTTTATTCATTCATTTTTTTCTTAATGTATGTTAAATAATTTAAATGACTTCATATTTCGTGGGATATTACATACCATCTTTTTTTTTTTTTTTTTTTTGCTGTACGCGGGCCTCTCACTGCTGTGGTCTCTCCCGTTGCGGAGCTCAGGCTCCGGACGCGTAGGCTCAGTGGCCATGGCTCACAGACCCAGCCGCTCTGCAGCATGTGGGATCTTCCCGGACCGGGGCACGAACCCATGTCCCCTGCATCGGCAGGCGGACTCTCAACCACTGCGCCACCAGGGAAGCCCACATACCATCTTTTGATTCTTAATAGCAATCTACAAATAGGCTTTCTGATGTGACAGATACAGCCAATACAATAACTGAATGAATAACCAAATAAATATTTGGACAGGTTATGTAAACTTTTCTCAATAGTATATTTTAAACCCATAACAGAAATATGTCTGTATCAGCCAGTGTTCTCCAGAAAAACGGAACCAGCCAGATGTTGATAAAAAACATGCTGGTTTTATCAACATCCTGTTGATGACATATTTATTTAAGGAATTGGCTCACATGATTGTAGAAGCTTGCCAAGTCCAAAATCTGATGGGGTAGGCTGGCCATCTGGGGACTCAGAAAAGAGATGCAGTTGGAGTCCAAAGGCAGTCAGCTGGCAGAATTTCTTCCTGCTCAGAGGAGCTCAGTCTTCGTTCTATCAGGCCTTTGAGGCCCACCTACATCATGGCGAGCACTCTACCTTCTCAAGGTCCACTGATTAATCTCATCCAAAAAATCACCTTCACAAAAACATCCAGAGTACTGTTTGACCATATATCTGGGCACAATGGCCCAGCCAAGTTAACCTGTAAAATTAAACATCCCAGTGTCTTATCTGTTAAACATCATCATATTGTATTTATGAGGCATTGCCTCATTTCTATTTAAATTTGTGCCCATCTTGAGAACAAAAACTATATTTTGATTAGAATTATAATAATATAACATGCAAATATATTTATAATTATTTTATCTAACAACTGAAAAGCCAATGACTTGGAAACTAATGCCCTATTCATCCTTTCTCTGTGAGCTGCAGAGGATTATTTTTAAGTGATCAGCTTAAATTCTGCATGAGCTTTCTGCTCATTACTCCAGGTGCCTAAGGGAGAAGTTGGTTCCAAGGCCAACTAATATGCTCTATTTCATTATTTCAGATCCTGTGGCTGAAATGCATGTTTCATGAGACTATGATATATAGAATGGCATAAAAAAAAGGTTTTCATTGGGGCCACTTATATCCCATAATTTCCCTGAATCTGGCCAGTTACTGACCTATCACATATAAGTTTGTCTCTCCCATTTGTTTATTCATTTATTTATAATGACAGACGTTTATATGACAGACACTCTTCTAGGAATTAGGGATACATGACAAAGACATCAGCACTACTGAGCTTACACTTTAGTAGCAGGAAACTAATAATGAACCTATAAACTAGTAAGCAAATAAATTTAGATAGTGGTAAGTACTATGAAGAAAATAAAAGAGGACAATGGGAGACAGAAGGAGTTTAGGCTAATTGATTTAGGGTGGTTTAAGATTTCTCTGAAAAGGTAATACTTGAACAAAATGGGAAGAGCAAAGATGAAGGTAGGAATGAGCTGGGCACATCTGACATTAGGAAAGCAAGTTTGTGATGCTGGAATGTAGAGAACTAAAGGGACACTGGTAGGAGATGTGACCTGGAAAAACAGGTGAGGACAAATCACGTATGGCCTTGAAGCCATGGCAAAACTTGTACTGATACATTCTCATTGCAAGGGAATGACAGGCTCTAAATTACTCTGACTAGATAATGGAGTCTTGAGGAAGCAGACAGGACAAAACTATTAGTGAGCCGATGAGCCATGATGCTTGGGCTAGTAGAGCTAGTAAAAAGCATCCAGATTTGGAACCAATGAAATTGTTGCTGATGTAAGAGTGCTTTCCTATATGCTGTATGTACATCATAAAATATATATGACTTTATGTATTTTCAAAGATATTCTACATTTTTTATCTTGTTATTCTTAGCAGGAATTCTGCAAGGTGCAGAAGAAAGATAGTTTTACCATCATTTGGTGAATGGAGAGTAATAGAACAAAATTAAGGTTGAGGGACCTGAACTTTGTAGTTTATAAATTAATGGTGTATAACATCCCCATGTAAAGACAATCCCCTGCAAAAGTATCTTTCACGTAGAAGAATTATCTAATTCCCAAGGCAACTCAAACAATCAGACGAGCTCTGATTGTTAGAAAGCTACCCAGCAAACTAGTAGTTCTTGTAAAGCTTCCCAGCAGAGTCTAAATTAGAATACAGGGGCTCCAGGTCACATTTCAGCTGCCACAGCCAGGCTCACCTCTAAGGCTGCAATCTGATTCCACAGGTTTCTCGCTCACACTCACCTATTCCTTCAAAAATATCAATACAAATAATTCAGCCAGAGTCCACAGTACTCCTCTCAAAAAGATAGGTAAAGAAAGTTAGGTTTTGTATATTAACTGTGCAATTAATATCATTTAAACAAGCCAGATTTTTTTAGAAGAAATGTGAATGCTCCACGAGCTAACGACCCACAGATAGGACATAAGTCATATGCAGGACTTTTTCATTGTATGTGGTGGGTTCACAGACAGGGAGGAGAAGATGGAACAGGAAACAGGACAAGTGTGAGGTTCTTTTCTTGGGAGGCCTTTTTTCAGACCCTTGCTTTGTCTATTACTTGTCTGCTTGTTTTGGGAGTGGTTGAGGCATTTGAGCCTCTAGGATTTTTCTTAGAAATCCACATAGACTTAGCTTAATTGGAGAACAATATTACTCGTTCTTCCTGGAGGGGTCTCACTCATGTTTGTTTGGCAAGAAGGTACGTAATATTCAGCAAGCCTGACCTTTTTACCACATTAAACAGCTCAAGGATACTCTTTGGAGCCAAACAGATCTAAATTAGAATATGGACTCGATCACTTATTAGATATGTGACACAAATCATTTATTTGCCATCTCTAGCCTCAATTTTTCTCTTCCCTAAAAAGTAGCAGTATTTCTTTCATTAGTCAGCTTTTTAAAAATTTAATATATTTTTCTATGTCTCTATTTAAGTCACTGGTCTCAAAAAGGGAATACAGCAGTGCCTGTAAAGGACCTGGCACATGTCTGGGATAAACTAGCCACTCTGCAAGTGTAAGTTTCCAAACTACACTGCCCAGAAGAACCATCTAAGAATCTTGCTAAAAAGACAAATTCTTGAATCCAAACCCCAGAGAATTCTGATTCCTAGGTCTATAAGGAAGTTCCAGAAATCTACATTTTTAACAAATACCACAAAATTTCTGGAATTAATTTCCTTCTAATTATATTTGGAGAAAAAAAGGAAACTGCGGCAAATTTGACCTTCATTCATCTATGACCTCTAATCAGCTCAGAGGTAAGTCTCACTCTCCTTTGGCTCCTAGCACAAATCATCTCATCCTTGACCTTTTACATACTAGCATGACATAAAACATAAGGACAGAAGTTGTCTGTCTGGACGCTTTTCTTTCCTGTCTGCTCTCTTTTGGGTGATAGATTCTTTGTATATAGCACCTGACTTATTCCCTGTAATTATTATTGGTCTTTCTTGCTAGTTTACATACTGTTTTAGACTCCTAATCATCCTAAATTACATGGACATCATCAGCTTCTTACTAGAGTTGTTTTATCCTGTTAATACTGGGTACTGCATTTGTAAAATACCCTTTTCCCTATGGCTCCAGTTAGAGATGACGGAAGAGAAACATTTGTTAGATATGGAAGGTAGAAGAGAAACAGAAGCCAGCACTTTCAGAAGGTTATCTTAGGAAAGACACATTGATGGATAGACATAGAGGTACATGGTATATCCCAGCTTGTTCTCATTCTCCTCTTTGAAGCCAGAGCCTCTTTCCAGGTGGTGGTCCTGCTGACCAATGGCAGCCTCAGACCTATCACTGAGCACATGGCTGTGGACCCACAGAGGTGGCAGCTCCCCAAAGAAATATTTTCCTATAGATTTTGCCTTAAGTGCCCTCTTTAGAGCTCCACTTTGGTGGTAGACACGTTCGGTTTCTTCCGTTTGTCTGCAAGCTCTTACCTATGTACCTGGGCCAGTGCTTTAGACAAATCTGTTAGTGATTCTCTTTGTAATCCTCTTATTCCCCATTAAAGACTTTCACCTCATCCGCTGCTCCCACGTTTATGTGGAGTGTAATTCTTATAATAAACCCCTATGCACACAATGATTTAAGTAGCACTGATTTGTTGACGGAAATCAGAAGAACGCACACACTAAACCAGCTCAACTCTAAGTCCAGACCCTTCACGTTTTACAGTCCAGAGGGGGACATCAAAGGAAAACTCCACAGGACAACTGAAACCTAACATATTTTAAAAAGTAGCATACCAGGTTATTTTGAGTGACCTACAGGGAAAAATACATAGAATCCTTCAGGCATTCCTATTGTATTTCTAGAAATCAATATTGATATTTTAGTCACAGAACTTTTACCTGACATTTTGGCCTAGAATTCAAGAATTAAAAGAGGAAAAGCCGAATTCTCTCTCCTGGACTTCTGCTTTACATGCACTTGTATCTGCCCTTAGAGATAAATGCCAAGGCTGATGTGTTAACCTTCTTCCTGCACGGTTGGCCATCACCGAAAGAGTTCAGCCTTCCAGATTGCAATCACATAGAACATCACCAGAATTAAATCACCCATTACCAACCCTTCAAGCACAGTCTTAGTAAATGTACACTTAGAATTCTGAGTAAGTTTTGACTAAACAAGAAATGTGCAATCAACTGATAGACTTCAGTCTCATGATACTTTTCTTTCCAAAGAATCGCAAAGCAGCACCCATTAAAATTAGGCAGAATCACAGATGCATATGAAACTGCATATATCAGAGATTTTCACAAGGCTTATGCAGTGGAAGAGTAATCTCTGAATTCCAAAGATTTTATTAACTTTCAGATTCTCTTCTACATTCTATACTTAAATGTAACACGGAATCAGATTTCTGGATATTATTCTACACACCATCCTCTTACTTTACACAATTTGAAGCCTTCACTCTTAAATTACATTTTTGAATTATACCAATTGAATGCCATATATGCAGTGGTCGTACGAATTATACTGGAGATCACACACTCTATTCAGGCTTAAATGGACTTCACACAAGTTTGGTTTGACTGGCATCATCACCATTCCTGTCAATTGGTGAGAGCTATGTCTAGACCTGACTTAGGTAAGTAACCCCCCTCCCTCGAGAAAGGGAAATATAATCAGTCTTATGCCTATGAAACATGTTCTATTTCTGGTCTAGTAAATTCAATAATATTTTCAGTCTTAGTTCTCATAAAATAACATTTATTCATAATTTGGAGCTGCTGAGTTTCTTCACCTGTTAGAAATCCTCTCCCAATAATATACTACATTGGTTTTCTAAACTCCCCAATGTTTACAATGTCATTGTTGCCCAGTCTTCCTCTATCACTTGCATTGCATTTTTCATGTTTCTCGAGGTTTTATTGTTTTTCTCCTCTAGTTTTGAGTGTTTGTACCTTACGTTTATCCTTTCAGTAGTTGTCCTAATTTAACTTAAAAAGGATAATTAAGTTACCCACTTTCCACACCATGCAAGGACTGTCATATACTTTACTCATGTTCCTGTAGGTGATTTTGTCATCACAGTTGGTTTTTTTTTTTATGTTCTAAGAAGATTTTTTTCTCTTCACATAATTTCAAATTATTATTGTCTTATACAGTCATTTGTTTAGCTTTAACCACATATTTACCAACATAATTGCTCATAATTTCTTCTTGCATCTCTACCTTTCCATATTGTACGATTTTCCTCGTGCCTAAATTAAACCTTTAGAATTTCTTTTATTAAAGAGACTTTTCTTTTGGCTTATCTCAGCCTGTACGCTTAAAAATGTCTTTTTTTCACCCATACTCGTGAAAGATATATTACTGGGTATAGAACTGTAAGCTCACTGAAAATATTATTCCACTATTTTGGGGTATCTCTTGGTTGTTGGTGAGAGGTCTGTTTAATTAATTACCCATCTACTGTAGTCTTGCATTCCTCCGGAATCTTGTAAGATCCCATTTTCTTTTGATTTTTTTTTTTTTTTTTTTTTTTTTTTTTTTTGCGGTACGCAGGCCTCTCACTGCTGTGGCCCCTCCCGTTGCGGAGCACAGGCTCCGGACGCGCAGGCTCAGCGGCCATGGCTCACGGGCTCAGCCGCTCTGTGGCATGTGGGATCTTCCCGGACCGGGGCACGAACCCGTGTCCCCTGCATCGGCAGGTGGACTCTCAACCACTGCGCCACCAGGGAAGCCCCTCTTTTGAATTTTGCAGTTTTTTTATGATATCTATGACATGGGAATAGAAATCTGTCTCCCTCCTTATGTTATTTCTTGATAACGATCGATCTGTTTTTCACATTTAGGTATAATGTAAGTTAATTATGATTTTTTATTTTCAGATTTTTCAAACTTGAAGGAAAATTGAAAGAACACTATAATAAAGACCTGAATACTACTAACTTAGATTCACAAACTCGCAAGATCTTGCTATATCTGCTTCATCTCTAATTCTATACACACACATACACACACACACACACACACACACACACACACAGCTGTTTTCCCAAGCAATGTAAAGTAGACTGCATACATCATGATATTTCAGCATGTCTCTGTCAAGAACATATGACCACAACACCATACCATGCCCAAGAAAACTCAAGCTTAACATTATCCAACACAGAACCTATATTTAAATTTCACCAGTAGTCATATAAACATTATATATGTATATATATATAATTTAATACAGGATACAAATTCAATATTATATTAGACTGTTATGCCATTTTAGTCTTCTCTAATTTAGAATGACTGATCTGATTTCCCCTATTCTTCTCATACTGAATCCTTTGTAAAGTCCAGACCAGTTGTCCTGCAAAACACATCATTCTATTGAAAAAGAGCCCTCCCCCACCTTTATTCTTTCTTCTGTATCTCTTGTATCACTATGGGCACATACATGGATTTTTTTTTATATGCTATTCTATATTTTTCTTATTGATGCTATATATTACTAACTAGGTCAATGAATTCCCTATACACAATATCCGTACCCTCTCTCATCCTATTAATCTTTGAGCATCAGACTCACCTTGTTCTTTCCTGTTCAGACCTGAAACCAGCCATTTCTTTAAGTTTCCCAGTTTTTAATATGCATGTGGTGAACAGTATTTAGAAATCATGATCTGGGCATTAGATGCACAAAAAGATATCATCATGTCCTTTAACCAAGAGAAGAATATATTATTAGAACATAGAACAGTTAGATTGATTCAAGATGGATGAATATGTGCTTGTGCTTGAAGGACATATCAAGTATATGTATGTCGGGTATGTGTATGTGCATGTGTGTGTGTGTGTAATAACCAAGACTTCTTAATAAAACCCAATACTACAGTGTTTTTCTACACTATCCTGTTCCATGTTTATATCTCCTATCTCCCAACAATATCTATATATTTAACCATTTGTTTTTTTCCTACATTACAGACACAGTATAGTTTCAGAATGACCACACCAAGGCAAATAACAACAACAAACTTACCAAAAAAGTTCATATTTGTGCAATGGTTTTGGACTTCATAATACATACATCTTTCTAAGCATGTGTTTTATGAGTAACATTATGACAAATAAATATTTTAAGTAGTTACATTAGTAAATTAATTAAATATTTAAGAAAAAGTTAATTAAATTAATTATTTTCTTAGTGTGGTAGTTATTAATTGGATATTCAGGTAGGCTCATTTGTTTCTATTTGGTTAAATTAATTTTTTCATTCTTTTATATTTAATTTCATTTTTTGAATATACAAAATATTTTTATAATTCAAACATCAAACTTTATTAATAGGGAACTGCAGAGAAGTAACACTCCCATTCCTATTTCCTCTCTCTCATTTTCATCTACTCCTTATAGATAACTATTTTCATTAGTTTCTATTTAGTATTCCTTTGCTTCTTTTTGCCAAAAAAGTATAAACAGATAGATAGATACCTCAAGAAAGAGAGAATCAACTGTTCTTACTTCCCCTTATTTGTTATATAAAACTTAATATTCTATAATCATTCTTTTTTTTACATGTTTATTAGAGTATAATTACTTTACAATGGTGTGTTAGTTACTGCTTTATAACAAAATGAACCAGCTATACATATACATATATCCCCATTTCTCCTCCCTCTTGTGTCTCCCTCCCACCCTCCTTATCCCACCCTTCTAGGTGACCACAAAGCACCGAGCTGATCTCCCTGTGCCATGTGGCTGCTTCCCACTAGATATCTATTTTACATTTGGTAGTGTATATATGCCCATGCCACTCTCTCACTTCGTCCCAGCTTAACCTTCCCCCTCCCTGTGTCCTCAAGTCCATTCTCTACATCTGAGTTTTTATGCCTGTCTGGCCCCTAGGTTCTTCATAACCTTTTTTTTTTTTTAGATTCCATATATATGTGTTAGCATAAGGTATTTGTTTTTCTCTTTCTGACTTACTTCACTCTGTATGACAGTCTCTAGGTCCATCCACCTCTCTACAAATAACTCAGTTTCGTTTCTTTTTACGGCTGAGTAATATTCCATTGTATATATGTGCCACATCTTCTTTATCCATTCATCTGTCGATGGACACTTAGGTTGCTTCCATATCCTGGTTATTGTAAATAGTGCTGCAATGAACATTGTGGTACATGACTCTTTTTGAATTATGATTTTCTCAGGGTATATGCCCAGTGGTGGGATTGCTGAGTCGTGTGGTAGTTCTGTTTTTAGTTTTTTAAGGAACCTCCATACTGTTCTCCATTGTGGGTGTATCAATTTACATTCCCACCAACAGTGCAAGAGGTTTTACTTTTCTCCACACCCTCTCCAGCATTTATTGTTTCTAGATTTTTTGATGATGGCCATTCTGACCAGTGTGAGATGATATCTCATTGTAGTTTTGATTTGCATTTCTCTAATGATTAATGATGTTGAGCATTCTTTCATGTGTTTGTTGGCAGTCTGTACATCTTCTTTGGAGAAATGTCTATTTAGATCTTCTGCTCATTTTTGGATTGGGTTGCTTGTTTTTTGATATTGAGCTGCATGAGCTGCTTGTATATTTTGGAGATGATTCCTTGTCAGTTGCTTCATTTTCAAATATTTTCTCCCATTCTGAGGGCTGTCTTTTCATTCTGTTTATGGTTTCCTTTGCTGTGCAAAGGGAGAACACTCAAATCAATAGAATTAGAAATGAAAAAGGAGAAGTAACAACTGACACTGCAGAAATACAAAGGATCATGAAAGATTACTACAAGCAACTATATGTCAATAAAATGGACAACCTGGAAGAAATGGACAAATTCTTAGAAGAGCATAACCTTCAGAGACTGAACCAGGAAGAAATAGAAAATATAAACAGACCAATCACAAGCACTGAAATTGAAACTGTGATTAAAAATCTTCCAACAAACAAAAGCCTAGGACCAGATGGCTTCACAGGCGAATTCTATCAAACATTTAGAGAAGAGCTAACACCTATCTTTCTCAAACTCTTCCAAAATATATAGCAGAGGGAGGAACACTCCCAAACTCATTCTATGAGGCCACCATTACCCTGATACCAAAACCAGACAAGGATGTCACAAAGAAAACTACAGATCAATATCACTGATGAACATAGATGCAAAAGTCCTCAACAAAATACTAGCACGCAGAATCCAACAGCACATTAAAAGGATCATACACCATGATCAAGTGGGGTTTATTCCAGGAATGCAAGGATTCTTCAATATGCGCAAATCAATCAACGTGATACACCATATTAAGAAACTGAAGGAGAAAAACCATATGATAATCTCAATAGATACAGTAAAAGCTTTTGACAAAATTCAACACCCATTTATGATAAAAACCCTCCAGAGGGAGGCATAGAGGGAATTTACCTCAACATAATAAAGACCATATGTGACGAACCCACAGCCAACATTGTTCTCAATGGTGAAAAACTGAAACCATTTCCACTAAGATCAGGAACAAGACAAGGTCGCCCACTCTCACCACTATTATTCAACATAGCTTTGGAAGTTTTAGCCACAGCAGTCAGAGAAGAAAAAGGAATCCAAATTGGAAAAGAAGTAAAACTGTCACTGTTTACAGATGACATGGTACTATACATAGAGAATCCTAAAGATGCTACCAGAAAACTACTAGAGCTAATCAATGAATTTGGTTAAGTGGCAGGATACAAAATTAATGCACAGAAATCTCTTGCATTCCTGTACACTACTGATGAAAAATCTGAAAGAGAAATTAAGTAAACACTCCCATTTACTACTGCAACAGAAAGAATAAAATACCTAGGAATAAACCTACATAAGGAGAGAAAAGACCTGTATGCAGCAAACTATAAGACACTGATGAAAGAAATTAAAGATGATACACACAGATGGAGAGATATACCATGTTCTTGGATTCGAAGAATCAACATTGTGAAAATGACTATAGTACCCAAATCAATCTACAGATTCAATGCAATCCCTATCAAACTACCAATGGCATTTTTCACAGAACTATAACAAAAAAATTTCACAATTTGTATGGAAACACAAAAGACCCCAAATAGCCAAAGTAATCTTGAGAAAGAAAAGCGGAGCTGGAGGAATCAGCCTCCCTGATTTCAGACTATACTACAACGCTATGGTAATCAAGAGAGTATGGTACTGGAACGAAAACAGAAATATAGATTAATGGAACGGGAGAGAAAGCCCAGCGATAAACCCACAAACATATGGTCACCTTATCTTTGAAAATGGAGGCAAGAATATACAATGGAGAAAAGACAGCCTCTTCAATAAGTGGTGCTGCGAAAACTGGAGAGCTACATGTAAAAGAATGAAATTAGAACACTCCTTAACACCATACACAAAAATAAACTCAAAATGGATTAAAGACCTAAATGTAAGGCCAGATACTATAAAACTCTTAGAGGAAAACATAGGCAGAACACTCTATGACATAAATCACAGGAAGATCCTTTTGGACCCACCTCCCAGAGAAATGGAAATAAAACAAAAAATAAACAAATGGGACCTAATGAAACTTATAGTCATTCTTTATACTATATACCCTAGAAATCACATAAGTTCAGAGAAAACTACTTCATCCTTTTTTATGGAAAAATATTATTTCAGTGAGTGGTTGTACATAAATTATTCAACCAGCACCTTAGGCTGTTTCCAGTCTTTTCAAGTTACAACTAATGCTCAGATTCAGAACCTTGAACATACATTGCTTTCACACGTGGAGGACTCTCTTCATGGTAAATTCACAGACTTGGGGTTGTTGGAGTGAAGTGGTTTTGTTAGTTATTTTCAGTTATATAATTTCATATTAGATTTTCCAATCTACATGACTGCCCCTAATATCTTAATCCTTTTATCAACAGCTGCCACCAACCACTTAACTTTTCTTGAATATATTAGCATTTATCTTTATCCCTCAGTGTGGAGTGACTACAACTGAATATAACACTCTAAGAATCAAGTCCAAATTTGAGTAGGGCAACAATCTCCATTGTTGCAGATACTTTTTAATCTATTTGAGGTAATTATAATTATATTGGACTCTTTTGGGCACATGCATCTCCTTATCACATAATTTTACAGTCATTTTAAACCCCTAAGTATTTTCTACACTCACCCTTTCCATTTCATAGACTTTTTCTAACATTGTAGGTTAGAAACATTGTAGGTTTGATCCAAATAAAGGTCTTTTTCCAATTTATTAATTTTTAATATTATCTAATAAATTAGATGCATCATACCTCTGTCAATATGATATGGTCATCATTCGGTTATCTAACAGACTATCAACCCCCTCCAGCCTAAGGTTGTGACAAAGTGACACAACTTTTACACAGACTGTGACACAATACGGCAGATAATTTTGCTTCAAGGCACGAATAATGTTTTCACCAAATAAAAAAAAAGTTGTTCTAAAGGATGTTTCTTCATTTGTTAGACCAATTTTTGTATTGGTAGTTATAAATACTGCATGCCAACTATCTACTTGGTATCTCACAATAAACTGAGACAAGTATCATTAACTCTCCTGATTATACAAAAGAGGAAACTTGAGTTACAAAGGAAGGCAGTTATTTGTTCCAAGTACACAGGTGCTAAATGGCAGTGTGAGTAATTGAGCTTGAGTTCCACACAGTGCAGAATTATAATTGGCTGCACACAGCAGAACTTTAGGTGCTCTCATAGGTTACTTGCTATCTGCACTTCTAATACTGATAAACTGAGGATTCTTGACAGTGCTTGCTTTTGCTTTCTGGAAGCTTGTTTCTAAAGGATTTGACAAAAAAAATTGGCAAGGGAATTATGACAGTATTTTTGAGACTTATCCAGCCATAAATTGGTCAAAGAAGGAAAATATTAGAAAGAATAAAAAGGGACAAAAAGATATTCTTAGCTTTTGAGAACCAAACACTTTACTTTGAAAAAGTTATCTAAGTCAATTTAATGAAAAGGTAAGAAATAACTCTTTTAAAAGTGTTAGGGCTCAAGGAAGAATAGTCTATTATATTATCTTTCCTTGAACTTTCTTCTCTATGATTTCAAGGTGTTTTAGAAAAACTCATATGAAAGACAGGTATTTAATAAAGGAAAAACTTAACTTCAAAGACCCTTTAAAGGAGGCATTACCATAACTAATTTACAGGCCTAATATCTACACAAGGGAAAGTTTCAAGATCTAAAAAGGTCACCTCGTACTAGGAAACCAAAGTTGAGTGTGTGATCTCATTTTGCTTCCTGGAGCTTGTATGACTCTTTTCCATCTTCAACTCAAATCCTGAACAGCAAAGTTCTAATCTTTTTTCTGAGAAAATGCTTCAGGGAGCCATACTCAAAGGTGTCAAACTCAAAGGTGATCTTGGGAAATTGAGAAATCCTGCTAGAGATCTGCAATTTACATATTAAAGTTTCTGAGATATTATATAGAAAAAGAAATCTGTTCTTCAGACACAAAGATATTGCACCAGTGATTTTTTTTTCCTCTCACAACACTGAGAAATATTTTCACACTTTGGGGAATACTGTTCTAACAGTTCCTTCCACTAATCCTTATCCACTTTCATTTCCCATCTTCCCTCACACCCTTGTCACCACTGTACCTCATCACTTCCACCCTGTAAAAGGCAGTCTTTACATAAATTGTGAGCTCCGTTCGGGCAGAGATATTGTCCATCCTTCCTGCAATATCTCCAGAATCTAACACAGCTACAGGCATATAGTAAGACTTAAATAAGTATATGAAATAAATGAATATTTGAATGACTATATGTGAATGAATACATAGAAACTTAACATCAACCACAAGTTCACAAGTATATCCAAAGTCATTTCAATCTTCCTCTCCATATACAATTAGATACACTTGTATCTCTATATGGCATTAATCACCCTGATGTATGGAAATTCACTTGTAAATGAAACATAGTTAAGGATGTGAATTTATTTGATAAAGTAGGGGTTGGCAAACTTCTTCTGTAAAGGTCCAGATAGTAAATGTTTTAAACCTTGCAGATTATATATTCTGTTGCAACTACTCAACTTTGCCATTATACTGCAGAAACAGCCATAGAAAGTAAGAATAAATGAATGGGTGAGGCTGTGTTCCAAGAAATTTTTATTTATCCAAACAGGCAGAGATACTCAATATCACTAGTCACCCACTCAAATGCCTTTTGGGGGGTTGTTTCTGAGAGATTTGACAAAATCTCTCAAAGAGATTATGAAAGTACTTTTGAGACTTTTATACAGCCATGAATTGCTCAAGGTAGGAAAACATTAGAAAGAAAAAAAAGGCATAAAAGATATTCCTAACTTTTGAGAACCAAACACTAAAATACATTAAAAATACATTAAAAAAAGTTGGACAATGGGAACATATGTATATGTATAACTGATTCACTTTGTTATAAAGCAGAAACTAACACACCATTGTAAAGCAATTATACTCCAATAAAGATGTTAAAAAAAAGTCTTGGCAGGAATATGGAGAAACTGGAACACTCAAACATTGCTGGTGGGAATGTAGAATGGTACAGCCACTTTGGAAAACAGTCTGACAGTTTCTCAAAAGGTGAAACAGAGAGTTAACACATGACTCAGCAATTACACTCCTAGGTAGAATTCTAAATAGAGAAATGAAAATGTAGATCCAAAATAAACAAACAAAAATGTGTGCATAAATAGCAGCATGAACAGTCAAAAGTGAAAACAACTCAAATTTCCATGAACAGATGAATGAATAAATAAAATGTGGTATTCCCATGCAATGGAATATTATTAGACAATAAGAAGGAATGAAGTATTTATACATGCTACAACACATATGGACCTCAAAAACATTATACCAAGTGAAAGAAGAAGACACAAATGACCACATGTTATAAAATGCCATTTATATGAAATATGTAGAATAGTCAAATATATGGAGACATAAAGTAGGTGAGTAGTTGTCTATGGATGGGGCCCGGCTGAGGGGGTGGACAGTGGGAGGAATGAGGAATGATTACTAATGTATTCAAGGTTCCTTTTGGGGGGATGATGAAAATGTTCTAAAATTAGAATATGGAGATGGATACCCAGGTCTGTAAATAGACTAAAACCTGTTGAGTGGTATATTTTAAATGAGTCAACTTTATGGCATGTAAATCATACCTAAATAAAGCTGCTAAAAACACAGTTTTTAGAAAGTGGCAGAGTGTTTGAACCCCTTTTCTAATTGATTCATAATGCTTCCTTTTACAAGAGAAATAATTCAATTTGCCAAAATCTGGGTTATGCATGATCTTTCAGTATTTCAGTAAAATACCCATGTATTTAATGAGAATGCATACTTGCATGAACATGAAAGTCAATGAAAAGCTTTTGGTCTACTTTTCAGGCAAACCACAGGCATGAATTCAGGAAACTATCTGGAGGCAAATAAAATACACCCCCCTGAGACAAGCTGGGACCTGGGACCCTTTGCTACAGTGCTGCTTGCACCTGGACATACCTCTCCTTGAGCAACAAAATACAAAGAAACTGTATGGGACTAAAAATAACTGCCTGCATGTGCAGTTGAGACAAATTCTGGACAAAAAATATAAAGAGACCAAAAAAACCCAACTGCCACTTTTGAAGAGCCTGGAGCAAAAGCAGGGAACTGAGCATGCCCCCTGCACACACCACCACATAAGGGGTGGGCAAAACACCTAAGCCACCACTCCGTCCGGACCCCTGGACACACCCCTACCCTGTATAGGGAGCAAGCAAGCAAGGGAATCTGTTGTTTGTTCTCACTCCCCCCAGCTGCAGCAGGGGCCCCAATAAAGCCTTGCCTGAATTTCTTGTCTGGCCTCTAGTCAATTTCTATTGATTGGGGAAGGCCAAGAACCCGGGAGTGTCAAGAACCCTGACACTCCTGACCTTTGACAATGAAGCAATTGGTTTCACTGTTAACCTCAATTAGCCACTGCCCCTGATTCTCATTGTCTACTTCCTTGTTTGGGGTCTTTCTTGTGATTTTCTGGATTGGCCTCTAGATTCTAAGCATGAAAGACTCTGACTGATTGGTTCATTGAGGCAGTCTCCAGGACTTGGCACTGTACCTTTCAAAACTTCTGTTCTTCATAAATGCACATTGAAACCAGGGAAGTAAAAGGTGCAGAGCATTTAGAACTAGAAAGATTCTAATGTAGTTTAAAACTTCTAGGACCCTGACCTTTGACAGGTGGCTGGTGCCATCTGAGTCTCAGTCAGCAAAATGAAATGGAAGGATAAAAAATGTTTCTACCCAACTCACAAAATACATGCGAAAGATCTGTGTGAACTCTAAAAAAAAGTGCCGTATAAATATCCAGTATAATGATTGCTGTGACTATTTTGCATAGATGTGCCTTTGCTCATTTTTCTCTGTATCTTTTAGCTTAAGTGAGGTGTATGAGTTTACACATTTATAAATAAAATAAATAAATTTTAGGGTAATTATAGACTCATCTGAATGTGGCTGGGAAATCCGATTATAGGGAAATATTCAGTCACATTTCGATTATAATTATATCTAGATTGTGAGCTGCTAAAGGCAGGTGTTCTGTAATCTTTGTAATCACATTGCTAGAATTATGCTTGGAATTTGGTTGGTGTTTCATAAACATTTCCTGAACAATCTGCCCACTTATATTATTAAAATAAGTGTATTAAAAAGCATGATTCAAGTAAGAATTCTTGGAAGAAGAGACTCAAGCCTCATAGTAGCAAGGGTTTTAATCTGGAAACCATGGACCCCAGGATAAGCTACAGGGGTTGTTAGCCCTGAAATTATATGCAAATATCTGTGTTTATGTGCTTATTTGCATTTTGCTGGGTCCATGGTTTGATCAGATTCCCAAAGTGGCCTATGGCTACCCACAGTATTAAAAATCATTTTACCAAACTATTGTAACTCCTTCAACATCGAGATAAAAAATACAACGTACTTGCAGTTTAGGGAATTCATCTTATCCTTCTCTCATGCCAATTACAACATAAAGACTAAACGCATGAAAAGTAATCACTACACACTGACTGAATGATAATAGGTCATGCTATACTCCACATATAAAGAATAAGCTCTTATATTCAACACCTACTGGGAAACTTTTTTTCCTGCAGTGGAAATGGATTTTTCTTCAGTTGACTTGATGATCAACGGGATATATTTGCAGGCAGCTAGTCTGGAATGACTTAGACAAAGGATTCAGGAGAGGAATGAATTCATGTTCCTACAACACAATGACGTTTGACTATAACCACCTTTTTAAAAGCCCCATGCACTCATTTAATGGTAGGAGTAATTGGTTCCTTTATTAGGGCTTCCTTTGTGAGATATTTTTGAAAATGATCCCAGTCCCTTTAAATCAGTATTTCTCAAAAAGTGTTGTGTTACACCAGTTCCAGGCAATGTTAATAGGTATTATGAAAACACATTTAACATTTCCTAAACGTGACTGTCCTTGGAATCCTTGAGAGTCAGTTATTTTTGTATTATACTTTGAAAGCACTGCTTTAACTCAAAGGTGAGGAATGCAAAATCATTTATAGGTCATCCAAGAAGGTTAAAATTAATTTGCCCTTAGTAGAGATAAGAAATTTAATGAAAGTCTTCTTGATGCCAAAACGGAAAAAAAAATAACAAACAAAAAAAATTCTGACAGTTAAAGAAAGCACTCTGTCTTAGAGGTATTCATCATCTTTGGCAATGATCTTTTTTTCTTTAGAATAAACTTTATAGAGTATAAAGGAAAATATTTCAAAACAAGGAGAATATATTCTCTTTTCTTCTAAAGAAGGCCAAGGCCATAAATACTAGAGGTGTAAAGGAATATGAGGAAAAAAATATCTATGCGTGCTGAAGAGCCAATTCGGGGAAAAAATATGAGTCAATTGATCTCTAGTGCTTACCAAGCCACTACAAGTAGATGGCACTCCATATGGTGCTAAGTCACTTAAGGAATCATGTTGAGATTGGGAATATACCCTCAGAATTATTTTTTCCATCCTGCAATTTACATTTGAGATTATATATTATAGAATTCCATTATAGAAATGTTCCTTACACGTTTAAAATCCCTGTTTTACCATCCAGGAAGCTTACAACCTACAGAAATAGAAAGACAAGTCAATGAAAAAATAATGTTTCTCTAAAATGAATGGGGCTCATCTTCCCTTTTTTCCTACTTAAAAATGTCCCCTGTCAACTGCATATCAATAAGCATTGCCTATTTATTATCAAAGAGAACTAAAACATCATGCTTTTGAAGATATATAGCTAGAAATAATTACTATTATTAAAAATGTAATATTTTATAATAGAATAGTTGCAGTATTTATGCTTATTTCCATTTCTTTTGAACACTGACATTTAAGTTTTTAAAAAAGGCCCAAATTTTTTTGAAAAAGTGTTGGAAATTGTATCTAAAATAGTGTAAAAGTTAATTGTTACTCTATAATCCAAAAAGAGATGCTTGAGCACTATAGTTCTGTGCATCTTTTTTTTTTTTCTGCATTTGGCGTTTGGACTGAAAGATTGGGATTAAATACAAGAAAGGATTTCTTGTCATATATCAGTGCTGTTGCCATCTCTTTACACTAAATGCTAACCATGTCATTTTGAAATATAAAGGGCAAATTATGTTTTCAGAATGGGCTTTATATCTCTGGAGGTGTTTATGATTTGTATTATTTAGAAAAATTTCCTCTTATAAGAAATGACCCTTATAGAATCAGTTGACCATACTTTCCAATTTTTGCCTGCTCTACTGGTGCAATTATAAATAGAACTTTCTTTATTCTGAAAAAGTGACTTGACTTGGACAATAAATTATATGGCCACTCTACCCTAATACCATACTTTCCATAGAAATTATCTAAACAACTGGGCAGAGCTCTGATTACACTATAAGTTTCTGGAAAAGAAGACATTATTGATCATTACTGTATATGAAGAAATAAAAAAATTAAAAATGCATACTCTTAAGCAAATGGATAGAAAATTATGACTCTCTAAGCAGTCCAAAAGTATCAACTCAACCAGAATTGCTAATACAGACAGGTAAAAATTATGGTTTCTCCATAAAATATGACAAACTTTCTGTCTAGTTGACAGTGTTTTGCAGGTTTTACCTTTGGTTTCTTTTATTTTTCTGGATGACCATGTAAGATATTTTAATCTGAAAAGAGTGACAGGCTAATGTTCTGTAAATCCTACTCCACACTTCCAGTAGGGGAACTAAAAGTTGGTAGCTACAAGTTTCTGATGGCCCGTCATACCTCTTAAAACATCGTTATGTATGCTAAGACTTAAACATAACATTATTCTTTTGAATATAAAATGTGTGGGTTTGCATGCAGAAAGCAAAGAGATAAAGTGGAAAGGAGGCTAGTTCAGCACATAATGGGTGACTAGATTCCAAGTTCGAACCTGGCCCTGTGCTCTGTTTGGGAAGCAAGGACTTGATTTTCAGGTAGTACTGCCATTCTCCTGGAGGACAGCTGATGTAAATCAATGGCAGTGAGCAAAGATTTCAGGAGATGAGAATGCCCGTCAGCAAAGCAGCAGTGGCATAACATTCCAATATGCTCTTTATGAAATGCAAAGCTACTTCACTTGGAGGGCAAAACTGAACAGATGGAATAAATCTTTCTTACTTTATGTTTATTAAGAATATAGTTTCAACTCTGGAGCTCATTTCAATATCTTTTACAAATTTTACAATTTACGCATTTATCTACTCCATCAAATAGTAACCGACTCTCAGGTATCCATTCCCTCTGTTGCTGGAAAACAAAGTTAGAACGAAGTCCTATCTTCAGTGAGTTTATTGAAGAAAACAGAAAAGGAAATGACTGAACTCAAATGACAACAGGTGTTTTGATAGACATGCACACAGAATAAAGCACGTGTCACTAGCAAAGCCCATTCACAATTCCTGGGGAACAAAAATAGAATCTGGGTGATAAGATAAAGTCTAACCTTTTCTCCCCCTTGTGCTTAGTCTAGTTTCACTTGCTCATAGGGTGTCACGTGCAGACGCCTCACACTCAGAATTTCAGTCCGGAGTTCCTGGTACGAAATGACACCTCAGCTCCCGGACCGTGTGCGCAAGTGCTACACACGACACTGCAATTCAAGATGGCGGGGGCAGGCCGTGTGCAGAGATGCTGCGATCTGGAGTG
Organism: Delphinus delphis; assembly: GCF_949987515.2. Lineage (NCBI taxonomy): Eukaryota > Metazoa > Chordata > Mammalia > Artiodactyla > Delphinidae > Delphinus > Delphinus delphis. The sequence goes on along the minus strand of NC_082689.1, from coordinate 100,596,850 downwards.
TGAGTAACACGCATGTGCCCATCACGCGAGAACTCTGCCCCCTCCCCTCCCCACTGATAGAACGTCACAAAGCAGCCTCACCCACAGTCCCTCGGGGAGAACGCATGAACTCTAGAGAGCACGCTCGCACCTCTCCATTCTTTGATCAAAGAATAAAGCTTTCCTTTGCTTATGAACCGAATCTGGTCTCCTTCTATTGGTACGAGCGACACAGGCCAAAAGGACCCTTTTTGGGGACAGACTCAGGAGGGTCAGTAACACAGGGGCACTGAGAAAGTCGGTTCTATGCCTGGGTTGACAAAAGGCTCACAGTGTGACACTTGACTGAGTTAGCCTCGAGAGGGGAGCAGGTGACTAGAATAGCAGAGGATCACACAGAGGAGTCAGCAGGGGTAACAGCAAGAGTGTTAGAAACTGCTGGACCTGTTCAGAAAACTGTCAGTGCTCTGTACTTGGGTATTGATCTTACCGGGGCACGAACCCGTGTCCCCTGCATCGGCAGGCGGACTCTCACCCACTGCGCCACCAGGGAAGCCCCTGCGTATTGATCTTTTATGAAAAGGATGAGAGCACTGTAGAAAGATAAGAAGTACAGGCAATGCCATGCTAAGAACATTAGATTTTTTATTATAGAGAATGGGGGCACATGAAGTATTCTAAGCAGGGAGCTAATATGTCCAGACCTGAATTTTAGAACGATAAATGGTATGAGTGATTGAAAGACACGTGAGCAGGGCTACGATACAGCTATTTAATCTAGTCTTGGGAAGGCTACTTAATGTAGGTGATATCTGAGCTAAAGTTCAAAGAATGAACAGGAGCTCATCAGACAAAAAAGTCATTACAGGGAGAAGGAAGAATATTAGAGGAACAGAAACATGAAATTTTATGATATAGCACAAAGGTAGTGGTAGAAAATTGCGAGAAATAGAACTGTAGGAAAAAGTACACCCCCAAACAAGAATATTAATTCCATATATCTCTCACCTCTATTTAAGTAACACTTGCTACTTTTTCCTAATTGTACAGTCAAACAATTCTCTACTATAATCTCCATTTAGGTTCTCTCTGGAAAGAGAAAGGAATAGAAATTCAGGATGAAATTTCTAATTCCATGTTAAATAACTGACTCCATTTTTCCAGATCATTAGGTTTGGCATTAATTTTCTTAATCCCCGTAAATAATTGCAATAACCTTAAAGAGATACGCTTTCCCAAGGAGAAGCAGTGGTTTCCAGATTTTTGTTTAATATTATATATGTTGCTCCACCCTTTCCTTTAACAATTACTCTTCTGCTTGAGTTTATATTTTCATAAATAACTACAGCAATTTAAGAATACATTTACTTTGTAATGCTGTGATCACATGTGGAATTTGTATTCACCTAGTCTATGGAGTCACATGTAATGTAACTTATAACTCCATGCCATTCTAGAATTTATAATCAGTCAATCAGATAAGATAAATAATGGATTTTTTCCTCAAATATGTGCTTCTATTTTATAGAAGTAAAACAGTCTGAAATGAAAAAAAGTGCATTCGTATGTACGTGTGTATGTACATGCACATGTTTAAAATGGACTGAATTAATATAGTAATTGGCCAGAAAATTTTCAGATGTAATACAAATATAACCAGTTCTATAACTATAATTTTACTACTAAATATTTGTTTACTTTTGTATTGCTTTCTTGGTAGTTTTTATAAATTTCAGTATCTGTTAACTTTTTTTCAAATTTGGTTTGTTCGTTTTCACAGAGGAAAGCAAAAATGCGAAATTTTTGCTCTCATTTTTCCTCATTTGCTTAACATCAGAGTTATTTAATTTTACTTTAAAATTTTCTGATCCTGACATGTTCTTAATTCCTCCTTTAAAATTTTATTTATTCCTGATTTTCCCCAGCCATTTTTGGGGTTATTCTCCACCCTGATGGCTCTTAGCCATCTTTTAAAATTTTTAAAGGGGAAATGGGTGGGGGAGGGATAAATTAGGAGTTCGGGATCAGCAGATACAAACTACTATATATAAAACAGATAAGCAGCAAGGTCCTACTTTATAAACCATGGAACTATATTCAATATCCTGTAATAAACCATAATGGAAAATAATATGAAAAAGAATATGTATACATATATATGTATAACTGAATCACTTTGCTGTGCACAAGAAACTAACACAACATTGTAAAACAAATGTACTTCAATTAAAAGAAAAAAAAAAAGAAAAAAAAATTACACACCCAATAGTTTATCACTTCTTCTCAGAACCACTGATGAGTCGGAAAGCACTTCTCTAATAGAGATAGATAATACAAGCCCCCAGGTGGGGGGAAACATTCTCATTATCTCACTTTTTTCTCTCAACTAGATTCCATTTGCTTAAGAATCTGTGGACAAAAAGACTACCCACTCATTGAGCTGGCCAACACTGAGCACTTGGAGAGTGTTTGGCTAGAGATGAAGCAACTCAGGTGAACAAGCATCTTATTTGTGATGACATCCTGGAATTACAGCAGGTATCATGTAAGCTTCACTGGTCACAATCCAACAAAATATATGTTTTTAATGTGCATATATTTGTTCTGAATTGCAATAATTTTAAATAGATTATCTCTTTACTCTGCCTTTGCCTTTGTGCATATATAATATTTATACTTAAGAAAGGGGGTAGAAAATTTTATATAGGGAACTGTAAAGCTATTTGACTAGTCCACATAATAATTTAATATTTATTATCCACTCAAATATTATTTTATACTTATATAACTGCTACCCAGGTACCAAAATAATCTCCTACCTGATCTCCCTCAAAAGATGATCTCTGCCCTCACCGCGTGAGACTTGCACTCTGGTTGCCTAGTGCCTTTAAAGCAAGTCACTTAGCCTCTCCAAGAGAGAATTCCTTTCCCTATAGAATTGTGGAGTTCAGAGAAATTTTCAGTCAACAGTCAGGCTACTGTCAGGAGGTACCTGGAAATGTGCAGGACTGATTTACGCACTGAGTAACTGGGTGCCTGAATGACGCTAGACAGCGGGTCCGACCATGTACATACACAGCTCCACCCAATGAAGAATTATCACATCCAAACTCTCTCAGCAACTTTTTTTGTTTGTTTGTTTTTGTTTTTTTTTTTGCGGTACGCGGGCCTCTCACTGCTGTGGCCTCTCCCGTTGAGGAGCACAAGCTCCGGACGCGCAGGCCCAGCAGCCATGGCTCATGGGGCCAGCCGCTCCGCGGCATGTGGGATCCTCCCGGACCGGGGCATGAACCCGCGTCCCCTGCATCGGCAGGCGGACTCTCAACCACTGCGCCACCAGGGAAGCCCTCTCAGCAACTTTTTTAAGAGACGTAAGCTGAGAACTGATCTCTAAAGTTATATTCAATTCTAAAATTGCATAAGGGATAAGTTTTTACAGTGATGATGGTAGACCTTTCAGTTTTCTGCTCATCCCCTTTGGCCCTGACCATTTCAGTGCATGCCCTGAATTCCATCTGATAATACCTTTGTTACTCTGCTCCAAGTATCCCTTGGGCCTCCCCTTCGGCAGTCCACAGAAGTGGTTGGTAATGAATGTCTCTGGGATAGCCTTTAAATCAAGGATTGAATCCACATTTCTCCCTCCTGTGGGCAGGCATGGTGATGTCTCTGAAGTGTGTTGTTCTAATATCATTTCCCAGAGCTCCTCAGAGGATTAAACTCCAGGTGCCCGGAGTCTAAGATGCTTGACTATATACCCTTTATCGGTACCTTTCCTTCCCAGTCCTACTTTCTCACTGGGATTTCTTAAGATCATCTCCCAGTAATCTACTTCTACTGAAATCCATGCCTATGTCTGCTTTTGTGGGAGTCCAAATTGAGACAATTATGTATTAGCTGTAAGTATTAAAGAGGCTCAGAGAAGGGATGTGTCTTAGCAGTATTTGTTCGAACCGTCAGGAATGGATTCTCTGAAAATGGAGGCTTATGTTAGGGATCTGAAGTGGAAAAAGGAGAGAACAATGGAATATTGAGTCAGCTGTATGCAGACTATGACTTTGAATTACAGTGCAGATTTTACACCACGGAGGGGCAGTAGCTGTATTAGATAAGCAAGTAGAAGCACTTAGCCATAAAGAACTCATGGACATTGAGACACAGAACTGCTCCAATGATAAAATAACACAAGAGTTTCTATACACAAGGACCAAAAGATATTCTATCAGCATATATAAATCAGAAACCACAGACACACTATTACAATGTTACCCTTCACATATGTTCTGAGCGCTTACTGAACACAGGACTAAGCATTGGGATTTCTTGAACTTCACTCATGAATGAGACTCCTATCTGGCCAACTACCAAAAGAGAGAGTACCATGCCAAGAACTTCCCCAAAAAGGAAAGATTCACTTCCTATCTATATAAAATAGCATCCAAATATCTGGCTCTCCTAGAAATCTCTTCAGCATCAAGTCACAGAAACAAACCACTAAATACTCTAAGAATGTAATTCCTTGAGGTCTTGGATAAATACGCATCCTCCCAGCAGCAAAGTATGAAAGTCATGTAGCAGCCATAGTTACAATCATTAAACAAAGAAACACATTCTTTGTTTTATGTCCCATTCTATACAGTTGATTTATCAACGCTGCCTAGTGGTAAGATTCCTCCTAATATTACCAGTTGTGATACTGTTATTGTGATTAAATGGAAAGTTATAAAAGGGGTAAAAAAAAATACATGTGTTCAGCATTTTTAATGCATCTAACAGTGTTAGGTGTATCAATATCTCTGTTTTATAATTGCATATAATTTCGTATATATAGTTAGAATGTATCATTATATCAATACATAGCCTTATAAGAGAAGTGCTATTAATCCCATTTTGCAAAGGAGGAAATTGAGGCTCAGAGACATTAAGTAACTTTCCCAGGATCACTATAACTATGCATTGCAGACATGAGATTACAACCCAGGCCTTTCTGCCTGCAAAACACATACTTCCCACTTGCTACATTTGGGTAGAATATATCAGCATATGAGAAGCTTATTGGTGGGAACTAGAGAGATACATTCTACTTCACTATACATATGGAAGATATGAGTAACTGAAATTATAGCTATGAAATTGTAATGCATTTTCTAGTGGATTTCACAGAAATATATAACTTGAGACTTGAAGTCATTTAGTCAATCTATATTTGTAAAATAACCCTGCAAATACTACCAACTAGAAACTCATTAGAATAATCATCACACTAAGATGAAGCACTGATATATTCTAATCAAATGCTCTTGGTTTCCAGAACGGCTTGCCATCTTTGGTCCAGGGGAAAAAATCATGGCAAATATCACCAAATATTTTTAATACTGGGTCTTATTTTTGTAAATGAGATTCTGTTTGGGATATTTTATGTTTCACAAAGATGTTAATTTGATCATATTAAAAAGAAGTCAAGGACATAGGGAGAGGCTGATGGGGATATAAAAATACAAATTTTGGTCAGATGCATGTTTCACTACTTTTCTACAGTTGTCTGATTAGGGCCATAAAAAAGTGTCACAAGTGGGCATCGTTTTCCTTCCATATTGTAATATATCTCATATACCTAGAAACGTATTCTGAATAGTTACATTTTCTCTACCATTTGATCCAGCAATCCCACTTCTGAATATTTGTCTAAAATAATTGAAATCAGGATCTCAAAGAGCTATCTGCACTCCCACGTTCATAGTTCACAAGAGCCAAGGTGTGGAAAACCTAAATGTCCGCTGATGGGCAAATAAAAAAAAGAAAATGTAGTATACATACAGTGGAATATTTTTCAGCCTTAAAAAAGGAAGAAAATTCTGCAGTATGTGACAGCATAAATGAACCTTGAGGACAGTATGCCAAGTGAAAAAGCCCTGTCACAGAAACACAAATATACATGATTTCACTTATGTGTAGCATCTAACGTAGTCAGATTCATAGGGGGAGGGGGAAATGGGCATGAGAAAGATGAATAAGTTTTAGAAATCTGCTGTATAGCATTTTACTTATAGTCAACAATAACGTATTGTACCCTTAAACATTTAAGAGGGTAGATCTCACGTTACGTGTTCTTCCCATATTAAAATAAAAATAATCAAGTGAAACAAAGGAAAAAAAAGAAAAAAAATCATAAATCTAGTATCTGTGAAGATACCAAACTGAGAGTCAAGATATTTATATTCTAGATTTGGTTCAAACCTTCATTCTCTATTCAACCTTGAGTAGTATTAGAGCCCAGAGAGATCTTAGAGGCCATCAAGTTCAGTGCTCTCATCTTACAGATATAAAAGAAAAAAAAAAAAAACCCAGAAACTCCTGAAAATGAAGTGACTGACAGAAGGTAACCCTACTAAAAAAAAGCTAGGCTAACACAGGGGTTAGGGCTGCTGACTCCAAGATTAGTGCTTTTTAAAAACATTTTATGGGCTGTTTCCTTTGCCTTTATGATATGGCTTCAGTAACATCATTCCAAAGCTCTAAAATTCGATCATTTTATGATATGAAGATATTCTCATATCTGTAAGCTACAATAGATGAAATAAGAGAAATCTGAAACCATACATTTTTTTTGGAAGAAGTTAGAAAGTCATATTGCTATAAAGGAGTTTCACTTGAAGAAGAAAAAATAGGTCAGCTTTGTTCAGAGCCTGGGATCAACACTAAATTCTGTCATCAACAAGGCTGGGAGAGTAGGAAAAATAAAGTTTCAGAATCAGGCTTCTCGCAGAAATGTTGGGAAAACCATAATTTCTGTGGCACTGGAGTAGCCTCCCTAACATGCTATATTTCATTTCCTGGAAGATACTAATTTACTTTTGAAATGTTCATTGCTTAGATTAAGATTAAGTTTTTGAAATGTGTTCCCACATAATTTATGCAGGAGAAAAATAGGCTCTTCCCTCGAGCATATTAGTATTAGCAAATTGGTATTCTACACTAATTTGAAAATGATCTATTTTATATAATCATTTTACATTTCACTCCCCTACTGAAAAGTTAGGATCTTGGTTATTTTTTTTTCTCTTTCATTTCCTGCATGAAGGTTTTTTATGCACTAAAATTCAAGAATATTAGTCACACAATCCAGCTTTTATTAAAATTTTATTTCCTTTTTGCTGTGAGAATGCAAGCTACATTGACCTGATATAATATAGATATTATATTAGGGGAAAAGACTTATGTCTTAAGATAAGTAGGGGAAAAGACTTATGTCTTAAGATACTAATTTGCAACCACTATCAAGTGGGTGGATTAATTGACTGACATGCCTAGGAATATCAATGTTCTATTAGAAGTATGCTTTCTAAAGATATTTATTTTGGCTAATATTGTTTCCCTTTTTTTTTCTCTCTCTCTTTTTTTTTTAATTTTTTTAGCTTTTTTCTACCATCATACAAAGTACTTGCAGTTTTGCAGTTCTCTTAAAGACAATACAAATCAGCCAATTCCAAATACACATATCCTGCTTATACCAGGGTAGTGGTGCTGAGGAGCAGATAGAATTTAAAGGATGCGTATAGCTTATCCTCAGGTAACTGAAGAGCTCTTTCAATAATTAAGCTGCTGAACATTTACAAGCATTTTAAGAAGAGAAGATGCAAGATGTGTTGTTTTATTTACATGGGTAATTACAAAATTCATTATTTTTCATACTGGGGTCTCTGCCCATGTAGCTCTTAGTTAGCTGTGTTGGGATTGGTTCTACAATTTACCTCATCTTGAACACACACACACACACACACACACACACACTTATACTGCTTGTGGTAGTTGGCCTCCAAGATGACCCCCAAGAGCTTCTCTCCTGGTATTCTTACACCAAGTCCTCTCCAACCATGAATTTGGAGTTGATCTCAGTAACTAATAGCATATTGTGGAAATAATTTGTGACTGAAGAGACTAGTCATAGAAGACATTTCCTCTACTGCAGGCTCTATCCTGAAGCACTCACTCTGGGGAAATGCAGCTGCCATTCCTGAGCCTTAAACAGCCCTATGAGAGAGGCCCATGTGGGAAAACCTCCCACCAGTGGTCTACCTGACATCCATGGGAGTGAGTCATTTTGGAAGCAGAGCCTTGAGCACCAGTCAAGCCTTGATGACTGCAGCCCTGACTAACATCTTAACTCTAACCTTATTAGAGATCCACACAGTTAAGCTACCCCCATATTCCTGATCCACAGAAACTAGGTGAGATAGTAACTCTTTAATGTTTAAGCTACTAAATTGGTGGATAATTGGCTTTGCAGCAATTGATGGCTAATACACAGCATTTTCTTGATTAAAAAAAAAGTAAATATTCTCTATTGACTTCCCACTAAAGAAGACGAGGATGTAGCTCTCATATATTCACCCTCAACCTCACTATGAACCACTTATTATTCCCCATCCATCCATCTCTCCATCCAATATAGGTATATTATCATTTTAATACGTAAATATTCCGTAGTTTCACTATTAATGACAGCATCAATATTCTCCAGAGCTGAGCCATTAACTACATTTTTTTTTTACTCAAAACAATTTTCGTTTCACTAAAGTAAATAATTCATTCTTTAAAACATTCTTTAAAGTATTCTGTGTAACAAAAACTAAATTATCTCAAAACTCTCCAGATAGATAGCAAATGTTCCACACAATAGGCTCTAGTATTCTACCAGAGTGTTTGCTTTTATTTATTTTTACTTATTTTCAACTTGGACTCATTGTGTGACAGCTTACCATTCTCTTGATTTTAAAATGGCATCCTGGAGAACCTTTTCACTAACCACCCGGATAATTCACTTCTCATGTCTCCCATGAGAGATCCTATGACTCCTGAAAACCAATCTCATGCCTTCTTTCTTTGTGATTTTCGTATTTTTTTTTCTGAAACATATTGTCTAGTAGTTTCCTGAGAAAGTCACTGTTTTTTTGAGATTTGTAGATCTGAAAATACCTTCATTCTAACATCATGCTCTACTGAATAGGTATGAAGCTCCAGCTTGAGAATAATTTTCCCTCAGTACTTTAAAGGTATTCAGTACTTCCCAATGTTTTCTATCATATAATTTTGCCACTGCGAAGAATCTTTCTGATATTTCATCCTCTGTATTGCCAAATCTGTTTTCTCCTCTGTAAAACTTTAGGGTCTTCTCTTTTTCTTCTACATTCCATAATTTCATAATTATGTGCCTTTGTCTGAATCTTTTTAACCCCATCCCTTGTTATTCGTACTCAGGCTAGAAATACATATCTTTAAAATGTAGAAAATTTTAAAAATTCTTTTGAAAATAGTTTCTTTTTCCTTTTCTCTCTTCTCTCTTTCTGGAATTCATAATGACCTTTACGGATTGGTTCTTCTATGTGTTTTAATGTTCCCTTTTATATTATATATATTATAATATACATTATTTTTCAACATCTTTAACTTTAATAAAATTTGTATTACTTTTTAAAATACTGTATCCATATTTCTTTTAAATTTCCAACACTTGTTTTTCCTTTTCCAAATGTTCTTTAACACCGCATCTTCCCATTAACAAAAAATTTTAGAAAATTTCTCTGCAGATATTAATGATAGTTTTTCATTTTTTCTGCTTCCCACAATGTCTCCATTACTTTCATGTTTTATATCTCTAGTTTGCTTATTATTGTTTCTTTCGTGGTAGAAGCTTACCACATTATCTGATCACCACAGAATCATTCACATTTAATAAAAAGACACTAAAGGATGATTGGAAATTCTTATCACAGACACAGTTTGATGAATGGTGATTCTTACCGTAGAATGACCAGACAGAGTCATTTTATATGCGACAAATTATGTGCATCAATATCTGTGCATCTTTTCTCTTAGACTTCTTCACTTTCAGATGAAAGTCTTCCAAATTGTTTTATGAGACAGTACAGTTAGCAGGCAGAGTTCTTGCCTCTCCCCAGAGTTTCAGCGGGGAGAGGAGTGGGAGATGTGTCATCATTCAGGATATAGACTAAGTATCACTTTCTGCTGTTTAATAAGCACTTGTTCCTTCAGCTGACTTGGCATCTCCAAGGCCAGATACACAACTGTGTTTTTATTCTACCATCTTTAATTAGAAGTCTAGGCTACTCCATTTTGGAATATCTCTAAGTTTTAGAATAGTTAAAATAAAATATATTGCTTTTGAATTTAAATTAATCTCTCCATGATTTCTACATTTTGAGTCTGAGCCTGATTCCTGGGTTGCAATGTAAGATATATCTACCCAGGACCCAACTTTTCTATATTCCACCCACTAAAGTGTCCTCATTTACCATATATGAGACACTGAATATATATGTTGGGCCATGTGCTATAAACAGGTGTGATGTGGAACTAAGAATCTAGTGAAAAAGATACACGTTAAACATGTAAAAAAATGAATTGATAATATTAGGTTATAACAAATACTAAAGGACAAACGAAAGGGACAATACAATGGAAGGATTATCTGCTTTTATCTTTGCACATTGCTTCCAAACATGCTTCTGAAAATGATTTGAGACTGTTTTTAACAGCCACAACATGCTATTGACTCATGTTGTGCTAAAGGTAATCAACTAAAATTCTCATGTATATTTTTTTCATACAAACAGTCATTAAATAGAATCTCTCCCTGTATATTTGTGTAAATATGTTTGCTTTCATTTGTTTGTTTTTACTAAATGTGAGTTTTTGTACCTATTAACATTAAATTTCCTGTTGTGAAGAAACATCTAATTTCTTACACTATTGAAATATATTTGAATTAATTTGTATCATTTTTCTTTTCAAGTATAATGGCCAAGTCTACCACACCTGCATACATTATACCTTCTCTGACATTAGTATTCAAGTCGTTGACATGATGGTGGAAGAGATCAGGGCAAAGCCATGAGTACCCATCTGGGCTAATATAACTTCATTAATCAACTTTAGACTTCAGCTTTGTTGTTTTTTAATTTTCTGTGAACCTTTGGTTTTCCTTCTTAGAACTCCTTTCTCCCCACTTTTAGACAGAGGAGTCACAGACTACTCAAGAGCCATCCCAACCTGAGCTGGTCAAGGGCTGGACTGCATTTGAACAGTTCTAATTGAGGCAGAAAAGGAAAATTATAAGCTTTCATTCTTTCTCTTCTTTTTGCCTGATATGCTATTCATCACTTATCTCTCAAAGTGGTAGAGGACATGCGTTTTTATGAACTTAAAAAAATAGGTACACAGGCCCTATTTCTATTGCAGGAACACTTATATATCAGCCTCTTACTGGGCAAGCAGAAACCTCCTTGAGGCCCAGCCCAGGAAATCAACACTGGCATTCACATCCTGTGTTTTTAACTTTGACTTTTGTGATATCTTTACAGCAGGACTGAGTCTAATGAACAGAGATGACCTTCTTCCCTCACTGCTTGAGGATATTCCTTCAGAAATTCTAGGCTCATTTGAACTCAAAGTCTCCACTATCAGGTTGAGAGTCCATCAAACAAGTGTTTGAGTAGCTGTGATCTGCTGCCAGATCCAACAATTCAGCTCTCCAGAGGAAAGTGAGAGAAACAATTCAAAGGAAATTAATCAGTACCCAGTGACAGGTTACACAGGAGGAAGTAGATGAGAAAAGAAAAGAACACATTTGACTTATAAGTAGTGCTGTTTGGTTTAGCTTCATTTTGTCTTCTAGACTTACACTTTCAGTTTGAATCTACTCCTTTAGCTAAAATAAAATGCTTGATAAAAACTTCTTTTAATTATATTATTTTCTTTGCAGTTATCAAAAGTTTAAAAAAGTGTGTGAAAGTACACATTGAGAAATAAATGTCTAATGTTTGAATTTCCCCTGTAGAATATTAAAAAGTATTTTTTCTTTCAGGAATTAAGATTGCATCTCAAATTGTTACTAATGCTTAAAAATACCCTTATTGAACAATTATTTCTTAGACAATAAAAATTTAATTTTGTGAGTTAATATCAATAGATATATGTTAATTAAAATGCCTAATAAAAGTTTTCATTAAGAATCATGTGTATTAACTTGTATGTCAATTTAAATTTTAGCTAGAGATCTTCATATTGCCAACTCTATACGCCATGAATTTGACAGGTACAACATCATCTGAAGATATATATATTAAAAAAACAAAGGCATTGAACTTTTAAATCATGAGATCTGGGTTTGAATCTCTGTGTGACTTCTCATCAGATACTTAACCTTCAGAGCCTAGTTGCTGATTCTGCATAGTACACATACTAATTGCCATATAGAGAATAGTTGGGAGGATGAAAGAGAAGATGGTCCTATCACATAGTAGGTACTCCATAAATGCTGATTTAATTTGAGTTTGAAATGCAAGGCAAATGTTTCTGCTTTTGAAATGATTTACTTGAGTGAATTTTAGTTCCTTTGATCACAAGATGGAAATATTCTTGGCTGGACAATGTCATTATGTGACAGTTGGTAAAAACTTTGCTCATCTGTTGGCTTTCTCTCCCTCTTCACTCAACATTTCCCTCATCTGCAGTTTATACTGAGGAAAATGAAAACTAAGGAAAATGCCAAGTACATCACTTAAATTTGAAAGGAAAATATATTTATCCTTAGTATGAACAGAATCATGATATGAAAAAAGATAGAAATCATGCAAAATTTAGAAAATACTTACCTAAAAATTAAATAAAAGGAAACTAAGAAAACTGGAGTTTGAGGCTCTTGGTTAAAACAAAAAGCTTAACTCACAATTTGGAAGGTTATTCAATTACTACGTGGTGTGATTAAGTCACTGAATTTTGTAGGACTTCATAGACACAATTACCAAAATCAAGTAATATACAACCTATTTTCTACAAGCAAAGAATATTAAGAGAAAGATCCAGACACAGGTGAGAGACACAAATCTATTATAAATTCTATAACATTTAAGAAGATTCTTGGCAAGAAAAATGTTTAGAAAATGATAAATCCCAAATTAGGTATTTTGCCATAATTTTCAATTACATATATGCCAACTTCAATTTCTATTTAGATATTCAGAAAATAAATGAAATGTGGGACTTTTTTCTGGGAGTATGGGACATGTGAGAGAGGATGCTATTGTAACAGGGAAGAACAAAATCTGACTTCATGTTAGATCTGTTTCTTTTACTTTAACCTTTGCTTTCCATTGCTTTTGTTCTGTCTATAGCTATAGGCACACATAATGGCCTGCCTCGGGGAACCCTGCCCCTATGCCTTAATGTTAAACTAAAGAGCCTTTGTTCAGTTCACAGGGAAACATCCTGATCCTGCCCACCTGTGAATGGCTGCAGAAAAGAAGAAATAAACATGTTCCCTCCCTGAGGCTGGCCAAAACCAGGAGATATTTTGTAGGACTTATGGCCTTTTTACTTTACTTCCTCACCTCCTCCCTCTCTCTGTTCTAGAAAAGAAACTAGCATCCTGACCCTGATAAAACGGTACTCTAGGACGCTAGTCTGCCATCTTCTCGGCTGCCCAGCTTTCCAAATAAAGTCGTATTCCTTGCCTCACCACCTCATCACTGATTTATTGGCCTGTCGTGCAACAAGCAGAGTGAGCTTGGAGTCGCTAACACTGTGTGCAGCTTTGCTGTTGTTTACTGGTTTGTTTGTCTACTTTCACCGATACCTTACACAACTTGTCAGGACTCAGCATGCTTACCTCTGGCTATTTGAGAGTGGAATAATGTTAATATTGGAGAGTCCAAGATTTTACTTATGTGCTGACATTAAAACATGTTTCGTTCTCCTTTTTTGCCTCACTGCCTTCTTTTCTCTTTCTTCCCTCCTATCTTCCTCTTGTTTTTCCCCCTCCTACTTCTTCCTCCATCTTTGTTTTTTCTCTCAGATTACAAAATTTAAATGCAAGAAAGAACTGATCCTTTCTGGTTTGGAAACATTACAGAAGAAGTTCAACAGAAAATTATCCAGGTGCTAATAGATTCTATTTCCCATGTCTTAATAAGTTTGTAAATATTGAAATATATACTATACAGTTAAACGCTATATTGAGACAAAAGTAGAAATGTCTTAGATCCTAGAAATTGGGAGTTAATGAGAATTTGGACAGATTAGGAAGTAGAAATTGAGTTTATTAGAGAAGCAAGGGCAGTATTTAAAATGTTTATCTTCAACATTTAGGGAGATAGCATAGGGTGATAGAAAAGTTTAAATTTTTGACCTCCTAGCTCACAAATTGTGTCATCTTAGAAAAATTATGATACCGAGAAATAAAATATTGCCTGCCATGTCAGTAAACAAAGGATGTCACAGTCAACAGTGGTTGCAGCCACCACAGACAGTGACCTGGTGAGCTCTGAGGGAACTCAGGATGTGAAAACACAGGATACTGGCCCCAGATAGCTGAGGGGCATATCAAAGGAACGATTTCAGTCAGCCCAGACTCTGGCATCTCCCTGTACATAGAAAAGCACTCAATTCCTTAACTTGAGATATATAGTTTTCTTTTATTAACAGTAATCTTTTGTTCCTACTACCTGCCCTTTGCTGCAAAACTCCTATATATCCTAGCTCCTCCATCACCTCCTCAGAGCAGTTTTCTCAGTGTTACTTAAGATGCTGCCTCCCGGGCTTGAAGTCCTCAGTATGCCCACCAAATAAAACATAACTCTCCACTTTTAGGTGGTGAATATTTTTAGTTGACAGTACATAGTCTCTAACTCATAGTCTTCCCAAATTCAAAACTGGGGAAATAATGTAAGTAGTATGTTTCTTATCAGATTTAATGACATATGTGGTGTCTCAGACCCAGATTACACCCAATAAATGACTGTTATTATCATCTGCCCAAGAATACAATCTCAAAATTCCTTTAGTTTTCAAAAGCATAGCCACGACCCAGTCCTGTAAAGCAGGTGAATACTGGTGATTAATTTTCTCTGTCACATTATCATCTACTCATCCTCATACGCTGTTGTAAGATCATGGAAACCTTTATAGAATTCATCTTTAAGCAATAAGTTATAAAAAACTAGTAGTGGCTTATGAAGTCATTTATTAAATTACAAAAAGCATTGGAACGATTAGAATAAAATGCAAGAAAAAATAGCATAATTCACTGCATAATAAATGTTTCCCCAAATTTTTGTGATCAGAATGAGAGATGAGGGAGGGGATATGGGGATACGTATAGCTGGGGATACGTATAGCTGATTCACTTTATTATACAGTAGAAACTAACACAACATTGTAAAGCGATTATATATTGTAAAGCGATTATTATACAGTAGAAACTAACACAACATTGTAAAGCGATTATACGCCAATAAAGATATATATAGAAAAAAAGAATGAGAGATGAAATTGGAAACTTTCGGATATGAATGACCTTAACAGTCTCATAAAGGGGTTTTGACAATGTGGTTATGCTAAGGGAACCACTGACTGAAACCACCTGCCCTGGCCAGGCACCATAGTAACCACTTGCATGAGTTATGTTACAACAGGAGGTCCACACCAGAAGAATTCGGGAAAGGTCAAAAAGAGAGAGGAAACGCCAGTCCATATGTCTTACCAACCTCCCAGAATCCTTCTCGCTGGAATCCATCTTGGCTGTGTGATGCACACGCCACCAGGAAGGACCCTGAGTCAGAGTGATTGGCCAGAGACAACCCAGACACCAACCCCATTACCATAAAACCCAAGACTGCGAGCCATGTGGCAGAGCAGTTCTCCTGGGTTCCCTTACCCTGCTGCTCTCTGCCTGGGTGCCCCTTCCCAAAAAAGTCTTTTGCTTTGTCAGCACATGTGTCACCTAGGACAATTCATTTCCAAGTATTAGACAAGAGCCCACTCTCGGGTCCTGGAAGGGGTCCCCCTTCCTGCAACAGTTACTTATGTTTTCAAAAAATAAATGACCTAATGAAAAAGTATAATGGGCAATAATATTGCTATTGGCACATTGGAAGAAAGTGAGATAATAGTTAAGAGATTCTTGCAGATGTAGGGTCATGATATGAAAAAGGCTTGGACTTAGGTGATGGTATTCAAGGTGAAGGAGGTAGGATAAATCTGAGTGGCATTTCCTTGAGGGAAAGAGACAGTGGTTGTGAATCATGATAGCAATTACCTTGACAGAACAGAACAACTGTGGGTGACCAGTTCAGGCTCAGAGAGTATTGTTATGTTGCAATGAGTGGGTGAGTAGTCTAGGTTGAGAGAGTTCCTCTGGGGTCAGAAAACAAATGACAGGTATGAGGATTACACTTAGGTAGGCTGATTTTTAAATCAGAAGTTAAATAACTCCTTATATAAGTTATATGGTTTTAAGATGGATGCCAGGAGACTGAAGTTTCTGAGAGATATACAGGGAAGACTAGAAAGTTGACAAATCTGAAAATAGGGTCCCAGGCTAACCTCTCAGGAGGACAATCTTGACAATCAGCTGTCCTCAGCCCATTTCACAAAAAGAAGCAGTCTTGTCACACAATATCAACGTGTTTGAAAGGGCATCTCTATATCCTGAAAGATTGCACTGTTTCTAAAGCTGCTATTGTCAAATAAAATAGCTTGAAGGAAGGTTTATTCAAATTGTGGCTTGTCTCTTTCTTGGTGTTTCCTCCATCAACCTACGATACATTTCCCTCTTTGCTTTTGTAAACCAAGTCTTTATAAATGCATGTTCTTATTCAGCATTCAGTTGCTATCGCACCTTATGTCTTAAGAAGTAAACTCCTAGGTGTTTACCTTAGTTTAAGTTTGCATAGAGAGTCTGCACCAAGCATAGTCTGAAAAGAGTGTTGCTTAATAAGTGCCTACTGATTAAAAAATCACTTCATAAATACTTTATCTTTCAGGAAAAAATCAACCTTGTGTTTATCACACTTCTTGGACAGTGGATAGAATTGGTTCATAGACCAAATTCTGATGAAGAAATATCACTGCTCTGAAATGGTTGAGATTTATTCTGCACAAACTGCAATATTCCAGCATTGTACATAGCAGGACTGATGCCTCTTTCTCCTTTTCTCTGCTGCTTGGTTGACATGGTGATAGTTGTCAGGAAACCAAAGAAAAACAGAGCTGAAGGGAGGTCAAGTTCTTCCAGCTGAGCTTTGTTATGCCCAAATGTTACACAGGAGCATGAGCCTACACCCTAGCTTACCTGCTTCTTCAAACACTGGGGAGAGCAGAGAAAGCTGAGCAAATAGATCTGTTCTGTTTTCCTGGTCACTGCCACTCTCAGAGTTGAGATTGGACTCCTTTTTGTGCCTTTTCCAAATCACAACTCACAGACAATATGGTACCCTTGTCACCAACTGAAGAAAGTATAAGAAAATGACAGGCTGTATTTTGATCAGGAAATTTTGATGCAAATCTAGCCTTTTATTTTCCCATAGAATATATTCAATTATCATATGGGAAAATTTTTTTAATTAATTAATTCATTTATTTATGGCTGCGTTGGGTCTTCGTTGCTGCGCGCGGGCTTTCTCTAGTTGTGGTGAGTGGGGGCTACTCTTTGTTGCAGTGTGCAGGCTTCTCACTGTGGTGGCTTCTCTTGTTGCGGAGCATGGGCTCTAGGCGTGTGGGCTTCAGTAATTGCAGCACATGGGCTCAGTAGTTGTGTCTCGCAGGCTTTAGAGTGCAGGCTCAGTAGTTGTGGACCATGGGCTTAGTTGCTCCACGGCATGTGGGATCTTCCCGGACCAGGGCTCGAACCCATGTCCCCTGCATTGGCAGGCATATTCTTAAGCACTGTGCCACCAGGGAAGTCCGGGAAAATTTATATATGGATTTTTTTATTTCTTAAGTGATAATATCTAGAATGTTGAAAGGGATGAAAGCAGATATGACTCAAACACTCCAGGTAATCAAAACATTGTAAATCAACTATATTTCAATAAAAACAAAAAAAACCCAAAAAATTTTCCAGGTAAAATAGACAATGTACCAACTTTCTGGGGGATAATATATCAATGTATATCAAGAATCTTGGGCTTCCCTGGTGGCGCAGTGGTTGAGAGTCCGCCTGCCGATGCAGGGGACACAGGTTCGTGCCCCGGTCTGGGAAGATCCCACATGCCGTGGAGTGGCTGGGCCCGTGAGCCATGGCCGCTGAGCCTGCGCGTCCGGAGCCTGTGCTCCGCAACGGGAGAGGCCACGACAGTGAGAGGCCCGCGTACGGCAAAAAAAAAGAAAAAAAAGAATCTTAATATCTTAATAGTAATCATTTCTCTCGAATTACTTACATTTAAGCTTTCTATTAATAATTATACTTCACAGAAATTACTTCAAGGAAATAAGAGACATAAATAAGAATTTAGGTATAGGTGTATTCATTGCACTATTATTTAAAATAGCCAGTGACTAAGTGGCTTTTTCAGAGCACTGAATGAATCCCTGGCAGATACAATTAAAGCAATATGCAAAGCTCTGACTTCCCCACAGCCATTGTTATATGATCTGTGTGGACCCTGGCTGCTCAGTGAGTGACCCCTTCAAAGAGCTGTCACCTTGCAAACACATGCTTTTTTTTCTTACATAGATCATTTGCCTGCAAGGAAGACCTCCCTTTTCTTTCATAAAAATCCCAGTCTCACAAGATCTGCAACGTCACAT
Source organism: Delphinus delphis (assembly GCF_949987515.2). Classification (NCBI taxonomy): domain Eukaryota; kingdom Metazoa; phylum Chordata; class Mammalia; order Artiodactyla; family Delphinidae; genus Delphinus; species Delphinus delphis. The sequence continues at coordinate 100,578,265 of NC_082689.1, read as the reverse complement.
GAAAAAGTAGAAAGAAAAAATAAAAGCAAAATTTATATGGCTCAAAATACAGAAAGTATTTTTGAAGAGATGTTTTTAAATATTGAATGAGATAATCTCTTTCACTAGACACAGAAGTAAAGATAAACAGAAAATAAGGGGTTGAAATTAACTATTCAATGTCATGTAAGTCTGATTAAAAGGTCTGTATAAGATTCTGTGTTAAAAACACACAGTGACTTTGGAAACATACATTTCTGTAGCACTTTTTGAAACAGTCGTTATGTTTTCTTATGTCTAACCCTGTCGTTCCATAAAATAGGCAGCTCCTTCAGACAGAGACCATGTCTAATAGATCTATGAGTCCTCAAAAACACAGTGAGTAAAATTATGAGAAGCAACATTGCTTTGAGCCTCCTATCCTTTTGACAAACAGACTTTTACCTAAAGACTGTTAAATTCCTGGTGCATTCAGGGTTGTTATTCATAGAAATGTTAATTTGGGGGAAAAACAAAACTAAAAGATGATTTAATACAAAATATATCTAATTTCACAGTTAAAGAAACAGAGATCTTGGGAGGTCAAATGATTTGCCTAAAGTTGTTACCAAACTAAACCTGGGTCTGTTCACCCAGCTTGCAGCAAAGCCAGTCTACTGACACTGGGTTGTGGTGAAGGAAAGTACAGTCTTTATTTGCAGGGCACCAAGCAAGGAGAATGGGCAGCTCATGCTCAAAAGACCCAAGCTCTTTGATGGCTTATAGGCAAGGGTGTTTAACAACAGTGTTAGGAGAGAGCGCTGTAGGATGCCTGTTCAGCTCATGGACCTTCTTCCGATTGATTGGTGGTGAGATGACAGGGTGATGTTTTGGGAATATCAATCATCAACCTTCTGGTTCCAACCAGTCTGGGTTTACATGCTTGTGGTCATCATGTAGTTAGCATCCTCTACTGGTTGGGGGTCATAGTTTCTGCAGAACAACTCAAATACATGCACCAGGTTGTTATTTATGACCTTCAGGAGGAACTCGGAGTCCTGTTACTCATCAGTTCAAAGCATTAGCTGCTTGAATCTGCGCTTTGGAACTCAGAGAAGGCCTAGGAGACTAAAACCTTTTTTCTACAAACAAGAAACAGGAGACACAGATGAGCTTATTTACCTTGGAGGGCCTGACAAGGTCCTACTTCTTGCCCCCCCCCTCCTTTTCTTGGATACTCCTCAATCCTGAGGACAATAGGGGTGGGACAAGAAAGGGAATAAAATTTTGGATATAGAGATTAATCATAAATTCTGCAAAGGAACTCAGTTTTAGGCAGACCTAGTTTCAAAGTTATACAATTAGTGTTGTTCAACTAGTAAAGAATAAGACTTTCTATCTCCCAGTGTAATGCTCGTTAACCCAAGTAATAATTCTTTCTTTTGCCTGGATAGATTCCTATTTAATGAGACAGAACTGCCAAATGGTATATATATATATATATATATATATATATATATATATATATAATCTATTTTAATAGGAATACATTTAAGTTATTTATCTGCATTACAGATTTCAGGTATTTGTGTTACAAATATCAGACTTAATAGCATTTAATGTGGAAAAGCTTTAGCCTTTAGTCATCAATTTATACTTGGGTAGCTGGTGTTTGTAGTTTGTATTTCTGCTGTTACAAGAGCAAGGCTGCTAAAATCAAACAAAAACAAAACCAAAAACAATCCTAAAACTAATTAAATCTACAATAAGTTAATATCATTTTGAAGTGAAATATATCGTATTTTATGTGAATAAGTTCTGTGTCAATTCTAGTCAGCAGGTTTAGAGGGTCTCTGGCAAACTACACAATTCCCATGAATATCAGCTCAAAGAGTTTGAATGAATGAATGTTTTTCTCTTTTAAGAGTAGGCAACTGGGACAAATTGAAAAGTATTCCAGTCTCATAAGCACCAAAAAAGGACGTTTACAAGATAAATAAGGGAATGAGCATGAAATAGAATGGCTTAAAATAAAACTTTATTGTTTTTGTATTCCCTAGGCATTAATTCTAAAAAGGCCAGTTTACGTCCAAGTGACTACTAGCTTTGCCTATACACAAAAAAATTGGGGAAAGAGACTCGGATTGATGTTACTGTTAAATTGTAGCAGTTTTTCAACAGCAGTTATGCTTTCTTGTAAATTGAAATTAGATGGTATCTGCTTATAGATTATTAATCAAACAGGAATATTCAACTGAAGTTTTCTCTCGTAAGTAAACTTTTATTTTGCATAATATGCCATTTGCACTTCATCTACAGCTGCAATCTCATTGATATAAAAGAAATGCCAATTTCAAAGTTGCCACCTCTTACAATTATAAATTCAGCTTTGTGGATTAATGTTATAAGTGGCCTATTATTATGCTAATTAAATGTGAATGAACCATGCTTTAGAGGCAATCAAGCAGAAATCATTTCACCAATGATGTGCAAGAATAGATTGAACACTTTAGTCCTGTGCATTTCAATACATACATTGAAATCAACTAACACATTTAATAGGATTGATATATAAATACAAATTTCAGAAAATCACCATTGTTATTGTTCTTTTTCAAAATATATGTTAATGAATCTGACAAAATGTATTAAAATATGTATCTTTCATTTGAGGGAAATTTTATTTCATTATTCTTTTAGTTATTAAAATTTATTGAATATGAAGTTTATACTTTTGAGTTGGAGAAATGAGCTCCTAACAAACCTTCTCTCACATAAATAAGAGCTTTAAATTCTGGATAAAATACAAAAAGCAACTAGCTGAGAGCTTTGGAAGCTGAACAAAACAGGGAGTTTCTAAGACAGAAGTTAAAAGTTGGAGAAAGTGACCAGCATATAGTAGATTCCCATTTTATTGGTGCTTTACCCTTAGAGTAGATGCAGTTTCAGTGGAGATAAGCTAAAATGATTTCTGTTCAGAGGAACGAGGAGAAGAAACTCCGGGGTAACAAGGGCTGCCAAAGTGTAAGGAGCAAAAAGGAGCAAGCTGGACCAAGCTTAATTCATACACAAACTCCACCCAAGTTTCTGGTTGATCACTGAATCACTCCTGGGGAGTGGAGGAGGTGAGCAGAATTAAAGCAACTTACAAATAAGCATTACCAGACAAGGAAAATGTGAGTCATTACACACTTCAGGTGTGATGGTCTGCAATTTGGGTCTTAACAAGTAAATTGCCTGCTAAAATAAAAAAATATAGACAATCTTTGGGAAAAAATAAAATGGAATCCAGAGTCTATACAGCATAACACTCACGATGTCCAGGATACAATCCAAAATGACTAGGTATATGAAGGTCAAGAATGTGACTCAATTCTAAGGTAAAAGATCATCAACAGATGGCAACCAGATGGCTCAGAGGTTAGAATTATCAGATGGGGATGCTAAGCAGCTATTATATTGTGTAAGGTAAATGAATATGCCTTCATAATGAATGAAAATAGTAAACTTCAACAAAGATTAGACAACACCTAAAAGAAATAAAAGGAAACGTTAGAATTGAAATAAACATCCGAAATAAAGTCACTAGCTGAGCTTAACAGTAGAAAAAGATGACAGAGAAAAGGGCCAGTGCACTTGAAGACCTACCAATAGATTTCATTAAGTCAAAATATGAGAGGGGAAAAAAAAAGATTAAAATAAATGGACTGAGCTTGAGGGAACCTGGGGGTAATTTCTAGTTTTAAATGCTGTCTAAAGGGTATAGAAAAAGATCAACGTAAACACGAAGTAAATAGAGAAAGGACATATTAATGCTAAAAGAAAAATTAACAAAATAGAAAAGATGCAAACAGTATAGAAAATTAATGCCAAAGCTTGTTCATTGAAAATAATTACGATCAAAATATTCAACAAATAATAGAGAAGCTATAAATCACCAGTATCAGAAATGAAAGGTCCTTCAGATATTAAAAAAAAATGAGGTTATATTACAAACAGCTTTCTGCCATAAAAATGACATTATAGATGTAATGAAAAAATTCTTTAAAGATAAGCACTGTGAAAGCCCACTCACGAAAACACAGATAACCTGGATAGTCCTATATTAATTACCTAAATTGAACTTTTTATTAGTTAAACGCCTTCTTAAAAGAAAAATTACAGGTTCAGATGGCTATCTGGGTAAATTCTGCCAAACATTTAAGAAAGAAATAAATCAATTATACACAAACTCTTGCATAAAATAGAGAACACTTCTTAACTCATTTTGTGACTTTGACATTATCTAGTTACGAAAAACAGAGACATAACAACAAACAAAAAGCAACAGCATGCACAAACCACAAACTAATAGTGCACATGAACATGTACATAAATATTCTTAACAGATTATTAAAAAATCATTCCTGGAAAATTTTCTCAAGAGTGACTCAATATCTAAAAATTAATCATTGTAATCTATCATATTTATAAAACAAAGGAGAATATCCATATGATCTTTCAAAAGATGTAGAAGAAACATTTGATAACATTTAACATCATGATGAAAACTTTCAGCAAACTATAATAGAAAACATCTTCAAGCTGATAAATAGCATCTATAAAAGAATATCTCTACTGCTAAAATCATATTTAATAATAAAATGTTAAAGACTTTCCTCCTCAGATCAGAAACAAGGCATGGATGTCTATTCTTGCAATCTCTGTTCATTATTATATTAAAAATTCTAGCCATTGAAATGAAGCAAAGGGAAAAAGTCATAACAAAGAAAGAAGTAAATTTCCTTTTTCAGATGACATGATTATTTACATAGAAAATCCTCAGGAATCTGCAAAGCAACTTTGACAGTAAACTTAGCAAAGTCAGTGGATATAAGGTTAAAGTAAAAAATCTAGTTTTATATACTAGTAGCATAAAAAATAAAATTAAAAAATAATTCTGTTTACAAGAGCATCAAAAATAATATATATGAATAAATTAAACAAAAGACGTGCAAGATCTGTACACTGAAATCTACAGAGGATTGCTGAAAGATTAAAGATAAACAAAATAAAGAGATATATCATGTTCCTAGGCTGGAAAACTCAATACTCAGGATGTCAATTCCCTCAAATTGATCTTTAAGTTTAATGCAAACAAAATAAAAATTCAAATAGATTTTCTTTTTAGTTTTTGAGAAGTGATTCAAAAATTTTATGAAAATGTAAATTATCAAGAACAGCTAAAGTGATCTTTAAAAAAGCAGAGTTTGAAAAGTAACCACTACTGGTTCCAATATTTACCGTAAAGCACTAGTAGTCAAGACAGTGTATTCAAAAAAAATTCCCCCAAGCTTCACTGAGATATGATTACCAAATACAAATTGTATATATTTATGTTGTACAACATAATTTTTAAGGCTTGTAACGTGATGATTTAATATGTCATAAACTAATTACCACAATCAAGTTAATTAACAAATCTATCACTTCACACGGCTACCATTTGTGTGTGTGTGTGTGTGTGTGTGGTGAGAACAACTAAGATCTACTCCTTCAGAAAATTCCAAATATACCATGTAGTATTATTAGCTATAATCACCATGCTGTATGTTAATTCCGTAAAACTTATTCATCTTATAACTGAGTTTGTATCGGTGAACATCTCCCTATATCCTCCATCCTCATCCCCTAGTAATCACCATTCAACTCTCTAGTTCTGAGTACAGTGTTTTTAGACTCCCCATACAAGTGTGATAACACAGTATTTGTCTTTCTTATTTTACTTGACATAACATCTTCTGGGTCCATCCATGTTGTTGCAAATGGCAGGTGAATCATATTCTATTGTATATGTGTACCACATTTTCTTTATCCATTCATTTGTTGACAGGCGTTGGATATGTGGTTTCCATATCTTGGCTACTGTGGATAATGCTGCAATGAACATGGAAGCCCAGGTATCGCTTCAAGACACTGATTTTGTTTCCTTTGGATATATACCCCAAAGTGGGATTTCTGGACCATAACATGGAAGTCCAGGTATCGCTTCAAGACACTGATTTTGTTTCCTTTGGATATATACCCCAAAGTGGGATTTCTGGACCATATGATAGTTCTATTTTTAATTTTTTTGTATATTGCTATGCAGTGACCTGGAGGATATATAGTTAAGTATTAAAGAAACAAGCAAAACCGAAATGCAGAACCATGTTTAGAGTGCTACCTTTCGTGTAAAGAAGTGAAGACGTGGATAGATGGGCGGATCACACACATATATTTGCTTACACTAAAAACAACTAAACTAGATATATAAAGCAAAAATGAATTAAAAGGTTAACCAATTGGAGGAGAGAAGGAAAAGGATGGGGAAGACAGCAGTGGAAGCTAGGATTTCTCACTTGACTGTGGGCAAACTGCTTTACACTATGCATCTTTGTTGCTTTGAACAAAGAAAGAAAGAAAGAAAGAGAGGGAGGGAGGGAGGACGGAAGGAGGGAGGGAGGAAAGAGAGAGAGAGAGAGGAGGAAGAAAAGAAGAAAGAGAGGGAAAGGGGGGAGAGAAAACTAGATAAAATTTGATTTGTTTAACTTGAGGCTCAAGTGATATCACGCATGAGAAACTGCATTGTTTTGCCCATGGAAGGCACTGCAATTAGCAATAGTAAACAAGAATCTTGATGGATTGGCTAAGTAATGAAACATATATATATATATATATATATATATATTTTTTTTTTTTTTTTTTTTCAGTACTGTGTGGGTTATTTTCTGTTTTAACTCTTTAGGATGTCATTTATCTGGATTACCTATGCCTGCAACTGAAATTAATGTCTGGGTTAATCATTGCAATTTATTAAAATTAAAATCATTGGAATTTCACTTAATAGTAATCTTAACTGATTAATTTATTGCTCATCTCACACCTGCTTCGGGGATTTAGGAAATATTCCCTGAATGAATTTGATAACCAATATGTTGCCACTGTAGCCTTCAAAGCAGTATTTTTTCTTAACTGCTGACTTCTATGGCACAGAAGCCCATATAATAGTTACTCTGTAATAAGGCTATTGCTACTGTGTCTCCATCAGTGTGGATATTTTGGTATAATTATGGCCAAAGGGACACAATACAAATTAATGACTATGTTTAGTCTATAAGGCTGACAACTGTTGATCAGATCCCATAGTACAGGCTGAACAATCTCTTATTTCTTTAAACATAGAATATTCCAACTGGCAGACAAAGGCAAGAGATCGAAAAAGATTGTGGAGGATCACACAACCAGTATTTAAGCATCTTGAACCCACAATGAACATCCATCAGTTTCGCTTATCTTCCATTAGTGAGAATTATTCTAATAGCAACACTAGAGGTCAGGGTATGAGGCAAGGCTCAGAATTATAATCTATGGCCTGGACACCTGCTGCTTAGCTACAACTCTATGCCATGGGATGGGGCCATCGTTTTTTGTTGGTCACCAAGCAGTGTCAAATGTAGCTTTTTAAGCAGGTGGTAAACACAGGCTTATAATACTGCATTAGAAGGACAAATTTAGAAGTTGTGGGCTCTACATCCGGGTAGCAAGCTTTCTCTGTAAGGGGCCAGAAAGTATCAATAAATATTTTAGGTTCTGCAGGCAATATAAGTTCTGTTTCTTCCCTCATTCCTCTCTTTCTTGCCCTTTCTCCCTCTTCCTTCCCTCCTCTCCTCCTCCTTCTTTTTCTTCTCCTTATCCCTCTTTTTCTTCTTTCTGTCTCTCCCTCCCCCCTCTTTATTTCTAAAACCCTTTACAAATGTTAACAATATTCTTAGTTCAGGAGCCAAAACAGGCCACAGCCTGATTTGGCCAGTGGGCCATAATTTCCTGACACTTGCCCTAGATCAAGGTTGTCTAATGGAAATTTCTCTGAAAATAGAAGGGTTTTATTCTGCACTCTCCTTTACAGTAGCCATAGGGACATCCGGCTATTGATCACTTGAAATGTGATGAATACAAAGGAGGCACTGAATTTTTACATTTATTTAATTTTAATTAATTTATTTAGCCACATATGGCTAGCAGCTGCTGCATTAGAAGCCCAACATTTTCCAAAATAATGTTCCCATCTTGTTTTTGAAACTACATGTAGCCTGTGGGTTACACCAGTAAGTTGTTTCTCATCTAGTTGGTTGCTCCTGACTAAATTTGATCTCCAAATATTATATGTATGTATCATACTCAGTATATTTTCTTCTTAAGATTTTCATTCTTAGCATATTTATTTTGGCTGTATGCTATCTGGGTAATATTTGGCTCTCCCACTATACTGTATAATCTTTAAGAGAAGGGCTGACATCTGCTTGGTCACTGCTCTAGTCCCAAAGTCTAGCACAAGACTTGGTACAATGTAGGCATGTAATAAATATTTGTTGAATGAAATTTGGGAGGTCCGTGGTAAAAGGTTCCTATGGTCAAGGAGTCTGGGAAACACTGAGTTAAACTGATTTCCTCAATGACTTTTATATATTAATACGAACAATGTGAATTTTCAAAATGAGTTGTTAATGAAAGCACTCCCCCAAATATTGGGAGACTTTGCATTTTGTGTTTGTTTCCAGAATACTTATTAACATCTTGCTGAATACTAATTCTTCATAAACTGCAACTTGACAATGCTGTTCTTGGTCTTATACTAGAGGAACAAAGGTAATTTTTGCAACTCATATATGTTCTGGCCCAATTCCAGGCTCGAAGTCAAATGTTTATAATAGTAAACAGTCTGTTCGTGTGTGTGTGCGTGTGTCTCATAGATTCAATTAAAGTTAAAAAATACTGCAAGAAGTCTGATATGGTTTTAAAAATGGTCAGCAAGATACAGAATTACAGCAGTTTGGAACCACTGACTTAGGAACCCCATAGATATGGCTCTGGCAGGGACTGGTTGATGGAAAAAAAAAATCAGTATTTAGTATACTTGTCTAAACATTCACCCCATCGACAAGATTAATAGCAAAAATGTTAGGAGACTAGCAAAGACCAACTTGAACTACTTTCCAGTTTTTGCCTAGGGAAATCTTTCTCCTCAGAGGCAGGAACCATCTTCTAATGCTTATCACTTTCCCATTTCACCTACCCCCTTTCTTATGCTGCATAGCCTGACCAGTTCAGATGCCAGCATGCTCACCATCATGATGTAGAAATATACAAGATATAAAGATTAAAGAGGGTCACAAAGTCTGTACCATTTTTTCTATTGAAGCATCCTGTCTATACTCCTATCCCTTGAATCTGGACAGGTCCTATGACTGCTTTGAGTAGTAGAATACAGTAGAATCGATGCTGCTAAATTTGCTCTCAGGCCCTAAGGCAGTCTCAGATTTCTGCCTCTTGGAACACTCCTTATGGAAGTCCTGAGCAAGCAGGTAAGAAATCCAACTACTCTGAGACCATCATGTTGTAGAAGCCATGTGTCAATATGTGACCATGTGGGCTTTGGTCAATCGTTTCAGCTGGACCCAGCCTCTCAGCCATCTACTCCAAGGCACCTTCCACTCCAAGAGGCCATCTCCTCTAAGACACCAAGGAGAAGCCTTCTTGGACCTTTTATGCCAGCGCATTTACAACTGAATACCATTAAGGAAACTGAATACCATCAAGTAATCCCTGTTGATGTCCAATGGAAGAGAATAAACTGCTTACTCAAATTCCTGACCCATAAAACCATAACATATAATGCAATTCTGTTATTTTATTCTAGTGACCTTGGAGCTGGTACTACACAACACAATGATACATAACTGGGACAGAATGAAATAACTGAGTACAAATGATTCTGAAGAGGCTACAAAGCAACAAACTTCTTTGTAATCCTGACAACAGAGAAATCTAAGAGGGAAGTCACTTTGTTTAGAACGTGACCTGGAACATATAAAACCTAATGAAAATATTCAGTGTACTATTTCCCCATTCTTTGCTTTTTGGACTTAAATCTCTCTTCTATTTAGGAACAATTGCAAAAGCTTTCTGAGGTTCAGTTTCTCATTGATAAAAAATGGAGATAACAATACCTGATCATCTCACAGAGATGCAAGATGATAAAATACTTCAATTACAGAGCAGGGACAATGAGAAAGAGAAAAGGAATGTTGACTGAGTAATAAATGGCAGGCCTGTACCAGTTATTCTCCTTCCCCTTTGCAGATTGGTGACAAGAGGACAGACTCAGCATCAGGAGACTGTGTAATACGAACAGTGAGATATTAGATGAATCATTAATAGCTCTAAGAAATTCTGTTGGGATTTGACAGTGAGGGAGATTGTTACATTGTCTCATAACCTAAGTTGGTCATTTATATTGAGACTCAAATATGTCCATTGCTATTAACAAAGTTTATGAAGTTAAAAACTACTAGGAAGTATGAAATTTTGGTGATGGTCACTGATGATGATTATTTCCCTGGACTGAAAACCTCTAGATCCATGTTTCAGTCTCACGTCCTTGGGATTTGTGGTGAGCACAATGGTGGTATCTACAGAAAAGATGTTTTGTTCCTTGAATTCCACCTCCCTTAGCCACTTAGGAAGCCAGCTTCTGGGGTCACAATAAGATTCAGGTCCAACATACCACTACATGTCTATCGTCAAATGACCAGATGGCCTTGCACAACTTCTCAGAGCCTTTTAGCACTTCTGAGTTAACATTTATTCCATATAATACGGTCATTAGCAGGTACCACTGAGAACCTCGTTGTTATCATACCTACAATTTTGTATGGGTCAGTGGTTTGTTAGTTTTGCTTAGCAGGGTTATTTTGTATAACAGAGCTTAGTAGCATATGTGGCTGAGTAAGAAGTTTGGTACTAAGAAGATGAGGTCAGAAACTGGGAACCTGGGCCCCAGTTCTCAATCACATTTTTTGCTATATGGCCTTGAGGAAACCACTAACTCCTTGAGTTTCAACTTCTTCATTCCCAGAAAGTTGATAATAAGCCCTGATTCATTGGCGCATTATGATGTAAAATGACATAATGCATATAACAGCACTAGGAAAATAGTGAAGAGATTTGCAAGTGCAATGCACTTTTGTAACACTACTACTAAGAGTACTTGTTTTCTTTGAGTCAAATTATTTTCTGTAGTTGAGCTGAGCACAGTGATCACAGGAAGACAGGGACATTTATGTGTGAATATTCAGCTCTTCCAGTAAGAAGATAGAAGTTCCACCACTGAAAACTCCAAAATATGAGCCTCAGCCTTGCTCCTTTTATTTCTCTCAGATGATGAGATGTACAGTATATAAGAATGTGGGCTCTACAACACATCTTTGCTTTGTCACCTTCCAGAAATTTGACTTTGGTCAAGTGATGTAACCTCTTTGGGCCTCCTTTTCCTTATCTGCCCAATGGATATTTGTTCAGCAACTATTTCTTGAGGACTTCCAGATTCAGGCACACTTTCCAGAGCTGGAAGACAGGAATGCACCAAGGGAAAGAGGGAAAGAAGGGAGGAAGTGGCTGAACAAATGTAGGAAATAATGAGGTGATTTTTTAAGAATGGGATATCCAGGGTGAAGGATATATGAGGGATGATCTTTGGTAGGATTCTTCTTCTTGTAACATCTCTGTAAATTTGAAATTGTTTCCAAATAATGCTTGTTTTTAAAAGAAAAAACAGGGGCAAACTCCTAAGTCATGTGTTGCATAGAGCCAGAGCCTGCGTCCAACAGCAGTTTGAGCATCTGGAAGCAAACTCTGGCTTTTATGCTGCTTCCTGATCATTCATTAGGACCACAGAGAAACTCAGTGGGGTTGAACAATTTTTCCATTTAGAATTTTTAAAATCATTTCTCTAGTAATGTTTGCATGGCTATCAGAACTTCTGGCACAAAATAGGTATTACATAAAGGCTTATGTTTTTCTTTTCCCCAAACAGGTATACATGAATGATGGACATCATTTGCCTTATGGGATCAGTTCTTATGCCTGTGTGAATAGTCTTTACTGTGGTGTTTCTTATAACGTGACGGCTGGAAAATTGGCGTCAAAATGAGGTGGTAGCACAATATAGTAGCCAAGAGCATGGACTGCAGAACAAAACTGCCTGAGTTCAAATCCCAGGCCTGCCACTTATTAGCACTATGTCCTTGGGCAAATGACTCTGCCCCCATTCCTCTCTTGTAAAATACAGATAACAAAATGCAGTAGTTTGCCTTGTAAGAAGTTAACATTGATAAAATGCTTAAAACAGTGTATGGTATGTAATAAACATTATATAAGTGTTTGTTAGAAAAATTAAAATTGCCTCCAGAAAGGAAGGCTTGATACAATGCAAATTGCTGGGTCCCACTCATGACTGGATGAATAAGAATCTCTTGAGCCTGTAGCATTTTAACAAGCTCTCCAGATGATTCTTAGAAAGATTGAAGGTTGAAAGCCACTGCTTTAGTTATTAGGAGGCTTGAGGAACTCATTCCACTGAGGCAGCTAATACAGTAAATCAAACTTTACTTTTTAAGTCAGTATCTTAGGTCTAAAAAATTCCCTAATCCATGTGGGAAATTTCTCCCTAAATCAAATTAAGTGAACCAATAAAACATGCTTCCGGAATGATTAGCATCTCAAATTACGGTTCTAAGTCTGCCGGTCTCCTTGACTTGTTTTTTCCAGGTGGCTTCTCTTCCTTGATCAGTTTCCCCAGGATAAATGTTGCTCACTGTCTATATCTTTGCTTGTCTGAGGAATGGATATAAATGGGCCTCCTGGGAGTTTGGAGTACTTTGGGATACAGCCCTTCTCCCTAAATTACCCAGTCTAGTCTCTGTGCATCGTGGAGAAATGCTCTAATAGGAAATGCCAATGAAGCATGATAATTTTAGCAATTTTTTTTTGCCAGAAGGGAATTTAGAGCTGCTGCAGAAAAGTAGTTAGCTTCCACATTTATTTTGTCATTGAAGTCAATTTCTACAGTTAAACTGAACGCTTTTATGAAGTACAAAAGATGAGACTATAATTTGAGGACAGTTTGTCCTGTTAAAGGTAACAAAACCCCCAGAGGCCTAGGCACCAGCTTCAAGGCATGTGTACAGTAAATCCCTTACATACTAACGAGTTCCGTTCTGAGAGTGCATTTGTAAGTCCAATTTGTTCATAAGTCCAACAAATTTAGCCTAGGTATCCAACTAAGACAATCAGCTACCTAGTACTGTACTGTAATAGGTTTATAATACTTTTCACATAAATAATACATAAAAAACAAACACAAAAAATAAAGAAACATTTTCAATCTTACAGCACAGTACCTTGAAAAGTGCAGTAGTACAGTGCAACAGCTGGCATCCAGGGGCTGGCATCGAGTGAACAGGCAAGAAGAGTTACTGACTGGAGGAGGGAGAGGAGGTGGGAGATGGTAGAGCTGAAGGATCGTCAGCAATAGGAGATGGAGGGCAGGCTGCAGTGTCACTCACGCCTGACGCTGATGGCACAGGTTCTGGTTCCTTGCTGGATTCAATTCTATCTACCCTCTTGAAAAAACGATCCAGTGATGTCTGGGTAGTAGCACGTTCGCACTTTGAAAGTTTGCAACTTGAAGGTTCGTATGTAGGGGACTTGCTGTATGTGAGCCCAGAGGAGCACTGGAACCACACTTCCAGCTTCTGTTGCCCCTGAGAAGCAGTGACTTTGGGACCTTAAGGCCTCAAAGGGACCCAATAAAGGTATTCACTATTTTTATAGATGAAGTTCATAACTGACATAGTACAAATATTATTTTAACCACTAAACTGGCATTCATCATTATCATCATCATCATCACCATCATCATCAAATAATAATTATTATGGGCTGAATTGTGTTCCCCCAAATTCCCTATGTTGAGGTCCTAACCCCCAGTATCTCAGAATGTGACCATATTTGGTAATAGATTCTTTGAAGAAGTAAATGAGGTCATTAGAGGAGATCCCAATCCAGTGACTGGTGTCCTTACAATAGAGAGGAAATTTGGATACATATAGTCACAGAGGGCAGACCACGTGAAGACACAGGGAGAAGACGGCCATCTACAAGCCAAGGAAAGAGGCTTCAGTAGAAACCAACCCTGCCGACACTTTGATCTTGGATGTCTAGCCTTCACAACTGTGTGGAAATAAATTTCTGTTGTTTAGGTCCCCAGTCTGTGGTACTTTGTCATGGCAGCCTTAGACAACTAATACAATAGTAATACAACAGTACCAACATTTCATAGCACTTTATATTTTACCAAAGATTTGTATGATCTCATTAAAATTCACACACACAGACACACACACTCACACACACCCAAAAGGATGTGAATGCCTACTCTGAGAGAGGCACATTAATATCATCAGTGCCATTTTACAAATGAAGAAACTAAAGCCTAGAGAGGCTCAGTGATTGGCATGAAGTTCCACTATTAATTAGCAATGAAGACACAAATTACATCTAGGTCTTCTTACTAAAAGGATCACACTCTCCACTTGGCTTTCCAGGAACACCTGCTCCCCAGGATCTTGGCTCTATGTGTCTCTGGATAGGAGGAGACAGTAGATGCAGTGTCTACCTCTAGACTGACCCCTTGAGGTCTGGAAGTCAGTGAGCAGCTGGGGCATCTGCAGGGACAATTTCTGACAATTGGGGGCCCTCGCTGCCTTGGTCACCAACGCTGTTGGGACAGAGGAAGCATTAGGGGCTTACCCAAGAGCTGTGCTCATCATAAAAAAAAACTCCCTGTTCCTTTAGTACTTTCATCTTTGGTTGGAAGGGTGGCATTAACTGAGGATTTCTCCTGCTTTCTTTTTCTTATCTTTTTTTTTAAGAGTTTCATCTTATTTATTTATTTATTTATTTTTGCGGTATGCAGGCCTCTAACTGCTGTGGCCTCTGCCGCTGCAGAGCACAGGCTCCGGACGCGCAGGCTCAGCGGCCATGGCTCACAGGCCCAGCCGCTCCGCGGCACATGGGATCTTCCCAGACCGGGGCACGAACCCGCGTCCCCTGCATCGGCAGGCGGACTCTCAACCACTGCGCCACCACGGAAGCCCCTTTCTTATCTTTTCTAAAAAATAAACTTATTTATTTATTTTGGCTGCATTGGGTCTTCATTGCTGAGCGTGGGCTTTCTCTAGTTGTGGCAAGTGGGAGCTACTCTTTGTTGCGGTGCGCGGGCTTCTCATTGTGGTGGTTTCTCTTGTTGCAGATCATGGGCTCTAGGAGCACGGGCTTCAGTAGTTGTAGCACGCGGGCTTCAGTAGTTGTGGCTCATGGGCTCTAGAGCACAGGCTCAGTAGCTATGGCTCATGGGCTTAGTTGCTCCGTGGCATGTGAGATCATCCTAGACCAAGGCTCAACCCCGTGTCCCCTGCATTGCAGGTGGATTCTTAACCACTGCGCCACCAGGGACGTCCCCTCTCCTGACTTTCAATTACTTTTTGAGTCCGAACTTGAAAGGGATTAGAAACCAAAATACTGGTGGCTTCTTTATCTAAATTTTCTTACAACTGAGGCTCTGTCTCTGTTGGGTTAATGGAGAATGCCTGAGAGATTACTCTTTGTTCTGTCTCATTTTCAGAAACTGTATTGCCAACTGCTCAGCTGAGGGAGGTATGTGTTTGTGATTGTTTGTGTACCTAGAGTGGGGGGTTCCACTCAGATGTTGTGGGTGTTTTGCAGCAAATGTGCTTCATCCTCAATTGTCCCATGAGGTAATGCACACATTGTCCACTGTGAAACACTGATCAATTTGTTCTCCTCTGGAAAGCCTCTCTCTCACCTCCGTTTCCAAATGAATCCTACTTAGACATTCATGCTTGATTCCCATTCAGTCTCTTTCTCAGTATTTTCCTGAAAATTTCAAATACTGTGAATTCCTACATTCAGTGTCATAAAATGTTCAACTTAATTATATAATGCCAATTTACATTAAATAAAGCAATGTTTGTGAGGTTATCTACCAACGCTGTGCACAGCCTCTTAATATATACTTGAGACCATGAACCTGAGACTCATTTCTTTTGACCTCTTCATTAAGACTCTACTCAAAACTCAGCAGAATTCATGTGGCAATTTATCAAGCACTGTTTTATGCCACTAAACCAATTACCGTCTCAAAATACTGCCTTGTTCTCGCATCACTGTTGAAATTTCCATGTATTTATATCTTTCCTGACAATTAAATTGCAATCTTCTTGTAGGCGTTTTGTCCCTGCCAAGGGTAAGTGTTTGATAGATCATTGTATTACTTTTCTGTGTTGTAATATCAAATTGTCACAAACATAGTAGCTTAAAACAACACAAATTTATTATCTTATAGTTTGGTAGGTCAAATGTCTGACACAGGTTTAGTAGAATCGAACCAAAGTGTGAGCAGGGAGGTTTTCTGGATGCTCTAGGGATGAATCCATTTCCTCGCTTATTCATGTTGTTGGCAGAATTTAGTTCTTTGCAGTTTTAGGGCTACAGTCCATGTTCCTGGCTGTCAGCTGAGGGTATTTACCAGTTTCTAGTGGCTTCTAGGTTTCTTGAATTCTCTGGCTCATGCCCTCCCTCCATCTTTGTGGCATTTTTTTTTTTTTTTTTTTTGTGGTATGCGGGCCTCTCACTGCTGTGGCCTCTCCTGTTGCAGAGCACAGGCTCCGGACGCGCAGGCTCAGCGGCCATGGCTCACGGGCCCAGCCGCTCCGCGGCATGTGGGATCTTCCCGGACAGGGGCACGGGTAAGCCACTGCGCCACCAGGGAAGACCTGTGGCATTTCTTTGAGTGACTTTTCTTCCTTCTTCTTCTGTTTTTTAAGGACTCGTGTGATTACATTAGATCCACCTGCATAATCCAGTATAATCTTCCTGCTTTAAGATCAACTGATTCACAACCTTAATTCCCTTTTGCCTTATAATGCAATGTATTCACAAGTCCCAGGGATTAGGATGTGAACATTTTGGGGGGCCATTTTTCTGCTCACCACAATCATCAACTGTGGGTAATTACAAGGACGAGATCCTGTGTTGCTTCTGGGGTCTGAAATTCTGCTTTAGGCAATTCTGAACACGAATCGCATTCAGCCACAGAGCTGGCACTTTCTGAAGAAGTGACAAGCTCTTAGCTTCTGTATGTACAAGGAAAAACTACTTCTGATCCTTTAGGAACAAGGACTATAAACGTAAAGAAGCCCACAGGGCTGCCCCCCTTAACACTAATGATGGTGCCTATGAAATGTCTCCAGGAGACACGGACTCCTCACCCTTGAAATCTTTTCCAAGTGGAAGCTCTAAAACAGTACCAAACTCTCATTTCCTTATGATGATGTTAAAAGATATATTTTATCCAAAAAAATCAAAACTAAATATGGTGAAGTAAGAGCAAGGGTTTATTATTATTATTATTTATGTTTACCCCAAATCCAACTATGCAGTCTGATGCCTGATGGGACTCTTGTTTCTCTGCACTGTGTCCTGGCTGTACAGCCCCTTCTGTTAGTATCGAAACATATCCTTCTAAAAGGGCAGATTCTTCTTTTTATTGCAGGGCAAAGAAAGCAAGAAGAAACTGAGGGTTTCTTCTCGATGTATGGTTAATCAAGGAAGGTAAAGTTGAAGGTACTTTAAAATAAAACCGGGGCTGGGGGATGACTTCAGTAAACCCAGCTCTCAGGGAAACCATTAAGGAGTTCTAATCATTCTACAGGGGCTTCCTTCTAAGCCCCTGTAAGCCCCAGTGCCGGCCACAGACTGGGTTTGGCACAGCAGGTAAACAAGCTGCCATTGCCAATCATGCTGCAGAGAAAACTGGGATCACGTGGGCTGGGAGAGAGCCCTGGAGGTCATCTAAATCCAACGGATTGCAAGGCCAAGGGTAAGTACGTTCATAAAAAGGTGTATTGGTCACTGGCATATTCCAGGCCCTGTTCCAGGTTTGGGGTGTCATAACAGCAGTCCTCAGCATCAATAAACTTACAGCTTTGTGAAAACACAGACAGCTAAGATATTTACTCAGCGGACAATGCTGTGTGCTCAGCTGGAGGCAGCCCAGCTACGGAAGCTCAGCGGAGAGTCTAATCTTTGTGTTTAAGAAAATCTTCCTGGAGAAAATGATGGTTCAGTCAAGTGCTGAAGGGCAAGTGGAGATGATGAGCAAACAGAGATGGGGTAGGCATTTGAATCAGAGGCAACAGAGCAGGAAGTGCTGGAGGAGGTAAAGTCTGGTGAGGTAGAGAGAACCAAGTCATTAGAAAACTTATTACAAGAGGGCAAGAAGCCTGTGCTAAGGCTCTAATCATGTCCCATATGGATTTTCCTATGTAAAATGTGGAGGATGGTAAGGAAACTAAATTGATGGCAGGGAAATAGTTACTGCACTCTCACAATAGTTCAGGGAAGAGATATTACTCCGGTGAGACAGTAGTGTTAAGGAGGAAGGTTAATTAATCCTGGGAATTAGGTGGCAGGACAAGGTGTGGAGTGTAGATGGGGGAAGAGAGGGCATTGGTGAAGCGGAGAGGAAAGTGAAGTATGACTACCAGGTTCTTGCATTTTGTGGATGAATGGATGGCTGGTGACTGAATTAGCTTACAATAATTCAAGAAAAGTATGATGCTTAGCATAAATTGTGGTTAGTAAAGACATAGCTTTAGTTAAGCTTCAATGATTCAAGATGTACAGAGAGACACAGGCTAGCTCAAGTGAAGGGAGGGGTTACTATAAGATATGTACAGGGCTTCCCTGGTGGCGCAGTGGTTGAGAGTCCGCCTGCCGATGCAGGGGACATGGGTTCGTGCCCCGGCCCGGGAAGATGCCACATGCCGCAGAGCGGCTGGGCCCGTGAGCCACGGCCGCTGAGCCTGCGCGTCCGGAGCCTGTGCTCCGCAGCGGGAGAGGCCACAACAGTGAGAGGCCAGCGTACCGCAAAAAAAAAAAAAAGATATGTACAGAGCAGTAAGAAAATAAGAATCACACTGGAAATTTAGGAGCTCAAAAATCCCAGGAGACCTGGGTTTCATGCAGGCTATATGTCAGGCAGGGCTAGCGCTTCAGCAGTAGGAATTTATAGATCCTCACTTTATAGCGCTGCTCACTGAGATGACTCTACCATGCACTGACGGCTGGTCTATTTCCTATTCGCTTCTAATAGGTCTTCTCACTCTCTACCCTGAATTTCATCTCAGCATTCTAACATTTCTGCTTTCTTGGGAATCTGGCTAACAAATTCTGCTGTGAGTACCTACAAAGGATGATGACAGCTTTTTTTCGGGACTCTAACACAGCATTTAGACATAGCTTAAGCAACAATCAGTATACCTTCTCTGTGCTCTTTTTACATATGAAATTCTAGATCCAGTCTCCTCTTCACTCTTTTTCCTTCAGGTGGCAACATGAAATAGTCATGGTTAACACAAGTCAGTTACTTTCCGTAAGACCCAACGTTACCCCAAAGTATTTCAAAGATAGTTCAAAAAAAACAGAATAATAATAGTAAGTTTTGGTCTTATTAATAATTGAATGATTTCTTAAAGACCCTGTTAAATCAACAACTGCTATGCTAAGGTTCTAATCCCTAGAGAAATATCCTCCTTAAACTCTCAGGCAATTTCAAAAGAATAAATCTGAATGATGACTCTTATGTAATCAGATGACCTTGACTCTGTCCCACGAACAATTTAAGAATCTTCAAGCTAAAAAAAAAAAAAAAAAAAAAACCTTCATGCTAGTGCTATGTTCACATATAGAGAAAAAACAGAGATATGATATATGTATGTATGTATGTATATATGTAAAATACATACATTATCAGTTTGGCAGTCCAGGTTTAAAAAGTTTGAAGAATATAACTTTTTCACTGATCATTCTAAACTGAGGAAATATATCAGTAGAGAGGATGTATCAGAAAAATAAAAGACATGAGATTGGAAAATGTAACTCATTAAAAGGCACATAATATCTTATTCCTGTATTGTCCTATAAAACTGATGAAAGAAATGTTTGTGGGTGTTTATGGTAAGCCTTTAGAATACTTATAAAACAAATGGATTTGTTGTTAAATTTTTTTAATCTTGATAAAATTAGGTATCTCTATAGCAACACAGGTGTTGCACTACATGCTTTGATCTGTAAATATATCAGGCTTTTTAAAGAATACAATATATAATACTGTAATTATACAACTTTGGTTTGTTCAGGCAATAGTTGGGTAAAATACTTTCTATTTAAATTGAGTGATATGATTTTTCAGTAAAGGAATGGCCGTTAACAGTTTAGTTTGGAAAGGTAAAAATGATTTACTTTATATCCCGTTTGGGAGTGCACATTTTTCTCTATAAAAGATACATACATACACACATGTGCACACATGCAGATGCACACAAAGATTTTGGAGAAAAAATATATCAAAAATTGTTCAGGAGGTTCTTTTTTGGGTATGAGTGGTTTTTGATTTCCACTATACTCGTTGTTTTGAAACAAAAGAGGGCTAAACCTCCTTAGGCAGGGTCCTCGTGATTGAGGGAGAGCAGAGTGACATGGTATCAGTGCCCATTTTCAGTCCACTGCCCTTCCTGACATATTTCTACACATTGCAATTTGATTAAAGATACTGCCAACATTCAAGATGATATAAGTAACTGAATGCTTTGATAGTTTTTGCATTTCATTGCAAAAACTCACACTTTATGTCTCAAAGGATCTAATTATTTGGCTTTTTTAGTGAGTCAAGTAAAACGAACTAGGCTGAGAGTGTAGTGACAGGGGAATTAGTCCTGGCTTCCTGGAACGTTAAGTGGGTGTGTGAGTGCCTGGGGTAAGCGACTGAGTGAATCCCTGAATCCTGATTCACACTGTGGCCAACACCCACCAGCTCCCCTCATCCGGTCAGAGTCAGTGAGTCAACAAAGAGCAAAGAATGACACAAGGAGGTATGTGAGACACGGATAGCCTGAGGGACAATTTTGTCTTTTATATTAGTACATTTACACTAATATTATCTGCTCAAATTATATAGTCTTTGGTCATGCATAATTACTGTATCCATTTCAGCAGATTGATTAATAAATATACTTAAAAGCATTTCTAAAGCTATGTTTTTAACAAAAGAACTTTATTTCCAGGCCTTTATCTCCTTTAATTGGCACTTTCCTGTTCACAAGTTAAAATAATTATACCATAGCACTAACTCAGAACAAATATTTGGCATGCATTTGAAGATGACAAAGTAAGAAGATAGCAGATAGAGGAGTGATTTGTTTACGAGGAAATTCTGACAACAGATTCTTAAGTTCTCGTGAAACATGTGGGCATAGAGGGAGAAGTGTAGTTATAGATTCTATGTGTGATCTGAAGTGTAGACTCCATCTGAAATACCAAAGCATTTAATACTAAAAGTTCCAATCAAGTATTTTGCTCCTGATGAAATGTAAGGAAAACATATAGCACAGAAAAGAATGACTTTTTACAAGTGTGTCATTGAAACTGTTGGGCCATTTTAGGTAAATGGATTTAGAATTTTCCTCCTTTATTCTGTTTGGACTATATTGAGTACATGGGGTTATTTTAAGGTCTGCTGCTTATTTTGCTTCTGCAGATGAGGTCTCAGAACGTCATTTACTGCTCGGTTTCTATCAACTAACCTATGATGAATGTCACTTTCATAAAATAAGAAAACAGCAGGCATGAAAGATGGGTTTTCCAATTGTCTTTATTTCTCTGCAGAAATAAAGACTCTTCAGAAAGCAACACTTCAATGCTAGAAGATATACATTACATAAAATTTTTTCCTCAGACCACAGACCTCAGTCTCTTTTCATACAGATCATTGTAAGGTAATTTCAATTGCGATGAACCTCACTTAAACAAAAATTGCTGATAAGAAAATGTGTTTTCTGATTATCTTACTTTTAAGTCATTCAATTTTGAATAATTTGTACTTATACATGCTATATTACCACTTTATTTTAAATTAATTTTAGTTCATATTTGTGATAAAATTATTTAATAATAGAGTTGTGATCATGACCCAATGTCAACTGAATCTTTTAGGTTCTCCCTGATTTCTGACTCAGATGACTTTGCAGTATTCCCAGCCTGGGTAAGGTGTTCATGTACTCTGCAATCTGTGCAAAGGTGTGGCTTTGAATACATATTAATAGTAGTCCATGCTAAGTATAATTACTTCTGTTAAGTAAATTCATCAGGTGTGCTTTCCTACTGATCACTTCTTGTTGAATCATACAACTCTTATTACACCAAAAAACCCAAAAATATCCCTCAATTATGTAGACACAATCTAAGTATATTTTAAAATAAATCATTGCAATCTCTTATTAATGAATTTTGTATTAATCCCTCTCCTTCTTGAAGTATAATTAATATTTGGTATATCTCATTAAGTATAAATTAATTTTCAAAACCACTGATATTACAGAATTATAATTATCTAATAGCTGAACTACAGCATACTACTGCTCTTTTAATCAAAATCAGATACCTCATTTACCTACTGTATTGTCAGGCAACCTTTCTGATTTTAAAGCTTAGGATACTGGATTATATTTCTTTGAAATTTCCTTGAAATTTTCAAAATTAATAAAATATCCATTCATTCTATGAAACATACAGATTACTGGTTTTGAGTTCAGGCTCTGAAAACAGGCTACCTGAGTCCAAAACCTGGTTGTACAAATTGCTAGCTATATTAACTCAGTTACTTCATCTCTCTGTAACTTGATTTCTCTTTTTTATCTGTAAACTAAGTTTTAGTGAAAGTACATACCTCATATAGCTGTTGTAGAGTATAAGTGATATAGTACGTAAGGACTTAGAATATTTCTTGAGCACGTCTACCAAAAGAAGGACCTTTGTTTATGGCATGGACAGTAGACAGACTTAAGGTAGACTGTTAAGTATCCATATTAAAATATTTATACCAAGGAAAGAGAAACACAGCATGAGAAAGGATTAAAATGCCACAAAGGGTTAATGGGACTTTTCATTAACCAACGTGGCCAGGGCAGACCCAGTTTGTTCTGGTAATGCTCACTCAAGGTTATTCTTGAAAACTGTTTTCTAGGTGAAAAGGAAATGGTGATAGCCAAAAGGTAGCAGAATGGAATGAATTGACGGACAGCTTAGCCTGGGTGAAGTTTAAGTAGAGAACAAACCCAGGTTAGCTTCATGGGAATAAGCAGAGACACAGAAGAAAAGTAGGAAACCTGGGATCCCACATAACTCGTGTAGAATTTCAAGTTGATTTGAAGATGAATAGTGATACCACTGAGGACTTCTGAGTAGGGAAGTGACATTACTAAAATGAGCCTCCAAGCTTTCTCTGGTAAGAATGAACAGGGAGAAAGTAAAAGATTATAGCCAGGGATATCAGTTAAAAATGTTATTCTAAGCAGTTTTGCAAAGTCATGGTTTCATGAGTTCCAGGAAAAATTAATTAAACGACAGCTAAATATATGTGTGTGTGTGTTTGTGTGTGTGTGTGTGTGTGTATTTTTTAAGACTTTCAAATAGTGGACAATAATGACATGTTCTCCAAAAACAATAAATAACAACAAGAAAAGCAAAACCACAGAAATATACCAAACTGCTCATGATTAAAATATAGGGGAAAAAACCCCCGAATTACCTCTAAGTAAAAAAAAAAAAGAAAAAGTAGAAGAAGAAAAGAAAAAGACCAACCATGGTGAGCTATCACTTATGCTCTTACAGAAAATCTTTGCCAGGAGTATAGATGGCAAGAAAGAGAGAAGAGGGAAGCCAGTGGTAGGTATATAACTGAGCTAAAATTGCTGCCAAAAGGAGAACGTTCACTCTAAGTGTACAAAGCCTAGAAAAGAGACTTGTTGGTTGAGAATACTTCCTACAGGAAAGCACATGCCATTTGAGGTTGCAGTCTGAAAGCAATAATATGTCTGGGAAAGAAGATAAAGGGGAGGGATGAGGTGTTTTTAGAAACTGTTGATTTAAAAAAATGAGCAAATGGGAAATTGAGGGTCCTGCTGTAAAAAAGAGAAGCAACAAATTAGAGGTCATTCAATCCCCCTCCCTCTCGAAAAAATAAAAACAAAAACAAAAATAAAGAAATACAAGAGAATTCTGTTAAGCCCTGAATCTTTTACTACACCAAAAATATTTCAAATGATTACATGAAAACTACATAACATTACACAGCACAATTAAAATAGAAAATGAGAACTAAGGCACCCAGGCTGAAGAAATCCCACTTCCTCATCTATAACTACAAAAATCAACCACAAAGCAAAAGAAAATTGGATACCTCAAACACCTCAAAATGAGGTAAATATCTGAGGATATGAAAAAACACCTTAACTTAGAAATTAAAATGTAAAAAAAAAAAGAAAAAATCAGTGAGTAGGAAGAAGTTTTTAAAAAGAGAGATAGTTGGTTAAACTCAAAAATAAATGATGTGATGGAAATATTTTACTTTGCCATTAGTTATTTAAAAAAATTAAACATATTTGCCTGAAAAAAAATAGAAAAAAGAGATAAAAATCATCCCAGCCTGAAGATTAAATTTAATAAATGTCAAGGGGTAATAGACTTAAATGAAAATCTAATAAGGAGTCAAAGAAAAGCCAAGAAAAATGCCAACAGAATGAAAATTAGATGATGAAATAAATTTAAAAAGATCAAGAGAAAGTGGCTAAAATTGAACATAGGCCAAGACATATAATATGGAACATTATTAATATTTAAAACTGAAATTCAAGTTTTAGATCTGAATTTGCATACTGGAAAGGGCCACTGGATATCTGGAAAAACTGCCTGAGAATGAGCAACTGCAAGACATATGTGTATAAATGTACTGATCTATGATAAAGAAAATATCCTTGATGCCTTCCTGGCTTTTTATATCACACAACTTAAAAGGTCAAAGAAATTAACCAGGCATTATACTTCTCCAAAACATACAAAGTAATGCAACAATGGAGGAGAATTAACACAAATAAACAAATAAAAAAAGGCTTCATGCAACAAAATATATACTAAATAGGAAATTAGTGTATGGTAAGGGGGACACCTCAAATTTGGTATACCACCAAATACGAACTTTTTAATAAATAGTTTAATAAATAAATTGACAATAGCCAATTGTCAAAAAGGATCAAATTATATCCATATCTCACAATATACATGAGGATAAACTTCAAATGAATCAGAGGTTTAAATGTAAAATATGAAACCATATTACAAGAAAACATGTGAATTCTTCTATCGCCACAGAAAGGTTTTGAGAAAATACTTCAAAGTTCAGATACAATAAAACACTAGTAAGTGTGACTACATTTGAAAATAAATATCATAAACAAACTCAAAAGACAACTGACAAACTGAGTGCAAATATTTTTAAACTATATTACAGATAAAGAGTGAATATCATATACATGATATTATAAATATGTTTAATATATTTATATAATATTATATATAAGTATTATTATGTATAATATATTATATAACATATTATAATATAAAATAAATGTTTATGAATATTATAATATTCATAAATATGCAATGTATATGTATGAATATAAATATATCATATCTTATATTTTATTTATTATATATTATGTAATATATATGTTATGCATATATATCATATATAATGTATTATATATTATTACATATAAATATATGAAAGGTATATTATATATTGTATAACATATAAATAATATATATTTATATTATGTATTTATTAATATGTATATATCATATAAATATATAAATATATCATATATTTTATTTATCATATATATTATATACTATGTATAATTATATATTTTTTATATTATATAATGTACAATATAAAATATATTATAATATAAATAATATATTTATAACAATATATTATAACATAATATTACATATATATTTAATATATATTTAATACATATTATATACTTATATATATTATAAATATGTAGCATACATATGATATTATACATATACACACACACTCTTACCACTTGATTGGGTTTGGAATAATAATAAACTACATTGTAGAAAAATGAGCAAAAGACAAAATCAGTTCACAAAAAAATCCAAAATAGCCATTAAACATAAGGAAAGTATTCAGCCTCAAGTGCAATTAGAGAAATGCAAATGCAAATACACTGAGATACCATTTCTTACCAATCATACTGGAAAAAATTAAAATACTGTTAACATTCTCTGGGTGAAGTTCAAGGGAAACAGGCGCTCTCAAACATTGCTACTCTGAATGCAAATTGGTGCTGACTTTGTAGGGGAGAATTTGGCAACATTTAATTAATGGAACTGCATATGCATTTATCTTTGTCCCGGAAAGTCAGCATCTAGAAATTCTCCTTGAAGCAGTCTTTTTAACTGCTAAAATTTGAAATCAAGTCAAATGCCTATACATAAAATTGAAAACAAGCCAAACATCAATAGGTGAGAGAAGGTGGGTAAACTTGTATACATCCACATTATTTAGTTGTAAAAAAATGAGATGATCTTAAGAGGTGTGATATGGAGTGATATCCAGGATACAGTGTTAAGTGAAAAAAAAAGCAAAGTACAAAAGTTTATCTAAGGTATGCTCTGCTTCATGTAAAAGAGAAGAGGTAAGGCATTTATATGTTTGTATCTGTGCATTTATTTGTTAAAAAAAGAAGCACTGGAGAGATGATCCACAAACTAATGAAGTTGGTTATGTATAAGGGGTGAGAACTGGTAGGAAGGTTGGTGGTTTAGAAAAGGAAAGAAAGGAGCAAGGGCAGTAAGAATACCTTAAGTATGTATTTTTGTACAGTTTTAAATTTCACAATTATTTTAATGTTGGACATACAAAAAAGATACCTAAACTCTACAAGTGTGGGGGAAGACATATTTCAAATTAATAACATAGATATGCTGAAAAAAATATAATTCAAATAGTATTTGAAATTGATATTTTGACATATATCCTCAGATTAAAGTATTTTTTATAATAATCAGTCTGAATGAAGACAGGGAAATACAGTGAATTTCTCAAAATCAAGCCTCTTGGAACAAGTCCAGAATCTGTCTCTAGAATTCCAGCTCTTCCCACTCAAATGCAACTAAGAGTCAATTTTTTAAATTTTTAAATAAAAGAAAAATTAATCCAAAAACATGTTATTTAAATCTGGAGTTGAATGAGAGAGAGAGAGAGAGAGAGGCTGTAGTGAGTTGTTTTGCGTTCCACAATGGCATGATTTATGGAATCCTAGTTTCTCTCTGTCTAGATAAGAATATAAGAACACAGAAAAAGGCAAGGCTAAAATGAACCCTGCAATGTTAATTGGAATTGGAATATCAGTATAAATTAATGAGTTTTAATATAAAACTAGAAATAGATATAGGAAAGTGTCTATAATCATATTACATACATGTGTTTATTTGTCATTACAGTAAAAATGAACACACCTAAAGCCCAGGTCTTGGTTCCTAAATATCATTCTTTAATAAAAAGAGATAAACTGGACAAATGATTCATTCTTAAATTGGAGCAGGAAACATTCAAGATGAGCCTAGAGTAATATGCCCTACCAAAAAGTAAGGAAATGTTCATAGAATGATGGAAATATTTTGAATCAATACAGGAAATTAATATAGATACAATATTATCATTAAATCTACTGACCATATTCAAATTTTGCAAAGGGCCAGCTTGAAGTGGATCGCATTGGCAAAATCTGGAAAATTAGATCACCAAAATAAATCATGATGGCAAAGTGTTATAACCCATAGGATAAAACAGACGAATGGGGATGAATGGAAAGTGTTTCCTTATAGTAGAATTCAAATTAATAAATGTAGAAGAAATATAGGGAAGAAAAAAATCCCTAAAAAAAAGTTTAGAAATATCACAGTAATAGTTGTTTCAGGCAAGAAAAGTCCATGGATGCTAAAGCATTAGAAAAGTTTGACAGAGAATATGCCATTGATACAGAGTCATAGTATTCTCTTATGGAAAATTATTGATACTTATAAATTACAAAGTGACACTATCTTAACCCAATCATCAAAGTAACTACTGCCATTAAAATGAAAAATAGACAGTATGTAGTTCCTAATTTGCTGCACTGTGAAGGACACAAAATCACTTCCATACTGCCACTGCCCAAAATACATCACCTGAACTTAATCATGAGAAAATATCAAACCCAAATGAAGGAATATCTATAAAATAACTGACCTGTACTCCTTAAAAATGTCAAGCACATAAGAGACAAAAAGATTGAGGAAATATTCCAGATGAAAGAAGACAAAACAGACAAGTAAAAGTAATCTGTGATTCCCAGATGGGATTTTGGACCAGGATTTTTTTCCCCCCACCCTAAAAATCATAAGTAGAATAACTGGCAAAATTTGAATATGGTCTGTAAATTTGATAATAGTGTATCTATATGAATTTCCTGATTTGATCATCATGTTAGGGTTTTCTAAGAGAATGTCCTTTTTTGTAGAAATAAAAATTACAGTACTAGGACTAAAGGAACATTATCACTCTCAAATGGTTCAGGAAAAAATGCCTCTGTTTGTGTGTAAAGTGTATATGTACAGACACACCTAGTGAAAGAAAGAATCCAGGTGAAGGGGTTACAATAGTTCTTTAAATAATCTTGTAACTTTTTAAAAATATGAAATTATTTCAAATTCAACAGTTTTCAAATATAAAAAAATAAAGTATTTTCAGGGTCAGCTGCATGCAGGCAGGCAAGCACACACACACACACACACACACATAATCACAAATTTCAGAGCTTGCTACCTCCTGCTTTTCAGGGAGTAGGAGAAAGTTCTGTGCTTTCTGTTTCTGTTATAATGCATGTTCATGGTTGTCCTCACAGTATCATAGAAAATAAGTAGGTCATTTGGTATCAAAGTAAGGAAATTCAGATTGCCACCCATTCTGTCTGAATGAAGGCAGGGAAATACACTTAGTTTCTCAAAATCAAGCATCACAGACCCAGTCTAAGTGCAGAATCTGCCTCTAGAACTCCAGCTCTTCCCACTCTAACACAACTAAGACTTAATTTTTCTATAAGTAAAAACAAAAAACAAAAATGTTATTTAAATTGGGAGTTAAATTTCACCTTCTTTCACAAAAGCGAAAAATCCTCTTTGGATTTCTTTAGGTTAGCAAAAGCAAGTACTAATGTCGGTCTTTTGTAAAAGCGAAGTAGCGTAAACTTTCAAAAGGTGGGGGATTCTTATATGCTCAGAAGTGGTATTGCTGGATCATAGGGTAGATCTATTTTTTTTTTGAGGAACGACATATAATTTGCCATAATGTCTGTATCACTTTACATTCCCACCAACAGTGTAAAAGGGTTCCCTTTTTTCCATATCCTTGCCAACACTTATCTCTTGTCTTTTTGATATTACCCATTGTAACAGGTGTGAGGTGACATCTCATTGTGGTTTTGATTAGCATTTCCTTGTTGATTAATGATGCTAAGCAACTTGTCAATGCCTACTGGCCATCTGAATGTCTTCTTTGGAAAAATGTCCATTCAGGTCCTTTGCCCATTTTTACATAAAAACAATAATTTGATTTTTTACTATGGAATTGCATGAGGTTTTAATACAATGTGGAGATTGACCCCTTATTAAATATAAGGTTTGTGAATATTTTCTCTTATTCTGTAGTTTGACTTTTCACTTTACTGTTGTTTTCATTGCTGTGCAGAAGATCTTTAGTGTGTTGTTGTCCCAATTGTTTATTTTAGCTTCTTGTTGCCGGGCTTTGGGTGTCTTAGCTAAGAAATTATTGCCAAGACCTTTGTCAAAGTCTTTTTCCCAATGTCTTCTTCTAGGAGTTTATGGTTTCACGTCTTATATTTAATTCTTTGATCCGTTTCTAGTTCATTTTTGTGAGTAGTATAAGACAGGGATCTTGATTTATCCTTTTGCGTGTGGATATCCAGTTTTTCCAGCAACATTTATTGAAGAAACTATCTTTTCCCTATTGTTTGTTTTTGGCATCTTTGTCAAAAAATTAGTTTACCATATATGTGTGGGCTTATATCTGGGCTCTCCATTCTGTTCCACTGGTCTATGTGCCTGTTTTTATGCCAGTACCATACTGTTTGATTACTACAACTTTATAATTTAGCTTGAAACCAGAAAGTATGATGCCTTCAGCTTTGTTCTTCTTTCTCAAGATTGTTATGGCTATTCAGTCTTTTGTGGGACTATACACATTTTAGGTTTTTTCTACTTCTATGAAAAATGTCATTGGAATTTTGAAAGGGATTACATTGAATTTGTAGATCACTTTAGATAGTATGGGCATTTTCACGATATTCTGCCTTCCAATCCAAGAACACAGGATGTCTACATTTATTTGTGTCTTCAATTTCTTTCATCAATGTCTTACAGTTTTTGGTGTTCAGTTCAAATGTATTCCAAAGTATGTAATTATTTTTGATGTTATTGTAAATTAAATTGCTTTCTTAATTTCTCTTTCAGATGGTTTGTTGCTAATGTATAAAAAATGCTATTTTTATGTTGATTTTGATATTGATAATATCAAAAAATAATGATATTTTTATGTTGATTTTGTATCCTACAAATTTACTGAATTTATTTAAAGTTTTTTTGTTGAAATTTTTACAGTTTTCCGTATATAATATCTTATCATCTGCAAATAGAGACAGTTTTACTTCTTCCTTCTGATTTGATGTCTTTTATTTCTTTTTCTTGCCTAATTGCCCTGGCTAGAACTTCCAGTGTTATGTTGACTAGAAATGGTGAGAGTGGGCATCCTTGTCTTGTTCCTGTTATTAGAAGAAAGGTTTTTAACTTTTCACCATTGGATATAATGTTAACTGTGGCCTTACCATATATGGCCTCTATTATGTGTGGCATATTCCTTTTATACCTAATTTATCGAGAGTTTTTATCATGAAAAATAATAAATTTTGTCAAATAATTTTTCTGCATCTATTAAAATGATCATATGCTATTTATCCTTCATTCTGTTAATATGGTGTGTCACATCTATTGGTTTGCATATGCTGAAACATCCTTGTATTACAGGGATTAATCTCAACTAATCATGGTTAATGATCCTTTTAATTTTCTCTTAAATTCAGTTTGCTAGTATTTTGTTGAGGACATCTGCATCTATGGTCATCAGGGATATTGGCTTGCAATTTTCTTGTAGTATCCAGTATCAGGATAATAATGGTCTTATAAAATGAATTTGGAAGGGTTCCTTTCCTCTTCAATTTTTTGGAAGTGTTGAGAAGGACTGATATTAATTCTTCTTTAAATATTTGGTAGAATTCACCAGTGAAGCTATCTGGTCCTGGGCTTTTATTTGTTGGGAGATTTTTGATTACTGATTTAATCTCCTTACTTGTTATTGGTCTGTTTATACTTTATTATTACTTCATAATTCAGTCCTGGTTAGTTGTTTGTTTCTAGAAATTTATCCATTTCTTCTAAGTTATCAAACTTGTTGGTGTATAGTTGTTCATAGTAGTTGCTTATGATCCTTTGTGTTTCTGTGATATCAGTTGTAATATCTATTTAATTTATAATTTTACTGAGACATCTCTCTTCTTTTTTTAGTTAATCTAGCTAAAGATTTGCCTATTTTATCTTTAAAAAATAAAAACAGCTCTTAGTTTCATTGATATTTTCTATTGTTTTCTTAATCTTTATTTTATTTATTTCTGCTCTGATCTTTGTTATCTCTTTCCTTCTTCTAACCTTGGGCTTAGTTTGTTCTTCTTCTTCTAGTCCCTTGAGGGATAAGGTTAATTTGTTTATTTGCAAGCTTTCTTTTTTCTTAATATAGGCATTTATCCTATAGACTTCTTTCTTAGAACTAAGTTTGTTTCATCCCATAGTAAGTTTTGGTATGTTGCATTTCCATTTCCATTTGTCTCACAATATTTTTTTTTATTTCTCTTTTGACATTTTTTTTTTAACCAATTTGATGTTCACATATATTGTTGCTTAATTTCCACATGTTTGGGAAGTTTTCATCTTTCCTCCTGTTATTTGATTTCTAGTGTCATACCATTGTGGTTAGAAGAGATACCTGGTATGATTTCAATCTGCTTAAATTTGTTAACACTTGTTTTGTAGACTAACATGTCATCTGTACTGGAGAATGTTCTATGTGCATTTGAGAAGAATGTGTATTCCATTGTTTTTTGACAGAATGTTCTGTATAGGTGTTTTAGGTCTACTTGGTCTAAAGTATAGTTCAAGTCCATTATTTCCTTATTGATTTTCTGTCTGAATGATCCATTCATTATTGAAAGTGGGATATTGACAACTCCTACCATTATTTCATTGATTGCTGTCTATTTTTGTCTACATATCTGCTAATAATTATTTAATGTATTTAGCTCCTCCAATATTGGGTGCATATAGATTTATAATTGTTATATACTTTTGATGAATTGACACTTTCATCACTTTATAATGACCTATTTTATCTCTCATTACCGCTTTTTACTTAAAATCTATTTTGTATGGTATAAGTATAGCTAGCCCCATTCTCTCTTGGTTTAGATTTGCATGAAATATCTTTTCCATCCTTTCACTTTCAGTTTATGAATGTTCTTAAAGCTTAAATGAGTCTCTTGTCCTTTTATTTGCCTTTACTCATTCTCATTTGATTGTAGCTGCTGTCTTGGGTTTGAGAGGGATTTTGCTTTTTCCTATCAGAAGATATATATGATATATTATTTTGTTAGGAATAATGCTGAGAGGCATAATGATGAAATACAAATAGTACCTGCTCCAGAAACAGTCATAATGCCAAAGTTCAAATGAGTATTATAGCTGATTGACATGTTTAAGATAAGATTGTTCTATGTTTGCATGTTTTGCTTATAGTGTTCATTAGAGGAGAAATAAGTTAGTCTTCATATATACTCACATATTATATTTAAGAAAAGGCAGTTGAATATTTCATGCCCTTTTGCATAAATATATGTCATAAAGGAAAAGAGATAGTCAACTGACTTCATATGTTAATGACTGGCATGATTTTATTAACTTATTTCTGATCACTCAGCTTCCTGAAGGTGATTGAGTACTAATGAGTTGAAATTGACAGCTATGAAACTTATTTGACTATTCAGATCACAAGTTCTGATCCAAGAAAGACAATTTAGAGCTTTATAGAAAATACAAGGTATGATATCATCTTAGAAAGTGGGAAATTGAATTAGATCTGTGTGAGATTGGTGTGCATTTGGGGAGATGTTTTTTTAAGGTGAAATTAAGCAAATGATTAAGTAGAACCCAGATCTGACAGATGACTATGATTCAGCAAGAGACAAAATAATTGAGGTTGTTGGCAAGGAAGTGGATATTATTATGGACTTTGGAATATATGCTAATTTAAAAAGAAAGGTGAAAACAGAAGGAGATGATGGAGATTGAAATGGGATAGAAATAATTAACAATGAGGGATAATCTAACGGGGTAAAAATGTTAGAGTGTGGAATTTTTTGAATCATGATTGATGACAGAGGGGTGCTGCTTAATGGTGATGAAAAAATGTACTTTGAGCCTTGAACTGAGTAAAAGGTTCTGGAAGCAGGTAAATCAAGGGATTAAAAGCCCAAGGTTTTAGAAGCATTTTGATGTTGAGGTGAAGTAGATTAGAGCAGAGTTGAAGAGAGAGTGAACCCGAATCTAAAGCCATGGATAAATGGCAGTGAAAGGCAAATATGTTGTAGATAATGACTGTGAGAAAGGGAGAGATCTGTGTAGTTAGGTGACTTGAGTTTTTTACAAAATCTGGGTTCTCAAAAGAGGAAAGGTGAGAAATTATTTTGAGGTGGTAACAAGGAACTGATAAAATATCTATGCTATATCCTGGCTCTGTAACCCATGGAGGAATGAAAGAAAAAAATGTGTTGTTCCCTGCAGAGGCTTTAGAGGTTGTGATTTCAACAAACAATTGTCAGATTTCAGAAAGGAAGAAAAGGAATAATATATTCAGAGAAGCACTTAAAGATATAGGAGGGCTTCCCTGGTGGCGCAGTGGTTGAGAGTCCGCCTGCCGATGCAGGGGACACGGGTTCGTGCCCTGCTCCGGGAAGATCCCACATGCCGCGGAGTGCCTGGGCCCGTGATCCATGGCCGCTGAGCCTGCGCGTCCGGAGCCTGTGCTCCACAACGAGAGAGGCCACAACAGTAAGAGGCCCACATACCGCAAAAAAGAAAAACAAAAACAAACAAACAAAAAAAAGATATAGGACAGTTTTGGGGATCAGAGAAATGTAACTCTAAAAGACACCACAGAAGTGGTTTTTGTTTTGTTTTGTTTTGAGGAAGATTGAGAGTTCCATATTGATTCAGAGCCTATATTTAAACACCCCAATGTAAGAAAGCCTCATATAGACATTTATTTTTTTCCAAATTATTACCTCCAAAACTTCAAAAGATTGAGAAAGAGATCAATAATGTGTATTTGTATATTCTCTTTCCATAAGGGAAATTTAATACCCAAATTTTCAATAATTATTCTTTATTATCTAAAGTATTTTAATTATTTTATTTCTAAAAAGGCTTTATTTTACATAAAATAATTATTTATCTAATTTATTTCTTCATTTAAATACTTCTAAAATTAATGCACAGAAATCTCTTGCATTCCTATACACTACTGATGAAAAATCTGAAAGTGAAATTCAGAAAACACTCCCATTTACTATTGAAACAAAAAGAATAAAATACCTAGGAATAAACCTACCTAAAGAGACAAAACACCTGTATGCAGAAAATTATAAGACACTGATGAAAGAAATTAAAGATGATGCAAATAGATGGAGAGATATACCATGTTCTTGGATTGGAAGAATCAACATTGTGAAAATGACTCTACTACCCAAAGCAATCTACAGATTCAATGCAATCCCTATCAAACTACCACTGGCATTTTTCACAGAACTAGAACAAAAAAATTCACAAGTTGTATGGAAACACAAAAGACCCCGAATAGCCAAAGCAATCCTGAGAAAGAAAAACGGAGCTGGAGGAATCAGGCTCCTGGACTTCAGACTATACTACAAAGCTATAGTAATCAAGACAGTATGGTACTGGCACGAAAACACAAATATAGATCAATGGAACAGGATAGAAAGCCCAGCGATAAACCCACACACATATGGTCACCTTATCTTTGATAAAGGAGGCAAGAATATACAATGGAGAAAAGACAGTCTCTTCAATAAGTGGTGCTGGGAAAACTGGACAGATACAGGTAAAAGAATGAAATTAGAACACTCCCTAACACCATACACAAAAATAAACTCAAAATGTATTAAAGACTTAAATGTAAGGCCAGATACTATAAAACTCTTAGAGGAAAACATAGGCAGAACACTCTATGACATAAATCACAGCAAGATCCTTTTTGACACACCTCCTAGAGAAATGGAAATTTAAAAAAAGTAAACAAATGGGACCTAATGAAACTTAAAAGCTTTTGTACAGCAAAGGAAACCATAAACAAGATGAAAAAGACAACCCTCAGAATGGGAGAAAATATTTGCAAATGAAGAAACTGACAAAGGATTAATCTCCAAAATTTACAAGCAGCTCATGCAGCTCAATATCAAGAAAACAAACAACGCAATCCAAAAATGGGCAGAGACCTAAATAGACATTTCTCCAAAGAAGATATCCAGATTGCCAACAAACACATGAAAGAATGCTCAACATCATTAATCATTAGAGAAATGCACATCAAAACTACAGTGTGATATCATCTTGCACTGGTCAGAAT
Source organism: Delphinus delphis (assembly GCF_949987515.2). Lineage (NCBI taxonomy): Eukaryota > Metazoa > Chordata > Mammalia > Artiodactyla > Delphinidae > Delphinus > Delphinus delphis. The sequence continues at coordinate 100,542,573 of NC_082689.1, read as the reverse complement.
GGCCATCATCAAAAAATCTACAAACAGGTCTTCCCTGGTGGCTCAGTGGTTGGGAGTCTGCCTGCCGATGAGGGGAACGCGGTTTGTGCCCCAGTCCGGGAGGATCTCACAGGCCGCAGGGTGGCTGGGCCCAAGGGCCATGGCCGCTGGGCCTGCACGTCTGGAGCCTGTGCTCTGCAATGGGAGAGGCCACAGCGGTAAGAGGTCCACGTACCGAAAAAAAAAAAAAAATCTACAAACAATAAATGCTGGAGAGGGTGTTGAGAAAAGGGAACCCTCATACACTGTTGGTGGGAATGTAAATTGATACAGCCACTATGGAGAACAGTATGGAGGTTCCTTAAAAAACTAAAAATAGAATTACCATACAACACAGCAATCCCACTATTGGGCATATACCCTCAGAAAACCATAATTCAAAAAGAGTCATGTACCACAATGTTCATTGCAGCTCTATTTACAAGAGCCAGGACATGGAAGCAACCTAAGTGACCATCGACAGATGAATGGATAAAGAAGATGTGGCACATATATACAATGGAATATTACTCAGCCATAAAAAGGAACAAAATTGAGTTATTTGTAGTGAGGTGGATGGACCTAGCGTCTGTCATACAGAGTGAAGTAAGTCAGAAAGAGAAAAACAAATACTGTATGCTAACACATATATATGGAATCTAAAAAAAAAAAAAAGTCATGAAGAACCTACGGCAAGATAGGAATAAAGATGCAGACCTACTAGAAAATGGACTTGAGGACACGGGGAGGGGGAAGGGTAAGGTGGGACAAAGTGAGAGAGTGGTAGAGTATATATGGACATATATACATTACCAAATGTAAAATAGATAGCTAGTGGGAAGCAGTCGCATAGCACAGGGAGATCAGCTCGGTGCTTTGTGACCAGCTAGAGGGGTGGGAATGGGAGGGTGGGAGGGAGACGCAAGAGGGAGGGGATATGGGTATATATGTATATGTATAACTGATTCCTTTAGTTATAAAGCAGAAACTAACACACCATTGTAAAGCAATTATACTCCAATAAAAACGTTAAAAAAATACTTCTTATACATGCTACAATGACTTTTTTTATAAAATGACCTAAATTCCCTCAAAGCAATGTGTAAATATGCGCACTGTTTTTGTACATGCTAACTTGGCTGTGGATCAGTCCTTCCACTGTTGAGATTTTAGCAGGCAAATTCTATCAGCTCAGTGTGGGTAATGGGCTAGTTTCCTTAATGCTCCTGTTATAAAAGAACAAAATACTGAAACTTGTATACTCTTTGTGTAGAAAGAACTACCTCCATTGATGGCCTGCTCTTTCTTCTGTTCACTTCACTGGGAGGTGTGCAGTAGGGGTGATACCTATATGAACAGAATTGTCCGTATCATGAGACACCAAGATCACTGAATCAAAGAGGGCCTGGTAATCCATTTAAAAACATTACAGTCATTTTAGAATGGAAGTGTAAATGGTCATAATGGCCATGGTAAGACAAATTTAACAATGAACATTAAAATATTCATTTCTTATTTGTTTTTTCCTTTAAATGCTCAGGTGTCATTTTGGTTGATCTTTTTCTGTATAATCCTAGGTCTCACCTTCATATTTGGGATGAGGTTAGGTAATATATTATTCTAAACAGAACTATCTGGGGGGCTAGATTTCTGTGAGCTCTTTGGTTAGGTAATTGGCAACAACAACACAATCTTGAAGACTGTAAATACATTTCCAACAAGACAATTGGTAGCTTGCCTTACTATTTTAAGAAGCAAGAAGACACTGTGGACCCTTTTGCGGCAAATGAGTTCTTTGAACAGAGACCTCAAGCCTTACGAAAGAAAATTCAAAGCAGACAGTTATGACAAGTTCATCCAGAAGAAAGAACTTTTCTTTTTAGATTCATGAATATGTGCTCATAGGTAGATCAAAGTCAGGATTCTAAAGCCATAAAACAATGCACCCTTTCCAGACGCCATGTCTAACAGAGAATCACCACAAACTCATATAATAATATTAGAAATAATCTGATATAAGGTTTTGCACAAGAAATTAAAATGTTTTAACAAACTGTAACATTTGTTAAATGGCCTGCCCATCCTACTCATTTGATCTTGTTATATGTAAAATAAATTTCAAGGTACTCTCTGAGCACTGCAGTTATAAAGTTGACAGAGGTCCTCTACTAGGTTGTACATTATTTGGAAAATAAAAGTGTAATTATTTTCATGCAGTTATATAAACAAAAACACCAGCCACAAGCTAATAATTTTAATTTTTAATGGAAAATAAAGTGAAGCCTAAAGTACCATTGTATCAGTTTAGCATCATTTATATTATTCTAGATTAACTTAAGCACCAAGAAGGCAGTCTTATTCAAGTTTGTAAATTGGAAATGAAACTGTAAAACAAGTAAGAATGACCTCATTCAATGATCTCACACTAGGCAGGGTATTGTCATAAAATTATAATTTTGTCACTAATTACTGTTTTCAGGATATTGAAAAATTATGGAGACATTAACATTAAAAGTCCCTTTAAAATATTTTGTTCACATTAAATTACTCCCCTTCAGAGTATTTTCCAATACTTTTATGAAGCAATTTGCATTTACACTGAACCTGCCTTTCATATAATGTTCATATTTCCACTGGAATACTTATCTCATTTGAGTACATTTTGTGAGGTTGAACAACAGAAAAATGTTAGAGTTCAATAAGGTAATGAATATTCCAAGAAACAGTGTCTATAGTGAATCTGACCAATAATTGGGGAACAATTTAAGGACAAAAATGCTACTTGAAATTCCAAATAGATGATATGCTCTAATGATTTTCTCTTTATCTCCCAAGAAATTTATCTTGTTTCTTAATCTTATCTAGGGAAATGCCCTTCTTGACCTGGAAAGCTTGATCAACTAAACTAGCTTAGTATGGCCAATTCATTTGCATAAGTAAGTACCTGTCATTCACAAATGCAGTAATTCATTATGATTAAAGTAGATAACGGTACTTGGAGTAGCAGAGAGATAGCAGCTGAGAAAGGAAACTGAAGTCCTCCAAATGGCTGCTAGTCTATACTGCCTTTGTGAACTTCCATAAAAATCACTAATCTGTTGATGCCTCAGTTGTATGATATCATACACCAAATATAATTTTTTGAATAAATGAAAATAACTCTTAATTCCCCAGCATAGATTTTTAAAATATAAAAACCTTATGTATCAAAAAAAAAAAAAACCTTATGTATCTAATTTTAAATAGGGTATACAATAATCAGTGTAGTTTATACAGTCTATATGACTTAGGTAGGCCAGTGTTTTTTAGGCTGTGCTATACAAACATCAGACTCCCTTGGTTGTTTGTTAAAAATACACATCATTGAAGTGGCCAAGATGGCAGAGTCAGAAGACCCTGAATTCACATCTTCCCATGAATGTACCAAAATTACAACTTTTTATAGAGCAACTCTTGGTGAGAATTACCTAAAGATAGTAGAAAAAAAATTTCACAACTAAAGATATAAAGAAGGAACCACAATGAGATGGGTAAGAGGAGTGGGGACACAATATAGTCAAGAACCACACCCCTGGGTAGACAACCCACAAACAGGATGGTAATCACAATTGCAGAGGTGCTCCTTAAGGAGTGAGGGGTCTGAGCTCCAAATCAGGCTCTCCAGCCTGGAGTCCTACACCAGGAATACAAGTCTCCAGAATTTCTGGCTTTGAAGGTCAGAGGGGTTTGCATACAGGAGAGCCAGAAGGTGGTAGGAAACAGAGACTCTGACCTTAACTAATGCAAAACCTCACACTCTCCAAGACCCAGCACAGAGAGAGTAACTTGAAGGGATCCTGGATCACACCCACTCACTGCTTTTGGAGAGTCTCCCAGAGAGGAAAGAGGTAAATGGTGTACCCCTGCAAAAACAGATGCTGTTGGCAGCCATTTTGGGGAGCTTGTTCTAACACAAGGACGTTGGTGCTGGCAAAGGCCATTTTGTAGTCCTCCCACTAGCCTATTAGTGCTGGGGGCTTATGTACCCACCAACCAGTAAGAACCAGCCCCAGGAACCCCAGAGCTCCATAGCCAGCTGTCACAGGATACATTGCCACCCATCAGTAGGCAAGCAACAGCCCTGGGACTAGGAGACTAGCTGTGCTGGGACCCAGTCCCACCCTCCAGTGGGCTAGCAGCCACAGTATGAAGTAGGACCTGGAAGTCAACCAGACGAGCGTCAAGCCCTGCCTACAAGCTCACCTACATTAGTTGGCCCTGCCACAACAGAAGGGACCACACAACCCATTTAGGGTCCACCCCTAGAGCATAGAGCTCTGGTGGCCAGATGCGAGTGTGCTGCTGGGACCCATAAGACATATCCTACACAAAGCCACTTCTCCAAGATCAGGAAGCACCAAACCTAATACATACAAATAAAAACAGAGAGTTCAGGCAAAATGAGGCATCAGAGGAATATGTGAAGGAACAAATGAAGGAACAAAATGAAACATCAGAAGAACTAAGTGATGTAAAGTTAAGCAATTTACGCAATAAAGAGTTCATGGTAATGATCATAAAGATATTCAACAAAGCTAGGGAAGAATGGATGAACACAGTGAGAATTTTAACAAAAAATTAGAAAATATAAAGAAGAACCAAACAGAAGCTGAATAATATAATAACTGAAATAAAGAATACTAGAAATAAAGAATACTAGAAGGAATCAACAGTAGACTAGATGATACAGAGGGATGGATCCGTGAACTTAAAGACAGAGTTATGGAAATCACTCAAACTGAAGAGAAAAAAGAAAAAAAAATTAAATTTAGCATAGTTGAAGAGACCTCTGGTATAATATCAAGCATACTAACATTTGCATTATAGGCTCCTGGAAGGCAAAGGGCGAGAGAAAGGGGCAGAAAACTTATTTGAAGAGCTAGTAGCTGAAAACTTCCCTAACTTGGGAAAGGAAATTGACATCCAGATTTGGGAATCACAAAAAGTCCCAAACAAGATCAACCCAAAGAGGCTGCCACAAAGACACATTGTAATTAGAATGGCAAAAATTAACGATGAAGATAGAATCTTAAAAGCGGCAAGGGAAAAGCAACTAGTTAAGTACAAGGGAACTCCCATAAGACAAACTGAGTTTTCGGAAGAAACTATGCCAAAATGGAGTGGCAAGATATATTTAAATTGTTGAAAGAAAAAAAAAAAAATCTATCACCAAGAATACTCTAATAGGCAAGGCTACCATTCATATTTTAAGGAGAGATAAATGTTTTACAGATAAGCAAAAGCTAAGAGTACAGAACCACTAAACCAGCTTAACAAGAAATGTTAAAGGGACTTCTCTAAGTGGGAAAGAAAAGACCACAACTAGAAATATAAAAATTATAAAAGAAAAAAAATCACAATGGTAAGGGCAAGTATACAGCAAAGGCAGTATATAAACCACTTATAAAGCTAGTAGGAAAGTTTAAAAAAAAAGTAGTAAAAGTAATATATCCACAATAAGTAGTTAAGGGATACACAAAACAGAAAGGTATAAAATATGATATCGAAAACATTAAGTGTCAGGGGAGAGTAAAAATTCAGGGTTGTTAGAACATTTCTGAACTTGTTTTATGAAGCCAAGCCAACATCACCCTGCCCCAAATCAGACAAAGACACCACAAAAAAAGGAAATTGCAGCCCAATATAACTGATGAACATAGGTGCAAAAGTCCTCAACAAAATACTAGCAAACTGAATTTAACAATACATGAAGAGAATCATACATCATGATCAAGTGGGATTTATCTCAAGGATGCAAGGACGCTTCAATACCTGCAAATCATTCAGTGTGATATACAACGTTAACAAACTGAAGAATAAAAATCATATGATGATTTAAATAGAAGCAGAAAAATCCTTTGACAAAATTCAACATTCATTTATGATAAAAACTCTCAACAAAGTGGGTATAGAGGGACCCTACTTCAACATAATAAAGGTCATGTGACAAGTCTATGTAACATAGTATTGGAAATCCTAGGTACAGCAATCAGATAATAAAAAGAAATAAAAGAAATCCAAATTAGAAAGGAAGAAGTAAAACTGTCACTGTTTGCAGATGACATGATACTATATACAGAAAATTCTAAAGATGTCATCAAAAAACTATTATAGCTAATAAATGAATTCAGTAAAGTTGCAGATTATAAAATTAATCTCTGAAATCTGTTGTGTTTCTACATACTAACAATGAACTACCAGAAACACAAATTAAGAAAACAATCCCATTTACAAATCCATCAAAAATAATAAAATACCTAGGAATAATTCTAACCAAAGAAGAAAAAGACCTATACTCTGGAAACTATAAAATACTGAAAAAAGAAATTGAAGATGACACAAACAAATGGAAAGATATACTGTTCTTGCAGTTTAGAAGTATAACTGTTAAAATGACCATACTATCCACACCAATCTACATATTTAGCACAATCCTTATCAAGATAACAATGACATTTTTCACAGAACTAGAACAAATATTCTAAAATTAGTATGGAAACACAAAAGAACCCTAATAATCAAAACAATTTTGAGAAAGAAAAACAAAACTGAAGGTATGGCACTTCCAGATTTAAAACTATACTACAAAGCTACAGTAATCAAAACAACATTGTACTGGCATAAAAACTGACATAGGTATCAATGGAATAGAATAGAGCTCAGAAATAAACCCACACTTATTTGTCCATTAATCTACAACAAAAGAGTCACAAGTATAGAATGGGGAAAAGACAGCTTCTTTAATAGATGGTGCTGGAAAAACTGGACAGTTACATACAAAAAAATCAAATTGGACTACTTTTTCATATCATATACAAAAATAAGCTCAAATGGATTAAAAATTTAAATGTAAATCTGAAATTGTAAAACTTCTAGAAGAAAGCCAGGCAGTACACTCTCTGACATCAGTCTTAGCAATATTTCTTTAGATATCTCTCTTCGGGCAAGGGAAACAAAAGCGAAAGTAAATAAATGGGATTATATCTAATTAAAAAGCTTTTGCACAGGAAGAAAAACTATCACAAAATGAAAAGGCAGCCTAGCTAATCAGAAAATATGTTAACAAACAATATATCTGACAAGAGGTTAATATACAAAATATACAAAGAACTCGTGTAACTCAACATCAAAAAAAAAATCAGATTAAAAAATGAACAGAGGACTTTAACAGACATTTTTCCAAGTAAGATATAAAGATGGCCAATAGATACATGAAAAAATCTTCAACATACCCAATTATTAGGAAAATGCAAATTGAAACCACAATGAGATACCACCGCACACCTGTCAGAATTGCTATTATAAAAAAAAAAAAAAGACAACAAATTTCCATGAGGAGGGGATAATTTTTACATTGTAGGTGAAACATAAATTGCTAATGCCAATATGGAAAAGAGTACCAAATTTCCTCAAAATATTTTATTAAAAATAGGGCTTCCCTGGTGGCACAGTGGTTGAGAGTCCACCTGCTGATGCAGGGGACACGGGTTCGTGCCCCGGTCTGGGAAGACCCACATGCCGCCAAGTGGCTGGGCCCATGAGCCATGGCCGCTGAGCCTGCGCGTCTGGAGCCTGTGCTCCTCAACAGGAGAGGCCACAGTGAGAGGCCCGCATACCGCAAAAAAAAAAAAAAACCCAAAGATTTAGCAATTCTACTTCTGGGTAATTATCAAAAAAAAAACCAAAACATTAATTGGAAACGACATATGCACCCTTATGTTCACTGCAGCACTGTTTACAGTAGCCAAGATATGGAAACAACCTAAGTGTCTATTGATAGATGAATGATAAAGATGTGTTTTACATATATATATATATATATATATACACACACATACATATATAATAACATAATATATATGTAATGGAATATCAGTCATATGAAAGAATAAAATCTTGCCATTTGCAGCAACATGAATGGACTTTATTATGCTAAGTGAAATAAGTCAGACAGAGATAGACAAATATCATATGATTTCACTTATATGTGAAATCTAAAACAAAACAAATGAACAAACATTAACAAACAATAACAGACTCAAATATACAGAAAACAAACTGGTGGTTGCCAGTTAGGAGGGGAATAGAGGGATGAGTGAAATAGGGGAGGGAGATTAAGTGGCAGAAACGTCCAGTTACAAAATAAATGTGTTATAGGAATGAAATATGCAGCATGGGGAATATAGTCAATAATATTGAAGAAAAATAAAAAGGCTGTGAAAAAAATACAAAATAAAATAAAGCTAGAAAACAAACATGCACACACACACACACACACACACACACACACACACAAAACACATTGTTCTTCCTCATACCTATCCAATGAATCATAATTTCTGAGATGAGGACCACTGTTTTTAGTTAAATCCTAAAATGTACTCTTAATGTAAAAACCTAAAAGTTGAAAACCTCTGACTGATGATCCTCATTAAAAACTGCCCCTACAATTTATTCAATAAAGACAGTAATTCTTATAATGTACAAAGCTACTGTCTCTCACTGTCCTAAGTTATTTGTGCAACTTCTAGTTCACACACCATGATCCACTGAGATCTCCCTTAAGAGACCCTGCTGAGGGAGCAGGGTTGACTTGTATTTCCATCTGCTGCCCTGCTGGATTCACTATCAAGTTTGCATTGAGGCCATGCTCCCTGACGGCTGCTCTCAGGAGGGTACAAAGGCAAGCCCATTCCTGCAGGAGATAGAATTCCCTGAAGGGCAACTTTGGCGTAGGGGGTCCCTAAGACAATCTTGCCTGAAAATTTCTTAGGTCCTCCCTGTAGTCTGAGACAATTCCTAACTTCCTTCATTGCCCCTTTACTTCTCTAAGTGTCAAATTTGAGGTCTGTACTTCTGCTCTTTCATGTCTATCTTTTTCAAGCTTTTCCTGAATAAATCTCTTGCATGGCTAATTGCATCTTGGGTCTGCTTCACGGAGGAACACACACACACATACGCACACACAGAATACAGTGTATATATAATGTATACAATATAATGTCTTATAAAGTACATATATCATCATCTTCATTTAAGCAACTTGTCCAACGTCCCACAGGTACTAAGTGATGGAGATGAAGAACAAGCCCAGTAACATCTGACTTCTAAGTCTCCAAGTCCATGCTTTTTTCACTAGACAATGTTGCTTCCTCTTTTTGAGCATTAATCCTGCATTTAAGTTGACAATTGAAAATTTCACAGTAAATAAAATCACAAGAGTCCTCTCAGCCCCTGAAAAAATGCCTTCCTAAGCATAAGCCTCTGCATTTCAGAATCAGTGACAAATGGGGGCAGGCCATTCTGCCTTCTGTCTGACCTTGATCCATTTTTCTTCACCGAAGGCCTCCATGACGGATCTATGCCCTCTGGAACATCTGGAAAAAATATTCTGGGTATCTCTGAGTATTTCTACAATATGTCCACAAATCTTAAATCCAGTTTAACACATTATAGAAAATTATACTCTGAGAAAAGGAGGTTCTTATGGAATTTAGAAGGGTAATTGCAAGAAGTCAGGTTTAGAGCAATAGGGAAGATTCTGACAGAGGCAGTCCTTCAATCTGCAATCTCTATAGAGGTGACGGGCAGAGTGCTTGATGGCAAAACCCTCAATGATGGATAATTCTATGATTGTCTTATGCAGAGTCAAAATGGCAGCTGGTTTGGTAACATGTTGTAAAAGGTGCTTCAACTTCTCCTGCTGCTATACAGAAACCTCTCATTTTTTTTCTCTTCAGGAGTGACATGCTGAAAAAAAACGCATGCAGCTAGGACTCTTTTGACAGCATTTTATTACATCAAGCAATTAAGCACACACACACACATACACCCACCCACTCACACCCAAACACACACCCCCGCCACACACACGTTCTTAATGTGGTGAAATTTAACTTTTAATACAATACAATTTAAAAATGGCATAAAAATGTTAATATCACAAGACTGTGTAAGCTTTACATTTTATAACTTCATCATAGCCTATAAAGTGGTAAACAGAAAGCTATTGTGTCAATTTTTGACCCATTCCAAGAAGTGAAAGTAGCTCTAAAATGCTTTTGTTACCTTGAAGGAGAAAATATTAGATTTCAGCACCTTGATTAAACTAATTTAGCCAGAATGTCCTTGTAAAAATGGATATGGGATACATTACAATTTTATTGGTTAAAACAACAATATGAGAATGTGTAATGTATAGAATGAATACTTGAAAGTGAGCACTAACTAAACCCATTTTTAAGAGCAGAGAGATTCTGATCACACTTTTATTTAATGCACAATTGATATTCTAATATTAGGGTCACTTGTAAGCAAGGCACACTTTTAAATGTAACGGCGCCTCTTTTCTCACCTTCTAGCTAATTTTCTTTTCTTCTTTTTCCCAGAATCACATTAATGTTATAAAGAGTATCGGTCTATTAATCAAAGTTTGCTCCTCTCTTGTACACCTGAGTTAAAGTTATACTAAAGAAATAACCTGGAAGTTAACCTTAGGTTATGCTTGTAATACTCAGAAAAATTCTTCCTATTTCAAAGATATAAAAGATTCTGAAGGTTCTCAAGTGGCCATTCAAGAGTTAGTGCATGCTACTGATGATGCCTTGGGAACACATACAGAAAGAAGTATATACTTTGGCAATATATTTGAAGAAACTAGAAGTTACAGAGATATCTCCCCCAGGTAACCCCATCCGCTCCCCATACCCTCTGCAAACATACACACTCACAACAAAAAGGACATACACATTTCAACATATCAGGCTTCCAAACATCAGCATTTTCACTATTTCCTCAAGTGCTAATATGTAAGAAGGTAGGAAAAGGTCAAGGATGAGTTATGGGGTATAGTTTTTAGATAAGGAAAAGGAACATAATCGTGTGTTCCCAACTTCTAAGGAATAGTACATAAGACAGGAAGCAATGCCTTTGAGAAGACTTATTTCTGCCTCTGATTTTTAGATTGGGAATACATTCTTTCATCAATGTCCACATCAAACATCAGTTACCAAAGAAAGGGCAGCAGGAATGAGATACTGATGTCCCGCCACAGTCGCCTTCTCCTCTGTTTCAGAGGCGTGAAAACCCGGGTATTTGCACAGGAATTAGACATTTTCTCCCAGCACCAAACAGGAGCTGAAGAGATAGAGATGCCTCTGTATTAGAGGGGAATGTTTCTGGAAAGAACATCAAAAAAGAGTTCAATTCAATGGGTAGTGGGTGATATATATAGTAAAATAGGCAGGATTTACGCAAGAGGCAAAGATTATAATACAAACCAAGGAAATTATTATTTTTAAATGATTTGCTGCAAAAGAAGAGGCCTATATTTGTGGGGTTTCATATATTTTATAAAAATGGTTAAATATAAATAAGGCCCCCTGCAAAACATCATGCAGTATACTAGTTACTTTGTATAAAAGACTGTATGTGCTTGAATATGTATGTTGTTATAAAGAAAGAAGATTCTGAAAGGACTCATGAGGAACCATTAGCAACTGTTATCTCTGGGGTATGAGATTATGTTAAGCCCCTGAGATCAGTACAGACGGAGTCTACTCTGACCAATGCATGTAGTAATTGAGGGCTGGGAACATATGTATATGATGTATTTATTTCATCTCCCCATCACACAGTAGGTACTCAAATTGCTGTTGCCCAAGAACAAATATTAGTATTTTCTCTACTCGTAAATCTAGGGAATAACATCTCTGATGGTGTCCTTTTCAAAAATGATAAATGACTGCCTTAGTGGTGAAAAATGATAATGCAACTGAAAACAGAAACTTGATTCTCTTGTCACCATTTGCTTTTTTTTTTTATAGTAAACTCATGTGAGGGCGCATCTGTGATTTAAATCCTATTTTCTCACGTGTGATAAAATTTCAGCAATTATGATCAATTTTAACTCCCCAAGTTTTGGTAAATGTCATGTCAAAATTCTAGGTAGATAGCATAGTAGGCTTGAGAACAACACAAATAACCACTGGCATTAAACCAAAATAAAGTTTTTCAGTTAATATGTTTATGGATGTGGATGGAGAAAGCTGTTCCTTTGCATTGTGCACACATGTGTGTGTGTGTGTGTTTATGTGTGAGAAAGAGAAAAAGAAAGAGGTGTCAGAGCTGAGAAACTAACCTGGATCTGGATCTCTCTACTACTCACTCCACCTGAAACCCTGAACAATTCAGTTTGTAATGGCTTATTTAGGAAGTTGCTTGAATGGTATAATAAAAATCATCTAAGGAAAAGCACACCCCAGCATAATTTTTTTGAGCCAAAAAAGTATCTGTAAGAGCATCTTCCCAGCATAGTCATGAATCTAAATCATGTGTCTATGGTGTAGTCTATACAAAAGAATTAGAATAGATTATTTTGCTGTAAAGATCATAGTACAAAGTGAAATACACCATTTGTTTAGTAAATACCAGCTTCAATTTACTCAATAATGTAATCTGTGTCGCAATCCAATTAGTATCATTTTATTTCTTCCTGTAGGAAGCCCATGCAAATGTATGACACTCAATAATCAAAATATTTTATGGTAATTTAATATGCCATCATCTTTATCCATTCAAAGTTAACATGAAAAAGTTATACATTTTTTGAGGGAGAACAATGAATGTGTACAATTACAAATTTGAAAATAATTTATTAATATATGCTTATATACTTTTTAGTCATGAAAATAGTGATAATTCCCACTTACAAATATAATTTATATTGGCTTCATATTTTTTAGATGAGCAAGAAGAATAGCTATGAGGAAAGACATAATCTGCTTTTGAATATAAAGATCCATGGTAATGTTATCCTGTAATCTCATAATTTATACCAAGTATATCAGGCCTATGATATCTTATCTACAGGATATGCTGTGAAGGTCAAATGACTATAGACTTACATATAAAATGATAATATCTGGATAACATGAATAATGCAGGAGTGTACATGGAAATGTTCACATTAAATTTATCTGAATTGCCTTTGCCATAGTGAATTCCCTTTAAATCCTTTCATTCCTTAGGCCAGGCAACAACAACTCTATGAAGGTTTTGGTCTGAGTCTTCTACTCTCTTTATCTGGGTTGACCTAGTTTTAAATTTCAGAACATCAAATCTAGGAATTTAAAGTATAAGTAAATTTTTGCATAAACTGTGTAACCTCACCTTGCCTAAAATCAAAGAAGAAAGAATGTTTTAAAAAGATAGAAGTCATAAAGAAATTTTGGTTTTTTCCCTGCCTTGTCTTTCTGGTTAATCCATTCTTTAACACCTTCCTGGCCTGGAAAACATGATCTTGAAGTTTGTGAACTAATAATCTTTTTTTAATCGATGATTATTCAATATGCTTATTACATGGTGCTCTTTAAATCTACAAAGCATTTTAAAAAGATTTTTTTGCCCCCTGACCTTATTACACCCTAAAATGGTACTGCCTGGGAAAACCTTCCACCTGCTTCGACATAATACATATCACTTGCCAAGGTCAACTGCAATCCAAGATAAAAGATGAAAAGTGTGAAGCCTCCAGAATGGAAGACTCAGTGGCCTCATCTATCAGAAAATATTGATTGGTTTGATAATAATTCTGTTAGTGTGAGACAATGGTTATTTTGGAAGGAGCCTTCCTAAAGTACAAGGCACAATTTATAGTGAAGTCCTTTGAAATTGACTGGGGGCATCCAAGTCTTGTGTGATAGATTTTGATCAATGCCTACACAACTGTCTCCTCCTCATTTTCATATTCTGTGCTAAGAAAATTCTAGGAGGTAACTTAATCTCAGGGAGGGCAAACCCTATGTCATCCTAAAGGGGTAAATTATGATTATTCTAAATGAATCATTGTAATTTCTTTCCTCTTGAACAGAGATCTTGCCTTAATTAAAGTCAGCTAGGTGGGATTTCATGGACATATGTTGCTTTATTGATAAGAAGGTACAAACATAAGGAAAAAGTTAAGAGCATTTAGAGATACCAGTCCAGCCACTGTAGAACAAATAACATTAGCTGCCTACTTTAAGACCTCTTCTTATGTGAAACTAATAACTCAATTTTTTTAACCAACTGTATTTGTATTTTCTTTCACTTGCAGCTGCAAGCATTTCTAGTTTATTCACTTTGTAATTTGTTCATCACTTGAGTGATTTGTTCTTAAGCTTGAAATTGATCTTGATATTGCATCTTGAGCTCCTTATACTGTTCATTTTGGTCAAGTCCTTTCAGAGTTTCTCATTGTGATAAGTAATTGTTACATTCTGAAAGGTCTACAAAGTTTGACAGGTTGTATAAATAAGTGAAGTATGCAAGAATAAAAAAAATATTAAAAATGATGAGTACCAAGGTTAACTAAAGAGAGAATAATGTATCTATGAAGGCCAGTCATTGTTTGCCTGAGGAAATGCCATCTCAATATGCCAATACTGACAGATCTTACAAGTTTTCAAGAGAAAAATATATGGATTTGTATGTAAAATTTGGATTTGTATGTCACCATTTAACATTTGTATGTTAAATGGTGACAACTAATTTGTTTTTAAATTTTTTAGCCAATATTTGAACCAACACCCTGAGGGTCAACCTAACACATCTGTGGGTGGGCCAGATTACTATTTTGGAGTTAAATTCTTTAAACAAGAAGACAAAGACAATGTCACTTTTGATATATCTCACTTTGGCAAAGTGATGTAACATGCAGCTTTCTTTGATCGTTTTTCCGGGTTCGAGACAACTACGTAAATAGATCTTAAATTATACCAGGCCATAATAAGTTCAACAGAAAGTCTGAACCAGCTGCAACCCCATATTTAGCTTTTTCACATTCCTTTAAATAAGCTTTAAAGTTGATTCTCATTTCAACTGAAAAGTTGAGAAATAAAATAGGTCATAGGCTAAGCAGACGGCTAGTGAGAACTTCACGGATAAAAAGCAAAAATAGGGGTCAGTTTCTGCATGAAAAACAGTTATAAAATGAAGCAGATATTTCTGTGATGTAAAGTGCACTAGGGACTCTCTTCATCTGTTTCAGTAATGTGCTATGCATATTCTGCTAAGCACGGTTTTAAGCACATTTTGTATGTATCATATATTTCATTATAGCTGTCAGATCTGAAAAACGTTCAGAGGTGCAATGACAATAATGATGTTAAAGAAATTGATGTGATGAGAATGAAAACTTCTAACTGGGCCAAAGGATAAAGTCAGCTAACTTTAGCCACTGGATTGATATGCATACGATATACAATGATGAGTTTTCTTTCATTTTTACACATAGCTCACTATTTAATGAACTGTAATTCACAACTGTGTAAAAAGCCTCTGTAATTATGTATTATTATACACACATGCCATTACTTAGTGCAGTGGCGTTTCATTGTTGCCTAACTAGCACCTATTCTTTCTTTCATTTTCTTGATAGCATTTGAACTTTCCCAAGAACATTTTCTCTCCCACTTTTTGTATGACTAAAATGATTTGAGTGGGATTGATTCCACCAAACTTGCATGAATGGACTTGATTTCTGTATACATCATACAGAGGACATGCAGAGGATGCTATACTGAACATGATCACAGTGCCTGGCTCAGGGATGGGTGTGTTGTAGGAAAGAACATTACAGTTGGGAGACGAGTATATGTAATGTATATACATATGTATAATGTATATGTATATTGCAGTAAGAAGGAGTATGATGTACTCAAAGATACATTTCATCAAATGTCCCTGGGGCATAGATAGAGAAGAAAGACAGTGGAGAAAGACAAAGCCAGAGATGGAGGCTTTGAATCACTGTAAATCTTGAAAAAGATTGGACTTTGCCCTAATGTGGTGTCACTGATTGATTTTAATGATTAGAATGGTCATATTTATGGTTTTTAAAAAAATCACATTAGTTTCTGTGTGGAGAATGAACAAGAGAGGAACTGGCAGGCCTTAGCGGTAGAAAGACCAATCAGGAGCCTACTGTAGCAATACAGGTGAAAGATGATAGAGATTCTGAGGAGTGTGGTATTGGAGGGATATAATTAATAGATGTAGTCAGCGGCACATAGAAGTCAATATTTATAACGTATCATGGGACTGGTGGATAAGTTTGTAAGATCTCAGTAACAGAAAAGGTCATCTTGAAGTGAAGGGATAAGGAAAGAATGCATGGAAGATAAGATCTTTGAACTAAACAATGAAGGATAGAAAAGTTTGATAAAAAGAGATGGAGATCAGAGAAGCAACATCTGTGAGCACAGTTAGTAAGAAAGGAAAAGACTAACAGTTTGGGGCAGGTCGGAAGAGTAATTACGCACATTTGCGACACAAAGGGAACGTTTAATGCAGACATAGAAAACAATGTCAGAGAGTCAGATCTGGGTATCTTGTGTTGGCCTTGATGCCTGGTTGACTTGTTTGTACATTATTCAACAGAAGGCATTGGACCATTTAAGGTTTTCAGGAAATCAATTTATCCAAACAAAGCTATGCTTTAATAGTATGTATCTGGCTGTAGTAGGGAAATAATTTCTCAAGTCCCAGCTAAGGAAAGGATTAAAAGGACCTAAGTAAGTCTTTGCAGTGGAAATGCAGAGGAAGCATTAGGTTGATTTGCTGATATCAAAACAACTGGATGAGTGATGGTGATAGGAATACAAAGATAACTGAAACCTCAAGGTTTAGTTAGATGGGTAATAATACTGTTAACAGAAACAGAAAAATTAAGAGAATATTTTGGTAAAAGAAAAGGATAATTGTAAAACTATTACAAATTTGTTATATGATGTCACTGCCTTGTTTCCATAGAATCAAGCAAACTAATTGTAACTGAGATGGGAACAAACACTGTTTCCAAATGAATAATAGTTACTTTAAAGTGCACATGTGTTTATATTGTGGACACATCCACCATGGTTATGTCATTTATGATGAGTATTTTAACTGTGTCTAATTACTGACCTCCCTCCACTTTCTGTCATTAGATGGTAAATTCCTAGAGGACAGGAACTGTGTCTTCTTTAGAGTCACTAATGTTGGTAATAAAATAGGTCTTGAGATTTGTTGAGGAAGTAGCTAAAGCTCCTCATGGCATCACTGACTTTTTGACACTGAGGTTTGAAGAATATCCCCAGAATGTTGTCTTTCTCTCTGTACTTTCGTGTCCTAATTCGTCTATTTGACTAACTCTATTATCAACTCCTCCATGTATGTATTTTCAACACAATGCCAGCAAAAGAAGAAGTTATGTCGACCCCAGTTAACTGAGGAATCATTGGAAGTTGTTCTTTCATTCTTTGTTGATTATACTATCATAACTTTATTCCACTTTCCTAGTTTGTAAGAAGAATCCAATGCACAGAAGAAAACTTGCTTTAAGGACCCAAGAAGACCTAAATATCTAAATTGTGATTTTAAAACCATAAAAAGCAAAAGAATTAGATTAGACGATTATAACCTTCAGCCCATTTCCCCTCAAATTTTCTAATATAGGTTTCTAAATTCCAGGTACTTTTGAGTTGCCTTATAATTTAATTCACTCGGGTAAATTGATATTTCTTGTTAGTTTTGTTCTAGCTAATCAAGATTTTATTGTGTAAAAGTTAAAATGACTTATTTACTCAAGTACTGTTTTCAAGACTAATTGGGTTATTAAGTAAAATGCATTTGAACAATGAAACATAAAAGAAATAGATTTTATTCTAATAAGTAAAGATGCCATTTCTACTCAAGACTATTAAGGGAGTGCTTTTCTTACATGCAAAGAAATATAAAATACACCTGCTCCCCTAACATTTTTCCCTAATAAAATCATTTATAAGCCATTTTTAGAAAAGCATATCAAAACAAATTTAGAAATGGCAAATGAGATAAGGCATTGTGTTTTCTTTTCAATATAAGCTACTAATATATCATGGAAGTGTTAAATATTCTCATGTACAAAGGGACTTTTTCAAAGATCTTTAAGTTCTAATAAAAACGATTTCAGTGCCGTAACTCTGCAAAAGCATCCTTCCAAAATGGCTTTATATGTTACAGCCAGACAGCTTTTAAAATAGTTCTCCAATTATTTAACAAAATGAAAGATGAAGAATGACCTCACTGGGAATGTTATCATTCATGTCTTTCTTAGAGTTTTTCTGTAAGGCAATACCGGGATGGAATGGCTATGAGGTGACATTTGGTGTCAGGATAAAGGGTAGAATACAGAACTAAAAATGAGTCAAGGAAAGAATATCAAATTACAAGGTTCTCAAAAGCTAGGGTCATACTTTCCAAGGATTTTATAATCATATCCCATAAGGCTTAGCAGATATTAGTAAGAGCTAATAATTCATGTTCAAATTAAATTGCATGTAGATGTGATGAAGCTGCAATATTGCAAACAGAACAGGAAGAGCTGGGAAAGACCTGTAGTCTTGCAATAGTGTAAAAGGTAAAACATCTGTCTTCCCCAAAATTTTCATGCTATCTGCTATACCATCCCGCTTTGACAGGTCTTCCAAAAGATTCAGACCTTTAGTTCCTCAGACAACACTCCCCAAGCCCTTTACTATCTGCAAAGAAAGGAGTTGAATGCAAGTGATACTGCTAGTCTTTAAGAGGTTCAATTATCAGTGTCTTTCTTTTATCCTACCCCTACTCCTATATTTTATCAGAATCATGATAATTTCATTCATTTTAATGAGAGTAGATAATCCTCTTAGTTATACCACTGCCAGGATGCAAGATAAATGAGGAGTAAGAATGTTGAAGAGAAAAGAAAAAAAAAATGATGATGTGGATAACCCCAAATGAATGGGAGGGAAGGAAATACATCTCCTAAGCCGTTGCAAGGCAACCATGGATGCATTAAAGGTTTTATAATAGTTTATCCAGATTGAGGACACCTAACAAATACAAATTCGGGATGCTCTACCTACACGAATGAAAGTACATATAAACATACATATATACACAAAATATGCATACTTAATATTGGTTTAGAACAGAGCTTAATAATCAATTTACTTATTTCAATTTGAACTAAAGAAATGTTCATCTGATTGGAAGCAGCCAGTCAGATAGGTCCTGGCTGTTTTACCTTTGATATGTTTCAGTGATCAACTGGGAAGGGAGGGGATGGAACCCATCAGTGTCACCTGCCTCTCAGAAGTGGAAAAAAAAACCTAAAGAAAAAAAAATGAAACCAAGCCCCAGTGCAGGTCTAAGAGGTCATTCCTAAAGTTAGGGATTACTCAGAGCTTCTTTTTGCCCCTTTTTCCATTCCCAAATAAAAAGGGTATTAGCAAGGTCAAGATGGATTGGAAAAGCCCTGAGTACCAAGTAAGAGAACATGGAAGAAAGGGGATCAAGACACCAACTTTCAAGGCTAGTCCTGGGTTAGAGGGGGAAAAGGAGACCCTGTAGTTTCCTGTGATCTTGCCCAGCTCATTAGTCCCAGAGGTGCCACACAGAGGCAAACACTCTGCAGTAACAAACAGGCAGCTTTGCCTGATATCGAAAACTCATGTGCTCTTTGTGAGCCTGCAAGTGATTGAGGATTTCTATTTCAACACAACAAACTTCAGAGACTGAAAATAATTAGCAAGCAGATTAAGACCTTCTGAACCTCTTCCACACTTCCCTTTCCAACATTCTTGCCACACCAAGTATCTCACTGCTCTGTACACATGCTGGGCCCTTTCATGACTCTCGTTCTGTATGTCTTAAGGCATCTCCCCACTTTAGTTTTTTAACCCTAGAAAATTCCTACTCAATCTTCGAGATACAGTTTTGATGTTCTTTTCTGGGAATTCTGAGCTATCTTGGCTCTTGAAGATCAATCCTTGTTCCATTTATTATAATTCTTCTATTTATACAAATTTCCCCACTAGAGTATGAACACTTCAAGTGAAAAGCAGGAATTATATGCAACTATTTTTATTCTTAATTGCTAGCACATTTGTTGGTATTCAATTATTTGAAAATGAATGAGTAGATGTGTGGGAAAAATACAATATAACTAGTATTTTAAAGGGACTAAGATACATGTGTCCTTTTTAAATTTTCTGGAGGGAATATAATTTTTCCTGCTCCTAACGATATGGAATATTTTAAACAATAATGAAAAAAGTCCTTGAGAATTCAGAGCTCTAATATCTAGGTCAAACTCTGCTACTACATAGCTTTATGTCATTTGACTGTCTGGGCCTCAATTTCCCAGCAATAAATCAGGGTGTTCTAAGCCCTCTGTAACATAAAAATGCTGTGACTTCTTGATAACTCATCCAGAACACCTTCCTCAACCCGGAAGAAATGAAACAACTTGGGCAACAAACACTGAAGACAAACTTCAGTGGACAGCCTATGTACCAAACAGAAAACACAAGATGAAATAAAGCAAAAGGCAATATTCCCAAATTATCACTAAGCCCATTTTCGCCATTCAATTCACCTCTGGCAGCAGGGGAAGAACATGTTGTACCTCTTTAAATGTGGAACCCCAACTTTAAGGTGTCATATGCTTGGATATCACACGTTACATTGCCCTTAAGTAGGAACTGGTCTGAATACACTTGGCCTAATTTAGCTCTGATCCAGAAAATAAACCAGACCTAAACTGATCCAGACTGAAAACTTCTAACCAGAGCTCTACACTTGATTTGAGAAAAGGTCTTAATAAATAGTTTTTGGATGTATGGTTAAATTTTGCACTAGAATAAATCTTGGGACGAGTACAAAATAATCCCCTATGTGAGGTTTACAAGCTTGACCAAGTTGTCTTGTATTTCCTATTGCTTCTTTTGAGATTACACTCATACCTAAATTTTAAAGATGTGAGTGTTTAGGAATTAATATGAAGTAAATGAGAAACTTGACGTCAGCATTAAAGAACCTACAGAAATAGCAACTGTTTATCTTCATCTTTTGCTGAAGATGAATAACAACCTTAAGCAATAAAGATCAGCAATTTCTTATCTTCATCAGTTGTTTTTCATCATGAACACCTGTGTGTCAGGTAGCCCAGGAAGGTTAAATATAAAAATAAGAAATTAAAACAATAACAACAAATACCTGGAATTCTAGAAAGCTGACTACATTGATAACTTCCTAAGGATTATTTAATATTCTGTAAATGAACCCCATAAAAGAATTTTTATTTTTATTATTGTTTTTGTGACATAATATTATAAATAGCTAAAAGCACATTATACTTTCTTTCTCAGTTTTCACCATCTCACACTTTCAGGAAAAAAATAAGCATGTGAGAGTTACTGTTTCTTCAGCTTTTTTTTTTTTCCTCTTTACCTACACAGTTGGGGGTAAATGCTTTGAATTTTTTCAAATGATTAATTTTTTCCCATTTGACAATGCAACTGTTCAATAAAAACTCATTTAATATTAATATGTCACTTGCACAGCAGGCATTCAAATCAACACAGTGACTACTTTCCCCTACTGGTTCTTGGCAGTTAGGTTTCATCTCTTAATTCTCTCTTTTAAGTAGAAAGGATATTAATCAGATACTGATGCTCGCTGAAGGGATGTTGAGAACTGTTTATAGCAGTAGTCACATTTCCAAGTACACCTGCAAGTCATAGCTTGTGTTCCTTGATGTAAGAGAAACGTATCCTTTTTACAGAGTGCCTACTGCTTTCTACTACATTCTAGGTATGGCAGGAAAAATAAATGAAAGAAAAAAATAGTATCTGTCCTCAGGGAGCTTATATTTGATGGTGGAAATACAGCATCTAATACTGCAGGGGTAAGTTTCCAATTGCATAGTCCAGAAGACAGGAAAGTTTTCCTGGAGAAGTTGTACTTAGCTGAAATGAGTGAACTTCTATGTGTCTGGCTGTTTTTACCTGAGAGTTTATTGTTTATTGTCAGCATGTTTGTGAACAAAATTATGATTGCCAGCTCTCCCCAACACCAGTTCAATTCAGAAGTTTCATGAATATCCACAGCTTTGGCTTCCTGAGCTTTGTTCATTTATTGAGCTGCTTCTGAGACCTGTCAAAGGGACAAAGTGGACCCCTTATTCTTTGACAGGGTGAAAGGCTAAGATTTGGCTTAGCTCGTGTAATTTTCCAAATGGACTGGATTTTCGGGTGGGTCCACTTAGTGTTTGCTACCTGACATGATCACAAAAACCACAGATACTGTCTGGCAAGACTTCACCTTCATTTCCTCTTCCATGAGATTTTGCTGGGATGAAGACCACACTCTGATGCAATGCCCTTTGAGTCACAGGAGATGTCATCTCTGTTCTTCCAGTAAATTCTTAAGACTTTTGTGCCCTCTGAGTGAGGTCTAAAGCCACCAGTGGGTCATGAACAATGCAAAGGAATAGATGTGTGCCTTCCACTTCATGCCAAAGTTACTTAAACAATTTGATAAAATTGGCACAAACATTTCATAAAGGGAATATAAAGTTCACTTAATCCTTTTAAAGAATCAATATTGTGAAAATGACTATACTACCCAAAGCAATCTACAGATTCAATGCAATCCGTATCAAATTACCAATGGCATTTTCTACGGAACTAGAACAAAAGATCTTAAAATTTGTATGGAGACACAAAAGACCCCGAATAGCCAAAGCAGTCTTGAGGGAAAAAAAACGGAGCTGAAGGAATCAGACTCCCTGACTTCAGACTATACTACAAAGCTACAGTAATCAAGAAAATATGGTACTGGCACAAAAACAGAAACATAGATCAATGGAACAAGATAGAAAGCCCAGAGATAAATCCACACACCTATGGTCAACTACTCTATGACAAAGGAGGCAAGGATATACAATGGAGAAAAGACAGTCTCTTCAATAAGTGGGGCTGGGAAAACTAGACAGCTACATGTAAAAGAATGAAATTAGAACATTCCCTAACACCATACACAAAAATAAACTCAAAATGGATTAGAGACCTAAATGTAAGACTGGACACTATAAAACTCTTAGAGGAAAACATAGAAAGAACGCTCTTTGACATAAATCACAGCAAGATCTTTTTTGATCCACCTCCTAAAGTAATGGAAATAAAAATAAACAAATGGAACCTAATGAAACTTGAAAGCTTTTGCACAGCAAAGGAAACCATAAACAAGACGAAAAGACAACCCTCAGAATGGGAGAAAGTATTTGCAAATGAAGCAACTGACAAAGGA
Source organism: Delphinus delphis (assembly GCF_949987515.2). Lineage (NCBI taxonomy): Eukaryota > Metazoa > Chordata > Mammalia > Artiodactyla > Delphinidae > Delphinus > Delphinus delphis. Next base: position 100,519,383 of record NC_082689.1, on the reverse strand, counting down.
TTAATCTCCAAAATTTACAAGCAGCTCATGCAGCTCAATATCAAAAAACAAACAGTGCAATCCAAAAGTGGGCAGAAGACCTAAATAGACATTTCTCCAAAGAAGACATACAGATGGCCAAGAAGCACATGAAAAGCTGCTCAGCATCACTAATTATTAGAGAAATGCAAATCAAAACTATAATGAGGGGCTTCCCTGGTGGCACAGTGGTTGAGAGTCCATCTGCCGATGCAGGGGACGCGGGTTTGTGCCCCAGTCTGGGAGGATCCCACATGCCGTGGAGCGGCTGGGCCCGTGAGCCATGGCCACTGAGCCTGCGTGTTTGGAGCCTGTGCTCCGCAACGGGAGAGGCCACAGCAGTGAGAGGCCCGTGTACCGAAAAAAAAAAAAAAAACTACAATGAGGTGTCACCTCACACCAGTTAGAACGGGCATCATCAGAAAATCTACAAACAACAAATGCTGGAGAGGGTGTGGAGAAAAGGGAACCCTCTTGCACTGTCGGTGGGAATGTTAATTGACACAGCCACTATGGAGAACAGTATGGAGGTTACTTCAAAAAATAAAAATAGAATTACCATATGATCCAGCAATCCCACTACTGGGCATATACCCAGAGAAAACCATAATTCAAAAAGACACATGCACCCCAATGTTCACTGCAGCACTATTTACAATAGCCAGGTCATGGAAGCAACCTAAATGCCTATCGACAGACGAATGGATAAAGAAGATGTGGTACATATATACAATGGAATATTACTCAGCCATAAAAGGAAAGAAATTGGGTCATTTGTTGAGACGTGGATGGATCTAGAGACTGTCATATAGAGTGAAGTAAGTCAGAAAAAGAAAAACAAATATCGTATATTGACGCATATATGTGGAACCTAGAAAAATGGTACAGGTGAACCGGTTTGCAGGGCAGAAATTGAGACACAGATGTAGAGAACAAACGCATGGACACCAAGGGGGAAAGCGGCAGGGGGAGAGGGTGGTGGTGTGATAAACTGGGTGATTGGGATTGACATGTATACACTGATGTGTATAAAATTGATGACTAATAAGAACCTATAAAGTTCACTTAATCCTTTTAAAGATAAAATTCCAATCAAGCCATAAAATTCCCCATTTATGCTTGTCTGTAAAGGTTTTACTTTCTCCATTGAATCTGAATGAGATCCTTGCTGGGTAGAGTAATTTTGGTTTTAGGTTTTTCCCTGTCATCACTTTTTTTTTCCCCCTTTCATCACTTTAAATATGTCCTGCTACTCCCTTCTGGCTTGTGGAGTTTCTGCCGAAAGATCAGCTGTTAACCTTATGAGTATTCCCCTGTACGTTATTTGTTGCTTTTCCCTTGCTGCTTTTAATATTTTTTCTTTGTATTTAATCTTTGATAGTTTGATTAATATGTGTCTTGGCATGTTTCTCCTTGGATTTATCCTGTATGGGACTCTCTGCACATCCTAGACTTGATGGACAATTTCCTTTCCCATATTAGGGAAGTTTTCAGCCATAATCTCTTCAAATATTTTCTCAGTCCCTTTCTTTTTCCCTTCTTCTTCTGCAACCCCTATAATTCAAATGTTGGTGCGTTTAATATTGTTCCAGAGGTCTCTGAGACTCTCCTCAATTCTTTTCATTCTTTTTTCTTTATTGTGATCTGTGGTAATTATTTCCACTGTTTTATCTTCCAGGTCACTTATCCGTTCTTCTGCCTCAGTTATTCTGCTATTGATCACTTCTAGAGAAATTTTAATTTCATTTATTGTGTTGTTCATGATTGTTTGTTTGCTTTTTAGTTCTTCTAGGTCCTTGTTAAACGTTTCTTGTGTTTTCTCCATTCTATTTCCAAGATTTTGGATCATCTTTACTATCATTATTCTGCATTATTTTTCTGTTATACTGCCTATTTCCTCTTCATTTGTTTGGTCTGGTGGGTTTTTACCTTGCTCCTTCATCTGCTGTGTGTTTTTCTGTCTTCTCATTTTGCTTAACTTAACTGTGTTTGAGGTCTCCTTTTCGCAGGCTGCAGGTTCGTAGTTCCCGTTGTTTTTGGTGTCTGTCCCCAGTGGCTAAGGTTGGTTCAGTGGGTTGGGTAGGCTTCCTGGTAGAGGGGACTGGTGGCTGTGTTCTGCTGGATGAAGCTGGATCTTGTCTTTCTGGTGGGCAGGTCCACGTATGGTCGTGTGTTTTGGGGTGTCTGTGTACTTATGATTTTAGGCAGCTTCTTTGCTAATGGTTGTGGTTGTGTTCCTGTCTTGCTAGTTGTTTGGCATAGGGTATCCAGCACTGTCATTGAGTGGAGCTGGGTCTTAGCGTTGAGACGGAGATCTCTGCAAGAGCTCTTGCTGATTGATATTACATGGGTCCAGGAGGTCTCTGGTGGTCCAATGTCCTGAACTTGGCTCTCCCACCTCAGAAGCCTGACACCTGGCTGGAGCACCAAGACCCTGTCAGCCACATGGCTCCTGTTGCTAGAGGATCCACATTTCATCTGGAAAGGACATAAATCTGGCCATCTCACTTCAGGCCTAGCCCATCCACCTTTTCTCCCTTTGTGCTTAGTCTGTTTCACTTGCTCATAGCTGGCCCCATGCAGAGGCCTCGCCCCCGGCCCTTCAGACCAGAGTTCCTCGTGAAACGGCTGAGCCAATACCTAAGCTCAGGATGTGCGCTGAAGCTCCTCACAGGACACCCAACTCAAGATGGCGGCAGGCTGTGCCAACTGCACCCTTCTTAATGGCGTTTTCTTTTCTGCTTTATAGATCTCTCTGTACTACTCAGCAATAAAAGGGAACAAACTATTGATACACGTGGCAATTTATACGGATCTTAAGAGCATTATACTGAATGGTAAAAAAAAAAAAACACCTAAAAGTCAATCTCAAAAGGTTATATATTGTATAATACAATTTATATACCATGCCGGAGATAACAAAATTGTAGAGATGGAGAACAGGTGTTGCCAGAGATTAGAGAAGGGGAGGGAAGGTGTGACTACAAAGGAGAAGTATAAGAGATTTTCTTCATGGTGACAGAACGGATGTGTATCTCAATTGTGCGTGGTGATGTTAGTTATATGTCAGAAAATGCAACAGAAATATGCATAGGACATGCCAAAAAATGAGTGTATGCAAAATATGTATGCAAAATATCTGAGAAAGATCTATAATCTACTTAATTTTATTGTACAATTTTTGATAAATACACTCTTCCTGTTTTAATAATGCACAACTGTTATGAAAGATGTCAATCATGGCAGGAAGCTTGGTGATGGGTACAGACACATCTCCAGGCTGTGCTGAAAGTTCTTGTGAATCTATGTTTAAAAGTAAATAAAAGTAAAACTAAAAAGTAAAATTTAAAAAATCCCCTAGCCCTTAGAAGCATCTAACATGCTGTATAAATTACTCATTTATTTTCATTATTCTCTTAAAACTCCATGTTGACAAGAAATTCTCATTTTTGTTCAGGGCTGTATCCGTGATGCGTACAACAATGCTAGGCACAGAGTAAGCGCTCTGTGAATCGGTATTGAATAAATTTATGTTGGATGACTATACTATCTTACATTAAGGAAAACCATCTTAACATTGTGATTAATATCATGACCTTTGATTCTGATCCCAGCTCTGCTGTTATCTAGCTAGTAGGTCTTCATCAAATCTCTTTAACTTTTTAGTCAATTTTCTCATCAAAAATATGAATAATGGGGCTTCCCTGGTGGCGCAGTGGTTGAGAGTCCACCTGTCGATGCAGGGGACACCGGTTCGTGCCCCGGTCCGGGAAGATCCCACATCGGCTGGGCCCGTGAGCCATGGCCGCTGAGCCTGTGCATCCAGAGCCTGTGCTCCGCAACAGGAGAGGCCACAACAGTGAGAGGTCCGTGTACCGCAAAAAAAAATATATATATATATATATTAATAATGCTTAAAAGGTTAAATTAAAAGAACACACAATAATTCAGAGATGGTAGAAGTGCCACCTGAGATAAACTTCTTGGAAATAACTACAGTAATATGTTTCAATAACTCTTAAAAAATTAATATCATTCAACTCAGTGATTTATTAGAAACGTGGACACAGTTTTAAATGCTAGGATGATCATCACGACATTATTTAAATAGAGGAAAAATTTGAAATAACCTAAATATCCAACAACAGGAAAAAGGGCTTTGTGTTTTTGGTGAATTGTACAGTAATTTGGAGCATTTTTCTGAAAACAAAGACATCATTTTCTTTGATGAATGAATAATTAAGTACAGATCTAATCTGCAATAAATTATAGTAAGTTTTGAATGTCTATTCTTTTTTTTTTTTTTTTTTTTAATGGCTGTGTTGGCTCTTCGTTTCTGTGCGAGGGGTCTCTCCAGTTGCGGCAAGCAGGGGCCACTCCTCACAGCGGTGCGCGGGCCTCTCACTATCACGGCCTCTCTTGTTGCGGAGCACAGGCTTCAGATGCGCAGGCTCAGTAATTGTGGCTCACGGGGCCAGCTGCTCCGTGGCATGTGGGATCCTCCCAGACCAGGGCTCGAACCCGTGTTCCCTGCATTGGCAGGCAGACTCTCAACCACTGCGCCACCAGGGAAGCCCCTAAATGTCTATTCTTTATTAACATCACGACTAGCTACAGCATCAAATAACTGTATTTCTCATACCACCAGTAAATACACAAATAGTTTTGTCAATTATAAGGAAGAGTAAGTGAGCATGCATATCACTATTTTGGTCTCATGATACTGAATTTGCAAATAAAGTTATTAATAAAACGCCCTCCTCCCAGAATGTGTTATTATGCATGACAGGCATATGTATTAAGTGAAATTCAACCGCAAAAAATAAAAATCTGCTCCTCAATTCCATTTAGAGGGAAAAGCAATAACGACAAAGTGATACCCTATATTGAAAACTGTTAATGTTTTTTCATTTGGGATATTATAGGCAGAAACATTTTTCTATTTGAAAAGAAAAGTGATTAAATCATTGTCAATCAGCCAATATTCATAAATGTGAGTACAAAATTATAGGTGCAGAAACTAGTCTAAGGTGAAAAATTAATGTGAAAAGCTCTGATTATTGAATTTATCTCTTTTATGCAGATCAAATTTCACATCAATACCACTGGCTTTTCATCATCTCTGTAAAGTATTTCTTATTTTTTGAGACAGGGTCTAGAAAGGCTGTTAAGCAGAAGAAGCAGGGAATAGGTCCTCTCTCCCCGAGTGGCGAATGTTTGTCCCGCTCCTTGTGGAGTCATTCACTTATTCAAGAAAGAAATGACAATAGTGCACAGCTGCATGGAACTTGGTATTGGGGATGTCACATCAATTAAGGCCTTGTTAGAGCCTTAAATGATCTCAAAGGCACAAGATGAGAAAAATGTGTAAAAATGTAAATTGGACATAATTCAGTACAGATAAGTAAAATTCAGTATGATTATGCAACATTTAGTTATGTTACAGGTACACTGGATTAAATCTTCTATATAAACAAAAAATGTGCTCTTAAAAATGAAGTCTCAATTTTTTGACAGTGACTGTTGGTCATTTTCTGGCTGAGTTCTTTTAAAAATGCATGGTCTCATTACTCTAGTTACATTCTCTGCTCCCTCTTTATTCAGAAATGCTCGGGTCCTTTCCATTTGGCTAAATTAAGAGTCTCCTTATACCACACACTATCTTTGAGCTGGTTAATTTACTAACACACAATCTTTACCATTTTTTTTTCTTTTTTAAATAGGCAAGATAAAAGCAATTACAAGTGACTTAGCGTAAACTCCAATTAGGAATCATAACATTGTCGTCTCTTGGTATAATCAGAAAACACTACATCTGAATTTCTTTCCATGTGTACATTTTTTCTTTTACTTGAAGTTTGCTACTTCTTGTAAGAATTACTGTTATATTTTTCTGAAAAGTTGTCCTATGTTTGATCTTTTTCAAACTAGATATGAGTAAATAAAGCAAAGTAGACTGCTTTTGACATTCTTTCTATAAATGTTGACATTTATAGAAAGAAAATTTCAGGACTATATATTCTGCAAGACTTCAAACTTGACATATTAGTAGGAGAGTCACACAACTCTTTCTTCCTGTGTTTATGCTATGATGTATTTTAGAGCGGAAACTGCTGTCTTTCTTGGATTAATGAAAGACTGAAATTTAACTATTCCAACACAGTTCACCTGTGCAAGTTTCCTTTACACAGTGCCTATAAAGGAGCGTTATCCATCCACCATTTGTAAATTTCTAAAGAAAGTAGGCCCCTGTATCATTGAACAAGTAACTGTTAGAGAGGCCTTCTTTATGCTGAGCCAAATCTGTCTTCCTGTTGCCATTTGTTTTTATTGGCCTTAGTTTTACACTAAGAAATACATCTGACTTCTATTCTCTTTGACAGCCCTGCAACACTCAAGATATCTATTATTATCCCTGTCTTTTGCCAAGTTTTCTCTGTTCATAGCTACATATCTAATTCCTTCATTACAGTTTCTAAGTCTTTGAGAATTATGATTGTCTCCTTCCATATGGTCTCCAGTTGGGTACAGCATCCCAGGTGCTTTCCAACTGGCACTTAAAACATTGGGATATTTACCTCCTGTGTTCTAGAGCAGCACTGAGCAGGAGAAATATAATGCAAGTACTATATAAGTAAGTTTAATTTTTATAGCCCTATTAATAAAAAAAGAGAAAAAAGTTTAAAAATTACTAATACCTTGTATTTAGTCCAATATATACAAAAATGTTGTTTTATCATATCTTGAATATGACCTATTATTAATGTTTTACTTTTTTTTTTTTTTTTACTAAGCCTTCAAAATCTGGAGTGTATATTTTGCACTTACAGCACACCTCAACTTAGACTAATTGCATTTCAAGTGCTCATTCAGCCCATGTGGCCAGTGGCTACAGTACTGGACAGTACAGTTCTAGGCAGTTTAATTTTATTAACTCATCTTGAAAAATATATTGATGTTTTTAAAGTTCATGGGAGAGTCTAAGTCCATACTGAGTTTACGATCAATAAAAGTACCTAAGTTGGGATACCGGTTACTCTTTTCATCCTACATTTTAAGAACCAGATTTTTAAATAAAACATATGCTTAAATTCATTCTAACCATTAATAAATTTAACATTGTTGACTTGGGCTAGCATTCCCGCCTCTAGATTATCTGTAATCGTGATTTTGTAGTCTACTAAATCAACTCTCATTCTAAACTTTTATCTGCATTTTTTTATCTATTTAAATCTTGTTTAATCATATCGAATAGGAAAGAACAATAACAATAATACAGGCCTGTGCTACATTGATAGAGATGCTCACAATAATATTAATTAATCATAACTCTCTTGGTAGTTAGCCAGCTTCAAAGCCACCTGACTTCACCAACATTCAGCATGTAATCTCCACTAATGCTACAGTGAGTTCATGATGAACTGTCCAAAACCTTCATGCAATTTGATTTCTTCCTATCGGGATCTGTGACACATAATTATTCTCATCTCCTTATTTTCATGCCCTAGTATACTCCCCTCCTACTTGGAATCACAGCTGACCCTGTGTGGCCAATAGAATATAGTGGTAATGGAGGCTTATGTGGTCCAAGCTAGATCCAAAAAGGCATTGCAGACTCCACCTTGCTCCCTTGGATCACCCATTCTGGGAGAGGCCAGCTACCCTGCCATGAGGACATCAAGTAACCCCGTGGAGTGGTCCACATGGAGAAACACTGAGCTGTCAGCCAACAGCCAGCATTAACTTCCAGCCACGTGAATGAGCCACCTTGGAAGCAGATCCTCCGTCCCGTCAAGTCTTCCGATGACTGCAGCCCCAAACAACATCTGACAGCAATCACAAATGAGAATGCAAGTGGGAATGTCAGAGCAGAGCCCTTCCAGAATGCACAAGATCCACGATGATAATAAATTACTGTTTTATGCCACAAAGGTCTGTAGTAATTATACAACATTAGATTACTTGAACAAGATTGGAATGCTTAGTATGACAATGTTTTGCTAATACATTATTTCTCAAAGTATTCTAATAATTTTGTCTATAAATGGAAACAAGATATATGTATCTATGACAAAAACAAGACTTGGATGAGATAAATCAACATATTGTTAGTGGTGTTCTCTAAAAGAGGTAAATACAAGCATTATAATCATCTTTTTCATGTTTTTCAGTGTTTTCAAATTCTCTATACTAAACATATTATTTTCAAAATCAAAATAAAACAAATGCTATGTAGTTGAATTAATGATACACTGATAAATACAATAATAGCTACTACAAAAAGGAAAAGTTGTAAATTCTATCTGCCAAAACTTAGGGTTGCTCCCTTCCTTCCTTCCTTCCTTTCTTTCCTTTTTTTCCTCCTAGGATTCTTCTGCTTTAACCAAGGAAAAAAATCCAAAATTGATGTTAATATTTTTTTCATGCCTTATTATCTCTCTTTAGAAAGGAGGAGGTTAACTAGAAAGGTCATTTAGCAGCAGCAGCTACAACGGGACCAAGAAGGTGTGTTCTATGGGCACTGGAAGGCAGGAGGCTCTCAAGGTGAACTCCAAGTCCCATATATTTGAGTTCAGTCACTTTCCTAGGCTGTGATTTCCTGAGTTTATTATTAATAGGATTATTTGAAATATTAGCGCTCCCCAAGTGCATGAATCTTAATAGCTTAGATAATTCCACGACCAGATCATGTACTCCCACAGACTTCTTAAATATTTGTCTGTAATTGTAAAGCACTGAAGTATTAAGGCTCAGAATTTAATTAGATAATTCACTAGAGAAGAGTTACTTTTTTAGGCAGTAGTGCATGCAGGATTCATGGTACAGTGAATTACATCTTAGTTAAAATAGAAATTTATCATAAAGAAGGTCTTGTCTACAGAGCTACAGACTAGTAGAAACATAAACTGAAGTGAATGCATCTAACTCTAGAGAATAACAAGACCACTCTTCTGCAGAGCATCGACTTTGGAGGACAGACATCAACACAGTAACTGTAGCACACGTACAATTGATTTATTCGTTCTGTTAGACACGGTTTAATAGATTCATTCGGTTTTGCTTTTCTTTTTAGAAAGAGCTTATTCTCATGAAGATTCATCTTCTAATTATTCCTAAACAACAGTAAATGCAATTAAAGTTTCTGACCCCAAACATAAGACATAATAAGTATGTTGGCAATGTAAATAGTTAATTTAGCTATTTATTAGTCTATTTAATATGCATTGTTAATCCAAACAGTAAGAAAACTATAAATATTAGTTTAAAGGGTTTTTTTTTTAATACTTGTTTCTACTTATTTTGTTTGTCTTAAGTATATATTATTACATATATTACACTATGGACTTTTCAAAGATGGCTTAAAATGCAATTGTTAAATAATTCAAATGGACTAATAATGTTAAGCATATTGGAATAATATATAAAATAAACTTGATTTAAATGGTTAAAACTATTTATGATTTAACATAACTCAGAATAAAGGAAAAAATAAGTTTGATATTGGAAATGTCAAATACTAGATGACAATTCTTAAGCACAAATATTCTGATAATCAAGATTTCATAAAATCTAGACTGCATTATATTTTGGAATACTTTTTTCTTCCTCAGGAATATTTTCAAATTAATGGTATCAAAGTGCAACCCACAGTTATTTAGTTGGCTATTTTTGAGAAACAACTTCTAAGAAGCAAATAGAAAATTAAAATGCATAACCAGTAAGTCTGGATGAATATAATAAATGCTACCTGAGTACTGCGAATAATTATATGCAATACAAGTTCCATTTGTCTTCTAATTACTTAATTAGAATACAGTTGATATAATTGCAAATGAATGGGAAAATAATTACACCAGATTACAGAATAAATCTATGGAGATATGTAATAACTTTCAGAAAATGGCAGGGGCTTTGGAGCTAGAAAGATGGGATTGAGTCCGAGCTCTGCAACTGGGAAGTGGGACCCTAACTAAGTAAGTTAGCATCTCTAAGCTTCCCACCTTTGTAAAATATGTTATCAGTGACTAAGGAGCAAGGATTTGGGCACGTTTAAATTGATGGACTTCCCATATAAGAGGCACTATTTGAATACTCAACAAAAGTTTGTTCCCTCTACTAAAATCCATTTTTGAAACAGGCACCAAAAAAGCAGCAGGGTAATAGATAGAAAAGGGAGTGATCAGAGAAAATAATCCAACACAAAAAAGCTATATTGTTCAGGTATATATTTTTTATAGTCCAATTGGCAGTCAAATGGATAAACAATATTTGCAGTGGAATGCTATAATAGTAGGGAAAATGAACAAGGTACTATCCAGCTATTGAACAATATGGATATATTTCACAAACATCGTTGAGTAAAAGAAGACATACACAAAACAGCACACACTGTATGAATATATATATATATATATATATGTAAAAACTAGAAAAAAATAATCTAAGCTGTTAAAAGCTTGAACAGTGGCCTCCCTTGAGGTGGGTAGTGACTGGAAAGGAGCACAGTAATGTTTTGCTTCTTGATCTGGGTGATAGTTACAGAGATACGCTCAGTTGTAAAACTTCATCAGACTATCCTCACAGTATGTGCGTGCTCCTGTATGTATGCTACACTTCAACAAAACATTTAAGTATGGATAATTTGAATATAAAATCACCTATTTTCTCCATCTTCCATGCATTCCTCACTAGGTCACATCTAATTATAATATGACAGATTAAGCATCAACCTTGAAGAGTAAATGAGGCCAGACCAATGGCCAATGTCAGAAAGGAACAGCTGAACGTTAAATCCAGGATTAAATTATTTTGAAATACTAAAGAGAAAATGGTAGACTCTCTTTTTTAAATGATATTTTCTCTAAATCACTGCCATATACATGGTTAAGTTCTAGCTACTTAGGTCTTTTCCCAAGTAGAGCTCTTGAATTTGAAGGAATCATTTCCTCTGAATAGGTGGCTCTCAATCTTGAGCTATATCAGAAAATCACCTGGAGGGCTTGTTACCCACAGATCTTGGTCCCATCTCCAGAGTTCCTGTTTCACTGGGCCTGGGCAGAGCCCAAGAATTTACACTGCTAATAATTCTCAGGAGATCCTGGTGCTGCTATTCTGGGAACATATATTGAGAACTATGTTTCCAGAAAAAAAAAAGTTTCAATCTTGAGTCATATTATGCAAATTTATTATGCAAAGGAATCTCCTTTGTCTCTATATTTTCATTAATAAGATAAAATCAACTGCTATAAAGAGAAATGGTAAGGAATGAAGATGTACAGGTACAGTCTTTGGCACCAAGTAGGTGCAGTATTAAAAAGCAGGTATTTTCATCTTTATTTCTTGTCCTTCCCTTGTCTGAAGTCTGAAAAGTCTTCAATAGGTGGAAGAGAGCAGTTCACTTAAATTCAGTGGACTGTAAGCCTGGCTGACATTACAGTCTCCTGGGGAGTTTTTACAACTCCAGTGTTTGGGCTCTATCCCAAAACAATTAAATCAGGATTTCTGCAGGGTGGAACTCAACTCTCCAGGTGATTCTGATGTGCAGCCAAGATTGATAATCACTGTTTTAGTTTCGCAAACATTGACTAAGTGTTTACAATACGCCATTCACTGCAGAAAACCCTGTGGGCTTTAAAAGGAATAAAGCAAAGTTCTTGACTTTAAGGGTCTTATAGTTTAGTCAAGGAGATGTACACATAAATGGTCGTGTTCAACGCAATGACAGAAATATTGAGAGGTAAGTATGTACCACATGCCATAAAGGCACAGAGAAGGGCAACTGACCCTTGCCTGGCACTTCAAGGAAAAGTTTGGTGGAGGTTCTTGTTTATTAATTCATAAATTATGTTTCTATTTATTCTTTTTTTTTTCTTTGCGGTACGCGGGCCTCTCACTGTTGTGGCCTCTCCCGTTACGGAGCACAGGCTCCGGACGCGCAGGCCCAGCGGCCATGGCTCACGGGCCCAGCCGCTCCGCGGCACGTGGGATCCTCCCGGACCGGGCACGAACCCGTGTCCCCTGCATCGGCAGGCGGACTCTCAACGACTGTGCCACCAGGGAAGCCCTCTTTTTTTTTTTTTTTTTGAGTAACACTGTGTCAGGCATTGTGTTAGACACAATTATAGTTGTGATAAATTCTACAGTGGGGAGAGAGAGTACCATGAAACTTGTAATAGGGAAATATGACCAAATCAGCCTTGATTTGGAACAGCCAAATGGAACAGCCTTGATGTTTAAGGCACGTATGCTTGAGTTGGCATCTAAAGAATAAGTACAAATTATCAATATGAAGAAAGGGGTAGGAACTTGTTCCAGGCAGAAGAGTAGTGAAAGCCCGATGATGGGAGGGGCATGGTGTTTCGAAGAACTGAAGGAAATCCCAGAAGTGCTGAGAACAGGTTGGGGGTGGTTTGTGGAAGGTGAGGCTAAAACGGCAGGCAGGGCCTTGTAGGCTATTATGACTTCTTTATCCCAATAAGCCTAGGAAGGTTCTAAACAGTGGATGACAATCAGATTTTAAAGATCAGCTTAGCTTGAGTGTGGGAAACTGATTAAAAGGAAGAGGAGTGATTGAAGGGAACCTGGGCTATGACATTCCTTCCAACAAGAGATGACTTAAACACACTATCCCCCCATTTTTATAAATTGAAATATATTTTGACCTATATCATTGTATAAGTTTAATGTGTACATGTTCATTTATATATTGTAATATGACTGCCACTGTAGCAATAATTAGCATCTCTATCACGTTACAGAATTACACTTTTTAGGTATTTGCAATAATTTTTAGTCTCAGCAAGTTTGATGATTCTCATACAGTACTGTTGTCTATATTCACTGTACTGTGCATTATAATTTCTAGGGCTTGTTTACTACTCCTTGTAAGTTTGTCCCCTAAAATAACATCTGTCCTCTTCCCCCACCCGCCATCCCCTGGTAACCACCATCTTATTCTGTTTTAACAAGTTGGTATTTTTTAAATTCCTGCTGAGTTATTGCAGAGTAATCAGTGTTCATAATGATAGCCATGAGCCAAGGAGAAAAGTATTTAGTGAGTTCTCTTTCCTTGGTCTAATAATGCAGAAAATATACCACTTATTTTAGAAATATTTCTCTCAAATATTGTTACATCCTAAAACATAGTTGGATAAAGTCAACAATCTGGATATATGAGGTGAGATTTATTTTGGTTTTGTTTATTTATTTTCCCTTTGATTATGCAAGTTTAATATCTTCTTTTAAAAAAAGAGGAAAGGGCTTCCCTGGTGGCGCAGTGGTTGGGAGTCTGCCTCCCGATGCAGGGGACACGGGTTTGTGCCCCGGTCCGGGAGGATCCCGCGTGCCGCGGAGCGGCTGGGCCCGTGAGCCATGGCCGCTGAGTCTGTGCGTTCGGAGCCTGTGCTCTGCAACAGGGGGAGGCCGCAGCAGTGGGAGGCCCGCGTACCGCAAAAAAAAAAAAAAAAAAAAAAGAGGAAAATGATCAATCTGATTTCCTGCTCCTTTCTCCAGCATTTCTGGGACATCACCTGGAGGTTTTTAAGTTTGCTTTGCTTTGGTGTCAGCTTCTGTGTAAACAGGGTCACCAAGTGATATGGGTCTGACAGTTCCTGCAATTGTGACAAGTAGTCTGGGCATAAAAAAACAAACTATCAGGAAGCTTCCCGGCCGCAAGTAAAAGCACTTCAGCAGGGGCAGCCAGACTTAAGCTCTACCATTGCCAGTAGACTTCTCCTTTTGCAGCAAACGGAATAAATATCACTCTTACAGTCTTAAGGATCACAAGGTCACCCCAAAGTGCCCCTGCAGCATTCTCTACCTTCCTACAGGAAGACTCATCTTTCCTTCCAATCATAAACGATCTTTTCTCCCTGTTTCCCCCATTTATCTGTAAGAGTCTTACAGGAGAATATCATTTACCTTGATCTGTCCACAGATTCCTGTAGACAACAGGCACAAAACATTCTCAAATTCTGTGGAGCAGAACAACCTAGGAACCATGCTATAGGCTCAAAATATGAGAAACGTTAATCTGGCCAGAAAAAGAAAAGCAGCTTCTCACTTTGTTCAAATTACCTTTTTGATGTTGTAGAACACAAATAATTTGCATGGGGGAAATAGTCTTCATATTAATCACATTAGAATTAATTAATAGTTGTACATCTCAACAGAAAAGATTCAGCCTAAGTTCAATAAAATTGACATTGATACAAAAATGAATATTATTTTGTCTTCTTTGCAAAGGACTAAAAAATTATTGGCTTATAGTTTCCATGATTTATTTAGCATGCAACTCCTGATGCAGAATCTTCAAAAACTGTCCATAAACCTATATTAGTAATCGTAATTGCTTTATGACTATGGATACAGTTAGTCCCCTACATAAGAACCTTCAAGCTGTGAACTTTCAAAGATGCTAACATGCATTCCCATGTCCAATCACGTTAAGTTAGTTCATGTGTCTGGTGTACATTGTCGTGTGCATGCATCCTCTACAAGTGGTTGTGCTTTTGTGTACTTTACTGTACAGTACTGTATAGAGTACAGTAGTACAGTATCTTTATTTTAAGCCCATGATGTCTGGAAGCAGGCGTAAAAGCAGTGGTGATGCAGGTGTTACCGCTAAGAAGCAGCAGGAATTGGAGGCCCAGAGAAAAGACGAAGAGAGACAAGAGGGAGAAGTAACTGAAGAACCGAAGAGATTCAGGACGCAGGAAATGGCACGGGGATTTTCTTTATTTGAGGAGGCACTGTGAGTTTTTGAGCCATACCCGAATGTAGAACGGTACGTGAAGGATGCAGCAGCCGTTGAGAATACAATCCAGTGCTACCCTGTCATCTATGCCGAGAAAAAAAGAGCTACCACCCAGACATCACTGGATCGCTTTCTCAAGAGCGTAGATAGAAGTGAATCCAGCAAGGAACCAGAACCTGTGCCATCAGCGTCAGGCGTGAGTGACATTGCAGCCTGCCCTCCATCTCCTATTGCTGAGGATCCTTCAGTTGTACCATCTCCCACCTCCTCTCCCTCCTCCAGTCAGTAACACTTCTTGCCTGTTCACTAGATGCCAGCCCCTGGATGCCAGCTGTTGCACTGTACTACTGTACTTTTCAAGGTCCTGTGCTGTAAGCTTAACAATGTTTTCTTTATTTTTGGTGTTTGTTTTTTATGTATTATTTGTGTGAAAAGTATTCTAAACCTATTACAGTACAGTACTATATAGCCGATTGTGTTAGTTGGGTACCTAGGCTAACTCTGTTGGACTTATGAACAAACTGGACTCTCGGAACAGAACTCGTTCATATGTAGGGAACTTACTGTACTAAAATTGCACATCATTGTAGTGTTTGTTAAAATAGTATCGTTAACATGCAAAAAGCTAAGAAAAAAATAAAAATAAAGCTAAGAAAAAAGTCAGAATCATACTCTTCATTGCTCAGACACGATGATGATGCCAACTTAAGCTCTGAATAAAGCATTTCAACATTGGTAACCCACAGATTAGCGTGATTCAACATGCGTAGCCCACAGGTTACACACAGAAGAACTCAGTTGTTGACCTAAAAGGCACTTTCTAAATTTGGCCTACACTAAATTATTGATATTTGATTCAAATTGAGAATATCAGTAGGGAAATAAAACTAAATTAGCTCTCCCCAGCAAGCTCCTCTGACTCCAAAATAACAGTACTAGATCCTGTATAGTGGCTCCTGCACAGGATCCCAGAGGCAGGATTATTATCACATGACCAGGACATTGTTCAGGACAGTAAATTTGAGAAAGTTTGAGAAGCATTCATATTTCTTCCCTCTTCATTATAGTCATGGGGAAACTGAGGACAGGTATGGCATTCAAGAAACCGTTTATTGTGTTGGGTGGTTTTCCAGTAATACATCAAAAATGTCCCTTCGGAGTCTTGCCCCTCCGAAGACTGGGCATGATGAATTCACTCATAGGAACGATAGGTCTTTTTATTACTATGATCATTAGAAAGAGAGGTTTTGATCACTTGTCACCATAAATGATTGCGACTAAAATAGAATGAATGTTTATGCATAAAATATATAAAAAAATACAAGTTTATATTTATCACATTGGTGGGCATTTCTCTAAGCTTAGAACAAAAATAAACACAACAAAGTGAAAGATAAAAATTCACAAAATTCAAAATTTCTCCAAGTCAAAAAATAATTAAAACCAAAAAATCAGTGATATATTTAAAGAAAGGACAATAAAACTAATGATTGAATTATACACATAGATGTTTAAAGAAATACTAAGACTACAAAAGATAAACGAACGGAGTAAATAAATGTTATTCACAATAAAAGTAAAAAAAAAAAACCTGAAAATAATAGTCAAATTGGTATTTAAATACATATTAAAATACATGTGTATCTTTATAGTATTTATATGGATACAAACATATGGATATATATTGAGCATATTTAATTTTATATATGAATATATAAATATACTCAAGGGACTACAGTCAAGAAACCATGCCTAAGGAGACTGATCTCCTTGATTAAAATGCTGGGCTGTAATGCATAAAAATTTGGGGGGCCTTGAGTATACTTCACATAGGATGAATATGAAATATTTGGGGACTATGTTAGTCAGCCTCTAAGATGGCCTCCCCAAATCCTCACCCTCTGGTAGCCCCCTCCAACACTGAATTAGAGCTGACTTGTGTGACAAAAAAAATATACATACATGGTGAAAATAACAGGTTACTTCCAAAGAGAGATCAGGCAAGGCACTGAAATCCCTACCTTTATCTTCTGCGCTACTCACTCTGGGATACTCCAAGTGCCACGTTATGAGGACACTCAAGTAGCACTGTAGAGAGTTTCATGTGGAGAAACCTGAGGCCTCATGACGTCAGCAAGCACCAATTACCCACCCATGTGAGAGATCTACCTTGGAAGTCTATCCTCCAGCCTCAGTCAAGCTGTCAGATGACTGCAGCCCCAGCTGATACCTGATTGCAACATCATTAAAGCCAGAACCTCCCACTTAAGCCAATCCCAAATTCCTGATACACACAAACTGTGAACAACAGTAATTTTTTTTTTAAGTCACTAAGTTTGGGGTGATTTATTACATAGTAATATAACACCAATACTTATTGTGTGTATGTGTGTGAATGTGGGGGGGGGGTTGTGTATGCATTCAAAATTAGTAGTTAGGTTATACATAATCTATCAATTTAATAATTACTCTGTTTTTTCATCTTTATTGGACTATAGTTGCTTTACAATGGTGTGTTAGTTTCTGCTGTACTACAAAGTGAATCAGCTACGCATATACATATATCCCCTCCCTCTTTAGCCTCCCTCCCAACCCTCCCTATCCCACCCCTCTAGGTCTTCATAAAGCACCGAGCTGATCTCCCTGTGCTATGCAGCAGCTTCCCACTAGCTATCTATTTTACACATGGTAGTGTATATATGTCAATGTAACAGGCTATGTATTACCTAAGGGCAGTATAAACCAACAAAACCATTTTGAAACGGTTTTTCAGTATATAACAGGAACCTTAAAATGTTTTTAAGGCTATCTCAAACAATAAAAAGTAACAATTCAAAATATATCAACAACCTAAATATAAGAACTGAAACTATAGAACTCTTAGAAAAAATCATAAGGGTACAACTTCATGACCTTGAATTTGGCAATGTATTCTTAGATATGGTACCAAAAGCATGAGTAACAAGAGACAAAAATAGATAAATCATACTTCATCAGAATTTTTTAAATTTATGCACCAAAGGACATTATCAAAAAAGTGAAAAAGCAATCTACTGAGTGGAAGAAAATATTTGCAAATCATATATTTGATAAGGGTCTTCTATCCAGGATATCTAAACAGCTCTCAAACTCAACTACAAAAAGAAAAAAAAAAAACAACTGAAATGGACTTGAATAGACATTTTCCAAAGAAGAAACACAGAAGGCCAACAAACATATGAAAATATGCTTAACATCATTAGTCTAATTAGGGAGGTATACATCAAAACCACAATGAGATATCAATTCATATACATTTGAATAGCTCCAATAAGAAGAATGGAAAATAACAACTGTTGGTAAGGATACAGAGAAACTGAAACACTTGCACACTGCCCGTGGGAATGTAAAATGGTGCAGCCATTTTAGAAAGTGATTTGGTGGTTTCTCGAAAAGATAAACCTAGAATTACCACATTACCCAGCAATTCCACACCTCAATATTTATCTCCAAAGTTGAAAACAGGTACTCAAAAAAAATGTTTGTGCACAAATGTTTACAACAACACTATTCATAACAGCCAAAAGGTGGAAAAAACCCCAGCATCCTTTAATGGATAAATGAATAAATGTAGTACATACATACAATGAAATAGTATTCAACCGTAAAAAAGGAATGAAGTACTAATCCATATTATAATGTGGATAAATCTAAAAAGCATTATACGAAGTGAAAGAAGCCAGACAACAGTCATATACTGGATGATTCCATTTAGGTAAAATATCCAAAATAAGAGAAGACTTCGTGGAACTAGCAGAAGGATAGACACATAGATCAATGAAACAGAATAAAAGAAATTGTAGCTACTGAAACCTGATTTTTTTTAAAGTTTATTATCATTTTAATATAGCAGTCATTTTAAGTTAAAACTCTTTCGATAAATATTGTTTTAAAAACTTGAGGATGCTGCAATAGTTTGGTTATAAAGCTCAAGCACTTTTCCAACTCTTACATGTTTTTCAAAATCCCAATGAGTAGAGAGAACACAGAACAAAGGTAAAGGAAAAGGGCCAAGATTTGTAACAGGAAAAAGATGGCTTTGATTACAGTCTCCCAGCCTTTTGTAGTGTAAATTAATTATTTTAAGTAAGAAATACAAACTTGTCTAAAAATATAACACATGTATATTTCAAAAGACTAAAACCATCAAGTAGAAGGTCCTTTGAATAGTGAAATTTCATGTGCTCGAAGGGTTTCAATGCATTATATGAGGCTTCCTGCTTTGTCTATAAATTTTTATGGTCTGCCTTAAAGCACACAAAACATTCTTGAATAATTTTCAAAATCATTTATTTTCTACAGAAGCTAATCTGCTGAATTGCCTTTTCAACATTTACTTTGCTTTTTAACAGTGCAAATTATATCTGAGTAAAAATACTCCACAACCATACATATGGCTCTAATTGTGCTACAGAGCTGACATGGAATAATGAAATACTAATTGCAGTTAGAACACTTTATTTGTTCAGAATTGATTCTTGCCTTGCCCCACTTTTAGAAATTTCCACAACCACAAGGCTTATGCTCAAACACCAACAAAGAATCCTTTGACCATAAACTGAATCAATATTTTCACCAGCTCTTCCCACAATACACACTGCAGCTCAGGCACAGCCATTAGGAAACCCCTTAATCTACATATACATACAACACAAGTAGATATTAAGGCGTATCCTGGAATTGTCAAAAGCCCCCACTTTTTGGATTTGCTAAGCTCTGCCACACTCTCCTTTAAAAGCGATGAACTTGGACCAGTACAGGCACCTAGCAGATCGTTCCAGTTATTTGCTAGCTGGGTGTGGAAGAAAGGACATTGTTGCCAAAACTCTCTTGTGCAATATCGGTTATCAGTATTCACCTGCACCTACCGGATATGTCAAATTTTCTCTAGTTGAGTAGATGACCAAGGAAAACTATGAACTCTCACTTGAACGCAACACAACTATGAACTGTCACTTGAATGCAACACACAATGAAAAATTTTTCCTCAAAGATCACTCCTTTACCTGTTTGACATCATACGCCAGAAGAACACATTTTAAATCTGGTGAAACTGAATGCCTTGATGCTTTGAAGGTTACCTAGAAATAAAAAGAAACAATTATTTTAAAGAGCTTAATAATGGAAAGATTGACATGCATTCGGATATGTAAGTATAAAAAAAGATGTCCATTCTCCTCATAACATTGTAAAATAGGCTTTCTCGTTCGTATTATAAGTATGCACAGGCATGTACATATGTAGGAACTTACAGATGGATATAGAAACTTGGAGAGGCTATATTAGACACTTCATTAAGAAAAGTTTTGCTAACGTATCTCCCCTACATGTTATCACTTAAAGACTAAGTTAATATTTTCATTTATAAGAATAAAAAAGCAAAACATCATTGAACTTCTTAAGTAACCAAAATGCTTTTATATTTGCATGTTGGATTAATCAAAAGGAAAAGAAATAGTGCCATTCTGTGGTGTCATGATTTTCTGTCTCTGCACTTCTGTTTTTTCTCAGGTTGTATATTTATATTTTTAAAAAGACATATGTTAAAGACAAAATCTCCTTAAAGGAAACTCCCAGAGTGAGGCAGATTAAAACACAAATACATAACTGATTATACTCAATATGTATATATGGTATAGAAATATAAACAAATGCACTACACATGTTTAATTTTGAGTTTTTTATTTTACCACTGAATAAATCCAATGTTAGAAAGACTTGAACGTAAAGTGAAGGATAAATACACTGAGAGTGGGAAAATGGTTTTATTTGGGAAAGAGATTACATGTAATTTCATATCTAAAGAGAAGGCAAGCAAATTGAGTTGCTGCAACAAAAGCCTACAAAACGCAAACAAAAAAATAACATAAACTGTACATGGATTTTAAGCAAACTAATTTGTATGGTTTTTGCAGAGAAATACAGGTATAAATAATTGTATACATTTTATGTCTGGGCAGTTTCAACAACACTGGTCTCTAAGAAAAACAGAAAAGGGTGAAGTCAAGGTTTTAGTACTTAGAAATTCCCAAAGACAATGGAAAGGATAAGAAACTCAGAAGAACCAATATCTGGCAAAGTTTGCATGGTATAATCAAAAATATATTTGGTCTTTTTCCCTGGTTCCTGGCACAGAGCTTCTAAAATGCTTGGAATTTCCTGAGCGATAGAAGGGTCTTTTGTTAATTAATAACTAGCCCTCTTTGACCACACACAGTTTATGTTAATGAGATGACTCCAGGATTGGGGGTCAGGGGAGAGTGGCAAGATAGCTTCTGGAGAAGAACCAGCCACCTGATTAGAGAGCGAGAACTTTGAACCCTACCTGGAGGTCAGGGAGGGTGGTGGGACTGGAGCTGAAGTTCAAGCATATGGCCGATGATTTAATCAATCGGGCCTGGGTAACAAAACCTCAGTAGAAAACTTCTGAACCATGAGATTTGCAGAAGCTTCCTTGTTAGTAAACATATCAATGTACCTGGAGGGGACATATCCCAACTCCACTGAGACAGACTGTACTTAGGACCCTTCTCCATTCACCCTATTTACCTATTCATCTGGCTTTTCATTTATATTCTTTATAATAAACCGGTAATCATAAGTATAGTTCTTTCTGTGTCATTCTAGCAAATTATCAAATCTGAAGGGAGATTGTGAGAACCACCAAATCTGTAAACCAAGTCCGATAAAAATGCAAGTAGCCTGGGGTCTCAGGACTTGAAGCTGATATCTGAAATGAGAGCAGGCACTGAGTCCTTAACCCGTGGGGTCTTCACTAACTCTGAGTAGTTAGTATCAGAATGAATTGAATTGTAAGTCACCCAGAGAATTGTTGTTGAAATAGCACAGTCTGTTCATTTCTGAGCCAGATATGCAAGAGAATGGAGTACTCTGGGAGAAAATACTTGTACATGGTAACGTTGATTTGGAAGAGGTGTTGCCTATATACATCCATCTTGTACCATCCACTTAGAAGATCAGAATAATCACTGGCAATAATTCACCTCAAGGAATTTGTTTTTCATTTTTTCAAAAAGCCACTTCAATAATAATGAAAATAACAACAACAAACAACAATCACAACAGTAGGGCTACCATTGATCTATCATCTGTCATAAGCTCTGAAATTGCTTAGAATTCTGTGGTTCTCAATAATTCCCCCACCTCTTGCCCCATGACAAAGCTGTGAGGGAGGTATCTTCATTTTAACCCTTTCTTTTTTTCTCATTAACTTATTGTATATTGAAACTTGATAGATATTAGCCTGTGTGAGATTTAGGGTGACATATAGAACACAAGGTCCTCTCACTCAGCATTGCACATTGCAGTATCAGGAGGTATACTGTTACACAAGAGGAGGTTTATTGTTATTTAAAAATTGGTTGAAAGGGCAATGCCATCATTCCAGTCCTATGGGAATAAGAAAACTCTAATAATACAGTTCTTAAACTTTTGTCAAGGTCACAGAGAAGTATATATAATGAAAGAATGCAGGAGGAACTCCTTTCATAAGCCCTATGCCAACAGGAGATTCTTTCTTTTCTCCTTTCCTCTCTTCCTCCCTTCCTTCCCTCCTTTCCTTCCTCTCTTCCCCTTTCCTCTCTCTTCTCTCTTTCTCTCTCTCTCTTGTTTTAGAGAGCTACCCTGTCTGAAGTCTGAATTATTTCACAAAAATTTCACTCCCCTCGTCCCCATCCGTTCTCACGGAACGTTGCTCACGCAAATTAACTTCACACGTTCACAGGTGCATCTGAGCCTCTGGTAACATTTTAGTATCTTTTACAGTTCCTACAATTATCCAGTCTGGCACTTTATTAATTATCACTATACTGCCTTCAGCTTCTGCAGCATACAACCTGGGAAACTTTCCAAATACCTTTTCAAAGGCCCAAGCTGCTGAAACTTCGAACTTAGAGTTGTGCACGGGTGGTGCTGCAAAGAGACTTGCTGATGATACACGTCTAAGAAACACATCCTTGCCGCTTAGTCAAGGGCCAAATCCCTCTTAACCTAAGCCATTAATGTTATCATCTGTTGCATCTGGGTGATTAATCCTTCCTAGCAGCCACCGGAGACCCCTTGGTCTACACTGACCCTAATTACAGACATTAATATAGTTCCAGTTGAGTCTCAACTTGATATGGCCTCAAATTAGTGTTTTGGGAAGTCTATTATTGCCAATAATGCTGTTATGTTACCTACATAGTTAATCACTTAATTACTATTGTAATAAAAGGATGCAGAAATATTTTCTACATGTGTTTATCGGTATTATTCGGCAATGATGCTTACTAATGCATTTTTGAACAAAGGGCATTAAAATGCATGAACTCTGCCATCTAGGAACACTCGATTAAAGCCAAGTAAGGTGGGATAAACAGGAAAACAAATACGCAGGTGGTTAACTAAACAAATTAACAAGGGAGAAAAGACATTTGATCAGTTGAGAAACAAATGCATGCTTTCAGGCAGCTTGGCAAGATTTTGTAGCACCTCATTTGTATGTATCATTCAACTATACCAAAACTAACTTATCGAACATTCAAAATAAGATGAACACCATGATAAACACTGAAGGTGCTACAAAGTCGAAAAACAAAGTCATTAGAATCTTTCCCATCTCATATTGGGCAGGATAAGACAAGCACTGTGTTTCTCTGCCCCAAATGCCTTAAAAGACTGGATGTGTGGTAGAAGAAAGCAGCTGAGTAAACTGAGGACAAATGGAGCAGTCAGGCTGTCAAAAGGGGGCAGTAGCCCCTCACCTTCAAATAATCATTATCTTATAGGAAATTATATACAGTATTTCTAACTTTCCAATTTTTTTCAAGATAAGCTGGAAATCAAGCTGTTAATTTACAATCTCATGATTCTTAAATTATAGCCCGATACTTTGAAACATATATGTGTACCAGATTCTGCCTAGGGGCTGCTAGTTTGCTTAATTTTGGTAAAGCAAAAATTGACATAAGGATAAGGGGGTGGGGGTGGGGGTGGAAACAATGCTATGAGATTTAAAAAACAGGTGGTGTACTTTTCATATACTCGGTAGTAATGTAAGTGAAAACTTCATGATCCCACGTTTTCCATTTAAATGAAATTATAGACTGCATTATGAGAACAACCTTTACAAATGTACACGTACTTTTAAAAGATTCCCAGAGAGGTGGGGCTAACCCCATGGCTTAGTGTTAACATTATACATGTATTATTACCAACATGAATATGGCAGAGCTAATCACTGTTTTCATGAATGGTGAAATTTAAAGCCAAGGAAGCAACAGAATCAGATTTGAATTTAGAATGATTCCTCTGGCAGTTGGGTGAGTTAGATCTGATGACATCTTGAGGTCAATGAGATCTGGTAAGAAGCTCTCAAGACAATCCAGACAAGCAACGTCAAGAAGTTAAGAAAGATGCAAGGGCATAGGGAGGAGGGTACATCTGCAAGGGAGACTGCTGATAAAAACAAAAGAATTTATTGATTAGATCTGAAGACTAAGAAGAAAGTGTACAAAACAATTTTGGGTTTTCATGTTTTTATCACTGGGTGAATGTTGCTACTGCAAACAAACTTGGGAAAAAGCAAAAACCAGGCATATTTTGAGGAAAATTTTAGACACACCAATTTTAGATATGCTATGGTTTTAATCTTAGTGGGATATCCAATAGGGGATATTCAAGCTTTTTGTACATAAGCCTGGAGTTTAAGAGAGATATCTGGAATTTTATGGAGTATTAGATGAAAGTTTACATTCAATGTAAATTCATTCTCATCAGACAAAAGGAGCAAAACCTCTCAAACAACATGTTCTACTATGAGTGGATCAGTAACAATGCAGTTATTATGAGTAATGTTTACGATTACTTTTATAAGTAAACCTGTTCCACCTGCCATAATAACTTCACCTCTCCCTGCTCTTTATTCAAGCTGTATTTCTCTCAAATATCATTCTAATTCTCCCTCTTTAAGCCTTCTCTGTCCTTTTCAGTGCAAGTGATTCGCCTGAGTCATATGTATACAATTATATGTGCAGTTCATTTAATCACTGATCACTTCCATTATTGCTCTTTTGGGTTGTTTGGAACCTTAATTTAACATCTACTGCCACAGTGATGCCCCTATTAAGAGGCTCCATGGCAATGATTCATTCTTGTCAGAAACATTATAACTAGAGGTAAAACTAGACAATGGACTAGACTGTTCCAAGATGTCAGATATTGAATATCATGGCAAGAAATCATTAAATACAAACGTAAATGTCAGAAGTGCCATAACATATAAAATATGCATTTGTATAACTTAAGGCTGAGAAAAGAATGAGCAAGAGGAGAAGAACAAGAGATTGGATTAAAATGAACAAAAGCTGGTAGAAGACTTGGTTGCCTTAAGATTGAGAAATGACAGATGCATAAGAACAGTACAGTTCAGGTGAGTGTTATTCTAGATCTTGTAACATGCTGTTGATAAAAGTATGTATAGGTGGGCTTTCCTGGTGGCGCAGCGGTTGAGAGTCCGCCTGTCGATACAGGGGACACAGGTTCGTGCCCCGGTCCGGGAAGATCCCACGTGCCGCGGAGCGGCTGGGCCCGTGAGCCATGGTCGCTGAGCCTGCGCGTCCGGAGCCTGTGCTCCGCAACGGGAGAGGCCACAGCAGTGAGAGGCCCGCGTACCGCATTTATATATATATATATATATATATATATATATATATATATATATATATATACATATATATATATGGGCACCTCTATTACAAAAAAAAAAAAAAATTACTGGTCCAAGAACTTGAGTTGGAGAATCCGCTAACTTAAAGTGTAGGTGGGTACATTTTCAACAGATATAGAATGATGAAAACAAGAAAGTAGGTCTTTGAGGACCCTATGGTCTTTTTTTTCCTGATCCCTCCACCTCACCCAACCAAAATCCTACACACACACACACACACACACACACACACACAGAGACATATACACACAAACACACATAGATTATGTTTAATTTATTTGGCTATAATTTCCCTCATTACCTAATCTAATTTTAGCTTATTGATAACTGACAAAAAATGTTTAGAAAAGTCATCTCTTATTCTAGAAAAATAAAATATTATTTTTTCAAGTATGTGATTAAGTATATATTGTCAATAAGCCTCTTTTACAATGCAGTCTATAAATAATCATGAAATGAGCATGAGGAAAGATTTTAAAAAGCCAGTTGACCTTAAGTGGATGGCAGGAGGGAAATGGTTACTATACAATTGATAAAAAAGGAAAAGAAGGTCGAAAGAAGGCAGAAAAGAAGGCAAACCAAATCGCAGTCTCTTAAGGGATACCAAAGATGGACTCTCTTTCTCTGTCTGGCTTCAAATGAAAGAAACAAGGAAGAGGCAGAGCGACTGTTTTTTTTTTTTTATCTTGCAGCTCTAAATAAAGCCATGTTTGTTTGTTATAGCCATAACTGTGTTTATATGCAAAGATTTTTTTAAAAATCAGACCTTTTATTCTATTTTTTTTAATATTCTCTTTTCATAACTACCCAATTAGCATAGTGTCTGAATTATATTACTTTGTGATGCCTAGGACATCCATGTTGTATAAACATAATAGATCGTCTCTAGTATTTTTTCTTGGCACCATGCATCTTATTGATTCTAGAATATTTTATTAAAAAAGTCAATGGAGAAAATGCCATGGTGCAAGTAGCTAGTTTTTAAGACTATTAAATCAGTACTTACTAACCCATGTAGAATGTCTCACATATATCTTTATTGCTCAATAAATGTGAACAGCCAAATTAATATTTTATTGAGTTCGATCACAGTCCATACACTAAAACATTTAAAAAACAATTTTTATTTTTAATAGAAGGTAAAACTAATGGTCTCTGAATTCTGTTAATAACTTTAAAAAAAGGGCCAGCAAGATGACTTTGAGAAAAATGTGAGTATTTCTGCACTCAAAAATATAACAAACTGGGCTTCCCTGGTGGTGCAGTGGTTGAGAGTCCACCTGCAGATGCAGGGGACACGGGTTCGTGCCCCGGTCCGGGAAGATCCCGCATGCCGTGGAGCGGCTGGGCTGGTGAGCCATGGCCGCTGAGCCTGCGCGTCCGGAGCCTGTGCTCCGCAACAAGTACAACAAATTAAGAAAGCTTAGGCTGGAGAAGAAAGTTAAGGAATATTGTAAAGTGCATACTTACACAAATTATTCCTTTGAAGTTGAGTTACGCTAATCTGATTCTTCAAATTGTCTTAATGTTTTCTAATCACAATACTTCAAACATAATTTATCTTAAATGGTGTTATTACATTCAGGTAAAGAATGTAAGGCACTAAATGTAATGCACTAAAAAATACAGCATATAGAAAGAAATTAAAAGTTATGAAAGTCCAAAAAATATCACATTAGAATTTCTGTATAAGTTTTCCTAATCATGGCCTAATATAATTTGTTCAATACAATGCTTATAAGACAAGTTGACTGGATTTTTCCAGTAGCAAATTACTTCAGTACATTTTTGCAATGATATTCTATCAGATAAATATTAGAGAGAAAAGCTAATTAATAGTTACTATTTTAAAACATGATATGGACTTTTCAAGAATTTGTGTCAGTAATGTGATTTTATATCTCTCATAGGCCAGGAAGTGGCTACCAAGAACTTTGAAATTTTCATATTTTTAAAAAGAAGAGAAAATATAATGACCAATATTGCTTCATAAAAAAATTTAACCTGGCTGAATCTTCTTTAAAAATGAGAGAAAAATAGGAAAATACTAGTGCTGTAAAGATTGAATTTTGGTTGACAGGTGATCGATTTTTCTTATAGATCAAAGACCCATTTAAAATTGGTACGACATCATTAGTTTAGCATTACCATTGATAATCCCAAGGAACAAGAGAGAACATACGTTAGTAACTAAAAAGAAACTTACTTGTTGATATTTAATAAATTCTGGTATATTCTTCAATAATATCAGGTTAGATATTTACTTTCTTCTCTCTTTTTATTTATTTATTTATTTGCGGTACGTGGGCCTCTCACTGTTGTGGCCTCTTCCATTGCGGAGCACAGGCTCTGGACCCGCAGGCTCAGCGGCCATGGCTCACAGGCCCAGCCGCTCCACGGCACGTGGGATCTTCCCGGACCAGGGCACAAACCCGTGTCCCCTGCATCGGCAGGCGGACTCCCAACCACTGCGCCACCAGGGAAGCCCCTTCTCTCTTATTTTTATCTTTGATAAAACTATTTATATAAAGAGTATAATATTTATTTGTTGTTTTCATCTTAATGGACCTTGGATGCACAGAATTAGATTAATAATAATTTTTGTCTCTTGACAGAGTGTCATTTGTAATAAATTTAGCCAATAAAAATATAACATGCCCAGTTAAACTTGAATATCAGATAAACAACAAATATGCTGTAATCTATGAAAATAATGACAAACCATACAATAATGTGAAAATAACATAAAACTATGGAATATCCTATAAAAATTAGTGAGCTACAACTAAATGTAAATATGCATGAATCAGTAACAAAATGCTGTGATAAAAGGACATATATGAAGATCATGGACAGCCCGGTTCCTCTATTAAAAGTTCAAAACCAACTAAATATGTCATTTAGGCAAACATATACATAACCAAACTGAGTTAGACATTCACCAGAAACCCAAGGATACAAAAAAATAATTTCCAGAGCAAATTAGTTTAACTGTTGAGTTGTCATTTACTAAACTTGCACTTTAATGGTCCAAAGCTAAAGGTCATTCTTTATTGTTCACTTAATCAGAAATGTCTATTAATAGATCCTAAGCTCAGTTGAGGAGAACAGCAGTTGTTTGCAACTATGACTGAATAAACTTTTGTGTTCTTTCTTGATGCACATGTGCAACCATTTTCATATGGTGTATCTATCTAGGGAGAAATCTGTGGGTTGTAGGGTGTGTGAATGTTCTGCTTCACACAAAATGACAAACTGTTACCCAAAGTAAAAACACAAATTCCACTCCTGCTAGCAATGTGTAAGACGTCCTGTTCTCCACATTCTTTCCAGTTCTTGGTAACGTCAGAGTTAAACTTTGCCAGTGGGATAGGTGCAAAATACATCTCTTTGTTGACTATCATTTTCCTGTTTGTAAATTATGTGAAGTATTTGTTTCTCTGTTTATCAATGATGTGTTTCTTTTGTGAACAGTGTATTTAAATATTTTGCTTATTTTTCAATAAAATTGGAGGAGTTTTTTCATATTAATTACACACTAATATTTTTCAGTTAACTAATGCTTTTCACCATGCCTTTATCATTTACCACTTGGTATTCTTTACTATGCTAAAATATCTGTCTGTGAACTCTAATTTTAACATGAGATTATAATAGATACAAGATACAAACAAACAAAAAAATTATAGGATGTGACAATTCAGAGGAAGAATCTGAACTAAACCAAAGAATGACAAGACTCAGGTTTTCAGTTCTGAACATCAATGTTTCTTGAGTATATTAACAGGTGGACTACTACTCCTGCTCAGGACTCACAAAGAAGTTGATTCTCCATTTCCTTCTCATTTGTCATTATCCATTTAATAAGCAGATATACTATAACTGACCCTTATCTGCCAAAGCAAAGGGCAATAGTAAAAGAAAAAAGTAACTTCAGATTTACTTCCCTGGTGGCACAGAACTTTCTGCTTAACTAGGGAAAGAAAGAGGTCCTGTGAAATCACGTCAAATCCAATAGAATGACGATAAGGAACAATCAGGGGCTGCCTCCAGATCCAATGTCTTGAGCCCAAATCCCCAGCTCTAAAGTAAGAAAACAGTTCTTCTATTCTTATCTAGCAGTCACAGTTGAAAACACTTCTGGGTCTCTTCAGCTGCACTTAGGAGCTCTGTTAGACATTCACCAAAAATGTAAGCATAGATATAAAAATCATTTCCAGGGCAAATTAGTTTCAGTTGAGCTGTCATTTACTAATCTTTGCATTTTAGTGTCCCAAAGCCAAAATTTATTTCTTGCATTGTCCCTTTCTCAGAAATGTTAAGATTTCAATTTTTTTTTTTTTTTTTTTTTTTTTTTTTTTTGCGGTACGCAGGCTTCTCACTGATGTGGACTCTCGCATTGCGAAGCACAGGCTCCGGACGTGCAGGCTCAGCAGCCATGGCTCACGGGCCCAGCCGCTCTGCGGCATGTGGGATCTTCCCAGACTGGGGCACGAACCCATGTCCCCTGCATCGGCAGGCGGACTCTCAACCACTGCGCCACCAGGGAAGCCCTCAATATTTTTTAATGAAATATATAGAAGGCTAAGATCAATCCTTTTTCTGCACATTTTCAAATGGGCAGATAAAGGTCAGATTAAGCCCAAGACATGAAGAATGATTTTAGTTTGCCCGCTTCTTTTTTCTTTTTTTCTTTTTTTTAGTATTAATTTTATTTTACTTTGAAAACTGAGGGAAAAATTAAGAGGTACATTTCTAACACTTTATAGGGCAGATGGTTCTTCTTATATTAAATAGGTATTTAAAGCTAAATGAGTTCATTACAGACATTTACTCACAAATCCTCCCATTGTTCCTCCTTCACTAACGCTCATTATTCATTCCTTCTTCCACCAGTTAATAATAGATACAGGTCTAATAAGACATTTGAAATACAAAAAAAACTTTCACTGGACTTTGCAGATGGTGGTGAATGAATGATTCCAGTGAGATTCAAGCTAAGTAGAAATATGTAAAGATGAAGTGCTGCTGCACATGTGTCTCACTTGCAAAGTCCCAATTATAAAAGATTATGCAAAGGAATTCATAGAAAAAAATGAACCAATTGTCAAGGCACATATGACAAGATAATGCTCAATCTCATTCATAATTAAATAACTGCAAATCAATATAACAATTAAGTACTATTTTTTCATCAGCCAAATTGATATTAGTTAATATGTTGGCAATATTAGTGATGGCCAGAGTAGGTTAACAGGCAATATCATATACTATTGGTGGATCTGATTAATACAATTTGATATTATTAAATTTCAAATTGACATTTCTTTTGACCCAGCAATAGTACTTCTATGAATTTAGCCTACAAATATATTTCAAAAATGGTTGCCAAGTGTATCTACAGGAATATAATAGAAATGAATATATGGTAGTGCATTATGCAAGGGAATTCTATGTACTCGTTAAATGATATTAGAGAAAAACAAAAGCATTCATATAAAAAGACCTTCAGGTTATATTATTAAGTAGATGAAAAGGGGAGACCATCCATGCTGTTGAAATTAAATACCCACACACACATGAGTGCATATATTTTGAGATATATTGTTTATGTACAGATGTAAGAAGACCCACAGACATATTTCTGGAGTCATTTTTGGTGAGCAGAAATATGTACATGGCTACCCTCAAAAAGGAGTACTGAGTGATATGGAGGAAAACTTTTATTTTTATTATATATACATGTATATCAGCACTGTGCAGAAGAACTTCCTATGGTAATGGAAAGGCTTTGTATGAACATCATCTGGTGTGGCAGCCACTGGTTACACTTGGATATTGAATGTTTAAAATGTGGCTGTTGTCACTAAAAGATGGAGTTTTTAATTTTACATGATTTTAATTAATTTAAAAATAAATTTAAATAGCCATATGTGGCTAGTGACTGTCATATCAGATAGGTCAATATACTATATATATTTTTTCCAACCATGTTTTCACTATATTGTTTTTAAACATGTCAATGAGGGAGATTAAGAATAATATTTCTATTTGTAATTATACTATAATTTATAAAATCTCAAATGTTAATATTTAAGGGACATATAAAAATTATGGGACATAACAAATGATAAGAAAGAAGAAAGCCACAGAATTGTAAAAATAGTATTAAACTGAAGGAGAGATTATAAACATAAATGCTTTGCTCCAAATAAAGGGAACTTACAATGTGAATTTGTTTGTTTGTTTGTTTTACTTAATATGTAAGTGTATACATAGTATAAAGATGTAAGATTATCTCTATGAAATGAATCTTTAATTACTATTTCTTTTATAAAGAATAGAATGTGTAAATGAAACATATCTCAACATAAAAAGGCTATTTATGACAAACCCACAGCCAACATCATACTCAACAGTGAAAAGCTGAAAGCTCTTCATCTGAAATCAGGAACAAGACAAGGATGCCCACACTCACCATTTATATTTAACATAGTATTGAAATTCCTAGCCATAGCAATCAGACAAGAAAAAGCAATAAAAGGCATCCAATCTGGAAAGGAAGGAATAAAACTCACTATTTGCAAATGACATGAGTCTATATATAGAAAACCCTAAAGTATCCACCAAAAAAGTTTAGCGCTAATAAATGAATTCAGTAAGGTTTCAGGATATAAGAATAATATACAGAAATCTGTTGCTTTTCTATACATTACTTATGAACTATCAGAGAGAGAAAGCAAGAAGACAATCCCATTTAAAATCACATCAAAATGAATATAATACCTAGGAATAAACTTAGCCAAGGAGGTGAAAGACCTATACTGTGAAAACAATAAAACATTGATGAAGAAAACTGAAGCTGATACAAAGAAATGGAAAGATATCCAATGTTTGTGGATCAGAAGAATTAATAGCATTAAAATTCCCATATTATCCAAGGAAATCTACAGATTTAATGGAATCCCTATCAGAATACCCATGACATTTTTCACAGAACGAAACATATAATTGCAAAATTTATATGGAACCACAAAACACAACAAATTGCCAAAGCAAACTTAATAAAAAAAGAACAAAGCCAGAGGAATCAGGTGCCCTGATTTCAGACTACACTACAAAGCTACAGTAATCAAAATAACACGGTACTGGCACAAAAGCAGACACACACATCCATGGAACATAATACAGGGCCCAGAAATAAACCCACGCACTTATGGTCAATTAATATACAACAAAGGAGCTAAGAATATGCAATGGAGAACAAACAGTCTCTTCAATAAGTGGTGCTGGGAAAACTGAACAGTTACATGTGAAAGAATGAAATTAGAACATTTCCTCACACCATATACAAAAATAAACTCAAAATGGATTAAAGACCTAAATACAAGACCTAAAACTTCCTAGAAGACAACATAGGCAGAACACTCTTTGATAGAAATTGTAGCAATATTTTTTGGGGATCTGTCTCCTCAGACAAAAGAAACAAAAGGGACCTAATTAAACTTAAAAGCTTTTGCTCAGCAAATGAAACCACTGACAAAATGAAAAGGCAACCTACTGAATGGGAGAAAATATTTGCAAATTATATGACTAATAAGGGGTTAATATCCAAAATATATTTACTGTATATTTGCCTTTACCAATGAGTTTTTTCCTTTCATAATATTCACGTCTCTGGTTGTGATCTTTTCTTTTTCACTTAGAGTAGTCTCATTAACACCTCTTGTAAAGCTGGTTTGGTGGTGCTGAACTCTTAACTTTTGCTTGTCTGTAAAACTTTTGATCTCTCCTTCAAATCCAAGTAAAAGTGTTGCTGGGTAGTTTCCTTGGTTTTAGGTTTTTCACTTTCATTACTTTAAATATACGGTGCCACCCTTCTGTCTTGAAGAGTTTCTGCTGAAAAGTTAGCTAATAGTCTAATGGGAGTTGCCTGGTAGGTAACTCGCTCTTTTCCCTTGCTGCTTTTAATATTCCTCCCTTTATTTTTAACTTCTGCCATTTTAATTTCAATGTGCCTTGGTGTGGTTCTCTTTGGGTTGATCCTGTTTGAGACTCTCTGTGCTTCCTGGACCTGAGTGTCTGCTTCCCTTCCCAGGTTAGGGAAGTTTTAAGCTATTATGTCCTCAAATACGTTCTTTGCCCCTTTCTCTATCTCTTCTCCTTCTAGAACCCCTATAATATCAATATTACTATGCTTGATATTGTCTCAGAGGCCTCTTAAGCTGTCCTTATTTCTTTTTATTCGTTTTTTCTTTTTTCTGTTCATTCGTGATTTCCACTACTCTGTCTTCCAACTCGCTGATCCATTCCTCTGCATCATTTAAGATACTGTTTATTCCTTCTAGTGTTTTTGTTTGTTTGTTTCTTTTGTTTTGTTTCAGTACTGCATTCTTCATCTCTATTTGGTTCTTCTTTATATTTTCTAACTCTTTGTTAAAAACTTATAACTTCTCTCTCTGCTCATCAATTCTCTCAAGTTCATTGATTATCTTTATTGTTATTACCTTGAACTCATTCTGGTAGATCACCTATCTCTATCCATTTCATTTAGTTCTTATGGGGTTTTATCTTGTTCCTTTGTTTGGAACATGTTCCTCTGTTGCCTTACTTTGCTTAATTTGCTGTTCCTATTTCTTGTATGTTGGTTAGGTTTCTCAACCTTGGAGAAGTGGTCTTTTGTAGGAGACATCCTGTGCATCTCAGCACCACATACCCCTCTGGTCACCAGAGTTATATGCTCTAGGGATGCCCCTATGTGGGCTGTGTGGGCTCTTCTGCTGTAGTGGGCTAACTACTGTGGACAGTCTGGTAAGTGCGGCGCTGGCTCCTGGTTTGGTTGATTGTCAGGCCCTGCCTTGTGTGGAGATTGCCAGCCACTGGTTGGTGGGGCCAGGTCACAAGGCAGCTGGCTGTGGAACCCTTGGGGGCCCCAGCCCTAGTGCTGGTGCACTCTGGGGCAGAACTAGGTTCTGGGGTGGATGGTTTTGGGGCTACGTTCTTGGATTTAGTGTTGGCCTGCTGGTGGGTTAGGCCGGTTCCTTACATGGCTGGCTGCAGGTTCTACAGTATACCAAAGTTGGTGCTGGCTCACTGGAGAGTGGGAATATATAACGAGGCAGAGGAGTACAAGGTGCTCACCCACCAGTGGGTAAAGTTAGGTCCTGGGGCTAGTGCCATCCTGCTGGCAGGCAGAGCTGGGTCCTAGGTCCAGGAGTCACAGAGTTGGTGTTGGACTGTTGGTGGATGAGGCTGGTCCCAAGTCTAGGGCTGGCTGGCTGGTGGGTGTGGCCAGGACCCAGGGGGTTCTGGGGATCATTCCTGCCCACTGGTGGGCAGAGGTGGTTCCCAGGGTCTCTGGCTGCAGGGCCCTGGAGGTCCTGGGTCTAGTGCCTGTGTAGTGGTGTGTGGGTCTCGGTCCTGGACCCTCTGGTGGACACGGCCATGTCCAGGGGAAGGTATGGGCTCAGGGAGTCTTAAGGCAGCTTGTCTGCTGGTATGTGGGGCTGTGACCCTACCCAGCTGGTTGCTTGGCCTGAGGGATTCCAGTACTGGTGTCTACAGGCTGGAAGGTGGGGGTGGCAGGGCTGGGTCCTGACTTTAATAAGCAGGAGGGAGGATTCCAAAATATTCCTTGACAGCATCAGTTTCCACATGAGAGAAGGAGGTCCCCAAAATGGCTGCTGCCAGTATTTATATCCTCAGGGTGAGCTCCAGTTACCTCCTGCCTCTCCAGGAGCTTCTCCAAGATCAGCAGGTAGGTCTGACCCACAGTTCTTTCAAACTACTGTTTCTTCCCTGGGTCCCACAGTGTGTGAGATTGTGCGTGCACTCTTTAAGAGTGGAGTCTCTATTTCCCACAGTCCTCTGGATCACCTGAAAGTAAGCCCCTCTGTCCTTCAAAGCCATACATTTTTGGGGCTCCAATTCTTGCTCTGGTGCCCCTGGCTGGGGAGCCCAATACGGGACTCAGATCCCTTGCTCCTTGGGGAGAACCTCTGCAGTTGTAACTATTTTCCCATTTGTGGATCACTCTCCCAGAGGTATGGGTCTTGAATATACCATAACTCTTCCCACACCCCAAGGTGTCTTGTGATTCGTTCTTTATATCTTTAGTTGTGGAAGATCTTTTCTGGTAGATTCCGATCTTTCTTATCAATAGTTGTTCTGTAAATAGTTGTAATTTTGGTATGCCCGTGAGAGGAGATGAGTTCAGGGTCTTCCTACTCTGCCATCATTGTATGCCTCGTCTGAGGCCAGATTTTTAACATATAAAGCCTCCATGATTATAGCCAGCATGTGAAACACCTGGGTGGTCAGAAAACCCTGATAACCTTTCTTTATTTCAAATTTTAAGAGGTGAAATTTTGGTTGTCTTTATCCAACAAATGATTGCTTGTGCCATTCTATTTTTTTTTCCAACACGTAGCTCTTTCCTCAAACATAAATGAGAAAATAAGCTCCTTGATATTTTGGTGGTAAAAAGATTTTTATCGATCCCCCACCCCAAATATTCAGTGGCAGAATAAGTGAAATTTAAACAAATAAAAATACTGCAATGGCAGCCCACCAGGACTGGCCCCAAGTTTTCTACCTATCTGTGCATTCTTCCTAAAAAAGACAGTAAAACCCACAACACACCCAAGGATCTTAACACCCCAAGCAGAGATTGAACCTGTGCCCCCTGCAGTTGAAGCATGGAGTTTTAACCACTGGACCACCAGGGAAGTCCCTAACTATCAGTTCTATTGAGCCATGTGGCTGACAGGGTCTTGGCCAGGAGTCAGGGCTGAGACTCTGAGGTGGGAGAGCCGAGTTCTGGACATTGGACCACCACAGAACTCCTGGCCCTATGTAATATCAATCAGCGAGAGCCCTCCCAGAGATCTCCTACTCAACACTAAGACCCAGCTCCACTCAACGACCAGCAAGCTCCAGTGCTGGACACCCCATGCCAAACAACTAGCAAGACTGGAACACAACCCCACCCATTAGCAGACAGGCTGCCTAAAATCATAATAAGTTCACAGACACCCCAAAACACAACACCAGACGTGGACCTGCCCACCAGAAAGACAAGATCCAGCCTCATTCACCAGAACACAGGCACCACTCCCCTCTATCAGGAAGCCTACACAACCCTCTGAGCCAACCTTACCCACTGGGGGCAGACACCAAAAACAACGGGAACTACGAACCTGCAGCCTGCAAAAAGGAGACCACAAAAACAGTAAGTTCAGCAAAATGAGAAGACAGAGAAATACACAGCAAATGAAGGAGCAAAGTAAAAACACACCAGACCAAATAAATGAAGAGGAACTAGGCAGTCTACCTGAAAAAGAATTCAGAGTAATGATGGTAAAGATGATCCAAAATCTTGGAAATGGAATGGAGAAAGTACAAGAAATGTTTAACAAGGACCTAGAAGAACTAGAGCAAACAAATAATGATGAACAACAAAATAAATGAAATTTAAAATTCTCTAAAGGGCATCAATAGCAGAATAACTGAGGCAGAAGAACAGATAAGTGACCTAGAAGATAAAACAGTGGAAATAATTACCACAGATCACAATAAAGAAAAAAGAATGAAAAGAATTGAGGACAGTCTCAGAGACCTCTGGAACAATATTAAATGCACCAACATTCGAAATATAGGGGTCCCAGAAGAAGAAGAGAAAAAGAAAGGGACTGAGAAAATATCTGAAGAGATTATAGTTGAAAAGTTCCCTAATATGGGAAAGGATAGGGCAATCAATTCCAGGAAGCACAGAGAGTCCCATACAGGATAAAACCAAGGAAAAACACGCCAAGACACATATTAATCAAACTATCAAAAATTAAATACTAAGAAAAAATATTAAAAGCAGCAAGGGAAAAGCAACCAATAACATACAGGGGAATCCCCATAAGGTTAACAGCTGATCTAGCAGCAGAAACCCTGCAAGCCAGAGGGACTGGCAGGACATGTTTAAAGTGATGAAAGGGAAAAACCTACAACGAAGATTACTCTACCCAGCAAGGATTTTATTCAGATTTGACAGAGAAATTAAAACCTTTACAGATAACCAAAAGCTAAGAGAATTCAGCACCACAAATTTACAACAAATGCTAAAGGAACTTCTCTAGGCAGGAAACACAAGAGAAGGAAAAGACCTACAATAACAAATCCAAAACAATT
The DNA here is from genome assembly GCF_949987515.2 of Delphinus delphis. NCBI lineage: Eukaryota > Metazoa > Chordata > Mammalia > Artiodactyla > Delphinidae > Delphinus > Delphinus delphis. Next base: position 100,481,662 of record NC_082689.1, on the reverse strand, counting down.
TTTAAAATGGTAATAGGGACATACATATCGATAATTACCTTAAATGTAAGTGTATTAAGTGCTCCAACCAAAAGACATAGACTGGTTGAATGGATAAAATAACAAAACCTATACATATGCTGTCTACAAGAGACCCACTTCAGACCTAGGAACACATACAGACTGAAAGTGAGGAGATGGAAAAAGATATTCCATGCAAATGGAAATCAAAAGAAAGCTAGAATAGCAATTCTTGTATCAGAAAAAATATATTTTAAAATAAAGGCTTACAAGAGACAAAGAAGGACACTACATAATGATCAAGGCATCAATCCAAGAAGAAGATATAACAATTGTAAATATTTATGCACCCAATATAGGAGCACCTCAATACATAAGGCAAATGCTAACAGCCATAAAAGGGGAAATTGACAGTAACACAATCATAGTAGGGGACTTTAAGACTCCACTTTCACCAATGGACAGATCATCCAAAATGAAAATAAATAAGGAAATACAAGCTTTAAATGACACATTAAACAAGATGGACTCAATTGATATTTATAGTACATTCCATCCAAAAACTACAGAATACACTTTCTTCTTAAGAGCTCAAGGAACATTCTCCAGGATAGACGATATTGTGGGTCACAAATCAAGCCTTGGTAAATTTAAGAAAATTGAAATCGTATCAAGTATCTTTTCCAACCATAACACTATGAGACTAGATATTAATTACAGGAAAAATACTGTAAAAAATACAAACACATGGAGGCTAAACAATACACTACTAAATAACCAAGAGATCAATGAATAAATCAAAGAGGATATCAAAAAATACCTAGAAAGAAATGACAATGAAAACACGACAACCCAAAACCTATGGGATGCAGCGAAAGTAGTTCTAAGAGGGAAGTTTATAGCAATACATCCTATTTCAAGAAACAAGAACAATCTCAAATAAACAACCTAACCTTACACCTAAAGCAATTAGAAAAAGAACAACAAAAAAAACCCCACAAAGTTAGCAGAAGGAAAGAAATCATAAAGATCAGATCAGAAATAAATGAAAAAGAAATGAAGGAAACGATAGTAAAGAACAATAAAACTAAAATCTGGTTCTTTGAGAAGATAAACAAAATTGATAAACCATTAGCCAGCCTCATCAAGATAAAAAGGGAGAAGACTAAACTCAGCAAAGTAACACCGGACACTGCAGAAATACAAAGGGATCATGAGAGATTACTACAAGCAACTATATGCCAATCAAATGGACAACCTGGAAGAAATGGACAAATTCGTAGAAGAGCATAACCTTCCCAACACTGAACAAGGAAGAAACAGAAAATATGAAACAACCAATCACAAGCACTGAAATTGAAAGTGTGATTAAAAATCTTCCAAGAAACAAAAGCCCAGGTCCAGATGGCTTCACAGGTCAATTGTATCAAACATTTAGAGAAGAGCTAATGCCTATCCTTCTCAAACTCTTCCAAAATAAAGCAGAGGGAGGAACACGCCCAAACTCATTCTATGAGGCCACCATCACCCTGGTACCAAAACCAGACAAAGATGTCACAAAGAAAGAAAACTACAGGCCAATATCACTGATGAACATAGATGCAAAAATCCTCAACAAAATACCTGCAAACAGAATCCAACAGCACATTAAAAGGATCATACACCATGATCAAGTGGGGTTTATCCCACGAATGCAAGGATTCTTCAATATATGCAAATCAATCAATGTGATAAACCATATTAACAAACTGAAGGAGAAAAACCATATGATAACCTCAATAGATGCAGAAAAGGCTTTTGACAATATTCAACACCCATTTAAGATAAAAACCTTCCAGAAAGTAAGCATAGTGGGAACTTACCTCAACATAATAAAGGCCATATATGACAAACCCACAGACAACATTGTTCTCAGTGGTGAAAAACTGAAACCATTTCCACTAACATCAGGAAAAAGACAGGGCTGCCCGGTCTCACTGCTATTATTCAACAAAGTTTTGGAAGTTTTAGCCGCAGCAATCAGAGAAGAAAAAGAAATAAATGGAATCCAAATCGGAGAAGAAGTAAAATGGTCAGTTTGCATATGACATGATACTATACATGGAGAACCCTAAAGATGCTACCAGGAAACTACTACAGCTAATCAATTAATTTGGGAAAGTGGCAGGATACAAAATTAATGCACAGAAATCTCTTGCATTCCTGTACACTAATGATGAAAACTGAAAGAGAAATTAAGGAAACACTCCCATTTACCATTGCAACAAAAAGAATAAAATACCTAGGAATAAACCTACCTAAGGAGACAAAAGACCTGTATGCAGAAAACTATAAGACACTGATGGAAGAAATTAAAGATGATACAAACAGATGGAGAGATATACCATGTTCTTAGATTGGAGGAATCATCATTGTGAAAATTACCATACTACCCAAAGCAATCTAAAGATTCATTGCAATCCCTATACCAATGGCATTTTTCACAGAATTAGAAAAAAACATTTCACAATTTGTATGGAAACACAAAGGACCCCAAATAGCCAAAGCAATCTTGAGAAAGAAAAACGGAGCTGGATGAATCAGGCTCCTAGACTTCAGACTATACTACAAAGCTACAGAAATCAATACAGTAAGGTACTGGCACAAAAACAGAAACATAGACAAATGGAACAGGATAGAAAGCCTAGAGATAAACCCACGCACATATGGTCACCTTATCTTTGATAAAGGAGATCAGAATATACAATGGAGAAAAGACAGTCTCTTCAATAAGTGGTGCTGGGAAAACTGGACAGCTACATGTAAAAGAATGAAATTAGAACAGTCCCTAAAACCATACACAAAAATAAGCTCCAAATGGATTAAAGACCTAAATGTAAGGCCAGACACTATAAAACTCCTAGAGGAAAACATAGGCAGAACACTCTATGACATAAATCACAGCAAGATCCTTTTTGACCCTCCTCCTAGAGAAATGGAAATATAAACAAATGGGACCTAATGAGACATAAAAGTTTTGCAAAGCAAAAGAAACCATAAACAAGATGAAAAGACAACCCTCAAAATGGGAGAAAATATTTGCAAAAAATGTAACTGACAAAGGATTAATCTCCAAAATATTAAAGCAGCTCATGAGCTCAATATAAAAATAACAAACAATCTAATCCAAAAATGGGCAGGAGACCTAAATAGTCATTTCTCCAATGAAGATATACAGATTGCCAACAAACACATGAACGGATGCTCAAAATCACTAATCATTACAGGAATGCAAATAAAAATTACAATTAGGTATTACCTGACACCAGTCAGAATGGCCATCATCAAAAATTCTACAAACAATAAATGCGGGAGAGGGTGTGGAGAAAAGAGGACCCTCTTGCACTGTTGGTGGGAATGTAAATTGATACAGCCACTATGGAGAACAGTATGGAGGTTCCTTTAAAAACTAAAAATAGAACTACCATATGACCCAGCAATCCTACTAGTGGGCATATACCCTGAGAAAACCATAATTCATAAGGAGTAATGGAGCACAATGTTCATTGCAGCTCTATTTACAACAGCCAGGACATGGAAGCAACCTAAGTGTGCATCGACAGATGAATGGATAAAGATGATGTGGTCCATATATACAATGGAATATTACTCAGCCATAAAACGAAACGAAATTGAGTTATTTGTAGTGAGGTGGATGGACCTAGTGTCTGTCATACAGAGTGAAATAAGTCAGAAAAAGAAAAACAAATACCATATGGTAACATATATATATATGGAATGTAAAAAAAAAAAAGGTTCTGAAGAACCTAGGGGCAAGACAGGAATAAAGATGCAAATGTAGAGAATGGACTTGAGGACACATGGAGGGGGAAGGGTAAGCTGGGACAAAGTTAGAGAGTGGCATTGACATATATACACTACCAAATGTAAAACAGATAGCTAGTGGGAAGCAGACGCATAGCACAGGGAGATCAGCTTCGTTGTTTGTGACCACCTAGAGGGGTGGGATAGGGAGGGTGGGAGGGAGATGCAAGAGGGAGGGGATATGGGGATATATGTATGCATATAGTTGATTCACTTTGTTATACAGCAGAAACTAACACAACATTGTTAAGCAACTATACTACAATAAAGATGTTAAAAAAAGAAATACTGCAGTGGTATGCAAATCAACTGATGCTATCTCTATGCATGATAAGTCCATAAATATTCCTTGGTTCTAGTCAAACCTACTATTTTGTAATGACCTATAAATAAATAGTTGGACCAAAACATGTATAGGTAACATTTCCCTTGAATGTTACCGTGAATTTCCTTTCTATGCTTTAGGCTATTTTTATAGCATAGTTTTAAAAGCTTACAGATATTTAGTTTCCCTTTCCATATTAGTATACAAGCTTTTTTTTTTTTTTTTAATCTTAGTAATGTTTAAGCATGTAGCTCAGAATCATGTTTCCAATTCCTTTCTAATCTCAGAAATTTGATAGAACTATTTATGAATGCTGGTGTTTTTTGCCAAAACCACTGGAGATATTCAAATTATTTCCAGTAGACAGAATACAGCTAATACTTATGAAACATTTTCCTCATTATGACACTGTGAATGAGCTTTTGTTTGAAATAGTTGTGGCTTTATGAGATAACTTTTTCAAACACTTAAAAATGATTAAGAGCACTTTTGGGGCTAAATCACTCCTTTCATGTAACTCCTCTTCAAAAAGTTATATACACTTTAATTTTCTCCTTCATTAGAAGTCCACCTATCTTCACTCCAAAAGAATGCCTTAAGACATAAGCCAATTATTTCAGGAAAATTATTTACTTTTGTTTTATTTTTGACTGTCACAGCCAATATTATCATTACTCATAGTGTCTGCTAACCATGATTACATAGCTAAAAGGGCCCACCATTCATATTTAAAACGTATGTAAGCAGAGAAATAACAATGTGATGTTATATTAAGTTTTAAAATAAACTGGTAGTCACATTTTTTTGCAAAATATGTCTTATTATACAATAGGCTATTCTGTTGTCACATTTTAAGTAATAATTTTTTTTCTCAATTGCCTTGGTACACTTTACTACAAAGCTTCTTATAGTGATCTAATCCAATTAATTATAATTGTCATTAAAGTATTGCTAATTGCTCAATGAAAAAAAACTGCGCTATAAATAAAAATTTTATGCTCTGATAAGGGATTTTTTTCCCAAGAGTGTGGCCTGAGAGAGAAAGCATATGCAGGCTTTAGCTTAGCATGATCTTTAAAACACAAGTGTGTTTAATAATGCTATCTCGGAGTTAGAAGGAGAAAATGATTAAATAAGTTCCTTTGAATTCATCTGGATTCGTGTTAATTTGTATTTTTTGTTTGCGGTTCTCAGTTAACTAGTTGGAAACATAAGGCGCATTCCAATTTTTATCCTCAGCCTCCTCCACTGAATTCTGATGCCTCTAGGACTTATAAACTGCTTCATTATCTGTGTTGTGAGATGAATGTCTTCAGGGAGCCTATGAATCTTAAAAGATCAGTAAATTAGAATATTTGTTAAATATGACTCGGTGGTAATTAAGAGTCATGGCCAACATAGAAAAGAGCAGAAATAGACCTCAGAAGGATTTTTAGAAGATTAAACATACAAGCATAAAGATAAAATGGCATTAATTAACACATGGAGAAAACTACAATGAGATGGGGTTGGTGTAAAGTACGAAGTACCAACGACAGAATGAAATAATAACCGACAAGGTTTGTTCTGTTCCTTTTCTGATGTACCAAAGAGACTAAGAAAGCAAGGAATAAATGCTGAAAAAAAAAAAAGATAATTAGTGACCAATAGAAGACCTCATTAACCTGTGTAAGGGGATGATCAGTGTGGAACAGTCACATAACCAGATATTCACGTACTACGTGGTTATTCTTAACTTAAATACTTGACCACTAAAGGTCTATAACCCCCATCAAAAATGTTACTTTATAATAAAGGAAACAAATACAAAAATTCATTTAATTTTGCTCTCCAAACTAGTTTTATTGAAATTAATTCGCATTGACTTTAATCAGCCAACCATTAGCTGTCATAATTACTGATTCCTGCTTTCTACCTCCTGTCCTATCTCATATGGAGGCTTCTTTCCCATTGATTTCAGCATCTCTCGATGATTCCTTAGCCTCTTCTCTAGTATCCCCGAGGACCAACCAGTTAAGAAATAATAGATACTGCTCTATGCTGTTTGTTAAACTTTTTCAGGAAGGTAAGCATTACCTACCCCAAGGAAATCAATATTCTAAGAAACTGAGCAATATGGCTTACATTGCCTTGGCATTCCACAAGTACTATAAATCATTGCATTCAGAGTATCTGCTCTTCTAATATCTGTGAATTAACTGATTCATTTAAAAATAGAAATGCCATTATTAGTTAGTTAATAACCTAATTGCTAAAGTACCTCAGCTGGTTGGTTTAATTTAGTCTAACAAATATATACATATATAATCACTGCATGATTTCAACAACCACTTTTCTCTTAAAAAGTAAAAACACTAACAACAGAAGTTTTCACTTCATCTCTTCCACCTGGCCACCCTATTACAAACATGAAGTCCAAATGTTTATTCCAGATGTACAAGTAGCAATAAGTACAAAAAGTGTCTGATGGTTTGCTTCTTCCTTTAATTTGTATAGGAGGTCTTCTGAGGCCTTAGTTGATGTGTTATAACATAGGAACTCATCTAATAGGCAATACATTGAACCTTTGATTGTATAAAACAATGAGCAAATAACTTTAAACTATTTTTCAGTGGTGTTTGATCCTAGATTTTGAACATTTGAAACAGTTGATTCATTGTCACTTACTCAATAGGTAATCATAGCTAAATTTAACCTTAAGAGGACTGAATTTACCCCAAAGTTCATATACATTTATGAGAGCAAAATAAATACATTCAGTTATTTGGATCATTGTTAGGCCAAACAATGATTCTGGAGAAGAGAAATGATACTGATAGAATGCTTAATTATAAAAGTAAAGCATATCAACTCCAACTAAAGGCCAGTTTTAGAAAGCCTGCCTTCTACTTGATTTCGAAAACCACAATTAGAAACAAGTCAGGAAGAATGAAAAGTAAAGGCAGAGAAAAAGTTATGACTTGGGTTATATTAACCTTTTTTTTTTTAATTTTGGCATTTGTATGGCTAAACTTACATAGAAAATATTGGAATAAATATTCATTCTAAAAAAATATTATTCTTAGAAACACTTTTTCATTTACTAAAAAGGATAATTGGGGAGAAAACAGAGCAGATGGTCACATGGGAATTTTCTATGAATAGATCTACTGATTCTAATAATATCCCAGCCTTAACTTTTCACTTGAAAAGCTTTGCAAGTGCTGAAGCTGAAAAAAACGACCATTATGTATACCAAGAGAACATTCTAAACAATACTGAAATGATTAAAGTAACTAATTATTCATTACTTACAAAAGTTGTGTTTTCCAATAATAATGTGGTAGTATTTGTTTCTATATTCAGTTTAATGACATGTCCATTCTCGCTTTTATACACCACATCTGTATCTGCAACAAAAAGATATTAACAATTGACAAACACATTGACTAGGTTAATATGAGTGTAGAGGAGATAATGTGCATAATAAACAGACACATTAGAACAATCACTGTTAGCCTTTAATAACCTGAGCAGATTTCTGTACTTAGCTCTCATTAATCCTCTTCAGGAAGCCCACCCAGCACATGGTCTACTGTGCAATGAAAACAGTGTTAGTGACAGGGTCACTCAGATTCTTGGTTGAACAAATGAAAAGTAATTAAAACATGGGCAACTGATGCCCATTCTAAGATGAGAAAGAAGGGACAGAGAAATGCCTCCCATTTCCGAAGCTGTTACTGATTAGTGATCTAGGTAAACTTTCAACGAGACTGCCAGTTAAACATAACTGGACACAATTCTGAGACTATCATATGAAGCACGTTCATGCAGACTTTTTCACAAACCCAGTCCTACCACCGCTCAATTGCCACTCAACCTCTTTCTCCCTTGGGTTTGGAACTGTGCCTCTGGTATTTTGTCTGGATTGTGTGACCACTGGTCAAAATCTCTGAGACTGTATGTGTCCATTGTATCCACTTTTTCAACTTTAAAGAGAATGATGTTTTCAGTGTAAATAATTGCATTTCGTCTGGACAGCTGTTGATTTTAAATATGTTTGAGTTAAATTCAGCCACATTTACCAGGAAATTAACTCATATTAAGAATACCATAGACTGCAAATACCAACCTGAGACAAGCTGCCAGAAAGGATATTCAGGAGTTAAGAAAAGAAAGGTATCTGTATCTACATAAAAGCTATATAAATAATAGATATATTATACATACATTTATGTGATTAGATAAAAGGGAAGATACCCAAATAAAAGCAGTCTTGAGTGTTCTTTCTTTCTTTTTTTTTTTTTTTTTTTTTTGGATAATGTCCTTTTCAGTTTTACCCAATTCTAAACTTCTCCATGGTATTGCACCCCCCTACCTGCCTGCCCATTCTTGGAAGAAATATTGAGAGGGGTTGGACCTACTATTCACAGTAAATGAAGTTATATAATTTACAATTCTCAGAACCTGGCTTCATCTGCATAATGGTGGTAAACAAATACTGCAAGGTGGGCTGTGAAAACTATGTGGAAATGTCTGACAGTTTTGGGAGAGCAAGGTTTTCTGACTCGTTCTCTAGTTATTTCAATATTATAAATAGTGACACCCAGAAGTTATGATGAGAAGCAATCAATACTAGCAAAAATGAAGTTTGTCTTTCTTCCGTGTTCCATTCAGAAGACTGAGAGTCCAATATGACTCTCCTACTAGAGTCAGGGATGGCACAGAAGGCCAATGGCTCTTCTTGACCTTAGTCACATGGGGAGAGTGACATGTTGGAAAGACATGGGCCACAAGGAAAGACAAATAGTGTTTTAAGAAAGGAGAAAAAGAGACAAAGATTTCAAGTTACTATCTGAGTTGTATTTAAGTGTACTGAAAGATGGTCCTATGTGAACTTAAAAATAAGGCCTTGGGGGCTTCCCTGGTGGCACAATGGTTGAGAATCCGCCTGCCGATGCAGGGGACGCGGGTTCGTGCCTCGGTCCGGGAAGATCCCACATGCCGCGGAGCGGCTGGGCCCGTGAGCCATGGCCGCTGAGCCTGCGCGTCCGGAGCCTGTGCTCCGCAACGGGAGAGGCCACAACAGTGAGAGGCCCGCGTACCGCAAAAAAAAAAAAAATAAAAAATAAGGCCTTGTATCACCTACTGAATTTCTTTCATCACCTATAGATAAATTGGGTTCTTTTTATCATTAACTTTACCTGCTGACCTTTCTAGTGATGTAAGACAAGTAACAGGGTTACACACATAATAAATATTTATTTTGCTTTCTATTCTTTACCTCTCTTCCCTTTCCTTTCTATACCAAATATATGATCACAGGCTCAAGAGCAATACTGGTCACCTGTGTTACTCAATTCAGCCTTGCCAGCTGACTCTGGTCTCCTGTCTTCCCGCTCAAAATCAACGCTTGCTTTAATCTATAGTCCAACCTCAACTGACGCCTCTGTTATGTTCCTTCATTTTCTCAGTTCTGGACCACCTCTTGGTATGGATAGACACTGCCATCACAGATTAGCATAAATAACGTGTCTTAACAAACATCCTTAAAATATTTTTACAATAAATTAAGAGAAAGAGGGTTTTTCCCCTTCTATTGTACCATGGTAATAAATAGAGCAAAAAGCCAATCAGTGACTGGTTCTTTTCCCAGGGGACCAGCACACTGCAGAATTCTAAATAGGGATGAGAATCTAAGGGCTTAGGGAGAAACAGGAGCCCAGAGAGCATGAATAGTGATTCTTCTTCAACAGAAGAGATAAAGTAACATATGGCCTTACTGTCTCTCATAGTAAGGAAACCTGCAGCTGATGATGGATTATATTGGGATAGATGAAGGAAAATTAATTTTTATTTCCCTTAGAATCAAAATAGAAGGAAGTGGAGTTTGTTTGAGAAGATAAAGACTACATTTAATTTTTTTAACATCTTTATTGGAGTATAATTGCTTTACAATTGTGTTAGTTTCTGCTTTATAGCAACGTGCATCAGTTATACATATGTCCCCATATCTCCTCCCTCTTCCGTCTCCTTCCCCCTCTCCCTATCCCACCCCTCTACTAGGTGGTCACAAAGAACCAAGCTGATCTCCCTGTGTTATGCAGCTGCTTCCCACTAGCTATCTATTTTACATTTGGTAGTGTATATATGTCCATGCCACTCTCTCACTTCATCCCAGCTTACCCTTCCCCCTCCCTGTGTCCTCGTCTGGACCTTTATTCCTGTCCTGCCCCTAGGTTCTTCAGAATCTTTTTTCTTTTTTTTAGATTCCATATATATGTGTTAGCATACAGTATTTGTTTTTCTCTTTCTGACTTACTTCACTCTGTATGACAGACTCTAGGTCCATCTATCTCAATACAAAAAATGCAATTTCACTGCTTTTTATGGCTGAGTACTATTCCATTGTATATGTGTGCCACATCATTTTTTTTTATGATGCACTTTTTTAACGTTTTTTTAAAATTGAGGTATAGATAGTTTACAATATTATATAAGCTTCACGTATACAACATAGTGATCACAATTTTAAAGGTTATATTCCCTTCATAATTACTATAAAATATTGGCTATATTCCCTGTATTGTACAATATATTCTTGTAGCTTATTTTATAGATAGTAGTTTGCACCTCTTAATCCCCTACCCTTATCTTGCCCCTCCTTCCTTCCCTCTCCTCACTGGTAACCCCTGGTTTGTACTCTATATTTGTGAGTCTGTTTCTTTTTTGTTGTATTCACCAGTTTGTTGTATTTTTTAGATTCCACATATAAGTGGTATCATACAGTATTTTTCTTTCTCTGTCTGACTTATTTCACTTAGCATAATGCTCTCCATGTCCATCCACGTTGCTGCAAATGGCAAAATTTCATTCTTTTTTCATGGCTAAGTAGTATTCCTTTGTATATCCACATACTGTATATCCATGTATATACCACATCTTCTTTATTGCTTCATCTGTTGATGGACACTTAGGTTGCTTCCATATCTTGACAATTGTAAATAATGTTCCTATGAACATTGGGGTACATGTAGCTTTTCAAATTGGTGTTTTTGGTTTATTCAGGTATATACTGAGGAGTGGAATTGCTGAATCATATGGCAACTTTATTTTCAGTTTTTTTGAGAAACTTCCATACTGTTTTCCACAGTGGCTGCACCAATTTACATTCCCACTAAGAGTGGACAAGTGTTCCCTTTTCTCCACATCCTCTCCAGCATTTGTTATTTGTTGACTTTTTGATGATAGCCATTCTCACAGGTGTGAGGTGATATATCACTTTGGTTTTAATTTGCATTTCTCTGATGATTAATGATGTTGAGCATCTTTTCATGTGCCCGTTGGCCATCTGTATGTCTTCTTTGGAAAAATGTCTATTCAGGTCTTCTGCCTATTTTTTAATTGGGTTGATTGTTTTTTTAATATTGAGTTGTATGAGTTCTTTAACCCCTTATCAGTCATATCATTCACAAAAGTTTTCTCCCATTCAGTAGGTTCGCATTTTGTTTTGTCGATGATTTCCTATGCTGTGCTAAAGCTTCTAGGTTTAATTAGCTCCCATTTGTTTATTTTTGCTTTTGTTTTCTTTGCTTTAGGAGACAGATCCAAAAAATATTGCTGTGATTTATGTCAAAGAGTGTTCTGCCTATGTACTTTCCTAGGAGTTTTGTGGTGTCATGTTTTATGTTTAGGTCTTTAATCCACTTTGAGTTTATATTTGTATGTAATTTTGTAAATAGTGTGGGAAAATGTTCTAAATTCACTATTTTACATATAGCTGGCCGGTTTTCCCAGCACCACTTACTGAAGACATTGTCTTTTCTCCATTGTATATTCTTGCCTCCTTTGTCATAGATTAATTGACCATAAATATGTGGATTTATTTCTGGGCTCTCTATTCTGTTCCACTGATGTCTGCTTTTTGATGATGCACTTCTTTTTAAATTTAATAATTTTAAAGAATGTTTCATGTCAGTACACATGTGTCTACCTCATTCTTTTAACAGTTGCACAGCGTTCTATTCATGAATATGACATCATTCCTTTATCACTCACCTGTTGTTGAATATTTTTCAACATAGAAAATAGTTCCAGTAAAATACTTTTTTTTTTTTTTAACATCTTTACTGGAGTATAATTGCTTTACAATGGTGTGTTAGTTTCTACTTTATAACAAAGTGAATCAGCTATACATATACATATATCCCCATATCTCTTCCTCTTGTGTCTCCCTCCCTCCCACCCTCCCTATCCCACCTCTCTAGGTGGTCACAAAGCACCAAGCTGATCTCCCTGTGCTATGCAGCTGCTTCCCACTAGCTACAGGTTTTACATTTGATAGTGTATAAATGTACATGTCACTGTCTCACTTTGTCCCAACTTACCCATCCCCCTCCCCGTGTCCTCAAGTTCATTCTCTAGTAGGTCAGCATCTTTATTCCCGTCCTGGCCCTAGGTTCTTCATGAACATTTCTTTTTTATTCCATATATATGTGTTAGCATATGGTATTTGTTTTTCTCTTTCTGACTTACTTCACTCTGTATGACAGACTCCAGGTCCATCCACCTCACTGCAAATAACTCAGTTTTGTTTCTTTTTATGGCTGAGCAATATTCCATTGTATATATGTACCACATCTTCTTTATCCATTCATCTGTCGATGGACACTTAGGTTGCTTCCATGGCCTGGCTATTGTAAATAGAGCTGCAGTGAACATTGTGGTACATGACTCTTTTTGAATTATGGTTTTCTCAGGGTATATGCCCAGTAGTGGGATTGCTGGGTCATATGGTAGTTCTATTTTTAGTTTTTTAAGGAATCTCCATATTGTTCTCCATAGTGGCTGTATCAGTTTACATTCCCACCAACAGTGCAAGAGGGTTCCCTTTTCTCCACACCCTCTCCAGCATTTATTGTTTGTAGATTTTTTTTGATGATGGCCATTCTGACTGGTGTGAGGGGATAACTCATTGCAGTTTTAATTTGCATTTCTCTAACGATTAGTGATGTTGAGCATCCTATCATGGGTTTGTTGGCAATCTGTATTTCTTCTTTGGAGAAATGTCTATTTGGGCCTCCTGTCCATTTTTGGATGGGGTTGTTTGTTTTTTTTTTATATTGAGCTGCATGGGCTGCTTGTAAATTTTGGAGATTAATCCTTTGTCAGTTGCTTCATTTGCAAATATTTTTTCCCATGTTGAGGGTTGTCTTTTGCTCTTGTTTATGGTTTCCTTTGCTGTGCAAAAGGTTTTCTATTTCATTAGGTCCCATTTATTTATTTTTGTTTTTATTTCCATTTCTCTAGGATGTGGGACAAAAAGGATCTTGCTGTGATATTTGTTATAGAGTGTTCTGCCTATGTTTTCCTCTAAGAGTTTGACAGTGTCTGGCCTTACATTTAGGTCTTTAATCCATTTTGAGTTTATTTTTGTGTATGGTTTTAGGGAGTGTTCTAATTTCATTCTTTTATAGGTAGCTGTCCAGTTTTCCCAGCACCACTTATTGAAGAGGTTGTCCTTTCTCCATTGTATATTCTTGCCTCCTTTATCAAAAATAAGGTGACCATATGTGTGTGGGTTTATCTCTGGGCTTTCTATCCTGTTTCATTGAGCTATGTTTCTGTTTTTGTGCCAGTACCATACTCTCTTGATTACTGTTGCCTTGTAGTGTAGTCTGAAGTCCGGGAGCCTGATACCTCCAGCTCCATTTTTCTTTCCCTGAAGCTTTGGTGCTTCAGGGTCTTTTGTGTTTCCATACAAATTGTGAATTTTTTTGTTCTAGTTCTGTGAAAAATGCCATTTGTATTTTGATAGGGATTGTACTGAATCTGTAGATTGCTTTGGGTAGTAGAGTCATTTTCACAATGTTGATTCTTCCAATCCAAGAACATGGTATATCTCTCCATCTCTTTGTATCATCTTTAATTTCTTTCATCAGTGTCTTATAATTTTCTGTATACAGGTCTTTTGTCTCCTTAGGTAGGTTTATTCCTAGGTATTTTATTCTTTTTGTTGCAATGGTAAATGGGAGTGTTTCCTTAATTTCTCTTTCAGATTTTTCATCATTAATGTATAGGAATGCAAGAGATTTCTGTGCATTAATTTTGTATTCTGTTACTTTCCCAAATTCATTCATTAGATCTAGCAGTATTCTGGTAGCATCTTTAGGATTCTCTATGTATGGTATCATGTCATCTGCAAATAACGGCAGTTTTATTCTTCTTCTCCAATTTGGATTCATTTTATTTCTTTTTCTTCTGTGATTGCTGTAGCTAAAACTTCCAAAACTATGTTGAATAATAGTGGTGAGAGTGGACAACCTTGTCTTGTTCCTGATCTTAAAGGAAATGGTTTCAGTTTTTCATCATTGAGAACAATGTTGGCTGTGGGTTTGTCATATATGGCCTTTATCATGTTAAGTTCCCTCTGTGCCTACTTTCTGGAGGGTTTTTATTATAAATGGATGTTGAATTTTGTCAGAAGCTTTTTCTGCATCTATTGAGATGATCATATGATTTTTCTCCTTCAGTTTGTTAATATGGTATATCACATTGATTTATTTGCATATATTGAAGAATCCTTGCATTCCTGGGATAAACCCCACTTGATCATGGTGCATGATACTATTAATGAGCTGCTGGATTCTGTTTGCATATATTTTGTTGAGGTTTTTGCATCTATGTTCATCAGTGATATTGGTCTGTAGTTTTCTTTCTTTGTGACATCTTTGTCTGTTTTGGTATCAGGGTGATGGTGGCCTCGTAGAATGAGTTTGGGGGTGTTCCTCCCTCTGCTATATTTTGGAAGAGTTTGAGAAGGACAGGTGTTAGCTCTTTTCTAAATGTTTGATAGAATTCGCCTGTGAAGCCATCTGGTCCTGGGCTTTTGTTTGTTGGAAGAGTTTTAATCACAGTTGCAATTTCAGTGCTTGTGATTGGTTGTTTCATATTTTCTATTTCTTCCTGGTTCAGTGTTGCTAGGTTGTGCTCTTCTAAGAAGTTGTCCATGTCTTCCAGGTTGTCCATTTGATTGGCACAGAGATGTTTGTAGTAATCTCTCATAATTCCTTGTAGTTGTTACTTCTCCTTTTTCATTTCTAAGTCTGTTGATTTGAGTCTTCTCACTGTTTTTCTTGATGAGTCTGTCTAATGGTTCATCAATTTTGTTTACCTTCTCAAAGAACCAGCTTTTCATTTTATTGATCTTTGCTATTGTTTCCTTCATTTCTTTTTCATTTATTTCTCATCTGATCTTTATGATTTGTTTCCTTCTGCTAACTTTGGGGTTCTTTTGTTCTTCTTTCTCTAATTGCTTTAGGTGTAAGGTTAGGTTGTTTGAGATTTTTTTTTCTTGAGGTAGGATTGTATTGCTATAAACTGCCCTCTTAGAACTGCTTTTGCTGCATCCCATAGGTTTTGGGTCATCATGTTTTCATTGTCATTTCTTTCTAGGTATTTTTTGATTTCCTTTTTGATTTCTTCAGTGATCTCTTGGTTATTTAGTAGTGTATTGTTTACCCTTCATGTGTTTGTAATTTTTACAAATTTTTGCTGTAACTGATATCTAGTCTCATAGTGTTGTAGTTTGAAAAGATACTTGAAACAATTTCAATTTTCTTAAATTTACCAAGTCTTGATTTGTGACCCAAGATATGATCTATCCTGGAGAACGTTCCATGAGCACTTGAGAAGAAAGTGTAATCTGTTGTTTTTGAATGGAATGTCCTATAAATATTAATTCAGTCCACCTTGTTTAATTTATCATTTAAAGCTTGTGTTTCCTTATTTATTTTCATGTTGGATGATCTGTCCATTGGTGAAAGTGGGGTGTTAAAGTCCTCTACAATGATTGTGCTACTGTCAATTTCCCCTTTTATGGCTGTTAGCATTTGCCTTATGTATTGATGTGCTCCTACTTTGGGTTCATAAATATATACAATTGTTATATCTTCTTTTTGGATTGATTCCTTGATCATTTTGTAGTGTCCTTCTTTGTCTCTTATAATAGTCTTTATTTTAGAGTCTATTTTGTCTGATACAAGAATTGCTCCTCCAGTTTTCTTTTGATTTCCATTTGCATGGAATATCCTTTTCCACCCCTTCACTTTGAGTCTGTATGTGTTCCTAGGTCTGAAGTGGGTCTCTTGTCGACAGCATATATATGGGTCTTGTTTTTGTGTCCATTCAGCCAGTCTATGTCTTTTGGTTGGAGCATTTAATCCATTTACATTTAAGGTAATTATCGATATGTATGTTCCTATTATCATTTTCTTAATTGTTTTGGGTTTGTTATTGTAGGTCTTTTCCTTCTCTTGTGTTTCCTGCCTAGAGAATTTCTTTTAGCATTTGTTGTAAATCTGGTTTGCTGGTGCTGAATTCTCTTAGCTTTTGGCTGTCTGTAAAGGTTTTAATTTTTCTGTCGAATCTGAATAAGATCCTTGCTCAGTAGAGTAATCTTGGTTGTAGGTTTTTCCCTTTCATCTCTTTACATTTAATTGTCTTAAAGTAAATTTCATTGGATAATTATTTAGACTTGAAAAACATCTATAGAGATTTGAGATTTATAAATCCCTTTGGATCTGTACTCCTACAAATTTTACTATTAGACTTTCAATGTTGCATTAGTGGGAGAAACCTTTTTTTGTTTTAATTCAGCTGTAACTCTCCAGGTTAATATTTAATACAGATTTCTGCATGAATTATTTTAAAAGCATCTAATATATGTCTTTATTAATTCTCTTTAATATTTTCTGGTCTTTAAAATCTGGTCTTCTGTGTGTCATATTTATCCTACTTTACTGTTTGATTTATAATCACTAGTGGAATCTCCCAGTTTTGAAATTCCTAATATTGTATTAATAAATTACTTTCTGGAAATATATTTCAAAACTGTCACCTCATATTTTGTTTAATATTAGGTATTGAAATATGAGTGAATAAGATCAATGAGTAAAGTGCACTAACACAAGAAGATTAAGGTAGGTGTACTTGAAACATTCTTAAAACACTGTATTATGCATGTCTATACAGTACTTTGATTAAATAATCTTTCCTCCTTTTCAGCTCATTGAACATTAAGAGTCAATTATCCTAAACACATATTCAGTCAGGTTTTTTTTTTTTAAAAAAAAAAGAAAAGATGTGACAAGATAGAATCACCGTCATGCCCCTCCATCCTGAGCTATAAGAATGTAATGATACTTTTAGTGTCTACCGCCCACCATCCAAACTCCTGACATTTCTTTCTAATTCCTTTTTTCCTAATTTGTCTAGCAAAAGGAAAACCAGTACCATATCCTAGTTTAAGTTCTTTCCAGTAAAGGCAACGTTTTATTTTATACCTAGTCCACTCAAAGCAGGTAGTAATGGACTTCACATTCCAGTTTGCTGTTGAAATTGAGAACTGAGGCCTCTGCATCCACCCCAACTGTCAGGACCTACATCCTTAAGATTTTACTTTTACTTCTTGCCCATGAAGACAAGACTGTAAATCAGTACAAAACTTAATTTTTTTTTCATAAACTTGCTGAAAAGTAATTTATCTGAACCATAAGCTCCTAAAACTGAGCAGATTTCTAAATTATCAAACAACTGTTAACTTAAGGTCACCTCAAGTTGCTTGCCTCTCTGTGTGCATCCCTCCTAGGCCATTACATCATGAAATGCACCCATTTTCGATCATACCCTCACACTGAAATACCTGTCTTAACAATTCACATCTAGATTTCCAGCCCTATACACAAACCCCCAACCCACCCCACCAATCTCTCCTTCTGGACCTACAAAGACTATCAAAATGTTGTTCTACCTGACTGCAATAGGTAATAAACTCAGCTTTGCATAACAGGTTATTCTGGGTGTTGATAGCTGACAAAATTCACCTCCCATGAATATCAATGTAAAGTCACCTTATTTTTTAATGTTATTATTGGTAATGTAATGATGCATTAATTTAGACATTTGTTTTTAATGTTTCAAAATTAAATCTATCCCTCTATCATCTATCTGTGGAGAGAATTTTCAAAAAGTGGAAAAAATCTTGGCAAATTGGTTGTTTGAAACATTTTAATACAAATATGATTTTTGTCTGAAAACGTATTTTTAACATATCTAAAATAAAAATTCTATAGCATCCATTTTTTAAAATTCACTCTCAAACTGAAAATATTAGAAAAAACAGTAAAACAAAATAATGAAATGATAATCACTGAAAATGTTCAAATAAATTTAGGAAGAATTTGTTAAATATCAAGTTAAGTTTTAATCATTATTTAAAGATATCAGTGGTAAATCTAGACTATGAGCTAATCATAGTTGAAAAACAGCAGGCCTTTACCCATCTCTCCTAAAACACTGCTCACAACTATATAGAAATTTTTCTCACTTTTTAAGGAACCCCAGGCTCCATATATTTACCTGAGAAAATTGAGGCCATCTGAAATGGCTTAGTTGTCCTTTTTGTCTACCTCAAAATCTCATTCCATGTACACTCTTCCATTCCCCCAGACTTCTGGAAAGAGCGATCTTTCTCTTTTGAAAGGCAAAAAAGCTGTTTTGTAGCCAAATCAGTATGCTCCGTGCTTTTAAATATCTTTGATTTCTGATATTTCTTAAATATCTACCTCTTGCCATTTACTTGTACTTTTCATGTTGTATATTTATTCTCTATATTAAAAAAAATAATAATAATCACCCTCATTCAGTTCTTTTGCTCTCTCCCAGGCTTTTGTCCATTCACAATAAGCCTCAGTAAACCTTTTGTACAAGGGGTTTCAGCCTTATCCTGTGTGTCCACCATACATGCAATTCTCCATATCTCCCTGAAGTACAGATGCAGTCCTCACTCTCCTGAAATAGCAAACTGCCAACATCAACACTGACCTGTGATAACCAAATCTAATGTGCTCTTTCTGCATGCTTAGTCCCCACCGCACTCAACTTTGCAGTCTGTGACAATTACAATGAACAGAAGGATTTTGAAATCTTTTCTTGCCTTTGAAGCATTACCTTGTCCTGGAATCCTTTCTTCAAAAATTTCTATACATTCTACTCATCCAATTGCTATCTAAACAAAAACATACTCCAAAGCTCAATTCTGAGCTTTTTTTTTTCCAGCTGCTATTCTCTAACTGGTTATTTCTACTCAGACCTACCTATATTGATTCTTTTTTTTTCTTTACTTTTTAAAAATTTATTTATTTATTTTTACAGTAGGTCATTGTTGGTTATCTATTTTAAATATAGCAGTGTGTACATGTCAATCCTAAGCTCCCTATCTATCCCTCCCCTACCCTCCCCCTGCCCTGGTAACCAGAGGTTCATTCTCTAAATGTCCACGGACAGATGAATGGATAAAGAAGATGTGGTACATACATACAATGGAATATTACTCAGCCATTAAACAGAATGAAATAATGCCATTTGCAGCTATATGGATGGACCTGGAGATGATCATACCAAGTGAAGTAAGTCAGACAAAGACAAATATCCTGTGATAATCACTTATAAGCAGAATCTTAAAAAAAATGATACAAATGAACTTATTTGCAAAACAGAACAAACTCACAGACTTAGAGAATGAACCTATATTGATTCTTAAATTTTTGAACCCTGACCTCTCCTGTATGCTGGTTTCATATTTCCAGTTCTATACTAGATGACATAAATGACTTGCAGATACATAAAACTCAGTAGACTAAAATTAAACTCATCATATTTTTGGCTACACCCTCCCTCAAAATTCTATATATATATATGCTTAAGTTCATTACATCTTCCTATCTCATTTCCTATATAGATGGAGATATATATATATATATACACATATATATATATATATATACATATATATAGATCTCCTATATAGAGGCTATAAAGCCTCTCACTTGGAAGATTGTTTTAGTTTTTTCAGTGTTCTCTATGCCTCTAGTTTATTCCCATCACATAGTCTAACACATCCTAAACAACACTTTGAATGCTCTCATTTGCTCTGAAAACAATCATAACACTCAGGTTACTCACTCCATGACTTCAACACGTATTTCCCTACTTATTATCTCCTGACACCCTATAAGAAGTTCTGATCATCTGTTGTTTACAGTTGTCCACACAACTCATACTTCACTCCCACTCTATTTTCCTTATGATGCCCAGTAACCAATGGCTAGGTCCTGTCCAGAATTTCCACGTTTCCCAAAGCATGGTTAGATTCCCGACACTTCTAAAGTCCTCACTCAGTATCTCTCTTTTCTGAGCTCTTCGACCAGTCATTAATATTTAATCATATGATTTCTTTCAAATAATTTTACTGTCTCTTTTTATTTAGTTTTCATGTGTTTGTTTTGGGTTTTCAATTACTTTAGAAATTCTAGAAGGCCCTATTTCTTGTTTCTTTCAGAACTGAAACAATCCACACCCACACATCCCACAATCTACATTAACATGAATTTACTATTCAAGTGTCTGTATTAATACGGCTTTAATATTTCAGAAAATTCTTGCTGGTAAGATGAGGTTGCAAATAACTTCATCCCTTTTTTTTTTTTTCAGTAACTTTCTGAAAACCCATTTATTTGAAAAATAGACTACTCAACTAATGCTCACTGAAGTAAACATCTCTTTCTCAGAACAATACATAACTCAGCCAAATGACTGTTTAATATTCAAGAGTCTCTCCCAAACCCTCCCCTCCCTAAATTCACCAATCCTCAACTTTTACAACTCAAATATCAACCAATCCTAATCAATACTACTTCTTGAAAGACCTGTCAAACCAGATCCCCCCCAAACCTCATAAACATCTTTCTTTCACCATTCCCTTTGGGTAATATGCTGCTTACTCTTGGTGAAGAAACTGATCTTCTTTACGAAGGTAAGCAACAAATTCAGCTGTGCTTCATCATGTTTAACAGGTTATCTTGGTGGTAATTTGGGGGAACTAGTATTCAGTTTATAACTTCTATAGTACACAATATGGCACCTATCCCATTGAAAGACCTCAACAAATATTTTTCTCTGGTACAAGATTAAGTCTTTTCACTACATTTATCAATTATATTTTATTTTTCCACGTATAACTTTATTTAGAAATGCATTTAGCACTATTGACAAAGACTCCCTTCTTGACCAAAATTTAGGCGGGCACCTCTGACCCCTATTCTTCACTAGACCTTGACTGTTCATTGCTAGCAAGAATCCTGCTAAGTCAGCTTAGTGACTACCCTTGATATGTCCTCTTAGAAATTTTCCATGTACTCTGCCTCACACTTTGCTTCTTGGCTATAAATCCCTAGGTATCTTTGCTGTATTTAGAGTTCAGTTTAGTTGTCTTCCCTCTATGGCAATAGTCTACCCTCTATTGTAATAGTCTTGAATGAGGTCTTCCTTACTATTTTAACACGTGGCAAAATAATTTTTCTTTAACCCAACCTTACAAACCTAAGTTTAGGTGCACCAAATTTGGCCCACAGTCATGTTTATTCATTTATTCATTTACATATTGTAGCTGCTTTTGCACTACAATGGCAGATTTTAGTAGCTGCAGCACAGAGTATATAGCTCATAAAACGTAAAACGTTTACTCTCTGATCCTTTAAAGAAAAATCTCCTGACTTCTGTGTTGGTTGTTTGCTTCATTCAAAGATCATATTTTTTACTTACCATATTTAGAAATGTTAGTTTAGTCACCAATCACTGCAATGTCACTAGAAGAATTACTTTTGGATCCCCAAAATATCTATTTACTTGAAAGAATTTTTGCTTTCCAATCTGGCATGAGAGATATATTTACCTTAAAATGATTTGCTTTCCTGGTAAATATTTAGGATAAAGATAGATGTACAAAATAAATTCATTTTTCTAAAAAATAACCAGAATAAAGGCCATCTTCATTTAAAAGTTGTCATAATTCTAAGTAATGATCATTAATTCATATGGAAATGTCAATCCTATGAATGGAGCTTCCAGTGGTAAACAGCCCTTTCCACTTGATGGTCACTCAACTAAATGATGTTTTTTTGATCTGTAGCTAAAATGTGAATAGCAGCAGGTTTCATAGGACCATTTCATTCTTTAGATTATTTGCAAAAAATCACATAAGAGAAAAATTAAACACCACTCTCTAGAATTTCAAATACCTCTACCACCAGAAGATTTGTTCGCACAGCAGTAAGATAAATACCACTTGTAACTGGTTCTTAACTTTCTTCAGTTAAAACCATCAGAAATCACTAGGGCTTTACCAAAGCTTTCTTAACTCCAGACTCATATACTCAACTATCTCTGCTTGAGTGGTCCAGTCTACTGTAGTCAGCAGGCAAAAAGAAGACAAACAGATTCATGCCTTCTCTTCACTGAGCAGCTCATGTGAAATGAACATAAATGTTGGTTGTGTTTCTATGATCTTAAAAGTCTAGAAGTCTACATGGCAGTGACACATACAAAGAACAGATCTTATTTTAAGGTAACATGTAAACTGCAAAATATAAGGAAAAAAATAAGAGTCTAGGCAAATATCTAAATCACTCCTCTCTTGTCTAATTTTGTTTTTGTTTTAGCCACTAACTTGTCTCCATGTTTCCTTATTCTGGAAAGATTAATCTGGGCTGATCTCAGCTTCCAAATGAAGATTTGGAGGATGGGCAGGTCACCAGCAATCCTATGCAAGGTAAGTGTTTTCTTATTATGCAGTTCCATTCCTGTAAGGCACCTCACTATATGAGAAGGTACCATCTGGCCCTCACCACAAACTCTCTTTGCCTCTGATCCAAAGGCTTCATGTTTATATATATATATGTGTATATATATATATATATATATATATATATATATATATATATACACACATATATATATACAAGGAGAGTAAAATCCTAGATCATTCACAGTTACTCATTTACAAGTTATCCTTCCTCAATTCTAAACACCTCCCCTTTTTCTCTCAAGGTTTTAATTTCAGAATTAATTTCTACATCATTAATAACACGGTCTCAAATTGCATAGTGACATTTCATTAACTTAATCATAAATCAAATAATCTTGCACCAAACTTGTAAATTAGAGACTCAAAATTAACATTAACTCTACACATCCAATTTGTGCTTTAATCTTGCAACACTGACTGCCATTTAAAGTTCTGAAATCCACTATTTAGCTATCTATCTGTTATCTATCTATAATATATAAATAGTATTTTTTATATATATATATATAATATAATTAACTATCTATAATACTTATATCTGTGCAGATTTAGCTACTTGGATCCTTTCTGGCCAGTCCATACACTTTAGTCAATTTCCATTAACAATTGACATTGTTCCACTGACAAACATGTTTACTCTCCAATATATTTGATAAGGCTATTCCTTCTCATCAAGACGCAATGTCTTGAAATTGGTCTTCCAGTTGAATGGAGAGATGAATCTGTTACCTTTCCCTATCTAGTGCCAGTTTATCTTAGGCAGATTCTCATCCTATGAAAATGTTTTTCTCGTCATGTTTAATATTAGAACATTCAAGATAACAAAAGAAAAAGACGTATATTATCAAAGGCAGTAACTTTTGTTTCTTTTCTGATTTTAAAGTAATATATGTGCAACACAGAAAATTTGTATAATGCCAACATACCAAGGAAAAATAACTATGAAAATTTTAATGTGTTTCCTTACAAACATGCAGTTGAGATCTCAAAGTACATCATGTTTTGTATCCCTTTTGCTTCTCTTAAAATTATAAATTAGTGGGCTTCCCTGGTGGCGCAGCAGTTGAGAGTCCGTCTGCCGATGCAGGGGACACGGGTTCGTGCCCCAGTCTAGGAGGATCCCGTGTGCCGCAGAGCGGCTGGGCCCATGAGCCATGGCCGCTGAGCCTGCACGTCCGGAACCTGTGCTCCGCAACGGGAGAGGCCACAGCAGTGAGAGGCCCGTGTACCGCAAAAAAAAAAAAAATAGAATAAAGTAAATGTAGATATTTTAGTCCTGAACATAGTTTTACAAAGTAGCACTGAAGAATTTTTTTGTTGTACAACTAATTCATACATCTAAACAACAGATGCTGTGACTTTTCAAGTGCATAATGGCATACCTTTATCAATTTCTTCATTTTCAATTAAATCTCTAGAGATTAAAATTGATCACTGCACTCCAAGTAGTATATAACTGAACCATAAGGTAAGACTTAATTGAATAGGAAATTGACTTAGTTGAATGAAATGGAAGTATTGCATTGATTTAAAAAGAAAAAATATTGAAATAAGTGACAAAAGTACTGCTTAAAAATTCACATACTGAAAGACAATCAGACGCTGGGGATTATAACAGAAATATAAAATATATTAAAACACTTATAGGATATTTACCAATATAAGAAAACTCTAGTTAGTTCTATGGCTAAGTTTAGTGTACAGAGGCAATAACTTTGGGCAATAATTTTGGGTTTTGAGTTTGGATCACTTCTCAAGCATATTTAGTTTTGTTTTTTTCTTTTTTAAACACTGTTAAAGTTCATTAGAAAAACTCAGCTGATTAAAGAAAAATGCTGATGAGTCCAAGTTGTATAATGAACCTAATCATATTCTGTCATATGCTTAAGATGAAATTTATCTAACTGTAAACAGCTATTATACTAATTCATGCTGTTAGGAGAAGATTGATCAAATAAGAACACATGGATAAGTTGTTACTATTTTATATATAAGGGTAGGAATTGGGAGAAAAGTAAAGGATTATTTCTGTTTCAAGTATTGGAAGACCTGACCCAAACGGATTTAAGTCTAAAATGTATTTTATTGTATGTCTGGCTTCAAGGTACCAGTTGATGCCAGGGCTCAAATGTCATCAGGCCAAGTGTACTATCTTATAGTTTTCTTTCAGATGGCTCTATTCAGACAGGCTTTCCCTTCATGATCCAAATATCACGAAAACCTCATGGCCTCTCACTTTCAAGCCCAACAGGAAAAATTAAGATTCTTTTTCTAGGATACTCAATCAGAGTTTCGCTGCTGTCTCTGGTCCTGATTGGGCCAGGTAAACATTCTTGCCCTGCGTGTTAGGCGTATGTGATGTACTAACAGGCACAGGACTAAATCTCATGTCCACTCCTGCTGAGTGTTGGGTATGCGTTGATTTTAAAAAAAGAAATCATTCTGTGGATGCCAGAAAAAGGTCAAGTTTGGATAAGTGAAATAGGTAACAGATCTATTATACAGTGTATGTGCATTAATGAAGACTGATTTTATTTATGAAGGGTGTTATTTACAACAAAAACAATGCCTCTCCAAACTTACCATAAACTGGCATTTTATCATGCAGGAAAGTGCAGCACAATTGATTATGTGTGTGTGTGTGTGTGTAATGGGTACTTTGTAGCAGAAGAATGGGTCCATAAAAGGAAATCTATTTCAGTAATTGTTAAAATTCTGAGGAAACTTTCCAGGTTTTTTGGGGCCTTGCCATATTCCTAAGTCACACTTCCCTTAGAGAAAAATGATTTTGCCTGAAAGCATAAGACTTTCTGTGGCCCACTGGGGAAGCGTGCCAGGAGGAATGTGTGGGTTTGCCAGGATGTGTAGTCAGAGATTCATTCTCCTGAGAGGGGAGAAAACATGTGGGCAACAGATCAATCTGATACTGCTGAGGAGATGCACATGTATGTCCTGGAAGAATCACAAATCTCCATCAAAGTTTCAACTCTCCTGTCGAGTTGTTAAGAGAGACCAGATGTGCCAAGGAATGGACTGAAATTACAAATGAGTCTTGCCAATAAGGATAAACTCTAAACATACGATTTAAAATCAGTTAGTGGTACCACAGCGTTGCAGTGGAAAGGATGCTTTTTATTACTGTGATTCTTTTCCTCAAACCACTGATCTCAACCCCAACTCTGATCAACCAAATCTTGAAAATAAACATCATGGATAAGTTCAAAGTCCGTCCCTCCACCATGATTCCTTTTCAAGTATATAATTTATATAAATATATAAAATACACATATATATTGTATATTTATAGTACATGTATGTATATAAGTATACATAGTGTAATATATATTATATAGTACAATATATAAATATATATAGTGTAATATATATTACACAGTATAATACTATGTTATATATATATACACACACTGACACACATATATATGGAGTATGTTTTAGAGATTTAGGATAAAACCTGACTCTTCTTATTCCTAAGCATTTAATTTTGGGTCTGGTTACATTAGCTATCTGTAATTTACTCTTCTAATTTGAAATAAGAAAAAACTATGTCCCAATTAAGTTGTTTGAATATAAAACACTCCAATGTATGCCAACAAATGCAATATCTTATACAGCGTATGTGCCCAATGAGTGATCCTGGCTTTGTTGATGATGGAGGTAGCAAAGCTGATTATGATGATTTTTTTTTTTTTTTGCGGTACGAGGGCCTCTCACTGTTGTGGCCTCTCCCGTTGCGGAGCACAAGCTTCGGACGCGCAGGCTCAGTGGCCATGGCTCACGGGCCCAGCCGCTCCACGGCATGTGGGATCTTCCCGGACCGGGGCATGAACCCGTGTACCCTGCATCGGCAGGCGGACTCTCAACCACTGCGCCACCAGGGAAGCCCTGATTATGATGATTTAACTAGCATTTTAAAAAATAATTCTCCACTCAACCTATATTCCATCCTTATCAGATATCGTCATTAATCATTAAAAAGTGCACATACTCTTTCTAAAAGGAAATATTCAAATTTCCTTATTTACCACATTACTTAGAATAGAACCGAGTATATAGTTGGTGTTTATGTGTCTCATTGAATTAATTTCTAAATCTTTCCATTTTGTGCATTGTAAAATCACCATATACATTTGATGATAACTAGGCAAGAAGAATAGAAGGAAGTTCCAAGGGTTAATATTCACTCAATAATATAAGAAATAAAATAATATTAAGATCTAAAGCCAATGATAAATGATAAAGGAAAGCAACTCAATATCATAAACTAATAAATAGATTTAAAAATGTGATATACTTATACAGCAGAACATTATTTGTCAATAAAGGAGCTGATGATACATGCTACAAGAGGGATGAAGCTTGGAAACAATCGAAGTGAAAAAAGCAAATCTAAAAGAGCCACATGTTATATAATTCAATGTATAGGAAATGTCCAAGTAGGAAAATGCATAGAAATAGAAAGTAGATTAGTGGTTGTCAGGGGAGAAGGGGAAAGGGAAAGGGGAAATGACTGCTAATGAGTATGGGGAGGGCAGTGAAAATATTTTGGAAATAGATAGGGGCGATGGTTGGACAATTCTATGAATATATTAAAAAACAATGAATTGTATACTTTAAAGGGGTGCATTTTATGGTACATGAATTTTATCTGAATAAAGTTCTTATTAAAAGATAAATAAATCAAAAAATGGAAAGACCAAAGAAGAGATGGCTGAGATGCCAAAAGTTTAAAATATACATTTTTAGATTTATTTTGGCTTTAAAAACAAAACTGTTGGTAGAATATAAAAAATATATATACGTGATATTTATGTGGTATTTGTTCCCACTATTTGAAATAATGCTAAATTTTTCAACATCTTTGAAACAAAAATGGTTTGTTTCTGCATTATGGTTGCTACCTATAATTCATCTTCTCCTTTACTTTGAACCTTCTCATCCTCACTTCTGTTAATGCAGGGATCTACACACAGTAGATCGTGAGTAAACTATGAATATTTAACATTAGTCATACAGATATATGAGTACCTAATTGCTTTATCAGTAATTTTCACAGATTGTTTCTATAAAAGGAGTCCTAAAAATAATGTTGACAATCTAATTGGCTCTAAAATATTTTGAAGAGCTGGAAGGAACCAAGGAGGTCACCTTGTCTAATCCCTTCATTTTCTCAAAAATAAAGCCACAGGAAGTTAGGTGAAAACACTGAGAAATCAGCAATTAAATTCCTGGATGAGGATTCCAAATCCAGTCCAATTTCTGCAACATTGGCTGTCTGTCAACTAATAACTGATGTTTATACTGGTTCCTTAAGCTGACCCTCCAGTCTGTGTATTCTTTTCTTTCCACTCAGCCTCAAGGCTTCAAGAACCTCCTTTATGAAGCTAGGAGAGTGACTACTAAGTCATAAATAGTCAAGGGTGAGCAATACCTTAGTTATGCTGTGGCATAAGGCATCTTCCCTACTACTGTTTCCAAGATGGCCTCAGTTACTCTGTTGAGGGAGCCACAAGGGTAATAGTGCGCCATCTGCTGCTTGGGGTAAGCGCACTGATGATAGAATTACTATGGGAATATGTGTATCATGAAGAGCCTTTTGGACAAATATTTCCACATTTTAATTTCCACATTTTATCTTCTAACACTCACACAATCAATAGTTCACATTTCTCATCTTACTAAAGAAACTCTTTTGAGTTTTCTTAAATTCTCTATTCCTTGCCATTGCTCCAAAGATGATTTTTTTAATACTCCACATCATTCAAACCACCTGTTTGCACAGATGGTAGCTTGCTTGCTTACTTTTATACAAGAGCTAAAGATCTAGGCCTGACAAAACACAAGAGTTAACTGTCACTTTGCTTTGTTTCTCCAAGTTTAAAGTGACTTAAAGAATCAGCGAGAACAGATGTCTCTCCTTAAGCATTTTATTTCACCTTTTTTGTCTCCCATGATCTTTTAGAAAACATAATATACCTTGCATGTTTCTGCTTCAAAATGATGAACCTTCCTGTCCCTCTTTCTAATATGACACTATAGACATCACTAAGCAGATAAGAGCCACATCTGTAAATCCTACCCCATTTCACCCTCATAACATTTGCTCTAGGGCACAGCTGGAAGCAAAAATACGACAAACTAGTATGCAATTTGTTTACAGATGAGATATAATATAGAAAACACGCACTATTTTTTGTCCTTATCAAGTATTCTGATAAACAATTAACAAAATAATAAACACAATTTTTCAATATATTGTTAGAATAATCAAACAACTACTTAAGTGTTTACCATGTTCCTTGGAAATATAAAGGGGAGAAAATGGCAACTAAAATTTAGTCAGTAAAATAAAATAAAGTTATGTGGCATATTAAAAAACGATATTTATTAACTTTCATAATAAGAAAGGAGTTTTATTAGGCATTTATACTTATTTAATTCTCACAGTAATGGCTCTTGTTACATTAGAGAAAATTGAGCCTCAGGGAACTTAGTTAACGGGACTAACATTAGACGATTAAGAGAATGGTGGGGTCAGAATTCTGATGGGGGACAGATTTTAAGTACAATTTGTCAATGAGTGTTGAAACAGCTGCTCCAGAAGATGCTACTACCTGATCTCTAACCCCTTCCGCACACAACCCGCCCAGTGCTGGCTGGTGTCCTGAACACAGACGCAGGAGTTGAAGGGGTAACTCCTGAAAGCCCTTGCAATGTCTCATTATGGGAAGTAACTGAGACCTGAACATGGCAAAATCAGGAGCAGATACCTCCATATCTGTTCTGTAGGGTGCTTCTCTCAGCTTTATCAGTGTCAGCTATCAGAATCTGGTCAGAAACCAAGGGAGCGTCTGGCTAACAGTGGAGCTAGTCCCAGCTTGACTGGTGCAGGCAGACCCACCTCTGAAGCTCAGCAAGGATGGAGTGGTAACCTCTAAAGGGTCGAAAGGACCATGATAATGGAGGAAGCTTAACCGAGCCCTCCTACTATTACACGAGACCCCATGTCATCATATCAAAGATTAATACATGTGTGTCTTTACTTAAAAAGTAATTATGTTCTTTTTTCAATTTTTTATTATGTTAAAATACTCATAAAATTTACCATCTTATAAGTGTACAGTCAGAAGTATTAAGTACCTTTATATCAGTATGCAATCATTACCATTATCCATCTCCAGAACCCTTTTTTCATCTTGCAAAACTGAAATTCTATATCCATTAAGCAGTAACTCACTAATCCCTCTTCCTTCAGTCCCTGGAAATCACCATTCTACTTTCTGTCTCTATGATTTCTGCTACTCATATAAGGGGGATCGTACAGTATTGGTCTTTTTGTGACTGGTTTATTTTACTTAGCATAATGACTTCAGGATTCATTCAAGTTCTAGCTAATGCCAGAGTCTCCTTCCTTTTTAGATAAATAGTACTTCATTGCATGTACATAGCATTCATCGGTGGGAACTTGAAATGTTTCCATGTTTTAGCAATTGTGAATAATACTGCTATGAACACAGATGCACAAATATCTTTTAAAGACTCTGCTTGCAATTTTTTTGGTGATATACCCAGAAGCGGAATTTCTGGATCATATGGTAATTCTATGTTTAATTTTTTTTTTTTTTTTTTTTTTTTTTTGCGGTACGCGGGCCTCTCACTGTTGTGGCCTCTCCCGTTGCGGAGCACAAGCTTCGGACGCGCAGGCTCAGTGGCCATGGCTCACGGGCCCAGCCGCTCCACGGCATGTGGGATCTTCCCGGACCGGGGCATGAACCCGTGTACCCTGCATCGGCAGGCGGACTCTCAACCACTAAGCCACCAGGGAAGCCCCCTATGTTTAATTTTTAAAGGAACCCCCATATTGTTTTCCACAGTGACTGTACAATTTCACATTCCCACCAGTAGTGCACAAGGATTCCAATTTCTACACATCTTTGCCAACTCTCATTATTTTCTGAGTTTGTTCGCTTGCTTGTTTTGCTTTGTACAGAAACCACACTAATGCATATGAGATGATATCGCATCGTGGTTTTGACTTGCATGTCCACGTCCTTAGTGTTTAGTGGTTTTGTGCATCTTTTCATATGCTTATTGACAATTAGTATACCTTAGAAAAGTGTCTACTCAAGTTCTTTGCCCATTTTTGAATCCGGTTGTTTGGTGTTTTTGTGCTTGAGTCTTAGGAGTTCTTTAAATATTCTGGATATCCCTTATCAGATACATGATTTTCAAATATTTTCTCCAATTCTGTGGGCTACCTTTTACTCGGTTGATAGTGTCTTTTGGTGTACATTTAAAAAAATTTTTCATGAAGCCCAATTTGTCTATTTTTCCTTTTGTTCATCTGTGATTTTGGTGTCATACACAAAAAATCATTGTCAAATCCAATGTTGTGAAGATTTTGTACTATGTTTTCTTCTAAGATTTTTATAGCGTTAAGTTTTCAATTTAGGTCATGGTTCCATTCTGAGTTATGAACTAGGTAAACATATACATTTACCTAACACCATATACAATTTTTGTATATGGTGTTAAGTAAATGTCTGATTTCGATATTTTGCATGTTGATATCCAGTTTTACCAGCATCATTTGTCAAAAACATTGTCCTTTCTCCAATGAATATTTCCGCACTCTTGCCAAAAATCATTTGATCGTACATGTTAAGGTTTATTTATGGATTCTCTATTCTATTCCATTGTTATATATGTCTTTCTTTATGCCAGTACTACACTGTTTTGATTACTGTAGCTTTGTAGTTAAGTTTTGAAATCAGGAAATTTGAGTCCTCCAAATTTGTTCCCTTGTCCTGGACTCTTTTGGCTATTCATGGTCCCTTTTGATTCCGTATGAAATTTAGAATGTTTTTTTCTCTTCTGCAAAAAAACATTGCTGGGATTTTAGTAAGGATTTCATTGACTCTGTAGATCACTTTGAATAGTACTTACATCTTAATAAGTCTTCCAATCCATAAATATGGTATATCTTTCCATTTATTCATATTTTCTTTAAGGATACATGCTATTTCTTCTTTATTAAAGTTTGGTAGAATTGACCATTGAAGCATTTAGATCCAGGGCTTTTCTTTGTTAGGAGATTTTTGATTACTGGTTCAATCTTCTTACTAGTTATAGCTCTATTCATATTTTTAATTTCTTCATCATTTATTAATGGTAGGCTTTATGTTTCTAGGAATTTGTACATTTCATCTAGGTTATCCAATTTGTTGATGTACACTAGTTCATAGTACTCTCTTAAATCCTTTTTTATTTCTGTAGAACCACTAGTAATGTCCCCACTTTCATTTTGATTTTAGTGATTTGAATATTTTCTCTATCTTTCTATTTCTTTCTAAATAGTCCATCTATTTAAAGGTTGGCATGGCATGAGGGATCTTGTTTCCCCAACCAGGGATCGAACCCGTGCCCCCTGCAGTGGAAGCACAAAGTCTTAACTGCTGGACCTCCAGGGAAATCCCTAAAACTTTGTCCATTTTGTTGATCTTTTTGAAGAATAAACTTTTGGTTTCACTGGGGTTTTTTCTATTATTTATTTTGTTTTTCTCTGCTCTTTTATGATTTCCTTCCTTCTTCTAGCTTTGGGTTTAGTTTTTTCTTCTTTATCTAGTTCATTAAGCTATAAAATTAGGTTGTTGATCTGAAAGCTTTCTTTTTTTCTTAATGTAACTGCTGATATTTATAAACTTCTCCCCTAGCACTGCTTTCACTGCATCCAATATATTTAGAGGCATGCTGTGTTCTCATTTTCATTTATATCTAAGTATATTTCACTTTCCCTTGTGATTTCTGCCTTGATCCATTAATTTTTAAACAGTGTGTTGTCTCATTTCCACAAATTTGTGAATTTTCCAGTGTTTCTTCTGTTATTGATTTTTAACTTTATCCCATTGTGATCAGAGAAGATATTTTGTATGATATCTACATTTTAAAATCCACTGAAACTTAATTTGTGACCTAACAAATTTACTTTTTTTCTCTTTGAATAGACTATACTTTTTAAGCCTTTTTAGTTTTTGTTGAAAATTGTTCATTTAAATGTAGTAGTGTGGTAACTCTGGAAACCAGATTCTCCTCCTTCCTCAGGGTTTTCTGTTTTTTTTATTTTTTATTTTTTGTTTTTGATTGCTATATGTTGTTTCTGTGCTGAAGATCACTGAGGTGTAAGCTTAGGGTTTTTTCAGGTCTTTTTTGATCCTGTGCTTTTCCCTAGGCATTTCTAATTGCCCTATATATATGCAGTTGATTTTAAATATATCAGTCTTCAATGTTTGGCTCCCGAAAGGAGAAAAAGAATAAAAAGAGGGAGGGGGCAGGGGTGGAAGGTGCTGGCCCTTTAAATATCACTAGAAGTCACTTCGGCCAAAAGGAGAGGACCTTACAACAGTGGGGTAGGTATAACAACAATGACCACCACCTCTTTCTCTGAACCTCTGTGATCAGAAGCAACAATCAGCAAATAGAACAATGATCTCCAAAGGAAGACAGGGTGCCTTTTGTCCACTCTAGCTCCTGCAAGGTTCTCCTGTAACATGTGCACTGCCTCCTTTCCCAGGTTGAGGTGTGAAGGAAGGGTAACTGGTACTGTACTAAGAGTTGAAATTGACTGTTATCTGCAATTTGCTATCCAAACCCTCCCCGTGGAAGTTACAAACCTTCAACAGACTCCAGAGTTTCAAAAGAGTTATATCAGACAGATTCTGCCAGTACAACTGTTGTCTAGTTAGGGAGATAAATTCCTACCTAGACCCATCTTTGAAGAATCCTTCCCCTGTATTTATGACTTAAATGGTAACACAACTTACTTTAGAAATTAATGAAAATATTAAAAAAGAAATTAAAATTCTATGAGTTCTTGTGATAGTTCACTTTATGTGTCACCTTGACTGGGCAAAGGGATTCCCAAATAGGGGGTAGAACATTTTTTCTTGGTGTGTCTGTGAGGATGTTTCTGAAAGAGATTAGCATTTGAGAAAGACTGAGTAAAGAAGCTCACCAATGTAGGTGGGTAGTATCCATTCAAATGAGGGTCTGAATATAACAAAAAGGCAAGAGAAGAGTGAATTTGCTCTTTTTGCTTGAGTTGGGGCAACTCTTTTCCTACCCTCAGACATCAGTGGTCCTGTGGCACTTTGGACTCAGACTGAATGAAACCCATTAGTTTTCCTGGTTCTCCAGCTTGCAGATGAAAGACTGTGGGCCTTCTTGACTTCCATCACTGTATGAGCCAATTTCTATAATAAACTAACCTCCCTCTCTCTCTTTCTCTCTCCCTCCCCCTCCTTCCCTCCCTCCCTCTCTCTCCTTCTCCCTCTAGATAGCTACATAGATAGACAGATAATAGATAGATAGATAGATAGATAGGAAGAAAATTGGTCTTGTATCTCTAGAAAACCCTGACAAAGATAATACAATTAGCTTTATCTTTTTATATTAAGCATTTTAAATCAGACTGGATGAACTTTTGTACACCAATTTTAACCCTAATGATAGAAAAGGTTATGCTAGATTCTTTCATATTATTTTACATTTTTTAATGGCTGCAAAATATTTCTTTATGCAACATGCATTGAATTATTAAATTTTTATTTCTGTACTGTTGATGATGACATTTCTTTGCAGTAGCAGAAATAGATTCTGAAACTTCATTAAATGTTGTATATCATCAAGATTTCCACCTTCAGATTGTTACCCAAGATTTTGCAGAAGTAGAATTTCATAGTATTTGTATTTCTTTTGCATAATTTTTGATTGTTTATAAGTTTAATGTTTGTATTTTAACTGTCATGTTTAAATTTCTTAAAAGTAATACACATTTTTAATGTAGTATTAATAAACTGGAGGTGGAAGGAGTTGCCTGGACCCCTTTCTCTGTAGGACAGATAGAGTTTTTTTAGAGGTATATATCACAACGTGTATATCTTTTGAATAGAAAAGGACAAAGAAATGTTATATTTATCTACAGATAAATCCAATTCCCTTTTATTGAGGGCCCTAGCTCAACTCCTGGCACAGTGCTAGAAAGCTTTCTTGCTTTTAAGCCTCCTTGCTGGCTGGGAAAAGCACCTGTGGCCCTCAGGTTGGCCCTCTCCCAGCATTTCCCAAAGTGCCACAATTACCACTTTTCAAACACTCATCAGAATTCCCATCAGATTCCCTCAGAATAAGAGATCTCCTCCAAATGTTACTAAATGAAACCAATTCACATAAAGATTAAAAGATATGCTGTATTTCAAAATATGCTTCAAAGACTCTAACACAAATTTCACTAAAACTGATCCATCAGCAAAAAGTTATGATTGTTAAACAAAGCTAAACATATTTGACTGTTTACATTTACTGTAGCGATATTCAGATATTTTACTATGATGAAATATTTCACAAAACGTCAATTGTGATTATTTACACCATATTTTTTCTTTTTTTCTAGTAATAGTGGGATATATTAACATTTTATAAAAATGATGGTGCACTACTCTTGGGGCATATTGTAAACTATAATTTGTATTTATTGAAAGAGGTGTGGTATCTCCTTGAAGACACTCCATATTTAATAACTATACTTGTATAAACCAAATTAAACAATTACTAATGTGAGGGGTCACTATGTTCAAAGGTCATGGTTGAGATATTGCTGTTTCTTATGCTTCCAGAATCTCTGTGGTTGAATTCCTAAGAAGAAATTCCATGGAATTCCATGTGGTCTCTGGTGCCTTATTTTTATTTATTTATTTTTTTTTTGCGGTACGCGGGCCTCTCACTGTTGTGGCCTCTCCCGTTGTGGAGCACAGGCTCCGGACGCGCAGGCTCAGCGGCCATGGCTCACGGGCCTAGCCGCTCCGCGGCATGTGGGATCTTCCCAGACCGGGGCACGAACCCGTGTCCCCTGCATCGGCAGGTGGACTCTCAACCACTGCGCCACCAGGGAAGCCCTCTGGTGCCTTTTTTTAATTCCTGCCTCCGTGGCTTGAACACATTAAAGTCTGGCTGAGAGGCAAGAGGATACATATGGCTTCTCACCCTCTTCTCTTTTATATAAAATATTTGCTTTAGTTTTTAGAGCAGCATGGTGTTAAAATTTAGATTTTTAAGGAAAGGAAAGTTTTCACTTAAACTTTGAAAGAAATCTAAATGCCCTATTACAATTGAAGAAAGAATTTCACTTTTGTGGTTATGGACATTCAGTGAATAATAGAGTAGTGTGTGTTTATAATTAATAGTTCCTTGTATAATGATGTACCTGATGTTACAAAATATAAAGAATGCTGGATAATGACGGGATTTAGCCATTCCTGGGTTTAAGAACGTAGTATCATTTCAAATCACCCTGAATATCAATTCTACTCCTAACAAAAATTTCTACCCCAATAAACACATCCAAAAGTTCCGGGTTCTTACTGAGCCTGTAGCCCATCAGTAGGATGCTCTCTCTCTTTCATCCATGATAGTTTTATGACACAGTCAGTGATAGGCCAACCTCTAAACATTGCTAGTTAATACTCATACACACACACACACACACACACACACACACACACACACACACACACACACAGCTGCAGTCCTGTATATAAAATATCACAAGAAAATGACCATTTTCCTATCTCACAAAAAGAAACGGTACCCTAAAACAGCATTAAATAGTTAATTCAGCTTGATAAAATCTTCACAATCTAACTAAACATAAAGTTAACTGATTTCTAGAGTGTTGCATAAAACTGCACTCTTTATGCTCCTACAATATTCTCCATGGCAGTTAGCCAGAGAGAACGTTTGGAAGACTGAAAACTCATCCTGGAGCTACTGAAGTTTATTCTTGCCCATTCTGAAAAATAGGCTGATATTGATAATTGTTATAAAAAGTTTACCCCATGAGCCTCATAGGCTGCCAAGAATGTAATTGAGCTGAAATGGAAGGCTGGTATTAAGCTTGCATCTGGTTCTGAGTCAAGGAGCCCTCACTCTTTGACTAGCATCAAGGGAAGCTTCTTTCATTTGAGGAGAACAATTTGACTATAGTGGAGTTCATTTTGAGAAATTGTCCCAGCTTGTCCAAACTGATGGCAAGTTGGATCGGATTTCAAATAAATAAATAAATACCTGTAGGAATTGATGTTACTACCCCTGGCTCAAAAAAATCAGATTAGAAAGTATTTATTAGGTATCTACAATGCATGAGGCATGATTCCACTCATGATTTTACCAAACATGATGATACAATGTTAATTCTGACCCCCTTTTTCACTAAAAAAATGTAACAAAACACAGTGTTCTATAATAATAAAAAAAATTGTGACACTTTTAGACCATGTTTTCATTTATTATTTTATAATATGATTTTAGTGAAATTCAGCATTTACATACGTTCTTAAAATGGAACCTTACATATATCCTGTTGTCCTGAAAGATACAACTGTCTTCCTGGATGTCGTCTCAATTTTCTCTCATGATCTGCTCAAGAGTGGCAAATGTATGCATTTGGTCATTTATTTTGAATCTCTTGAAATTTCAACTTAACAATGTACTTCAGCAACAAAATTCAATAAATATTCATTAAGTTTGTACTATGTATCAGGAAATACCTATTCTATGTGCTAGAGATACAAAACATCCTCACTCATTAAGGAGTTCAGAGTTCAATGGGAGATACAGGCAAATAAAACTATTTCCATACAAAGAGAAGTACAGTACTGTGATTAAGAGTAAAGACTTGGGTTATCAACTGAGGGTAGAAATTAACCACATGTACTTTAAAACACTAGCCCAAACTGAGATATCCTGTAAGTATAAAATACACACTGCATTTTGAAGACCTCGTATCAAAAGTATAAAATACCTCATTTTTAACACTAATTTTTAATACTGTACTGATTATGCTTGAAATGTTATTTGGGATATATTGTATTAAACAAAATGTATTAACACAGTTAATTTCACCAGTTACTTTTTCAATGTATTCTTTAGAAAATTTATGAATTACGTCACATTTGTAACTCAGATTTCTATTGGACAGCGCTGGTTTGTATAGTGATGCTACTAGACCTTTTGTCTTCAAAACTCATTCTGTCACTTACTAGCTGTAAGACCTTAGGCAAGTACTAGTTTGTTTTTTGCTTCAGTTTCCTCATGTATAAGAAGAGGTTGATAACAATTATAGTTGTTTACTCAATAGGGTTGTTGGAATAGTAAGTGAATCAAAACATCTAAAAGGTGACTATTATTAAATATGTAAGCATTAAGTAGGCACATAGAAAGAGTACCTATCTCAGGCCAGAAGAAGTAAACTCAGAGAACTCCAAAAAAAAAAATAATAATAATAATGATTTCACTAAACCTTCAAAGAATGTCAGAAAGCTACCCCATTGTAATAGGAGGATAAGAATATTTCCAAGAATAGGGACAATATAAATAAAGTCATAAAACTTGAAAGAACCAAGGTCCATTCCAGGAACTGAAAGTGGCTTTCAATGGGTAGGACTGCAAACCTCTTCGAAGCAATGGTGGGAAGAGAGACTGAAGAGGTGAGAAAAGCCAGGTCACTACACTGCCCAATACTATTTTAAAGAATTTATGAAATTAGGAATCCCCTCTATAAAATTAACCATATTGTTTTAGGAGAGTCAAAGGAGATACACAAAGAGAAGAAATGAAATGGGAATAAGTGATGTCATGAAGGAGATTACTAAGATATTAATAAAAGAATTTCTGAGTAGTAAGGCATATTACTTCCCCATTCTAACCCTTAAGGCAGGATGCTTTTGATAGCTATCCAGTTATCCTTTTCTACTAATTGAGCCTATTAAACCAATAAGCCACTAAAACTTGTACTCATTTAATACACTCACTGTAAGCTAGGTTATGAAAATAAGTTTTGGATTTTGTAAATTGGGAATGCCCACCAATAAACATTAATGCTCAGATTCTATTATGGTAATGGATAGACACCAACACTCATAGGTTCTTTATAACTTATAAGGACAAAACAGAGTCGAGATCTACCTCCCAGGTGAAAGAGAAAAAGTTGAAAGCTCTCAGGAAAAGGTTCCTTTTGTATTAGAGGTATAGGTAGTGTTAAAAGGTAAACTGAGGCACATAAAACTTTTTCAAAGGTTTATTTATGCAAGCCGATTCAAATTGGACAGCACCAAACC
Source organism: Delphinus delphis (assembly GCF_949987515.2). NCBI lineage: Eukaryota > Metazoa > Chordata > Mammalia > Artiodactyla > Delphinidae > Delphinus > Delphinus delphis. The sequence continues at coordinate 100,442,607 of NC_082689.1, read as the reverse complement.
AAAAATGGTTAGGAGCTCCCTGATGACAGAAGCTAGGGAAAAGGTTTTCATAGAGAAGACGCAGAAGAAAAACAAATACGTTATTCGATTGGCTATACTTAAGCAGTTGCCCTATTTGGAAAAGCGGGCTACTTGTGATCGGTTGTTCTCTTGGGTTTTTTTTTTGGATTCTGGTGCATTGATTCTGGCTTAGGTTTTGGCTTGCTTAGTAGGCTGCCGAGGCATCAGAGCCACCTCAGTCTAATAGACTCCTTGTTTAATTAATTTTATTGTAGTTACAATGATATATCATAAGGGCATTAAAATAATAAGAAAGGAGACTCTTCTGGAAGGAATTTTGGTGGATTAAATTTTAAATATGTTGAATAAGGTAACATTATCAAAAGTGAAATGAACAAATATATGTATATATACTATATACTAAATTTGTGATAGGATAACCTATAACAATTAGCAACCAGCAATAGTATCTGAAATAACTTTTCATTTTGATTGCATCACTTTGTTTTCTCCCTTAGTAAGATTCACTGCTTCGTCCTCAATGTCTTAAACAGCTAGATACAAACAGCAGGGTTATGCCAACATTCTATGACAGTACCAAAGTGCACATTTCCAGTTGATGATATCACAGTAGGTACCCACCCTAGATATCTCTGGGTAGTGTGTTATTAGCATATGTCTCAAAGTTTGCCATGTCCACCTCTTTGTCACACCCGATCACAGTGGTGAATGTGTCACTGGAAGACCAGCAGTTTTGCCCTTATGTAAGGCACACTCTCTGTCTCATGACAGTAGTGTCGTCCTGTACAGTCTCATTAACAGACTATATTTATCACTCGTTCATGGCTCAACATTACAAACTCCTTCCATGTATGTCTTTTCTTTATGTAAAAAAATGGTACTTAGTGTCCTTCAGGTTTAGAAATTAATGACACTATCAATATTAATTTTGAAAAGAATAAAATTTTAGCGAAGACTGAGATGCATCTTCAGATGAGTGAGAACTAAAAAGGACAGAAAAATGTTACAGTAAGTAAATATTACACTAAATCATCTCAAATATTATTTCAGGACTTAAGCTCCTAGGGGGCTATATTTTTACTGACCATTTATTAAATTTCAAACCTAACTGAGACTGTTTGGAGAAGAGAGCATGGAAAACCACATTTTGAAAACAACGAGTGATATCAAGAAAGAAGCAGAAATGGCCTCAGTGTTGGGAGAACATATCAGGGAAATGCTCAAGCAAACAGTGATGGAACGTGACAGAGCTATTAAAATCCAAATCCACACAAACATTCAAATTGTTTCTCATCTGGGCACAGTTTCTTCTTCTACTCTGAACTGCAATTACAATGAATGGGCTTCAACCCTCTCAACTGGTGCCCAGTGAGAGAGGCATGTTTATGCTCTCAAACATTTGGGCCATCCACTTGCTCATATGCTATGGTTTGATGCCCAGGTTTCTTTCTGTGCCATGAAATCCTGGTCCAGGATGAAACTGGAAAAAGATGGTGCAGTGACAGGATGATAAATGAGGTTCACCACGATGTAAGGTTGGGTTGTCCTCTTGTATTCTTGGCAACAGAAACAGATTTACCAACATGTCTGCCCCAAAACACATTCTTCTATAAAGTTTTAAAATGAAGCAGCTAAGGGAATTGTCCGGCAGTCCAGTGGTTAAGACTCTGGGCTTTCACTGCTGAGGGCACAGGTTCAATCCCTGGTTGGGGAACTAAGATCCTGATAACTGCACAGTGTGGCCGAAAATTTTTTAAATTTAATGAAATAAAATCAAGCAGCTAATAACCACATTATATCAAAGGACTAGCAGGAAAATCCTCTCTTTCTGTTTGTGCATAGATACCCAAATTCAAAGTTCTTCTTTAGGATGGGGGACTTGTATAGATAAGCATTCTGTTTGTTTGTGGAAATGCTAAACAAATTCATATTCTGAAAATTCCAAATTAAAGTACACACTAGGGTGCAACAATTCTGCTCACTGAGGGTTCTTTCCCTTCAAACAAGATTTGTCACATTTTAAAACTGAATTTATCCAATGCATATAAAATGCAATAAAATGTACAGACCTTAACTGATATCTAAAAGTTTAAGAATCTGTCTTTTAAGTAAAACCTAGAGCTAACTTCTCTTTAAAAGTAATTTCAATGTGATTGTAGAGCTTTTGAAAAGGTGTTAATTCTTTGAACAGAGATAAAATTAAAGTCAAAAAGGTTTTAGTCACAGTAGTAGAGAGGCAGCACCTTCTAACTAGCAGACCTTTAAAATTGACTACGGGCTAAAATCACAAAGTACAAAACAGCAACCAGTAAATCCGTCATGTGGTTTCTTCATCTCAGTCAGATACCAAACTGTCATCTAAAATGTAATCAACAATGTCCCTAGATTAAACTGAATATGAAAATTTACTTTGACCATGGAGTCAAGGTACAAGAGTATGCGTGCAAATTGTGGATGACTGTGGTGGGGCCTTTAAGATGAGAACCATAGGTGATGGCAATCAAAGGTTTTCGCAGTTCTCCAGTGGGAGTAAACCACAGACTAGGAAGGAGTTTGACAGCTATTAAAACCAGGGCTCTGCAGTTGAGAGGTAGCTTTGCTGTTTGGGGAAGGTCTGTTTTCCATGACTGACTGCAGTATGGTTCAAGTCAGAGGGAAAGAAGATCCCTGGAACTCGACCATGAGCGGTGCCTTAACAGGAGCCATACTGACAGCAAGAAACAGACCAGTGGCCATGGTTGGGTCAGCTGCGATGGGTGGCATTCTCTGGGCTTTAATTGAAGGAGCTGGTGTCTCCTTGACAAGATTTGCCTCTGCCCAATTTCCCAATTATCCTCCATTTCCTGAAGACCCCTTGCAGTAGCCTTCAGCCCAGTTACCATCCTCACCTTTTGAAGACTATGGACAATATCAATAGAACTTCTTTCCCAGGATTTCTTTAATAGAATCAGGAAAGGATTTCAGACTGTTTTTCAAACTATAGGTGGGACAACTATGGCCAAACAAACTATGAAGAGACATTTAGCATCTTCTTCTATTTAAAGGAACATGGGGGTGGGGGTTCCTAAAAGATAATACATTTATTTATTCATACTTGGATTGCATTTGTGATTAAATAAATGTCTAAAATCTTTCAAAGGAAATACAGTAAGTGCTAGGAAGATGAAGGACCAAATGGCAAGCAGCAATGAAGTATGACCATCATTTCCTTGTGGACTTCTCTGCCTGGTTTCGTTCTGTTAGTCAAACAATAAAAAAAAACTCCTGGACATTGCTCTTAAAAAAACAAAACAAAACAAAACTTACTTTAGAATAATTTTAATTTGAAAATAGATTTAGTCTTTCTTTACACCCTTCTAATTTAAAACAAAATAAATTTATATTTCTTTTTTCTTTACATAATTTTCTTGATTCTCCTCCTCATTTAAATTCTTCAAACATCCACTGAGCAGAACTGGAACACAGCATTCAGATAAGGCCATGATTCTGCTGTCTCAGTTTATGTTTATAATCTATCCTGATTGCTAAGGGTTACAATCTTTGTTTCACAAGGCTCTGCCTGGGTACAAACTGTTCTACATAATGACACTTACTACAGAAGTCAAAAGTAAACACTCAAGTATCATTATTCAATAATCATTTTTAAAATTGCATTAAAAATGTCTTGTGTTCTTCAGTTGGCCACATTAAAATGCAGGCAGTCCAGTTCAATAAATCCCAGAAGAGTAGTGAGTATCAGAATCTAGTCTCGGTAGAGGGACATGCACTTACTCCCTCTTGCGAGAGCAGCAGAATCACAGCTAACTGCTGAGCAATCACTGACAGGAAGACACTGGAACTCACCAAAAAAGATACCCCACATCCAAAGACAAAGGAGAAGCCACAATGAGATGGTAGGAGGGGTGCAATCACAATAAAATCAAATCCCATAACCGCTGGGTGGGTGACTCACAAATTGAAGAACAAGTATACCACAGAAGTTCACCCACTGGAGTGAAGGTTCTGAGCCCTATGTCAGGCTTCCCAACATGGGGGTCCAGCAACGGGAGAAGGAGTTACCAGAGAATCAGACTTTGAAGGCTAGTGGGATTTGACTGCAGGACTTTGACAGGACAGGAGGAAACAGAGACTCCATGCTTGGAGGGCACACACAAAGTAATGTGCACATCAGGACCCAGGGGAAGGAGCAGTGACCCCATAGAAGACTGAACCAGACGTACCTGCTGGTGTTGAAGGGTCTCCTGCAGAGGTGGGGGGCAGCTGTGGCTCACTGTGGGGACAAGGACACTGGCAGCAGAAGTTCTGGGAAGTACTCCTTGGCATGAGCCATCCTGAGTCCACCATTAGCCCCAGCAAAGAGCCTGTAGGCTCCAGTGCTGGGTAGCCTCATGCCAAACAACCAGTAGGGAGGGAACTCAGCCTCACCCAGGAGACAAACACATTAAAGTTTTACTGAGCTCTGCCCACTAGAGCAACACCCAGCTCTACCCACCACCAGTCCCTCACATCAGGAAACTTGCACAAGCCTCTTAACATAGCCCCATCCACCAGAGAGCAGGCAGCAGAAGAAAGAAGAACTACAATTCTGCAGCCTGTGGAATGAAAACCACATTCACAGAAAGATAGACAAAATGAAAAGTCAGAGGAATATGTACCAGGTGAAAGAGCAAGATAAAACCCCAGAAAAACAACTAAAAGAAGTGGAGGTCGGCAACATTCCAGAAAAAGAATTCAGAATAATGATAGTGAAGATAGACCAAATAGATTTAATTGATATTTATAGGACATTCCATCCAAAAACAGCAGATTACACTTTCTTCTCAAGTGCACATGAAACATTCTCCAGAACAGATCACACCTTGGGTCACAAATCAAGCCTCGGTAAATTTAAGAAAATTGAAATCATATCAAGCATCTTTTCTGACCACAACACTATGAGATTAGAAATAAATTACAGGGAAAAAACCGTAAAAAACACAAACACATGGTGGATAAACAATGTGCTGCAATATAACCAAGAGATCACTGAAGAAATCAAAGAGGAAATCAAAAAATACCTAGAGACAAATGACAACGAAAACACGGCGATCCAAAACTTATGGGAGGCAGCAAAAGCAGTTCTAAGAGGGCAGTTTATAGCAATACCATCCTACCTCAAGAAACAAGAAAAATCTCAAATAAGCAATCTAACCTTACACTTAAAGGAACTAGAGGAAGAAGAACAAACAAAACCCAAAGTTAGTAGAAGGAAAGAAATCATAAAGATCAGAGCAGAAATAAAAGAAACAGAAAGAAAGAACAGCCAAGATCAATAAAACTAAAAGCTGATTCTTTAATAAGATAAACAAAATTGATAAACCTTTAGCCAGACTCATCAAGGAAAAGAGGGAGAGGACTCAAATCAATAAAATTGGAAATGATAAAGGAGAAGTTACTATGGACACTGCACAAATACAAAGCATCATAAGAGAATACTACAAGCAACTCTATGTCAATAAAATGAACAACATGGAAGAAATGGAAAAATTTTTAGAGAGGTATAACCTTCCAAGACTGAACCAGGAAGAAATAGAAAATATGAATTAACCAATCACAAGTAATGAAACTGTGATTAAAAATCTTCCAACAAAAGTCCAGGACCAGATAGCTTCACGGTGAATTCTGTCAAGTGTTTAGGGAAGAGCTGACACCCATCCTTCTTCTCAAATTCTTCCAAAAAGTTGCAGAAGAAGGAACACTCCCAAACTCGTTCTATGAGGCCACCATCACCCTGATACCAAAACCAGATGAAGATACTAAAAAAGAGAAAATTACAGACCAATATCACTGCTGAATATAGATACAAAAATCCTCAATAAAATACTAGCAAACAGAATCCAACAACACATTAAAAGGATCATACACCATGATCAAGTGGGATTCATCCAAGGGATGCAAGGATTCTTCGATATATGCAAATCCATCAATGCAATACACCATATTAACAAACTGAAAAATAAAAACCATATAATCATCTCAACAGATGTAGAAAAAGCTTTTGACAAAATTCAACACTGATTTATGATAAAAGCTCTCCAGAAAGTGGGCATAGAGGGAACCTACCTCAACATACTAAAGGCCATATACGACAAACCCACAGCAAAACATCATTCTCAATGGTCAAAAACTGAAAGCATTTCTTCTAATATCAGGAACAAGACAAGGATGTCCAATCTCACCACTACTATGCAACATAGTTTTGGAAGTCCTAGCCACAGCAATCAGAGAAGAAAAAGAAATAAAAGGAATACAAATTGGAAAAGAAGAATTACAACTGTCACTGTTTGCAGATGACATGACACTATACATAGATAATCCTAAAGATGCCACCAGAAAACTACTGGAGCTAATCAATGAATTTGGTAAAGTTACAGGATGCAAAATTAATGCACAGAAATCACTTGTATTCCTATACACTAACAATGAAAGATCAGAAGGAGAAATTAAGGAAACAATCTCATTTATCACTGCAACATAAAGAATAATATAGCTAGGAATAAACCTACATAAGGAGGTAAAAGACCTATACTCAGAAAAGTATAAGACACTGATGACGTCTTTTCAAAGACGAAAAAACAGAGGGAGAGATATACCATGTTCTTGGATTGGAAAAATCAATATTGTGAAAATGACTATATTACACAAAACAATCTACAGATTCAATGCAATACCTATCAAATCACCAGTGGCATTTTTTACAGAACTAGAACAAAAAATCTTAAAATTTGTATGGAGACACAAAAGACCCCAAATAGCCAAAGCAATCTTGAGGGAAAAAAGCGGAGCTGGAGGAATCAGACTCCCTGACTTCAGACTATACTACAAAGGTACAGTAATAAAGATAATATGGTACTGGCACAAAAACAGACATACAGATCAATGGAACAAGATACAAAGCCCAGAGATAAACCCACGCACCTATGGTCAACTAATCTATGACAAAGGAGGCAAGGATATACAATGGAGAAAAGACAGTCTCTTCAATAAGTGGTGCTGGGAAAACTGGACAGCTACATGTAAAAGAATGAAATTAGAACACTCCCTAACACCATACACACAAATAAACTCAAAATGGATTAAAGACCTAAATGTAAGACCGGACGCTATAAAACTCTTAGAGGAAAACATAGGAAGAACCTTCTTTGACATAAATCACAGCAAGATTTTTTTAGAACCCACCTCCTAGAGTAATGGAAATAAAAATAAACAAATGGGACAGCACAGCAATGGAAACTATAAACAAGATGAAAAGACAACCCTCAGAATGGGAGAAAATAGTTGCAAACGAATCAACGGACAAAGCATTCATCTCCAAACTATATAAACAGCTCATGCAGCTCAATATTAAAAAAACAAACAACACAACCCAAAAATGGGCAGAAGACTTAAACAGACTTTCTCCAAATAAGACATACAGATGGCCAAGAGGCACATGAAAAGCTGCTCAGCATCACTAATTATTAGAGAAATGAAAATCAAAACTACGATAAGGTATCACCTCTCCCAGTTAAAACGGGCATCATCAGAAAATCCACAAACAACAAATGCTGGAGACTATGTGGAGAAAATGGAACCCTCTTGCACTGTTGGTGGGAATGTAAATTGATACAGCCACTATGGAGAACAGTATGGAGGTTCCTTAAAAAATTAAAAATAGAACTACCATACAATGCAGCAATCCCACTACTGGGCATGCACCCTGAGAAAACCATAATTCAAAAAGAGTCATGTACCACAATGTTCATTGCAGCTGTATTTACAATAGCCAGGACATGGAAGCAACCTAAGTGTCCATCAACAGATGAATGGATAAAGAAGATGTGGCATTTATATACAATGGAATATTACTCAGCCATATAAAGGAACGAATATGAGTTATTTGTAGTGAGGTGGATGGATCTAGAGTCCGTCATACAGAGTGAAGGAAGTCAGAAAGAGAAAAACAAATACCGTATGCTAACACATATATATGGAACCAAAAAAAAAAAAAGTTTATGAAGAACCTAGGGGCAAGATGTGAATAAAGACGCAGACCTACTAGAGAATGGACTTGAGAACACGGGTATGGGGAAGGGTAAGCTGGGAGAAAGTGAGAGAGTGGTGGCGTATATATGGACATATATACACTACCAAATGTAAAATAGATAGCTAGTGGGAAGCAGTTGCATAGCACAGGGAGATCAGCTCGGTGTTTTGTGACCAGCTAGAAGGGTGGGATAGGGAGGGTGGGAGGGAGGGAGATACAAGAGGGAAGAGATATGGGGATATATGTATATGTATTACTGATCCACTTTGTTATAAAGCAGAAACTAACACACCACTATAAAGCAATTATACTCCAATAAAAACATTAAAAAAAAAAAAAAGAAATCACTCCTACATATTTAAAGAGATGGCTGCCAACAGTTTTATGATTTTCTACCTACGTTCTTTCCATTCTAAAAAACTCAGAAACTGATTCTTCAAGTATCTCTTTTGGAGTTCACTGATCTTGAAAGCTTGGTATTGAAACACTTGAAGCATCCTAATTCTTTCAGCCTAAATGAATCACATAAAATACAAATAGCTATCAGTACCTTGCCAAGGTTTGGCATTTACCATGTGTCAGATGCAAAGCTGGGTATAAGAATCTCAAAGATGAATCAGTTACAGATGTTGTCCTCAAAGAAATTACAAGATAGATAGAAATAGGATGCTGTTGGAGGCATAAGAAAGCATTCAATTCTCTCTCAGAGGAATATGAATAATTTCCAAATGTGGTTTATAGTGGAGTTATTACACCTGTCTGGAACTAATCTACCTTGAAGGCCATTCAAGGTAGAGGAAATAGCTTGAACAACAATACAAAGGAGTTAGACAACTTATCATAGTTTAGAGATCATCTTAGTCAGTTCAAGCTGCTATAACAAATTACCATAGGCTGGGTGGCTTAAACAACAAACATTTATTTCTCACAGTTCTGGAGGTTGGAAGGTCCAAGATCAAGGTACCATCACAACTGGCATCAAGTGAGAGCCCACTTCCTGGTTTGCAGATGACTGTCTTAGTCTCTCCTTACATGGCAAAGAGCAGAGAGATAGAGAGAGCAGTTCTCTTGTCTCTTTTTATAAGGGCACTAATCCCATTCATGAGGCCCCACCCTCATGACTTAATTAACTCCCAAAGGTCCCACCTCCTAATGCCATCACATTGGAGGGTTAGGATAGGTGAATTCTGGAGGAACACCAACATTCAGTCCATATCAGGGACCAAACTATTAAATATGGTAAGGTTTTGTAATTGTTGAAGTGGTGGGCAGACTCCCTATAATGCGGGACCTTGTATGTCATACCAAGGAATTTGGATTATAATCTAGTAGGCAATGAGAAGTCAGGAAAAGAAGATTAAATCAGGAACTGATACAACTTATTTGATATGTGCATTATCAACTTACTCCTGCAAGGTATATGGGTTGAAGAGAGACAAGATTTTAATGAGAACACATAGAAGAAGAAGTAGGCTAGGCAAAAGATGAATGAAGTCTGAATTAAGGTGGAAACAAGAGGATGACTACAAGGGAACGAGATGAGGAAGTGGTAAGGAGGTAGAGCTGACTGAAATTGGATGCCATCTGGATGTAAGGGATCAGGAAAGGGAGTCATGGAGGAGTTCTACATGATTGGCAGGTGATGCTATCATTCTTATAGTTTGGAAAACAGCAGAAAGAGTTAGCGAGGAATAATAGTGAATCAACTTTGAACATGTTGAGTTTGAGGTGTCTCTGTGGATAGCTAAAATCTCAATTCTTTAGTAGAAAAGCAGTAAAGTAAAGCAAGGTGTGAAATTCTCAAAATACTATTCAATTCCTGAAAGATATAAATGAATAAAATGAAGTAACATGGGGTCTGAGAGGCCAACAGGAAAGGACATTTCTTTACCAAAGAATGCTTTTTGCTTGTGTAGTTGAAAGAAAGGAAGAGGGAGGGAGAGATAAAGGAAAGGAGGGAGTGAGACGTCTCAACTACTCCAAGAAGTTCCCTTTTAGTCACTGGGTTGTAAATTTTACTGAAAAACAAAACAAACAAACAATTACTATAATGTTTCAGGGTATTTGGGGTTTTTGAGATGACAAGACATAAGGACACATTCATTTTGTTCACCTTTTCATCCTCCTGATACAGAAGGCAGAGAGGGGCTAATCAATAAAAATTGGTTAAATAATGAAATTTGCATTCATGAGTACATCTCTATTGGATTTGATTTCATATTTCCTTTGGATCTGTAGTCAGAATGTGCTCTACAGTTAATCCCCCATAACTCTGAAATTTAATCTGAAATGGTCACTTCCCTACCTCACTATGTGAGAGGTTCCCACTCTCATGTGGGGTTAATCCCATGTATAAGCAGACTTTGGTTGGGCCAGGGAATATCTCCTGAGCAAATCCATGTGACACCACTGCAGTTGCTCACGGTACACAACTCTTTCTTCCCATTCACAAAACCTAGCAGTGGCCAAGTCAAATTTATGTTCACTGCAACCTTGCAGTGACTTTCTTTTGCCACTTCCCAGGATTCTGAGAGGGTACCATGAGAGAGACCCAGAATCTAACAGTAAGGACACAGGTAACTACCACTTTGTCACAATGATGCAAATTTCCTAGAGAAATGTAGAGGCAACTGGCCAAAAACAAGAGCTCGTTAGAGAACTTCAGAAGCCTGAATATACTTGTAAAAAGAAATGATTAAATGTATGTATGTTAAGCATTTTAAAATTCCTGCCAAAAAAAGTACCATCTTAAATCTCGATCTAAATAAGTGTGTTTTCAAACACAAAACCAAGAAGACTGCCTCTTTAGCTATGGAATGTCACCTTGGGAGATATTACTTGAGCTCAAATAGATAAAACTCCTGGTATTGCATTATGTCTCTTCTACTTATGTGCCAAAAGAGAATAATTAATAGGGAGAGAAAGGCAGGTTTTATATTTTCAGGTCGTTATGAAAAATGTAATCCATTCATACAACAGAGTGTGTGATTACTTATGTGGACACCAGGTAGAGTTAAAGAGCCTCTGAAACCTATTATATCAGTCACTAGAAAGTCCTTATAAGGCTAAAATTTGAAACTCTTATCACCATTGAATATTCAAATGAATACCATGATTACTAATTTTAAAAAGGGAAATTACTGCATTTATTGCTATATGCTGAGAAGAAAGAAAAAAAATTAATGTTATTTTCTATCCTTGAGGACAAATTCCATATTCTATTCTGTTTTATATCCACATCATCTAGCACAGTGATTTGAACAAAGATGTTCATACATTCAATTAAAATAGGAACACAAGTAATAGATTTGTAGACAGGCTACATATATGTAAAGTAAGCATAGTACAAATACACCTCATCTCTTTTCATTTTAGAAAGTTATTTTTCTTTTTACTAGTCCTCTATATCATAGTTTATTTCAATATGCCTGATAATTCCACAAGTCTCAACATTCTAGAAATGCCCCAAACTGGCATGTAATTAATCACTAGAGAGCTTGATTACACACACACACACACAAACACACACACACACACATTGAAGCCACGATGCTCAATCAATACACTTTGATTGTGGTTTGTCCCTCTGAGGACATCTCAGTTTCCACTCTCCAAGACAAAAGAAAACAAGCCTAAATAAATCATAATGTTGAGGTCTTAAAATTTTATTTTCCTAGGTAGTTTTAAAATTTAGATGTTGAAATTAATGAGAGAGAAGTTAAATATTTAACAACATTATCAATATAGGAATGTAGTCTTAGTGCTGGAATGAACACAACTGCCATGATGACATCCATGGCAAGGATAAAATTCAGAAAAACATGTGGACTCCTCAGTGAGTCAGTAGGTCCCCACTGGTCATTAAGTTAAAATGCACTATTTTGCCCTAGAAATCACCAAATTTATCAAATCTTCTGATTTAACTATTTAACTAGGGAGGAAAGTGGAATGACATTAGATACTGATTGAGTTTTCTGATTAACTCATAATCTATTTCAAACATATAAGGTAAGCATTTCTCTAAAATAAATATTAGACTGCAGTTTTGACTGGAGTAAAAGTAAGCATTGATATATTTCTTATGATACTTCAAAATTACCATGTTGAATATTAATTATCATTATATAGGACCATATGTCTATTATATTATATAATATATATATATGTATATACATACAAAATATTGATCAAATCTTGACTTTTACTGAATCCAAAATGTACCAGGTGAAAATAATTAGTTGAATAAAATCTCTTCTCTCATCATATTTTCCTTTTCACCTTCCTTCATTTTAAGTGTTGAGATAGGCATATAAGAAGTGGTTGAAGGTTATATTCAACTATATGAAGCTTTCCACATTTTTTTTTCAGTCCAAAAAGACAGCCAAGGACATCCCTGGTAGCGCAGTGGTTAAGAATCCACCTGCCAATGAAAGGGACACGGGTTCGATCCCTGGTCCGGGAAGATCCCACATGCCACAGAGCAACTAAGCCCGTGCGCCACAACTACTGAGCCTGCACTCTAGAGCCCACCAGCCACAACTACTGAAACCAGCGCGCCTAGAGCCCGTGCTCCACAATAAGAGAAGCCACCGCAGTGAGAAGCCCACGCACCGCAAGAAGACCCAACACAGCCAAAAATAAATAAATAAATAGATAAATAAATAAATTTATTAAAAAAAAAAAAAGAAAGACAGTTGAGATGCATTGTTTCAAGCAAAAGAGTTTCTGAACAATTATCTATGAATTTAATACATAAATGGAATCACGGGTTAAATGTTTTTACAATTCTTTAAAATTCCCTTGTTTCTGTCACCCGTAAAATAATCATGTTCCTGAAACTTTCTTCCCATGAACCAATCAACATCATCCTTAGTAAGGTAAAGTTAAGAGGATTAGATTACATCTAGAAATGGCTCCCATGGCTCCTCGGGTTGGTAATACCCTCTGAGTGTCTATCTGTCTCTGTTTCTCTTTCCCTCCCTCCCTCTCTCTCTGCCCCCCTCTCATTTTGGGGGGTATAGTATATATTCTTAAAATATACCTATTATAAGTACAAAATTCAAAGATTTGTAATGAATTTGCAGAGTTGGAGAATAATCACTATAATTCAGTTTTAGATCATTTCCATCATCCCCTAAAAATTCTCTGGAGCCCATTTGGTGTAATCTCACCCCATCCTCAGCACCACATAATCTTCAGTTTGTATCTATAAATTTCTCTGTTCTGGGCATTTCATATAAGTGCACTCATACAATAATGTTTTTGGGGTTCATTCATTTTGTAGCATACATCAGAATTTGGTTGTTTTATTGTTGATTTGTATTCTACTGCACAAATATACATATTTTGTTTATCCATTTACCAAGTTGATAAACTTTTGGGTTGGTTACAGTGTTTGCCCATACAAACAACGCTCTCATGAACATTTTCACACAGGTTTTTGTGTGAATATATGTCTCATTTTGCTTGGGCACATACTTATTATGTCATCTAATAAACACATATTTAACTTTTAAAGAAACTGTCAAATTGTGCTGCATTGTTTAATTTTCCCACCAGCAATGTATGAAGACTCCACTAGGAAAACCACTGGTTTCTGAGTCAGAAATCCCTGTTACGTGCTTTGTCATTTAGTGGGTTTGTCATTTGTGTCAAACCACAATCTATGAGCCTCAGATCCTTCATGAGTAAGACAACCATAGAACACTGGTCCCTATTGCACAGGATTTGATACTAAGTGAGAAACAACGTTTTATATACTAGAAAATTCTATATCTTTATTACCTTGTATTTTTAAAATTACAACAAATAAAATCAAAATATGTGCACAGATATATAGTTAAGAAAGACAGACAAAGGTGGATGACTTGGGAAGGACTGTGTCATCAGAACTCAGCACAATTGTCTGAACACACAGTCAATAAATGGCTTAGCAGCCTCTCCCAGCTAAAAGACATGCATTAAACAAAAAGCAGATATTCTGAGCTATGAAGAAGAACAAGTGAATGTCATATTTGATCTCCTTTTTGCCTGTCTTGATTATCTCAGTAACAAGGTGCTAGAGAGAGAGAGAAGAATGTTGACTATATCCTGGCCTTGGAGTCTAATTGGTAGTTTTCTTTTTATTATATCTTAAGAATTGGCTTATATCTTCGTATCTTATATTTCAATGTTTCTTTGTTTTGTATTGTTTTTTCAAATCAAAGTTTTATGTTTTTAAAAAAAATCTTAGCTGAAAGCTTTATTTAATCAGATTCCAGATGACCAAAGCATTGGGATTCAAGAGGCCCCAGTTTATGCCTTTATTCTGCTAATGAATAATCCTCGGGCTTCAGAAAAATAAATTCACTCCTCTGGGTTTTTATTTTATTTGTTCCTGAATAATGAAAGGATAATTCCAGACCTAAAGTGCCCTGGATTTAATCGTTTTTACCATACATATTTCTTGACTTTAATATAGATTAATTTTCATGTAACTTCTGTGGCTGCCTCATGATTTACAGTCACAAATCTGTATTACATGCGTGCAGGGGATCTGATGGACGGTCTACGACTTACACCTTTGCAGCAGTTCGGGAATGATTTTGACTCCATTGGTGTGGAGCTTAATGCCAAGTGGCCACTAAAGACATGACTCTGATTTCAACATTTAGGACAGAAGCTGACATGTGCTCATCACAGGACCCCTCAAATCTGACGTCCAATGTAATAAAGTCAATAACACTTTACTGCGTTATACATTCATGTGTCAGATGCAGGAAGAATATTCAACTGGCCCTAGCCAAGAGAGAAAATGAAGATAAACCACTCTCACTCCATGTCAAATATAAGCATCAATGATCAGAATACAGTGAGTGCTAAAACCAGAGCAGTTTTTCTTTTCCTAATGTTAAGAGAACTACCTCAGTTACTAAGATCAACTAGACTTTATACTCCTTATCCTTGTTTGTCCCCTCAGCATATGTTGCTCTGATAATTCTTCCTAATACGAAGCAACATCAACAATCTTACTGTTTTATTAAAATTTCTAACAGTAAAATGAATGTTCAGTTGGCCTGATCTCATGGCTCTCTCCCAGTACTTCTTGTACCAACTGTTTTCCAAAATGTACTAGCTGACTCATTTAGAAATGTTTTTCTCCTATTATAATTATACTATTAAAACAAATTCACAATATTTTTATGTCAAACTTAAAGCAAAGGAATTAGCCCCATCTCAAATATATGATTGAATTTGCTGAAAATTCCACCATTTCATTTTTCTTTTGTATACAAATCCCTTCAAAAAATACTTAATGGATTCACTCATTCATTTAACCATTCAACAGGTATTTACTGAGTGCCTTCTGTTTGGCCAGCACTATTTTAGGTATGACAGATAAATTAAAGCAAATGAATTTGCTGACCACATGGTGTTTTCATTCTAGTGGCAGAGACAGAAAATAAACCAATGAAAACTATACAGTAAAACCTCAGGTAGTGATATTTGCCATGAAGAGGGTAATGGGGGAGAATTATGTGAAAAAGTGTGGACTGAGAAAGCAAGTCTGTGGATGCCTCAGTTCAGCAGAGCTTGAATGAAATGAAGTTAAGCATCTTTTACTTTACCCATGTATTTTCATGAGCATTTCTGAACTGAAATAAAAATTGAGGAATCCATTCAAGAAATATTCATTGGGTGCCTTTTCTTCACGTAGTAATTTCTGTGAATATTGGGTTCCTTTTTAATGATGAGGATTTCTTATCTTGAACTTTCCTTGTCCTGAAATAGTAGGTGATACTTTTCTTCACACAGTAAGTTTTACGAATGTTGGGTTCTAGCTTCTTTATGATCAGGATTATGTCTTGAATTAGCTTTGCTCTAACAACAGCAGATAACACTTGAGGGATAGGGTAGCTTGTTAGGCATCTTAGTGCAAAGGTGCGTGTACTTCGTCCTACTGAAGTTTAGCTGCTCAGTTTCTTTAATACAGGTCCACTTTTGCTGTTACTTTTTTGTTGTTGTTGCCACTGGCCTGTTTTTATCTGACATCTTCTTATTCTTTGATGGCATTTTATTCAAAGAGGGCCTATTCTTTAATACAGGTCCACTTTTGCTGTTACTGTTTTGTTGTTGTTGCCACTGGCCTGTTTTTATCTGACATCTTCTTATTCTTTGATGGCATTTTATTCAAAGAGGGCCTATTCTTCTTAGGTCATTTTTTTTTTCTTTCCTTACCCCACCAAGCCTCTAAGGGGCATCTTTACTTTCCATTGTGCTTCCTTCTCCCCTAGAATGGAATCTTTCAAGTCTGCCACTCCTTGTCCTGTGCATTTTCCAGGTCATCACCCTCTGCCTTCCCAGTAGCCAGTCATTTGATGGCAGACCACGTGGCAGACCTGTTTGCGGTGTTCCCCACTCAGGATGAATTATCTCTTCTGCCCAAAGTCTAGACGATGTTATGTCTCTTCCACTACCAGCCGCATCTTACAACTCTTTGAAACACACCAGTGGACTTGGGCCTGCCTGCCCAGCCCAAGCCCCGCCTAGGAGACGCCAAGAGGAGACTGTTGCTCAGGAGGAGAAGGAGAAGTGAAGGGTTACCTGGAGTGAACCGTGAGAGATTCGTGGGGGACGGAATCCACTGAGGAAGATGGCTTCAGATGGCTGCCACTGCCCCCACCACCACCCCTGCTCTTCCAGACCAGCCAAGACGCAGCCTTCCCCACAACCTGACAGCTTCACCCTTGACACACAGTCAGCTTCAAGTCCTCGGGGACTCCGTCTTTGCTGATAACGCCCTGCTTGCCTTCATTTGTCCTCCCCCGCCTGGAGGTGGAGGTCTCTGTGTTCCACGGAGCCCAATGCTGCGGCAGTGACCAGCCTTCGGACTCGCGGCCCTCACCCTCCCTTCTTGCTTTGTAAACTCTTTAGGCACGAAACAACAACAGCACAGAGGAGAAAGATTTGGAAGAAGGGGAGAAGGACAAGTTGGGCTTGTGGCCTCCCTCCCATGGAACAGAAGGACCTCCTTGTGTTTTGTGCCGTCTCCTGTTTCTGTGGCCCCGGGAGGACGCAGGGGACAGGAGTTGGGCAGGAGATGAACACCACCCAGCTGCCTCTTGAACCTCTCACTTCAACCCAACCTCTGGGGATGGCTGGGTAGGGGTGATGCCCACCTTTGGGCTGGAGGAAAAGGTGGGCTGGAGTCCTCTCCGGAGAGCCCAAAAAGGAAATGCCCCAGAGCCCTCCACCGTGTCTGCCACAGCTGCACTTCAGGTGGGCGACTAGGCTAGTTCTCCTTGCTGCCCTGACCTTAGCTTATCTATTCAATATTTCCATGTGGTTAGATCCTCCTCTGAAATGAGCCCCACTCTGGAGGGCAGCTGATGCCCCCTCAAATAATCTCATTCCCCCCACCCAGGCTTACTCTGATATGTGAACTTCTCTGACTGTCCAGCTGCCACCTTCCAGCAAACCCGGACCTGATTTGAATTTTTCACCTCCTCGGGATCCCTCCAAATTCAGCAACCCCCGCCCTCCTTCCTAATTCAGTGTTATTCCTGCCCCTCCTTCAGCCTCCCTTCCAGGCCTTCCTTGTTGGGCCTCTCCCATTCAGGCAGCAGGGGGCGCTGTGATGCCCTTCTTTGATTGAGCTTTTGCTTTATTGTGATTCCCAGATGGTGAGTTTTTCACAGACTGAAGCTTTGTGTCAAGCCTGTGTCGATCAAGTCTATCGGTGCCATTCTTCCAAGAGCATTTTCTCACGTTGTGTCCCGTGTCACATTTTGGTAATCCAGTATTTCAGATTATTTTTCATTATTACTGCTATTTGTTATGGTGATCTGTGATCATTAATCTTTGATGTTACTACTGAGACTTGCTGAAACCTCAGATGATGGTTAGCATTGTTTAGCAATAAAGTATTTTTGAATTAAGGGGCGAATTGTATGGTGACATTTGCAATAGCGGTGGTCTGGAACCAAAGGCACAATATCTGTGAAAGGAGCTGGTCAGGCTGTGGGTGGAGGCCAGTGGGACAGAATCCTTCCAGAATCCCTCCCAAAGCCTTTCCTTGGTCTGGCCTCCCCACCATCTGCCTCCTTCTTCCCCTCGATGTAAGTTAGACTCAAGGGAGTGACAGACTCAAGGGAGGAGGTGACAATTATCTATCTGCGTGGCCTCTCTCCTCAGGACTCCCAGCCCCAAGCCCTGGCCTTTTTCTTTAAGGTCTGTCACCATTCCCCAGCCCAGGATGCCAATTTCTCCCTCCCATTGGAACTCCCACATCCTTTCTAAAAATAGCTCAAGAAGAGGTTACTGGGCGCTTGACATTCTTCTGGAGAAGATTTAAGGGCTGAGGCTTTGACCCCCAACCCCTGATATTTTTGGACTGGCAAACTCAAAGGGGCTCGGCTCCCACTGTCCCAGCTTCTCGTCCTACATCTCCCCCAGCCCCAAATCTTGCCTTTGGCTTCCCCACCCCACCTTTCCTTGTGTTTCACCTCCTGAGAATTTTATTACAAGGCAAACTGATATTTTTAACATGGGGGCGGGTGGGCTACACTGCCCCCCAGCTGCACGGAAAACATTTTACCTGCTCAGTGCCAAGGCTCCACCCTGAACCCAGACCCCTGTTACAGTTATTTATCCCTTTCCCGGTTTCCGAGAGGCACCTGCATCCATTATGCATGAATAAATATATTACATGTGGATGTGTGTGAGTGTGTGAGAGCTTCTCCAACCTCAGCCTAGGCTACGCTGGCCCTCAAAGCATGTTGTTGAAGTGGTAGCACTGCTTCTGGAAACTTCAGTTCGCCTGCCTCAGGCTCTCTTTTCTCTGACTGTCTCTGTCTGACTGTCTCCAGCTCTTTTTCCTGATTGTCTCCAGCCGTCTCTGGCTGTCTCTTTCCCGAGTGCCCCTCCCCCTCTGTCTTTTCTCTGCCGATTTTTATCTGACCACTTCCTTCTGTCTCCTTTCTGACTGTCCCTGACCCTCCAGCTGTCTTCTGACTCTGGATTCACTAGCTAGGGACATGAGATTTTCTTTTTGGGAGTCAGCCCGAGGGATCACTGATGGTTACACGCTGCATCTTTGAGAATTCAGGGTGCCAGTGTGGCTGTGAGCAGGGCCTACCCCTGCCGACCACAATTTATTAAATTCCCAACTCCCACCCCATCTCTATTTGTGATTCTATTTTTGTAATTTATACCTGACCCCCAGGGGGTTAGGACTGGCTGGTACTCGGCCACTACCCTCCCTTCATGGTTTTGCATTGCCATCAACAAAGAGCTCTTAAAAATGAAAACAAATCCAGAGGATGCTATGTTGGATCCATACCTGTCTGAACTTCTTCCAACTATATATTATTTATGACCACCATCATCATCACCATCATCGTCATCATTTCCAACATCTTTTGGTATACAACTTATTACTACCATCCTGCTCAAGAATGTTATTAGTGGAGATAAAATATCCTTGACCCTCTCTGACCCTTACCAGTTAGTACCAGCCAAACGTGACTGAGAATTAACTCCTGTTATGGGCCTCCTAGCATAATAACCTGTGGAAACATGCCATCGGTCTGGGTCTGTTAACTACTTTAGAAAGTGTACACATGTTTGTGAACCTATCAAAATGCATTACTGCTATACTGGCAGACACCTCTGCTTTTTCACTGCAACTACTTTTATCTATTTGGCTCCTAGCAACCTGTCCTCAAATAGGACTTCCTATGATCTGAAAACCAGAAAACGAAAACACTTTGGAGATTGCTTCAAAGACGTAAGAAACTGAAACAGCTTCCTATTCCATAACCAGGGCTTAGGAAAAGTTTTGAAATACAATGGATGAGTAAATACAAAAAAAAAGAGAGAGAGACTTCAAAATAAATGAATTCCCAAATAATCTATGATTGACAGAGGATTCTACATAACAATTCATCAGTGAGAATATTTTGAGTTTTTTATTAATACAAGACAAAATGAAAATCACACGCTTCACTTTCTTTGCTTTTTTATGTTCAAAGTCTTAGGAAAGAGCAGGTGCTTCAGTCTAATTTATGTGAAAATAAACCCCATTTTAATTACATGAGATTCATCATATTCCTAACTTGAGAACATAAACAGAATGAGTTACTATTTAAGGTCAACACAGGACTAATCTATAAGAGTGTTTATTAACTCCCCACTTTAAAAAAGGGAAGGAGAAGAAAAATACAGATGGCAAAAAAAGGGAAGAACTGTGAAGGAAAAGAAAGAAGCTGAAAGCAAGAAAAAACTGAGACCCAAGTGACTAGAACTTAGATTCTCTGTTTAGACTTGAGGTTAAATTAATTTAGGACTCCTATGTTGAATAAACATGGTAGAGTCCCTTTTACTTGTTTCAGAGCATTTCACCACACATTATACGATTACAAGATAAAGGGGCTGAGCATGTTATTTGAGCTTTCTCTGGTGTGTGTGGAAGGAGAGATGAGGGGAAGGGAGCTGGCAACAAGAATTTGTCTCTTGGGGACATTTGACAATATCTGGTGACATTTTTGGTTGACAGGACTGGGAGATGCTACTGGCATCTAGTAGTTAGAGGCCAGGAGTGCTGCTCAACAGACTACAGTGCACAAGTAGGCCCACGCAACCGAGAATTATCTGTCCTAGATACCAACCGTGCCCACGTTGAGAAATCCTGACCTAGATCAGTTGGTCTCAAACTTTAGCTATTAGAACCACCTGGAGGACTTGTTAAAAACACAGACTGCTAGATTCATCTCTAATGTGTCTGATTCAGTAGGTCTTGGTTGGGGCCATAGAACTTACATTTCTTAGAAATGTCTTGGTGTTGCTAATACTGCTTGTCCGGGAACCACATCTTGAGAACCATCTTCTTGACTTAAATCACTTTGACATAACCGCTCATAAAATCTTACACTTCTCCTTACATAAGATATAGCATATCTCTAATCATAAATGTAATATCTATCTTCGCTTCTAGATTCTAAGCTCAATTAGATCAAGGGCAGCGTCTATTCAGCTCATTACTGCTTATTCACGAAATAGGGTAGGCACTTAAATTTCCAGTGAATAAAAAAGTCTTGAATTTAAGTGTTTAGATTATTGCCATAAAATTTCGAAGTCTAAGAGTTTGAACCCTATTTTCTTTATAGAACAACAACAACACAATGTTTGTTAAGCATAGATTTTTCACATTAAGAGATAAAAGTCTGGGAGGGAGCATTTACGACTGCTCACCTATTTTCTGCCTTGAAGGTTGAAAGTATTGACAAAACTGCTCGAACAGTTTTCAGCCTTGAAGAATTCAAAATATTAAAGAATGTGAAATATTATACAAAATATTATACAAGTCATTGGTACTAATGAAAGTCATGTGTCTCATAACTTAGACCCAAATCAAAGAAAGGACTTACTAGAACATAATGTTAAATTTTTTAAAAAGGTTTTTTCTCAGCATGAATATAAAATAAAAAAGGCAAATAAAAAATAAATAAGTAAAATAGTTTACAATCCAGATGGATAGGCTTGATCTCTGTTAAACCCTTCTTTCTTAGCCAGACAGTGCTGTCCCTGTCCCTAGCTTTCTAACCATGCATTCTCAGATAAAACTAAAGGCTCATGGTTTAAATAACTGTTAAAGACAACTGTTCTTCTATAGATGAGGGACGAAACATTGATAATTCTGGCAAGTGTTAAAATGCTCATTCTTTTCACCTTATGTTTCTTTCGCTTATGAAACCCTCTTGAGGAAAAATATGTCTATGATAATAGTTTTCAATATAGTCGCAAGGGGGAACTACTCTATATATATTCAAAAAAGACAGACTTCATTTATCAATTTGTTTCTTTTAGATTTGTGTTCAATTTAAAACCTGATATATCTCAGTAATTATCAAAGGCATTAAATAAATGGCATCTTGAGTTACTGTCTTTTCTTTTATAATCTACTCACATACATGGGAGTAAGCAAAATAATCTTCCTAAAACACCAGTTTGATCTCCTTTCTCTCTTACAAACCTTAAGCAATGTTCCACTGAACACTGAATACTATTAAAAATTTCAAGAATTAGGGTAACTCAAAAACACTCGCACAGTAACACCAAGAAATATTGGATGAAATGTACACACACACACACATACACACACACAGAGTCACAGCCATAGTACAGCTATGCATATACGTTTGAAAGAAAAAAAAAAAGAAATCTAGGGCTTTCCTGGTGGCGCAGTGGTTGAGAGTCCACCTGCCGATGCAGGGGACACGGGTTCGTGCCCCTGTCCGGGAAGATCCCACATGCCGCGGAGCGGCTGGACCCGTGAGCCGTGGCCACTGAGCCTGCGCGTCCGGAGCCTGTGCTCCGCAACGGGAGAGGCCACAACAGTTAGAGGCCCGCGTAACGCAAAAAAAAATAAAAAATAAATCTAGAGTAGTAGGCAGCCAATCTGACTGGTGACAGCCCTGATGAGTAGGGGCGGGATCCTTGGGCTTAGTTACGATAAAGGAATTGGATTTTGATGTCCGTACAGGGCAGAACTGAGACTACTGCATTAAATCTATGACTTAACAGTAGTGCAAGCCTAGTGGAGAAAAAATCTCCACTTACCAGAGCAAGAAGAAACTAAGAAGCTTTTCTTGACCTGGGTCTAAGAGGGATTAAAAAAAAAAAAAACACACACACAAGTGTCCCATGATAAATCAAATTACTAGGTCTGTGTTCCTGAACAAATTTTGAGTCTAAATTTATACTAACTACGTGTGATTTAGAAATTCAAAGCCAAGAAATAGCTATGTTTCAAGTTCTCAGTAGCCACATGTGGCTAGTGGCTACTGTATTGAACGCTGCAGGTCTGGAGTATGACATAGGTAAGTGACCCTGCTAACACAACTATAGGTCATCCTCAAAAAATATAGTACTCATTTATCCTAAGCATGAACAGGCAGAAGTAGAAAAGTTTCCTAAAGGAGATAATAGTTCATCTGACTTCAGATTGCAAATAGACACATATTGGTCACATACAAAATTCTTTTCCAACTCATCCCTCACAACTTCATGTAATAAAATCTTTATCTACTCTCAAGTCCCACATCAAGCAGCTAAATCCAAGTCCATACGAATCACAGCATGCTGAAGAGCCCAGCTGGAAGTGTGTGCTCCTGTCTCTGGATTCATACAGCACAATTATTCAACTACACCTTTGGCTCTTAACACTACATTAGTTTTCCAATTTTATCTTGTGACTAGCTTTATCATTTTCCTTTAGTGGATTGGGGTTTACCAGTTCCCTCAAATTCTTGCTGGAGTTAAAATAAGACATTGTACTGTGAAATAATAAAATATTCATAACACTAAATTAAAAAGAAGAAAAATACAGATAAAAGAGGAATATCTTTTTAAAAAGGAAGAAAGGAATAAAACAGATAAATGAAGCTCTATAGCGCTCATATCACTGAATATATTGTACTGTTGAACCTTCTGAAAACCAGTGTAAGAGAAAAACAATGTCAGTTCAATATATGCATTGTGATTTATATTTTATTTAAGGTTAGTAAAATCATTCTTCCCAACTCTATGGAAAGCCAGATAATATTTTAATAAAAATTTCATTTGTTTCTGATAACTGCCACCGAGGTGAAGGACAAAGGTATCTGGAGTCAAAGAAATTGAATTCCATTCCTTAAAACTCCAAATAAAACACTTATTCATATGTAGTAAAAGTTCCTCAAATTCTTTTGTTAGCTGTGTTTTGAAGAGTATAGTTTCCAAACTAAAAATATTTTCACCATTTTTATTGTGGTAAAATATACATAACATCAATTTCCCCATTTTAACCTTTTTTTTTTTTTTTTTTTTTTTTTTTTTTTTGCGGTACGCGGGGCTCTCACTGTTGTGGCCTCTCCCGCTGCGGAGCACAGGCTCCGGACGCGCAGGCTCAGCGGCCATGGCTCACGGGCCCAGCCGCTCCATGGCATGTGGGATCCTCCCGGACCGGGGCACGAACCCGCGTCACCTACATCATCAGGTGGACTCTCAACCACTAAGCCACCAGGGAAGCCCCCATTTTAACCATTTTTATGTGTACAGTTCAGCGGCACTAAGTACCTTCACACTGTTGGCAACCGTGACCACTATCCATCTCTAGAAGTTTTTCATCATCCCAAACTGAAACTCTGTACCCATTAAACAATAGTTCTCCATTCCTCCCTACACCCCAGGACTTGATAACTACTATTCTACTTTCTGAACTTGACTGATTTAGATATCTCTTATAAGTGAAATCATACAATATGTGTCATTTTGTGTCTGGCTTAATATGAGCATAATACTTTCAAATTTTATTCATGTTGTTACATGTATCAGAATTTCATTCCTTTTTAAGGCTAACGTTCCATGGCATGTTTATACCACATTTTGTTTATCCATTCATCTACTGATGGACATGTGAGTTGTTTCTATATTTTGGCTACTGTGAATAATGCTGCTATGAATACTGGTGTACAACTATCTCAAGGCCCTGCTTTCTATTCTTTTGGGTATATACTAGAAGTGGAATTTCTGGATCATATGGTAATTCTATGTTTAATTTTTTGAGGAACCACCATACTGTATACCGTAGTGGCTATGCCAGTTTACATTCCCACCAGCGATGAATAAAAGGTTCCAGTTTCTCCACATCCTTGACAACATTTGTTATTTTCCATTTTCTGTTTATTTTTTATAATAGCCATCCTTATGAGTGAGAAGTGACTTTTCACTGTGGTTTTGGTTTGCATTTCTCTATTGATTAGTGTTGTTTAGCATCTTTTCATGTGCTTATTCCCACTATTTTTTATCATAGTTCTTATTTAATTTGAAATCCCATCCGTTAATGTGGCCTGTCTCTTTTTTCAATTTGAACCCCTAGTCATATAAAGGGACTTATTATTTTTAATATAGACTATAAAACAAATATGACTTTTAGTCTTGAGGTCCATGAATAGCTCCTGTTTGGCACTATGAACTGCGTAAAATACATTTAATAAAATAAAATACATGTTATAAAATAAATTGTGTTTGAATGAAAATTTAGACACAACAAAAATGCTCTATCATTCTTGTTCATTTCTTAGTGACAGCTTTTACAATACCACCAAGAGAGTCATTTATCACCTTCAAAATTCACACCTGTTTCCTACTGAGTGAACTTAAACACATTAGTTATATTCTTAATATGTTTCATACACTGAGGTGCAAGCCATTGCTTACTGCATAATTAAGGTAGAGGAACACTGAAGTATGAATATTTAAGTTGCCATCTGCTTTCCTATCCTACATCACTTTCCATTTTTAAAAGCACCATGGAGACATTTATCTGAGATTATTGCAGTCATCAGTAACTTAATGCTAAAGCTGTGCTTATCAACCT
Organism: Delphinus delphis; assembly: GCF_949987515.2. Taxonomy (NCBI): domain Eukaryota; kingdom Metazoa; phylum Chordata; class Mammalia; order Artiodactyla; family Delphinidae; genus Delphinus; species Delphinus delphis. The sequence goes on along the minus strand of NC_082689.1, from coordinate 100,417,123 downwards.
GAACACTTGGGGAATGACACTCTGCTCTCTCAGATTCAACATGGATCATCTATTAACACACTTCACTTATACACTTAATGTGACTGAGGAAGTGCCTCTTTTAATCACTTTGACTCCACAGACACCTGTTTTTAAAATCTATATCATGAATTGACGTCTCCAGGGAAGAACCGAGATGGATTCCAGCTACTTAGACCAATAGTGTATTACAAATAGGGACTTCCCTGGTGGCACAGTGGTTAAGAATCCACCTGCCAATGCAGGGGACACGGGTTTGAGCCCTGGTCCAGGAATATCACACATGCCACGAAGCAACTAAGCCCGTGCACCACAACTACTGAGCCCACATGCCTAGAGCCCGTGCTCCGCAACAAGAGAAGCCACCACAATGAGAAGCCCACGCACCGCAACGAAGAGTAGCCCTCGCTCGCCACAACTAGAGAAAGCACATGCACAGCAAAAAAGACCCAACGCAGCCAAAAATAAATTAATTAATTAATTAAAAAAAAAAAAACCAAATAAGTAGCAGCTCCAGAAGAAAGTGGGCATGAAATATAGGTGGGTAGAGCACTGGGTCACAGCTTTAATCTGCCCTAAAACGTGTAGATATTGGTAAAACATATTTTTTCTTTAAAGCTGAAAACCTCTCTAAGTGGTCAAATCAAAGGGTGGTTTGCATTTGTAAAGGAGCTACACAGCTGAATCAGAGTTCAGTTTGCTGCTTGGTCTTCACAACAGATAAAACGAATTCACAAAGAATCTCAATCAATGTTAGAGAATATCTTGACATCATTTTGGGTCAATTCAAACACCATCTTCTCCACGGAAATCACTCATCAGATGAAATTATGTAGGGGGCTGGATTAAATGACATTTGAAGTCTCTTATGATTCTAAAAATTCTGCATTTTAGTATACATAATTATCAATAAATTATATTCTGAGTTACCTTCATGCAGTCATATAATTAATCACCAATGAGACTCTATGCTTCCTTTAGAGAAATATCGTATCTTGTACTTTATAAAATTGCTGTAGCTTACAGATCATTAAACCTAAATTTTGTATTAACTGTTAATATAATGTATTACTAATTATAATTTTGGTAACAAAAGTATTAACTGAATTGAATACAGGTCATTTTGAAATAAAACCTCAATCCTTACTTCAAAACATAGTTGTACACACAAACTGAATGAAGTTTCAGAACTGGAACAATACAATTTCTAATCAAATTAGGTTTCCATGTTTTTAAAACTTTCCAAGTCTTAGTTTATGTCTTTTCCATTTGTCATAATTGTCTTTTTTTACTACTCATCTGTCCTCTGCTGTATCCAAACATCAATACCACACCAAGGCGCTAAATGGGCATCAATAAATGGTGTTTAAAAGCGGTTGATAGACTACATTTAATATTCAAGCACTGATGACTGTGCACAGAATCCATTAGTTATCTGAAATCAGGTGTTCTCTAAATAAGAACAACAATCTAGCACTTATCTCAATGTTTTAATCTTTATATCACCCAAGCATTCTGAAACAATGCTTATGTAAGTTATGTAAGTTGTATTATGTCTTGGAACAATAAATTAAAATAATCAGTTTACAATATATTGTCTCAAGATCAAAAACATTTAATCACATCAAACCCCTAAGCTTTTACAGCAAAATTTGTAGACAGGAATTTAAACCAAATACCAACAATTTTATCCACTACACCTAGTTTATATGCAGCATTGAATACAGAGGTAGGCAGGTAGAATATGTTCAATATGTCATTGTAGGGTGATCACTTATTAACTGAGATTCCAGATTTTTATCACCATTCCACACCCAGTATATTCATGTTATTTTACACTGCAATAGACTTTTTGTTGATAGGTCTGAAAAACTTCTTTTTGCCTTTATCTATTACTGAAGTTGTTTCAAAAAAACAACACAAAAAGATACTGTCACTCACAATAACATCTGCCCAAATGCTTTTACTTAAAGAAAAATTAGATTCATCTGCTAGATAAAAGGAGCCCTAGAATCTCATCCCTTTTAAAATTTTACCTCTATTTTCTAACCACCAACAATCCCTCTGCTCAAGCCACAATGGTGTGATACCTTTCTCGTATTTGTCCATTTGTCTAGAATGCCCTTGCCCCAGAAAAACTCAAAGTTTAGGATCATTACTAACACACATAGTCTGGCACATGTGTTTTTCACTGGTCCAAAGGATTACCTTTACTTTCTGGCAAGTTCTATCACTTCATGTAAAGAATATTCAGGCAATCCTTTCTTTATACAGTATGTGGAACTGCAAAAATGTTCATGAAAGCTTCGATTGATTACGCAAAGCGGTCTTAATGGGAAAAATTATGATTGTTTCGTGGCACTTGAAAAATGTTTTCAAAATGTTAAAAAACCTCTCTTATCATTGGTTATAAATGTATAGGGAAATGAAAAAAAGTAGTAAAACTGATATTTACTTAGTATGATGTAATCTAAAACATTAGGAATATTGAAATTTAAAGTGCTTACATTTTGTTTCTTGTAAGAAATTTATTGAGTATTTTAAACTATGCCTGTCTTTTTTTCTCATCCTATAACTTAATGATATAAAGTATCTATTCTATGCCTTTGAGAATTGTCACACTCCTTTTTTATGTTTAGATATGCTTCTAACATTTTCTCTTTTGTGCCTTAAATGTCGTGAAATATCTCTGAGAGTTCCTTTCATGTGAAGTTTTTCAGGACACATCGCTTCCTGAGTGGCATCTTCATCCATTTTGTCAAAAGCACTTTCCTCATTTATGTTCACAGGTTTCCCCTTCACTAAGTTCCCTGGCTGCCTATGTAGACTCTTGAATGGCAGCAGTACTAACATTGCCACGTTAATTCCTATTTCATTTACATTCTACTCAAATTTCACTTCCAGCATTTTCACTTTTCATTTGTTTGATGCACTTTTATCTTTGCTGGCAGTTTCTTATTTTGGTCATTCCTTCTTGTAAAATGTCACATGGACTTAGTTGGAGACAAGGAGCAACACAACTATATGCTTTGCTGTCTGTGAACTAAATAAGAGATGCTTATAGACTGATCACAAACAAGCTTTTAAGAAGGGACATAACTGGTCACTGATCATGATTCACATCTTTTATTTACATAGTGATATGTGGACCAATGAGCTCACAGTATGTATGTTTTGCAACATACATAACAACAAAATGTGTAACAACAACAACATAACAACAAAAATGTATGTTTTGCAAATTACGCACAGCTAATACACCATAGTAATTGAAACTTGAACCGTAGTGTTGGAGGGCTGATGCTATTTAGCTAAACCATGGAAAGTGAATTCAAACATAGCAGAACTGTGCAAAAAGAGGTCTAACTCTGTATGAGTGTTTGTGTGCGTGTATTTGTATGTGTGTATGCATTCTAACATTTTTTTGTGTTTTGTACCAGGCAAATTACTTAGCAAGTATTATTTTTGGAAGTAAAACTTCAGAGACTTTTCTGCCCCAGCCTCATGTTCCTTTAGCTCATGCAAAACATCATCAGTGAGGCTGCTTTCCTCTTATTCACACCATCCAAAAACCCCTGTCATTAAACAGGTGCCTCGCCCTAGGAGCTAAATTTTCACTTTTTCTTCCACTAAATTAAAGATATAAACAGTAACAAAAATAAAAACCCTGAGAGTTATTTCCTTAAAATTAGCTAAATTAAAAATGCTTTAATTATTACCTATTGTTAGGGAGTATGTAATACACAGCCTTAATACTCAAGGAATTTCTAATAGATCTTAGAAGAAATGACCAATAAACATTAAATAATTGAGCCAAAGTATAATTAAACTGTACTAGATATGAGGCCAGTGGTTAACTAGAAAATATATAGTATATGTATTTTCTGATCATCAACCCAGCTGACCATCAAAATTACTGGGAGTGTTTTCTCTAGTTAGACATTCTTGGAAACAAACTTAGAGCTATCAAAATCTAATCTCCACGAATGTAGTCTAAAACTTTGTAGGATTAAATGCCTTTGAGGGTCAGTGGGATTTGGAAATCACTTGGACAGGCTGGTAGCTTGTACACAAGTTTTGACAATCAATGAGGACTGAACTAGTAAAATAACTCACTACGCACTGTTTTAGTAAAGAAATAGAAAAACAGCAAAACTTGAGAGAAGGGTCAAAGAATAGCAGGACATTCCAAGTGTATAGAAGGAGTAAGGAGAGGGGATTAAGCAGCGTAAAGCTTATTGATAACAGTGAGGATGGATATTTAGAGGAATTAAAGAACAAAAAATTGATAACAGATATGAGTAAGCTTTCGAAAGAAAAAAGAACCACACTTCTACAAAGATGGGAGTGATGATAGAAGATTGTTGCGGGCAGGGAGGTAAGAGAAGAACAGAAGAGAGATAAGACTAGACGAAAACAAACTTTCTGTTATTGGCGCTCAGCATGACTCTCCCCTCAAGGCCGGATCAACCTGCTCTACACATTTGTCTTTTGTGAAACTATCCTCAGGTTTCTTGACCCATTTGTAAGTTTCAAATTCATGAGAACTCCTAAGGCTTTCACTGAGCAAATTACCTTCCCTGTCCCCACCCACATCCCTTTCCCGCAGGGCCCAGGTAAATGCTGCAGTGACAATGTCTGTAGCTGAACGTAGCACACAAATGTCCATTCTCTCTCTAAGCCCGTGGACCAAGCGACCCTGAATTGCTGTCTGTGGTACTGAAATTACAGTCATGGATGCATCCCCGGAAGGGTCAATTTATTTCCTTCAGAAGAATGTTTCAACACACACACACACACACACACACACACACACACACACACACACACACACAATCTTGTTGGATTGTCTCAACAATGCTTTTAAAAGGTATTATTTTCAGTCTGACAATATTGAGGGACCTGCTAAAGATTGGAAAGTTAAGCACCGTGCCAGCACACAGTTAATCACAGACATGGAAGGAATTCAAACGTAGGTCCATCCACCGTCAGAATCTGAGCTCGTAAACACTCTGCCACACTGCCTTAGAAATAGACTGCGATCTGAAATCCAATCAATATTCTTGACTCTGAATAAGACACTGCTCCAGATATTTCATATTATACTTGCACAGTATGTTTCCTTATTTTCAATTATCTTCAAAGAGCTTTTATCTGCTAAAAATATCATTTTATGCACTCTATATTTTTATGATAAAGTAAAAAGAATTACTTTGCACTTTTGAAGTTGATAGCAGATTTACTCAGGCACTTGGAAAAGAATTTTAACATGCAATTATAAAAGGTACACATTTCCAAACAGTATAACAGGTCAGAAGTAAACACAAGGGAAAAACATTAATTGGCAAAATTTGTCACATTTCTATTCATATTACTGATAACCTTAAAAGGAAAAGGAAACAATAGTTGAAATTTCCTACATATTTTCTGGAAATACAGAATATACATTTACTTTTACTGAATGTGTGTGTGTGTGTGCATGTGTGTACTACAGTAAAACATCTTTTCTTGGTGAATAAAATAGTCCTTTAGAGAACAAAATTAATTCATTTACCATTAAACATGAAGAGAATATTTAAATTGTTTTAAATATGCATCATCTCTAACCCCAAGAAAACTCTTACAGACTTTTTGTACAGCTATCCAAATTGTGCAGGATCATAATGATGACACAGGTAAACACGCAGCCCAAAAAGCACTGGCAGATGCCACTCTTCCAGAGTCAGCACTAGCAAAAGCCGTCCTGTTCCATGAATAGTTTCTACAGTGCTTACCAAAGACCGTTGCTTTAAAACAGGCCAGAGCTTCAAAGTAAAAACTTCCCCCAAATATTTATACCTTCCCCAAGACAAGTACAAACACATAAAGTACCAGTTCAAACATGCCCTCCACCGTGCAGCTTGTCTTGAGCCCTCCTATCAAGAAGAGCTTATCCATGCTTCCTTGTGTTCCACTCCTGTATATACGATTCTATTATCGCATCTGTCAAGGTGCTTCTTGAGGACAAGGAACCAATTTGATGAAGCCGGGTATCTCCCAGGACATAATCTAATACGTGGTATGTCGCAGGTGTTCACTCAACTTTGTTTAACAAAAAAAAGACATAAATTACTTGGCCTTGAAGTGAGCCTGTACTTCAGAAGTTTTGGTGATAGAGATTTTTGAAGTAATTATTCAAATTTCCAGTTATGGATGAATCATGATCTAAATGTAAAATTACCCAGGAACTTTTTTATATCATAGCTTTTTAAAAATTTGCCCTAGTCGATTTTACGTTTTTGTTGCTCTTGCTACTGCTGTCTAATGTATAAATTATATTACCACAATTACCCATGTATATAGCCATTGATATTTTTCAAAGTGCCTTAATATTTATTAACCCACAATTTCTGAGGCAAATTGAGCAGAAAACTGTGACCAGATTATTAAAGAAGAAAGTGGGCCACAGTATATAGATGTTGTTTATCTAAAGATATGTAAAATGACTGTTAGAGCCAGGCTGGAATTCAGGTCACCAGAAACCTATAAAATCGCATAAGGCAAAAATTTGAATTTGGAATAAAGACACAGATCTTCTAGAGAATGGACTTGAGGATACGGGGAGGGGGAAGGGAAAGCTGTGACAAAGAGCGAGAGAGGCATGGACATATATACACTACCAAACGTAGGGTAGATAGCTAGTGGGAAGCAGCCGCAGAGCAGAGGGAGATCAGCTCGGTGCTTTGTGACCGCCTGGAGGAGTGGAATAGGGAGGATGGGAGGGAGGGAGACGCAAGAGGGAAGAGATATGGGAACATATGTAAAAAAAATTAATTAATTAATGGGGAAAAAAATTTGAATTTGGATAGGAACATGTTAGTCATGATATATGAATGATACATGAAGGACAAATCTTTATTAAAGTTAAGTGAGAAGTTCACTTTCATCTTTGAAAATACCAGTCCTTTTGTTTAAGGGGAATAGAGAAATAAATGGAGTTAATAAAGGAAACAGGAGCAAAATGCTGGCTGTATTCATTTTCTGAGGCCCTGCAGGTATATATAGTGTGAAGTACAGCCATATGTTAGCCTGAAGTTCTATTTTTAAAGTAAAATCAAGAGGATATAAAACATTTAGTAAATGTCAATCTTAATTAGGAAAAAAAATGTGTGTTACACATAAACAGTATCTTGCTAATGGAATTAATGATGTGGAAATAGAAAATTTAGTTTTTTTATTTATAGATGTGTTTTTTGCATATATATATATATATATATATATTTCAACATACACACAAATAGCCAAATCAATTCTGCCTACATATAGAAAATCATTAAAATTCAGAAATCAATGAAAATCTCTTTACTGGTTTTCAGTCGGCTATAACGGTATGGAAAACCTAAATGGCAATCCATAATATCAATTGTATTAATACATTTAACGCCATAACATGAAAATGGAGAACACATTTCTTTCATAGACCTTGAAACCTTTAAAAAATTGTACATTAGGAAGGTCACAAAGAATATATTAATTAATAATAAAAAGAAATACACAGAATTCGCTAATTATGACTGTCAACCTCATAATAAGGTGGAATCTCAACCACAGGAACAAACTTAGCCTCCAACCCTTGAGTACTTGAGACAAGACCGAGAAATCCTTTCTCAGTGAGGGCAGGGAAAGATCCTGCTACGTCTAATTTAGATGATAAGCCACAACCGGACTGGTCACAATATCCAGAAATATAGGGTATGCTGTCAACCGAGGCCATAACTAGTTGCAAGATTTTTCAACCTTGACACTATTAATATTTTTGACTGAATTACCATTTGTTTTGGGTAATGGTAATGGTATTTTGCACATTAAAATACTTAGTAGCATTTGTGGCTTCTCCAACTGGAAGACAGTAATACGCCCATCTCTGTGCCTCTGAACCAGACATTGTTCAAAGTCCACTGAGGGGCAAAACTGCTCCTGGTTGATAAAACACTGACAAAAATACACACACACACACACACACATGCTCACTTGTATATGCCTTTTAAACATGGACGCCTCAAAAGTAATTCAAATGATTACAAACATACGAAATTGAACTTCAGCCAGCCAAACATTTTGTTTAGTCATCAATAATTCTCCAGTCTAACATAAAGGAATGGTCCTCTACATTACCAAGTCTAATCCTCTCATGTCACAGATGAGGAAGCTAAGACCCATATTAGAGGTGAAGGCTGGCCTAAAGCCCCTCAGATAGGCAGCAGCAAAACCAGCAGACTAACCCTTTCTATTTACGTATACCTTTCTTGTTGGAAATCGAGCATTATTTAATTTCAAGCATTATTTCCTAGAATAAACTGCCTCTAATTTCATTCAGATTTGAGCAAAGTCTATAGTAGCTTAAATAAAAGAGCAGGGGACTGATGAGGGCTGCCATGGAGCTGAACATTCCAGCTACCATAATTCAGTGTACTTGTCCATAGACTTGACATTGACTGAGGAAAGGCAACTGATAGGTAACAATGAATCTCAGGATAGAAACCTGAGAATAAGTGTTGACTATATTGTCTGAAATCCCTTTTTCTGTTAACAGTGTCTTGTCTGCTTTTCTATTTGGGGTATGGGTAATTTATACAGCTTTGATTAGTATGCTTATTGACATGATTTTTCTCAGAATAAAGTAGATGGGTTTCCTGCTCAGCTTTGAAAACAGCTTATTTGCCTTATTAGCAGTAATTCTGCCATTATTCTAAACAAATTCCAAATCCAACTTTATAGACATCCTGCAGTAATGGAGATTCAGGATTCTAGTGTACAAAATGTAGTTCACATGAATATTTAGGCAGATACAAGTGCCCTCTGGTCCTATTTTTATACTCAGGTCTCCAAGAAGTGAAGAGAAAATGTTGGGGTGTAGAATGGAAGTATGTGCATTTAGACAAGTTGCGTCACAGACACAGGAAAGTGAACTGGTTAGACCACCAGAGTGTTAGAGATCAGAAGTGAATATGATTAGCCCAACAGCGAGGTCAAGCCCGGTGGAGGAGTGAGGAATGTCTTGTGATTTTTCTCTATCATTTTAGAATCTCAGGCCTAAAGCTGTAAAGAGCCATTTGCTTTTTGTGATTCCCACTGAAAGAGCACTGGCCTCAGGCAGAACGGTTTTGGTAGCACCATCCGTACATAACTTCAGAATCAAACTTCATTTTTGCAGTCCGTTTGTATTCTGTTACCTAATCTAGATCCTGACCTCCTAATACAGGGAATTTTTTGTTGGCCCTCCAATTCTATGGTGTGGTGATAGGGTCACGGACTCTATTATAGTTACTGACCCTGGGTCCCTTCCCTCCATCCTTTATTCTTGTTGCCTGAACCCACACCTAGGTGCTAGTATTTGTCTGTTTCTCATTGACCTAGTGAGATTCAGGGATTTGTACTCTAACCTCCTGAAAGTCTATCATGCCTAGCTTGATCCCTTAGATCTCTGGTCAGAACAGACTGTCTAATATTGATTACAGCATCCCTGGATTCCTTTTCGTTTGCAAGACATTAGTTCATGAAGAATTACAGTGCATTGGCATGAATAGTAGCTTTGTGTCTCTACTTTGATATTGTCTGATTTTCATTCTCTTAAAGAGCTCGTATAATATCTGTTTAACCAACCTAATATAATGTGCCTGGCAGAGTTTGCAAACAGATTGGATCTTAATAAATGAGGAGGGAAATTTATGCCACCTTACTCCAATGTTTCATTTAAGTTTTCAGAGTAACTGCCCTCCCTAAGGGGAAAAAAAAAAAAATAAGAAAAAGTGCTCCTATTTAAGCCCTACTTGTCAAATACTAGGAATGTAGGAGTGGAGTGGGCAGTAAAACACAGAGCAATTTGCTTATCTACCATTCCATGGACCTTGGCAGCGTGTTGTCTTTATTAAAACCATATGTGAAAAGAATGCCATTCTTGAAAAAGGACTGCCTGAGGCTTTTCAGTTAGAAAATTCAGTAGAAAGCAAAAAGGTGGGATTATCGATTTAGCTTTCTCTTCATACACTCTGTAAAAGGAGCGCTATTTTCTAATTTGTTTCTCCTAGAATGTATTAATTTTTCTTTGTTTGTTGTTATTGCTGTATTACTCAGTCTACCCTATTTCTGGTAAATAGGTGAATTCCACAAGTACTTGAAAATTTTGATTGGCAAAGACTTTAAAAATCTATGTAGATGAAGAGAAATCACAATGTTACTGTTATCCATTTTTTCAGTGTTAAATAATCTCATTTTCCCTGTGCTACAGTAAGTGATAAAAATATGGACACTGTGTCTTAGGTGTGTTTGTTTCATAATGTTTCACAATGTTTCACATCAGTTTCATATCCTTCAATTACTAAATAAGAAAAAGAAAGAACTGACCATAGATCTGGCAACATTTTAGAGATCTTGGAATTGTCTAGTTCCAGAACTTTTCCAATATTTGACACCTGGTCTTGTAGCCATTCAGTTAAAGCTAAATAGCAAACATCACTTTTTAAAGCAATTAATGTCACCAGTGAGCAGATCTGCTCTTTAGAAAATCTTTTCTTAGATCAAACCCAAATCTACTGCCTTCTAACCTCCAACTGCAGGTTCTGGTTTATTCATCCGTTTCATTCATTTTCCTCTTGGCACTTTTCTTTTAAGTATTTGAAAATAGATATCACACAGTCCTTGTGTCCCCCATCTTTTTTTAAGACCTCTGCAACAGAACACATCCTTCAACTCTTTGTCAGATATACTGCTTTACCCTTCCGGTCACACATACGCCTCTGAACACAGCCTAGGTTGTTTACATACATATTCAAAAAATGAAAACAAAAACTGAACCCAGTACTAACGGGCATGTCTTTTTCAACAGTGTAGAGTGTGATAATCATGAGTCATTCAAGATTCTGAATGTCTCTTAATAAATGTCTGTTCCGTTACCTTCCTTGCACTGTTAATGCTCTCAACCTGTTCGTTTTTCTGAGGGAAAGGTTATGTTTCTATATGTATTAAGACAAAGTAGACCAAGTGAAGGTTCCAGGCAAGATCTGATGCTAGGGAAGTGGGCATTTAAGTCAGTCTCTTACTTAATGCTGATTCTATTTGTAAAATATGCATAAGTTTTTTAAAGTCCTGGAGACACTACAGATATCATGTCTGGGAAGTGCATTTGGCTTTTATTATTATGCACATGAAGTAAATCTCTCCTCTTTTGAGCTCTTCTTATATGCCAGCATGGAACCACATTTTAGACAGTATGCTATGCATTTTTAGGCCCATTACTACTCTATTTTATGATCATACCCCATCTTATCATTTATTTTTTCCCAAACACTATATTTATGTTAGCTTGTTGAATTTTACGTATCCTTGTAAACCTTAAGTTGTTTTTTCAAATAAAGTGAGGGGTATATTAATAAATATAATTTCATTTAAATACAATAGTTGGGCTTCCCTGGTGGAGCAGTGGTTGAGAGTCCGCCTGCCGATGCAGGGGACGCCGGTTTGTGCCCCGGTGCGGGAGGATCCCGCATGCCGCAGAGCGGCTGGGCCCGTGAGCCACGGCCACTGGGCCTGCGTGTCCGGAGCCTGTACTTCGCAGTGGGAGGGGCCACAGCAGTGAGAGGTCCGCGTACCGCAAAAAAAAAAAAAAACAAACAAAAAAAACAATAGTAGGCCCCAAATAAGAAAAGCATATTCAGATGCTTTTCTTATCTAACATATTTCAAAAGTAATATGAGGAGTTTGGAGGAAAACAAACCTTAAATGTACAAAGAAAAAAATTCCTCCTTTATTCACTATAATTTTATTCACAAAAATAACCACAGTTAAAATTTAACATGTATCATCATTTCGATTTCTTTTTTATGCATCTTTCCTTTCTTCCTTCTATACATTCATCAATTCTTTCTGCCTTTCCCTGTAGTTCTTCTACCTATCTATCAAGCAATCAATCATCTATCTTTAAAAAACAAATGGACTGAACTACTTTTTACCTTGTTATATACATGTAGTTTACTTTTTTATAAGTGGCAAAATATTCTAAGGAACTACTTAAATTTTTTAGCGACTTCCTTATTTGTAGAACTTTAGTTTTGCTTCATTGTTATAAATAATATTGTAAGAAATATCATTTTGAAAGTTCCTAGACGTGGTATTGCTAGTGAAAAGCCTGCATGTTAAAATTGTTAGAAACTGCAATATTAGGTCATCCACTCTCCCCCCCAAAAGACGTGAAAATTATAATTTCACAAAGAGTATACAATAATATCTTTAGATACTACAATAGTATCTTTATCTTTAGATACAATAGTATCTTTTATCATACACACTCCACTATGGATTCTAAATCAGTCTTACACTGCTCCCTTTTCTTGACAATTTGTATCACCTCAGCTTCTCCTACAATTCATTGTATGGATGAAAATATTCAGGTCCCTCCCATGTTTATTGCTTAGCCTAGTCAAAGTCTCACAGGAAAAATGTGGCCTGCAGCAAGCCCCTGGTGATAAAATGATTCCCCCTCTCCTTCATCACCATTCCTCTCCCTCAAACACTTAAGGAAGAATAAAACTAGCACTGATGCAAGACAGAGAATCTTTAGTTCAGTTTTAGGCAACAATATTTTAAGAGGCAAGAGTAAATAATCTTGAGCAAATATGTAGTTTCCACAGAGGGTTTAGCAGGGAAAGAAAGATGTTCTTTAATGATAGTCACCATGTTAGGCATTTATTATCTTAAGAATTTGAATTCAAAGTCATTTTTAATACCTGGATCAGTTTCTCTAATTGTCCAACATATATTTATCTAAAAACCCTTTCCATATGTCACTGGCCATCTCATTCAGTTTGGCAAACTCATTACTCCTCTTCTGAAAGCAGTCAAATAGATACTGGAATAAAACTCTTAGGGGCCAGCACCTCCTATCAAACTGCAGTTTCTTCTAGATCCCTTCTTCCAGCTGTGCCTCTGCTCTCCTTAGAACTGAGTCATGGAATTGCTTCCCTGCAAAGCGTTCTCTGCATTTTGAAAAGTACAGTACTTCATCCTCCATTCATTCCCATCTAACCCACTTCTCTTTTCCAGTCAGGTGAATATCCACATATTTTGCCTTTCAGACACATTAGGCAAGGTAGAGTGCCCTTTGTAAATAGCCCATGGGTGCAGACTCAACACAATCCTCTTCTACAAATAATTGATTATAACCTGTTAGTCAAAACTCCAAATCACTTAAATTGACCTTAGCAATACTTAATGTCGCTTTCTTTGAGACTGATGACAATGACAAGGTCTTAATTACTATATAAATTAGTTATCACCCACTCACTTCTGTCATTAAAATACATTTTTGGGGCTTCCCTGGTGGCGCAGTGGTTGAGAGTCCGCCTGCCGATGCAGGCGACGCGGGTTCGTGCCCTGGTCTGGGAGGATCCCGCGTGCCGCGGAGCGGCTGGGCCCGTGGGCCATGGCCGCTGGGCCCGCGCGTCTGGAGCCTGTGCTCCGCAGCGGGAGAGGCCGCAGCAGTGAGAGGCCCGCGTACCGCAAAAAAAAAAAAAAAAAAAAAAATACATTTTTGAATCTCTAACATATATATGCATATATTATTGGAGATTATATATATTCTTTTGAGCTATTTTAAATTTTAATATATATTTATTGTTTATTCATTTGCATTTTAAAAACACACCCTACTAGTAAAAAAGAATATATAATATTGAGGCAAAGGTAACAAAGTGACTAGAAAAGAATAATTTGAAAAAACAGACTTCTAGGAGACATGTCAATAGATTTTTTTTCTTATTTTAAACTTTTTGAGGACTAAATGACAAATATAAATGTTCATTTTTAAACTGTATGATGTGATGATTTGATACACATATACACCGTGGAATGATTACCAAGAACAGTATAATTAAAACATCCATCAACTCACATAGTTAACTCTTTTCTTTTGTGTGTGAGAACGCTTAAGATCTACTCTCAGCAACTTTTAAGTACACGATACCATGTTATTAACTAGAGTCACTATGCTATTAGACCTTCAGAACTTATTTTTCTTATAACTGAAAATTTATACCCTTTGATCTACTTCACCCATTTCCCCCTCCCCCCAGCCTCTGGCAACCACAATTCTACCCTTTGCTTCTACGAAATTGCCTTTTATTTTTAAAAGACAATACATGTAAGTGATACTCCAGTTTTATGCATGGCAGGTTTCCTTCTTTTTCGTGGCTGAATAATATTCCATTTTGTGTGTGTGTGTGTGTGTGTGTGTGCATATCACATTTTCTTTATCCACTCATCCACTGAAAGACATTTAGGTTGTTTCCATATCTTGGATATTGTGAATAATGCTGCAGTGGCCATGGAGGTGCAGATAATCTCTTCAAGATACTAATTTCAATTCTTCCAATATATAACGAGTAGTGGAAGTCCTAGATCATAAGGTAGTTCTATTGTTTTATGTTTTTGAGGAACCACCATACTGTTTTCCATAACGGCTGTACCAATTTACATTTCTACCAACAGTGTAAAAAAGTTCCCTTTTCTCCACATTCTCAGCAATATTTTTTATCTCCTGTCTTTTTAATAATTACTATCCTAATAGGTATGAGATGATATTTCATCTTGGTTTTGATTTGCATTTCCCTGATGATTAGTGATGTCAAGCACCTTTTCATGTACCTATTAGACATTTATATATCTTTTTTGGAAAATGAATATTCAAGTCTTTGCCCATTTTTAAATTGTATTATTTATTTTTTGCTATTGAGTTGTATGAGTGTTTTACATATTTTAGATATTAACCTCTTATTAGGTATATTTTCTTACATTCTGTAGGCTGCCTTTTCAATTTATTGATCATTTCCTTTGCTGTGCAGAAGCTCTTTAGTTTGATGTAATCCCACTTATTATTTAAAGTTTTGTTGCCTCTGTTTTGGATGTCTTATTCAAGAAATCAATGTCAAGACCAATGTCATGGATCTTTTTCCTTGTCTTCTTTTAGGAGTTTTATGGTTTCAGGCCTTACATTTAAGTCTCTGATCCATTTCAAGTTAATTTTTGTGAAAGGTACAAGATAGGGATCCAGTTTCATTATTTTGCATGTGGATATCCAGTTTTCCCAATGTCATTTATTAAAGAGGCTAAACTTTTTCCATTGTGTGTTCTTGGTGCCCTTGTCAAACATCAGTTTACCATATATGTGTGAGCTTATGGCTGGGCTCTTTATTCTGTTCCATTGATCTATGTGTATGATTTTATGCCAATACTATACAGTCTTGATTACTATAACTTTACAATATAGTTTGAAATCAGGAAATGTAAATTCTCTAGCTTTGTTCTTTCTCAAGATTGTTTTGGCTATTTGAGGTCTTTGGTGTTCCATACAAATATTAGGATAGATTTTTTTCTATTACTGTAAAAAATGTCATTTGAATGTTCATAGGGATTATACTGAATCTGTAGAATGATTTGGGTAGGATGAACACTTTAACAATATTTATTCTTCCAATCCAAGAACATAGAATATCTTTCCATTTATTTGTGTCTTCTTTAATTTCTTTTGTCAGTATCTTACAATTTCAGTATACAGGTCTTTCACCTATTTGATATTATAAATGGGACTGTTTTCTTAATTTCTCTTTCAGATAGTTTGTGGTTAGTGTATAGAAATACAATTGATTTCTGTATGTTGATCTTGTATTCTGTAACTTTACTAAATTCATATATTGAATCTACTAAGTGTGTGTGTGTGTGTGTGTGTGTGTGTGTGTGTGTGTGTAGTCTTTAGGGGCCTCTAAATAGATTATGTCGTCTGCAGATGGAAATAATTTTACTTCTTTCTTTTTGATCTGGATGCATTTTTTTCCTTTTTGTTGCCTAACTGCTATGGGTAGGACTTCCAGTACTTGGTGGAATAGAAATTGCATGAGTGGGCATCCTTGTCTTGTTCCTCATTTTAGAGGGAAGGCTGTTAATTTTTCACCATTGAGTATTATGTTAGCTGTGGGCTTGTCATATATGGTCTTCATTATGTTGAAGAACATTCCTTCTATACCAAATCTGTTGAGAGTTTTTATCATGAAAAGATGTTGAATTTTACCAACTGCTTTTTCTGCATCTATTGAAACGATCTATATTTGTCTTTTATTTGGTTAATGTGGTATATCACATTAACTTATACATATATATTCTTTTAGAAATTTATTTTTATTATTTATTTATTTTATTCATTTATTTTTGGCTGTGTTGGGTCTTTGTTGCTGCGTGCGGGATTTCTCTAGTTGCGGCGAGTGGGGGCTACTCTTTGTTGCGGTGCACAGGCTTCTCATTGTGGTGGTTTCTCTTGTTGTGGAGCATGGGCTCTAGGCGCACGGGCTTCAGTTGCTGTGGCATGTGGGCTCAGTAGTTGTGGCTCATGGGCTCTAGAGCACAGGCTCAGTAGTTGTGGCAAATGGGCTTAGTTGCTCTGCGGCATGTGGGATCTTCCAGGACCAGGGCTCAAACCCATGTCCCCTGCATTGGCAGGCGGATTCCTAACCACTGCACCACCAGGGAAGTCCACATTAACTTATTTTTATACATTGAAACATCCTTGCATCTTAGGGATGACTCTCATTTGATCATGCTGTATGATCCTTTTAATGTGCTCTTGGATGGTTTTCTAGTATCTTGTTGAGAATTTTACATCTATGTTCGTTAGGGATATTGGCTTGTAATGTTCTTGTCTTGTAATGTCCTTGTCTGGCTTCAGTATAAGGGTGATAAAATGGCCTCAAAAAATGAGTTTGGAAGTGTTGTATCCTCTTCTTTTTCTTGGAAGAATTTGAGAAAGAGAGATGTCAATTCTTCTTTAAATGTTTGGTAGAATTCACCTATGAAGCCATATGGTTCTGTGTTTTATTTGTTGGGAGATTTTTGATTACTGATTCAATATCTTTGCTCCTTATTTGTCTGTTCAGATTTTCTGTTACTTCATGATTCTGTCTTGGTAAGTTGTATGTTTCTAGGAATTTAGCCATTTCTTCTAAGTTATCTAGTTTGATGGCATATAATTGTTCATAGTAGTCTCTTATGATCCTTCATATATCTATGGTATCAGTTGTAATGTCTCCTCTTTAATTTATAATTTTATTAATTTGAGCCATCTCTCTTTTTTTCTTAGTCTAGCTAAGGTTTGCCAATTTTGTTTAATTTTTAAAAAAAAAACCAAATCTTAATTTTGTTTATCTTTTGTATTGTCTTTCTAGCCTCTATTTTATTCATTTCTTTTTAATCTTTATTATTTCCTTCCTTTTGCTAACATTTGACTTAGTTTTTTCTTCCATAAGGTTAGGTTGTTTATTTCAGATCTTTCTTTTTTCTTAATAAGGGTGTGTACTGCTATAACCTTTCCTCTTAGAACTACTTTTGCTGTATCCCATAATTTTGGTATGTTTTTCAATTTTTGTTCATCTTAGGGTATTTTTACTTCCTTTTTAATTTATTTTTTGACTCACTGATTGTTCAAAAATGTGCCATTTAATTTTCATATATTTGTGAATTTTTAAGCTTTTCTCCTTCATTATTAGTTTCATACTATTGCAGTCACAAAGATACTTGATAAGATTTCAATCTTCTTAAATTTCGTAAGACTTATTTTGTGTCCTATCATATGATCTATACTGGAGAATGTTCCCTGTACACTTGAGAAGAATGTATTTTGCTGAAGCTGGATGGAACGTTGGGATACATCTGTTAGGTCACTTAGTCTAAAGTATAGTTCAGTCTATTATTCCCTTATTTGTTTCCTGTCTGAATGATCTATCCATGGTTGAAAGTGACTACTGAAGTGCCCAGTTATTATTGCACTGCTGTCTATTTTTGCTTTTGGATCTGTTAAAAGTTGTTTAATATATTTAGGTGATCCAATATTGGGTGTGTATATATTTATAAATTGTTCTATCCCTTTGATGGATTGATCCCTTTATCCTTATATAATAACCTTCTTTGTCTATTGTGACAGCTTTTGACTTAAAGTCTATTTTGCTGATATAATGTAAGTTCCCTGTTTTCTTTTCATTTCCATTTGTGTGAAATATATTTTTCAATCCCTTGATCTTCAGACTAAAAGTGTCCTTAAAGCTTAAGTGAGTCTCTTGTAGGCAACATATAGTTGGGTATTATTTCTGTATCCATTCAGCCATTCTGTCTTTTAATTAGATAATTTAAATCATATACATTTAGATTAATTATTCATAAGTAAGGATTTAAATCACCATTTTGTTCATTATTTTCCAATTGTTTTGTAGTTACTTTGTCCTTTCCTCCTCTCTTCCTGTCTTTCTTTGTGAAGTGATAATTTTTTATAGTGATATGCTTTGATTCTTTTCCTTTTATCATTTGTGTTTCTATTATAGATTTTAGCTTTGTGTTTAACCATGAAGTTTCATGATACATCTTATAGTTAGAGTAATCTATTTTAAACTTGGAATAACTTAACCTCAATTGCATAGAAAAGTTCCGTATATTTACTTTTCTTCCAACAATTTATATTGTTAATGCCCCAATTTACATCTTTTTTACATCCATTAACAAAATATTATAGCTACAGTTACTTTTAACACTGTTGTCTTTTAATCTATATGCTAGAATTCAAAGTGATTTAAACATCACTGTTGCAATATTAGAGTATATTGAATTTGATTACATATTTCCTTTTAGAAATAACTTTTATACTTCCATATGTTTTCATGGTACTAATTATTGTCCTTTCATTTCAGATTGAATATATCCTTCTGGAATTTCTTGTCAGGGAGATCTAGTTATGATCAATTCCAACAGTTTTGTTTGTCTGGGAGAGTCTTTATCTATTCACTTCCGAAAGTTAACTTTGCTGAGTAAAGTATTCCGGTTTGGGTTTTTTGTTTTTGTTTTCCTTTGGGTTCTTTGAATACGTCATTCCACTCTCTCCTGGACCGAAAGGTTTCTGCTGAGAAATCAATAAAATGGTCAACAGAATTCCCTTCTATGTGATGTGTCTTTTCTTTCTTGCTGCTTTCAAAATTCTTTGTCTTTGATGGTTGAGAGCTTGATTATAACATGTTAAGTTCTTTTTGGTTGAATCAGCTTGGTTAAGTTCTCTTTGGGGACATGTCTCTCCCTTATTTGGTAAGTTTTCAGTTATTATTTCTTTGAAGAAGTTTTTTGTCCCTTTCTCTCTCTCTTCTCCTTCTGGGACTCCCATAGTGTGAATATTATTTTGTCTAATGGTGTCCCATAATTTGCATAGGCTTCTCTCACTGTTTTTCATTCTAATATATTTTTTTCTCCTCTGTCTGGATAATATCAAGATATCTGTCTTCAAGTTTACAGATTCTCTTCTGCTTGTTTAAGCTTGTTGTTGAAACTCTCTATTGTATTTTTTCATTTCATTCATTGTATTAGTCAGCTCCAGAATTTGTTTCATTCTTTTTTTTTTATGATTTATCTCTCTTTTCTGAACTTGTGTTTTTCATCTATTGTTTTTCCAAGTTCATTGAGTTGTCTATCCCATTCCCTTGAATCTCACTGAGCTTCCTTAAAATAATCACTTTGAGGGTTTTTTTTCTTTTTTTTTTTTTAGGTAAATCACATATCACCATTTCCTTGGGGTTTGTTAGTAGAAAATGATTGCATTCCTTTTGTGGTGTTTCCTTGCTTTTTCATGTTTCTGATGATTTTGCATGGGTATCTGTACATTTGAAGGAGTCATCTCTTCCAGCCTTTTCAAACCGGCTTCAGTGTGGACAGACTTTCACCCGAAAGTAGCTGGAAGGGTGCCAGCTGGGAAGGGTGTAGTGTCTTTGTTTCCCAGGAGCACACAACAGCATAACAGTCATGCATCTTCATCAGCTGAGGTCAACATCAGTGCAGACTGCAGTTCTGGGATGACAGGGTACATTAGCGGCTTGGGCCTAGGGTACAGGGTGCAAAGTAGCACAGCCTGATATGGTGAGTCCAAGTCCCAACTCTTTCCCTAGAGAGCAGCCAAAGAACAGCAGTAGCATGTCCCTTGCAGCTGCCTGGTAAAGCTATGTGTTGGGACCCAGGGGCCCTGTTGCTGAACACTGGAAAATCAGTAGGGTAGGTCAGCACAACAATCTGTGACCTGGACACCAGGAAGCAGGGGAGGTCAGAGCAGCAGTGGCTGCCCCAATATTGGTAGGACAAAGCCAGAACCCGGAACGAGGCACGGGGCATAGAGCAGTGGTAGCTCTGGTCCCATATATGGCAAGGCACCATGGCATCGCAACTCTAGAGAGCTTAGCACTTGGGTACCTGGGGCAAGGTCTCACTGCAGAGACAACTCCAGCCCAGGGCTTGTGGGAGTCCTCAGTAGCCAAGACTGCAATTGTCCACAGTGGTTTGCTGATGTTCTCCTGCTCTCCTTTTTCCCCATGGGGTGAAATTCCTCTAAAAGTAACCATCCTGGCATCAAGCTGCTCTGGACTGGAGGATGGAGTGGTGCAGATAAACTGCTTCCTATACTTTTCTATGCCATCATCCTCAGTATTTGAGTTCACAGGGTTCTTGTTGCTACTTTGTTGTAGTCTAGAGTTTCCCTCAGTTATTATCATCAGTTTTGGGTTTTTTTTTTTTTTTTGGTGTGGTACAGGGGCCTCTCACTGCTGTGGCCTCTCCCGTCGCGGAGTACAGGCTCCGGACGCGCAGGCTCAGCGGCCATGGCTCACGGGCCTAGCCGCTCCGCCGCATGTAGGATCTTCCCGGACCCAGGCACAAACCCGTGTCCCCTGTATCAGCAGGCGGACTCTCAACCACAGCGCCACCAGGAAAGCCCGAGTGGCATCTTTTATTAAAATTAGTTTGTTTTGTTTTATTTAATCCAGTGTGTTACTAGACAATTTTAACTTCTTGTTTGTATTTGTAGCACTTGTTATAGTTCAATTGGACAGCTAGATTCTAGGGAGAACTCAGCTAGGACATTTTCAGGACAGTGGCCACACATGGCTGGGAAATGGCATTTCCAGGAATTTCATTGTCTCTTTCAACACTAAATGATTTAGAAGTTTTCCATATATGTAAATGAATCTGAGCAAATGGTCCCAATACTAAGAAAGTCATAGGGACACAAACACATTTTTATAGTTTTAATTTCATTCTCCTTAGTTGAACTAACTCACTATCAGAATTGACATCATTGGAAATGATTTATTATTATTATCAACCCAAGTTTACATAGCATTTAAAAAAATGAAGGTTAGGACGATGAATTGTGATTATTAACTAAAAAGATATCAAGTCACTCTCTAATATGTAGGGACAGAATGAAAGTTATGGGAATTTAAGATCTACAGTTAGTATAACTTTCATCATCTGCAGTTTGACTTCCAGCAAGTTTGACTTATCTAGAGTAACTAATTTTGTCATTTGCTTAGCAGAATAATGCACATTCTTACCACAAAGAAATATGCCACTGGCACAGTCACACAGACTTCTTCACCTAAACTGTCAAGCTAAGAAAATTCCCTAAAATGAAACAGCTTTCTCAAAGACCCCTGGTTGAAGTAAATAATACCGAAATGCATTCTCAAACATGGGAACTCTATGTTGCCTGTGCTATAAAATATCAATATAACAAGTTATAATATTAAGGAAATTTTCATTCTGCCTCTCAAAGTGAATGATTCTTCAGAGGACTGATCTCATGTCAAAGTAACACAACTCATTAAATAGCTTTGCATCAACAATTTTCTCCCTGGAATCCATGATTTTGCTAAGGAATCTCCCATAGAGTCTCACCACAGAGCAGTCACTTCTCAATTGTTCCAGGAATAAAACCTAGTGAGTTGAAGGACCTATTTATATCACCTAATCTATATAGGGTTTTGGAGGGAGAGTGCTATAAACCTGTTTACAGATGGAAGGGCGTTTTGAAATAGAAAGCAGCCCTTGAACTTGATATCCTTACATTTTAATAGGTGTAAAAAGTTTGTAAATGTATATTTAATTTACTCGTTCATGGAATTCCCTCCTATATTATTCACTATTTGCCTAAGTCTAATTGAATCAGATTAATATAAATAAGCTGACATTGCTGAAGATTATTTTCAGGTTTGACATTCTATGAATATATACAGGTATAAAAGTTCTTAATGATAAGAACATGGTAAGGATTGAATAAATAATTGGTGAATTAAATGCAATTGAGAGAGAGAGAGAGATTGAGAAAAGAAGAAACAAATTTAAGTATGGCCACTGCATTATAGAATAAAAGTGTGAATACTGACCCCTGGATTTGGGGTAGCTACAGACTTGTGTTTTTGCCACCAGTTCCAATTTCAGATGAGCCCAGAGAGAAAGGTTACAAATTGGGTCATACTAACAGTAAAATTAATTACTTATATTTCCACACACTATTTTGACATCCTAGTATTCTCTGAGCCATTTCTTAGTCATCTGATATTTTCCCCTGTATTCTAGCCTGATCTTCCTACTGGTGTCTGCCCACAAGATTCCCGCTGCCACAGAGCTTCTTGATGATGCCTCTTGATCACCACTGTTGCCTGGAAAGGAGAGAGAACCATCTTTCTTTTGAATCACAGATGAGGTTTCTATTTCAGAGGAGTTCACCCAGCCTTGCTTTCAAGAGCTTCTGATTCTCTTGTCTTTGATAAACCAAAGTTATGACTGCACTATATTTTGGGGAGCCCTCAACATGGCCAAGCAACATGATGTCTCATTGCCAAAAAGAAAAGAATCCTACTGTTTTCATTCAACTGTCTGACAGAGACCCAGTAATACAGCTTTTGAGCCCTATGTCTTAAACTATCTTCCGTGAAAACAGTTTTTTCACTCTTTTACACATAATTTCTAGTTCTTTGATCTCTAATACATGTGATCTGTGTCAGAGCAATAAATGGGAATCACAGATATTCAGCTGCTTGGATAATTCACTTCTCAACCTCACCTCACCCCCTTTTATAAAAGATTCTATCAAACTCAGTATTAGTTATTGGATGAAACCATAAAAGAACTCACCTTTGGTATAGTTATCCCCCAGGACACATTTCAGTATTTCCTGTGAAATAGACTCTTAGTGGTATAGTCCCACCAATTGGCCAGACATTTCTGAATCCTATGAAAGCAGTCAGAGATTTCATATGTGAACTGTATCAATAAGAAAAATTCGCAAGTGAAGAGTCAAATTCTGGTGCAGGTTATATTAAATTTCTCTGAAACTCTGGACCAGACATTTAAGCCCTCTGGATTTCCATTACCTCACTGATACTATCAGTGAGTTAATGGAGTAATCAGTGAGTAATCAGTGAGTAAGTTAATGGAGTAATCAGTGAGTAGATGTCCCGCAAAGTAATTGCCATTCTCCAAATAATACCAATTGAGATCAAAATGTGAAGAGGTTCCCACATCTTCAAGACATTACATTTGGCTTCTGGCATACGTCTCAAACTAGTCCTGGCTCTACACAGTCTATTCCAGATCTTTCTGTGAAGGATGACTTGCAAATCTCATTGGTGAGAATATAAGCATTTATTGGGATAAAATAGTGCCTTTATAATCAATTGTCCATGATTCATTCCCTCCCTGCCCTTGCATTTCCACTTCAACTCTATTCTGTGGCATCTATATAAGTGGATTCTTTTTGGCTCAGTCATATTCTCTTTCTTGCAAGCATGCTTGTGTATATACATATTAAAGATAAGATAGAAAGTTATCCTCAAGCCTTGAGTCTAGGTCAGTTGTGCCAACTCATTGTTAGTCCAGATACATGCACTGTTGGATAAAACATGTACAAGGCTATGGTACAAGTGATACTTTCATACCTAAATGTACAGATTCTCCATGTACAGGATTGGGGTACAGGATCCTACATGGGGAAGAGCCATGATTAGCAGGACAGGATCTGGGTTAACTAAGTACTGTACCAAAATCATCTGGAAAAACCACCAAAACCTCACAGTTTCCTCTGATAACTTGCATTTGGCATTTTACATAAAATATGTTAACCTGACTCAAAAGTACTTCCATAAGACATTCTTTAGCTCTCAGTTAACAACAATATATGTCATCTAGGGATAGATACAATTGCGAGAGGAAAGTTCCAGAACCCCAAGAGGAGAAGGTTGAACCCATTTCCACATTATTAATACACTACTTAAATAAGTAGTGCCCTATTTCTCATTTTAAATATCACCAGGGGACATTTTAATGGCTTTAGATACCTTTAAAATGTATTTTAGTTCTTTCTTTTCTATAAGCTGCACATACATTTTTGGGGAAAATGGACTCATCTTATTTAAGTCATAAAGAATAGAAAAGGATGACCCATTTTAAAATAAATGTTTGAAAGCTTACTTTAATAATTTGGATACTGTGATAAATTGGGCAAAACATTAAATCATGAAGCTAATGGTGGGCTTTATCTCAATTCTATTCCTAATTTTGGTATATCTCAAAGACCAAAATATACATATAAACTTCATCATCCATCTTCAATAGATCTCATTAGTTTCCTTTTAAGGCAATTATTATGTTTCATATTCATTCGCTCAACAAAAGAATACTAGGATCTCCTACCATATTTTCCTAAAACTAGCATCAACATGTATTTGTGGGACACTGCCCAACTATAGAGGGTTCCATTTACATTCACAGTCATTGTAGACTTGTTTATTTATTTTAGCAATTTTCCGGCAGATGACAGAAAAGCATCATTTTGAAGGAATAGCTGTTTCTAGATTGTACAAATGTACCACTCTCTTAAGACAATTCATATTTTTTCCTCTTTCCTCAAATATGCAATACCTCTTCCCTCATCTTTACTTTCACCAGATGGCATTCCTTCACAGAGAAAATCAGCCATCAGAATAGTGCTATCTCATTCTCCCAGAGACCTGTCTATGTACCTGTCTGTTCCTATGTGCTCTGTCTTCCCTGTGATTGTGGATCAACTACCTTGTTCCACTCCCTGATCATACCTCCTTTTGAGATCTAAATTCTATCCTTTTCAACTGCAGGACAAACCTTTATCAACTGCATTCCTTTTTCTTGCATCAATCTTTCCCTCTTTGCTAGATCATTCCCATCAATATACAGCATGCTACAATGTATTTTATTTAAAAAAAATCATTTGTTTTCACGTCTCCCTTCATCCATAGCTACTGTCTCTTCTGGATGTTCTTCCTTACAACAAAGTTGCTTGGAAGAGCTGTTTCTAATTTGTCTTCTCTCATTCTTCCTTGGTTTCACTTCAGTCAAGCTTACACCTTTACTTCCCCATGGAAACTGCTCTTATCAAGGACGATGATGACCTGTATAACACTGCAACGAACAGTCTAATTTTCAAACTTTTACTAGACACATCAGCTGCATTAACACTTTCTCCACTTGAACTCTGGGACAAGATTTTCTTATCCAGTGGCAAGGCTTTATTGATTTCCATGTTGTAATGAATGGGGAATTTATGTCTCCTGCTTGGATTTCTCTCTTGATAACTAGATGGATACATTCACTGGCTATTTGACATTTCTACTTGGATGTCTAATAGGCATCTAAAACTTAATATGTTGTGATGGTTAATGTGATGTGTCAACTTGGCTAGGTTATAATGCTCACTTGTTTGGTCAAACGCCAGTCTGGATGTTGTTGTTAAGGTATGTTTTTTAGAAGTGATTAGTATTTAAATCAATACACTTTAAGGAAAGCAAATTATCCTTCACATAGTGCATAGGCCTCACCCAATCAGTTGAAGCCTTAAAAGGAAAGACTGAGGTTCTCGAAAAAGGAAGGAATTCTGCCTCTAGACTGCCTTCAGACTCAACACTGCAATATCAACTCTTGCCAAAACTTCCAGCCTACTGGCCTGCCCTGCAAATTTTAGATTTGCCAGCCCTACAATTCCTTGAGCCAATTTTTTAAAATCTATGTATCATCTATCTATCTATCTATCTATCATCTATCTATCTCTCATCTCCTATTGATTCTGTATCTCTGGAGAACCCTGACTACTGCATATGTTAAAGAAAAAGTTCCTGTTCTTTCCACCAAACCTGCTCCTCCCACACTTTGCACATCTTGGTAGGTAGTATAATTTTTTTTTCTTTTCTGTTGTTCAGACAAAAAGAAAAACAAAAAACAAAACAAAAGAGTCATCCTTGAATCTTGAATTCTCTCTTTCTCTTGTGCACCAAATACAAACCCAATTCATCAGGAAATTCTATCAACTGTACCTTCAAAAGGAGTCAAACTCTCAATACTTCTCTTCACACTGTCATCTGGATTACTGAAGTTGCTTTCCCATATGAACCTTAATTTTCTACTGTCTGGCTGGCTAGACCTCAAAGCCAACATCACACATACTGGGGGAAACAATTGAAGCATTTCACTTAGGCAAAATGCCTACTATCACAACTATTATTCTGGAGGTACTGGAAAACATAATTAGATAAAAACAAGAAATTAGAGAGAGAAAAATAAAAAAACAATGGTACAAAAATACATTGTGGCATGATTGAACACCTGGGAAACAGATGATTCAACTGAAAAATTAACATAACTACAACAAACACCAAGCACAGCATGGGAGAAAGAGCCGGGCATCATAAATTCAGAGGCACTAAGTAGAATGTTGAAGGGTTAATACCTAGAACCAGACTCTTGACGCTGTGGTCCTAGATAACCTTGACCTCCTTTTGCCTCTATTTTCTTACATATAAAATGGAGTGATATAAAAAGTACATCACAGTGTTGTTAAAATAAGCAAAAGAATTAATATACATTAAGCACTAGGGATACTGGTTAGATATAGAAGAGTTTGCTATATGAAGTATATTGTTAGGATATTTATTATTAATATTGAAGTAAACTATTACCAAAATTTATATGAGGTTACCCCTTTTCCAAACTGTAAATCCTTTCCCAATCCCTTCCAAATTGTCTCTTCTCCCATCACGATGATAAGCATATCCATTAGAAAGAAGCTGACAACACTACCTGAGAGCCAGAAGTGGGGATATTTTCACATTATTTGGGAGTTTCAATCCACTGATTTTACCTTTTATTTAGTGGCCCCTGGACAACCTACAATATACGATACCAAGAAATTATTATTGAAAGACTTGGATCTATGTTGGGGAGCTCTGAAACATTTGTACCAGAGACCACTTAAATTCACACACATGCCCTGGTGTCCAATATCTATTCTTCATAGAAAAGGGTGACACAAGATTATATCAGTCTTATACAGCAAGCATGAGTGGAAATGACAGAATTTGCCCCCTATATATAAAGTACAGAACAAGCCTCTGAAATGTTATTAGATTAAAAAGACCAGTAAGATGTCACCAGGCAGCAGTTACACAGCAAGTGATGCACCCCTCTCTGGTGCGGTCCCTTGCCTTGAACAATCCTTTCTAGATCTAAATTCTATAAATCTTCTCACAGATTTCAGTCTCCTTGTGTAAACTGCTATTCATGAAACTGGAACACAGCCTTATAAGTGTCCATTTATTGGTCTCATTCTCACAGTAGCCTTTGAGCTCTCAGTAGACATATATAAATGGTTTCTCATGTTTATCTCTTATAAAACCAGAATTACTGAAATGCTTGCCACATGGAAGGCACACAAATAAACTGTGATTTACTTAATTGATTAATCAATTAATGGCATTGTGAATATATGCATGTCTTGGAGAGATTTCCTGAGCTCCTTTTCTTCATTGTACACCTAAGTTAGTAGTTAAGTACTTGATACAAGGAAGGGTAAGTGCAAGAAAATCCTTCAGAGTAGTATGGCTCAAGATCTTCCAGAATGTACTATCAATTTTCCATGCACCTCTTTTGGCTAGATTAAGCCATGATTTCAATTTAGCCTATCTACCTGTATCAGCTACTTACTGAAAAAGCTACCAGTTTAAAGCTGATTTGTTTTCTACTTGAAATAGTCATGAAACCAATATTGGCAAATTACGAGAAGATAGGGAGGAATACCCTAATTAGCTCTTTTTCAAAATCTCAATGTGCCACTCCACTGCATACCAGGGAATCAGGAACTGTAAACTGATTGACGTTTGCACTTTATAAACATCATATCCACCTTGTTACTCCTCTCTGTGACTTGGCAAAGAAAAGTATCTGCTCAGTAGCCATTGGGATGGTCATTCCATGGCCACATATTTTGTAGTACAATGCAGTTGCAAGCAGCAAAATATAATTTCAATTTCGGAAGGATACCTAGCAGTCTAATTAGCTTGATAGTCTCAGAAGATAGAGTAAACACAAATGACTTCAACTTGACTGTTTTGTTTTCAGATTTGTGTAATGATCCTTTTTGAAGCTGTACAAAGAAATAGCAACAATCCTAGAATTAGAATACTACTATGTTAAAAACTCATTGTAATTCTCATATATTCTGGTCATTAAAATAAATATGAATGCATATATATTTACATAAACATATCAAGTATACAGACAGACTCATCTACACCATCTGATTTATTTCCCAATGACATCGTGTTAGGAGACCTATTTTCACACAAACTCCACTTACGGCACTGCATATGTACCATGCAAATGGTTAAGTACAAAGACAAGCAGGACCCTCATTTTATGCATTAGCACAAAATTAAGGGAAGGTCATACGTTTGAGTGTGAGAGTCCATAGAAGTCTTGCTATAGAAAGGTGCAATTAAGTTTCTGGTCCTGTGCCTTTGGCAAGCTTTCATCTATCCAGCTTTTGGCATTGATCCCTTAAAGGACCTTTTAATTAATACAGACCATACTACTTTCTATTTTCATTTTAGCCAGAGATCATATATACGAGGATGGACTTTAGAGGTTAACCCTTTAGAAACAACTGCTGAAAGAATAATAATGCACAGGGGCACAGATTTCAAAGGTAGTTACAGAAGCAGCTGTTAGTGTAAATGTCTGGTTTAGGATGGGGCCGTGGAATTATTCAAGACCTAGCCTTACTGGAAAATTCCATGACCCCATCCTAAACCAGACATTTACACTAATAGCTGCTTCTTTATCTATCTTTGGCATCTGTGCCCCTGTACATTTAATTGGCCAAAGTACAGCTAGACAAACAGAGGCCAAGAGAATAATGATAAACAGAAAGATAGTGTAAGGCCCATTAGGAATGCAAGAGGAGAAATTTGAGCAGAATTAAACATCTCTCTTACTAGGAAAACAGGCTAATAAAGATAAATCAACAACAGGATCATAGATCACAGGCACAAGTGAGAGTTCAAGAATAGAAAAGGGCACCAAGAAAGCCAACATCTTTAGATTATGATGAAGCCTTCAGATGACATAGGAAACCTCAAAGTTGATACTGGCGATAGCACTTCAAAGAAATCTGTCCCCATCTTAACTAACATGGCTTATCAGTGAGTGGAAATTTCGGGTCAATAGCAGTGCTTTTCTTCCCAGAGTCTTCCTGAAGACAGCGTTATTTCTCGACACTGACTTGGGAACTAGTGGCTCTGCATTTTGATCTTTGATACGTGCTTTGCCTGAGGTATTCAAGCGCTCAGCACTTTCTTGAAGTCTCTCTCTCTCTCTCTGGACTGTGTGAGAGATTAAATATTTAGAAAGACAAGGCTAATTTTATATTATTTTCTTTGGACAGATCCTGGCGGAGTGCCAGGCACAATTTTGTGTATATTAATGAATGCTATTTGATGTTAAACATATATCAGCCTCAAAAATTGCCATAACAATGTATACTGTGGAAATAAAAATTGTCCATGTCTCTGATATATGATACAGAATGTACTCGGTATTCAATGATGCACATAAATGACATTAATTAAGCCCCCACTATGTGTCAGGAACTATATTAAATGTTGGGATAAAAGATGAATGGGATGTGTCTCTCTTACATCACGGCAGAACTAGCATCTGGCTAGAAAGAGGAGGATATAGATCTGGAAGCTACCGTGTCACGACTTTCCTATAATCTTGGCAAGTGGCTTTACTTGTCTGGAACAACATTTACTCATCTCTATAATAATAGAGGTTGGATTAAATTATTTTTAAAGTCCAGGTTTGAAGTAAGATTCTGAAATCTCATCCCACATTGGCAGATTTCTGAGCATGGTGATTATACGTTCTTATTAATCATCTGGTAGCATTTGGATAAACCTGGCATAAACCTAGTTTACACTAATGAGAGGAAAAAGCTCACAGCTCTTCCTCAGAAAAAAATGTGTATCTCTTAACACCTTGGACCACTGAATCAGAAGCATACATGGAATCCCTTCGGCTCCAGTCACAATGTCAAAGACATCCATTATGACAGAGAAACCTAAGTGGAAAAAAAATAACTGAGAGGTGTAGAATTACATTCCTTAGACAAAGCCAGATGGTTAAAGGGACAGCTGGAGAATTAAACTTGATCACTACCATACTGAAACTCCCCATCGTCCACAAACTGTCCCTGAGTTGAAAACACGTGGTAGAAACCTATGTCTGGCTTTTACTCAGAAACTAGGCTTTTTACAGCAGCCTAAATATGAGATCTAAAAAACTGTATTTTAGCTCACCCAATCAGTATTCCATTCATAAAGCAACAGATGCAGTAGCTTTGGCAGAGTCATGATGATAAACAAAGGAAAATCTAGTTAAATCAAGCCAGTAATTCTTTTCAAAACTTTAGGTATATTTATGCTATTTGCATATATTGTCCTGATCATGAAAGTAACACTCCTTTATTGCAGACTATCTAAACAACCGAGAAAATCTAAAGAAAGAGATCCAATTTACTCAAACCTCACTATGAAGAGATAACCTATTCTAGCGTCCCACCACTGTGGAGGCTCTGCCAGTATTTTCTGCTTCTGACAATCACTTAACTCTAGTTTATGAACTTTACTGATTCATGGTCTCTGTTTACTGACGTTTCCTGTTTCTGTCTCTCCTTGCATCTGTTTTCCATATGCTATACATTCAGATGCCAAAAGAAAAAGTAGCTGAATAACTGCCAATTACTATTCAGCAGAATAATGTTGTGGCACAGAGCTTGTGGACCAGGCCACTTCGCAAACTCCTAGCTGGTCCACTGAAAGCCGCCTCTTCCTCAGATGCCCTTCACTGTTCCATTTAGCGCTGTCTCAAATGCGAGAGCTCCATGGCACAAAGCGGGGGGAGGCCCATTTGTAGGGAACCACCCCTCAGAAAATGGGATGTGGCCATGGCATACACAGGGAGACATCCCAGAAAAGAGAAATTACATGTGGCAGAAGGCCTGATGGCATTAGTACTCTATGGGCAATTATTCAAGGTATTCATATAAAAAAAAAAATCCAATAATCATGAATACTCTATTGTGCCCTGGTACGACAGGGACCCTCTGAATTCCCCTAAGTAATACTGTGAAAGCACCCCTTTTATTGGCATCAAGTGGTCATATACTAGGATTAGAAAATTCATCTCCCCTCTCAATAAAAGTTAAAGATCTTTATTTCTCCCAAAACAGCATGTTAAAAAAAAAAAAGTGAGAGGAAAAATCTAATAATACATTGAGTAGGAAAGCATGAATAATTTCAGGTATTTGCACTTCAGTCAGTAGATCAGAAGAGCTTAGTCTTGTGTCAAGGAAAACTCATACAGTCACCCAGAGTCACTACCAAGGATCATCAAATCATCACAAAATCAACTGCTGTCAACCTTGGACCATTAATGCTTTAATTATTCAGATAAAAAATGTTAATTCAACACTCATTTTGAAGAATTCAGAAGAAATTTAAATTTCAATGACTCTCCAAGTACACACCTGTATTTACAGCGTGTTTTGTTTTTGCTGTTGTTCCTCAAAGTCTACCCTTTTCAGTCAAATAGTCTAAACATGATCTATTCTCCATAAATCTAGAATTTATATTTTAATTCATGGGTGATTTAAAGTGATGCAAATATTATATCATGATCCTTTTTAATTTTTTCCAATGTAATAATAAAATCTTTATAGATAGTCATTTGATCAAGCAGGCTGCAACTGTTTAAAAATAGTCAATTACATAAATCACAGCAAGATCCTTTTGGACCCACCTCCTAGAGAAATGGAAATAAAAACAAAAATAAACAAATGGGACCTAATGAAACTTCACAGCTTTTGCACAGCAAAGGAAACCGTACACAAGACAAAAATACAACCCTCAGAATGGGAGAAAATATTTGCAAATGAAGCAACTGACAAAGGATTAATCTCCAAAACATATAAGCAACTCATGCAGCTCAATATCAAAAAAAACAAACCACCCAATCCAAAAATGGGCAGAAGACCTAAATAGACATTTCTCCAAAGAAGACATACAGATAGCCAACAGACACATGAAAGAACGCTCAACATCTCTACTCATTAGAGAAATGCAAATCAAAACTACAATGAGGTATCACCTCACACTGGTCAGAATGGCCATCATCAAAAAATCTACAAACAATAAATGCTGGAGAGGGTGTGGAGAAAAGGGAACCCTCTTGCACTGTTGGTGGGAATGTAAATTGATACAGCCACTATGGAGAACAATATGGAGATTCCTTGAAAAACTAAAAGTAGAACTATCATACGACACAGCAATCCCACTACTGGGCATATACCCTGAGAAAACCATAATTCAAAAAGAGTCATGTACCAAAATGTTTATTGCAGCTCTATTTACAATAGCCAGGACATGGAAGCAACCTAAGTGTCCATCGAGAGATGAATGGATAAAGAAGATGTGGCACATATATACAATGGAATATTACTCAGCCATAAAAAGGAAGAAAACTGAGTTATTTGTAGTGAGGTGGATGGACCTAGAGACTGTCATAGAGAGTGAAATAAGTCAAAAAGAGAAAAACAAATACCATATGCTAACACATATATATGGAATCTAAAAAAAAAAAAAAAAAGAAAGAAAAATAAAATGGTCAGAAGAACCTAGGGGCAAGACGGGAATAAAGATGCAGACCTACTAGAGAATGGACTTGAGGATACGGGGAGGGGGAAGGGTAAGCTGGGACAAAGTGAGAGAGTGGCATGGACGTATATACACTACCAAACGTAGAATAGATAGCTAGTGGGAAGCAGCTGCATAGCACAGGGAGATCAGCTCCGTGCTTTGTGACCACCTAGAGGGGTGGGATAGGGAGGGTGGGAGGGAGGGAGATGCAAGAGGGAAAAGATATGGGGACATATGTATATGTATAACTGATTCACTTTGTTATAAAGCAAAAACTAACACACCATTGTAAAGCAATTATACTCCAATAAAGATGTTAAAAAAATTAAAAAAATAAAAACAGTCAGTTAAATGAGAACATAGTAGAAAGGACCTTCTCTCTCTTCCTAAATCCTTACCAGTCCCTGAGAACTTCTTTCAGTCAGTTTATGTGCTTTTAGCAATCTAATTTGGATCTTAAAATGAGGTTTTATATGGAACAAAATGCTGTATTTTTTTCTTAAATCAGTTTTATCTCTAAAGCACAGCACCACACATGGTTCCTAGTAGACGGTCACGTAAATGTGTGATGAGATTTAATAAATGTCTGAAAAGTAATCCTATTCTGCAATTGCTTCTTTTTTTTCTTGCAAAAATAAACACTTGAAGGATAATGCAGAAACTAGTAAAAACTATAACCTATAGGAAGCAAGGAAACTCAGGGTAAAAGGCATCATGACCTAAAATAAAACTGTTAGGCTATTTGAAAAATTAGCCAGCATTTATCATTTTTTCCCCATGGAAAAATGACACCCAACTGAAACAAGTTAACAAAATATAAAAACTTATTTTTATTTATGAATAACTGACTAGCTATGATTTACTTTTTCACTCAAAATATATTAAGGTATAACAAACATGCCATGCACAAATCTTAAGAAAATGAGTTGAAATTTTTTAAGACCTTTTCTGAGGTATAAATTATATAACATAAAATTGACTAATTTTAATTGTGCAGTTTGAGGAGTTTTAGTAAATTTATATTGTTTTCTAACCATCATCCCAACCCAGTTTTAAAACACTTCCATTACTACAAAATATTACCTTGCATCAATTTTCAGTCAATCCTACAGACAGCCTCTGGAAAACACTGATTTTTGTTTCTATAACTTTCCCTTATAAATAAATTTAATACAAATTAAATCATACAATATGTAGGCTTTTGTATCTGGCTTCTTTCACTTAATATAATCTTTTTTAGTCCATCCATGGTGTTGCATAATGCAATAGTTAATTTCTTTTTATTAATGATTAGTATTCTGTTGTATGATGTAATGGTTTGTTTAACCATTCACCGGTTGATGAACATTTGGCTTCCAGTTTGGGGCTATTATGAATATTACTGTATGAGCGTTCGTGTACTGGTCTTTGTATGGACATTTATTTCTATTTTGTTAGGTAGATGCTTAGGAGTGGAAATGCTGGGCCATGTGGTAAGTAAATATCTAACTTTTAAAGAAACTGTTACACTGTTTTCCTAAGTGGTTCCCTTGTTTTTATATTCTCACCAAAAATGTGTGAGGGTACCAGTTTCTCCATATCTTCACCAACTCTTCACATTGTCAATCTGGTTGTTTATTACCATTCCATTTAGTGGTAAGTGAAATCTAATGTGGATAAGAACTTGTATTTGTTTAATAACTAAGAAAGTTGAGCATATTTTATGTGTTTATTTGTTTTTCATATATCATCTTTAATGAAATGACTTCAAAAGTTTGGTCCATTTTTTTTTTTTTTTTTTTTTTTTCCCCAGTACGCAGGCCTCTCACTGTTGTGGCCTCTCCTGTCGCGGAGCACAGGCTCCAGACGCGCAGGCTCAGCGGCCATGTCTCACGGGCCTAGCCGCTCTGTGGCATGTGGGATCTTCCCGGACCGGGGCACGAACCCGTGTCCCCTGCATTGGCAGGCGGACTCCCAACCACTGCGCCACCAGGGAAGCCCAGTTTGGTCCATTTTTAACATTTTGGCTTCTAATCATTAATTTGTAAAAGTTCCTTAGGTATTATGAATAAAGGTATTTTTTAGATATATGATTTGCAAATATTTTTCCAGTAACTTGCCTGCCTTTTCATATTCTTTATGTATTTTAAAATGCAAATGTTTTTAATTTTATGAAGTCCAGTTTTTCATTTTTACAATTTATTGATTGTGCTTTTGGTGCCATTTCTAAAAAAAAGAAACTTACTCTTCCCAAGATCACAAAGAGTTTCTTCTATGACATTTTCAAGAAATTTTGTAATTCTAGCTCTTACATTTAGGTCTATAATCCATTTCAAGTTAATTTTTGTGCAAAGTGAGGACATAAAATTATTCCAGCACCATATGTTGAAAACACTATCCTTTCCCCATTAAATTACCTTGGCAACTTTGTCAAAATTAAATTGACCATAAATGTCCAGGTTTATTTCTAGATTGTCCATTTAATTTTTCATTGACCTATATGTCTATCCTTACGCCAATATCTCAATGTCTTGATTACGTAGCTTTATAATATTTTTTAAAATCAGTTGTGTAAGTCCTCTAAATTTGTTCTCCTATTTTCAAAACTGTTTAATTCTAGGTCCTGTGCATTTTCATGTAAATCAATTTCTACAACAAAATGCCTGCTGGGATTTTGACAAGATTTGTATTTAATCTCCAAGGTAACTTGTTGATAATCATCATCTGAAACATATTGAGTCTTCTAATTCAATAACGTGGCATATATCTTCACTTATTTAGGTCTTCTTTAATTTCCTTCAATAACACTTTGCAATTTTTATTCTACAGAACATACACTTCTTAAAATGTACTCATAAATATTTTCTTTTTTATAAAACTGTAGATGGGATTTTCTTTGTTTCATGTTTTAGATTGTCAGATATTGCTAGTAAAAAAACCCATTTATTTTTGTATACTGACCTTGAATTCTGCAACTTTTCTGAATTAACTTATTATATCTTACTGATTGTTTTGTAGATTCTTTAGAATTTTCCACATACAATATCATGTCATCTAAAAATAAAGACCGTTTTACTTTGTGCTTTCTAATCTTTATGTATTTAATTTTGGTTTCTTGTTTTATTGCATTGGCTACAACTCCCTAACAATGTTGAGTAGAAGTGATGAATGTAGCTATCCTTACATTGTTTCCAATCATACAGTGAAATTATTCATTCTTTCACCTTTTATACTAGGTGTAACTTTCTCATAAATGCTCATTATTAATTTGAGGATATTCTCTTCTATCCCACTTTGTTGATAGTTTTTACCATGAATAAGTGTTAGATTTAATCAATGTATTTTCTGCATCAACTGAGAAAAATTTATATGATTGTCATTTGTTCTATTAAGACTATAATAGTTGATTTTTGGATGATAAATTAATCTTGAATTCCTGGGATAAACCCCACTTGGTCAAGTTGTATAATCTTTTTTATGTGTTGTGAAATTCAGTTTACCAGCTTGTTGTTAAGAAGTTTGCTGTCTATATACCCGAAGGATATTTGCCTGTAGTTTTATTTTCTTGAAATCTTGATATCTTTGTCAAGTTTTGGTGTCAGGGTAATAATTGTCTCAAAATGTAAGTTGAGAACTGTTCCTTCTCCTTTATTTTCTGAAATAGCTTGTGAAACTTTAATATGTATTATTCTGTAGATTTTTTTTTTTTTTTTTTTTTTGGTGATACACAGGCCTCTCACTGTTGTGGCCTCTCCTGTTGAGCACAGGCTCCGGACGCGCAGGCTGGGCAGCCATGGCTCACGGGTCCAGCCGCTCCGCGGCATGTGGGATCTTCCTGGACCAGTGCACGAACCTGTGTCCCCTGCATTGGCAGGCAGACTCTCAACCACTACACCACCAGGGGAGCCCTCTTCTGCAGGTGTTTGACAGAATTTATCCATATGTACATAAAGGTTTTCTTTGTGGAAAGAGTATTACTTAATAATTCTATTTTTTGACTTGACTTAGATCTCTGGATTTTTTTTTTTCTTGGAGTTACCTTTGGTAGTTTGAGTCTTTCACAAATTTATCCATTTCACCTACATTTTCACAACTGTTGGAATAATATTCTTATAGTGCTTTTTTTAATTTCTGAAGAGTTTATATTGAGTTCTCTTTTTTATTCCCAAATTTGGTAGTTTGATTTTCTCTCTTTATTTTTTAACCAGTCTAATTAAATATTTATCTTTTTTCTTCCTTTAAGAAATTTTTTTAATTATTGATTTTCTCCATTTATCTACTTTCTTTTCCATTAATATCTACTGTGACATTTATGGTTTATTGCTTTGGATTTGATTTGTTTTCTTTTAGTTTCTCGAAGTGGAAGCTTATAATCAAATTGTATATTGTTTCTTTTCTAATATATATGTTTAAAGCAGTCCATCCCTGTCTAAGCACTGCTTTAGCTGCATTCCATCAATTTTGTTATTTTGTTTTCATTTTCATTCATATCAATATTTTTGCTAATATCCCGCATGAGATCTCTTTTGATCAATGAGTTTGGAAATTACAATTTAATTTTCAAACTTTTAAGGTTTTCCAAACATTCTTTTGTTGTGGATTCCTAACTGAATTCTGCTGTGGCCAGAGAACATACTTTGTATGACTTCCATCACTTTTAAAAATATTGAAAGTTGTGTTATTCCCTAGATGGTCTATTTTGAGAGTGCCATGTGTTTATATATATATATATATATATATATATATATATATATATATATATATATATGGAGAGAAAGTGAGAGTCAAATATCTGACTCTGAAAATGCAGTGTTATAATCCTTGCTTTAAATGAACTTATTTTTAAGATATAAAAGAAGAATTCTATAAACATACACACATACACGCACACACAGAGTCTTTTATATTTACCAACATAGCTATCATTGACAGTGCTCTTCAGCTCTTCCTTAAGGAAATGACTACCACTGATGTGAAAAACACTGCATTTTTCTTATTGCTTTCAACATTTCCTCTTTTTCTTTATCTTTCAGCAGCTTGACTATGATGCTTCCAGGTGTGGATTTCTGTGTTTATCATACTTGGTGATTATTGAGTTTTTGGCCCTTCAGATTATTGTTTCCTCATCTAACTTGGGAACTTGTAAGGAATTATTTCTTCAAATAATGTTTCTTCCCCTTTCTCTTTCCTCTTTCCCACTGGCACTTCCATTATATGTTACATTAGGGATATCTGATGTTGTCTCACTTGTTTCAGCATCTCTTTTTATTTTTCCTCACTTTGTTCTTCAGATTTAAAAATTTTACATTTATTTATCTTCAAATTTCTGAATATTTCTCCTGCAACTTCAGATCTGCTATTGCATCCATCTGATGAATTGTTCATTTCAGTCATTGCACTTTTCAAATATACAATTTTTATGCTCATTTTAAAACTATAATTATATTTCTCTTTGTATAGATTTCCTATTTGTTGATTCATTGCTGTTATATCTCCTTTATTTTTTGAACACAGTTTTCTTTAATTCTTTGAAAATATGTATAATAGCTGCTTTGAATTTTTTTTCCTGTTAAATTTTACACCTGGTCCTATGTAGAGTCAGTTTTTATTGATTCAGTACTCTTTTATTGGTCACACTTTCATGTTTCTTTGAATGTCTCATAATTTTTAGTTGAAAACTTAACATTTTAGAGAACATATCATATCAACTCTGAAATGTTTTATATTTCTGTGAGTTGTTTTTGTATTTTTTTAAGTTAACTTCCTTAATCTTATTGTAGAATCCGTCTCCCCCATGATGAGCAGCCTGTGATTCTCTACTTATTTTCCTTATTATTATTATTATTCTCATAATGTTTATGCCTAGTTTTCTAGTAATCTCCCCTGTGTCTTTATAGTTTAGTGGTTATCTAATTATTTGGACAAAGGATGTGCTCTAAATCCTTGTTCCCATAAGGTGTGTACCCTCTTCAATTTGATTAGTGAGTGGTTTGGGAAACACATTTAAAATTGCAGCTAGTTCTCAAGTCTCCATCATCATTTATATTTCTCAAAGCCCTCTCAGGTTTCCCTGACAAATGTGTAAACTTTTCCATCTGCCAGTGATATGTGAACAGCTTATCTCAGACATTCTATGGCTCTCATTTCTAGGATCTCTCCATTAAATTTCTGGCTGGTTTATTGCTCACACAATCAGGATGATGACCCTGGACTAACAAAGATGGGAGCTTTTTTTTTCCCATTTGTTCCCATCTAATTTCCCACTTTAGCTGCCAAAACCATACGTTTTCACTGACAATTCCAAACTAAATCAGTTCCCTATAGCCTCAGAGCTGTTGGTTTTCAACGTCAACTGTTAAAACAACAGTTTTTGCTAACCCTATTGGGTGTGAAGTAAAGAAGGAAGTAACCTAGACAAAAAAAGCCATAGATAACTCTGTCTTCTAACTTACAGCTCTTGAGTTAATTACAAGAGTAAATTCTTACTAACCTTTTGTCTGCTTTTGGTTGGTATCCAGTACCCTGAAATGCTGTTTCTGACAATTTTTTCTAATATTATACTTATTTGGGGGGTGGGAGAGGTGGGAGAATTTGACAACATCCTCATGCTGCCATAACCAAAAGTCCATTTTAATTTAAGTAAGAGTATTTACTTCTAGTTTCTTAAAATAATTAATCTGAAATCCCTTTACTGGATGGGATTCATTCACTTCTTTCCATTCATAGTTGATCTGGTAAATTCAGTCAGTCAAGAGAATTATCTGAGAATTTTTGTAAAGGAGTTGGATGAAATTGTGATTTCTTTCCTGTCTTCAAGTTATATTTTTACTCAAATATAAGACTATACATAAACAGGCCTTTAAGCATATAAATTAGTATACTACAAACTTCTAAAATAAAAAAATAAATAAATCCATAAAACTCCAGCAAATAGTATGTGGACTGATTCTCAGGCAAAATTTCAAGATTCTTTCAGAGGCAAATAATGTAGCTGGAAAGCAGAGAATAATTTTAAGATTATTCCAACAGTTTAGGTAGGTTATAAACCATAAAACTAAATAATGTGTTCTATT
The DNA here is from genome assembly GCF_949987515.2 of Delphinus delphis. NCBI lineage: Eukaryota > Metazoa > Chordata > Mammalia > Artiodactyla > Delphinidae > Delphinus > Delphinus delphis. The sequence continues at coordinate 100,377,114 of NC_082689.1, read as the reverse complement.
GCATTATAAGTGCCCATTAATGAGTCTGGGTACTAGTTTGTTTTTTTTCCTTAATTTTCATCTTTGATTATCTCTTATATAGAGAATGCCAAAAATAGGGACCCTGAAAAATCCATGTATGTGTATAATGGTGAATTTCTCTTGAGAGTTACCAGATCAGCCAAAGTGAACACAGATATTGGGCTATTCTCTTGTAGCACTGAGTAAGGAATTATTCAAATATTTACATTCGTTTGTAAAATCACATTAACTTCACAAGTTTGGAAATACCTTACCTTACATGGGTAGTAGATTATAATACTATCATTGTGTATCTTTGGTTTACATATGTGGATTACTTAAAAAAAAAAAAAAAAAAGAATTATCTTCCAAATACATTTGTGTGTGTGTGCGTTTGTGCATGTTATTTAAAAATCACTGGATCCCTGTTTCTCTATCTGCAACATGGTTGAAATAAAGTGTTTTTCTTGATGTCAGTCACAGTGTGAGTACTCAGTAAACTGTCATTTTTAGTGATGATGGTACTAGTAGTAATAGCAGTAATGAGGTAGGGGTGGTACTGATAAAAAGGTCATGAACACTGACTCAGAATATAGAGTCAAAGTATGTCGTGCTTTAGCAATAACACAAATCTAAACATAAATAATTGCTAAAAGAATGGAGAGCTGCAGCTCTTAGAGTTGTGCTCTCTACGTGACTGCAGCCATACGGAAATTACACTGGGGTACTGAAGAGGCTTGCACTTATGTGATATACCTCAAAATGTGACATAAGTAGAACTACCTCTATTTCAGATGACACAGGAAACACCATTTTTGCATAGCCCTTTAGTTTTGAACATATTGGTTGAAAACTCAGAAAAGTTAAAATTTAAGATCTTCATTCTATAACTAAATGATTGAGCTTAGAGTCCAACATCCACAATAAGAAATCATAGAAGGTTTCCATTGCAATCTTCCTTTAAATCTCAAAATAGAAAGGCGGCTATGTACCATGTAGAGAATATGTTCTAGGACACCACACACCACAGCCTACTGAGTAGTTTTAATGATACAACAAAGCATTTTATTACATACTCACAAAGGACTGTGACTCTTTGCACTCAAAAACAAACCACAACCCTATGTGAAAAACAGATTCTGTTATTTATGCTATATATATATATATATATAAAGTCTTAAATAAGTACAATAATTACGAAAGCCCATAAAAGAGATTCATTTCAAGCAATTTTGTTAAACACATATTTATTGAATGAATGAGCTCCTCTAAGGCACTCTCACTGTGTTAAAGACATGTCATTTTTTAACTACTTAGTAATGCATTTGCTTCAGGGTTGGCTCAGTTTAATAAATCATATAGAGTTGCAATAAATTTTGCCACATATTCATACAGAAAAAAGATATTCTAGTTTCTTAAGTACTGCTTTCCTTACTATTAATAAGCAGCTTAATATAACCAAGGGAGAAAAGAACAAGAAAAAAAATTCACATATAATGAAAATATCCAAGGAAATGCATTCAGAGGTACCTATAAACCAGGACTTCTAAGATCAGGTTCATAAATGAGTCTTGAAATTATATGCAATTGTTTGCGTGATGAACATCTCTGTGAGGGAAGTATCCATAAATTTCATCACTTTATCAAATTACAAAACAGTCATGAACATTTGCTCTATGTATTGCCAGATCAACTCTCGCACTAATAATCCAGCAATTTGCTGAGGTGACAAAGCTGAGATTGAACAGAGGTATGTGGACAAAAGCAAGGACCATTGGTTAAGAAAACAAATCAACTTGTGAGGGAAATACAAACCTAACAAACACTAACCCTGAAAATCATATCTCAAAGGAGGAAGACCAGTTATTTGAATAATCAAAAAGTTCTGGCCAAAAGCACAGGAAAAATACCCTGGGACAGCACTGGTCAGAAACTAAAGAGGAAGTTGAACTTGAGTAACACATCATCTCCCTTTCTCACCAATGAATCATGCAGTGCTTCAACTTATATTTAGTAAGAGTACTTGTATACAATGTATTGTTTTCATGATCATGTTTGGATGCCCAATTCCAAACCCGTATTTTGTAATTTATATATATTTAGCCCAATTACAATAATTTGAAGTGAATGTCAGAAGAGTTGAAATTTAACTCAAGTTGCTTATAATTATATGCCTCTGGAATAATCACAATTTATTATCAGTGAATGTGCTCGAGTTCAAATGAAATAGAAGATAATATTTACTTTTATCTTACTTAGAGAATAAAAGTAAATGTAAAATTGCCTATGTTTCTAATTTATTTTTTCATAATGGGCTTATTGAAAAAAATTAAATTACTGTCCTTAACCTAGTCAAAACTGTTTCAAGGTTACATAACCCACCAAGGACATTCATTCACACATGACCAACTTATATTTTTATTTTACTTCTTGATTTCATAGATAGATCAGGTTCTGTTGAAATGATCCTATTGGCATTCCTAACTATGATCTAAGCAGAAGTAATCAAGTCACTGAGACAAGAGTAAACTTCATCTAAAATTATCTAAGTATTTCTGTCAAATATTCATATCATTTTTTCTTGAATAAACACATATTTTAAAACTAGAAACTATCAATCCACTTAAAAGATGGGATAATACTTCTATCAATAATGTTAATTTCATATGTTTTTACTGTTTACTCAATATGATGGAGGTACTTTTCCTCAAGTAAACTGATGAGAGTTTTCTCACATTGCAAATGCACTTTAGTGTCTGGGCAGTTTCCTAAGTTCATTTTTCCTTTAATGATAAATGAGGACAATGGCTAGATTGTGCAACGAGGAAGAAAAAGAACTAATATGGTTCTGACTTCTATGGGTGATTGACTGCAACAACCAAAGCTAATGACTGCGGAAGCAGCAAACTTTTATTGCTTTTTAAATATTAGGACATATGTTGGGACAGTAAAAAGACTAACACAGTGAGAGCTGTTGACACTGCACACTATTTCTCTCTCTTTAGGTGAATGACTATACAAAAATAAAGAATAAATAATGATTTCCAAGAGCCCTTTATGCATATTGATGTTTTGTATATTATTCCAAGTTGAAGGAGCTAGAATTTCTATTTTAAGAAATCACATGGGGAGCTGGCTTGAGTTACTGGATACTTGGTTCAGGTATCAACTTATTCCCAAACATTATTCTACAAGTGTTCTGAAAACAAACATTGGTAATTCATGGAGGTCAATATGAATCTTGCACCTAACATAGTTCAAATGGGTCCATGACTTTTAAGATTATCACAAAAATCCACAGATGCCTATATAACCTTGGTTAAAAAGAAATAGTTGTCTATCAGAGAGGGTCATTTTCTTGAAAGGACACACAAAGAAAAGTGAGACATGATGAGTACATCTAGATAGCCATTCATCCATGTCAATAAAATCAAGCTTGACAATCTATGAGGTAACAGATGTGCACTGAGGTACACACTGTATTCCAGTGCACTGAGGTAACCCTCATGCCTAGAGTGCTATCCAAAGCATTCAACAGTTAGCCCGCTCGAGCACTGTAGATGATTAGAAAGTAATATGGTGAATCAAAGTGCTGGGAATTCACAAAGCCTATTAAGGTAACATTGAAAACAAACAGATTCAAGTAGCTGTATACTTCACTAACCAGAAATTCAATCAAACAGGATTATTTGAGAATATGATATGGACACAACACTCAACTGGACATTATTAAGATATAAAGTGAATATAAAGTGTCATTTCCATCCTCATCAACTAAAATCTAGACAGGGAGACAATGGAAATATATAGAACAATGAGAATTCAATGTAAAGGAATGCACAATTAAGAGGAAAATTGTGTATCAGCCACCTATGAGTTCTATCTACAGCAAAGATTTTTACCGACAAAAGAATCTGTGAAGATTCTGAGCTGAGTTGAAAAGCCAGTACTAGGTAGGATCTAGAGAAATGGAAACTAAAGGTATAGACCTTCATTGGGTAAAGAATCTCATATCAAGGATGGGCATACTTGAATTAGTAAAATAAAGCAATAGGTAGAAAATCCGAGGTATTCCTGAATTGGTAATGAGGTGTCACTGAAACCTTTGGTAGTTGTCATGGGCTGAATTATGTCCCCCCATAATTCATACATTGAGGTGCTAACCCCCAGTATTTCAGAATGTGACTATATTTGGGGATAGGGTCTTTAAAGCAGAAGTTAAAATGAGGCCGTTAGAGTAAGATTTAACCTAGTCTGACTGGTGTTTTTACAAGAAGGGGAAATGTGGACACACAAAAATAGACCCTAGGGAGCATATGCATAGAGGGACAACCCCACAACGAGACAGGAAGAGGGAAGAGGGCAGCCGTCTATAAGCCTAGGAGAGAGGCCTCAAGGAACCAAGTCAGCTAGCACTCTGATCTTAGACTTTCAGCCTCCAGAACTATGAGAAAATAAATTTCTTCGTTTAAGCCACCCAGTCTGTAGTATTTGATTATGGCAGCCCTAGCAAATTGATTCAGAGGTGAAGAGTCTAGTCCATGAAGTTTTGAGAACATGAGAGCACTTTTTTCTACACAAATAGAAGGCAAGCAATTGGATCAAAGGATGAAATTATTTTTCCATGGACTAAAGAATCATTTTTGATCTTCAACTCTCTTGAGACACTCTCATCTTTGGATAACACTGAGATCATTATTCTTAGCAGAGAATTCTAACACTGTTATTATGTATGGACCCACAGTCAAGTTAAACATATTAGGTTGAGATAAGCTGGGAAGTTGACTGCCCTAAAGATGGCAAGTCTTGAGACGGGTCCCGGGTGCGGGTTGCGAGACGTGGGCGCCCCTCGCGGCCGCGAGCAGAGACTGCGGCCAGGCGGGCGCCGCAGGAACCCGGGACAAGGAGGCAGGAGGGCAGGTAGCTGCCGCCGGTGGCGCAGGGCTCCCAGGGCAGACCATGCTGCGGGGGCCGCTCCTGGCAACACAGGAGGGCAAGAAGGTGAGCGTGCGGAGCTTGTCCTCCCGGAGGGTGGGCTGGACCCCAGACCGAGGCAGGCGGAAGGCGGAGGGGCTAGGGCTGTGAGGTGAAGGGAACAGGGGAGGGTCCCTTGGGACCGCCCGCTGGTCTGCAGGTGCGGGGCGGGAGGAGGCCCGGAGGCCCACACGGCTGAAGGTGAGCATGGCGGGCGGGCGGTGCAGGGTCAGGCCCGGGCCAGGGTCTCGAGAGGCGGTCTCCCTGGATGGAATAGGAGGCGAGCTCCTGGACGATGGGGTTAGGTAGTCCTTTGCCTGCTGGGCGCCTGGGAAGGAAGGAGCCAGGCCTCTTCGCCCCTTGGTCAGTGACTGTCCCCCAAACCCAGGCTTTCCACATGGCCTTCCCCGTGGGTCAGTGACCAGGGGCCGCAGAGGAGCTGGCCCCAGTTATGGGCCAGAAGGTTTTCCCGGCTGAGGATCTTAGAGAAAATGGGGTGTAAGGTTAATGTAGAAATATTTGGTGCTTAGTTGACTTCAATTTGGGGTATCAAGTAAAAGCAAAAAAACGGTGCTTCAAGGTACAGCTCACTTCACCGTGCTGCCTGCTCCGGTAGAGTTTTGCTCCACCTAATACTGAGATAGGCTGGACCCTGCCAGAACAGTAGCATATGGAGACTGCCTCCTGTTTGTTCACAAACAGGAAGCTGACTCACCACAGGCAGACCAGGAGGCTTCTGACCAGCAGGTGAAACTGAAAGACGAGACCACCACTGTGGCTAGGGACATCCCGGCATTGCGCATGCTCAACAAGGGCAATTTTGACAGCTCTTCCATCTTCCTGGGGTGGTGGTAGTGAGCTCGGTCACCATGTTTGAAGTGAGGCCCCTGACCCTTGCACAGGGCACCCTGGAAGGCGAAGGGGCGGAACAGACCACCCAGGCCACACCTCTGGCACAACCCATCAGACCTGCCCAACCCATACTCCATTTAAGGCCTCAATCTGCTCTGCTGGGAGACTAGTCAAGGGTACTTGTTTCTTGCTTTTACTCCCCTATGCTGCACCAGGAGCGCCGATAAAGGTCCTACTGTATAGCATAGAGAACTATATTCAATATCCTATGAGAGGGCTTCCCTGGTGGCGCAATGGTTGAGAGTCCGCCTGCCGATAAAGGGGACACGGGTTCGTGCCCCGGTCCGGGAAGATCCCACATGCTGCGGAGTCTGTGCGTCCGGAGCCTGTGCTCCACAACGGGAAAGGCCACAACAGTGAGGGGCCCGCGAACCGCAAAAAAAAAAAAAAAAAAAAAATCCTATGATAAACCATAATGGAAAAGAATATTAGAAAAAAGAATATATATATGAATCACTTTGCTGTATAGCAGTAATTAACACAACACAACAAGTTAACACAACTTCAATTAAAAGAAAAATCCTTGTCTGAAATTCTCTTCTGGCTGCTTATCAATTTCATTGGTTAAAGAGTCCAAGAGCCTGGGTTGGTAACAAGGGTTAACCTTCAAAAACTCCTTTGATTAGACCCATATCTTACAATAGTCTTGTAATTCAGGAAAAGTGATTTCACCTGACATGAACTATTTTGACAGTTGTTTTAAATCTTTAACTTGCTCTCTTAGTAGAAAATTGTATCATGCTAGAATAAATGCTTCACAAATAAATTATTCAACCATTTCATTAGTTTTACGGAGAGGTAATATTTAATGGGGCTTTTTTTTTTCTTTCATGAGTATGAATTACTCACAGCAGCCTATAATAAAGTGTTGTTTTTTTATTTATTAAAAAATAATTTTAACATCTTCCACATTCCCAAGAGAGTATCTTCAAGAGCAGTGCGGTGGGTTTCATCAGTCCTTCCACTTACATTTCAAGAGCACTGTGATTCTGAGGCCAGGACTGCATCCTTACTTGAAATGTCTGCAATCCATTTTTTGTCCTCTAGCTTCAGAAGTTCTGAGATATGAAGACTCTAATCATTTTAAATTCCAGTTTTTAAAATGGGAATTTGATCATGTCGCTTTTCACTTAAAACACTTTGTTGTCTCTTCATGGCTTTTAGAATCAATTCCCAATTTCTTTACACGTTTGATGAAATTCTGAGTGAGTCAATCTTTGGATAATGGTCCAACCTCATCCCACTTCCCTCTGTCAGTCCCAAACCCTTACATCTAATAAATTTTATGTCTATATACCATTAACCACAAACTTCTTTCAGGTCCTAGAATAAACCATATGTTCTCATCTATGGCCCTACATATGGTATACGCTATTTCATTGGCTTAAGTGCCATACTATTGATATATCATCTTCACTTAGTTGGCCTGGACAATTCCAATTCATGCTTCACAACTTGGATTTTGCTGTTTTCAAAAACCATGCCAAACAGATCAGGTCTGGGACGCTGATCTGCCTCTAAATTAAGTTCTTTAACCAAGCCAGACCAAAGAAAGGCCTGCCTCCCATGACCTGAAAAAAATAACAAGTTCCAAAGCTCTGTCTCTCTCTTTGACTGAAGATGCACAAAGGCCCAGAAACTGATTTGACCATTAACAAGTTCAATGTGATCCTTTTTCCACATGCCCCAATTTACCCTGTGATGGGACTTCTAGCAGCAACTGGAATTCAAGGGTTATATATGTTGATTTCATTATACCAAAAATCTCATTTAATGGTGATTTCGAATATAAACAATGAACCTCTATAAAACAATGTATCTGTATGGAAATGTTAGGATTCATTATAGTTTAAATCATGACCACTAAAATTAAAAACAAATGATATTAAATGTAGTCTGATCTGTAACTATCTAGCTCATCTAACAGACTGTCCTGAAAATAATATCGCATATGATTAAAATCACTAGGTATAGCATTTTTTCATCCATACCCTGAAGTAAATTATATATATATTATACATATGATATATAGAATATTCTGAAGTTATGAGGGCAATTACGTATTTTTTCATTGAAAGCACACAGCTTTATATGTGAAGTATAAAAATTGAAAATGGGAAACTAAAAATAACAAAACACAGCTCAACAATTTATATATATATTTCTTTAAGGCTAACACTTTTTTTTACCTTTTTTACTAACATATCAAAGTGACCACCTCTTCTTAAAAGAAACCAGTTACTGAGAATAAAACCAAGCACAGCTTATAAAACAAAAGGTCACCGAAGATTAGAGACTCCGTATGTTTCAGTGTTTCTACAGCTTCCCAGTAATTCTAGGCTTGAGGGGAAAGAAAACAAAAATAATCCAAAATGGCATTAAACTGTGAGGCTTTGAGTTTATTTCCCATTTGACAACACAAGAATAAATAAATTGGAGGGGGCATTTTTTATATCAGCAAGTAGAGAATATGGATTTTCATAGAACCGTGGAAATTTATGTCTAGAAGTGACCTTAATGACCTCCAGGACCCACTCTCTATTATACAGATGAGAAGATGGACACACAAATAGCTGAGTGGTCCTGGGTCACATAGGGAGAACTTACTGGGAGAACTCAGGGTCCCCAGTGTTCTAGGTCAATACCGTTTCTGCTGTGACACTTAAGTTTCTCCTAAGAGATAATCTTATTATCTAGCTGTTTCACTAAGATCCATTTACATTAAAAAAGAGAAATGAAGTAGTGAACCGGAGAAATGAAGTAGTGAACCGGTATAACTGTGAAGACATTTTGATTTCCTCATATATCACCTCCACAATTCACCTTGTACTTTTCTCCCATTCATTTGGAGGAGAAAAAATTTTTTTTAGTATTTTCCTTTTGGCCTCAGTTTAATAAAATAAATGTTGGACTGATTATTTAGAGATATATATTTAGAATTATAATGAAGGATTATTTACTATTTATATGTGCTAAAATCACATTGTTTTACACCTATTTCATTACATCATCATAGTTTATGTATTGGTATTCCAGATGTATAGATCTGGAAACTAGTTTAGAGAGGTTAGTTGATAAAGCTCCTAGAGTTATTAAGATGAAGATTCAAGTCTCAAACATAGATCTGTCCAACATCAAAACTTAGCCATTTCATATACCATTTCAAAAATCCCTTCTTTCTGGATGTCAGTATTCACCCTGAATGTTCTCACAGCACCCTGAATGCACCCTATTGTAGCTGTCATGAAGCAGAATTATTTCAGAATGTAATCACCCCCCATGATCAATATGATCATGTAAGGATGTTACACTGGTCACCTGATCTATATCCAATGGCAAGACCTTTATATTTGTTGGATTCATAACAAACTTTGATATAAGCATAGAGAGGTCCTTGTAGATAATCATTATTCCACGATTGTATATTCATGCTTTGAAAGACTCTGGATTAGTAAAACATTTCCAAATACTGCACGCTAATCAAAAATAATAGTGGTAGAAGCCACATGTTAAGTAAATGTTGACTTCCACTCTGAGTTCCAAAAGAATCTAATACCTTCATGCGGTTCCTAAAACTCACATAACCAGCCCTCCTGAGAAGCGCTCCCTTCTCCATAGTCTTCTCTGCTTTTCCTTCTAACAACACAAGTGTTTTTGTCTAATGTCCTCATGAAATCAATACTGGGATTTCAAGCAATGATAGGAAGCGTAATATTTTATGTGTGGGTTATATGTGAGAAGAAAGGTGACTAGTATAAGATGACATTAACTATGAAGATAGGAGAAAAACTCTGGGATGCAGTCACAAATCCTGGGACTTAGCTCTAGACCTCAGACACATGATCTAATCTCTCCTAATTCAAATTTCTTTACTAAAAGGAGGCACTTAGATTCCAGTTTTTACTGAGGTCTAGATAATTTTGGCATTCAGTTTAACATGTTTCTATACACATGATACACTGTGTGAAATTTTAGCGTGTGAATTATAGAAAGTCTTCAGAAGGAAAAGGTGTTAATCTCATTAAATACAACCATCAAAACTCTTTTTTTTTTTTTTTTTTTTTTTACTGGCAGGGGGTGGGGTGGAGACAGTTCATTTCTCTCTCAACATTAAATCTGAGTGTTAAAGGGAACAATTGGTGTGCTGAAGCAAAGATAGAATAAAGATCATTTGAGAAATGTCCAGTACCTCTATTTACATCAAGCAGAGCGTAAAGACAAAGCAGTGACAAATAGAGCACGATCATCTGATAGTCAATCCCTACTGCAGAGAAATTTAGTGAAAGGCTGTTGTGCCATGAAGATGCGGCTGTAGAACATGCAACTTATCATCAACAGAAATGTCATCTCCCCTTCGGCAGGAAGTACCAGGTGGTTAACATATAATTATTACGGTCTAAAAATAGCCTTTGTGGGAATTGTCCCTGCTTAGCTTTATTTCCTTGGATGAATATACTTCAGCATGGTGTTTGTGTGTAGTCAACAAGCATCCATGGGGACATAAACACAGCCTCTTAAAAGTTGCATTTGTCCTAGTTTCAACTCAAGTTCTGTTCTCTTCATTCAACTTATGTGACATATAGTACTTTGGTACCTGTAAGTTTCCAGTCACTGAAATAAGAACTAGAAAGGCAAAAATATATAACAAAATGAGAGACTGGGTTTAGAAAAGAATCTTGCTGAATGTAGAAGGACTTTATCCATTACTAACAAAGGAATTCTCAAGTTCTCCCTAATGCCCTCAAGATTCTGCCTATGGGGAATAAGGTATAAATTAGCTTCGATGTGATAAGAACTTAGTTGCAGGATAGATTAGAGGTTGTTTTACAACAAACGGGTTGAGCTAAATAATGAAATACTAATTAATTATAGAGAAGCCTTCTTGGTAATTCTATAAACTTCACATATTTACCAAATAAGTACTCACACAGAGGCTCTAAGATAAATAATTATATATTGAATACTACTCGTTTGTGAATAATGTTCTCAGGAATTTCCCCAAATCCTCATGCACTATGTTGAGCTTCCCTAGAACGTGGGTGAGTGCTGTTTTGTTAGCAGTGGGTATTGTAATTCATGGGTACTTCCTAACCAGGACTCTTCTTACCCTCCTACCTCCTCAACATCCTTAGGGAGATGATCACACTTGCCTTTATATCATTAGGTTCAGTAAGGCTATTATTCAGTTTGTTACGTCAGTTACTCATTCATGATAAACTTGTTGAATTCCAAGCTTCAAGCTCACGTGAGCCAAAGTGGATAAAAAATTTAACAAAATAGAAATGATTCCTTCCCAGAGTGTTAAAGGCAAATAAAAATTAAAGTTATTATGCAAATGATTAATTATTAATCATAATTGTAAAAAACCCAAGAAGTTATGTTCTTTGTCATAACCGAGATGTAGTAAACTTCACGTAGTTGAAATTCAGTAGAATGAATGTGTGTGTGTGCATGTGTGTGTGTGAGATATTATTGTAAGGGCACCTAACTGCAGGCAGGGGGAATGTTGCAGCTGGGTGCATTTTGTTCACTGTGGCAACATTTTGAAAACTGATTTCATTAAATTGACAGGAGTGAAGGTATCACAGATTATATTTTTTAACCAAGATAACTGGGAGTGGCCTTCAATGCAGAAGGAACAAAGGAGAAAAGATGAGTTCAGATACCAGTCATACAATTTGGTCATGGAAAATTGAGGAAATTATATCTGGTTTTTCTCAAGAGACTAAAACCTTGTGTGTCTGATTACTTTTGCTGTGACCACAGGCTTACAAACATATTTTCCCAAGTTTAGCTCTCAAGGGTTAAAAAAGAAATAGGCGTTCAAGTTTCTATAGTGCTATAATTTATATCATATATATGTATATAGCAATATATTTTATATAAACGTTATATATAACATATATCATACATAACAATAATTATCCTATATGACAGCCATAGTCTATATCATATATATGGGCTTTTTAATTAACTGAATTGCAGGAGCCACGGTCTTTAAAAAGCATTTATGGAATATGAAGCAAATTCCCATTAAATCACGTCCTCTCCACAATATGATTCGAGCACTGAATATGAGCAAGATGCTATTAAAAAGACCATTTATTCTATCCTCAGGAGGTGTACAGTCTGGGGGAGAAGAATACAGCGTCATCGGGAATTTCAATACAGCATTTTAGATGCAGTGATGGTGTTTTACTCATGAGGCTGTTAGCAATGTAAGGAAAGAGGTAAGCAGAGCTAGTTGAGTCATCCTGGAGAGCCCTGAAATATCTGTCCAAGTGGTTTTCAGAATACATCCTCTGTTCTCTGTCTCCACTACTACAACTCTCTGCTGAACCACTTCCACCTGCTGATCTACCACACTTACCCCTGCTAACCAGTACAAGATCCACCCCTGCCCTCTGACAGTTCTCTGCAGCCAGAATGATCTCCTTCCACAGGAAATAATTTCTTGTTGTTCTCCTCTCCGACTTTAAAGCTCCCCATCATACTTAAGCATAAAATCCAAAATGCTATCCCATGGCACAAAAGCTTCTAAAATAACACGGCACCTTTCCACCTCTTTGATTCTTATCTCAAAATACCTTCTTAGTTTATTCAAGACACTCCAGAAACAAATAGCTTATTGCAGTCTTCAGGAAAAAAAAATCATTTTTTCCCACATCAGAAAGTTTACATCGTCAATCCTCTTTTCTAAAAACACAATTTCTTAGTATTTGCACATGCGTGGATGCTTTCTGTGATTTCACTGTCAGGTCAGTGTCATTCCCTCAGATAAATTTTCCCTGAGTGTGCATTAGTCTCATCTTCCAATCACATTCTACCACTTTTCTTTTTTCTTTCTTCTTTCTTCATGGTGGTTGTCAAGATCTTTTTCCTCCAATTTTTTATTGCCTGATTATCATCCTTAATTATGTAATAGAAGTGCTGTTAAGACCTTGACTATCTCATCGTATTTACTAATGGCAACTGAACCAGGGCTTGGCAAATACTTGTGACCTATAAAAGCATAATAACCAAATGAAATGTGAGTATGACTGCTAAATTTACCAAATAAAAACACAGAACATCTAGTTAAATTTGAAATTCAGATAAACGAAAAATACTATTTTGGCACAAACAGGCCTCAAGTATTGCATGAGATATACTAAAACATGGGGATCTTCACTGGAGCATGTTTCAAACAAATCAATTATAAAGGACAATTAAGACTATTAACAAACTAAAGAAAAAATGGCACTATGAATTGCTAATTTAGTTAGAGGTGATAATGATGGTTTGCTTATGAAGACAATGTCTTTATTTTTCCAGATGCACATTGAGGTATTTACAGGTAAAATAGCATGATGTTTCTTGTTTATTTTAAATTAAGAAAACCAATGATGGAGCTAATAAGGCAACATGTTAGCGTTCTTTGAAGCTAGTAAGTGTGAGAGGAGGGGAAGAAACTTCCTGGGGGTTCTCTGGTCCCATTCCTTATGTCTCCCACTGCTAGAGTCAAGAGAGAGGCGGACAATGCTGAAAACCCTAGCTCACTGGGTGTGCCTTCCGCTGCTGCAGAGAGCACAGAGGTGAGCAGGCAAAGGTGTGGAATGCATGTAAAACCAACAGACCCCGGAACTGCTGAAGTTCAGGTATACTCTTCTGTCTACTTTTTTGTATGTTTGAAATTTTTAACAATAAAAGAAAATAAAGATATATATGTAGATATGTAAAGTGTATATATATACTCCACAGTTGAATTTAAAGCTTTTTAAGGGGCTATACTGTGCCCTTCACGTTTTAGTATTTCCCATAGATTTTTTTTTGAGAACTTAACATGTAATCAATAAATATTTATTGATTGGTAAGAACATATTAAAAAGGAATTTATCCTGTAACACAGAATTTTCTACTTTTACTTGGAGCAGAAGAAACAAAGAAGTCTGCTTATCATGTTCATTTGATCCTTTTAATTAGTAATATTTCAATGATCCTTGCCTCCTTTATAAATTTTGCCTCATACAATTTATTTCCTAGGAGATTTTAAGTAATGAATATAAGGTATATACATTTGTCTAACCACTATTCTATAGTATGACAAACATTTAAAAATAAATTGAAAAAACAAATTTAATAAATCCTAATATTCAATCCTGCCTGTACGGTAGACCTTAATTCTTCCAGATGGCAAATTAAGTCAGACACTCACATAATATCCATAATAATTAACTAGTAGGACAACCCAATGATATGTGAAATCTGATTCCTGTTCCTCCACATGAGAACATAGATGTGTAGAGAGACTATAGTTTATTATTATCATTGTTTACATACAGTGTGTTGCAGCTGAGCTTGGAGTCCAAACGAAGTTAATGCTATCAATCCATTTGCAATATTGTGCAGTGTTCGACAAATAGAATTGCAAGTCTTCTCTGTAAAGAGTATATGGAAGTTATGGAAACTGATTAGAACGCTAACCGATAGTAGAAAGAGGGTGAAAGATCTGAACATTATACCAGGGGAACTCCCTCCTGTAGAAAAATAACTGGAGAAACTAGAAATGGGAAGAATGTTTCAAAAGAGTATAGTTAGAAAGATAACATAAAATTATGAGGGATTCAGCAGTTTATAATTTACTAATAGTGTTTGATTAAAGAAATTCATTAGACTGTTGAGGGTGAAAGCCTGAAAAGAAGGCATAGGTGGGCGAATGCTGAGACAGGGAGAAGATGAAGGGAGTGAAGCCCACCCTTGCTAGAAACTTATTGGTGGAGCTGTAGAAGGAGCCATGGACATGTGATGAACATTTAAAACAGATATGTATATATATATATATATATATATGTGTGTGTGTGTGTGTGTGTATATATATATTTTTTTTTTTTTTACAAAAAACAAATGTTTGGGTGCAGACTAGAGACTTTTAAAAGAAATCACTTCTCTTGTTACTGTTACACCATTTTGTTCTAAATTTTGTGAATTCTGATGGGAATGGGGGTAAGTTGCATTATAAATATAATGTGTGAATTCTAGGTGTGAACATCTTTAAGTATTTGAGTTTTGTCCTCAGTGTTAGGAGAAGGTGTGATTTCACAGAATTCCTTTCAAAGGTTAGAGAGACTGGCATTTAGAATGTTATCAAGGAGGTAGTCTATCACTTTTTTTTCTTTAGCTCTGCTCTTCCAGACTGGCATTCCAAACCTGAGCTTCACTAATGAGCCGTCATTGGTTCTAATGGTTTCTTTCCAATGCTGTGTCTATATTTAGTTCGTATTATTAGGTCTCCTCTCCCATCTGAATTAGCTTTCAATGGAGAAGAGGTATGAAATACAAGTAGGAATATTTCACTGTTAAGCAGACCTTTAGTCAAATAGACACACAATGAATATTTTCTGAAGAGCTATTACTTCGACTTTTCCTACTGGTTTTAGCCAACTTGTTCCTTTCTCCAGGAAACTTGCCCTGATCTCCTTAAGTAGTCAGGCACCCTTCTGTGGCTTCCAAGGGCTGACTATAGCACTCTTATCATAGCATTGTCATACTCCATTATAATTATACATAGTGTATATTATATATTGTAATGTCATTAACTTGACTGCACTAACAACTATACTAGTAATAAATTTCTTGAAGGCAGGCAGATACTATGTCTTGATTGTGTTTATATTTCTAGTGCCCAGAATAAGCTAAATAATTAGCATAATGTCAAAGAAAAAATCTAGGCTAGGATTCCAAAACAAGCCTGACCCCAGTGCTACACGCAGCCCTCATACACTGTACTGCCTCAGGTCCGGCGCTTAAATTACTCTGACTTCAGTGATGGCTATATGTTTATTCCATATACTGGATTATAAACTCCAGGGCTGGTCAACTAATCTGGTCTCTGATCAGGGTTCATTAACAACCTTTTTCCCTGGTCCAGTTGCGAAGTCAATAGCAGGTTATCACAAATAATGACCTCTGGCTGTGTAATAGTATTACTGAAAGGATATGGGCCTGTTAAGAGAGTTTCATACTTGCTAAGAGTTTCATCCTGCTGAGCTCAGAGCAGAATCAATCTTGGCCTTACACTGAATGTGGGACAGTGCAAAAATTACAAAACCTTTTATTGTTTATTGAAATCAAGTTAGTTCTATAAAACCTGCAGAAATTTTTTTTACCTCTGAAGGGTAATGATTATCTTTTCATTCACCATCTTAACTGATACCTAGAAGCTAAAGAAATCACCAAACAAGAACTGCAGTTTTCGAAAACTACCACCAGAAATCAGTCGTTCATATTTTTAAGCTCAAAAGATCTTACATGCACTCTTTTTTTCTTTCTTTCTAAGGTCTTTTTTTTCAGTTGTCTTTCTTCCAAAATTCATGTTGAGAACAGCATTTCTTCAACTTATAGCTCATGGTTTAAACAATACGATCAACAAAATTGCATCTATTAATTAAAAAAATCTTTAGAATGCAAGACCCGAAGGAATTTTATACTCTTACCTACACTAATATTAAAAAGACTTAAAAAGTTAGTAAACTAACACAGAAAACAAGAATTACGGGGAAAAAAAATCTAGCTTAAATTATAATAAGGTCATTGTTAGAGCATAAAGAAATCAGAATAACATTCATATTAACACTCATACTATTTGAGAACCTCT
Organism: Delphinus delphis; assembly: GCF_949987515.2. Classification (NCBI taxonomy): domain Eukaryota; kingdom Metazoa; phylum Chordata; class Mammalia; order Artiodactyla; family Delphinidae; genus Delphinus; species Delphinus delphis. Next base: position 100,360,595 of record NC_082689.1, on the reverse strand, counting down.
TGTACAATATTTCTTATAAGCATACACTCATAATTTGAAGACATTTATGGAAAGCATCAGCACATTATGTAACTGCTCTACCGCTCTGTTTATTTAGATGTTTTCTCTTACATTAAGATAAAATATGTTTTCCTATAACTTCCCCTCTTTGACACTAGGCTACATCAAAATCTATATCCTTTTTCAAATGTTACTTCTTCAAATATCTGAGTATCAAGATTATTCTCCCTTTAGTACATTTCTCTTCCACTGTGAAGATCACAGAATTTTTAGTGAGTTTGGGTTTGTGCTCAAATAATAATATTCAGAAAAATAACACAACTTAGTAAGTTTGGGTTTGTGCCAAAATAATAATTCTCAGAAAAAGAACACTCGTAAGGAAAAACACAAGAAAAACATAATGATATTGAAAAGGGTAAAACAACCTATGGCACTGGAAATCTTTAGGGAAAGGAAAAGAGATGTGATAAGGTAAACTTTGTTTGAAAACCAATAATCTTTAAATGGTATTTCTTAAAGAGTTCAGGTTCATGTCTTTTAATGAAAAGTCTTGGCTTGCTGTTTTTAAAAAGATGAGTTTGCAAATATTTTCATATGTTTATTTAAGAGATCATTTCTGCCATCTGGAAGCAAGATACTCAAATTACAGGAAAAAATATTTGAGGGACATAAAGAGTTCAATTGAGTTCATCCTGAAAATCTAAATGTAAAATTTTAAATGCATATGATATGTATACTGTGAAAGCAAAAAATATAGAATAAGTTAACCTTATATCTTGATTAAAATAGACTAAAATTTGGGGGAAAATATTAATAGAAAGTGAAACAAAAAATTGAGTTAAAATAGGAGTAATGGATATTGTCATAGTCATTTAGGCAAACTTTTTAAACTTAATTTCCAAAACAAAATTAATTAAATTTGATTAATAAAAAGACCTCCACAACTCTATAGGCAAAAACATGGTCATTATTTTGTTTTCTTATTTGAAGAAGGTAGAATTTCAGGAATTCAAGCTCATATGATCTGTTTATCTTAGAGGTTCTCTAAGTGTAGTCCTGGGACCAGCAGCATCACCGGGCACTTGTTAGAGATGCAGATTCTCAGGCCTAACCCAGACCCACTGAATCAGAAACTCTGAGGACAAGAACCGGCAATTTGTCTTCTAACAAGGCCTCCAGATGATTCTGACACACTCTAATATTTGGTTTATCTTATACTTCCTGAGCATATATGTTTATAGTATGTGATACGAACAGATGAAGGGCTCCAGGACACATATTGGTTGTTTAAATTTATCTTGTTTCAATATACCTTCTCATTTTACAAATCACATGATCCAGGAAATAAAACTTAACTTTCCATTGTTTACTTTCCTTACAGAGGGTAGAACTGGGACCAGCATACAGTTCTTGACACTATACAGCTTTTGCTCTGTGCTTATTTTTCTTTCCCCGAAAACTGTCCTACATTACAGTTTTCAAGATCAAGCTTTCAATTTTTCATGGATTAACTCCACCCTAATATGATCAATTTCTGTGTCTTTTTCCCTGATATTTTCTAAAATTATCAAGGGGCAAAAATGAGTGACCTGCAAGTAAGTAAATATGGATTTCAAAGGATGAGTATTTCCAAGTCTATAAACAAGCTCTCCATTATCCTGTCACCTAAAACAGATTAAACAAGAAAAAATCATCTAAGTCTACGATTTTAGTTAAATGTATCTTGCTTTTGCATTTACTTTTGGTGACAGAATGCGAGACAGTTCTGGTTAAAGCAGAGAATCAGAAAAGCTTTTCATGCAGTTGCTCCTTCTATAGCTCCAGAGACAGGTCTCTGGAACCCAGGTTTTTGCATTGTCAAGTCTGAAAACTTTTATCTGAAACATTTTCTTCTCTAGATACCTTTCTGTGTATTACAGATAGATTTACAGAGATTACCACTAACAGAAAGTTGTTTTTTTTTTTATTTTATTTTGGCTTGGGTAAACTAATCAGCCGATAGACTAGACGATAAAAGAGAGAAACAAGAAATTTCTCACATATTGAGTAGAAAAGCATTTGGGCTGCATCTCTACATGTTAAAGACATCACTGTTTCCTCAACCGGTAATGCTCTCTAACCCATTTTTGTTCATTTAACAACTTCCATTTATTCTTGAAAACCCTACACAAGCTCTATTTCTTTTGTAAAGGCTGTACCACAAAAAGTCAGTCTTCCTTCTGCTATAATTTTTAGCTTGAATAAAATTTATAACACTACATGATACCCAAACATTTTACTGGAATTATTTGCCTACATCTCTACTTCACTCTTGAATTAAGATATAATCTCTCATTCGTCTTTGTATTTCCAACACCATATTTAGATGTGGCTGGCACATGATAGGCACTCAATAAATATATATTTAACTAATCAAAACTATAGAGGAAAATTAAGGCAATTATTCACGTAAAATTTTTTAAAGACAGAAAAAAAACTGTGAAATTATACTAGAGGCAAATGTTTGTTTTTGTTGTTCAGTTTTCTGCCTTATTGTGATAATATAGATCAGTTTATAAAATAATCTTGATTTTTGAAATACTTTTGAGAACATTTCCTTTTCATCAATTTTGTCCTTGACTTATCTGATTATACTTTTAGTCTAACAAGGCTACAGATAAATTACACTGTCTGGATAGTAGTCTGATCATTTTCTGTTAGTTACAGATATACTGAAATGTGAATATCCAGCTACTTTAGGAAAAAAATCGCCCTCTGCTATGCAATCAACTCTTAGGAAACCATTTCAATGAAAGTTCAAACTCAAACAACTCTCTGGTAACAAATATATGCAGATCCTATGCTTATTCAAAGCAACCTCTGTAATTAGTGAAAACAGTCCATTTTCACCAGCAAGTAAAACAAATAAAAGCATATATTTGACCAGTTGGCAATCACAGAAATAATGAGATATGAACTAACCATACAGTAATATTACCATATAAAGGCAGTTTGTAAAAATCATGTAAATTTCCATAATAGTTTCTAATTTACTCAAAGAAAAGACTTTGACTACTTCAAGTTAAAAAGAGAAACAACCTTTGCACCATAACACATCTGCACAAATGCATAACATGCAGACCTTCAGTGAAAACACCATATAGCATTAAATCATATCCACTTGACCATAAGAAGACTGGAATTGCCAAACTTTCACCTTGTGACAATTACATTTTTAAAAATTAGTATTTCTTCTCATCCTTCTTGATCAAATTCAATTCAAATTAGTGACTTAATTTAAACATTGCAAAAAAGAGAGAAAATTAAAAATAAGTATGATATCATATACTGATTAAAATGTTTAAAAGAAATAATGAGGGCTTCCCTGGTGGCACAGTGGTTGAGAATCTGCCTGCCAATGCAGGGGACACGGGTTCGAGCCCTGGTCTGGGAAGATCCCACATGCCGCGGAGCAACTAGGCCCGTGAGCCACAACTACTGAGCCAGCGCGTCTGGAGCCTGTGCTCCACAACAAGAGAGGCCACGATAGTGAGAGGCCCGTGCTCCGCAATGAAGAGTGGCCCCTGCTTGCCACAACTAGAGAAAGCCCTCGCACAGAAACGAAGACCCAACACAGCCATAAATAAATAAATATATATTTAAAAAAAAAAAAAGAAATAATGAATTGGAAAATATGATGGACACTTTATAAAGAAGTGAATCACTAGAAGAATAAAATAATAATCAACATTATATATGTAGGCTTTGCATATCACTACAAGTGTTTCAATATATCCTTTGATCTCAGAACCACACTGTGTGTTGTGGTGTCCATCGTGTGCTCCTTGAAGCCCTCAAGGTTTCACAAAGGCCTCCTGGGGCTGCCAGGAAGAAAGGGGAGACATTTGGCACATTCCAGACCTCCTGCCGAATTAAACTTATTCAGAGGAGTTACCTCTCTCCTTTCATGTATGTTTTTGTTAGAGCAAAGTCTCATGACAAAAAGAGATGGAAAACCAAGGCTGTAAGGAGTTCAGGGACTTCTTTAATAATTATCACAGACCTTAATATACTGTGAGGCCCAAAAAACAGTGTGTTGAACTCATAGATGACCTCCAACTAAGTGAGATCCCTGAGATTAAGAAATTTCCCAAATTTACACATCAGATGGAGGCAGAGCTAGGGCAAGGTTTCTTTAATTTCTAAACTGGAGTCAACTAGAAATCTTAAAATCCAATCCAAGACATGGAATAATTTCAAGTTTTCTATTAAAACTTCTATCAAATATCAAAATCTAGTTTTATTAGCTATTGTATAGAATTTCAATTTTATCATAACTTCAAAACAAAGAAATATCAAGCATATATTCATATAAAGATGTAGAGGCTCATTAGTGCTTATTAATTAGTAATTGTAATTCCTTTCTGGTGAAAAAGGCTGCTTTGATACTGCACCTCATCAAAGTTTCAGTGATTTATTGATCTTAAATTCCCTTTTAATTATAAGAAATGTGTTGGTGATTTGAACAACTTTAAAATCAGTCAAAACAGAAAAAATGGCATTCAGAACTTAAAAAGTAAAAAATCTCAAAAGTTTACTAATATTAAATGGTACCTTGTCACCAGTACTTTCCACATGCTCTCCCAAATTTCTACCAAATTATGCATGGTAACAAATATAGTTGTATTTAGTAAATATCATAGTACACTAAAAAGTAGAACTGTCAGCCTCTGAGAAACTGGGAGAAATTTCCATTACCTATAATGTCACTGGAGTTGGATTAAAAACTACAATATTTGCATCACCAGACTATGTTTCAAAAATTAGGTTAAAACACACACACACACACACACACACACACACACACACACACACACACACACACACGGGTCTACATTTGCTACCATTGTCTGTCTTGGATCTAAAATTCAAGTGAGTGTATTAACCAGATAATTAGGCCAGCCATCTGTCTACTGCTTAGGTACAACTTAAAGTATCTCACACGCTTTGCTTTACTTTCTAACTCTCTTCTCCCTACGGTATCATTCTTACAATATCTATTAGAAATGTCAACTTCTAGCAAATATTATACGAATACTTTGATATATAGGATGTGTTGGGGAAGACAGTGATGGAGCCCATATATTTTGTAATCTGAAAGTGTTGTAGGCCTGAGTATAAGTAAGAAGAACCTTCCCAAAAGGGTATTCTTGGGAATGTAATGTGATTTTTTTCATTAGCGCTGTTTAAAGTGTCAGAGAGGCAAGAATTGAAGAGATGGGAAAAGATACAATATCAGTTCTCATAGGATGTCACTAAGATGGAGTCTGCTTAGATGCTGAGAAGAAACCCAGGCGGATACAGCCCCATCTGTCCTATGTCTGCGGATCATGGAAGCCCCAGCAGGGTCAACAGGAATAGACAGTCCTTCCTCCAAAGATAAGCAGGAGAACAATGTATATGAATGAGAACTTACAGAACATCATCCTGAGGATTCAGAGGGAGAGATAATGACTGATACTGACCTGCTTGTGGAAGACTAGATATTTTTCTAAAAAAAAATGAAAATAATTTAAAAATCTGTTTAGTAACTTAAAAGGAAATATGACAATGTGTTTTGTATATAATCATAGAATAAAACTGTAAAGAATAAAATGGAAATTAAAAGAGTATATAATGATATTAAGGAGAAATATAATTGTCTTTAAGGAGCCAAAATTTCAGTAGCAGGATTGGAAGTATTCATGAGTAGTATTGAAGCCCAAAAGAAGAAGAAGAAAAAAAAAGTAATGTAGAAAGTAAATTTGGGAAGCTCTTAGAATATGCAGCTTAGTCAAGAGATGAAAGTAATAACAGGTATGATAATAGGTAAAAAAAGAATAAGAGTAAAGAGTCATCTTAAGCATTATAAGTCTCTTTGGGCAGAAACCAGATAATTCTATTATCAAAATGTCACTTCTCAGCAAAACCGCAGGCACTGACTCCCAATCACTGTTTGTGTCCTCTTCCTTTAAACCTGACCTTTAGATTGCATGAAATCAATAAATCTATAATCAGAAATTTTCAATATAGAGGTCAGAAAAGGCAGTCATATATTAATACTGATTTATAGCAAAAATAAAGATGACTTGGCTGATCTTAAATACGACTCTGTCTGTCCTTTATGACCTTGAGAAAACCCATAGTCATCATAGGATTCACTTCATTGAAGTCTAAAACAGGGCTTGGTATGATGACTGTGGATGGTGTCAGATAATGTATAGGGATCCAGTTCAGTTCAACCAGAAATTATTGAACACCTAAAAGGTGTCAGGCACTGACCTGGGCACCACAGGATTACAATAAACTCAACATTTCTCTCATTCTCAAGTATCTTATGGTAAACTGAGGAACAACTTTCTAAAACCTCTTCCAGTTTTGGCCATGTAGGATTAATTGCCATTGTATTGAAACATTTGAAAAATCAATGAGAAAAAGGTAACTTGATACATAGAAACCCAGTATAAAAAAAAAGACATTTCTGAACATGAAAACTCTATAGATGCTTATGAAGATATCTGTTTTGAATAATTCATCTATTTTCACCTGATTACTTGGATCATCCCCAGCTGATGTCTGCAGACTCTTCCAGTTCTTGGTATCCAGGACGGCTCTAAGGAGCCAACCTACCCAGTAACCCAAAACTACTCTCTTTAAGGGTACAAATTATTCATATTTTAAAAGTCTCCATGTTCATATTTGTCTTTTATGGCATAACTAGAATTAGATAATGACAGGCTTCAGCAAAATCTATTGCCCCACTGGCATGTAATACTCCAACAACATATTAAATTCTAGCATAGTTTCTGTAGTTCCAGAGATTTAGTCTACTGAAGTGTAGTTCCATGACGAAAATGAATATTCCAGGGATCCCACAGAAACAAATATGTCTACTTCTTACAACTTGTCTCAGCAATTGTAGAGAAAAAATACTAGTCTTCTTATACATGTGTAACTTGATACAGGAGTTTGCCCATCAGTAATAACACCCCACAAAGGAACATAATAATTTAGTGCCTTTGTTAAGCTTTCAACAAAATGAATGATTTTCTTTCTTTGAATTGTTGAAAGAAGAAATAATGTCCTCTACTATATATATTTCATCTAAAACTATAAGGAAACATCAAGTCTAACCTCACAATTACGTCTGTTTTCAAATTAAAATGAGGGTCTGTGGCATCAAAGTACTAATTCATTTGCGGAAATAACCACATGCAGGACATTTTTTTTGAATCTGAAAATATAGACAAAATGTAACATTCCTGCTGTGAAGAAACCGAGTTTACCAGTGTGAGTCTCAAACATGACTGAGCATAAATTAGTCCAGGGAGATTTTTAAAAAATAGATTAGCCTAGGAAAGTCATGGTTGAATTTAAAGCAGAACTGAGGCTTCTGCTTTTGGTATAGAAAGGAAAGTAGGTTGAGGGCATAAACTCATGTACATGCAACAATGTGTTCTTTTTCCATGGTTTGAACACTACTCTTTTGTTTGACAAACCTTGGAGAGTAGAAAGGGGTAGTTTGGTGAGAGCAAAATGCCAGACGTGTGTAACCCGTGCTATCCAGCTCATTCACCGAGTTACGGGATCTTTAAATGATAAGAAATGACAAAATTGTCCCCAAATGTGAGAGCAGCAGTTGGAATTTCAAAGCAGGTAAGGACTGTGCAAGCAGGCTATAAGGCAAATTTGGCCAAAACAAAAACAAAGCAAAACACAAAAATAAAGTAGCAGATTTTCTGTTCTCTGCTTTTTACTTTTTTCTAACCTGTACCAAAGCAAAGTTTTAAGGACTAAATTTTAAGTAATTTTTAGAAGTTTTCTTGCAACTTTATTAAGGTATGATTGACTAATATAAACTGTATATATTTAAGGTATACAACTTGATGTTTATTTATTCACTTATTTATTTTTGGCTGTGTTGGGCCTTCGTTGCTGCACGTGGGCTTTCTCTAGTTGCAGCGAGCAGGGGCTACTCTTTGTTGCTGCGCGTGGGCTTTCTCTAGTTGCAGTGAGCAGAGGCTACTCTTCGTTGCGGTTTGTGGGCTTCTCACTGCGGTGGCTTCTCTTGTTGTGGAGTACGGGCTCTAGGTTCGAGGGCTTCAGTAGTTGTGGCTCATGGGCTCAGTAGTTGTGGCACGCGAGCTCTAGAGCACAGGCTCAGTAGTTGTGGTGCACAGGCTTAGTTGCTCCGTGGCATGTGGGATCTTCCCGTACCAGGGATTGAACCCATGTCCCCTGCATTGGCAGGTGGATTCTCAACAACTGCGCCACCAGGGAAGTCCCCAACTTGATATTTAGATATGCAAATACATTATGAAGTAAGCACCACAAAGTAATTAACATATCCATCACCTCACATAGTTCCCATTTTCAATAACAATACAGTATTATTAACTATAGTCACATTGCTGTACGTTAGATCCTCAGAATTTATTCATCTTGCGTAACTGAATCTTTGTACCCTGAATCCCTCCTCCTCCAATAACCTAAGGAATCTCCCTCCAGGTCTGCTACTTATTAGCTATGGGAGCCTGGGATAGTTACTAAGGTCTCTGGGTTTAGTTTTTCCAGTGGTAAAGTGGAGATCATAAAAACAATTCAGAGAGTTGTTGTGAAGATTAAATAAATAAAGTTGAACATTGCAAACAGCCCAATGGGCAAACATTCAACACCCAATCAATAATTAGGTATTGTGATTCTCATTATGGGGCTTTGACAAAAGTAATGCCAAACATATTGGTTGACTTGGGCAAGGCCACACAGTCTAGTGAATATCAATTCTCTTTCAATAAGAATAGAAACAAAACTTCTTAAGTGGTTTAACACTTTTAGAGAATTTATATCCCTTGTGATGCTCACAATGACTTTAGGAAGAAGGCGTAAGAGGAATTACCCTCTCAGTCTTATGGGTAATGACATGGACATTTAGAGAAGTCAAGTGACTTGCCCACCATCTCAACCAGAGACAGAACTAAAGCTCTGATTTCTGGAGGCCTAACCCCTCCCTTGTCAGACACTCCGTCTGACATACTGACAGGACGCTTCTCCACCTTGATGGTTGGTAGAGCCTCAGAGAGCATCACATCTGAACAGTACAGAGCAGCAAAGTCAATTAATCATCAGCCAGAAAAGATTATGGAGTACTTATGCTATACAAGGCCTTACTCACTTTTCTAATTAAGAGGCTTTATATTTTTTTAATAATTTTTGAATACAATAGCATCTTTCTGGAATTAAAACCTAAGGAGGGCAGTATAAAAAATATTTTGTCATGGGGTGACAAAAGGAAAATTAAACAATTAGCAAAACTGGTCATGGCAGAAAACCAAGTGAGCATTCACACTCCTAGGAAAGAGGGGGAAACACATACAACTAATTAATATGTGTATTTTTTTCACTTACAAATTGAATATCATCAGAGACTAGGTAGGTGCAAGCTACCTGCTTTGAGATGCTATTTGCAAGCACATGGCAGTGACAGGTTAATGGCTAGGGTACATAGCCCCAGTAATGAAGTTCAAGCTCATTAAAACTGGCACAGGTATTGAAAGCACAAAGGAGTATGCCAAGGTGTTATCAACTGAAAGTGCAAAATGAGATCAGCTTTTAAATTATGTTTCAGAAACTCCACATGGCCAGTCAAAACAAAGACAGAAGAGTGTTATGTCATGTACTGGAGGCTCCTTGTGTGGAAAGGAGAAGCAGAGGAATTTCTGTGAAAGCTGACACCATTCCTTAGGAACTGTTTTAGATCAGAGTACCAACTGGTTTCTAACTAAACCAAAGAACTATTCAAACAGTGGGTTAAACCATGGTTTTCTGTTGACTTGGAGACAAAATGACAAAATCATAGAACTAAAGTTGCACTCGGGGATCATCTTTTACAATTTTCTATCAGTTATATGAATCCCACTAAGGTATCCTTATCACATGGTCACCCAACCTCTCTATATTATTAGCAAGGAATGGAGAAATCACTATTTTTTACTTAAACCAACCTAGTCAAAAGATGGAAAACTACACTTGTTACATGTGACATATTGCAGTTGAGCGGACATCCATCCCTGAGGGCCTTCATTTTAGGTAACTCTAAAGTCTACGTGAAAAATCGAACCCCTTACTCACAGGATGGCTTTTCATATCCAATGATGGTTCGGATAACACCTCCAATTCCTTGTTTCTCTAGGTCTGACTTTCTTCAACCATATTTCAGGAATTCCAGCTCATAATTCTGGGTTTTAACCTCCTTGAATTTACTCTTAAAGGTAAGCTATATCATTCAGAATTAGCACAATTCCAGAAACCAGCTATAATCAGCATGGAATACTCCCCTCCAGCACATCTCCAACAACTGCTCTCCTTTTTCTCTTTGTTTCATTTTTAGATTTATTCCTTTCACTTTTCCAACCTTTAGTATTTCACACTCATATTTGTATCCTTGGATGAAGAACTACCATAACATGTTGGTAATCATTCACATATTGATCATAATTACTTAGAGGTTCATTATACTATTCTTTTCACTTTTATGTATAACAGAAAAAGTTAAATTATGAAAGTTGTACGGTAAGTCCCCTACATATGAGCGTGTTCTGTTCGTGTTCATAAGTCCAATTTGTTCGTAAGTCCAGCAGAGTTAGCCTAGGCACTCAACTAACACAATCAGCTATATAGTACTGCATTTTAATAGGTTTATAATACTTTTCACACAAATAATACATAAAAACGAACACAAAAATAAAGAAAGCATTTTTAATCTTACAGTGTAGCACATTGAAAAGTACAGTACAGTAACAGCTACATCACTATTGCTTTTACACTTGCTTCTGGACATCCTGGGCTTGAAATAAAGATACTGTACTACTGTACTCTATACAGTACTGTAAAGTACACAAAACCACACCACTGGTAGCATGCACGTGACAATGTATGCCAGACACGTGAACTAACTTACGTGATTGGACACGCAAACGCACATTCACATCTTTGAAAGTTCACAACTTGAAGGTCCGTATGTAGGGGACTTAATGTATTAAAAATGGCACAATCAGAATATCCTCTTCTCAGACCTTCCACACTGCCCAAAAGTCCCAATTCTCATTTGAAACAAGACAAAACTAATATTTTAACTCATAAATAGATGCATAGGGCATTAAGTCGTTATCATTATTGATGATAAAAATGTTGGCATCTTACATGACAGCATAAATTAGATTATCAGCTTAACTCGTGTCATATAGCAAGTTTGTTAGAAACTGAAAAGGAGAATCAACTTTTGAAAGTGATAGCCTAGAACTTTAAAATTCTACTACTACTATTACAAATAATAATGATAGTAAAACTTCCACTTAAACCAGGTAATATGAAGTTTAGAAGTATGCATTCTAGCCACATTGCCAATTGTTTTAGGGCCAGTTGTGCTACCACACATAAATTTGGTTAATTCCAAGTAAGAAAACTGGGGAGACCTCATGTGTCATTCAGTCAAACCCACTGATTAAGAACCCGGGGGGTCCAGCAGACTGATGGTGGTGAGGTTTTCCCAAGGTGAATATTCAGTTACTGAGCCAGGGCTCCTGAATCCCAGTGTAATACTCTGTTTTCTATTCCACATTAAATTTTAAATTCCACATTAAGTTCTGTGTGCATCTTATTTCAGAGTTCTTGTATAAATTGATTAAAGAAGTTTCACTTTTTCCTACATTAATTATATAGCTTATGCTTAATCCTGAAAACTATTTTCTCTATGTTATGTGTCTTTTCTTGATATTATATTCCTTAAACTTATATTTGTTTACAGTTACTAGGTTCATTGTTGACTGAGGTTAACAGTAGAATATGTGAACTTCAAGTCTGAACCTGCCTCCTTCTAGCTGTGTGGACTTCAACAAGTCACCTGTGTACTTTAAAGCTCAGTTTGTTAATTTAGAAAATGAATATATCTCTACTCAAATTAGAGAACTAGAAACATCTGTATGATAAATTAAAAAGGCAAGCACAGTTCCTAGCTACTATTAGATAACCTCCAAAACACGTAACTTTTATTATTGGCATTAATAATAAATTAATGAAAGCAGATATTACAATTTTTTTTGCATCCCTACGGTACTATATAAAAATAGTATTTAATTTTTATCAAGAACAAAAATAAAAGATAAATATAGAAAAGAAGTAGAATTAAACTGCTAGATATACTACTGTGTGTACCTCTATGAGCACACATGAAACCAGACCACTGTGAACAGGGCAGAACATTTCAATTGAGTAGATGCTTATGCATGAAATAACTTACTATAGAGAATGTTAGCCATTTAATGATAAACAGAATTATCTCGAGCAATTCTTCTAACTAAAGACTTTCTGAAATGTACTTACGTGCTTAATATTTGTTTACCCAACATAAAATAGTGGAATAGTTGATTGTGTGTCATCTAAAGGTCCCAATGGCCCATACAAACTGACTTCATGACCAACGTGATTAAGTAAAATTAGCCTTAGAAAGAAATGCACACCACCCCCCAACACACACACACACACACACACACACACACAAGCAGAAAACATGACTCAAGCAAAGCAAGTTGAATTAAGAGCTTAATGTGTAGTGTAAAATGTGACTTTATTATAATGGTTCGCTGCAAGACCTTTTTTGGAAACAGTTACAATCAATGACACAAAAATGATTACGTTTTCTCAACATAACCTAAAAATTCTAGTCAAATTCATATAGTCAGATATGAGTCAAAGGAAATCTTCCCTTATTATTATCTATCTTTCCCATAATATGTCTTTCCTTAAGCCATAGATGTGCTTTTATTGGTTTATAAACATTATTAAATGTTAGTTTAAGGACAACAGAAAAAACTCACCTAAGACATTTTCTCTACTTTGATGTATCCTACCCAGCACCGAACATGGAAAACCTGGATTCTGGCCAGAGCTAAGTACTGACTTTGAATTGGGAAGAAGTGCAGAAAAGCTGTTAGTGTCTCAACTTACTCATCTATAACGCAAAATTAATGTCCACCCTACCTCCGAAACAAGGTTTTTCAAAGAAACGCAAATAAGTACCATATGTTGAAACGTCCTAGAAAAGTAGAAAAGTAAATGTAAACATGAATTATTATAAACATATTAGGTGAAATTCCTGTTACCGACATCTCCCATTCTAAGGAAAATAACACAGCTGGTAACCATCAGGGCAACTTCAAATTCTTCTGTTTTAAAATCATAATCTAATAATATGACTCTGCTAAAGGAGATCAAAGCATAACAAGTACAGTAAAGTAATAGTATTAATATTCTAAGTATATACTAATCTGAGTTGACTGACTTTTTTCACCATTAATTTTAAACACACACACACACAGGCACACACAGAATATTACAGATACTCTTACATACCATGCTAATTCCTATGCCTCTGCCATAATACTTCCTTGCTCTCCCAGTGATGTACTCTTTCTTCTCCTAGGCTCATCTGACCTCTACACTGAGACTGAACTCCATCTTTTCCATAAAGGTGACTGCAGTGATTCTTAGCTCAAACTGATCTCCAATGTCTTTTTTTGTCTTTTCTTCAGTAATAACACCAGAGTTTATCACCGAATTGTTGTCTGATTATTTCAGGTATGTTATTTTCATCTAGTTTCTAAATTCCCTGGGTACCATAATCACATTTTATTCCTTTTAAACATGTCAGTGGTATATGTATATATGTCATAACTATTATCACATATAAGAGAAAACAGTAACAAATAAAGGAGAGGCAAAGAGAATAAAAGAGTTCCAAAAGCAAAAATGTGCTGCTGTGTGTCATCCATCATAGTGGGGAGAGAAGTGTGGAACAGATGTGTTTTGGCTTCTGGGGAAAAGGTTAATCAAACCTCATCATGGTCTGAATAGAGTATTTCTTGAAACTCTCAGATTACCTCTACTTCCTACCCCACTCATAGCCTTTTGATGACTAACTTTACTTCTTCAAACTCTGTATACCAAAAAAAGGTACTGTGAACAATGAGGAACGTATTTATAATTTTCCTGAGCGAAAGAACTGTGTTCAGTCATCTTTATAAACTTTATATCTAGAAGAATGCTTGGCTACGCTCAATAAGTATTTCTTGAAGGAATATTAGATGAATAAATTGATGGAAAAATAGATGCCAATGTCAAAGTATCTATTAATCTTTATTTGTGTTGACAAACCCAGTTCCTGGGCCAACAAAACCAGCACCAACCATGATTGTGTGGAATGCACTGTAAGTACACAGTCTATTTTACTGCAAACCTTTTAAATGTCAATGAATCCTACCTGGAATATACAAAACTCTGTGCAGGGCATGTAATTGGAATTCAATAACGCCTGCTGACGAATCTAAGCATAACTGTTTCATACCACTCATACAGACATTTTTTCCTTTTAAAAATCAAAATATAGTTTTCTACTTGAAAAAGTTGGTTGTGAGCTTCCCTGGTGGTGCAGTGGTTAAGAATCTGCCTGCCAATGCAGGGGACACGGGTTCGAGTCCTGATCTGGGAAGATCCCACATGCCACAGAGCAACTAAGCCCGTGCACCACTACTGAGCCTGCGCTCTAGAGCCCGTGAGTCACAACTACTGAGCCCATGTGCCGCAATCACTGAAGCCTGTGCACCTAGAGCCTGTGCTCCACAACAAGAGAAGACACCGCAATGAGAAGCCCACACACCACAATGAAAAGTAGCCCCCGCTCAGCACAACTAGAGGAAGCCCATGTGCAGCAATGAAGACCCAATGCAGACAAAAATAAATTAAAACAAATAAATTTATTAAAAAAAAGTAGGTTGTAACATAAAAGTTTAGCTCTCATAATCTAAAATTTGATTTATATTTCCAACTCCCTTTAAATACTCTTAAGTAATCACTGTATTTCTAAAACAGAAATATTATTTTCCTAAATTTTTCCCCCGAAATACTAACACTGGATTTTATGAGTAAATCCTTTTCCCTACTCCCTCTTTGCATTTAGTATAAATATAGTCATTTTAACATAAGCTG
The DNA here is from genome assembly GCF_949987515.2 of Delphinus delphis. NCBI lineage: Eukaryota > Metazoa > Chordata > Mammalia > Artiodactyla > Delphinidae > Delphinus > Delphinus delphis. Next base: position 100,345,538 of record NC_082689.1, on the reverse strand, counting down.
GAATCTTAAAAATATTTTCTTAAAAAACTATTTAGATTTAAATTTCAAACAAAAGTATGAATATTTGCAGTGGTATGTAAGGTTACCACAGTTTGATTTTTTTATACTAAATATTTTTATTTTGTTTTTGATTTCAAGTGCTTTTAATATAGATTATTTTAAACTTTGGTTAAAATATATGGAGCATGTAAATCATTTAGCAATAAAGAGAACATTTTTGGTAATCTGCAGAAAAGTAAATATGCTTTAATGATATACTTCTGTAAGCACTTCTTTAGTTTTGGCAGGAAATGATCTACTCTTGATAGTAAGATACTTTGACATACATTACTTTAAAAAAGAAGATCAGCAATGATAACAATTAATTATATTTTTAACCTAATTTTCAATTCTTTAAGCTGTGAGTCAGGAAATACAGATACCATAATTTCAATGTGTTTACATTACTGGGAGGGGAAAAAGAAACAGTAAACTACAGGGAATACTCTGTCTCAACAAACAAGGAGTAAGAGTGCTATTATAAGAATCTGTGCCTCTTAAGATAGTCCAGCACTCTTTTATTTTAAGGAGAATTTAGTAGATTTTTACATGTTATAAAAATAACAACATAAACAAAAAGATAAAAAAATTAAAACATTATATCAATCATAGAAAATTATTTAATATGTTAGCATATTTAATTCTGATATAACTTTTGTTGCATCTACAAGTGTGTGATACAATTGGTAATGTACTCTGCATATTATTCTGTATTCTACCCTTTCCACTTAATATTTTATTCCAAGCATGTTCTAATGTCATTATTTTTTTCAAAAGATCAGTTTCAATGGCTGTATAATATTCCCTTAAATGGATGTAGAATAATTTATCTAACCACATACTTACTTTTGCACATTTACTCTCTACTCTATATTTTTTCCTTATAAATTATGTTTCAATAAAAATATAAATTACCCTCAAAACCTCATAGTCATGAATTCAATTCTACTTTTTTAAACTATCAGGTTGGTTGATGTTTATAAAAAATTAGGGGGAAAATTAAAAATAAGTTAAAAGAGTTAAAATTCTGACCCAGAGCTGGAAGTAATAATGCTGTCAGAAGTGTAGCTCCCTGCACACAAAGAAATCCAACAGTTTCTGCAACAAAACCAAACTGAACTGATAGACAGAAGCCTTTGCATGATAAAACAGTGCCAAACCAAAAAATAACAAACTAGATTCATTTGTCCCATTTCCCTAATTATGAGTAAATATTATTGATATTATTTCAGTAATTTGTTTTATTTTTCATGAAGATTACAACAATGGCTTTTCACTTTCTATTCAATATCCTGGATATAATTCATCGGGATAAGGCTCCTGGGGCATTTATAAAGGATTATCAGGTGCCCAGAGCATCTCTAAAAGCTATTGTCAGGATAATATTCTAATAACCATTCTAAGATCTATTTGGCTCCAGATTTTTGCTTTTTCTTTATGTTTTCTTAACTTTTACTTTTTGCCTTTACCTTTTTATCTTTACTTTTTGAACATTTTTGCTTATTTAATTTTCACTGTGCTTTTGCCTATAGGAACTATTATCCCCACTTTAGATGAAGAAACCAAGCCTCAGAAGACTTTAAAAAATTGCTGCAAGACTCTGGTTTGTCTCTGTTTAAGGACTTTTCCTATTTCAATATGTCATACTGTAACACATCATTTGAAAGATAACAGGTTTAAATATCTATTTTTGAATATCATATGGTAGATGAGTTCAGTTGTCTCCAACATTGTCCGATAAAATTAAGATTATATCCAAGGGGGAGAACCTTCAAGATGGTGGAGGAGTAGGAAGTGAAGATCACCTTCCTCCCCACAAATACATCAAAAATACATCTACTGTCACAAAGAAAGAAAACTACAGGCCAATATCACTGATGAACATAGATGCAAAAATCCTCAACAAAATACTAGCAAACAGAATCCAACAGCACATTAAAAGGATCATACACCATGATCAAGTGGGGTTTACCCCAGGAATGAAAGGATTCTTCAATATATGCAAATCAATCAATGTGATACACCATATTAACAATTGAAGGAGAAAAACCATATGATTATCTCAATACATGCAGAGACAGTCTTCGACAAAATTCACACCCATTTATGATAAAAACCCTCCAGAAAGTAGGCATAGAGGAAACTTACCTCAACATAATAAAGGCCATATATGACAAACCCACAGCCAACATCGTCCTCAATGGTGAAAAACAAACCATTTCCACTAAGATCAGGAACAAGACGAGGTTGCCCACTCTCACCACTATTATTCAACATAGTTTTGGAAGTTGTAGCCACAGCAGTTGGAGAAGAAAAAGAAATAAAAGGAAGCCAAATCGGAAAAGAAGTAAAGCTGTCACTGTTTGCAGATGACATGATACTATACATAGAGAATCCTAAAGATGCTACCAGAAAACTACTAGAGCTAATCAATAAATCTGGTAAAGTAGCAGGATACAAAATTGATGCACAGAAATCTCTGGCATTCCTATACACTAATGATGAAAAATCTGAAAGTGAAATTAAGAAAGCACTCCCATTTACCATTGAAACAAAAAGAATAAAATACCTAGGAATAAACCTACCTAAGGAGACAAAAGACCTGTATGCAGAAAATTATAAGACACTGATGAAAGAAATTAAAGATGATACAAACAGATGGAGAGATATACCACGTTCTTGGATTGGAAGAATCAACATTGTGAAAATGACTCTACTACCCAAAGCAATCTACAGATTCAATGCAATCCCTATCAAATGATCAGTGGCATTTTTCACAGAACTAGAAAAAAAATTTCACAATTTGTATGGAAACACAAAAGACCCCGAATAGCCAAACCAATCTTGAGAAAGAAAATCGGAGCTGGAGGAATCAGGCTCCCTGACTTCAAATGTAAATTGATACAGCCACTATGGAGAACAGTGCGGAGGTTCCTTAAAAAACTAAAAATAGAACTACCATATGACCCAGCAATCCCACTACTGGGCACATACCTGGAGAAAACCATAATTCAAAAAGAGTCATGTACCACAATGTTTACTGCAACACTATTTACAGTAGCCAGCATATGGAAGCAACCTAAATGTCCATCAATAGATGAATGGGTAAAGGAGATGTGGCACATATATACAATGGAATATTACTCAGCCATGAAAAGAAACGAAATTGAGTTATTTGTAATGAGGTGGATGGACCTAGAGTCTGTCATAGAGAGTGAAGTAAGTCAGAAAGAGAAAAACAAATACTGTATGCTAACACGTATATATAGAATCTAAAAAAAAAAAAAAAAGTGGTTCTGAAGAACCTAGGGGCAGGACAGGAGTACAGACGCAGACACAGAGAATGGACTTGAGGACATGGGGAGGGGGAAAGGTAAGCTGGGATGAAGTGAGAGAGTGGCATGGATGTATATACACTACCAAATGTAAACTGGATAGCTAGTGGGAAGCAGCCGCATAGCACAGGAGATCAGCTCAGTGCTTTGTGACCACCTAGAGGAGTGGGATAGGGAGGGTGGGAGGGAGACACAAGAGGGAGGGGATATGGGGATATATGTATAGCTGATTCACTTTGTTATAAAGCAGAAAGTAACACACCATTGTAAAGCAAATATACTCCAATAAAGATGTTAAAAAAAAATTATATCCAGGGCCTCACATGTGATCATTCATCCCAGCTAGACATTTTCCACACACAAAAAAAATAACCATGCAACAACTCACATGCGTGATGGACATTGGGAAGGACAAGTCTGTATAGATCAGAGAAAAATCTATGCACACCCTGAGGAAAAGAACTGAAATGAAACCTCTACTGATTGTGGATCAAGTGGGCCCTCCTTAGTATATCAAATAAATATAATAGTTTATCTCATTATGCTAACCGAACTATTTTGAGTTTTAATTGGATCCAGACAGTGTGCTAATTGCTGGGGTGACTCAAACATAAATATGACACAAGTCCTATTCCTCAGGGTTTACTGTCTCTTGGAACCGAGCTGCTCTAAGAGTCATGTTGGGAGACTACACCCAGTTGGGAAGTGATGGCCACTGGTCCACAATGTGATAAGTTGAGCTGAGGGTAAGCATTTGATGCTTTCGTAGCAATTTGACAGTGCCGCCAGATCCAAATGCATGATAAGTGGCCTAATTTAACTGAGCAGATGAACCCATGGGTGAGCCAGCAACAGACTATACGCAGAAGAACCTCATTACATGATGTTGTGATTCAACCTTAGTCTTTCCAGTATACCCCAGATGTACTTAAAATCCAAAATATATTTTTTGATGAAAAGATAACTGATTTATATCCTACAGAATAAATTTTGAAATTAGCCAGTGGTAAAGAGTTGAAGATAAAGTTTAAAAATACAGTATCACTTTATTCATTTTGTATAAAAGCTTAAAATGAACATCCTGAGATTGTTAAAATGCTTTAAAATCTCCTTGCATTACCATCATCCTTATTTTGGAGACTGATTTCTTCTCTCCAATATTATTAAAAAAAAAAATAGAGACAGTCTAAACATACATTATCCCCTAAGAGTGGTGCCGTTGTCAATCTAACCTAGATTAGTTAACAAGAAGGAAGCAAGTTCATTTCCTACATTAAAACCTGTGAATATTGATATGCCAGTTCCTGTTCAAAACCTGAGAATTGGCATTTAATGTGAATAATCACTATTTTTCTCAATATTTGTTTAATTCTCATTTAGCAATAACAGAAAGTTATGAATATAATAGCAATCCTATTAGTCGCCTGTATATCCACTCTCAAAGTAATATATGAAATTTCTCTTTTATTCCAATGTTATGTTGGTACTTATTATATATTTTTGCAATGTAATTTTAAAACAGTTAATTATAATGAGCTAAATTTGGGGGCTGTATTTGTAATATTTACTTATTTTATTTTTCTAATAATTGATTTTATTGTATTTTTCAAAAACATTGATTTGTGCCAAATAGGAAATACATACAAAGTATTAAATTTTAAAACAGTGGTCTTTCATAATAGTTTTAGAAGCACTGTCTTAGAGGAGATTAGACATGTTATAATTATAATCAAGGAAGAAATTTCTATATGAGAGAATCAACCTATGGGGTTTAGAGGAAGATGATGCTGGCAGGAAAAAGAACTTTGCACCTGGGAATCAAGTTTCCAGTGGGACAAAATGGGGGCTGTCAGATTGGGGAGAGGGTTCCAGGTAGAGAAAGTAGTGTTGGCAAAGGCACAGAGTCAAAAGAGCTTTTGAGCCTTACGAAGAATATCAAGCAGTTCAATACCCCTGAAACATAATGTTAAGTAGAAAAGCAGGATAGAGGCCAAGCTTGATTCTGAGAGGTCTGGAATTCAAAGGGAGGAGTTTGGAATTTATTCAATTGGCAAAGGGGTTCCTCTGATGGTTTTTGAGAAGTGTGTTTACAGTTTTTAGCTGGGCCTTATAAAGTTGTATTTGGCAGGAGACTGCTGGAGGCTTGGAGACCCATGAAACTAAGTGAGGAGTTTGGTATTAACATATATACACTGCTACATATAAAACAGATAATCAACAAGGACCTACTGTATAGCACAGGGAACTCTACCCAATATTCTGTAATAACCTATATGGGAAAAGAATCTGAAAAAGAATGGATATATGTATATGTATAACTAAATCACTTTGCTGTATACCCAACACAACATTTTAAATCAACTATACTCCAATATAAAATTAAAAATTAAAAAAAGAAAAAGTAGTTATAAAATCACATAAACATACATATTTATCGAAAAATTCAGGAAAAAATGAATAAGCAAAAAGAAAAAAAATATATCAGGTCAAAATCCAGCCATCTGGAAACACTCACTGGTATACAGTAGAGACAGTGTGAATCACATACCATCAACTCTGTTTTAAAGACACCTTTGTTTACTTTTTATACCATAAACATGTAAATATGCTTATACATTATTTTAGTGACTGCATAAGTTACCATTATATGGATGTCCTTGGGGTAGATGACATGACTGCAATATTCAACATGAAAGGATTAGTCACAGTGCGATCTGTACCCATGAGATTGTCAAAGAGGTAGTTAATGCATGTGTTAAAGATGTGGAATGGCATCTCAGAGTGAAACACTGGGAGAAGGGAGGCTTTATACTTCAACATAGTGATTAAAGCAGGCTCCACCCCTTATCAGCTGTGGTTTTGGATAAGTGTTTTGCTTTAGCCTCAGTTGTCTGGGGTTCCTCATTATAACTTACATGCTATCTACGAAATATGTCCATAAAGCATCCAGCACAAAGCCTAGCGTAGAAGGCACTCAATTAATATTAGATTTTTCTTTGATGATTGATAGGTCCTCAAATGTACGTGGGGAGATGAATAATGTTAAAGAAGATGGATTTCTGAGTTTCAAGGTGACATAACTACGAAGAAGGTGCTATAAAAATGGAGATTTCAAGGATCTGAGCAGATTTGGTGGAAGGCAGTTGTTACGCTAACCATGAACACGAGCACCCATCCAAGGCTGCATTGACATTCACAGATATCTTGTTTGAGAAGCAGCATAATGAATGACATTGCTACACTTCAGCCTACACGTGTCAGGGCCATCTAGATGCCCTCCTTCTCCTTGACCAGTAATGTATTAAATGCTCCTATGGTGACCTCCAAGAACTAAATGAAGCTTCCAAATGAGCTTAGTTTAGACTCCTTCAAGCCACTTATATACTATAGAAACCTGGTGAGACATGTCATGAGAATAAATAAGAAGCTCACATTTTACATTTAGATATAATCTGTGACAATGAAGCCAGGGTTACACATTGTATTTATAGTCCCCACTGTATTATCTGGCTTTGTGAGGAATACGTAAATAGGCCAAGTACCTAGTGATTGCCAGAAAGGTGATCTGGATTGGATAGAGGAAAAAATGAGCACAAATCTATTCCCCTGCTGGAAAAGCAACCCAGTGCACACAACCTACTGACAGTGAGTCAATTCTTTCAGTGGTATTTATAAAGACCACATGGCTCTAAGAGCTTAGATATTGTTTAATTCTGTGTAAAGGTTGTTTTATGTCAAGTTCTTTTATAAATATATTTGATCTTAGGTTTTATTTATAGTATGATAATACACTGCAGCTTTGTCCCAGGATATATTTTCAAAATCAGCTTTACCAATGATTGGTAAAGAAATTATGAAAAAAAATGATTAAAATGATTAACTCCAAATAATTTTATTTTGATATCTTGTGGAGCATTAGAGTAGAATGTGCGCCCTAGATATTGAAATGTGGCTTAATTTAGTATGCAGTTCTGTGCTTAAACACCGCTCCAGTCTTTTGATACTTCGATACCAACGTGTCAGTTACACACAGAAGTAAATGCCTCTTTAAATAGTTCAAGCTAACCTGAGAAGGGGGACGAGATCCATGATTTTTTTGTTGCTTCCCAAAGTCAAAAACTGCACAAATTTCTATAGTTTGGTCAAAATCATGATGAATAAAACAGAATATTATTCAGCATTTCAAATCTAATGACTCAAAGTTTTTTGGTCATCTCCTTCAATAGAAAATACTTGCTAGCAAGTAGAAAGATGACTTATAAAATTACAATGGCACATTAGGAGAATGAGTTGTGGGAGATTCATTACGTATTAGAGCAAGGCTACGTAATTCCATACCTTTTTTTAAATTTAGTAATAGTACTCATCTGAAATAAATCATAGTGTACCTCTGAAATAATCATAGTGCAAAGGCAACAATAAGGCAAGACCCAAACTTATGAACAATTCAAAATGAAAATATACAAATAGACTAATAAAACTGCTATCTTGTTTTCTCTATTTGTAACATCATCACCATGATAATACTTACCTTGCAACCAATTTCAACTGAAACCTGAGTTTACAGAAAAATAAAACTGAACTTCTGTTAAATGATTTCATTCATTTATTAAAAAAAAACAAATCTTAAGTGCTTGCTGCTCTCCAGAAACTGTATCAGTGCTAGGTAAACAAGTATGATTTGCCTCCTGCCCTCATGAATTAAGTTACATTCTTTTTATAGCTTCCATAAATAAACATTTAATTTGCAGGCATAAATGTATTTAATTAGGATATTACAGAATAAAGAATGGACTGTAAGTAAGACGTTATTCATTAGATACAAAGGCAAAGCTCTTCTTAGCTATCATACATGTAACCTACTCTAGGCCTTGAAAACAAGCAAAGATATTATGTCTAAATAAAATGAAGGGCAAAGATTAACAGCTATCTAACCAAGGTGATTAGTATGGTCAGGCAAATTGTAATATTCCAGAAATGAAAACCTGACTTCCTTTTCACCAACACATTTCTTATAACTGGATTACCCAATAACTCCCCCTACCACCTCCCACAAAGACAAGCCAAAGTCCATGGAGCCACTCAGTGGTTTTGATTGATTGATTGATTGACTGATTGTATTTGTAATTTAAATTCTTTTTAAAACTTTTTGAAAATAGCAAAATCAGAAATAACCTAAGGAAAGCTGAGGTGATTTCTTTGCCAAGCCACAAAAAGCAAAAGTGCAATGTGTTCCCATGCCCCTTCTGTCATTTCAACTTTGTAGAGTCAACTTTGTAGACTCTCAGACTGGAGAGTCTCCCTAGTTCGTGGCATTTAAACTTAAAAAGAAAAGCCACAAAGAGAGAGAAGAAAATTAATCTGATTGCCAAATCTGAATCACTTATATGTACGCTCCCAAAATCTATACTTCTACACCAAGGAGAATTACCCAGAGAAATGCTAGAGACGTAATATGTGTTTGCAGTCACATAACTAATGATTCATGAGGGAAGAGCAGATACAGAGCAGTCAATCTAATGTTTGGGGGATAATTTTATTGATGAACTACCTTAGGAATTAGTTTTCTCTCACATGAGCCAAGGTATAAATTTCTGATTAAATGGTATCTGTAATCATTGAAGCATAATGTCAATTAAAATAACCACTGGTGGTCAACCAGTGGTCAACAAAACCACTATTTAATTTTAATTATACAGAACTTGAAATAAATGTAACATATAAGAATGTATACACATACCATTGATCCATCGAGCTTCTGGATCATGAAGCACAAATTCTTTCCTGAAGAGGTCTTCTAAGGACAATCTGGTTTCTGATGAATTTGTGAGTTCATCTAAAATAAAGTAAATTTTAGGTTAGACACATTCTCCAAAGAAGACATACAGATGGCCAAGAGGCATATGAAAAGATGTTCAACATCGCTAATCATTAGAGAAATACAAATCAAGACTACAGTGAGATATCACCTCACACCAGTCAAAATGGCTATCATCAAAAAATCCACAAACAATAAATGCTGGAGATTGTGTGGAGACAAGGGAACCCTCCTACACTGTTGGTGGGAATGTAAATTGGTACAGCCACTATGGAGAACAGTAAGGAGGTTCCTTAAAAAACTAAAAATAGAGCTACCATATGACTCTGCAATCCCACTCTTGGGCATATATCCGGAGAAAAACATAGTCTGAAAGAATACATGCAGCCCAATGTTCACTGCAGCACTGTTTACAATAGCAACCTAAATGTCCATCGATAGAAGAACAGATAAAGGAGATGTGGTACATATATACAATGGAATATTACTCAGCCATTAAAAAGAATGAAATAATGCCATTTGCAGCAACATGGAAGGACCTAGAGATTGTCATACTGAGTGAAGTCAGACAGAGAAAGAGAAATATCGTATGATACCCCTTATATGTGGAATCTAAAAAGAAATGATACAAATGAATTTATTTACAAAACAGACTTAGAGAATGAACTTCTGGTTACCAGGAGGGAAGGATGGGGGAAGGGATAATTACAGAGTTTGGGATTGACATGTACACAATGCTGTATTTTAAATGGATAACCAAGAAGGACCTACTGTATAGCACAGGGAACTCTGCTCAATTTTATGTGGCAGTCTGGATGGGAACAGAGTTTGGGGGAGAATGGATACATGTATAGGTATGGCTGAGTCCCTCTAGTGTACACCTGAAACTATCATCAACATTGTTAATTGGCTATACTCCAACATAAAATTAAAAGTTTTAAAATGTCTTAAAAAAAACTAATGAATTACACTATCTGGACTACTTTGCTTTAAAAATGTTAACTAGATGACAATATAAAGTGGAAATTTTAATGGTTTTTGGCATTAGAAGTTTGTCTGTTCCATGATACTTTTCAACCCATTAAATTATTTTCAATATTAAAATTGTCTTGAGCTACCACAAATTTAAGAGATCAATCCCTTGTTATGTACTGATATATAATATGAAAGCAGTTAATAGTTTCTATTGTGCATTGTGCCCCAACGCACACATTTTCACTGTTTAACCATAATCCAGCCCAATACTTTCCAAAATCACTTCAACATATTCTCTCTAATGATAAATTTACAGTTTTGTTGTAAACACCAAAGATGAAGAGGTAAAGGTCCCAAACAAATATGATCAATAAAACTTCCCAACTTGAAAGGAAGTTCACCAAATAAACAGAATAAATACCAAAATTCCACAAATAAACCCAACAAATACTAAGTGGACTTAGGAGTTAAATGTAAAAACTCAATATAATGCCAGAATATGAATGAAAAGCACATGTTTATATTAGTCCCTGACACATAAACTAGGTGTACTTCCTTTTCAAATCCCCAAATGTAAGAAATAGAAGGACAACACAGCTTAGATACCAAAATTAAGCATAGCAAACATACTTTTAGACAAAAGAGGCTACAGACAAGTTTGTGATATTTCATTTTCTTTGCAAAATAATATGATTGTTTATTTACTATATAAAATCATCTTTGTGACCTTTCAGCTGTGACCTTAACTCTGGTTGAAAATAAAATGTCAACAATATATGCTAACCTCATTAGATATTGTTTTTTAAAAGTTCAGTACTTATTGTAGCAAGAGCTTTGTTTCTTCCAGCTGAAAAGCTGGGGCAAAGAATCAATAACTTCAAATGCAGTTTCTTTCAACATGAATCAGCCATGTAGTTAACCCACAAAATAATTGTTCAGAAACAACTGAAAAAAATATAACAGATGGAACTAGTGAGAATTGTTTGACCCAAGCCTAGTATAAGACGTGATTATATATAGATATGCAAAACAAAATGCTCCATTTGACAGTCTGACACAACAAAATTTAAATTTACCTTATTCATTCAACAAATACTAGGGCTCTTAATTTTCAAGGTGTTAAGTGAAGTATTGTAAGGTGCAGAAGACATATCTATGTCCTGCCCCGAGGGGTTCACACAAAGCAAGAAAGAATACGATGGATGTCAGAATGAGGATACAGAGTACTGTATGAGCTCAGACAAAGGAAGGAAAATATCTTGCAAAAACAATCAGAAAAGCCTTCAGTGAAAAATATAATGAAAAATATAATGACCAAATATCATGCATTGCTGGTGGGAATGAAAAATGGTACAGATACTTGGAAGAAAGGTTAGCAGTTTCTTACAAAACTAAACATGTAATCTAACAATTGTGCTCCCTGGTATTTACCCAAATGAGCTGAAAACTTACAGCCACACAAAAATCTGCACATGGATGTTTATAGTAGCTTTATATATAACTGCCAAAATTTGGAAGCAACCAAGATGTCTGTCCTTCAGTAGGTGAGTGGATAAACTGTGGTCCAGATATTGTGATACTATGAAGTGATAAAAAGAAACGAGCTATCAACCATGAAGAGACATGGAGGAACCTTAAATTATTAAGTGAAAGAAGCCAGTTTGAAAAGACTCCATACTGTATGATTCCAGCTATGTAACATGCTGGAAAATGTAAACAATGGAGACTCTAAAGGTACTAGTAGTTAGAATGGTAGATACATGTCATTAAACTTTTGTCCAAATTCATAGGATGTACAACAGCAAGAGTGAACCCTAAAGTAAAATCTGAACTTTGGGTGATAATGATGTGTCAATATAGGTTCATCAGTTGTAGTAAACATATCACATGTGGGATGTTGACAATGGGGGAGGTTTTACCCATGTGAAGGTAAGGGTAAATGGAAAATCCCTGTACCTTCTGTTCAATTTTTCTGTGAACATAAAATTTCTCTTGAAAATAAAATCTATTCATTTTTATTTTTAAAAGTTAAATGACCTGGGCCTTACAGGTTTCAAAAGACAGAGAAAGGGAATGGCATGGACAAGTGAAGGAATGAGAGCATTTTAGAAAAAAGAATGACTGCTTTTTGTTTGACACAGCAAAAAAGCTTTGATGCTAGAATTAATTTTCTGTCAGAGTAGTTTGGGATTTTAATCAGATGAGCTAACTTTATCAGGATTTCAGAAATATATTTATTCTATGAGATATCTCAATAAGACCAGATTTTGGTATAGACAAGTTTCACAATTTAAAGTTTCCTGAGATTATATAAAGGCACCCTAATTTGTCCAATACAATCCCTTTAATTCTTAGATGATTACACTTTACCATCTCTCTTTGATATGCATTTATTTAGTTGATCCAATGAAATTTATATAGGTAAAGGTAGGAGGTAGGAGTCTAACTTTCAGTGGAAAGTAGATTATGATAGCACAATCTATTAAATAAATGATCCTTATCAACTGAATTGAAAAATTTACTATATTTTTGCTCCTAGGTAAATTCCACATATTTTGTTTACTGTATTTTTTGGGCATATGTAAAACAAACAAACAAAAAAACACCTTGTAAGGCAAATGCAGCATACCATACAATCTTTTTTTCATATACTTTTTTGAAATATTATTTTGGCAATTCTCAAACATCTGTTCTTTCATATGAGCTTAAAAATCATATTAAAATCCACCAGAATGGGAATCTTATTAAAATAGCATTATACATACACAGTGAATTGGAAAACTTTAAACTTTAGGTACATTAATTGTGTTTCATCTTCTATTTTTCATATAGATCCTTCACATTTCCTATTATATTTACTAGTAAGTATATATGGTTTGTTATTGTGAACAGAATATTTCCCATTGTTATTCTAAATGAATTAATACACACACACAGAGTTAATAATTATATTATTCACCATATCACATTTTCTTTAAAATGCCAATGGAAATTAAATCTTTTATTTTTCTACATATTCAATTCTATCATCTGGAAATACATTTTCTCTTTTTCCTAAAGTTTAAATTTATATGTATATATATTTATATGTATATCTGTGCATGTATATATATGCATTTATATGTATATATATACATTTATATGTGTATATACACACACACATAATATATATATAAAATTTTCAAGTATTGCCGATTCACACGCAGTTGTAAGAAATAATACAGAAAGACAAATCCTTTATACACTTCCTCCAGTTTCCATCAATAACATATATCTTGCATAAACAATATCTGAAAAAGAAATTGACATTGATACCCTCCACCAACTTTATTCAGACTTCACCAGTTCTGCATGTATTCAGTTGTGTACATGTGAGTATATGTGGCTGTCTTTAGTTCTATGCAATTATATCAAATATGATGAGTACCAGTAAGGCAGAGAACAGTTCCATCACCAGAATCTCCTGTGTTGCCCTTTTATTGCCATAACCTCCCTCTGCAACCTTTGGCAACCACTGATCTATTTCCCATCTTTATGATTTTGTAATTTCAAGAGTGCTATGTAAATGGAATCATGCATTATGTAATATTTTGAGATTGGCAGAGATCCATCTTAGTTGTTGAGTGTATCAATTCTCTGTTCCTTTTTGTTGCTTGGTACTATTCCAGGGCATGAATGTATCAGTTTGTTAAACTATCCATCTGTTGAAGGAAATCTGGGTTATCATTTGTAGCTTGGGGTTATTATGAATAAAGCTGCTATGAACATTAATTATAGGTTTTTATGTGAACATAAATGTTCCTTTCTTTGGGATAAATGCCAAAATATGCAATTGCTGGGTCACACGGTGCACATTTAGTTTTGTAAGAAAAAATCGGATGCTTTTCTAGAGTAGTTGTACCATTTTACATTCTCACCAGCAATGTAGAAATGACCTAGTTTTTCTGTGTTCTTGCAAGAATTTGGTGTTTTTTTTAAAAAAAATAAGCCATTCTGATATATGTGTAATGATATGCCGTTGTGGTTTTAATTTGCATTACCCTAATAGCTAATGAACATCTGTTAATGTGCTTATTTGCGATGTTTATATCCTCTTAAGTGAAATGTCTGTTCATGTCATTTGCCCATTTTCTAATTGGATTGTTTTGTTTCTGTGACTGTTGAGTTTAGAGGTTTTTATTCTAGATGTAAATCATTTGTTGATATGTCAACTTCGGATTTCCTCCAGCCCTCTACTTTATCTTTTCATCCTTTTAAAAAGGACTTCTGCAGAGGAAAAGTTTTTTAATTTTGATGAGATCCACTTTATCATTTTTTCCTTTTATAAATCACACTTTTATTGTCAAGACTAAGAATGCTTCAACTAATCCTGAAGATTTTCTCCTATCTTTTTTCCTAAAAGGATAATAGTTTTATATTTTACATATAAGTCCCGGAATCATCTTGAGTTACTTTTTGTCTATCATGTCAGGATTAATTAGAGGTTCATATTTTATTTTTGTTTTTTTGCATATTGGATGACCAATTGCTCCAGCACCATTAAAAAGCATTTATTTCATTTTAGTGAATTATTTCATTAGCTCGAGTGTCAAAACAATGTTGAATAATAATGATGAAATAACAATCCTGCTGTCTTCTTTTATTATGGCAGCATCTTTAATATTTCATTATTTAATAAGATGTTTTTTCTTGATTTTTGGAAAGGAATCTGTATCATGCTTAAGTAATTTGTTTTTATTCCTGTCACTTCGAATTTTTATCTGAAATTATAACTATGTCATGATACACTTCCAGCCTTTTATATAAACATAATTTTCTCCTTTAATGTGTTGATATAAAAGTTTTATAAATGAAATTTCCTATTTCCAACCACCCTCTATTTCTATAACAAAATCCAACTGGTCATGGCAAATTATTATTACTTTTCTACTGCTAGATTAATATGTTAAATGTTTATTTAAATGTTCAGATTTTTTTAATGAATTAAACTAATGGTCCATTATTTTTTTTCATTTTGTATTATACTGATCAGTTAACATTTTAATAATTTTAGTAAATATTCTGAACTCCATTTATTTTCTATAATCTGAAATAATTCAATAATTTTAATAGTCAGGATTTTTTTAACTCCAATTGCCCTTAGAATTTATTATAAAATCAACTCATCAAAGTAATTCAAACTATTGTGATTAAATTTTAAATTTAAACAATAATCAGATAAAACTTAAGGTTTAAATTATTTGTCTTCATTCATTACTGAATGAACTGTATATACTTCATTACTTCATTCCTCTTTCTGGTTGTTTTTTTTTCCTTATTTCTTTGTCCATTTCTTTAAATTTTTCTTAGCTGCCAGGCACTACCCCTGAGGTCTCTTGAATTTTTCAGTCCTAGAAAAGAGACTTCTTCCTCTACATATGATGAATAATTAAGCTTCTGTTTTAATAGCCTTGGAGGCTGGTTTAATTATCCCCTAGCTCCTTTTATCTCCACATCTCATCATAGTCTTTTGGGGTGTTCATCCTTTGTAATCAATCATCCCTTTTCCAAATGCCCCTCCCCAAGCCCTATTGGGATATTCATTTGGAGGGGAAACTTAGGCTCAGCAAACCTAAAGATTTTGACAAAGTTCACATGGTTAGTAAGAGGCAGGACTGAAATTGGAACCTACATCTCTCTGACCTATTAAGCTCTACTGTCTCTCAAAATAAGTTTTCTTTTCTCGTTCTCTATAATATTGGGTTAATTAGTTTTTTTTTAAATGTACAATTTTATAAATGATATTTTAAGAATATTCTTATTTCCTTTTAGCCACAATAATCCTAATTGAAATTCAACTCCTCCTGTACCCTCTCCAGACTTCATTACCATCCCATTCTGCTCCAACCTGCTCATGAAGGTACCACTGCCACAGTCTTTCTATTTTCTCACATAGAGCAGTGTCACAGCATTCATGAAAAAGTGCAGCTTTTTGTTTGTTTTCTTCAAGAAATTGTCTATAAAATGTCAGCCTGAAACTCCAAATTTACCCTCTGCTCATTGTTGCACTCTATTTAGTATTAACATTAGTAGCATCACCTATCACACCTCATCAGCAAACATTTATAACCCAGCTGCAACCTGATTTCTCAGGAACTTAATTTATGTTAGAACCATCTGAAGAAATCTTATATTTCATACATTTTAATAATTTTCTCTCCATTTTGACTCTACAGCCACACTTAGCAAACAGAGAATCCTGGGCACCATTTCTTCATCCCAATCACTCACATCGAACACTGAGAAGGTAGCTTAAGAAGGAAATTGGTATTAGATTGTAAATAATTTTAAGAGATGATTCCTCATGTAAAGCTCCTTTCTTACAAATCTTCAGAGGAAGAAATTCTGAAATCAACACCTATTCCTAGTATCAACAAAATATTACTTAATTTTTTTTGGCCGCACTTCACGGCCTGTGGGATCTTAGCTCCCTGATCAGGGATCAACATGTGCCCCCAGAAGTGGAAGCTCTGAGTCTCAAACACTGGACTGTGTCTCATAGACTTTATCCTTCACAAGTAAGGTACTGGGTAACACATCATCTCTAGTTATTTTGTAACTAAATATGAGATACCTTTTGATGTGTGTGCATATGTACATATATATAAGTGTGGATACATGTGTGAAAGTCTGAAAACCTAATATATGTTGATAGTTGCTATTTCTTTTTTTTTTAATGTTTGCTGTGGGTTTGTCATATATGGCCTTTATTATGTTGAGGTAGGTTCCCTCTATGTCCACTTTCTGGAGAGTTTTTATCATAAATGGGTGTTGAATTTTGTCAAAAGCTTTTTCTGTATCTACTGAGATGATCATATGGTTTTCATTCTTCAATTTGTTAATATGGTGTATCACATTGATTCATTTGCATATATTGAAGAATCCTTGCATCCACGGGATAAATCCCACTTGATCATGGTGTATGATTCTTTTAATGTGTTGTTGGATTCTGTTTGCTAGTATTTTATTGAGGATTTTTGCATCTATATTCATCAGTGATATTGGTCTGTAATTTTCTTTTTTTGTAGTATGTTTGTCTGCTTTTGGTATCAGGGTGATGATGGCCTCATAGAATGAGGTTGGGAGTGCTCCTTTAGCTACAATTTTCTGGAAGAGTTTGAGAAGGATGGGTGTTAGCTCTTCTCTAAATGTTTGATAGAATTCACCTGTGAAGACATCTGGTCCTGGACTTTTGTGTGTGGGAAGATTTTTAATCACAGTTTCAATTTCATTACTTGTGATTGGTCTGTTCATATTTTTTATTTCTTCCTGGTTCCGTCTTGGAAGGTTACACCTTTCTAAGAATTTGTCCATTTCTGTTGTAACTTCTCCTTTTTCATTTCTAATTTTATTGATTTGAGTCCTCTCCCTCTTTTTCTTGATGAGTCTGGCTAACGGGTTATCAATTTTGTTTACCTTCTCAAAGAACCAGCTTTTAGTTTTATTGATATTTGCTATTGTTTTCTTTGTTTCTATTTCATTTATTTCTGCTCTGATCTTTATGATTCCTTTCCTTCTGCTAACTTTGGGTTTTGTTTGTTCTTCTTTCTCTAGTTTTTTAGGTGGAAGGTTAGATTGTTTATTTGAGATTTTCATTATTTCTTGAGGTAGACTTGTATTGCTATAAATTTCCCTCTTAGAACTACTTTTCCTGCATCCGATAGGTTTTGGATCGTTGTGTTTTCATTGTAATTTGTCTCTAGGTACTTTCTGATTTCCTCAGTGAATCTCTTGGTTATTTACTAATGTGTTGTTTAGCCTCCATGTGTTTGTGTTTTTTAAGTTTTTTTTTTCCTGTAATTGACTTCTAATCTCATAGTGTTGTGGCCAGAAGAGATGCTTGATATGATTTCGATTTTCTTAAATTTACTGAGGCATGATTTGTGACCCAAGATGTGATCTATCCTGGAGAATGTTCTGTGTGCACTTGAGAAGAAAGTGTAATCTGCTGTTTTTGGATGGAATGTCCTAGAAATATCAATTAAATCTATCTGGTCTATTGTGTCATTTAAAGCTTGTGTTTCCTTATTAATTTTCTCTTGGGATGGTCTGTCCATTGGTGTAAGTGAGGTGTTAAAGTCCCCCACTATTATTGTGTTACTGTTGATTTCCTCTCTTATAGCTGTTAGCAGCTGCCTTATGTATTGAGGTGCTCCTACGTTGGGTGCATATATATTTATAATTGTTATATCTTCTTCTTGGATTGATCCCTTGATCATCATGTAGTGTCCTTCCTGTGTCTTGTAACATTCCTTATTTTAAAGTCTATCTTATCTGATATGAGTATTGCTACTCCAGCTTTCTTTTGATTTTCATTTGCATGGAATATCTTTTTCCATCCCCTCACTTTCAGTCTGTATGTGTCCCTAGGTCTGAAGTGGATCTCTTGTAGACAGCATATATATGGGTCTTGTTTTTGTATCCATTCAGCAAGCCTGTGTCTTTTGGTGGGAGCATTTAATCCATTCACGTTTAAGGTAATTATCGATATGTATGTTCCTATTACCATTTTCTTAATTGTTATGGGTTTGTTTTTGTAGGTCCTTTTCTTCTCTTGTGTTTCCCACTTAGAGAAGTTCCTTTAGCATTTGTTGTAGAGCTGGTTTGGTGGTGCTGAATTCTCTTAGCTTTTGCTTGTCTGTAAAGCTTTTGATTTCTCCGACGAATCTGAATGAGATCCTTGCCAGGTAGAGTAATCTTGGTTGTAGGTTCTTCCCTTTCATTACTTTAAATATATCATGCCACTCCCTTCTGGCTTGTAGAGTTTCTGCTGAGAAATCAGCTGTTAAACTCATGGGAGTTCCCTTGTATATTACTTGTCATTTTTCTGTTGCGCTCAATAATTTTTCTTTGTCTTTAATTTTTGTCAGTTTGATTACTATGTGTCTCGGTGTGTTTCTCCTTGGGTTTATCCTGCCTGGAACTCCCTGCACTTCCTGGACTTGGGTGGCTATTTCCTTTCCCATGTTAGGGAAGTTTTCGACTATAATCTCTTCAAATATTTTCTGAGGTCCTTTCTCTCTCTCTTCTCCTTCTGGGACCCCTGTAATGCGAATGTTGGTGCATTTAATGTTGTCCCAGAGGTCTCTTAGGCTGTCTTCATTTCTTTTCATTCTTTTTTCTTTATTCTATTCTGCGGCAGTGAATTCCACCATCTTGTCCTCCAGGTCACTCATCCGTTCTTCCGCCTCAGTTATTCTGCTATTGATTCCTTCTAGTGTATTTTTCATTTCCGTTACTGTATTGTTCATCTCTATTTGTTTGTTCTTTAATTCTTCTAGGTGTTTGTTTCTTAATTCTTCTAGGGCTTTGTTAAACATATCTTGCATCTTCTCGATCTTTGCCTCCATTCTTTTTCCGAGGTCCTGGATCTTCTTCACTATCATTATGCTGAATTCTTTTTCTGGAATGTTTCCTATCTCCACTTCATTTAGTTGTTTTTCTGGGGTTTTATCTTGTTCCTTCATCAGGTACATAGCCTTCTGCCTTTTCATCTTGTCTATCTTTCTGTGAATGTGGTATTTGTTCCACAGGCTGCAGGACTGTAGTTCTTCTTGCTTCTGCCGTCTGCCCTTTGGTGGATGAGGCTATCTAAGAGGCTTGTCGACAGTTTCTATTGAAAGGCTAAATATTTGTTAACCAAATAGTATCCTATGATTATGGTTATAATTATGAATAATAGCACATGGATCCAATGAGATGCACAGTATAACAATGATCCCAAGTATTTAAAGAACTGGAAACAGAGTAATTATTTTTTTAATTGTACAAGATATAGAATCTTAGCTAAAACATTCAACTTTGCAAACAGGAGTGTAGAAATAGAATTGACATTAAATAATTCTCTCCATGTTCTTTTCTCTGTTCTAGTCTATCATTCAAGATCATAGACTTCTATTGGTATTTCTGTGCTTTCTTCCAAAAATCCAATCTTGCTTTTAAATGGCCTTTTGAAATAAGTTGGCCACATAATCTTAGAAGAGAAAAGAAAATTCTTCAGTAATGAACTGAAGGAAAACTAAACTGTGACTTTCAGTACTTGGTTTCTCTTTACTGAAACTGTGTTACTTTTTATCTGGTTTACTCTTGACATCAGAGGTTCAGAAATATTTCTTTTAATTTTAATCTTATTTGAAATAATTTCCTGTTAAAACAGTAATGAAAAGAAAAATCTCATCAGGTAGTTATTCAGAATTCCCACAAGAAGAACAAGGCTATTTCCTCTTTCTGCTCATTTGATTCTCTCTTTTCTCTGGACGTCCAATGTACCACCACCTTTATTTCCCAAAGCTACATTTAAATCTCTATTCTTAAAGGTTATTCTCACTTCCCATGTTTAGTGTCACTACAGGCTACTCTTCTAGTGCATTTCCATTTTATTTATTTATTTTTTATTTTTTTGTGGTACGCGGGCCTCTCACTGTTGTGGCCTCTCCCGTTGCGGAGCACAGGCTCCGGATGCGCAGGCTCAGCGGCCATGGCTCATGGGCCCAGCCGCTCCGTGGCATGTGGGATCTTCCCGGACCGGGGCACGAACCCATGTCCCTTGCATCGGCAGGCGGACTCTCAACCACTGCACCACCAGGGAAGCCCGCATTTCCATTTTAAAACATTATTGATTTTTCAAAGTTCATAGAAAGGGTAACACCCCCGCCACCCTGTCTTATATAACTGTATATATGAAAATACAGAATGCAAACTATAGCAGTCACAGCCAAATTCCAGATCTTTTCAAAATATTTGCTGATTGTACATTTCCTAGTCAGACTTTAAAGTCTTGTTTTACTACTTAACAGCTAAAGCACTAATTCCTTTCTTTTTTCCATCATTTTCCCATTCTTTTCTTTCACTAGGATGCTGAAATACAATACAACAGACTGAATATTGTCAAAATTTATGTCATTTGAGATCAGATATAATATACCAAGTTCTTTTTAATGTTTCCTGATTTATCACCTAGAAAATGAACAAAGGGTTACTATTTCCAGTTAAGGAGCTACACATAGTATGGAATGTAAAATTGAGGAATAAAAATACATATCACTGAAACAGAAGAAAATTACAAGGTATGCCCTGGTACAAGTTACATCTCTTTTCTTTTCTATTTATAAATGAAGAAATATATGGAAATCATTAGGCAAAGTACTCAGCTTATTTAATGTTAGCCATTGTCATTATTATTATTAAAATGTTAAAATGTATAGGTCAATATAAAGCAAATTTGAATTTTAAAATTTCAAAGTCACAAAACAAAATGTTTTCCCTTTCTTTGGAGTTTTTGTTTCTCTCATAGTTCCCTTCAGCCCAAATATTTCCATTATGTTCTTGGATGTACCCTACCAGAAGTACAGTATTGAGTTGCATGTTTTAGTAGAAAAAGTTAGTGAAATGTAAAATTCACTCAAAAGTCTCTTTTTGAAAGAAGAGTATTTGGCTATTTTGAATTTGTAAGGTCAAATATATGGATCACACAAATAAATTATAAATCAGTCTTGTCAATGAAGCAGCTTGTCACTTAGTATTCTGAACACCAATTCATCCACTCAAGCAAAAGCACAAAGGGAATTAGTGCACTGTGTACCATCTGTTTTATAGTCCCAGAAAATTACCTTTGTTCCTCTTGGTATGCCAGGAGTTTCCTTCCTCTATCTCTTTCTTTTGCCTTTTCCTACTCCAATATCTTGTTGTGGCAACAGCTAAGTTTCTTGAATAAAAAGCCAGTCAATTCCTTATCTTCATCAATTCTATCACCTAGAACCACTTTTGACTCAGATTAACCCTGTATCTTATAAAGTCTAAATTATATATACCCTTCAAAATAAATTTACTTCCTAAATCAGATTATCTTCCAATGAATGTTCTTTCCTTCTCAAGTATATTTCCAGCATGTAGTGTTCATACAGAAAGCCACATTTTAATTATAAAAAGTCATTTAAAAATTCAGCTATGTGGAAAGTTACTAAATTGTAACTACAGCTGGGTCTGTACTGAATGGAATGAAGAGGACGGCTGGCAAATAAGGTATTATATATTTATTTAACTGTCATTTTCTTCCCTCTCCCAACTCTGTCCTTTTTTTTCACCATACATGGGGAGAATTTCTAGGGAATGTACACTGAATACAAAATACTGAAATAGATTACAAGAAGTTTGCCTTCTACGATCCATTCGTCTTCTCAAAGTTTCCCCACAGACAGTTATGAACTTATATTCCCACTGCCTATACTCAAACAGGGACAAGCACTAATGCTGAAATAACAGTAATCAGAGCTAGGAGTTCATATTTTAATCCTAGTTAAACCCTTAACTAGTGCATAGGCCCTTGGCTAGTTCTCTCCATCTATTCAGGAGTAAGTTTCCTCATTTGTAAAGAGAAAGGGTTGGACTAAATTACACTGTGGCTGGCTGTGTTCTAGAGACTCTAAAGCTCTCTTAGGACAGAGAAAGGAGAGGGGTAGATGGGAATTATGTGGTTAAAACACTTCAACCAGAACAGCTCTGCTGTTGACATGTTTGGTTTCTTCATATAGAATTTTATTGGATGTACCCCTCCCCAAACACACACTAAGGCCCATAAAGTAGCTTGCATCTGTAAGATGCCCTAATTTCTGTTATATTCTGTACGAGTTCTCCTTATTTTCAGCAGAGACTCTTAACTGCTCATCAAAATAAGGAATGTACTTTCAGGTTCTGAAGGACTTATTAAATTTTACTTCAAACTTGTCATCTCTTGAATAAGTAAATCAAGAGCTTTAGGATTTACTCATAGGTTTAATTAGTCAAATTAGTCAATTATTCAAAGTGCTAATCACATTCAATCTTCTTTCTGAGACTTTTTCCAAATTAAATCTCCTGAATTTGAGTAGAAAACCTAAATGTGAGAAATGTACTTGCACAAAGGCCTTTTACATTGTGAGAAGAAAAGGCAAATTACAGACTGATACACATATACACATAACACACACCTTACACACACACACACACACACACACACACACACACACACACACACACATATGCTAGAATGATGTCTTCTTTATACCCTAATGTGTTATAGCTCTACTTTGGGCCTATGAGTTCTTATATAAACAAGTTTGAGCTCCTCCCTCAGGCATACTTTTTATTTCAATCACATTACCATGAGCAAATTTTTGTTCCATATCTCTACTACTCTACAGGAGAGCACTGCAGAGCATAATCTGTGGGCAACTGTGGAAGCAGTCCTAAAAGTCAAAATTATATTCATAGTAATACTAAGGCACATCTTCCTTTTACACTGGGTTGAAATTCCCACTCCTGGAAGCAAAACCAAAAGTGGATGCAACTACAGGCACCTCACTGAGAGTCAATACTGTGGCATAAAACTATATGATAGTCATTCTGTTCTTTAGTCTTATAAATGCTCAAAAAATGCTTGAAAAATCCTATTCCAGTTAAGAATTTCCTCAACACAGTTCTAAAAATTGTCCATTGTATTCAGTCTCCACCCTTGATATCTTTTTAATATTTGTGTGGTGAAAAGGGACTTATACCTCCTCCCCTCTGCTGCCCAAAAAGCACTTCCCCTGCATATTGACATGGTACTTGTTCCAAAGAAATGCATGTGGGCAATTGCTTAAGTTATGAACTGAACTAACAGCTTTTTTCCTGGAACACCATTTTTAGTGGAAAAAATGAATAACAAACTATGATTATTTAGATTTAAGGATCTGGCAAATGTTTTCTTCAAAATAAATAAAATGAGCCTCTCACTTAAAAATCATAACTGTTAAAAAATAATACATAAAAAAATTTAAAAACACAATTGTTTGTTACAAACTATAAAATTCAAGCTTTCAAAAAAAAAATTGAAGTTCTCAAAACTTGTGTTCTCTATCTTGAGTTTGACTACTTCCCAATACTCTTCTAGTGAGATTTTTCTAGTTATACCATCAGTGATATTAGCTGTTTTTTCTTAATATTGTGTAATAAACTCTACCAACATTTGGAAGATCTGTATAACTCACTGAACTAATATTTTCCAAATGACCAATGCATAATGTTACAGAATCGTGCATAGGTAAAAGATCCTTTTAAAGTGCTAGATGGACCAATAGATTTTAAAAGCAGAGTACTGATATTTTACGGATATGGTTTCAGGTTTCACAATGCAGCTAACCATTGAGGATCTACCATTTATCAAGTTCTCAAGAAGTATCAAGGAAGAGCATCTACAATCATGTGAAAAAGCTATTAAAAAACTCCCTCCATTTCTAACTACATATATTTATGAGGCCAGAATTCCTTCATATGCTTCAACCAAAGCAACTGACTCCAAAAGAATTGACACAGGAGTACATATGAGAATCCTGCAGTCTTCTATTGAGCAGACATTAAATATTTGCAAAAACATAAAATAATGACATTCTTCTCACCAATTTTTGAAAAGGTAACTATTTTTCATTATATATTATGTATACTTACATGTAATAGTTTTACTTTGCCATTTTAAATGAATTAACAGATATTTTATAAAAAGCCTGAGAAATTAATTTCTAATCCAGAAAATATTTATAGGTATAATTCAAATGCCCAAAAGCACTTTTATGTCCTCAATGATTTGTTAGAGTTCCCCACACTAAGCTCTCCTGTGTATACTTTATTGTGTATTTTATTAAGTTTATTTTACCTTCATTTCAAACTGCTAAGGTTATAGTAAGTATTATTCTAGGTCTCTACAGATGTGGACTCTCTTCTCGATTTGGTAATAACATCAGATTTAATGATCATACTACATTATGTTATTGTTATGTTCACCATCAAGAACTTCATGAAATATTTCTCTGACATTCTGTAATTTTTAATACAAGAGTGAATAAGTAGATAAATTTGTCACTGGTCAATATTTAGTGAAAACTCGGTTTGTACTGTAGGTATAAACTATTATGCATCATACAATAAATGGAGGAAACAGTGTAAATGGTAAAGATATAAAACCTAGGCTTGATGGTTTTAAATATAACAACTCAGGTTGATCACAAATCACAGAAGCCAGTTGCATATAAATTGGATCGGTAAAGTCTGTTATTAGAGTGATATCAATGAACACAAAGGAGTAGATTGCTCCAAGAGACTGTTTTCCCACAGTAACATCAAAAAAAAAAAAAAAAAAACACAAGAAAAATTGTCAGAATAAACTGTCAAAACTCTGGAAAACAGTCAAATGTTTACAAAAGACAAGCAAACACTGAATCAAGAAAAAGGCAAATTAAAAATAATAGGAAGGCTTGTGGAATTTTTATTTGCCATTACCCCCATCCCCTCACTGTCTTGGTGGCAATCTTTGAGTCAGCAGCCTGCATTTGTAGTATGGTCCTGGTTCTAGAGGGAGCAAAGTAGATCTTATTCTCAAAGAGTTGTGTTTGCCTGCTCTAAACTGTCTCAACTGACACAAGGCACTTATTTTTGTTACACCTGATCCAGAACAATCAGGGCAGAAAAGCAATGGGTATTCCTCAAAAACATCATAAAGCAAATGAATGAGCCACAGCTACATGGGGAAAAAGACAGAGTTAAGACATAATATAGGGAACCCAAAGCTGGGAGGCAAAGCTGGAAAAGAGTTTCTTTGGGAAATTAGGCATTCAAAATGCCTACATATATTGGAACATTTGGAAAGCCACATGCATGCCCAGAGCAGTATGCATGCTCAAAAAAGATCTGAAAAGACCCTAAGTTTTCACCTTTGGCTAAACTTTAGGCTCAGTACAAGCAGGAAGTGAAGGCTAAGACAGAACTGCAGATGATCTGAATAAGTGTCCCAGCACAGTACTAATTTGAAAAGAATGAGATGGTTTTTTGGTCCCCTCTTTTTAAAAACATTCTACTTTTTTTTCTTTTTTTATCCTCCCTGCCCCTCCCCACCTCTTGAATCCGAATATTCAAGGAAATCTTTGTAAAAATGTGACCTGTACATAAACTAAAGGAACAGAGACTTCAGAGACTACACATCACACAGGATACTGACTTTCCAAAATCGATATATCAATATTGATCAATTAATCAATGCATCAATATCAATATCTCTCTATATCTATCTATTTATCCACATATCACTACATCCAACAACAGCAGGATACATTCTTTTCAACTACATGGAACAGTCTCCAGGATAGACCATATGTTAGGCCACCAAACAAGGTTCAATAAATTTAAAAATATTGAAATTATTCAAAATATGCTCTCTGAATGAGATGGAATGAAAGTAAAAATCAATAACAGAAAGAAAACTGGAAAATTCACCTGTATGAGGATGTTAAACAAGACACTTTTAACAAGCAGTATTTCAGAGAAGAAATCACAAAGGAAATTAGGAAATACTTTGGGACAAATGAAAATGAAAATACAACATACCAAAACTGATAGGATTCAGTGAAGGCATTACTAAAAGAGATAAATACCTCCACTAAAAAAGGAAGATCTCAAATCAATAACCTAACTTTACATGTAAATAAGTAGAAAAAGAAGAGGAAATTAACTGAAATCTAGTAGAAGAAAGTAATAAATATTAGAGTGATGATAAATGAAATTAGAGAATAGAAAACCAGTAGAAAGAATCAATAAAATCAAAAGTTTTTTCTTTGAAAACATCAAAACAATTGACCAAATTTTACTTAAGTTGACTAAGATAAAAAAGAAAGAAGATGCAGATAATAAGTCAGTTATGAAACTGGGAGCATTGCTAAAATTTTATAGAAATTAAAAGAATCATGAGAGACTACTTTGAACAATTGTATGCTAACAAATTAAATAACTTAGATAAAATGGACACATTTCTAGAAACATGTAAACTACCAAACTGACTCAAGAAGAAATAAAAAATCTGAACAGACCAATTACTAGTAAGAAGATTGAATCCATAAACAAAAACCTCCCAAAAATGAAAAATGCAGGAACAGATGACTTCACTTGTAAATTCTACCAAACATTTAAAGAAGAATTAGCTCCAATTTTTCTCAAACTCTTCCAAAAGCTAGAAGAGGAAGGAATACTTAATAACTCCTTTTATAAGGTTAGGCTATTCTGATCCAAATCCAAAGAGAACACATGAAAAAAATGTTAAGGTTCCTTATGAATATATATGCAAAAACCCTCAATGAAATACTAGTAGCAAATGGCAGAATGACTTCTTTTAATTGGCCAACCAAATTCTCCAGCATATCAAGAGGATTATGAACTATTAACAAAGAGGATTATTCCAGGAATTTAAGGGTAACCTGACCAAAAAAAAAAAAAAAAGAGGTAACCAATGTAATACACTACATTCATAGATAAGAAGAGGAAAAACACATGATCATCTCAATTCATGATAAAAAGCATTTGACAAAATCCATCACTCTTTCTTTTAGAAACATTTTAAAAACTAGGAATGAAAAGAAACTTCCTCAACATGAAATAAGGTCTTTATGAAAAACCCACAGCTAAGGTGGTAGTCAGTGATGAAAGACTGAAAGATGTTCTGTGATCAAGAACAAGACAATGATGTCCACTTTCACCATTGCTATACAAAATTATACTAGAAATTCTAACCAGAATTCTAGCCAGGGAAGAAAAATAAATAAAAGACAGCCAACTTCGAAATGAAGATGTAAAACTATCTCTATTTACACATGCCATTGTCTTCTATATGTAGAAAACCCAAAGAATCTACAACAATCTTCTACAGCTAATAAGTAAATTTAGAATAAAGGGTTTTAAGTGTTTATTAACACTCAAAACTTAGTTGTATTTCTATATGCCAGCAATAAGCAATCAAAAAAAGATTTTAAGGAATTAATTCTAGCTACAATCACATTCAAAAGAATGAAATACTTAGGAATAAATTTAACCAAGGAGGTAAAGAATTTACATTTAAAACTATAAAACATTGCTGAAAGAAATTAAAGATATAAATAAATGGAAAGACAAATAGTGTTTAATGATTGAAAGAATATTTCTAAGATGGCAATATTACCCAAAGTGATCCACAGATTCAATACAATCAATATCAAAATCCCAACTACCTTTTTATTTTTTGCAGAAATGGAAAAGACAATCCTCAAATTTATATGGAATTGTAAAAGGCCCTGAATAGGAAAAAATTAAAAACTAAAAAAGAAAACAAAGTTGGAGCACTCACATTTTCTAATTTCAAAATTTACTACAAAGCTACAGTAATCAAAACAGTGGCGTGATACTGGCATAAGGTTAGACACAGACTGTGGATTACAATTGCAAGTCCTCAAATAAGCCAATATTATCTATGATAAATGATAATCAACAAGAGAGAAAAAAAAAACTTTCAATGGGTAAAGAACAGTCTCTTCAACAAATGTTTCTAGGTGAAA
Source organism: Delphinus delphis (assembly GCF_949987515.2). Classification (NCBI taxonomy): domain Eukaryota; kingdom Metazoa; phylum Chordata; class Mammalia; order Artiodactyla; family Delphinidae; genus Delphinus; species Delphinus delphis. The sequence continues at coordinate 100,316,967 of NC_082689.1, read as the reverse complement.
TGTATGCAAAAAATGAAATTGGACTCCCCACCTTACACCGTACACAAAAATTAACTCAAAATCATTCACTGCCCTAATGCTATGAGCTAAAACCATAAACCTCTTTAAAAAACATACAGGTAAATCTTCATGCCTCTGGATTTAGCAATGGATTCTTAGATACAATACCAAAAAAGATAAGCTGGACTTCATAAAAATTAAGTGTCAAAAAAGTGAAGACAACCTACAGAATAGAAGAAAATATTTGCAAATCATATATCTAGCAAGAGATTAATATCCAGAATACAGAATTACAACTCAACAACAATAAATCAAACAACCCAATTAAAACATGTGCAAAAAACTTGAATAGACCATTCTTAAACGAAGATACACAAACGGCCAATAAGCATATGAGAAGATGCTCAACAACACTCATCATTCGGGAAATGCGTATTAAAACCAAATGAGATGTCACTTCAAACCTCTTGGATGACAATCATAAAATAAATGTAAAATAACAAGTGTTGATGAGGGTGTGGAGAAACTCGAAAATGTATATATTGCTGTTGGAATTGTAAGATGGTGTAGTTGCTGTGGAAAATAGTCTGGTAGTTTCTCAAAAAGTTAAACATGAATTAGCACATAGCCCCATAATTCTATTCCTGGACATACTCATCAAAAAATTGAAAACAAGAACTCAAAAAAAAACAATGCATGTACACATGTACATAGCAGCTCTATTCCCAATAGCCCAAAGGTGAAAACATTCCAAATTTCCATCAGTGATTGGATGGATGGATGGATGGATGAATCAATGAATGGATAAATAAATTGTGATACCTACATACAATGGACTACTATTCAGCCATAAAAGGGAATGAAATGCTGATATGTGAAAACGTGAATGAACTTCTAAAACATTATGTTAAGTGAAAGAAGTCAAACTAAAAAGGTCACATATTGTTTGATCCCATTTGTATGAAATATTCAGAATAGGTAAACTGGTAGAGACAGAGCTAGACTGCTGGCTGCCAGGAGCTGGGGCAAGTGGAAAATGGGGAGTAACTTCTAAATGGGCACAGGGTTTCCTTTTGGAGTGATAACATGTTTTGGAACTATATAGAGTTGGTGGTTACACACATTGTGAACATACTAAATGCCATTGAACTGTTCACTTCAAAGTGGAAAATTTTATGGTACATGGCATTACCCATATGGTATAACCCATATAAAAAAGTAAGTTTATTGGCCTTTTTTCCCTCATATTGCATAATTGCTGGTGTTTCTCCAGAAAAAAACAGGGTAGGCTGTGAGCATAGGATCAGAGGTGTTCTACACCCCATGCAAAAGTCAAATCATTATGCACAGATTTGCATATTAAAATATCCCCTATCACAAACACAGGGGGCTAATGTATGCTAATTTTTTTTCCAGGAGGAGGGGCAATTGGATACAACACCCTCGCTTAAGGAAACTTTCCTTCTCAAAGACCAGGCTATTTTGATCCCCCAATTTTCCCCAGGCTATCATATTCCTAAAGCAAGTATTTCATTTAAAAGAAGGCAAATAAAAAATATGACAACATATTTAAAATTGTACAGTGACATGTAAATAGTTTTGATACACTGTGGTTTACAAAAGAACAGGTTCACTTACATTTTATCATGAGTGTTTGAAGTTTTAGAAAACAATATGATAGCTGAAAGAATTTACATGTATACTTTTTCCAGTCACCTACTTCTGTCACTTCTTCTCTAACTACTACCCATTGGCCACCCCAGCTTAATTCCTTCTTTGCTTTGCATTCCCTTTTGGAAATATACAGAATTAACTCACTCATTTAAAAAAAAAAATCAAGGCTCAGAATAAAAGCACAGTTCATTTTGCTCTCTCTCTCTCTTTTTTTTTTCTCAAATGTTTCTTGCCCATACTTTGCATAGGTACAGTATAGAGCTTAACTTAACATTTATTTCAAAGGTTAAGACGGGTGCTAGAGCCAAAATGGCCTGGGATAGGGACCCAGCTTCCCCATATTCTGACTGTGTGACAGGCAATTTACTGTAACTTGTAACACTCAGCCAAATAATGTAGAATATGAATAAATTAATAGTATCTATTTCATGTTAGTGGTGCGATGGTAAATAAAGTAGTACATTTAAAGCACTCAGTGTAATACCTGGAATGTAACAAGCAGATAATAAATAAATGTTACTTATTAAAACAGATTCTCTTCTGACTCTTATAAAAATGAACACATTATAAGGTAAACTAAATCCCTTATTTATCTGATTGGACAATACAAAAAGATGAAAATAAATAAGGAAATCAAATCTGACTTAAAAATAGAAATGCAACTATAAAGCAGAGACAAAAAATATAACTACTCTGACTTTATTAGTGACAGAGAAAATTATTTTTCATTTAACATAAGAGATAAATCTATTAGAAAAGCAACCACAGTCCATTTTATCTGGGGGGAAACTGTTAGAATCTGTCATTGTTTTCTCTTTGGCAGCCTGATTATGCCTGGGTAATACCATATTAAAATGTGTTCATCTGTGCTGTTCTTGGAAAAACAATCAGAGACAATTTAGCTTATGCCTATCAATACAACATATATCTCTTTTTAATTCAACAAAATAAAATATACGATTTGCATCTTGGTGGATGTTGATGTTTATAAGTGAGTAATGCAAATTTCAAAATATGTAAAACATTATTTCTCCCTCATAAAAGCATAATGGGATATTTTAATCGCTGCTTTGACATTTTAAAACACAGGTCAGATACTTAAATGACACGTTTTAAATTAGAGCTGCCAAGACATTGCTTGCAACATAATATAACACGACATTTTAACTAACTATAACCAGGAGCTATTATTTTCTCAGAATATAATAGTAACCAGAATAAATTCATTTTGAGTTTTTGCATAACAATAAAAAATCAGCTGTCACCTGTCCAATAAAGCACTTAATTTTATCAACTGTTTTCTAGAAAATTATCTTTTTTATAAATAGGGACAGATTAATATTTTTAAAGCCTCATTTCAAAGGGTCAGAACATTCCTTTAAAAAATGTGGGAGGTGAGTCAAGATGGCATATTAGGAGGACGCGGAATTTGCATCTTCTCAAAACTAGGGCACGTACCAGGCAACGGTGGGGCACAATGGACACCTAAGGGGATGGCAGGTACCCCCAGTGACCAGTTGTTTCAATTATAGTTTTATTTTTTCCAATATATTTTTTATCTTTCTAATTTCATTTTGGTTTTTATTCTTTGATATTATACTGCTCCTTTTTTGTTTTCTTTCTTTTTTTTTTTTTTTAACCGTACCATGAAGCTCACGACATGTTGGTTCCCAGGCCAGAGGTCGGGCCCAAGCTCCTGTGATGGGAGCTCTGAGTCCAAACTGGTGGAATTACAGAGAACCTCAGACACCAGGGAAGATTAATCTCAGTGAGCCCTCCTGGAGGTCCTCATCTCAGCACCAAGACCCAGCTCTATCCAACTGCCTGCAAACTCCAGTGCTGGACGTCTCAGGACAAACAACCAGTAGGACAGGAATAAAGCACCACCCATCAAAAATAAAAAAATTAAACAACAAAAGATATGTTATAGAATAAGCAGCAAGGTAAAAAACCTACAAGACCAAATAAATGAAGAAGAAATAGGCAACCTACCTGAAAAAGAATTCAGAGTAATGATGGTAAAGATGATCCAAAATCTCAGAAACAAAATGGAGAAAATAAATACAAGAAACAGTTAACAGGGATCTAGAAGAACTAAAGAGCAAACAAACAGTGATGAAAAACACAATTACTGAAATTAAAAATACTCTAGAAGGAATCAATAGCAGAATAACAGAGGCAGAAGAACGGATAAGTGACCTGGAAGATAAAATGGTAGAAATAACTGCCAGGGTGCAGAATAAAGAAAAAAGAATGAAAAGAATTGAGGACAGTCTCAGAGACCTCTGGGACAACATTAAATGCACCAACATTTGAATTATAGGGGTCCCAGAAGAGGAAGAGAAAAAGAAAGGGTCCAAAAAAATATTTGGAGAGATTATAGTCGAAAACTTCCCTAACATGGGAAAGGAAATAGTCAATCAAGTCCAGAAAGCCCAGAGAGTTTAATACAAGAAAAACCCAAAGAGAAACATGCCGAACCACATATTAATCAAACTATCAAAATTTACATACAAATAAAAAATATTAAAAGCAGCAAGGGAAAAGCAACAAATAACATACAAGGGAATCCCCACAAGGTTAACAGCTCATTTTTCAGCAGAAACTCTGCAAGCCAGAAGGGAGTGACAGGACATATTTAAAGTGATGAAAGGGAAAAACCTACAACCAAGATTACTCTACCCAGCAAGATTCTCATTCAGATTTGATGGAGAAATTAAAACCTTCAGAGATAAGCAAAAGTTAAGAGAATTCAGCACCACAAAACCAGCATTACAACAAATGCTAAAGGAACTTCTATAGGCAGGAAACACAAGAGAAAGAAAAGACAAACAAAAAAACGCCAAAACAATTAAGGAAATGGTAATAGGGACATACATATTGATACATATTGATAATTATCTTAAATGTAAATGGATTAAATGCTCCAACCAAAAGACACAGACTGGCTCAATGAACACAAAAACAGGACCTATATATATGCTGTATATAAGAGACCCATTTCAGATCTAGGGACACATACAGACTGAAACTGACAGGATGAAAAAAGATATTCCATGCAAATGGAAATCAAAAGAAAGCTGGAGTAGCAATTCTCATATCAGACAAAATAGACTTTAAAATAAAGACTATTACAAGAGACAAAGAAGGACACTACATAATGATTAAGGGATCAATCCAAGAAGAAGATATAACAATTGTAAATATTTATGCACCCAACATAGGAGTACCTCAATACATAAGGCAAATGCTAACAGCCATAAAATGGGCAATCGACAGTAATACAATCACAGTAGGGGACTTTAACACCCCACTTTCACCAATGGACACATCATCCAAAATGAAAATAAATAAGCAAACAGAAGCTTTAAGTGACACAATAAACAAGATGGACTTAATTGATATTTATAGGACACTCCATCCAAAAACTACAGAATACACTTTCTTCTCAAGAGCTCAAAGAACATTCCCCAGGATAGACCATATTTTGGTCACAAATCAAGACTTGGTTAATTTAACAAAACTGAAATCATATCAAGTGTCTTTTCCAACCACAATGCTATGAGACTAGATATCAATTACAGGAAAAAAAATTTATAATTACAAACACATGGAGGCTAAAAAATACACTACTAAATAACCAAGAGATCACTGAAGAAATCAAAGAGGAAACCAAAAAATACCTAGAAACAAACCTATGGTATGCACCAAAAGCAGTTCTAAGAGGGAAGTTTATAGCAATACAATCCTACATCAAGAAACTAGAAAAATCTCAACTAAACAACTCAACGTTAACACCTAAAGCAATTAGAGAAAGAAGAACAAAAAAATTCCCAAAGTTCGCAGAAGGAAAGAAAACATAGAGATCAGATCAGAAATAAATGAAAAAGAAATGAACGAAATGATAGCAAGGATCAATAAAATTAAAAGCTGATTCTTTGAGAAGACAAACAAAATTGATAAAACATTAGCCAGACTCATCAAGAAAAAAAGGGAGAAGACTCAAATCTATAGAATTAGAACTGAAAAAGGAGATGTAACAACTGACACTGCAGAAAAAAAAGGATCATAGAGATTACTACAGGCAACTATATGCCAACAAAATGGACAACCTGGAAGAAATGGACAAATTCTTAGAAAAGCACAACCTTCAATGAATGAACCAGGAAGAAATAGAAAATATAAACAAACAAATCACAAGCATTGAAACTGAAAGTGTGATTTAAAATCTTACAACAAACAACAGCCCAGGACCAGATGGCTTCACAGAAGAATTCTATCAAACATTTGGAGAAGAGGTAACACCTGTCCTTCTCAAACACTTCCAAAATACAGCAGAGGAAGGAACACTCCCAAACTCATTCTACGAGGCCACCATCACCCTGATACCAAAACCAGACAAAGATGTCACAGAAAAAGAAAATACAGGCTAATATCTCTGATGAACACAGATGCAAAAATCCTCAACAAAATACTAGCAAACAGAATCCAACAGCACATTAAAAGGATCATATACCATGTTCAAATGGGGTTTATCCCAGGAATGCAAGGATTCTTCAATATATGCAAATCAATCAATGTGATACACCATATTAACAAACTGAAGTATAAAAACCATATGATAATCTCAATAGATGCAGAGAAAGCTTTCAACAAAATTCAACATCCATTTATAATAAAAACTCCCCAGAAAGTAGGCATAGAAGGAACTTACCTCAACATAATAAAGGCCATACATGACAAACTCACAGCCAACATCACTCTCAATGGTGAAAAAGTGAAACCATTTCCTCTAAGATCAGGAACAAGACAAGGTTTCCCACTCTCACTACTATTATTCAACATAGTTTTGGAACCACAGCAATCAGAGAAGAAAAAGAAATAAAAGGAATCCAAATTGGAAAAGAAGAAGTAAAGCTGTCACTGTTTGCAAATGACATGATACTATACATAGAAAATCCTAAAGATGCTACCAGAAAACTACTAGAACTAATCAATGAATTTGGTAGAGTAGCAGGATGCAAAATTAATGCACAGAAATCTCTGGCATTCCTATACACTAATGATGAAAAATCTGAAAGAGAAATTAAGGAAACACTCCCATTTACCACTGCAACAAAAAGAATTAAATACCTAGGAATAAACCTACCTAAGGAGACAAAAGACCTATATGCAGAAAACTATAAGACACTGATGAAAGAAATTAAAGATGATACAAACAGATGGAGAGATATACCATGTTCTTGGATTGGAAGAATCAACATTGTGAAAATGACTCTACTACCCAAAGCAATCTACAGAGTCAATGCAATCCCTATCAAACTACCACTGGCATTTTTCACAGAACTAGAACAAAAAAGTTCACAATTTATATGGAAACAGAAAAGACCCCAAATAGCCAAAGCAATCTTGAGAAAGAGAAACGGAGCTGTTTCTCAATCAGGCTCCTGGACTTCAGACTATACTAAAAAGCTACAGTAAACAAGACAGTATGGTACTGGCAAAAAACAGATCAAGGGAGCAGGATAGAAAGCCCAGATATAAACCCATGCACATATGGTCACCTTATCTTTGATAAAGGAGGCAAGAGTATACAATGGAGGAAAGACAGCCTCTTCAATAAGTGGTGCTGGGAAAACTGGACAGCTACATGTAAATGAATGAAATTAGAAAAAAAAAAAGAATGTAATTAGAACACTTCCTAACACCATACACAAAAAAAACTCAAAATGGATTAAAGACCTAAATGTAAGGCCAAACACTATAAAACTCTTAGAGGAAAACATAGGCAGAACCCTCTATGACATAAATCACAGCAAGATCCTTTTGGACCCACCTCCTAGAGAAATGAAAATAAAAACAAAAATAAACAAATGGGACCTAATGAAACTTAAAAGCTTTTGCACAGCAAAGGAAACCATACAGAAGATGAAAAGACAACCCTCAGAATGGGAGAAACTATTTGCAAACAAAACAACCGATAAAGGATTAATCTCCAAAATATACAAGCAACACAAGCAGCTCAATATCAAAAAAACAAACAACCCAATCCACCAATGGGCAGAAGACCTAAATGGACATTTCTCCAAAGAAGATACACAGATTGCCAACAAACACATGAAAGGATGCTCAACATCACTAATCGTTAGAGAAATGCAAACCTAAACTACAATGAGTTATCACCTCACACTGGTCAGAATGGCCATCATCAAAAAATCTACAAACAATAAATCCTGGGGAGGGTGTGGAGAAAAGGGAACCCTCTTGCACTGTTGGTGGGAATGTAAATTGATACAGCCACTATGGAGAACAGTATGGAGGTTCCTTAAAAAACTAAAAATAGAACTACCATACGACCCAGCAATCCCACTACTGGGCATACACCCTGAGAAAACCATAATTCAACAAGACTCATGTACCACATTGTTCATTGCAGCTCTATTTACAACAGCCAGGACATGGAAGCAACCTAAGTATCCATCGAGAGATGGATGGATAAAGAAGATGTGGCACATGTATACAGTGGAATATTACTCAGCCATAAAAAGAAATGAAATTGAGTTATTTATCTTAAAGTGGGTGGACCTAGAGTCTGTCATACAGAGTGAAGTAAGTCTGAAAGAGAAAAACAAATACTGTATGCTAACACATATATATGGAATCTAAAAAAAAAATTTTAAAAATGATTCTGATGAACCTAGGGGCAGGACAGGAATAAAGACACAGACGTTGAGAATGGACTTGAGGACACGGAGAGGGGGAAAGGTAAGCTGGGACGAAGTGAGAGAGTAACACTGACATATATACACTACCGAATGTAAACTAGATAGCTAGTGGGAAGCAGCCGCGTAGCACAGGGAGATCAGCTTGGTGCTTTGCTACCACCTAGAGGGGTGGGATAAGGAGGCTGGGAGGGAGACACAAGAGGGAGGGGATATGGGGATGATATACGTATGCCTATAGCTGATTCACTTTGTTATACAGCAGAAACTAACACAACATTGTAAAGCAATTATACTCCAATAAAGATGTTAAATAAATAATAAATCTGGTGTCTAAGACAATAGTTAAGAGAGAATTCTCTGCCTCAAAGTCATATTTGCAGGGACATATCAAGGCAAAGTGATGAATTCAAGTCAGACTGATACAAAGGTCAATTTAATCACTCTATCTGCTGTCAATTTAATCACTCTATCTGCTGTACACTGTCCACAAACTAGGTACCTAAAGTCATCCCAATTCTGCTGGCCTTAGACGTATTATCTAGAAAACTACTCTACTTTCTTTAAATTTATGTGTTATGACAAATAAATAAGATGATTGTTCACTCCCTTTGGAAAATATCTGTAAATTGGTATTTCTTCAAAGAAAGGCACACATCCTTAAATCCTTAAAACTTTCAGTTTTTGTTTTGTTTATTTTTCAGGATAGGATTGCACAAATTTCTCAGGTTCTCTCTATTTCCTTGGTTCTAAATTTTGGCTCAAATGAACTACGTGAGCCTAACTTCATGGATCAAATCCTCATCTGACATTAAAGATTTAACTAATCATCAGCATCACAGTGGCAATCTCAACCTCTGTAAATTATTTTCCAAAATGGAATCTGAATCTACTGTAAACGTCTTACTATTAGAGATACATCTCTAAGGGAAAATACAGACATTTATATAGTGGAAGTGGACAATCCTTATTAAATTATTGTTTAACTGAGATCAAGCAGAGTTCTGGTATCTTATACCTGAGTGCTTGACTTCTTTTATACTCTGATAAAACTGTGACGATCAACCCAAATGCTCACCTACAGAAGGCACTAAAGGAATAAAAAATTGCCTAAAAGCAAGAGCTAGAGCTAACGATGAAGACACAATTTCAGTGCCTTACAATGTTGTCTTTAGTCAACCATGAGAGTAAATTAACCTGAAGACTTTGTTTTGACACTGACTGATTACAGACGTTAATCAAAGGGCAACAGGCCAGTGCTGCTGAAGTACTGGTGGAATATACGCAGTCCATAGGTGGTTATTTCAACATGGCAATCAAACTTAAGAGCTTGATGAATATCCTCTACCAAATACATTCTAACTCATAAAATACGCTTCTCTATTTTCCAAACAAGTCAAAATGGGTAACTGTATTCTGTGTGAAATGTTTCCTAACCATGTTCACTGTCATTCTGCATATTAAATATAAATATGAGACTGCGGAGTAAATGCATAGCTACCTAAAACTGGTTTCCAGAGCTTTAAGCATGAATGTACACCCATATATTTGTAGAGTATCATTTTTTTTTTTTGCAGTACTCGGGCCTCTCACTGTTATGGCCTCTCCTGTTGCGGAGCACAGGCTCCGGATGCGCAGGCTCAGTGGCCATGGCTCACAGGCCCAGCCGCTCCGTGGCATGTGGGATATTCCCGGACCGGGGCACGAACCTGTGTCCCCTGCATAGGCAGGCGTACTCTCAACCACTGCGCCACCAGGGAAGCCCTGTAGAGTATAATTATTGATCTTACTGTTACCTGTTCTGAAAATAAATGTGGATACACTTTTTTCTTTAAATGACTTAAATACAAATAACAACAACAACAAATATGTGGGCTGGATCAATACATCCGAATAAGTGTCCTTTTATCTGAAAAGAAAATTTTCTTTCAGAAATAGTTACTTATTAAAGAAATACTTGAATTGTTAACCTACTCTTCAAAAATAATTAGGACTTCTTTTCACAAGGCACGGAAGTTGCTGACAACCTTGGAAATTAAGACACCTGTGTCAAATTACTTCTGTAATAAAATTTGCAATCAAACCAAAATTACAATGAACATGTGTTTCTCTGGTTATAGGCTTACATTCCTTAGCACTTACCTGCAAAATGTGATGCTATTTTGAGCAAAACAGTTCCTAAATCATTTCTTAGACTAGATAACTCCTTGTATGCTTTCTCCGTCACCCACCCTCCTCCAAAAAATTAAATATATTTTCAAGGTAGAAGGGGCTTAGTGAGAGAGCTCACCAGATTTAGTCTGTTGCTATATTTGTTACTAAGCAAGCCACCATTATTGCTGTTGTTGTTTTATTAGGTCACAGATATCAGAGCTGTAATGAACTTCAAGAAATCACTTCAGTTTCTGGCAAACCAAAGATGCCCTTTTCTTCAACAAAACACTTGGGGTCAAAGGAGGTAAGTGATTTATCCGAGGTCGTATACTGTAAATCCCCTACATACAAACGAGTTTCGTCCCAAGAGCGCATTCATAAGTCCAATTTGTTCGTAAGTCCAACAAAGTTAGTCCAGGTACCCAACTAAACAAATCGGCTATGTAGTACTATAATGTAATAGGTTTATAATACTTTTCACACTAATAATACATAAAAAACAAACACAAAAAATAAAGAAAACATTTTTAATCTTACAGTACAGTACCTTGAAAAGTACAGTAGTACAGTACAACAGCTGGCATCCAGGGGCTGGCATCGCGTGAACAGGCAAGAAGAGTTACTGACAGGAGGAGGGAGAGGAGGTGGGAGATGGTAGAGCTGAAGGGTCATCAGCAGTAGGAGACAGAGGGCAAGCTGCACATGGCAATGTACGCCCGACACGTGAACTAACTTACGTGATTAGACACGTGAATGCATGCATATTCGAATCTTTGAAAGTTTGCAACTTGAAGGTCCGTATGTAGGGGACTTACTGTAGCTATAAAGGTGCTGAATTTCTGACCTCAACACTTACTGGAAGGATTGTTCTAGAGTCAGCTCTTTATCCTAAAAGGTCAAGTATCTTGCTGAGTAATTTCAGAATCAGAAGTTTCCCTTCCTGTCATGGATTCCCCTTCCTGGTTGAAAGTTTCCATCCGTCTGACTGGCTTTACCTAGAAAGCTGGGCCTTGGAGACATACTTGTGAACAAAGGAAAGATTAGAGGGGGTTGTTGCATGTTATTCCCTCAGCTGGAGGTTTTCCCTTGCGGGTCTATTCTAGCACTGCTGAGGGTAAGAAGAGGAAGGCTCCGTGTAATCAGAGCACCAGAGTCTGACCACAGACAGGCACACATGTGCTAAATCAAAAGGCCACACTAATGGTCTCGATGCACATGCTAGCCCTCAGAACCAGAGGTTAAACAAACTCAGTTCTATTTTTTTTTCTTCCTGTCTAACGAGGGAGGCAAGACTAGATAACTTCTAAGAGTACTTCTAGGCTTAGGACTCAGGCCACAAACTGTAAGTCTTCTGAGCTTATATTTTACTCTGCTGTTTGGTTTGAGCCCACCATGGAGGCCCCACCAGGCTGGTATTTGCTCGTTCATAACTCAAGCAAATTCCTAAACCAGCATCATTACCTATGTCCACTTCATCAATTTATATCATCTTCCAACCCCTGGTGACGCTGAGTTTACAAACAGAGAGTGTAGAACACAAGTTGTTTGTTTTCTGTAACAATACTTTCTCCACTCCAGCATACTGACTTCTATTTTTCATTTCATAACATCCCTGCCAAAAATAACAGTGAAATCTAAAGACATAGGAACATGTGGTATGTAAAACAAGCACTAAATTATAAATCTAAATAATAATTGCACTTCCATTTGTGTGTGATTACTTTCATATGAAATTAACTCTTTGGGTTGGGATATGTGGTTGCTGTGTGCTTGTGTAGCTGGGGAAGAAGGAGATTGGAAGTGATAGATATAAAGCAGGAGATAGTGAGGCCAACTATGATAGTACCTAGAAAGTTGTACTCCATAATTATCTATTGATGTATGAATAAATGAATGAACAGACCACTGAAAGACTGATGCCAGATTAAATATTTAGTATTTTTCCACCTGCCATAATTTAAAATTGAAATCACAGAAGATCTATATTCCTGAAAGACTTTATACCTTTTCTTAGAAATCTCCCTCATGCAACAGTGTTTGGCATTGTGTCTGGTGGTCAATAAGTACTTAATAATAAAAATAATAAGAGGAATGCCAGCAGCAGTTCTACAGACTGTACTAAACACCTCAATTTTATTATCTCATTTATCCTTCACAGTAACACTGAGACAGGCTGGGACCTGGGACACTTTGCTGCAGCGCTTGCACCTGGACAGACGTCTTCCTGAGCAACAAAATACAAAGAAACTATAAAGGACTAAAAATAACTGCGTGCATTCCCAGTTGGGGCAAATTATGGACAACAAGATACAAAAATACCAAAAAAATCCCAACTGTCACTTCTGAAGAGCCAGGAGCAAAAGGAGGGTACTGTGCATGCCTCCTGCACACACCACCACCAAAGGGGTAGGCAAACCACCTAAGGCCCCCCCTCCAGCCTGACCCCTGGACACACCCCTACCCTCACCCCACATAAGGATCCAGCTCGCCCCCCCTCAGGGAGCGAGCAAGGAAACCTGTTGTTTGTTCTCGCTCCCCCCTGATACAGCAGGGGCCCCAATAAAGCCTTGCCTGAATTTCTTGTCTGGCCTCTTATCAATTTCTATTGATTAAAGAGGCCAAGAACCCGGGTCGGTAACAACACTGTAAAGTTGGCACTATGAGTTGCGTCCATAATACAGATGAGTGAAGACAAGGTGAAATTATTAGCCAGCTTCACAAAACTAGTTCCGTGAGAGCCATAACTCAAACCAAGGTGTATCTTGCTTAAACCCTCCTTTTAATAAATGAATAAGTGCATGACAAAATGAATGCAACTATCCTGTGTTTTTATTACTGGGGCAACTTGGTAAGGGTTGGGTAGAGGTGGTTTAATTTACTAAGTGACCAAGATCTTTGTTATACCAAACTCCCAAAGACACCAAGGTATCACTATGGCCTCAGAGAGTTAACAAGAAAACCTGAGAAACTGAATCACTGGGACAAGGATACTAGAACCAGATGGAAGAAAGTTCAAGAGAAACACATAGGTATTCTATGATACTAATTTCTTCCATCTGGCTGATACTCATCAATAGAAGCAGTGAAGCCATGTCATTCATTTTTTTAAGAATTATGTCAAAATTCCTACGTTTAAGTGAAACACTATGCTGAACATAAGCTCATCTTCCTTTAACAAAGATTCTTGGCAATCGGCAGCAACTCACAGCCATCACATTGCTCAATTACACTGTACTGCAGATGTGCAAATGACGCTGTTAAGAGACAGTTCCTGAGAGAATGATGGATAAGCCACCTCTTATAAGAGAAATTTTTTCTTTCTTTTTTTTTTTTTAAAGTCTCCTCTTCGGTTTCCTCTCTCCTGACTCCCTTAATTTCTTTCTCAATCTCTTCATATGTGAAATAACAACTACAAACTATATTTTTGGGAATCTATACATTTCAAAGCCAACGTTTTTACCAAGATGGTATATGTCACAAAGTACCATATTGGAACACCTGATACTGCAATTTGTATAATTAGCCACCAGAATTAGTTGACTGAATGACTCTGTGAAAGAGAGCTTTTGTTAATCAAATGTTGTACATGAGGAAATAAATTCAGCATGTCTAAGGGGCTTGTAAATAACAAAACTGGGGCAGGAACTGAAGTTATAAATTTATAGCCTTTAACAACGGGCCTATGAGTTGATCTGGGGACTAGCTCAATCCTATCACAGAAACGGCCATTTTTTTCACCGCCATATATGGTGATCAGTTTTTGAGCAAGCTAGTTGGGTGGGTTGTACTAGCATGACAAACTTTTTTGTTCCTGGAAGGCAGTTTGGGAGTTTAAAATGTGAGCAGCCTTTCTCTGCCTTCTGTGTTATCACCTACCAAAGAGAAGTAAAACTTCTGAGTACTGAAATAAACCCCAGAGAACAAGTAAACCTACTGATAAGTTATATAGTAGTTTTCAACTATTTAACATAAAGGACACAATTTAAAGAGTAGTGCAAGAGCAAACTGGAGAGGGTCTTTAGACAGAGAGAAACTGGGAATGTATAAACTACAGAGAAAGACGAGAGAAAGTAGAAGTGTCTTATTTAGAGGCTTAGCTCATTTTCTTTTGATCTAATCCTCTTTGTCAAATCCTCCCTTACCACTGTCATTATAGTTGGGCTGTCTCCTATATATGGAAACTTCCAGACTCCACTCCCTCACCTCCACCCACAATAAAAGTCAAATGTGTTCCGCATTTATTAAATTGACAAACATAACAAGTCTCTAAACAGCACTGGAGACCAAAGATTTCCTTGGCATTCTCAATATATATATTTTACATTTCAGCTTCCCCCAAATATCTTGCATGGTATTTAAACCACAAAATGACTGTGCCATTTGCGAAATGTCTGGTTATTCATTTTTTTATTCCAACCAATGCTAATGTGTTCTAAGATACCACATGTGACTACCCTATTAAGGCATTTGAATGTGAAATTATCATCCACAATACCATCATAAGAGAGTAATAAAGACAGATTACCTGGGGTTAAGAGGATGACTGACATAGTGATGAGTGAGCATACAACTAAAATCACCAGCAGGGCAATAGCAATTCCCTTCCAGTTTCTCTGTGGAGGGTTGTTACTTCCCAGTTCCTACCGAGATAGAAAAAAAAAGAAGTTTCATAATTATACATGCTCCAAGAGAAATGTACTCATAAAGGAATGATTCAGTGCATGGAAGAATCACATTGAAAGCTGATTAGAATCCTCTTCCTCTTTGGTAGCTCATTTAATTATTCAAAGGTGCATATATTATAAATGGCTATCTTTTGGGGGGCAATCTTATTTCTCCAACAGATAAAGCAGCAAAGGTTTATGCCTGTTGTCTAAAATGTGGATGGCATTAAAATACATTGAATATAAAAACTAGGATGATAGCCAAAATACTCTGCAAAATAATTATGTAAATAAAGTGTGCCCATTTACATTTTTTCTTGCTACAATGGAACCTACAATAAAGATTTAAATATTAATATTCCTGAAGCACTATAGACTACTTTTCTAACTGGTAAGGGGAAAAGAGATTAGTGATGGGAAAATTATTCAAAATGCCCCCTCACTGCAGAGCAGTGCACATTTGTCAACTCAAAAGGTCCTTATTTTAAACAGTTCCCCTACCACTCATAAATATCAACAGGATGTAGTAACTAAATTAAATGAGCGCTTCTATATCAATGGTTTACGACATCCTCTCCCTGGGCAGCATGCATGATATTGGCAAGGAGGTATGTCTGATGGGGTAGGATAAACTTGAGCATTTCTTACAATACATATAGTAACGCTTTTCATTTTTCAAATGATCTGTGTTCTATTCTACTGACTAGAAATATATGAGCATCATTCACCAAAGTAAAGCACAGACCACACTAGTTTGAAATAAATGCCAGATTTTCTTTATAATAAAGTTTATAAAACACTAAGCTTGTTTCTTTCTTCCTGTCCCAATCCCCAGCCTCTTTTCCTCCAGTCCTAATAGAGCCTTCTTTATTCAGAAATAGTCAAATGATTTGGGGACAAATGAAACAAAATGTAAAGGTTTCCAGTTCACTGTATTTGCACAAATCACCCAAGAAGCCACAGGCTTCCTTTAAACAAAGATAAGTAAAATAGCAAACGTCTGATAAGCTATAAATGGCTTATTGTGACTCACAGTTTAAAGCACTGAAGCCAATTTTCATATAGGGATAGTGGCATTCAGTTCTGCGATAAACTCTTTGGACTTAAAGAACTAGGTCCTAAATAAATGCAAGAAGAAACCATGCATACGAGGTATTTTGTTACTGTTTGTTTTTCCCCTTCTCAGATCAGTAGCTTTAGGTTTTACACTCTGATGAACCAAATCCGGCAGAAATCAATTCCAATCTTTTTTCTAAAATGGCTCACTCCATACCTCATGTTCATGCTTATTAATGCTATCGTCCAATACCTCTATCCCTTCTGAATTTTGGTTAGAATTTCCATTCATAAACTTAGTCCACATAAATCGAAACAGTAGATTAGCAAATCATCAATGTTTCAGTAACAACATCAAGAAAAGCAATAGTTGTCTTAAGACCATAAACCCTTTTCTGGAATGCAACGTGACTGCAGGTTCCCTGGGCAATTTCTTTGTCAGAATCTGTGTGGTGTGATGACCAGTTATGCTCCATATTAAGGCTCTATTTAAGACTACTCAGAAGCCAGAATGATAGATTAGAGAGGCAATGCTACACGTAGATGCCTATGCTGGGCAAAAAGTTGTGAGACACTCATCTCAAGAACTAAGAGATAATGAAAGAAGGGCAACAAACAATAGGAAGTGAGTATCTGGACCAAGAATCATAAACACTTTCATATTTATTAACTCAAAGGGAGGGAAGAAAAAGGAAAAAGAATAATTGTAAGCAATTATAACTGACTTCTCAGTCCAGTAAAGGAATCAAGGGGAAATGATAATTTTAAATCTACTGACTCTGATCTTGATTCACTGTCACTGGAACGCAAGGCAAATTATTAGACAAATGTGTTCAGAGTGTGTTTTTCAGTTTTTGAATATGTAACTATGCAATGCCTACCAAGCACTGTCTAACAGCAATAATAGATACCTTATTATGTGTCTCGTATTGTACTGAGTACTTTATATTCACAATCTCACAAAATCCTCATGAGAATTAGGTGAGATTACTATTATTTTGACAAATCTGCAGATGAGAAACATGGGATTTACAGAGATAAATAACAAACCACTTACTGCTAATAAGTGGGATATCTCAAGGTCCAATCCATAAAAGTCTAGCTTCAGAAACCACACTCACACACTATAATATGCTATTCTAAAAGGAGATATTTCTCGAATCAATCAATAAGCCAAAGAATCAAGGAATGATCTGAACCCCTACATAATAATAGTTGCACTTTAATACCTTTTATCTGAGAAAATTCACAATTTTATAAAAGCTCTTCTGAAGTCTGTAATGCTTTCAAATAAACTCATATTTTCCCAGGAATGGCAGACTAGAAAAAATATACCATTTTTAAAAATGGTAAAACATGTTTGAGTACAAAATACTTTTCTGTTCATAAAGTAATGCACATAAGAATGTCTGGCTCCTCTAAAAATGACCCATCAATATCAAAAGCATCTACAAGTCCCTGTTTTAGGAACTGCAGACTTAATGAACTCTTACTATAATTCCCTCCTTTCCAACCATCTTAAATTCCATTACCATTATAATATTTCTAAAGCACGGTTTCACTTACATCACTTTATTCACAAAGTCCTTTAATGTCTCTACATTATCTAAAGAATTAAGTGCAAATGTGTGAGTCTAGAATAACAATGGTCTATAGCCAAGCTCCAGTCTTTTCATCCAACTTGATCTTTTTTTTTTTTGAGGAAGAACCCTATACTGCTCTGATTACCATTTCCAACATATGCCTCAGATGCTTCAAACTTCACCCAACCATTCCACTCCCAGTTTTTTTCTCCAATTCCTTTCATATGCATCCAAGTACAGACATTGTCAATCATTCAACATCCTGCTCAAATGTCTCTTCTCTTGAAAACTTCCCCCAATTATGCAAGCCAGATATAATTTTCCTTCTGAAAAAAAAAATGCCTAAAATGCATTGTACCAATAGGTTTGAGACCAACTCTGCTACTTAACAGCTATGAGATTGCAAACAACATGCCTCTACAATTTCCTAAGCCTCAGGCTTCTTTTTTAGCTGAACAACTGGAATAATAACAATAATTATTTTTAAATGTAACAAGGGTTAAAACAAATTATTCAAACAAAGCTCTCACTTAAATATACAATAAGACAGTTCACACTAAGTGAACTGCTTGGAATGTGCTTCCTCAGTACACTTGCACATGTCACTCTTTCTCTCTCATCGTTTCAGGTCTCAGTCTCAAATGTTCCTTCCTTTGAGAAGCCTTGCCTGGCCACCCTCTACAAAATAACATTCTATATCCACTCCTATTTCTTCAATTAGCTTTATTTTTCTTCATATCATTATCATTTTTGAGTATATTATGTCATAGTAAATCATATATCTACAATAATATAAATTAAGTTGTTTAAATGTTCATTTTATCAGTCTCAGCTCTCCAGAATAGAAGCTTTGTGATGTCAGTAACCTAGGTCATCTTGTTCTCTGCTATATCTCTAGCATTTTGAACAGTCTTTGGCACATACTAGGTATACTATACATAATAAACAAATGAATAAATGAATGATAGCAGTTCTGATGATAATGATGACGATGGTGGTGATGGTAATGCTTAAAGCCATGTATAAACAGCCATCATATTCCTGTCAAAGTTATCTCCTTAAGGTAAGGAGCACATCTTAGATAACTTTATATTCCTTAGACCACTGAACAAATTCTAGTCCTCTTAATAGGTGCTTAGAAAACAGTTGCCCAGTTAATTAAGTGGTATAAATGGTACCTGAAATGGTATAGAGCTACAGTGTCATTAGTTAAATACACATCAATAGTAATTTTAAAAGAAGGAACTACTTGCTATAGATAAATTTGATTGCAATTATTTTTAGCTTCATTTATCTGATGCTTGGATCCCAAAATACAGTTGCCATTCTTCAGTTTATCTTCTTCTTCGACAACCTCAGTAATTTCTATTGTTGCTGGAAGTGGGTCTAATTGGCTCTGCTTTGCAATGACTTCCTCCTAGCCAACACCTGAAAACATACACGCCAGGCCCACAGGACAGGTTTGTGCTGGGCAGCAGCCTGACCTTGCAATGTCATCGTCTGAATGCTTTGGAGGCAGCACAGAGTCAATGTTGGGATATTAAATCCCCTGGAAAGGTTTGAAGGTATAAGAACAAATGTTTAAGAATCCATATATACAGTTGTTTTTAAAGTCAGTCCTCCAGTGGAGAGATGCATAGGTTAAAACACTTGTGTCCAACTGCAGCTGAAGTTCAGTGTTGTGATTGTCTAGAGATGTTTTGGTGCTGCAGGCCAAACTAAGCTCAATCTGTAACCTAGTTATTTATGTTGTGTTCACTGCCAATCAAATTACTCATCACCCTTTAGAGAACAGTTTAGTTTATAAGACGGATGTTCTCGGCACACATAGTTTATCTAAATCCAAATGCATTTTTAATTTGTTCAAATACAAAGGAAAAAAATTCTAGAAATCATAAGCAGAAAACATCCAAGATTTATATATCATTTCCTTGGGCAAAATAAGGAAAAAAGCCGAACCAACAAATTCAATTTTCTTAAAAATAAGAAAAAGAATATAAATGTATATAATAAATATAAATATATATTCCACTTGTAGTTCCCCTTAAAAAACTCCATGTTCATCTGCCATATACATCATGAAAAGAAATATGATCCCTCCATATTAAAATTGTATCAAAAAGTAATAACATTTACAGGAAGATACAAGGAGGAAAAATCATCAAGGTATTGAAATTATGTCTGTAGATTGGATGAGGGTGTGTTTTAATAAAAATAGATTTTTTCATCACATGGCGTTCACATTCACAACTGTGAAGTCTCAACTGTGAGTAGGTCAAAAAATAGTCCAAAGCATTTACACTTAATAATTGGAAAATATCTTAAAGGAACTTAAGGTACTTTTAAATGTTGTATATTGTTTCATGATATTAGAAAAGCATAGCATTACATTAAGACTTTTAAAGTCCTCTGTAAAATAGTGATTAAAAAATTGATTTAAAAAAATCCTTTTACATCATTCTTAGAAACGTTTAGCCAGCTCTGACTTGAAAGACCTTGAGATATGGGTATTCAGCAGTTGGCCAATTCTCTTTAAATCATTCTGTTTAACAAAATGCACTGGAGTCTTTTAGAATATAGAACATTACACTACATGCAACTGGGGATACAAGTTAAAATAGAACTGTCCTCAGTGAGTATAAACACTAATGAAGATTTTGCTTACCACCAGTATAGTACGAAGTTATATAAATAAAGGTAACCCAGCAAATCACAGAATTTTTCTATGGGAAATGAGGGGAGAAGTTATTAACTTCCTTGTACTGATATAATTTTTTTTCTTTAAGCATTCATACAGCATTTCCTAAGAAATAAGGTACTAGATGTGGTGGGATTATAGAATTACATATACAAAATCTGGAAAGACAAAAAGGAATCAGAGGATTTTTTTTCTTTTTTAAATAGGTGGAAAGTGTGTATAAAAATACACACTTAGGTATTGGAAAATGGAACAAAGTGTGCATTTTTTTTCTTTCTAGCAAAAATAATAATTGACAATATTTACAACCTGGAATAGACCAGTAAATGTAAAAGAAATTGAGACAATTTTTTATATAGCTCCACAAAATTACAAGGTCACAGATTTTGCCTCTACAACACAAATAATTCCTGTGCCATTTGAAACATTTTAGAGTGTATTGAAAGAAGGAAAATTCCAAAATTTTAATGTTTACCTTGTCTTGATTGTCTGAAATAGAAAGCACATAAAAAAAAAAAAAATTAAGCTCAATTTAAATAAAGAAATAGATGCAAAAGTACTAAATAAAATGTTAATGAATTCAATGCAGGAGCTCAATATAAATAATAATTAAATATTGTGAGATATTTCTACCACTAGGAGATATAGTCATAGTTCCTTACAACATTTACTGATATCAGTAAAGAAAATATAATCATAGAGATTGTTTTTCATATTTAATTTTCAGTTTAATACTTGTAATACCTACTGCTTCTTAAAATTGCCCATTATACTGTGGACATTCACAAGTTCCTCATTTATCATGCTTCTCCAGTTAGAAAACTCTATGCTAAATAAAGTGCATAGTTTGGTAAATAATCACATTTCATACAGAAAGTTATACATTTTTTCAAAATTACATCTATTATAGTTTTGTGTTATCAGTGTACATGAGGCAGTGCTGAATAAGTGCTACTCATAGTATGAACTATAGACAGCAGCATCAACATCACCTGGGAGCTTATTAGAAATGCAAGACAAGAGTCTTTTATTGAGATTTGCTCTATTCTTTTTTTAAAAAAGTTCTGATTTAGTTTTATCTGTTCAACATTAATTTGTTTACAAAAGAACTAGCAATTGTCTCAGTTGTAATCTGTCATTTATAATTCTCTGATAATTATATTTGTTTGTGACACACTCCTAGATGGATCACCATTAAATTAGAAACAAAACAAAGATGACGGCTATCATCAATGTATTTTTCAGTAGTAGTTTCACATTTCTATTATCATGATTTAGAGGTTTGGCTGATCATCTATGATTCTGAACCTGTTTAGGCTTCAAAACCACAACTAAAACTGTAAAAGAAACAATTAAAAAAGCAAACAAACAGATCTGATATCAGCAAGATGGCAGACGAGGATGTTCCAGGTCCTCATTCCCTCATGGAAACATCAAGTAAACAACTATAGAGTGATTAAAATAGCATTACGGGAGCTCCAAAAACCAGTGAAGGATATGCAGCAACCAAGCAAATGCCCAATCAAGAAAAAGTCACACTTAAAAAGGCAGGAGATTTCATGGCATGTGTGAATACCCTCATTCCCTCCCTGGCACAGTTTAGCATGCTCAGAAGGAAGTGACTCAATTCCCAGTTCCTTCCTTCAGATGGAAAAAATGAGTGGAACTTGTTTGCATGTTCTGGCCTATCAGTGGGCTACCTGAGGAACAGGTTTCTGTCTTGCCTGACAGAAATAGCAGCATAGTTTAGATCTCAGGTTAGAAGGCATGGAAAACTGGAGTCTTCCATGGTGCATGAAAACTGCTGAACTGTAAACAAGCAGAATTTGAGGACAGAGATTACCTGCTTAGAAACACAGTGGAACACTTAAGACTTTAAGAAACAGCAGGGTGATACTCTTAAAGAAATCAGGACATTTTAAAACAGCCACGTATACAGGGGAAATGGGGGTAAGGGAGGGGGGAACATGTACACAGAGGCCAAGGGAAGACAAATGCAAAAATCCTGAGAATATCTTGAGGCTTCCTGCTGGACTGATTAGAGAACATCTTTCTGTGAACAGAGCCAGTCTCCAAAAACTGGAAGAAGTGGCTATTTTTTCAAATGCCCTATTTTCAACAAAAGATCACAAGTTTATAAAGAAACAGGGAAACATGGTCCAGTCAGAGAACAAAATATACCTCTAGAAACTAACTGTAAAGTAACAAAGGTTCTGGAGTACTAGAGACTTTAAAACAGCTATCAGAAATATGCTCTAAGAGCAAAAGGAAAACATGGACAAAGAATTAAAGAAAATCAGGAGAATGATATATGAACAAAAGATGATCTATCAAAATACAGAAATTATTGAAAAAAAAACACACACAGAATTTCTGGAGTGGGAAAATACAATAACTGAATTTAAAAACCTAACAGCAGACTCAAACAGTAGAAAAAAGAATCAGTGAATTGAAGACATGTCCTTTGAAATTATCAAGTTTGAGGAGCAAAAGGGAAAAAAAGAATAAAGAAAGTAAACAGAACCGATGGGACTTATTGGGTAGCACCAAACAGAGCAATGTACATATCATGAGAATCTCAGAAGGAGAAGAAAAAGAGAGAGAAAGGGTACGAGAGTTTATTTGAAGAAATAATGATGGAAACTTCAAATCTGAAGAAAGATATGGTTATATGAAAGCACCAAAAGCCCAGTGAACTCCAAGGAAGATGAACCCCAAGTAAGATAAACCCAAACAGATCCACACTGAGACATATTTTAATAAATATATTAAAAGTCAAAGACAAAAAAGAGAATCTTGAAAGAAAAGTGACTCATCACCTACAAGTATCTGCAATACGATTAGCAATGGATTTCTCAGCAGAAACTTTGCAGGCCAGAAGCAGTGGGACAATATATTTAAGGTACTGAAAGAAAAAACTGTCAACCAAAAAAATCTATGTTCAGCAATAATGTTCTTTGAAAATGAGGGAGAAATTAAGACATCTCCAGTGAAATAAAAATAAAACACCTCATTGCCCCTACACTTGACCTACAAGAAATGCTAAAGGGAGTCCTTCAAGTTGAAATGAAAAGATTGCTAGATATAACCTGAAGTCATAATAAAATGCAAAGTATTCCATAAGGATAAATATGAGGACAAATACAAAAATTAGCATTACTTTAATTTTGGCTCCTAACTCCACATTTTACTATTCTACAGAATTTAAGAAACAAAAACATAAAAAATAATTATAAGTCTGTGTTAATGGGTCTACAATACAAAGATGTAATTTATAACATCATTTACATAAAGTAGGAAGGATGGAGCTAAGAAAAGAGTCCAGTTTTTGTATCCATCTCTTTGTGGGGAGTTACTGTTTAATGAGTATGGAGTTTCAGTTTGAGAAGATGAAAAAGGTTCTGGAGATGGATGGTGATGATAGTTGCACAGCAGTATAACTGTACTTAATACCACTGAGAGTACACTTAAAAATTATTAAAATGGTAACTTTTATTTTACGCATATTTTGTCACGATTTTAAAAATGTAAATAATAGCAACATTCATCATAGGAACAGATACATTAAGTGACTTTAGAAAGTTTTAGTGTCCAAAGGAAGAAAACCACAAAAGTTTACCAGAGGATTTCTAAGACCGCTTGAAGGAAATAGGGAATCACTGCATTCCTGTTAAGCATGATTCAATAGGAAAAAATGGTCATTTCCTAAATTAATCTAAAAATTTTAAGTAATTCCAATAAAAATCCTAACAGAACTCTTTTTCCTTGAACTGATAAAATTATCTTGAAATTCATCTGGAAAAATAATCATATGTAGATAGAATAACTTTGAAAAAAGAAAAATAATGATGGATGCCAGATACTAAAATTTAATATAAATCTGTGCTAATGAAAATTGTGGAATATTAATAAGAAAGGAAATATTAATAAACAAAACTATATTTCAAAAAAATTCCATTTACACACATATCGACAAATTGTTTATATTTTGAACCCAAATTCTCATTATACCTTCTTTCTGTAAGAACGCCAACAGGGGTTTCACACAACACTCCAATGAGGTGATTTCATGGTCTCTATGGTGCCAAATCAAAGAGCCAATTTTTCCATTATTTTACAGGAATTCTCAGCAGCATTCTAATCCATCAACCAATATATCCTCCCAGGAAAGTCTTTCCTGTGACACCACACTCTCCTGTTTTTTATCCGGCATTGCTAGCCACTTCTCCATTTTCTTTACTGGTTTCTTCTTAGGCTTACCTCTAAACTATGGAGTTCCCCCAGGCTAGGCTCGGGCCCACCCTTTTTCTCAACGTGAACACTATTTCTAGGGATAGCATTTAATCTCATTTTATATCACTCAAAACATTTTAATCAGTTTTATATGTTAAATGTTTAAAATGGAGGGACCGGGAGGATGGCGGAAGAGTAAGACGCGGATATCACATTCCTCGCCACAGGTACATCAGAAATACATCTACACGTGGAACAACTCCTACAGAACACCTACTGAACGCTGGCAGAAGACCTCAGACCTCCCAAAAGGCAAGAAACTCCCCACGTACCTGGGTAGGGCAAAAGGAAAAACAGAGACCAAATAAGAGGGACGGGACGGCACCAGTGGGAGGGAGCTGTGAAGGAGGAAGTTTCCACACACTAGGAGGCCCTTCGCGGGTGGAGACTGGGGGTGGCGGAAGGGGGAGCTTCAAAGGCAAGGAGGACAGCGCAGCAACAGGGATGCGGAGGGAAAAGCGGAGAGATTCCCACACAGAGCATCGGTGCTGACCAGCACTCACCAGTCTGAGAGGCTTGTCTGCTCACCCGCCGGGGCGGGCGGGGCTGGGAGCTGAGGCTCGGGTTTCGGTCAGACGCAGGGAGAGGACTGGGGTTGGCGGCGTGAACACAGCCTGAAGGGGTTAGTGCGCCAAAGCTAGCCGGGAGGGAGTCCAGGAAAAAGTCTGGAGCTGCCGAAGAGGCAAGAGACTTTTTCTTGCTTCTTTGTTTCCTGGTGTGCGAGGAGAGGGGATTCAGAGCGCTGCTTAAAGGAGCTCCAGAGACAGGCGCGAGCCGCGGCTATCAGCTCAGACCCCAGAGACGGGCATGGGACGCTAAGGCTGCTGCCGCCGCCACCAAGAAACCTGTGAGCGAGCACAGGTCACTCTCCACACCTCCCTTCCGGGGAGCGTGTGCAGCCCGCCACTGCCAGGGTCCCAGGATCGAGTGACAACTTCCCCGGGAGAACGCACGGCGCGCCTCAGGCTGGTGCAACGTCACGCTGGCCTCTGCCGCCGCAGGCCCGCCCCGCACTCCGTGCCCCGCCCCCCCGCCCCGCACTCCGTGCCCCGCCCCCCCGCCCCGCACTCCGTGCCCCGCCCCGCCCCGCCCCGCCTTAGTGAGCCACAGCCCCTGAATCAGCGGCATCTTTAACCCCATCCTGTCTGAGCGAAGAACAGACGCCCTCCAGCGACCTACACGCAGAGGCGGGGCCAAATCCAAAGCTGAACCCCGGGAGCTGTGAGAACAAAGAAGAGAAAGAGAAAATTCTCCCAGCAGCCTCAGGGGCAGCAGATTAAATCTCCATAATCAACTTGATGTACCCTGCATGTGTGGAATACCTGAACAGACAAGGAATCATCCCAAATTGAGGAGGTGGACTTTGGGAGCAAGATAGATTATTTTTTCCCCTTTTCCTCTTTTTGTGAGTGTGTATGTGTATGCTTCTGTGTGAGATTTTGTCTGTATAGCTTTGCTTTCACCATTTGTCCTAGGGCTCTATCCGTCTGTTGCTTTCTTTTTTTTTCTTTTTAAAAAGTTTTTTTCTTAATAATTATTTTTTATTTTAATAACTTTATTTTATTTTATCTTACTTTATTTTATTTTATTTTACCCTCTTTCTTTCTTTCTACTTTTTCTCCCTTTTATTCTGAGCCGTGTGGATGAAAGGCTCTTGGTGCTCCAGCCAGGAATCAGTGCTGTGCCTCTGAGGTGGGAGAGCCAACTTCAGGACACTGGTCCACAAGAGACTTCCCAGCTCCATGTAATATCAAAAAGCGAAAATCTCCGAGAGATCTCCATCTCAACACCAAGACCCACCTTCACTCAACGACCAGCAAGCTACAATGCTGGACACCCTATGCCAAACAACTAGCAGGACAGGAACACAACCCCACCCATTAGCAGAGAGGCTGCCTAAAATCATAATAAGGCCACAGACACCCCAAAACACACCACCAGACGTGGACCTGCCCACCAGAAAGACAAGATCCAGCCTCATCCACCAGAACACAGGCACTAGTCCGCTCCACCAGGAAGCCTACACAACCCACTGAACCAACTTTAGCCACTGGGGACAGACACCAAAAACAACAGGAACTATGAACCTGCAGGCTGCAAAAAGGATACCCCAAACACAGTAAGATAAGCAAAATGAGAAGACAGAAAAACACACAGCAGATGAAGAAGTAAGGTAAAAACCCACCAAGCCTAACAAATGAAGAGGAAATAGGCAGTCTAGCTGAAAAAGAATTCAGAATAATGATAGTAAAGATGATCCAAAATCTTGGAAATAGAATAGAGAAAAAGCAAGAAACATTTAACAAGGACCTAGAAGAACTAAAGAGGAAACAAGCAATGATGAACAACACAATAAATGAAATTAAAAATACTCTGGAAGGGATCAATAACAGAATAACTGAGGCAGAAGAACGGATAAGTGACCTGGAAGATAAAATAGTGTAAATAACTACTGCAGAGCAGAATAAAGAAAAAAGAAGGAAATGAACTGAGGACAGGCTCAGAGACCTCTGGGACAACATTAAACACACCAACATTCGAATTTTAGGGGTCCCAGAAGAAGAAGAGAAAAAGAAAGGGACTGAGAAAATTTTTGAAGAGATTATAGTTGAAAACTTCCTTAATATGGGAAAGGAATAGTTAATCAAGTCCAGGAAGCACAGAGAGTCCCATACAGGATAAATCCAAGGAGAAAGATGCCAAGACACATATTAATAAAGCTATCAAAAATTAAATACAAAGAAAACATTTTAAAAGCAAAAAATCCTTAACAAAGTACTAGCAAACAGAATCCAACAGCACATTAAAATGATCATACACCATGATCAAGTGGGGTTTATCCCAGGAATGCAAGGATTCTTCAATATATGCAAATCAATCAACGTGATACACAATATTAACAAATTGAAGGAGAAAAACTATATGATCATCTCAATAGATGCAGAGAAAGCTTTCGACAAAATTCAACACCCATTTATGATAAAAACCCTGCAGAAAGTAGGCATAGAGGGAACTTTCCTCAACATAATAAAGGCCATATATGAGAAACCTACAGCCAACCTTGTCCTCAATGGTGAAAAACTGAAACCATTTCTACTAAGACCAGGAAAAAGACAAGGTTGCCCACACTAACCGCTATTATTCAACATAGTTCTAGAATTTTTAGCCACAGCAATCAGAAAAGAAAAAGAAATAAAAGGAATCCAAATCAGAAAAGAAGAAGTAAAGCTGTCACTGTTTGCAGATGACATGATACTACACATAGAGAATCCCAAAGATGCTACCAGAAAACTACTAGAACTAATCAATGAATTTGGTAAAGTAGCAGGATACAAAATTAATGCACAGAAATCTCTTGCATTCCTATACACTAATGATTAAAAATCTGAAAGTGAAATTAAGGAAACACTCCCATTTACCACTGCAACAAAAAGAATAAAATATCTAGGAATAAACTTACCTAAGGAGACAAAAGACCTGTATGCAGAAAATTATAAGATACTGATGAAAGAAATTAAAGATGATACAAACAGATGGAGAGATACACCATGTTCTTGGATTGGAAGAATCAACATTGTGAAAATGACTCTACTACCCAAAGCAATCTACAGATTCAATGCAATCCTTATCAAACTACCACTGGCAATTTTCACAGAACTAGAACAAAAAATTTCACAATTTGTATGGAAACACAAAAGACCTCGAATAGCCAAAGCAATCTTGAGAACGAAAAACGGAGCTGTAGTAATCAGGTTCCCTGACTTCAGACTATATTACAAAGCTACAGTAATCAAGACAGTATGGTACTGGCACAAAAACAGAAAAATAGATCAATGGAACAGGATAGAAAGCCAAGAGATAAACCCACGCACATATGGTCACCTTATCTTTGATAAAGGAGGCAAGAATATACAGTGGAGAAAAGACAACCTCTTCAGTAAGTGGTGCTGGGAACACTGGACAGGTACATGTAAAAGTATGAGATTAGAACACTCCCTAACACCATACACAAAAATAAGCTCGAAATGGATTAAAGACCTAAATGTAAGGCCAAACACTATAAAACTCTTAGAGGAAACCATAGGCAGAACCCTCTATGACATAAATCACAGCAAGATCCTTTTGGACCCACCTCCTAGAGAAATGAAAATAAAAACAAAAATAAACAAATGGGACCTAATGAAACTTAAAAGCTTTTGCACAGCAAAGGAAACCATAGAGAAGACAAAAAGACAACCCTCAGAATAGGCGAAAATATTTGCAAATGAAGCAACTGACAAAGGATTAATCTCCAAAATTTACAAGCAGCTCATGCAGCTCAATAACAAAAAAACAAAAAACCCAATCCAAAAATGGGCAGAAGACCTAAATAGACATTTCTCCAGAGAAGATATACATACTACCAACAAACACATGAAAGAATGCTCAACATCATTAATCATTAGAGAAATGCAAATCAAAACTACAATGAGATATCATCTCACACCGGTCAGAATGGCCATCATCAAAAAATCTAGAAATAATAAATGCTGGAGAGGGTGTGGAGAAAAGGGAACCCTCTTGCACTGTTGGTGGGAATGTAAATTGATACAGCCACTGTGGAGAACAGTGTGGAGGTTCTTTAAAAAACTACAAACAGAACTACCATATGACAAAGCAATCCCACTACTGGGCATATACCCTGAGAAAACCATAATTCAAAAAGAGTCATGTACCACAATGTTCATTGCAGCTCTATTTACAATAGCCAGGAGATGGAAACAACCTATGTGTTCACCATTGGATGAATGGATAAAGAAGATATGGCACATATATACAATGGAATATTACTCAGCCATAAAAAGAAACGAAATTGAGTTATTTGTTGTGAGGTGGATGGACCTAGAGTCTGTCATACAGAGTGAAGTAAGTCAGAGACAGAAAAACAAATACCGTATGCTAACACATATATATGGAATCTAAGAAAAAAATAAAGGTCATGAAGAACCTAGAGGCAAGATGGGAATAAAGACACAGACCTACTAGAGAATGGACTTGAGGATATGGGGAGGGGGAAGGGTAAGCTGTGACAAAGTGAGGAAGTGGCATGGACATATATACACTACCAAACGTAAAATAGATAGCTAGTGGGAAGCAGCCTCATAGCACAGGGAGATCAGCTCAGTGCTCTGTGACCACCTAGAGGGGTGGGATAGGGAGGGTGGGAGGGAGGGAGATGCAACAGTGAAGAGATATGGGAACAGATGTATACGTATAACTTATTCACTTTGTTATAAAGCAGAAACTAACACACCATTGTAAAGCAATTATACTCCAATAAAGATGTTAAAAAATGTTTAAAATGAATTCATGGACAAGATATTAAAAAATAAAAACAAACTGATCTCTAAGTAAACAGATAGCTTAAGGTATCACCATATCCTTCGAGCTGCCTACCCTCTCCCTCTATATGTGTAACACCTTTATTTTAATGTGTCATCACTTGTTACTTGTAGTACTTATTGCTTCTCAGATGCATGCCATTCACAGTTTCCCATATTTTTTTCTCTTCTTGGATGACAATTCCATCTTAAGTAGAGTACGTATTTTGACCAAAGGTTTTACGTTTCTCGAAATTGGGTTTCTTATTAGGTGGTTTCCGTCCACCTAGTTGGATAGTCCCTTAGTTCTCAGTGCAGTCCATGAACCAGCAGAGTCTAAAGCTGACCTTTAGATGCTGTTGAATGCCTTCTGAAAGCATGCGTGAAATAAAAATTATTTAGCCTCATTCCAGACCTTCTGAATCTCCATGGCCACGCCCAGCCCAACAATGTCTCTTAACAAGCTGTCCAGATAATTCTGCTGTATGCTAAAGTTTCACAAACATTCCCGAGGTTAGTGCTACTCAGAGAATGGTCAGTGTCACCTCTGAGATAGTATAAATGCAAATAATTCAGCACCATCACAGACCTACTGAGTTTCTGGGTCCTGAACAGTCTTTGTTTTAACAAGCTTCCAGATGATTCCTGTGCACACTAAAAGTTGAGAATCTCAATTGTAGAGATTAATTCCTACAGTTCTGGAACTGTTAAAATGATGCACTTCAGCTTCAGTGAAATTTGGTGAACACATTATGGCCTAGCAGCTTTGGAGTCAGTACATCTGGATTTTAAATTCCAATTACATACTTACTAGGTCTATTACATACACAATTGAAATAATATTTTAAAATTATGAATCCAACTGATAGTGCCTGAGACACAGTGGTCCCTTTTATTATCTTCCTCTGTATTTGTTATTTACCAAATCAAGTTTTAATCTCAATTGAGTTCCACCTCAACTGCATGTGAGACCATTTCACACTCATCTTGCATCCCCAACACCTAGTACAGCACATAGTAAGTGTTCACAAAACATCTGGACTGACACACTATGCTCAGCTTTATACTTTGAGAGTGAAGAATAGGGTCTTTAATCTTGAGGGATGCATCTCTGCCATTTGAGGAAAAGGAGATGAACTAGCTCTCTGCCTTTGGAATCTAAAGAGAAAAGACATCCCAGGAGAGTAGTTTTCGACTCATCTCAGGAGCTGTATGTTTGTTGTTTAAAGAGCACTAAAAGAATCTCAGTGATCTACAAACTGGATCAACAGGCCTAAATTTCTGGGGTTCATTAGCCAGCATGAGTTGCTAATAAGCCAGACCATCATCTTTGAGCTTGATTTCAGATGAGAAGGCTGAAAACATTATCTTCCGCTAAGTCTTCCCAAAGTTCTAATATTTTAGCAAACTAACCTCTTGCCTATGAGGACGTCAAGGAATCTAGTCATTTCTCATTGTACCCGCGATGCCCAGCACAGTTTTTGGTACATGGTGCGTCAATCCACATTCACCAATGATATGAACGTAATAGACTAAGAAACTATTTTGGGGGCTTTGTATAATACTTTATATTTACCTTGCAGTTACTTTCAGAATTTCAACTTTTAATTTTCAGTACTATTATATCAATAGATATAAAACTACTTTTATATGAAAATGTGATATAAAACTATCTTGACAACAGATTATCCATGTCTAATGTGGAATATTCAGTGTAGAGAGAGAGAAAATAGTAAACCTAGCAACCTGGTCTACATACATTCCCTGTGTGTCTTAAGATAAGGCTTTCATTTTCTTAGGCATCAAACAGAAATAGCAGCATATGCCCAAATAATGCCATCGGACCTTGTCTGATGCAGTCAGCATGTCACAACACCCATCCCCACTTTTCTGCCTCCTAGATAAAACAGCTTTGCTTTGCTCATATACACAATAGAAGTGATATTACCAATTTGCATATGGTATCTGTGAGCCTTGAAAGAAATAGTGCAAGTGAAAACTGTTCATAAACTATTTAGTCTATTAGTTTAAATTTTGTAACCATCTCTCTCAAATTCGAAGAATAAAAAAAAACGTATATAATTGTTCATGAGTATTAACTGTCATTGAGTCAGGAAAAGTAGTTCCTTTGAAACAGACAGGTTTATAAGACTTTTGTAAACTCTTAATGGACAGATACATTTTTGAAGTCTCAGGCTGTTGCGAAGATAGATGTCAGCTTATACTGGATGATGGATGGAAGGAGGAAGGGAGGGAGGAATGAGGGAAGGATGGAAGGATTGGGAAGGACTCCAGATGAGTTTACTGCCTTTAGATAAGTGACAATCCTAGCAGTCTAGTTGGAGAGATCAAAAGATCATTAAAGAATAGAAGAAAAAAGAAACAGAAAAAATATTCTTAAAAAATTAACATTGTAGTGTAAGAAGCTGAATGTGATAGGAATCCAGAGAAGAGAAGAGAACCCCGGTGGTGTTAAATTTCAGGTATGCTAAAGACCAAATCTATATTGACCCTTTCCTAGTTAAAGAAGACTTGGATCAGGAAGGGCTTATATGTGAAAGACAGAAGAAGTTCACCCCAGGCTGAGGGAAACCCCATTCCTTGTTAACTCAAGTTGAACAAGGTGTGTTTAATTTGCTTCCTTTTCTAGTGGTTAGTTACAGGTTGCCATTGCCCAGGAGTCAAATAAGATTCCACACAGAGGTTAAGAAAATAGTAGAGCCATTGGCAAAGCAGGGCTGGCTGAAAGGAACAAGTGATGCTATAGCTACAAGCCAAGTTCAAAGCCAGCATTATTAATTTGCTCTTCATAACACAACTGACCTTTAGATACTGCTGAGCAGCTGGGGACAAATTTGGCAATTCACCAGATCTCCTTATTTTAACTAACTGCACTTCTACGTCACTACTACCAGCCCCCAAGCCAAAAACCTTCCCAGTAAGTCAGTACTGGGTGGGATCTGGAAATCCCTCTCCTCCTCAGGAAGAAGCGCCATTTTTCCGTTGCGCTCACCAGAGGAAAAGTCGGTGGCTAGGAAGAATTCTCTTTCAGTAGAAAAGCCTTTGGGGTTCTCAGGAGTAGACACTAATATTGAAATAGAAATAGACACATTTGACATAGCTCAAAACTTGATTTTTTTCACACATTTATTTATTGAGCATCTATTATTTTTAACCCAGAAAAAATGTAATAAACTTTGAAAATTAAGCATTTCTTTGTTAAAATTTTCAACAATGCCCTTTAAATAGCAGGAATGGAGGTAGGCCACTTTTTTTTTTTTTTCAAATTAAAACACAGTATGTGTGTAGGAGAAAATCTTTCTAATTCTTCCTCCACGTGCAGAAATTTAATGTCATAAAAGGGCACCTATAGCGAGGACATCAATTTTACAACTTTTTCTTCAAAAACAAAAACAAAAAAGAAGCAGACATCAATGAAGTGGAGCAGAACAGGAACTAAATGGGCTTTTAATTATTTTTATCAATTTTGCCATTAAAAATTTTAATAAGTATCATACAGGTATTTAAAAAGGAAAGAAATAATTTATATTTTCACTGTGCTAATCAATATTCCTGTGCTCCTTTTATTTGGAGATGTAAAGGATATGTTAACTTCTCTATTGCTCTGTAATGGTTATAACCAATTCTAACACATATATGCTATACATACATACCCTGCAGTGAAGAAAAAAGAAATTAACAGAGATGTGGACATTTTATTTAAATCTGCAGTAACATAGTATCCTGGCTATTTTCTAGAAACCCCATGGACCAAGAATAACTGAATAAACCCAAGGTAAATTGCACTTCACCTGCATAAGTATGCATCATGCATCATTTGTGCTCTGCTTAAAAGAGGATTTCTCTGGCTGAAATTTTTGTGTGGGTGAGTAAGGCAATTACTCGCCTGAAAGCCAGTCAATGTTTCTATTCATCTGCTGAGAGAGTCTTTTTTTCCCCTGTCTGTGAATACAGTAGCCAGTATCTGCAGCCTTCGGAAGAATGTCCCCTCAGAACTGCTAGTTACAAGACCATCCCCCAATCTTTCAAAAGAGGTTTGCTCTAAATGTTCATTTTGGTGGAATTATTAGAGAGTTTGAATCTAATTTTTAAAAACTTTTTGCATGTCTTATATTTTCTTTCTCCAAAAGACATACATAAAATTCAATCAACTTTATGTCTGCGTGGAGGAGGTGGAGATGGGGAGTGACAAACCACCTGCCAGGAAGAGATAACCAACTGTCCCTCCCGAAAATCATCACTGCTTTGGCCACATGATAGACATCATCAGCTCAGTTTCTGGTGATATTTACTAGCATAATAAAAGCATTCTGAGAATTTGGGTATGCTTAATAGTTATCTCAAACCAACCATAAGCTCTCTCCTCATAAAATACATTGATGTAAAGATCCCACGTTTATAGTTACAAGTAATAAGTTTACCATAGAGACCCATGTCATTTTTCATTTTGTTAAGTCTTTTAGAAGAGATTTGTGAAGATAAACTTAAGAACAGTTCTTCAAAGAAGAAAAACTGTAAATACTATACAGGAGGCTCCCTTCCCCAAAAAAGCAACAAACAAAGGGGGGAGGGGCAGAGAGAGAGAACAAAGCTAAACAGTAATTCTCCCAGATTTAAATTTACAAAACCTAATCCAAACTAAACACAACCTACCTACTAGCATACAAACTCCATGAATCTTGTTTCTTTTTTCACTCTATCCATAGTACTAACAGAGCCTGATACACAGTAGAATCTCAATGTATATTTGGTAAATAAATAAGTAAATCTCAAAAAACCAGAAGTATATTTTTTCCATAGGTCAACCTCCTGGTTAATGTACAGTGTGATGGCCTTGTGGGCCTCTCTAGAATGATCCATTGATGCCCCCATGTTTGCATGAGGCCCCTTTCCTAGTCTGTTCATGGCACCTTGGCTTACCCCCATGGTAGCACTTATTAAACTGCATCTGATGGTCCAGATTTGTGTCTCTTCCACTAGACTATCACTTTAATGAATAAATATTTATTGAATGAGGGGGGATGACTGGCTTAGAATACACACTACTAGTGAGATTGAGGGTCTTCCTTCTCAGGAAATATATATTTCTTTCTCCAACTTTACTTAAATATAACTGACATAATATTCTGTAAGATTTAGGTATACAAAGCAATAATTTGATACACTTAGGTACTGTGAAATAATTACCACAGTAGAATCAGTTAACACCTCTATCACCTCATAAAAGGAGCATTTATTTTTCGTGAGAACATTTAAGATCTACTCTCCTAGCAACTTTCAAGTATACAATACAGTATTGTTAACTACAACTTATTCATCTTGTAACTGGAAGTCTGTACTCTTTGACAGTCATCTCCCCATTTCCTCACCCCCTTGCCCCTGGCGACCTCTCTGTTTCTATGAGTTTGGCTTGTTTAGATTCCACGTGTAAGTGATATCATACAGTATTTGCCTTTCTCTTTCTGACTTATCTCACTTAGCATAATGCCCTCAAGGTCCATCCACATTGTCGCAAACGGTAGGATTTCCTTCTTTCTCCTGGCTGAAAAATATTCCATTGTATATACGTAACTATACCTCATCTTCCTTATCCATTCATCCATAGATGGACACTTCAGTTGTTTCCATATCTTGGTTAATGTGAATAATGCCTTAATTAACATCTCTTTGAGATCCTGACTTCATGATGTCCCTTCATATATTCCCAGAAGTGGGATTGTTGCATCACGTGGTAGTTCTGTTTTACACTTTTTGATGAACCTCCATACTGTTCTGCATAGTGGCTATACCGATTTACATTCCCACCGACAGTGCGCAAGGGTTCCCATTTCTCTACGTCCTCGTCAACACTCATTATTTCTTGTCTTTTTGATGATAGCCATTCTGACATGTGTGAGATAATATCTCAATCTGGTTTTGACTTGTGTTCCCCTAATGATTAGGGATGTTGAGCCCTTTTTTAATGTACCTGTTGGCTATTTGTATGTTTTCTTTGAAAAAATGTCTATTCAGGTCCTCTGTCCATTTTTCCATCAGATTTTTGTTTTGTTTTGTTTTCTTTGTTTTGCTTGCTATAGAGTTGTATGAGTTTCTCACATAATTTGGGTATTAATTCCTAATCAGATTTAGTATTTGGCAATATTTTCTCCCAAGGAAAAATATGTTTCTTTTGTTGTGGTTTTCCATGTTAAAAAATTGCTTATCTCTTTCCTTTGATTTGGTTGTTAGGGGAAGATAAAGCATATCAAAACAAAGTGCTTTCTGAAAGACTTGGTTTCCTCCTTCAACACAAACAGAGATTTACAGATGTCTGTGTTGATTCAGATTTCAGTGATCAAATATGAACTTTCAGAAGATCACCCAGGATATGTGAATCCAACATAACTGTCCTTCTTCTCTCCTTTTTCTCTCTTTTCAAAAGATCATCTCTGAATCTCCATTGTAACTCTCTCCATTTACTAGATGCATTACTCTAATGATGCCTGTGTTATTAAGTCCCACAGTTTCTGAACAATTCAACATTACCTTTTATTCTTTTTTTACCAGAAGATTGTCTGTACTACATGATGGTACCACAGTACATTTGGGGAATATAAAGGAAACACCGCTTTCTCCAAGTTGAATGGTAAGAAACAGAACTGGTCTCAATTTACAGAGAAAGTCACTGACTATATCCTGACTACAGTCTTATATGCAGAAAAACTGTTCAGCAATCAGAAAGAGGTAAATGTCAGCAGTGCCCTTTTAGTTCATAACAACTCTGATTCCCAATACACACAAATTCTTATTGAAGAAATGAACATATAAGGAAACATAGGGCTAAGACTATTAAATATCTTAATTGTAAAACTTATTTTCCTTACTTTGATTCCATGTTCATCAAGCAACTTCTAGATGTTCATTTAGTTTCCTTGAAATGCCTGCCAATAGAGACAGAAAGACTTGACCAGAATGACCTAAGTCCTACAGGCTGGAAGCACAGGGAACTCTGCTCAATATTATGTAACAACCTAAATGGGAAAAGAATTTGGAAAAGGATAGATACATGTATATGTATAATTGAATCACTTTGCTGTATACCTGAAACTATCACAACATTGTTAGTCAACTATACTCCAATATAAAATAAAAAGTTTTAAAAAAAGACTTAAACAGCACTAAGGAAAGTTAGACCAGTAACTGATCATAATGAAGGATGGGATACATACATGACATTATTTAAATGGAATAAAGATTCTCTCCAGAAATATTTTACAACAGGACCTGATGCTGCCTGTCTTGGATAGTTAAAGAAAAATTCTATAAGGAAGCAATGCTTGACCTGAATGACCACTTAAAACACTTTCCAGTTCTAGATTGTTCCAGTTATGTAAACTTACAGGAAAGGCAATCAATTTCCCTAGTTTTAAGAATGAGAAAAAGTCTACACTATGTAATGGATTTGGGGGAATGGACAGTGACACAGTGCTATAGATCATAAAGTCCAGTCATATCAAGGTCTTGGTATTTCTCAATGTGTTGAAAAGTAATGAGCCTACAATGAAGATCTGATCAGTGACCATTTCATACTCATAAAAGATCAGTTCTGAAATTTTCTTGCTTATGTAACTCACAAAAGTATCCAAGTAGTAGTAATTTCATTCTTACTGATAAATGGGTTTAAGACTCATACATCCATCATTCACATAAAGGTAGTAGTGGAAAAGATATATGAATAAAGAAAATATATTGATAGAGTGGGCATATAAGTTGTTCTGGAACATAAGTATTATGATAGCAGTATAGAGCTAGACTGTGCTTTACCCAATATTTCTAGAGGAAAACCAAAATACACCATTAATTTACTGGCTATTGGAAATTTGTGGTGAGTAAAATGCTACATGCAATGTTGGTTAATAAAGCTTAACGGCAAAAATTTTTATGTATCTATATTTAGTAACATTTTATTAATAGCCTTGAATATTTAGTCTGGGGTAGATTGAGGAAGTGATACGTGATAAAGGGGCAAATCCAGATCTATGGTTAGATAACAAACATTGGTCTCTCCTTTGTGTATCAGAGGTGGAAACATGGGCAGATTAGCAGTTATTAGCCTGCCTCAGAGACTGAAAAGATGATTTGTCTTATCTTCATCTCCTTCAAGGGGAAAAAAAGAGCTCTCTTTGTTGGCCTGAAAGAAGTGTCTCCACCACAAGTAATATGAGAGTGTTAAAGAAATCAGAAACAAACATACTGCATGTGCCTAATCATTGATATGTCATGATTTAGGGGGAAAAAAAAGAAATGTAGGGGCTTCCCTGGTGGCGCAGTGGTTGAGAGTCCGCCTGACGATGCAGGGGACGTGGGTTCGTGCCCCGGTCCGGGAAGATCCCACATGCTGCGGAGCGGCTGGGCCCGTGAGCCATGGCCGCTGAGCCTGCGCGTCCAGAGCCTGTGCTCCGCACCGGGAGAGGCCACAACAGTGAGAGGACTGCGTAATGCAAAAAAAAAAAAAAGAAATGTCTTTCCCCAAACGTATATTGTATCACCTTAGAGATATGCTGACTAATCCTGTATAAGTGATATCTTTTGGCTTAAGACAATGGTCTTACAGGCTATTTTCAATTTTGTTCTCATCTCTGCTTTAGGTTAGGTCCCAAATACATGCATCAATCTGTAATCTTGAATGGTTTAGTAAGATTTGAGCCAATCTTCACATAGAGGTTCTGTACGCCCGGAAGCAGGAAACTTAAATACTAAATACTTCTACTCCACAACTGATTTGCAGTAGATCACGTGACTTCAGGAAATTTTCTGCCAAATATTTGCAAATTACAATCCTTTTGTATAAAAAGTATATTGAAACAGGATACTCTTGATCAAACACACAGTTATCTAGTCCAGGATTCCAACAAGATCAGAATAACACTGGGGACTTCAGAGGTGAGCATTGTTTATAGGATTCATGATTATCAAAATGCTTTTTTTAAAATAACTTACTTTTCAACTATCGTTACCTGAACAGGCATTAAGAATTTTCTCACCATTGTCTCAGTAGTTTTACTTTCTTACCCAATATTTTATCATGAAAAATTTTAAACATACAGAAAAGTGGAGGAAAATGCACAGTGAACATCTATCTACCCAGCAGCTAGATTCCAGAATTATTATTTTGTTATATATGTAACGTTTTTTAGGTAAAATTTACATAGAGTAAAATGTACAAATCTCAAATTAATCAGGTATCATTATTTTCCATTTGTTTTGAAATCTGTCTCTCTCAAATTTCAGTGAAACCTCATGGATCACACCCTTACTCCCATTTTCTGATACCCTGGGACTTGGCTAATCGTTGTTCTCTATATACACACCCTTAATCATTTCATGAATGCTGACTTTACAATCCTACATATTCTGTCTTTCCAGAGTGAAGAAATCCAATTATTAAAATCTCATCAATTCTTCTAGTTCACAAATACATACTTGAATTTGTACTCAAATATTTCAGTAAGGTTTTAGCAAAGTCTCAAATAGAGGTCTTGCACACGCAGAAGAAGCAGGAAATGTAAATTTTATAAGCTGCTACTGCACCTCTGGTTTGTAATATATCAATGTCATGTGACTTAAGGAAATTCCCTCAAAAGGATTTGCGCATTATCATTTCTTCGCTAACAGAAGCACATCCACACTGGCTACTTTCTCAGTGATCTTATTCATTTTTAATGGACAGTAAAAACACCAGCAAAGTGACCATTCAAAATAATGAGCATTTCTATAGAGCTTAACAATAAACTTCACTTTCTTCTCCTCTGTCACCTCACTCTCACCACCACTAGTCCACAGCCTTACCTCTCTCCTCCACACATACCCTCTGTTCCTTTCCTCAAATCCTATTCCAATTGCCATTGTCAAGAATACGTCAATACTAGTTCAATTTTCAATACTTATATATTTTTTCACTTTAAACTTTACAGGCCATGTAACACAGGAAAATAAATCATATTTAAAAATTGCAAAGTGAAAATGATGTGGCTCTACATGTATACTATAAAAAGAAATTTAGGTAAATGTGTCTAAATCTACACAGGATCCTAGGAAGAATTAAATCCAGTTTCTCTTACACTGAAGCAAACATATTAACACAAAAACTGCGTCAGCCAAAAGTCTCTCCATATGTTATTAAAAGCCATTGCTTTGTAAACTTTAATGATGTTTGCATACCAGTGTTAGAACCCATAATAACTCTTTCTCAGAGTATTTTATTATAAAAATAAAACAGTGGGGCAGTTTCCTCATGGAGGAATGAAAAAAGAGCAAATACAAATAAATTAAGTAGAGCAAAGACAATGATTTAAAATTTAACAGCTCATTTATTAGAGCTAATGTAAAAAGTTCCCTAAATAATACATGGAAATGTAAGTACAGCATAGAGCATGCATAAAAATTAACATACGCATGTTAACCTGTGAGAAAGAAATCAAGGCAATGAAGAAACAACAGATAAGGAAAATGTTCATTAACTACAATGGGTCATTACTTTATTTCCACTAATATTTTAATCACAAATTGCAAATGTGACTATAGGGCAAAGAGAAGCAGCTATAATGTAATTACGTGTGGCAACCACAACACAAATTGTTCCTGGGTTTTATTTGCAGCAATTGTAGCTCTAGGTACAAGACTGAGACAGTAGTGCAGAGCAAGGCCCTCTCTTTTTCCATTCCTAGCAAAAAGAGAAAGCCAGAAAGGAGGACTGACCAATTTAACAATGTTCTTTGCTTGCTGAGATCAATTGATCTTTAATCCACCAAGTGCGGTGCTGCTTACCTGCTTGAAATGAAAAGTGTTTCATCTAACAATGGCATGCCTTTCCTCATTGGATTTCTATGTAGAAAGGTCACTAG
Source organism: Delphinus delphis (assembly GCF_949987515.2). Lineage (NCBI taxonomy): Eukaryota > Metazoa > Chordata > Mammalia > Artiodactyla > Delphinidae > Delphinus > Delphinus delphis. Next base: position 100,275,859 of record NC_082689.1, on the reverse strand, counting down.
TGTAACTTGCACACATTCCAAAGTGTTAATATATACTAAAAGAATTTTTAAATTAATCAGCACATATATAATTATCCCTCCTACTACACCCTCACTTTTACTGCCTATTGTATGTTCTTTAATATCTGCATTTGGATATCACAGTTCTAATATTATAGACAATGTATCTTTCAGCTTATTAATAGTAGATGTTAATTACCTTTTTTAAAAACAACACAATAAAGATATAGTAGGTGATGTGTGAAAGAGTAGGAGTTAAGAACCTAGTGGCACTGTGAAAAGACACATGCCCTGGATCTACTCTGCCATTTGCCTAAATTTATGACTAAATTCCTGAAGTTTGGTTTCCTCATTCACAGGGTTCATAAGAGGACCAACTTCAGAGTGTTGCTATGGGGTTTAAATGAGATAACGAGTTTCAAGCCCCTAGCACAGAGCCAAGCATGTTATGGACATACAGTTAATGCTAACTAGCTATTATGATAATTAGTTACAAACACACACTTCAGATGTTAAAACACAATGGATAGGAAACACCACTGAGAAGCTGAGAGTCTGATATAAATGAGCAATTGTTGCAGTTTTAGTGAATGCGACATTTTAAAAGAAAGGGAAGATCCCACATGCCGCAGAGCGGCTGGGACCGTGAGCCATGGCCACTGAGCCTGCATGTCCGGAGCCTGTGCTCTGCAATGGGAGAGGCCACAAAAGTCAGAGGCCCACATACCGCAAAATAAATAAATGAATAAAATAAAAGTATAAAGAGAAATGATGTAAAGAATAAAGTAGAAATTAATCTGATATTGACTCAAATCCATTGATCCCATTGGTCCTAACTGAAGCCTCTTCCTCTGTGTGGTACCTGTGGACAGGGAATGTTGCCTGCCATTCCAGTAAATACGAATGCTGCCTGCCATCCCTGTTCTACAAGGATCAAGTCGTTAGCCACTGTGCTACCCACAAAAGGTGCCTCCTCAGGCAATTCAGCATGGAGAAAAACAAGAAGTATTCTGTGCTTTGTATACTTGCCCTAGAGAGTTGAGACGAACATCTAAGGAATAATTTCAATGAGCCCAGAATCATGCGTCTTCTCATACACAGAAAAGTATTAAAATCATTAACTTGAGATGTCTGTTCCTTGTGATTAGCAATAATCTTTTGATGTCCAATTACATTTTTTTTTTCCAGCAAAAAACTCCTACATATCCTAGCTCATCCATTACCTCTTCAGAGTAGCTCCTCAGAACTATCTGAGAGGATATCTCCCAGATATAGCTCTCAGTATAATCCCCAAATAAAACTGAACTCTCAGCTTTTAGGTTGTACGATTTTCTTCAGTCAACATACCTTAGATGTACAGGTTTATAATCATACATTTTAACTTGTAGTTTTCCTTTTCCTTGAAACCTATTTCAGAAGCATCTATTTTCCTATAGCAACATTGTAACATAGTTTATATTCTAACAACAACAAAAATACATTTACTTTTCTCTTTCTCACTGAGCCAAAAGCTAGTTTTGTCCCGTTTTATCATAACTGATTAACATATTCCCTTCACAGATAATACCATGTACCCTTAATTAAAAGTGCAGGAAAAATTACTTGGTGCCTAAAAGTCTGACAGGTTAAAATATGAGGTCATGTTCTGACTTACTGAGGCCACTCAGAGGTTATCAACAAAAAATTAACAGGGCTTTTGAGAGATAATGCATTATGTATAAGCTGATGGGTCCTCTCTGTTCAATTGTTTTAATAGCAACATGACCAGGTTAAACAAATCAGGGTGTTACAGAGAACAGGCTTATTGTGAAAGTAATTTGCATTTGTCACCAAAAATTAATAAGGTATGTCATTAACAGCCATGTTACATAGAAAATACGCAAAAATTTTCAACACACTGATATAGATTCTCCTTCTTTCTGTGAATTCTTTACTTAGAATTGCTAAAGACTTTGATATTGAGGTGAAAACTGACAGTTATTTTGCTTGTAATTAAAAAACAATCACAATCCAATACATGTGTACACACACTCAGGGAACCACATTTTTAGCTATGGTCAGACTGATCAGAAATCAATGCTGGTTCCAGGGAACTCTGCTCCGTGTTATGTGGCAGTCCAGATGGGACAGGAGTCTGGAGGAGAATGAATACATGTATATGTATGGCTGAATCACTTTCCTGTGCACCTGAAACTATCACAACGTTGTTAATTGGCTATACTCCAAAATAAAAATAAAAGTTAAAAAAAAAAAGAAGAAGAAATCAATGCTGGTTATTTGGTACCAACCCAGTAATGGCACCTTCAGACTAAACACTGAACTTAGATTAGTATTTAATTAGATTGATTAATCAATCAACAAAACCTCTAATAGAATTGTATCATATACTTCATACGTAAGATAAATAAGCAATAGTTACCAAGAGTGACTACTTATTATTCAGACTTCAAAAAACTTGACCAATATAAAACAGTAAATAATAAACACAGTTAAGAGTTAGCATGAGAGTCCGCCAACATATACCTTAAGCAGATATCACTTCCTAGCTGCTAGAATTTCAATAAAACTGTCCATCCAAAAATGTAATGCTCTGTATCACAAATTTTTTCATTCACGTATTTCAGTCTGATTATAAATTAAAGTTTAAGTTATTAAGGTGGTGATATTATTACTGCATGCTTCAAAACGATTATTATAATACTGTAATTGAGTCTGCATCAGCTCTGAGCAGACTACGATAGTAGAAAGCTATACTCTCTACGATATAGAAAGCTATACTCACTTTGCACTTAGAAAAGAAGCCAGGACCAGAAGTGAGATTAGAATTAAGAAGTGAGCTAGTAACAGGACTAAGAGAAAAAGCATGGCCAGATTACAAGATCCAATCCAAGAAAGGCACGTGAATGGGGTTCATTAGAAGTTAGAAAATATTCAAATGCCAATATCATATTGTAAATGCACATATAGATATAATCCTTATCCCAAAATGGAGAAGGACAAAAAGTCTGTCCATATTTAAAGATTGAGACAAGGCTCTGCTGTAAAGAGGGGAATAAGACACAAGACAGGAATGGTATTTTGCTGAAGAGACTTACTTAAACCAAAATATATCTCAAAGTCTACCAATGCTGTTGGTTTAAAACAAGAGCTTAAATGTGGATGTTATCTTCTATCTCCAAACAGAGAATATCCAGCCTCTTCTTCCATATTTAACTAGGTTCTGGTATATTTCAAGGAAAGTTAGCTGGTGAGATACTACAGTTGCCTATGAGGGTTACCTCCTAGATTGGATCCCCTGAGGAGCAAACCCTCACGGCTCTAAATGCCAGATGAAAGAATTGGGCCCTAGCCTATAAAATTTTTTGTAGGCAAGACACTATGAATATAAAATAATAAATATAGCTTTGTAATATTAGTTGGAGTGGGATTCAGGGAAAAAAAGATTTCATGAGTTTTTAATTCTACTTTCAGAAACCAAAAGCAAATATGACCCACTGAGGGAACAATTTTTAATACTAGTCATTCAGATATTAGAAAGGAAAATATAAAACTCTTTATTTATAGATGACATGATTGTCTACATAGAAAAACAATCCCAGTGAATATAGAGAAAAGTCCTAGAACTAGTAAGTAGGTTTAGCAAAGTCAAAGGATATTCAATTATTATATAAAAATCAGTTGTGTGTATGTGTAATGTGCGTATATGTGTACGTATATATACAACATATATATGTTTAAAAAATATTGCCATTTACAATAGCGTCAACAATATGAAGTACTTAGGGATAGATTTAATGAAATTTATGCCAAGACTTGTTAGCTGACAACTACTTTTCAGAGAGAAATTAACGGGTATCAAAACAAATGAGAAGGCTTCCCTGATGGCACAATGGTTGGGAGTCCGCCTGCTGATGCAGGGGACGCAGGTTCGTGCCCTGGTCCGGGAAGATCCCACATGCCGCAGAGCGACTAGGCCCGCGAGCCATGGCCGCTGAGCCTGCGCGTCCGGAGCCTGTGCTCCACAACGGGAGAGGCCACAGCAGTGAGAGGCCCGCGTACCGCAAAAAAATAAATAAATAAATAAGATATAAAATGAGATATATGCCATGTTTATCAATTGGGAAGACAGTATTACTAACATGTCATTTCTTCCCATATTGATCAATAGATTCAATGCAATCTGTTAAATTACCAGAAGGCTTTTTTTATGGAAACCGGCAAGCTGGTTCTAAAATTGATATTTAAATGCAAAGGACCTAAATAGTCAAACCAATGTCTAAAAAAAGAGAACAAAGTTGGAGGATTTGCACTACCTGATTTCAAGACTTGCTATGAAACTAGAATAATCAAGACAATATGGCCCTGGGGTCAAGATAGATACATTACTGAATGGAACAGAATGTAATGCAAAAAATAAATCCACACATACATGGAAAACTGATTTTTAACAGAAGTGCCAAAGTAATTCAATGGAAAAAAAGGATCATCTTTTCAACAAATGATGCTGAAATAATTGGCTATCCATATGCAAAATAATAATCCATCATCATGACCTTATACCATGTAAAAATATTAACTTGGAAGCATTATAGATTTAAATAAAAGACCTAAACTATGAAGCTTTTAGAAGAAAACATGAAATCCTTGAATGATGGAAATGCTTTATAAATGATATTATCATGGTTATATGATTCCACACATTTGTCAAAACTAATCAAATTGTGTATTTAAATGGGTGAATTTTATTGTACAGAAATACATCAATAAAGCTAACCATAACTGTATCATGCAATTCTGTTTGATCTGTGTTTATCTTTTTAAACTCACTTATTAAAATATATGTTACAAGTTGGCAGGGCTCATATCTCTTTTTTAACAAGTACTAAGGTTATTCAGGTTATCACTTGTTTATACAAACTTTTTAGCAGGAAAGTATGAAAATGGATTCTCTTCCTCCTTGAAAGAATCTCCCCACCCACAACTGAAAGTGAACAACATACTGCAAATAATCACACTTTACAATATAATGATAACAACAACATTAAATTTTAAACACATATATAAAATCAACAATAAACTTAAAGATTATTCCTGGGTTCGAATTCTAGAATTCCTAAAATGTCATCTTACCCTATAAATACTTTGGTATTTTTGAATATTTTATTGTGAACAGACCCTACTTTTTATTTATTTATTTTTGGCTGCGTTGGGTCTTTGTTGCTGGGTGCGGGCTTTCTTTAGTTGCGGTGAGCGGGGGCTACTCTTTGTTGCGGAGCACGGGCTCTGGGCATGCGGGGTCAGTAGTTGTGGTGCATGGGCTCAGTAGTTGTGGCTCGTGGGCTCTAGAGCGCAGGCTCAGTAGTTGTGGCACACGGGCTTAGTTGCTCTGCGGCATGTGGGATCCTCCCGGACAGGGGCACGAACCCGTGTCCTCTGCATCAGCAGGCAGACTCTCAACCACTGCACCACCAGGGAAGCCCATCAGGTGGATTCGTAACCACTGAGGCACCAGGGAAGTCCCAGCCCCTACTTTTATAATAATAAAATGCAGGAAAAATTTTCCACATTTAACTTTCTGATATTTTAAGATGTCCAGTGTTTTTTGCTGTGGAATAATGATCATGTCTATTTATATATTATGGTTTATACTATGTGGACTAAAGTATTTGTTAATTTAAATAATATTTGTTGAATATCTGCTCTTGCTAGGCACTGATAGAGACAAAATATCATTAGTTTCAATAACAATTAAAACAACAGAAGTTGTAAGATCATAGGTACTTTTTAAAAATAAGAAGTTCTGTTTTCTCCTTCAGGCATATTCTTTTTCTGGTGGGCTCATGTGATTTTACCAAGAGGCACAGATACACTGGCTATTCCATTTCAAACCAGCATCAATCATGTAGCGTATCATCTATTAGCGAATGGGCTCCACTGAGGAAGAAGAATCCTTTTCTGTGAAGTTTTCATGCTTGTGGTGTCTCTGAAACAATTACTCTATGGGAATTCTGTCTCGTTTCTAACTAGTAGGAACAGAAAAAAAAAAAAAAAAAAAAAGTCTCTGAAACACATACCAGCAAGCACAGGGGATTCTCTTTGCTTCTGAAATGGAAAACCAAAATTTTACCCAGTTCTGAAATGGAATCAGAAGTTGTCTCATTAAGGCATCTACTTCTCATTCCTATTGAAATAATGCAAGAACTTCACTTTATTCTAAGGGTGAAAACAGTAAGAGAAAACTGAAGTTTAAGGGATGGAGTGAAAATATGTTTAGAAGCAACCAGATAAAAAGTAAAAACTTAAAACTCTTGTTCATAGTCTAGCTGAGAAAAAAAAAAAAAAGCAAACAGAAAAAGTGTGCATAATATTGTTTATAGGGGCTGAATTCCAGTTTCATCTCCATATGATTAACCTTTCCACTTTTTATGGGCATAGCTATTTCAATGATAGCTTTTGTGGGAGACAGGACAGAATTATATTTAAATGAGTATGAAAGAAATCAGATGAGAACAAAAATATAATGTTAGCCATAGATTTAGGATATTCAAGGCACTCCTTCATATGACCTTTCCTAGAAAAGCAGGAGGAAAATATCAATTCTCTCTCACAAATCCAAGAGGCAGAATATCTGTAACAGAACACATTAAGTGGAGAAGATAGTTTTTCAAACCTTGAATACTACAAGTAGGCATTTGCCAATAAAGTGGCCAACCTGGAAGAAATGGACAAAGTCTTAGAAAGGTACAATCTCCCAAGACTGAACCAGGAAGAAATAGAAAATATGAACAGACCAGTTACAAGTAATGAAATTGAATCTAAGTTTTAAAAACTCCCAACAAACAGAAGTCCAGGACCAGATGACTTCACAGGCGAATTCTATGAAACATTTAGAGAAGAGTTAACACCTATCCTTCTGAAACTATTCCAAAAAATTGCAGAGGGAGAAACACTTCTGAACTCATTCTATGAAGCCACCATCACCCTGATACCAAAACCAGACAAAGATACCACAAAATCAGAAAATTACAGGCCAATATCACTGATGAACATAGATGCAGAAAACCTCAACAAAATACTAGCAAACTGAATACAGCAATACATTAAAAGGATCATACACCATGATCAAGTGGGATTGTCCCAGGGATGCAAGGATTCTTCAGTATATGCAAATCAATCAATGTGATACACCATATTAACAAACTGAAGGATAAAAACCATATGATCATCTCGATAGATGCAGAAAAAGCTTTTGATAAAATTCAGCATCCATTTATGATAAAAACTCTCCAGAAAGTGGACACAGAGAGAACATACCTCAACATCGTTAGAAACAAAGATTAATTGTCCAAGGTTAACTAAAGAAATCGTCAAGAGATAATTTCTCAACACATGGAATACATAATAACAAATATGACATCTTGCTTGACACTGAAGTCGTTTCCCAATTGTTTCATGAGTGTCTATCAGCATAATGTTGGTCATATGTGAAAAATCATAAAAGGTGACACATGAATCATGAGACCTGTTTATAAAATGTTTCATAAAGTCACAGTTTTCCTGGGAAGAGCCTGAATTCCTAAGCCTCAGACTCAAGACTTCCAGAGTATATATATTTTTCAATAGATAAAATTGTCTTTCTGTTTTTTTACCAATGCATAAAAGTAGAAGACATAGATTTTAAGGTTTTGTCCATATCTTAGTAAAATAGCAATGAAGACTCCATTACTAGTTACTATTTCTAAGACTATTAAAAATGTCCATTTCCACACAGGCTTGCTGATCCTAAAAGCACATCTTTCACCATGTCACTGTTATTTTCTCTCAAACATTATGTAATCTCAAATTCAAGATCTTGCTACTGTATTCACTCTTCCACTATTAATTCAATCAATACCCATTGAGCATGATTAGGGCAAGCAACCTGCTACCACAGGACATAAAATTGTAGGAAGGATACAAGGAATACTTTCAAAAAGCTTTATGTTGATTGTCACACAAAAAGCTGGTCCCTGATAAGACTACATAAAAAGTAATCCAGTGAATTTTTTTTAATTGGGCAATTCTTGCTACCAAATGGAAATGCCTACTGGACTATTACATTCCAGCACAAGCTCCCTATCACGTAGAAACCAGTTACAAGCAGTTCATGGCCTGGTACTGATTAACAGGCAACATTTTGAGCAGCATTCTTCCAGACCAAACTCACCTCACCTCTTCCTCTTTCTTCCTCCTTCTTCTCTTTCTTCACTGACTTTCTGGCTTCTCTTTCCACATAGTGAGTGAAATATGGTAAATGAAGTTTTCTAAAGTTTACAAGTTATAGATTCATTGAGGTTCCCTTCATGGTATTTCCTTGTGTCTTTCTCAAAGTCTTACATGAGAAAATCTGTGTCAACCTACCATACCATGGGTTAAATATCCATTTCCAGACTAATTAAGTAAGTCTGTGGATCAGTCACATGTAAGAATGGCTTCTGATCTGGTGGACTTCACTGAAGCATAAAGTTTTTAATTTTGATGAAATTCCACCTACTTTTTTTTTTTTTTTTAATTTCATTGCTGGTGCTTTTGGTGTCAAATCGAAACCACTGTATAACCCAAGGTAACAAAGATTTAGTCTTGTGTTTTTTTCTAAGGGTTTTATAGTTTTATTATGGTGACGGCAGCATGACTCTGTAAAACACACTGGATTACATACTTTAAACTAGTTAACTATGTGGTATACAAATTATCTTTAAAGTTGTTTAAAAAAAAAGAATGTCTTCCGATTAGCCTTACTCAAAAGGCATCTATAACAATGAATTTAATAGACACACAAGTGGTGTAATCAATAATTGTTCCAGAAAAGAAGAGCTCGGCCTCTAGACAGAGCACACAGAGCTTCACATCATAAGCGGTAAGCAGCCTGTGCTCTGAATGACATTATCATAAGAAGCACTCATGACATTTATTTATGTGGAATACTTTATTTTGCACATGTATGATTGCACTAAATTCTCACAGCCACCTTACAATATGAGGAAAGAATTATTTCTACATTGACAGAGTAGGGAAGTGAGCCTCAGAAAGAAAAAGTGGCATGCCCCAAATTGTACATAAATAGGGATGCTTGAACCTGGATTCGAATCCATGTCTGTCTCCCAAGCTATGGTCTTAACCACTTCATCAAACTGTACAGCAACAAAACATCTGTTTGTAAGTGTGGATCAACAACACTAGTGGAGGCTGACTGCAAAGTCAACATTGTCCCATTTCTCTGCCAACCCTAATTTTTTATGACAATGTTAACAAAAGAAGTTGTAACATCTTACAATGTCAATTACATACACTTTATGAAAGTTAGAAGTCAGTATTTCAAAATGGCCACAAACATAATACATAGTGTTTGGTTTATGTGGTATGTTGAATAATAAAAAAATTAATTTATTTAAAAAGAAATACTGTTACAGAAGTTGTTCTCGGGCTTCCCTGGTGGCGCAGTGGTTGAGAGTCCGCCTGCCGATGCAGGGGACACGGGTTCGTGCCCCGGTCCAGGAGGATCCCACATGCCGCGGAGCGGCTGGGCCCGTGAGCCACGACCACTGAGCCTGCGCGTCCGGAGCCTGTGCTCCGCAACGGGAGAGGCCACAACAGTGAGAGGCCCGCGTACCACAAAAAAAAAAAAAAAAAGAAAAAAAGAAGTTGTTCTCAATTTAAGGTACATTTTCATTAACTTTCAACTGCTGAAGGAGAGAAATAGGAGGAATCCAACAAAGTATACATATGTCACTAGAATGGTCTTTATCACAAAACGAGTTATTCTTTATAAGTATCCAAGGGTACATAGTGACTGAAGTGCCCAAATGACTTTGCTATAAAACATTTTCTCCTATTAGATAATGTCATGTATAGAGTATAGGGAAAGTGCTATTAAGTACAGGAAAAGAAAAAACAAAACAAAACTGGCAGGATTTAAGTATCACTCTCATTCTCTCAGATCCCTGGAGTAACATCAAAAAGTACATTGTGCTAAAAGATAGCATAGTATTCCAAACTGACTGCCCTTAAAGGATAGAACTTTTATAAGGTTATTCATTACAGTGCACTTGATTATCTGCCTCGTTCACAGCTTTCACTGGTCTCTAAGAAACAGACAGTCAGATACTCCAAGATTCCCTATTGGTGGAGGATGGAGAACGCATTAGCTATTTTAGTTTACGGTGGTTGTTATCCTAATTCTGGGACAGGAAAAATATTATTTCTTTAGGAATTTACTTCTTGATATTTTAAATATCTAAGTTATAAGTATGAGGAAAACTATACAAAGTAGAATTTGTGTTTCTTAATATTACTGGTTTTTCTTTTTCGTAATCTTACAGAAATTTTCCAAGAAATTCATTTTAGAATTTATTTTGGGAAAGCAAGAAAGAAACAGGACTTTTTAAAAACGTGAACTTTAAACTTCTGTTGGCATGTACTTCTGTGCTGAAATATCTTTTGGATCACCCTAGAAATAGAGGGATATATGTCAAAAGCAGGACATCTAAGTCACAAGCTTTATGAAAATGATCCTTCAGTGCAATCCTGGGAGTATAACAGCAGGGAATCAGAAATATTATTAGCACTGACTTAATAAAAGAGAAACAAAGAAAAATGTCTCTGTAAGAAAGATGATCTTGCCAAAATCTCTCATGCTTTATAGTGCCACCAATAAAGGTGACTCTATCTCATTGAGTACCTTACAGAATTCTCAAGAGTCATCCCTCTAAATGAAGTAATGTCTCCTTTCTCACTAATGTGCCAACTCCTGTGACAGTCTCCCCATGGACACTTGGCTCAGGACTGTTCTGTTCCTAGTATGAGTGGCTTCAGATTCTTGGATGTAGCCCATATTCAGAAGAAAAAAAAATCACTTGTGAAATTATGAAAGCATCTTTTTCTTAGACAAAAATGCAGGGAAAATTAGCTCAATACAATGTGTTTGCTGCTTTTCAGAGAAGAGAGTTATGTTCTGGCCTGTGATCCTCCACCAGCCATTTACAGATTATCCTCTTGAGTGATACAAGTAACAACACTCATTAGCAACCTCAGCGAACTCCCCATTTCTTAAAAGGTGATTGTCTCAAATCTGGATTGGCCAGGTTCTCTGTATCTTTATTCCCTCTTCTCCAACTGGCAACTTACCATTTGAGTATTTTCTCATTATCAGTAACTATGCTAAAAGCCAAGAGAAAAGGTGAACTGTCATTGGTGTCTCCACATATCCACGAAGAGAAAGGAATGAGCATACAATTCACTTCTGGGTGAGATTTAAGAAAGGTGTTTCTGTCCCCAAGAATATGAGAGAAATCAAGGAGTTGTTCTTATGGTAAGGGTTTATAAAGAAACTTGTCTACATAATTTTCATATAATATCCAGAAGAAAAAGAAAGGGTGGCATTTGTTATTAAAGTGACATATACAGTAAATGTTTCCCTTACTAGGTCAACATGGAAAAATTCCTTAAATTCTTTGAACCTTGGTTTGGAAGATATGAAATATTAACAACACTATTTTCCTCATAAATTTTTGTAAGTGTATACGAAGTCACATGCCCTAAACAACTGCCGGATACATAAGAGTTACTTGTTAATATACATCAATAGATAAATTATGTAAAATACATTTGAGTGTGTGTGTATATATAGAAACATATATAGATGGATGGCTAGCTAGAGAGGGATAAAAGAGACAGGGATTATTATTTAATTGGAGAACTCAATATAGACAGTGCACGATTTATCCCAAGGAACTTTTCAAAGGCACAAAACAACTCTACTGCAGTCACGGGTCAACTTGCAATTTCTGAACGTCTGTTTTGTGAAGGGTCCCGCATGAAGTGCTTTCAATTACAGGTGGCTGTTAAAATTCATTTCAGAAAGCCAAGAAACAACTTTCTATATATACACGCTTTTACTGAAGCTTGTTTAAATGATTGACCTTTCCTCTTTGATTCAAAACACCTTGTCAAGATGCAATGGACTGTTTCTAATATAAAAGAAAATAAAATAGGATTCTATTCTGGGAATACAGCTTTGCCTGCCTGAAGTGCTGAGGAATCTTACAGAGGAAGGTTAACACTTAGAAACCAGAAAAAGCTTTCTCTCCACATATCATTACGCTTGATGAAGGGACAGAAAGATAAGAAGAAACGTTCTACAATTGTTAATTGGTAGCCAATGGTAAGTTTATCAGATAATGAGGTTAACAGTTTGCAAGCTCTCTCAATAGTTTGCATTGTGTCTTTCTACGTGCATAGGTTAAAATCTGAATTTCTGACTTTCCCATTCTAAAAAGTTGGTGATGGTAACTTTTCATTTTCCACAGCTCATATTGCCATAAACTTCTAATGCCTTGATGAATAGCTGTCAATGAATAATTCATTTAACTAAGGCCTCCAGTGTGTAAATTTTTTATTAGATCTTTTGGCAGTGGATACACTCTACAATTCTTCCCATCAGAGCTCCAGAGGGTCTGAGAACTTCTCTGTAGATTAAACAAAAATGAAAAGAAGAAAAAAAAGAAATAAAGAGTACTCTGGCCATACCACTAGAGCAATAACAAACCAGATCTCAAATTTCACCTAAGACTTAGGAAAAAAGAAAGAAGTGACAGGCATGTAATAGTTTTCATATCAGAGTTGGCTTAATTCTGCAGGTTCTAGTGTTTAAAAACTTCCACACGAAGTAGCAGTGCTCATAACAGTAAAGTTTTAAAATCCCCTTTAAAGATAAAATGGTTAGATAAAGCAGTTAGACTGTATTTTGAAGTACAGTTATACAGTTACGTATAATGAATTAGGTTATCATTCAAAGGTAAGACTGACTAAGATAATAACTATCACCTGGGGATTCAAAGCGTATATGCAAGAAAACCGGTTCCTTGGGATGCTACACAGAGGGAAGCAGTTCTTGGTCCATTCAATCAACTGACACACCTTATTATGCTACCTTTCTGAGACAATGGCAAATACTTGATGCCTCTGAGCTAGTAAAGACTCTGAAGTCCTCCACAGGACAGCTACAAGGCTTTAACTTTGGAATCTCCAAATTTATTTGGCCACGGAATCCTAATAAAAGAACACTGCACTCGTTTTCTACTCAAAACAGTTTTGGGAAACTACCAAATTGGTCTCAGGTTCCACATGCAAACTTTAAAATAAAGGTTTGCCACTGAGCTTCAGAAAAAAACACCAAAAACTTGAATGATTTTTAAAAACATTATTTCAGATCTCTAGTAATATGTTCTGAAATATCTCATCTGAAATCAGAAGGCAGTCATAAATGTCAGTTGTTTGTGAGACCTCTTTAAAAGCAGACTGTCCAAACTAAATGTGAAAAAAAAAGGACAGAGAATCCTGGTCAGACAGAAAAGTACTAAGAGTAAATTCAAGTGGATCTTTAGGGTGAATAAATAAAAATGGAAAAAATCTGCTTTTAGAAAACAAATATACTCCACTCTTGGATATCCAAACAATTTACATTTAAGGGGGAAAGAAGAACATTTCTAAAGAATTAAGGGAAAGGCGAAATTTCATACAAGGTAGTTTTCTGTCTCTCCATATCTATTTATCTATCTATTATAAACATGCCATCTTATATAAAAGAAAACAATTTTTTGAATTAAAAGGTTTTGTCATTTTTACCAAATAAACCTAAGGAGCAACAATAAATTAGAGCAAAGCAAGCCCACTCTTTCAGATATTTCAGTATCACAGTGCAAATCTGACAGGTATTTTTATTTCCTATTACCATTTGGGTACATATCTGAGATAAGAAATATTTGGATCATGAAGCATTTCACATCCGTAATAACCTTGACTCTAAGCTCTTTACCCTTCAGGGGCTCAGGATAAAGGGTAGTTGAAATTAGCACAGACTTGACATACTTATTCTTTAATGAACTCATACATTCTAGGTCGAAGTAAAGTTTTTCTGTCAATTGGCAATATTTCTACAAGCCTTACAAACAGGATTATTTTTCTAAGAGAAAACTGGAATATCCCATTTAGGCACTAAAATGTCTGTCAGTCTAACAATTCCAATTACTATGGCAATCGGATGTTCACTTCTTCATCTAACAACCTGTTATCAATCTTCTACTATATGTTCTAGATGCTGAAGTTGATTCATTTCACAGAAAACACTTACAACAAGATACTATAATAAGAAGAATGATTTATAACAATACCAACTGTCTGTGCAACACTAACATCAATTTACTTGAGAAGATTTTCTGTTCAATTTTATTATGTTAGTATTTTCATGTTTCATTATTATCAGATTATTTCCAGAGCATATGAACATAACTAGCTGGTTGAATAAATATGCTTACATTGATTGAGTCTTTTATTAAAACTCTAAAAGGACTATCAAGATAACATTTTAGGGCTTCCCTGGTGGCGCAGTGGTTGAGAGTCCGCCTGCCGATGCAGGGGGACACAGGTTCGTGCCCTGGTCCGGGAAGATCCCACATGCCGCGGAGCGGCTGGACCCGTGAGCCACGGCCGCTGAGCCTGTGCGTCCGGAGCCTGTGCTCGCCAACGGGAGAGGCCACAACAGTGAGAGGCCCGTGAACAGCACCCCCACAAAAAAAAAAAAAAGATAACATTTTGCACATATATTTGATTAAATAAAAATATTGTTCTCACCACAAACGGAACTCATGAAAATAAAAAAATAAAAAAACTATTTCAACTTCATCTTTCTCAATTAAATACCAATCTTTAATTTTCATTTTTAGATTTTTGTTAATAGTTGTCAAATTTTACTAAAAAGAACCTACACTATTAATTTTTCTACTGAAGCCATCAAATTATCATCTAAAGTTTTTACCATTTTTTTTTTCACGTTTTCCTACTCAAATGTTTTTCACCTATGACTTACTTAAACCTGCTTTTTTTTACAACTTATATTTTAGCTTTCAGGTAGCTTTTGAAGTTTCTAGTTCACCTGGATAAATATTTTCAAAAGACATCATGGCTGTTCAAAGGTACCTAATATCTTTACTGCTTACTCTTTCTGTGAAAATTTAGAGCTTGTCACTACATTTCTAAAAGCAGTTAAAAAAAAAAAAAAGAAGCAGCATGAAAAAGAGAGAGTTCAATAGTAAAGAAAAAAATGCAACAACCTGCAGAGCAAAGACTCTAGAAGTCCATTTCCAGCCTGATCCCCTGTGTGACTTTAATATTCTACTCTTAGGAAAATGCATAGTTTTCACAGTTTGAAAGCATAAAGAATACACTATTCAAAACTTCTGTCAAGATTTCCTGATTCTAAAACCTTATCAGCTAAAAAAGACCCTGCTATATTAAAACTGTCAGCAACAGTCCACAAATATGGAAAATGGTTAATATCTCTCTTAATGTTGTGCAAATCAGTTTCCTCTAAGGAGTAAAAAAATTGGCTGTACCTGTAACACCAATTTGTTGATACTTTACGAATAAAAAAATTCAAATCCCCTTTAAGCAGCAATAAAGTGATATGAAAGCACTATAATGTAGTGGAAAGAGCTTGGGCATTTTCAGTACGTTGAAATGGGTTTGAGAAGACAGGATGGCAGGGTAAGTACTGCAGTAGATAGCCTGTAAAATGGGACCCCATAATCCCCCTCCTATATTTATGCCCGTCTATAACCCTCTTTCCTGAATGTAGGCTGGACTTTGTGACTTACTTCAAACCAACAGGACGTAGCAGAAATAATGGAATGTCGCTTCCAATTTAGATTATAAAAAGATCTGGTCTTCCATCTTGGTGTCTCTCTCTCTCTCTCTCTCTGTCTCCCTGTCTGTCTCTCTGTCTGTCTGTCTCTCCTGTCTCTCTCTCTCTCTCTCTCTCACTGCTCAGCCTGGGGAAACCGTGTCATGTCATGAGAAAGCACCGTGAAGCAATCTATAGGGCAAACAACCAAACAACTGAGAGAGGGCTCTGGGCCACAGCCAGCAAGAAACTGAGACTCAGAAGAGTGAATTTGGAAGTAATTCTCCCCTAGTCTTCGGATGAGACTGCAGCCCTTGCCGATAGCTTTACTGCAACCTCACTAGAAACCTTAAATCAGAGGCACTGGATTCCTAATCAAAGAAATAGTGAGATAATAAACGTTAGCTGTTTTAAGCCAGAAATTTGGGGGTAATTTGTTATGTAACAATAAATAACTAATACAGGTGCTCTGTATGCTTACTACTGGTATCCTACAATTCCTTAATAGGAACTCAATAAATGGTACCTTCTGTTACTATTTAAATCACAACCTTGAGTTTAAGATACTGAGCTTTAAGCCAACTAATGCTTTCTCCCAAATAACATTCAGTAAGCATCCATGTGTCATATAAGACAATGTGTACAAGTCTACCAGATATGAAGATGAATAAACTGTCTTGCCCTTATGATGATAACAAATGAAGTCACATAGCATGGAAATCGAAAGATTAACATAAAAATACAATTTTAAGTATTTATAGTGTAGAAATAATGTTAAATCACCTAAATATATAATAACAGACCCATTGCCTCTCTCACACTCCATTTTTCCACCAACTTCTTCGTCTCTCATTGATTCCCGAACAGAGTACCCGCGTCTTTCTTTCCAGCGGCTGCAGCTCTACAATTCACACAGCCCAAGATCATGCTTCACAGAACTACTAAGCATAGTGCACTTCCTCAAATGCTTGTTGGATAGAATTAATGCACCCTATTTTAGGGAGCCATATGGTGGTTTCTCTCTCCTGCTGGACATGTATCATAATAGTGAAGTCATGTTTGTTTATTCATTACATTGTTCAGGGTTTACAGAAGGCAATAAAGCTTTCCAATCAGAACTCTCTGAGTTTTAATCTTGGTTCTATGACTTATTGGTTCTGTTACTTAGACCTTAAGAAATTAACCCCTGACCCATAATTTGTTTCCCCTATAAATTGGAGATATCAGTGCCAACTATATCAATTATTAATTCTGAAGACTAAATAAGATGAGTCAAAGTGCAAAGAACCTAGTAGTGAGTCTGGGACAAAATGAGAACTCAATAAATTATAGTTAGATACATGGGGGTACAAAGGTGAGTGAGACATAATACCAGCACAAGTTACACCATTTTTGAGAGACTTCTGATTAAATGAAAACATCAATAAAGTATGGTTAAACCCACACAGATAATTGAAAGGTGATTCAGAATGAAAATTCAGTTTAAATGCCTATTGATTGCCAACTCTCTGCAAATTTCTATGTTAATGCCTATGATGTGTGAGCAAGACATAGCCCTCGACCTAGAGTAGAATATTATGAAAAGAATAAGTGGACATAACATAAACTACTGCTAAATAAGGACAAGAAGGCTAGCTATAATTTTAAAAAAGCAAGCCACAGTGAAAATGGGGACATAAGATTGAATATGACGAAAGTTTTGGGAAACTTCTTGAAGACTCTGTGATTTTAGATTTTTTTTTTTTTTTTTTTTTTTGCGGTACGCGGGCCTCTCACTGTTGTGGCCTCTCCTGTTGCGGAGCGCAGGCTCCAGAGGCGCAGGCTCAGCGACCGTGGATCACGCGTCCAGCCGCTCCGCGGCATGTGGGATCTTCTCGGACCGGGGCACGAACCCGCGTCCCCCGCATCGGCAGGCGGACTCTCAACCACTGCGCCACAAGGGAAGCCCTGAGATAGATTTTAATGGCTAGGAATTATATTTACCAATAGGAAAAAAAGAAGTATGCAAGGCAGAGGAAACTAAATGAGCAAATATCCTGAGGATGGAAAGTGGTGGGAAAGCAATTGTGACAAGATTCAAAGACAGAGGTGGTGAGAGAAAGAGGAAGGGAGGAAAGAGCAGAGAGACAGAGAAGAGAAAGTTTCCTGGGCATACATTGCAGATTGGTGAAAAACACTGTGGAAATTCAGTTCCATGATAATGAAGGTGCCCTAATTTTTCAAGAATTTGACACACTGTATGTCTGGAAAAATCACTTTTAGATATAATAGTGCTCTCTAATATGTATCAGATTTCCTCCCTAAAGACAATTCTCTGCTATTCCAAAGTATTCCTATTTGTGAAATTAGAAACGTCTTCAATAATTATCTCTCAAGGCACAGAGGCATGCCTTTCTGCCATTATTATTTAATATACTACATGTATGTTTACACGTTAGGAATGAGTTGAGCTAAATTCTCCTACGTAGTCAGCCCCATGAGAGCATAGCCTTATATTCTGTCTCTGACATAGGTACTCACGGACATCTCACTGAAAACATGATTTGCTTCCAACATGATCATCTAAGATATATAGGAATCCTTCCTCTAAACATCCCTTGATTTTCCTATGGTATAAACGTTAGCCTCTTTTTAGACTACAAAGCAGTTTTTCAAACTAACTTATAGGGCAGCTAAGATGTTTTTAACCAGGAAAAGCCCAATAGGGGTTGATATGCAGTCAAACTCAGCAGCCCTCTCGCATTGACAGTGACCAGCAGTTTGAAGGCGGAACATGTTTCTGCCTATAATAAAAGAAAAACCAGGACCTTAAAACATAATTACAACTCTAATTCTCCCTCTCCAAATAAACAAACAAAATCATAAGGGCTTTGTACCCTCTTCAAAATAACTTATGAGGATAGAAACACCTGTCTCACTATTTTCCACTAATATTTCGTGCTATTTACTTTTTTTTTTTTTTTTTTGCAGTAGGCGGGCCTCTCACTGCCTTGGCCTCCCCCGCCGCGGAGCACAGGCTCCGGACGCGCAGGCTCAGCGGCCATGGCTCACGGGCCCAGCGGCTCCGCGGCATGTGGGATCCTCCCGGACCGGGGCACGAACACGTCCCCTGCATCGGCAGGCGGACTCCCAACCACTGCGCCACCAGGGAAGCCCTTTCTAAGTACTCTTGATAATTAATTTCTTAGAATATAAAGGTTGGTCAAATTATTATCATTCTCAAATATGAAGCTTATTTGCACAGTCCTTAAAAAAAATTAAGACCACAGATAAAGATAAAACCATTCTGGACAGTGGTGAGCAGATTCAACACATATCAGATACTTGAAATAATGCTTTTAAGAACATGTAAAATTCTCAGGATAGAATATATAATATGAGAGATTAATGCATTAGATCCCCATGGACACTTTCTCCATAGTAAGTCTTCACCAGTGTTAAAGCACTATCCAATTTAACTCCTGTCAAAATGCCAACAAGTCCCAGAAAAAGTGTGATAGATTAACCTTCTTCAGCAATTAACAACCTCCACACCAAAGAGTTTATCAGAAATTCTAAAAAAAACCGGCAAAAAGACAATAGCAGTTAAGTGACCATCCTGCTATATGTCACCCATCATATTCACCTTCTTAAACACTTTTTACATCATTCCAGCCTCCCAATCAGAAACTCAAAGAAACTTCCCATCGCCCAAAGGATAAATTTTAAGATCCTTGGCCTGGAATTCACATTTAAACATAATCTGGAATCAATCTTTCATTTCATGTTTATTTCACATTGATTCTCAAAATGAACCCCTGCATCTAATCCGTCTCATCTAATTCATACTGCTGATGGCCATGGCAATGTAACAATTAAAATACTTTTTCATGTTAATCCTTTTGAAACACCTACATGAAATCCAAGTGTCACCTCTTCATCGTTAATGAGGTCCGGTATCACTACTATAATCAAGATTAGCTTCCTCCTTTTCCAAACTTGTTTAGTACTTATGATCTGCACCCTTTATTTAGCAGTTAATGATACCAGAGAATGTAGGATGTGTATAGATGTCTCTTCCACTGTCCTTAAGTTTGACCACCAGTTGGACCTAAAAATGTTAAAGTAGCATTTTACAGTGAAATGAGACATATCAATGGGACCGACATCCATTTAGTGAGTTGCTACCAGACCTTACCCTCAGTGAAATAGAATAGATCAGAACATACCACATATAGTAAGGGTAACTATTATCTATAAAATTTTTGTTTTTTGTATGTGTGTGGATGTATGTGTGTAGAGGGTTGCAATGAATATTTCTTACAGTACTGCATTATTTCTTTTTAAGCTTGAAAACCACTGTCCTATAAGACCATGTCCCCTACTTATTTACATACAGAGCGCCTAATAAAGAACTCTATATTCAATAAATGCTTACAATGGGAGCACTTGTATCCATAGGACAGGAGACTGAATGAAATTAAGAGAAAATCAGATACACACAAGGGGAAGCCAAAACTAAGGGAGAGAATGGATACAGTGGGAGCACCAATGAATACATACTGAATGAAAAAAATGGGGAAGGTGAAATTGCTATGGTTAAATTTGATTTTCAGTACTGCCTGGAGTTGTCTTAGATTTGGCACACGACTATGTGACACTTTGACTACCAGGCTTCAATGAGGACATCTTTGAATCATCCTAAAACTCAAGGGTCATCTACAGCAGGTTGTAATACCAGGAAGTTGTACTACTGAGCAATATAAAAGAAAAGCTCATTTCTCATCAACATGTAAGGTGACCATTTGGCACCCTTAATAAAATCCATAAATAGTGGTTTTCTAGATTCATGATTTTCTTACGACCATTTCCTTTATTGTTCTGTTACACAGCCCAGAATTTGGGATCTACTTTTCACATACACTATGAAATTAAATCTTTATATTTTAATGCAAAGATGACACATAAATAAACATTAACTAGCTTACAGAACTGAAATAGCATCATCTGTCTAAATAGTATCATTCCAAAATATATGGGATCTTTACCTGCTATATTTCTCAAAGTACAGTTTGAATTTATGTGAAGTGTACAAAATGTTACAGAATACTACTAAGCATATTTCATGTGGCAATTGTTAACAATTCTTTCTTCCTTCTCCATCGTGAAGTGGCTTCATTGTGGTGTATATACAATGTGTGTATACATGTCCTCTTCACTGACTTGGAGCTTGACTATGTGCCTTGCCTGAACAATTGCCACGTGAGCTGATAGAATTTATCATATCCAACCAGGCTTTAGATGTGCATGTATGGCTTTGTTTGTATATGTAATCCTGCCTTAAACCATACAAATATTACTCCTCAGGTAAGCATCAATCCCAGAATATCAGACATGTGAAAGAGACATGAACCTAACCACAGAAGCAGAACCACACCAGCCAACATTCAGTCATTTCAACGAAAAACAAATTTTCTTGTTGTTAGTCATTGAGATTTTTGATAGCTTGTTATGCAGCATTATTTTAATGAAACCTGACTAATACATTTCATAATTCAGAATACCTTAATATAACATAAATTCCTAAAAATATATCACAAAAATCCATTAGCACTCTTGAATTACCTCAAAGGTTTAAGTTTTGCAGCATAATTTTCTTGGTATATCCTATTCTTTGTTTATAATCCTATTGAATCTTTAGCATGGAGATCATTTTAACTACTTTCCATTCTCATTATGAACTAAAACCCACCCTCCCGGTCACCTCAAATGCAACCTGTTGCAATTCACAATTACTTGAATTTGGACATTTAACAACCAGAAAAAGATGGAAATAGATATAGACGTATGGGCTTCCAGCTAATGTATTTAATAATGGGCTTGTGTGTGTGTGTGTATGTACACATGGGTGTATGTTGAACACCTTTAGAATTTTTGCACTACCATTTTTCAAAGGAAAGATAAAGTTTTGAATCTCGTCTCAGAGACAAAAACCTATATAAAAATTACATGAGAAAAGCATGTGGCAGTAAATACTAAACCAATGAAGCAATTCCTAACTTATTAATGAATAACTGTACTCCTTCTTAATGATTCTTTGGAATGTCCTTTTTTAAACAAGAATAGGATTTCTACGGATTTGCAGTTGTTAAGAGGATAAAGCTACCTACAACCAAGATTACTCTACCCAGCAAGGATCTCATTCAGATTGGATGGAGAAATTAAAACCATTACAGACAAGCAAAAGCTGAGAGAGTTCAGCACCACCAAACCAGCTTTACAACAAATGCTAAAGGAACTTCTCTAGGCAAGAAACACAAGAGAAGGAAAAGACCTACAATAACAAACCCAAAACAATTAACACAACATTGTAAAGCAATTACACTCCAATAAAGATGTAAAAAAAAAAAAGAGGATAAAGCTGTTAAAGTAGCACAACCAATTATCATTTTTTAACATCTTTATTGGAGTGTAATTGCTTTACAATGTTGTGTTAGTTTCTGCTGTATAAAAAAGTGAGTCGGCTATATGCATACATATATCCCCATATCTCCTCCCTCCTGCATCTCCCTCCCACCCTTCCTATCCCACCCCTCTAGGTGGTCACAAAGCATCGAGCTGATCTCCCTGTGCTATGCGGCTGCTTCCCACTGGCTATCTATTTTACATTTGGTAGTGTATATACGTCCACGCCACTCTCTCACTTCATCCCAACTTACCCTTCCCCTACCACCACCCCCTCCCTGCCCTGTGTCAAGTCCAGAAGATTCCAAGTCTGTCCCTGGGAAGATCTTCAAAAGACAAAATATCACAAATCACTGTCAAGTACTTAAAAAGGACAACTCTTGATTACGTAAGCTCTGGTGAAAAAGTCAGGACAAAGGCAGCCCTAAGCATTCATTAAATAAAGATTCATGGCTAAATATACCCTTAAAGATCCTTCTGGGCCCAGGGCCCAAGGTGGGGCTACTTATTGAAATGGGCATTTTAGTAAGACAAGAGATGTGTGACTTCTGCTATAGATAAGCTCTCTATAATATTTTGTAGAATGAAAAACTACATCCAGGGAAATAAAATGATTTGCTCTAGGTTACAACTATTATTTCCAGAGACAGGAGAACAAATGCTAATATTTTATTGACCCATTTAGACATTACTGTGGAAGGCACAAGCCACACACTGTGACTTAAAGGGGAATGAGGAATAAATGTAGGATGAGTCTGCTACATCCAAAGAAATGTACCATGATTTTGGCTTGTATTTTCCCTGTTGTGGAAATACATGGAATTTGAGTATTACTGTGCAATGTACTATAATGAGTTTATCTTCTTTACAGGGGCCTGGGGAAAAAGTAATTAATGGGAGCCATGAATATGGATATGCTGGTACAGACAAAAGAAGACGAATGACATACGGCACTTCTATTAAAGTGAATTTCTCTGCACACAATTTATCCAAGAACCATCAGTGCTTTCAATTTTAAGATGACTTTATCGAACTTTTAATAAGTGTAATTTTTAAATTGAATTTTTCAATATATCAATTATTGACCAAGACATATATTCGAGACAGAGAGAAGCATACGTATTTTTTTCAATGTTATGTTAGAATATAAGATGTACATATCATAATCAATAGTTGAACTAAACTATGTTACTTTCTGAACATATATTCAAAATGAATAAATACTGAGCTATATCCACTGATGTTTTTAGGTTTCCGAGAACATTTTTAAAAAACACAAGTAAAATAATGGTGAGTAAAGGAAAATGATAATACAAAATAACTGTTGTGACATGAATGATATCTGGAGAAAGAAGAGTGTAAGAAAATGAGACTGGTGACAAAAGATGAGGTGCTAAACCAAACAGATCTATAATGACTGTTGGGCTTCCCTGGTGGCGCAGTGGTTGAGAGTCCGCCTGCCGATGCAGGGGACACGGGTTCGTGCCCCGCTCCGGGAAGATCCCACATGCCGCGGAGCGGCTGGGCCCGTGAGCCATGGCCGCTGAGCCTGCGCGTCCAGAGCCTGTGCTGCACAACAGGAGAGGCCACAACAGTGAGAGGCCCGTGTACCGCAAATATATATATATATATATATATATATATATATATATATATATATATATATATATATATATATATATATATATATAATGACTGTTGACATAAAATAATGCACAACGTTAGAGTTGCGAGTTATTTGGGGCAAAATGAGGACTGCAGCCTGGGAGACAGCGTTTCAGATAACTCTGAGAAACTGCTCCTGAAGAGGCGATGGGAGGAGCCAAGATATATAGTTTTGCAACAAAGAGCAGGTAATTGGGACCATCAAAAGATTATTGTCAAATAAAGAAAACCAGATATCTCAAGTTAAGGAATTTAGCGCTTTTCTATGTATGGGAAGATGCAGAAATCTGGGCTCACTGAAATCATTCCTTTGCTATGCATCTTAGCTGTCTGGGGCCTGTATTTTCACACCCTGAGTCTCCTCAGGGCTCACCGCAGGGAGTGGCTACAGTATTAAGGCTGCTAGATGGCAGGTATTCTTTTCAGCCCTGAGTTTCCTCAGGGCTCACCAGCTCACATTGGAGGGCTGCAATCATTGGTGACTGTGACATCCTTTGTTTATACATATGACAGAAAATATTCAATTTATAAATATTCCATTAGATTCATAAATATTCCATTTATCATGACCAATGAATTAAAGAAATAATAGCTTAGGGCTTTCAATTTGTGGCAAATTGACACACTGAAATAATATGTGCCCTTTTCCTGCAGAAAAGCATAGAAATGTGAGCTGCATCTTTTATCAGATATTTTAGAAACAACTAATTGGGTTACAAAGAAAGAAAATTTACATATTCTAGAAATGAAAATGGAACTTCAAAATGAGAATCTTTAACTCTTAACAGGAGGTAAAGAATTTTTTTTGGAGGGGATTAAGGTGGGGTGTGGAAACTACATAAACATGCTAGAAACTGAGGTTTTAATTTTACTTTTGTTACCTGTATTGTTTACAAAAGGCATACCTAAAACATAAGAACAAAAAAGAGAACAATCAAAAGTAAAATCTTAGAAAATGACATGACTGACCAGGAAGAAAACAACCCAAAGAAAGTTGATGGAGACATATTATTATGGGACAAAAAAGACCTATAGGCAATAAATAATTCTAGATATGCAGATGGGGCATCACTTAATAACACAAGAGTTGACTAATCCTATAACAATTAAATGAGCTGAATAAGTAATTAAAAATGTCCACGTAGTTTTACAGATAAATTCAACAAAACTTTCAATGAATAGGACAGGTAATTCCAATATTACTCTTTCAGAAAATGCTATCAGTCAGTCAATCAATCAATCAATCAATCAGTCAATAAATGGGACAAAACTGCAACTCATTTGATGAAAATAGTATAACCTTGATCCCGAAAATTAATGACAGTAGAAAAAAATTAAAGGCCAATTTCACACATGAACATAGATGCAAAAACCTAAACAAAATATTAATAAAATAAATGTAGTGTTCAATCTAAGTAAACATGATTAATATCAGAAATTCAATTAAATAATCCATTCTGTTAATTATTTTTTCTTAAAATAATCATTCCAGGAAATAAATGAAAGCATTTGGTAGAATTATATATATATATATATATATATATATATATATATATATATATACACACATACATATATATGTACACACACACATACATACATGTATATATATGTGTGTGTATATGTACACATATAAATAGAATGGAACTTTAATATGATAGATGGTTTCTATCACATACCTACAGCAAACATCACACCTAACTGGAAAATGCTTAAATAATTCCCTTTAAGACCAGGAAATACATAAGAATGAGAGCCATTGACACTTCTATATAATAAGACACATGCATACAAAATGTAAGGGGATTAGAAAGGAAAAAAACAAAACTGTCACTATCCATAAATGACATTCTTCATATTTAGAAAAACACGAAGCAGAAATTTTAGAATCTATGAGAATCTAGCCAGCTCCAGGGTTTGTAGACACAAACAAAACAATTTCTATAGATCAGCAACAAGCAAATAATTGAATTTAAAATAAAAATAAAATCAATTCTATATATATATACACACACACATATGTATGCATATATACATATACATATATTTAGAAATTTAAAACAATGCACAAGTATTTTTAGTAAAATCATAATGCTTTATTTGGTCACTTAAACATAGCTTAAATAAGATGAAAATTGTATAGTTATCACCTGTTTGATCAATAGTTGCTATCAAAATCCCAGTAATTTTCTTCTTTAACTTGAAAAATGTCATTGTGATATTCATATGGGAGAGCAAATGACAATGAATTCGCAAATTATATCTGAGTCAAAACAAGAACAAGACCAAGTGGAAAACTGTGTTACAAGTTATAACGACTTTATAGCTATTGTTACAAATATAGTATGGTGTTGTCATAAGGATAGAAAAACAGAGCAAATGAGCAGAGCAGAGGTCCCAGTACTAGACCTACCCGTATATGGAAACGTGATTTATTACAATGCTAGTATTACAGATAAATTAGTAGAGGATGCTTATTCAATTACTCTATGTATCTTGTATAAAGAAAGATATCTCTACCTCACACTATAAATGACAATCAAATCTGGGTGAATTAAAACATAAATGTAGAGATGAAATTATATAAATACTATATATATAATAATAAGTGAAATATTAACAAACCTGATTAAATTAAGATTAGACTCTTCTGTTGGTCAAATAACACCACAAACAACATGAAAAGGCAAGTCACAAACTGAGAAAACACATTTTCAAGACATAAAACTGACAAATAATTAAGATCTGGACAACATATAAAACTCCTATATCTAAAATTTAATTAAAAATATTTTGAATGAATGTTTCATTGAAGTGAAAAGTAGGGATGGCTGATATATACATATACATATATCTACACATATATACACACACACACACACACACACACACACACACACACACACATATATTCATACTCATTAGCAACAAAAAAATATGAACCAAAATCCCAGACACATTGCACACATCTTTCTGATTAGGGGGAAAGAGTATGACATTATCAAATGTCGACAAAAATTAGGGCAATTGAAATTCTTATTCTTTTCATGAAATAGTTTGGCATTACCTGGAAATAATCTAAATGTCCAAAGAAAGGATAATAGAAAAATAAGTTGTAGTATATTCATTCATACAATGGGATCCTCCATTGCAATAAAAATTAAACTACAGCTTCATACCAACATGAATAAATCTGAGGGACATAATGTTGAAAAGCAAATTACAAAGACTGAGTATATATGTGTATGTATTAAAAATATGGAAATGAATGTGATTAGTTTCAGGGGTATATCTTTATGTGGTGAGCTAAAGGAAAACAAGGTAATTATTTACTCAAAATGCAAGACTGAAGGGCTCAAATAAAAGAATAAAAATGTTTAATATATGAGCAGCATCCTTAAACAGCTTATTTTTTCAATATATACATATAATCTTCACCAAATTTATTAAAATGTATACATTATAGACTTTAAAATTTATAAAAATAATTAATATATGGTTAATTTTATATTCACTCTAATCAAATATAAATAATTAACAAAAAAACAATTTCTGCTTGTGCTGCTTAAAGTGAGTAACCAGTAAACAAAACTGGAGGAAGAAAACTTGATTCAGAATTTTTAAAAAAATCATTAGAAATATATGTAGGCAAAGAAAGAAATAATAGTGGAAATTTAGAAATACTTAGAATTAAGGGAGAACAAAAGTACCACATTTCAAACATTCAGAACACAGCTAAAGGGGTACTCAGAGGTAAATTTAGTTACTTAAATGGATATTTTAGAAATGATAAAATTTAAAATTAGCAAGTAAGCATTCAATTCAAAAAGTTAGGTGGCAGAGGGGAAGAAAGAAAATAAAGATAGGGAATGCTTTTTCTTGTATCATAGTACCAGTAAAATAAATCTTGTCTATTCACAAATGCTCTGCTATAAAAACATCACACGTTAGTTCAATGAGATATCCAAAACGGTTTAGACAAAGTATTAAACAAAATGCAGTACTGCATAGTAAACTTGGAGACTATTGCCTTCAATCTGCTTTAAGACTAAGGTAAAAACCTCCGACACAACTCCTTCTCTTGCCTGAACTTTTATTCCCCAATACATTTTTTAATGATAAAGAAAATTATTTAAGTACAATTTAATTTTATAAAATAAAGAATATTGATAATATGACTCTACTGCGTACTGTTTGGCTTATTTCATCATTTCAACATTTTCCAATAAGGGGATGGAAGGGGTATGAAGGGTTTGAAAGGTAATCATAAGTGAGTTTCATTTAAAATTAAAAGAGAATGCAGTGTCACCAATTTTCTCTGAAACTCTGACCAAACAGGTCATCGTTTTCCCAATATAAAGCGGAAAATTTCAGCTCTTTATATCTTGCTGGCTTTGAACTCTTTCTAAATTCAATGGAGTTCTGTGAGTTCTCTCTATTGAACATCAGTGTGATCTACTCCCTCACTACAGTGGTTCATAAATTTAGATTTGCTCTGGGTTTTTAGTTTCCAAGCAAAGTCAAATGGGAGAATGCAATTATACCCCTGAGGTTACAATCTCCCCTAAAAATGACTGAAATCAACTCAGTGACCCTAAGGTCTATTTTCTACATCTGAGAAAATATATGCATGTTATTTAGGCACCAGAAGGAAGGCATCCTGGCTCTGGCTTCTAAATCTATATTCCAAACCCAGTTGCTCTGTCTTGGTTTCTTTGTCTCACACCTGGTTTCCACCTTACTGCTCAGCATGTTCAGATCAATGTTTCAATAAGACAGTTTTATTTCAGCTTCATCACTTAAGCTCTTCTAAAGATTTCCCCAAGCATTAGTTCTGCAGGCTGCTTGCCAGGTCCTCTCTAATCCTTTGTCATTGCCTATAGCTGAAATCCCAAACTGATAAGACACTCCAATACACTGCTTATCCAGGGTCAAGTTAAGACAGCCACTACCTGTATAGTAGAACCCGATTAGAACATGTTTTGGGAGGATGCCTGGGTCTTCTGAGAAGAGTTACAATAATATAACTAAATGTTGCAAAATGCATGACAATACAGAGATAAGTAAAATCCTTCTGCCTTATCATGAGTAGAATATGGGAAAGGTTAAAAAGAGAATGAGACAAACATTATATAACTACTGGCTGTAGTACAAGAGAATCACCTACCTTCCAAACCTTTAAACATTTCCTGCTGGTTTTACAACAGACACAAAATGTTGGCTTCCATACCGATAAACTCTCCCCCCAGTCCTTTCCAAGACGTGCATTCAAGAAATATGTGGCACCTCACACCGGTCAGAATGGCCATCATCAAAAAATCTACAAACGGTAAATGCTGGAGAGGGCGTGGAGAAAAGGGAACCCTCTTGCACTGTTGGTGGGAATGTAAATTGATACAGCCACTATGGAGAACAGTATGGAGGTTCCTTAAAAAACTACAAATATTAACTACCATACGACCCAGCAATCCCACTACTGGGCATATACCCTGAGAAAACCATAATTCAAAAAGTCATGTACCACAATGCTCATTGCAGCTCTATTTACAATAGCCAGGACATGGAAGCAACCTAAGTGTCCATCAACAGATGAATGGATAAAGAAAATGTGGTGCATATATACAATGCAATATTACTTGGCCATAAAAAGAAATGAAATTGAGTTATTTGTAGTGAGGCGGATGGAACTAGAGTCTGCCATACAGAGTGAAGTAAGTCAGAAAGAGAAAAACAAATACCGTATGGTAACACATATATATGGAATCTAAAAAACAGATGATTCTGATGAACCTAGGGGCAGGACAGGAATAAAGACGCAGATGTAGAGAAAGGACTTGAGGACACGTGGAGGGGGAAGAGTAAGCTGGGACGAAGTGAGCGAGTGGCATGGACATATATACACTCCCAAATGTAAAGGAGATAGCTAGTGGGAAGCAGCCGCATAGCACAGGGAGATCAGCTTGGTACTTTGTGACCACCTAGAGGGGTGGGATAGGGAGGGTGGGAGGGAGACACAAGAGGGAGGAGATATGGGGATATATGTATATGTATAGCTGATTCACTTTGTTATAAAGCAGAAACTAACACACCATTGTAAAACAATTATACTCCAATAAAGATGTTTAAAAAAAGAAATATGTGGCAAAATTATTTTCTTTTAACAATAGAAAAGGCAAGAAATAAATTGGATTATAGAAAGTGTTGGGACAGAAAAACCATCATATTTAAAAATGCTCAAGGCTGAATAGGAATTTGCCATGACTTCAAGGCAAATCTCTGAACGTCTAGGTCCACTTAGCGCTACTTCTTCACCAAGGGTTCCCTATAATGCTCGTAAGTACCCACTAGAAATATCTAAAGGGGAAATGACCCACCAGAGTAACAGTATGACCCACTGCCTTTTATGCTCAACAAAATTGGGCTATCTAGAAGACTTAAAAAATAAAATAATTCCTATACAACTTTTAACTAATGGCAATGAAATCCTGGATGACATAGGTTCAATTGATTCCAAGATGCAATTTAGAAATGCAGAAAAAGATGTGCTTTGCTTTTTTTCAAACCACAGAAATTACAGACCCTCCTCTTAATTATATTCTGTTAATGTGGTTGGGATTTACTGGCTATGAAATGCACTATTTCCAGCCAATGCTTCTATGCAGTATTTTCCACTGTTCCACTTCTATTAACAAGGACAACTCAAGGGCAAACACTAATTATGATTTTGACACAGTTTTACTTTTGTGTTTAGCTTTGAAAGTAATTCCGTAGTATGACCCAATTCCCTTGTCAGTTTCCTCTGCTTTTAATTTCTAATTTAATAAACTAGTGAACTGAGAAGAGGCTCTGACTTTAAGAGTATTTTTTCCCTTCCCCAAATTTTAGTTTCATTTTTCAAAAGAACATTTACAATTAAGGTATATTATGAAGAACACACTAAGAAAATTTAAAATTCTAAAGAACAGCTGTACAAAAGGGCTTTAAAAATTATGTATCTATCCCTTTCAACTGAGTAACCACTCACTATTACTAGTTAGGATAGACATTTGAGGTACAGTTCTATAAACTACAAAACATTCATGAACAAGAGTAACTTATACTCAAGGAAACAGCAGCAATCGTTACTGAGATTTTGAGGAACAGAAATTTACTCTCTTATTCCCGGCATGCGTCTTGGGGTTTTGGGGTCGTTTTAGAACACATCGATTTATCTCATCCCTAAAGTTGGACATCTGACTCTCAACTGAAAAGCGAGTACATTCATATGATCTCCAAGTTTCTTGGTTCAGAAATAATAAAAATAAAGAAACAATTCTTATCATACCATAAAAGAGAAAGTCAGTCCAAGTAACACTGACAGAATGATCTGAACATATTTCCAACTTCCTAGTGCCATAAAAGATATTCTGGGGCTTCCCTGGTGGCGCAGTGGTTGAGAGTCCGCCTGCCGATGCAGGGGACGCGGGTTCGTGCCCCGGTCCGGTAGGATCCCGCATGCCGCGGAGCGGCTGAGCCTGCGCGTCCGGAGCCTGTGCTCCGCAACGGGAGAGGCCACACCAGTGAGAGGCCCACGTACCGCAAAAAAAAAAAAAAAAAAAAAGATATTCTGATATTGGCAAAAGACCTGAAAATAATACCTTAACGTTTAACATGTATGGTTTACGAAAAATAGTGACTGATGCTAGAAGGGTTAATCTAGGGAAAAACAGTGAATAAACATTATAAATTTCAAAATTATTATTTTAAAAAACTTACTTGTTATTTTTAAATGTATACTTATATAAGATCAAATGTTTTTAAATTATAAGCTAAAAAAAGAAAATAAACCATATGTTCCACTGATAAATAACCATTAATGAATATACTAAAGCAAGTGTAACTAAACAATTCTAACTATAGAAATATGCACATACATATACAGTTATTATATATGTATTACAATACATACATTTTTGCATATATGTGTATGTGTATTTTTAAAATCATTGTACGTTTAATGCAAATTGTACATTCAATGCCAGGACAGAGACTGCTATTTGGACACCCAAAAATTATACTTAGAGCAGGTAAGTCTATTTACATCCATTAAATCAACCATATTAATTGCACTATTCCTCACTAATTTTATGTCTACTTAACATGCCAATAATTGAGAGAGAGAGATTGAAAAATTCCACTATAATGGGAGATTTGTCAATATCCCTTGGAATTTGAGCTAAAATGAGACTGTGCATATAACTTCATATTTTTATATCTTACAATATGGGTTTTTTTTTTTTTTTTTTTTTTTCTGTACGCGGGCCTCTCACAATTGTGGCCTCTCCCATTGCGGAGCACAGGCTCCGGACGCGCAGGCTCAGCGGCCATGGCTCACGGGCCCAGCCGCTCCGCGGCATGTGGGATCTTCCCGGACCGGGGCACGAACCCGTGTCCCCTGCATTGGCAGGCGGACTCTCAACCACTGCGCCACCAGGGAAGCCCTTACAATATGTATTTGTAAGTTTATATTATTAGGCATACAATGTCTAACAGGTATTGAACTTTCATCATTACACATTTACCTTAGTGATACTAATGACTATTTTTGCCTTAGAGTCTGTTTTGTCTCATGTAATATAGCCGAAAGTGATCTTTTCATTATTGCTCTTGTTAATATTGGCTTGATTATTTCCCCCCTTTTTATTTTCTTTTAAACATACTTACTGAAACATATTTGACAGTCAATAAACTGTATATATTTAAAATGTAAAAAAGAGAAAAATAAAAAAGAATTATACTTAGGGTAGAAATATTTCCAGGTACAGACTACGTATTTCCTAGAATCTCTTGTAACTAAGTGTGGCCATGTGATAAAGTGCTTGGCTAATGAACAGTAAACACAAGTTTTTTGAGGAAGATTCCAAGTAGGCTCTTTAAAAGGTTACAGGGAGCTGAAGCATACTTCCTTTGCTGTCTTTCCTCCCTTCTACTACCTGGAATGCAGGCACAGTGACTGGAACTCCAGCAGCAAGTTGGAAGATAAGTATTAAGTGCAGGAAGTAAGATAAGCAGGGTGCAGGAAATATATAACCGCTGCCCATACCTGCCCCGGAATGTCAATCTCAGGATTTCTTCTGTAAAAGAGAGAAATAAGGACCAACTTGGCCTAAGCCACTGCGATTTGTGGTGTTCTGGTAAAGGCGGCTGAACGCAAACTTCAGTGGTGATATACATGTGTAAAAGTAGACTAATTCTATCTGCAGTATGAAAGCTATATTTCTTATTTAAAATTCTGCATACATGTTTGTTTATTATTAAATATCATTCTATATTGAACTTAATTTCATCTTTAATTATAATTTATTTAACTAAATATTATGGAGGTTTAATTTGCCAAATTGAATTTTTAGGTTTAATTTAGACATTTTTCAAATTTGATTTATTCCTAGACTCTTGTCTTTATTCTCTTGCTTTTGAATCAGTTATTTAAACTCTAGTTTTGCCATCAATGGGTTGCCATGAAAATTAAGAGATAAAAATGCATGTAGCTGGCACCCAGTGAGTATTCAAATAACATCAGCTACTGTCAGTATCTTCATCATTGTCTTGCTTAAGCCTTTCATTTCTAATGCTTTTGTATAATACAGTAATTTCAGATACATAAACTAGAATAAATCCAATTTCAGTGTACCATGACAATAACAAAATTAATTTAGAAGTACATTTGACCCTTGAACAACCTGGGGGTAGGGGCTCTGACTCCCCAGTACAGTTGTAAGTCTGGGTATAACTTTACAGTTGGCCCTCTGTACCAGTGGGTCTGCATCTGCAGATTCAACCAACCTCAGATCGTGGGGTATATATTGATTGAAAAAAAAAATCCACGTATAAGTGGACCCGTGCAGTTCAAACCCATGTTGTCCGAGGGTCAAACGTATTTTTTTTTTTGGTACGCGGGCCTCTCACTGTTGTGGCCTCTCCCGTCGCGGAGCACAGGCGCCGGACGCGCAGGCTCAGCGGCCATGGCTCACGGGCCCAGCCGCTCCGCGGCATGTGGGATCTTCCCGGACGGGGGCACGAACCCGTGTCCCCTGAATTGGCAGGCGGACTCTCAACCACTGCGCCACCAGGGAAGCCCCAAATGTACTTTTGTTTTATTGACGTTTCTAGCATCAATAAATCGTATTTGCTTTTTAAAAAGAAATAGGGCTGAGTTTTAATGACAGCTGTTTCCTGTCTGAGTTTTATTGACAGCTAATCCTGTTTTGACAGGATTAGAATTAATAATAAGAGTAGAGAGAAAAAGAAAAGCCAGGCTACACGTTTTTCAGTTCCAACTGAGATTCCATGTGGTTCTCTCTTTTCACATTTTGACTCCCCTGAACAGAAACCTCTTCTAGAACTCTCTATAACTTTAAATTCAATTCCATTGACATTATTACCTTGAAAATATCCTATTAAATAATTTTAAACTTGAATAGAACACAGGTTATATCATCAAAGCAAACATGTGTATATGAATAGATTAATTTAGAAAAAAAATCTAAGTTAGAAAAAAACATCTATTCGAAAACAATAGGGTTTCTACTTTTTTCACCCTTTACATATAAAATGCCATATTGAGACATACTGCATTCATATTAACTATATTAAGATGAAAGGAAAGTTGGAATCATAGGTCAGAAATCAAAATCTTTGTTAACAATTTTGTCTTTGGCAAACTCCCTACAGCTAGAAGGTTAGAAAAAAGATTTTCATTTCAAGGAATGCAACTGGGAAAGAGAAGCATTACATCCATCTGAGAAAACAATCTGAGATTTTACTGATTTGAAGAATTTAGGCACACTTCACTCGAGTACATAAAGAAAAATCTGACAACTCTTTATTCTTTGGACCAAATTTAAAATAAAATCTTGATTAAGTATGAGACCAACAACTACAGTAAGCATCAAACCCATCAGAGCCCCCCTCCTCCTTTATGCTCTGTGGACTGAAGTAAACAGAGAGGGAAAAGGATGCTCCCAATAAATCATGATTAATCAGATGAGAAGGATCAGAATACAGTTAACAAACATAATGAGGCATGAGTATCTCTGAGTTAAACTAGCATTAAACTAAACAATAACCTCAACAATTATTTCAGCTGTAATCCTCAGGGCTTACAGGTCGACAGCCCATGGAGGGTCAAGTTTGAACAGAAGCAATTACCCAAAAAATAAATAAAAGTCATTCATTGGAATTATTTAGATAATTAAGAGGAGTGACTCTTGCAGGAAGCAAAAATGAGTTTTCTGTAACTGTTCCCTATTATGTCCAAATGCTTTATATATTTTAATCAACCTTTTATCGAACAAATTAATATTAGAGGCAAAGTTCAGACCACAGTATCTGTTAGTCTAAGTACATTTTTAGAAAAAAATAATTCTGGATCAAATAGCAAGTTGCCTTCCTAAGACACATTAATTCTTTCATTTATAAGTTGATGTGGTGTGTTTGAAGGGATTCTACTGGAGTATGCTTCAGCGTATCATATTAATATGTGATACAATGCAAAGTTCATAGGCATGGGCATGTTTTTAGATATGGTTAAGAAAGTATATCGTCTTGTACCAACTTTTCATGCAGGTTTCTTTACTGATACTGGGAGGATGGGACTGCCCAAAGACAATCCATCTAAAAACTTTTTTCAAAGGCTGTTCTTTTGCCACAGTCTCAATCCTAAACTAACTCTTTATAAATAGCTTAGAACATTTTACAAATATATATTTGTCCATCACTTTTTAATCATCTTGAAGGTAAGAACCATTCCTATTATATTTATGACCCCTCACAACCTCATCACATGGGTTCTGCATGGGGTTTATATTCAACAAATAATGATACTGAAAAAAACTGGACTTCAAGAAGTATGTAAATCTTCACAGATTAAATAATTATTTTTCACATTCTATTCCTTTTCCTAGTAACTAATTATTTTCCACCATCCTCATTTTTCATCTCTAAATACTTTATATTTCTGAAGTATAAGTAAAAGCCACAAGATATTGTAAAATTCAGAAAACATATCAAAGATAAAACATTATCACCTAATCTACAGTAAAAAATTCAGATTTCCTCAATTTTCCAATAACATCCTTTATGATTTTCATTTTTGTTCAGTCCAAGATGCAATACTATATTGTACATTGCACTTAATTGTCATATCTCCTTTGTCTTTTTTATTCTGAAACAGTTCCACAACTTTTCTTTGTCTTCCTTCACCTTGACATTTTCAAAGAGCACAGGTCAACTATTTTGTAAAATGTCTTCAATCTACATTGATGTGATATTTTCTCATGTTTAGATTCATGTTAAACATACTTGGTAGGAATGCCACATTCATGATGCTATATCATTCTTGGTGCGTTATATCAGGACACAGACTATCAGTTTATCCTAATTATGGTGATGTTAACGTGAACCACTTGGTTAAAGTGATGTCTATCAACAGATTTCTCCTCTGTAAAGTTGGCATTGTTTTCTTTGTAATTAAAAAAGTATTATGTTTTGTACCCTGAGAAAACCATAATTCAAAAAGAGTCATGTACCACAATGTTCACTGCAGCACTATTTACAATAACCAGGACATGGAAACAACCTAGGTGTCTATCGACAGATGAACTGATAGAGAAGATGTGGCACATATAGACAATGGAATATCACTCACCCATAAAAAGAAACAAAATTGAGTTATTTGTCATGAGGAGGATGGACCTAGAGTCTGTCATACAGAGTGAAGTAAGTCAGAAAGAGAAAAACAAATGTCATATGCTAACACATATATATGGAATCTAAAAAAAAAAAATGCTTCTGATGAATCTAGGGGCAAGACAGGAATAAAGACGCAGATGTAGAGAATGGACTTGAGGACGTGGGGAGTGGGGAGGGTAAGCTGGGACAAAGTGAAAGAGTAGCAAGGACATATATACACTACCAAATGTAAAATAGATAGCTAGTGGGAAGCAGCTGCATAGCACAGGGAGATCAGTTCGGCGCTCTGTGACCACCTAGAGGGGTGGGATAGGGAGGGTGGGAGGGAGATGCAAGAGGGAGGAGATATGGGGATATATGTATACATATAGCTGATTCACTTTGTTATGCAGCAGAAACTAACACACCATTGTAAAGCAATTACACTCCAATAAAGTTGTTAAAAAAAAAGTATTATGTGAGGAGATACTTTGAGATTATGTAAGCAACCGTTCCTCATTAAGCTTTCTCCTAATTGAGCCCTTGGTTTTTGAAAACCATCATTCTTTCTACTTATAGTATTTTGCCTTCCACAGCAAATAAAAGCTTTTCTTTTCTTTTTTCTTTTCTTTTCTTTCTTTCTCTTTCTTTCTTCCCTCCTTCCTTCCTTTCTTTCTCTTTCTTTCTTTCCTTCCTCCCCTCCCTCCCTTCCTTCTTTCCTTCTTTCCCTCCTTCCTTCCTTTCTTTCTCTCAGTACAAACTCATGGATTTCTATTTCGTTCAACATCTTGGCAAGTATTCATCCCTTAATTCCTCAAATATTTTTTCCTTTCTTTTTTATCCCATCTTTACAGGGGTATTACTGACATACAGCATACAAAAGTTTAAGACATACAACATTGACTTTATACTCATGTAAACTATGAAATTATTACCACAATAAGTTAATTAACTCTTATGTGATATCACATAATTATTATTTCTTTTTGTGGTGATAACAATTAAGATCTACTCTCTTAACAAATGTCAGGTATATAATAAAGTATTGTTAATTTATAGCTACTATGCTATACTTATTAGATCCCCAGAATTTATTCATCTTATAGCTAGAAGTTTGTACCCATTTGACCAATATTTCCCCATTTCCTCTACTCTCCAGCCCCTAGTACCTACCATTCTGCTCTTTACTTGTATGAGTTACTATGTTTAGATTGCACATACAAGTGAAAACGTAAGTACTTGTCTTTCTGTGTAGACTCATTTCACTTAGATTGAAGCCCTCAAGGGCAATCTATGCTGTCCAAAAGTTTTTCCTTCTTTCCCACGGCAGAATAACATTACATTGTACATGTACTTTTCCACATTTTATTTATCCTTTCCATTGTAGGTGGACATTTTGGTTATTTCTGTCTTGGCTATCACAAATAATGCTACAATGAACATGGAGACAAAGATATCCTGCAAGACAGTGATTTCATCTTTTTTTCAAATATAAACTCAGAAGTGGGATTGTTGCATCATATGGTAGTTCTATATTTAACTTCTGAAGAACCTCCATGCTGTTCTCCATAGTGGCTGTACAATTTACATTCCCACCAACAGTGCAGAAGAGTTCCCTTTTCTCCACACCCTCACCAAAACTTATCTCTTCTTTGTTTAATAATAGCCAGGTGGGAGATGGTATCTCACTGTAGTTTTGATTTTCATTTCCCTGATGATGAGTGATGCTGGGCATTTCTTCATGTACCTGTTCACTATCTGTATGCTGTGTTTTTTTTTTTGGAGGGGAGAAATGTCCATTCACGTCCTCTGCCTATTCTTTAAAAATTGAATTATTTGTTTTCTTATGTATTTTGGATATTAACCCCTCTTCAGATAGATGATTTGCAAATATGTTCCCTCATTCCATAGCTTGCCTTTTCATTTTGCTCAATGTTCCTATTTTTATGCAGAAGCTTTTTCAGTTTGATACAGTCCCGCTTGTTTATTTTTGCTTTTGTTGCTTGGGCTTTTGGTGTCATATCTAAAAAATCACTGTCAAGAACAATGTCCAGAAGCTTTGCCCCCCACGTTTTCTTCTAGCAGTTTTACACTTTCATGTTGTACATTAAGGTCTTTCATTCATTTTAAGTTACATTTTGTGAGTGGAGTAAGACAGAGGTCCCATTTCAGTCTTTTGCATGTGAATGTCCAATTTTCCCAACCCCATGTATTGAAGAGACTATTCTTCCCCTATTCTTGGCTCCCTTGTCAAATATTAGCTGAATATACAAATGCAGGTTTATTTCTGGGCTCTTGATGATGTTCCATTGATCTCTATGTCTGTTTTATTCTAGGACTACACTGTTTTGATTACTATAAACTTGCAGTAATATTTGAAACCAGTATTACAAATGTGTATTATCTCCAGCTTTAATTTTCTTCTTTAGGATTGACTTGGCTATTTGAGCATCTTCTGTGGTTCCATATGAATTTTAGAATTGTTTTTGTCTACTTTTTTGAGAAAAATATCATCGGAATTTTGATAGGAATTGTACTGAATATATAAATGACTTTGAGTAGTATGGACATTTTAACAATATTAATTCTTCTGATAGACGAACGTGGAATATCCCGTATTTTCTATTTCTTCAATATCTTATAACTTTGAGTGTACAGATCTTTCACCTTCTTGAATAAAATTATTCCAAGTACTTTATTATTTTTGATGCTATTGTAAATGGGATTGTTTTCTTAATTTTTGTTTCCAGTGGGTCATTGTTAGTATATAGAAATGCAGTTATATTTTGTATACAGTTGACCCTTGAACAACAAGGGTTTGAACTGCATGGGTCCAATTACAAGTGGATTTTTTTCAAGAAATAGCACAGTACTACCTGACCTACACTTAATTGGATCCATGGATGTGGTACTGCTGAGGGCCAACTATGGGACTTGAGCATCTGCAGATTTTGGTATCCACAGCAGGTCCTGGAACCAATCTCCTATGTATACCTAGGGACGACTGTACAGATTTTGAATCCTGCCACTTAAATCAATTCATATAATAGTTCTAACAGTTTTTTTTTGGTGGAATATTTAGGCCTTTCTATATATGAGATCATCATCTGTAAACAGAGAGAATTTTACTTCTTCTTTTCCATTTTGGATGCCTTCTATTTTTCCCAATTCTTTCCCAATTGCTCTGACAAGTACTTCCAGTTCTATATTGAATAGGAGTGGTAAGAGTGGGCAACCTTATCTTGTTCCTGAACTTAGTGGAAACGTTTTCAAACTTTTACCATTTAGTGTTAACTGTAGGCTTCTCATATATGGCCTTTATTGTGTTTAGGTACTATACCCAATTTTTTGAGAGTTTTTATCATGAAATGATGTTGAACTGCATCAAATACTTTTTCTGCATGTATTGAGATGATCATGTAATTTTTATCTTTTATTCTATGAATGGGGTATATCATATTTATTGATTTTCATATGGTGAAGCACTCTTGCACTCCAGGGACAAATCCCACTTTTTCATGGTGTATGATCCTTTCACTGTGCTGTTAAATTTGGTTTACTTATATTTTCTTGAAAATTGTTGCATTTGTGTTTATCAAGGATATGAGCCTGGAATTTTCTTTTCTTTTAGTATCTTTATCTGGCTTTGGTAGCAGCATAATCCTGCCCTCATAAAATGAGATTCGTAGTGTTCCCTCCCCTTCAATTTTGTGGGAGAGTCTGAGAAGCATTGCTGTTAATTTTCTTTAAATGTTTGGTAGAACTCACTAGTGAAACCATCTGGTCCTGGACTTTTCATTGTTGTAAGGTTTTTGATTACTGGTCTGTTCAGATTTTTTATTTCTTCATGATTCAGTTTTGGTAGGTTGTATGTTTCTAGGAATTTATCCATTACTTCTAGGTTATCCAGTTTGTTGGTATATAATTGTTCCTTGCAGTCTCTTATGATCCTTTGTGTTTCTGTGTTGTCAGCTGCAACATCCCCTCTTTCTGATTGTATTTATTTGAGACTTCTCTCTTTTTTCTTAGTCTAACTAATGGTTTTCAAATTTGCTTATCTTTTCAAAAAATCATCTCTTAGTTTTGTTCATCTTTTCTAAAGTTTCCTGGTCTCTATTTCATTTATTTCTGCTTTAACCTTTGTTTTTTGTCTTTCATCTCCTAACTTCGCACTTTGTTCTTCTTTTTCCTTAAGGTATAAGGTTTGACTGTTTATTTGTGATCTTTCTTTTTACTTAATGTAGGTGTTTATGGCTATAAACTTCTCTCTTAACACCGTTTTTGCTGTATCCTATAATTGTGTTATGTTGTATTTCCATTTTCATTTAGAGATATATTTTTATTTCCCTTTTAATTTTTTATTTGACCCATCATTCAGGAGTATGTTATTTAATTTCCACACATTTGTGAATTTTCCAGTTTTCTTCCTGTTATTGATTTCTAATTTCATATCACTGTGGTCAGAAAAGATACCTGCTATGACTTGAATCTTAAATTTGCTACAGCTTGTCTCTGTGACCTGACATATATGACTGTCCTAGAAAATGTTCTATGTGTGCTTTGGAAGAATGTGTATTCTGCTGCTGTTTGGTAGAATATTCTGTGTATGCCTATTAAGGCCATTTGGTCTAAAATATAATTCAAGCTCATTATTTCCTTATTGATTTTTCTGACTGAATAGTCTATACATTGTTGAAAGTGGTGTATTGAAATCACCTGCTATTAATGTATTATTGTCTATTTTTCCCTTTGGATCTGTTATCGTTTGTTTCGTATTTCTAGATGCTCCGATGTTGGGTGCATATTTATTTACAATTATGTTATCCTCTTTATATAT
The DNA here is from genome assembly GCF_949987515.2 of Delphinus delphis. Classification (NCBI taxonomy): domain Eukaryota; kingdom Metazoa; phylum Chordata; class Mammalia; order Artiodactyla; family Delphinidae; genus Delphinus; species Delphinus delphis. The sequence goes on along the minus strand of NC_082689.1, from coordinate 100,234,490 downwards.
TAATCCTTTTATCATTATATGGGGACTTTTTTTGTGTCTTGTTACAGTTTTGACTTAAAGTCTCTTTTGTCTAAATATAGCTACCGTATTCTATTTGGTTTACATATGCATGAAATACTTTTTCATCCCTCTACTTTGAGCCTATGCTTGTCCTTAAAGCTGAAGTGAGTCTCTTGTTGGCAGCATACAGTTGGGTTGTCTTTTAATCCATTCAGCCACTGTATGTCTTTTGACGTAATAATTTAATCCATTTACATTTAAAGTAATTATCAACAGGTAAAGACTTACTAATGTCACATTATTCATTTTTTCTGGTATGCTTTGATTCCCACCACATTAGAGTATTAGAGTATTCTGAATCTGACTATCTGCTTGCCTTTACTAGTTTGTTAGACATTTCATTATTTTTCCTTTTTTACTCCTCTGATGATTTTAAATGACCTTTTAGTTCACTAATTCTTTCTTCTGATTCTGAGCCTGTGGTTGAAGATCTCTATGAAATTCTTCACTTCAGTCACTGCATTCATAACTCTAGGATTTTTCTTCAAAATGTTTCCATTTCTTCATTAAACTTCTCATTTTGTTCATGTATTGTTTTCCTAATTTCATTTAGTTGTCCAGCTGTGTGTCTTCTCATAGTTCACTGCATTTCTTTAAGAAAATGTTTTATCAGTTTCCTTTATTTGTGTCATGTTTCCTTAATCATTCATAATTCTTGTGGCCTTTTGTTGGTGTCTGTGCATTTGAGAAAGTAAGCACCCCCCCAGCCTGAGTGAGCAAGAGTGTCCTAATCAGCTCCTGCTTTAACCCCCTCCTGTCTGGCCAGGTAACAGACTCCTGAGTGTGACCTACACACAGAGGCGGGGCCAAAACCAAAGCTGAACCCCAGGAGCTGTGCGAACAAAGAAGAGAAAGGGAAATCTCTCCGTGCAGCCTCAGGAGCAGCAGATTAAATCCCCACAATCAACTTGATAAACCCTGCATCTAAAGAATACATAAATAGACGATGAGTGTTCCCAAAATTGAGGCAGTGGACATCGGGAGCAACTGTAGACTTGGGGTTTGCTTTCTGCGGCTAATCTGTATCTGGGATTATGTTTATCTTAGTTTAGTATTTAGTGTTTATTATCATTGGTGGACTTGTATATTGGTCTGGTTGCTCTCTTCCTTTTTTTATATATATATTAAAAAAATTCTTTTTCTCCTTTTTCTCTTTTTGTGAGTGTGTATGTGTATGCTTTTTTGTGTGAGTTTGTCTGCATAGGTTTGCTTTTACTATTTGTCCTAGGGTTCTGTCTGTTAATTGTTTTGTTTCATTTTGCTTTGTTTTGTTTTCTTTCTTCCTTTTCTTCTAAGCCATGTGGCTGGTAGCATCTTGGTGTTCCAGCCGGGTACCAGGCCTGAGCCTCTGAGGTGGGAGGGCTGAGCTCACGACATTGGACCACCAGAAACTTTGTGGACCTACGTAATATCAATCGGCGAGAGCGCTCCCAGAAATCTTTGTCTCAACACTAAGACCCAGCTCCACCCAACGATCAGCAAGCTCCAGTGCTGGACGCCCCATGCCAAACAACTAGCAAGACAGGAACACAACCCCACCCATTAGCAGAGAGGCTGCCTAAAGTCATACTAAGTTCACAGAAATTCCAAAACACACTACCAGACACGGCCTTGCCCACCACAAGCACAAGAAACAGCCCCACCCACCAGAACACAGGCACCAGTCCCTTCCACCAGGAAGCCTACACAACCCACTGAACCAACCTCACCCACTGGGGGCAGACACCAAAAACAATGGGAACTACAAACGTGCAGTCTGCAAAAAGGAGACCCCAAACACAGTAAGATAAGCAAAATGAGAAGACAGAAAAACACACAGCAGATGAAGGAACAAGATAAAAACCCACCAGACCTAACAAATGAAGAGGAAATAGGAAGTCTACTTGAAAAAGAATTCAGAGTATTGATAGTAAAGATGATCCAAAATCATGGTAATAGAATGGAGAAAATACAAGACAGGTTTAACATGGACCTAGAAAAACTAAAGAGCACAGAAACAATGAAGAACAACACAAAAAATGAAATTAAAAATTCTCTAGAAGGAATCAATAGCAAAACAACTGAGGCAGAAGAACGGATAAGTGAGCGGAAAGATAAAATAGTGGAAATAACTACCACAGAGAAGAATAAAGAAGAAAGGATGGAAAGAATTGAGGACCGTCTCAGAGACCTCTGGGACAACAGTAAATGCACCAACATTCGAATTATAGGGGTCCCAGAAGAAGAAGAGGAAAAGAAAGGGTCTGAGAAAATATTTGAAAAGATTATAGTTGAAAACTTCCCTAACATGGGAAAGGAAATAGTCAATTAAGTCCAGGAAGTGCAGAGAGCCCCATACAGAATAAATCAAAGGAGAAACATGCCAATACACATATTAATCAAACACTCAAAAATTAAATTCAAAGAAAAAATATTAAAAGAGTAGGGGAAAGGCAAAAAATTACATACAAGGGAAACCCCATAAGGTTAACAGCTGGTCTTTCAGCAGAAACTTTCTAAACTAGAAGGGAGTGGCAGGGGATATTTAAAGTGATGAAAAGGAAAAACGTACAACCAAGATTACTTTACTCAGCAAGGAGCTCATTCAGATTTGGTGGAGAAAATAAACATTGACAGACAAGCAAAAGGCAAGAGAATTCAGCATCACCAAACTATCTTTACAACAAATGCTAAGGGAACTTCTCTAGGCAGGAAACACAAGAGAAGGAAAAGACCTACAATAACAAACACAAAACAATTAAAAAAATTATAATAGGAACATACATATCGAAAATTACCTTAAATGTAAAAGGATTAAATCCTCCAACCAAAACACACAGACTGGCTGAATGGATATAAAAACAAGACCCATATATATGCTGTCTACAAGACACCTACTTCAGACCTAGGGACACATACAGACTGAAAGTGAGGAAATGGAAAAAGATATTCCATGCAAATGGAAATCAAAAAAAAGCTGGAGTAGCAATTCTCATTATCAGACAAAAATAGACTTTAAAATAAAGACTATTACAAGAGACAAACAAGGACACTACATAATGATCAAGGGATCAATCCAAGAAGAAGATATAATAATTGTAAATATTTATGCACCCAACATAGGCGCACCTAACTACATAAGGCAAATACTAACAGCCATAAAAAGGGAAATCGACAGTAACACAATCATAGTAGGGGACTTTAACACCTCACTTTCACCAATGGACAGTTCATCTAAAATGAAAATAAATAAGCAAACACAAGCTTTAAATGACATATTTAAAAAGATGTACTTAATTGATATTTATAGGACATTCCATCCAAAAACAACAGAGCACACTTTCTTCTCCAGTGCTCATGGAACATTCTTCAGGATAGATTATATCTTGGGTCACAAATCAAGCCTTGGTAAACTAAAGGAAACTGAAATCGTATCAAGTATCTTTTCCGACCACAACGCTATGAGACTATATATCAATTACTGGAAAAAAACAGTGTAAAAATACAAACACATGGAGGCTGAACAATATGCTACTAAATAACCAAGAGATCACTGAAGAAATCAAAGAGGAAATCAAAAAATACCTAGAAACAAATGACAGTGAAAACGTGACACCCAAAACCTATGGGATGCAGCAAAAGCAGTTCTAGGAGGGAAGTTTATAGCAATACAATCCTACCTCAAGAAAAAGGAAAAATCTCAAATAAACAACCTAACCTTATACCTAAAGCAATTAGAGAAAGAAGAACAAAAGAACCCCAAAGTTAGCAGAAGGAAAGAAATCATAAAGATCAGTTCAGAAATAAATGAAAAAGAAATGAAGGAAACAATAGCAATGATAAATAAAACTAAAAGCTGCTTCTTTGAGAAGATAAAAAAAATCGATAAACCATTAGCCAGACTTATCAAGAAAACAGAGAAGACTCAAATCACCAGAATTAGAAATGGAAAAGAAGTTAACTACTGACACTGCAGAAACACAAAGGATCATGAGAAACTACTATAAGCAACTCTATGGCAATAAAATATACAACCTGGAAGAAATGGATGAATTCTTAGAAAAGTACAACCTTCCAAGACTGAACTGGGAAGAAATAGAAAATACGAACAGACCAATCACAAGCACTGAAATTGAAACTGTGATTAAAAATCTTCCAACAAACAAAAGCCCAAGACCAGCTGGCCTCACAGGTTAATTCTATCAAACATTTAGAGAAGAGTTAACACCTGTCCTTCTCAAACTCTTCTAAAATAAAGCAGAGGGAGGAACATTCCCAAACTCATTCTATGAGGTCATCATAACCCTGATACCAAAATCAGGAAAAGATGTCACAAAATAAGAAAACTACAGATCAGTATCACTGACGAACATAGATGCAAAAATCCTCTACAAGATACTAGCAAACAGAATCCAACAGCACATTTAAAGGATCATACACCATGATCAAGTGGGATTTATCCCAGGAATGCAAGGAGTCTTCAATATATGCAAATCAATCAATGTGATACACCATATTAACAAACTGAAGGAGAAAAACCATATGATAATCTCAACAGATGCACAAAAAGCTTTGACAAAATTCAAACCCCATTTATGATAAAAAACTCTCCAGAAAGTAGGCATAGATGGAACTTACCTCAACATAATAAAGGCCATATATGACAAACCCACAGCCAACATTGTTCTCAATGGTGAAAAACTGAAACCATTTCCATTAAGATCAGGAATAAGACAAGGTTGCCCACTCTCACCACGATTATTCAACATAGTATTGGAAGTTTTAGCCTCAGCAAACAGAGAAGAAGAAGAAATAAAAGGAATGCAAATTGGAAAAGAAGTAAAACTGTCCCTATTTGCAGATGATATGATACTATATATTAATAATCCTAAAGATGCTACCAGAAAGCTACTAGGGCTAATCAATGAATTTGGTAAAGTATCAGGATAAAAAATTAATGCAAAGAAATCTCCTGCATTCCTATACACTAACGACAAAAAATCTGAAAGAGAAATTAAGGAAACTACCTCATTCACCATTCCAACGAAAAGAATAAAATACCTAGGAATAAACCTACCTAAGGAGACAAAAGACCTATATGCAGAAAACTATAAGACACTGATGAAAGAAATTAAAGATGATACAAACAGATGAAGAGATATATCATGTTCTTGAGTGGAAACATCAACATTGTGAAAATGACTATACTACCCAAAGCAATCTACAGATTCAGTGCAATCCCTATCAAGCTACCAGTGGTATTTTTCACAGAACTAGAACAAAAAGTTTCACAATTTGTATGGAAACACAACAGACCCCGAATAGCCAAAGCAATCTTGAGAAAAATAAACGGAGCTGGAGGAATCAGGCTCCCAGACTTCAGACTACACTACAAAGCTACAGTAATCAAGACAGTATGGTACTGGCACAGAAACAGAAATATAGACCAGCGGACCAGGAGAGAAACCCCAAAGATAAACCCACGCACATATGGTCACCTTATCTTTGATAAAGGAGGCAAGAATATACAATGGAGAACAGACAGCCTCTTCAATAAGTGATGCTGGGAAAACTGGACAGCTACATGTAAAAGAATGAAATTAGAACACTCCCTAACACCATACACAAAAATAAACTCAAAATGGATTAAAGACCTAAATGTAAGGCCAGACACTATAAAACTTAGAGGAAAATATATGCAGAACCCTCTATGACATAAATCACAGCAAAATCCTTTAGGACCCACTTCCTAGAGAAATGGAAATAAAAACAAAAATAAACAAATGGGACCTAATGAAACTTAAAAGCTTTTGCACACCAAAGGAAGCCATAAAAAAGATGAAAAGACAACCCTCAGAATGGTAGAAAATATTTGCAAATGAAGCAACTGTCAAAGGATTAATCTCCAAAATTTACAAGCAGCCCTTGCAAGTCAATATCAAAAGAAAAACAACGCAAAACAGGCAGAAGACCTAAATAGACATTTCTCCAAAGAAGATACACAGTTTGCCAACAAACACATGAAAAGATGTTCAACATCACTAATCATTAGAGAAATGCAAACCAAAACTACAATGAGGTATCACCTCACACCAGTCAGAATGGCCATCATCAAAAAATCTACAAACAATAAATGCTGGAGAGGGTATGGAGAAAAGGCAACCCTCTTGCTCTGTTGGTGGGAATGTAAAGTGATACAGCCACTATGGAGAACGGTATGGAGCTTCCTTAAAGAACTAAAAATAGAATTACCATATGACACAGCAATTCCACTACTGGACAAATCCCCTGAGAAAACCATCATTCAAAAAGAGTCATGTACCATAATGTTCATTGCAGCACTATTTACAATAGCCAGGACATGGAAGCAACCTAAGTGTCCATCGACAGATGGAAGGATAAAGAAAATGTGGCACATATATACAATGGAATATTACTCGGCCATTTAAAGAAATGAAATTGAGTTATTTGTAGTGAGGTGGGTGGACCTAGAGTCTGTCATACAGAGTGAAGTAAGTCAGAAAGAGAAAAACGAATACCGTATGCTAACACATATATATATGGATTCTTAAAAAAAAAATGGTTCTGATGGGGCAGGACAGGAATAAAGACGCAGACACAGAGAATGGACTTGAGGACATGGGCCGGGTGAAGGGTAAGCTGGGACGAATTGAAAGAGTATCACTGACATATATACACTACCAAATGTAAAATAGATAACTAGTGGGAAGCAGCTGCACAGCACAGGGAGATCAATTCAGTGTTTTGTGACCACCTAGAGGGGTGGGATAGGGAGTGTGGGAGGGAGATGCAAGAGGGAGGGGATATGGGGATATACGTATACATATAGCTGATTCACTTTGTTATACAGCAGAAACTAACACAACACTGTAAAGCAGTTATACTCCAATAAAGATGTTAACAAAAATAAAATAAAATAGATAAGGCATACAGACAGAATAAAAACTGTCTATTATTATATATAAAAATTATATAAATAAAGTAATGAGAGGTAGTACCTCATATCACATTATACAGTGGATGTGTTTCTACAATGTTGCTTGTGAATCAAATTATTTTAATGAGAATTATATATTTAATCTACTAGAGGAGCTTATAGAATGGCATTATGAAATGCCATTCAAGCATTTCATAAAGCACAGAATTTTAGAATACTCAACTTCTGATATAGATGAGGTTTTTGTAAGGCTGATTCAGGTTTTATGTTCCCTGATTTAAAAGGAAACTATTTATAAATGGAGTCTAACCTTTAAAAATTGTGAATCACTATGTTGTACACATGAAAATATAATACTGTAAATCAACTACGCCTCAATTTAAAAAAACAAAAGAATACTAGAAAAAAAATTTTTTAATTAAAAAAATTTAAAAAGTGCACTAGTTTGCAAGACTTTTTTGTAGAAACTGCATTTTAACATAGAGGGTTCACCTGGTATAAAGCTTAGCTTCACAGTAGGAAAGCAGAAAAGTTTATTTTTATTGTGGTGATTGTTGTTGCTGTTATACATTAAGGGGCTACAGGAAAAACAAGGATTTCTAAGATCCTTATCTTGAATTCATGTTATTCAAGTCAAATTCCAAAATCTAGGGTATACATGTAATGCCCTTCCTTAAAATTCTGAACTCACTGGAACACTAAGATGTTACAGTTGTTTTCATGAATAAGGAAAGCCAACTTAACTCCATGACAGAGAGTATCCTGTGAGTCTAGCTCACTCTGCATAGTACCTAATAAGCGCTTCTTACAAATCAACCTATCTCTTACTGATTTGAGTTAAAAATTCAAAATTGTATTTTCAATCATCAGAACAGGAGGGTCATAGGAAGGAAGAAGGCCACCATGGTGTCAATTTTGATGCCCTCAACAATCTGGCTAGAATACTGTTTGTGAATGATTGTGCTGACAGACTTTGTTCCACCAGAGAGAATGCTGTAATCAGTTAATAATGTCTGCCATAGAAAAAGAAAGCAAATGAGAATCCCTGGTGTTTGATTAGGGAAATTATTACTAACATAAAAATATTGCTTGGAAATAAGAGGACCAAAGAGAACACATTTCTTCATCTTGATTTTCACTATTAATAGACAAGACAGCTACTGGATTCCCACTAGATGTCTGAAAGGGTACCTAGGGTACCTATATCATTAAATAACAAAGGGCAACTCTACGTAAACACATTTGACTGACACCCATGTCCAGAGTATATTCGTAAGGACTTGGGTTAAAAGCTCTACCACCATGATGTTACATCAGTAAGAAAGTTCTTGAGTTTTTTTTATTTTACCAAAAGGGGATAGTATTTACCTCAGAGTTCTGTTTTGAGGATTTAACAATGTTTAGGAGAGTGTCAGGCACATACCCAAAAAAGCACTCTGTAAATGGTTACAATCATACAATGAAACAGAACTTCGAGTGTGTGTGGTGGTGGGAGGGAGTGTATATAAGCTTTGTTCTGGTTTGTTTCCTGCACCCCTTATTTAAGAAGAAAGCTTTGATTTTACTCATGAGATGAGGTACTAGGGTTGGGGCTTAGAGAACAATTTAAACATTTCACTGAGAAATTGCCCATGTTGCAGACTCAAGCACAAAGCCCATAACCACAAAATGTACTTCTTAGGGTAATAGCCTCAAATTTCAACTTTAGGATAATTTGGAGCACTTCAGGAAATGGTATCACATGCTCAGCTTTGAAATAACCAAGTAAGGCAATGTGATTTTTTTAAAAAATAAATTTGTTTACTTATTTATTTTTGGCTGCATTGGGTCTTCTTTGCTACACGCAGGCTTTCTCTAGTTGTGGCGATCAGGGGCTACTCTTCGTTGTGGTGCGCATGCTTCTCATTGCAGTGGCTTCTCTTGCTACGAAGCACGGGCTCTAGGCGCACAGGCTTCAGTAGTTGTGGCATGCGGGCTCAGTAGTTGTGGCTTGCAGGCTCAGTAGTTGTGGTGCACGGGCTTAGTTGCTCCGCGGCATGTGGGATCTTCCCAGACCAGGGCTTGAACCCATGTCCCCTGTATTGGCAGGCAGATTCTTAGCCACTGCACCACCAGGAAAGTCCAAGGCAACGTGATTTTAAAATAGAATTATATTGTTTTAAATGAGTCTGTACCACAAATTGTACCCTTCTATCCACAGTTCTTTTTTTCCATAAATTCGAAACCAGAGACCAATACATCAATACCTTAGATGACAAATACTTAAAAAAGTAATTGAGGAAAAGTCTTCATTATTGTTTTACCATCCAGATCTTTATTTCTACTCTCCTGCTCTCTTGGTATGTGGAAGAGTTTTTGTGCCCCAGTAAACCATTCCCAGCCCATATTATTCTTACAAAGAGAAGTCTATTTCCTGAACTTCCTTTCATGGAGGCTTTCTAGGGCAATTTGCCTTTCCCTGTACATATCTAAGAGGTCACACTGAGAATAAACTTAGCGATTGCACAATAAAAGCTAAAAGAAAAGTTAAAAAGAAAAACCTAAGCATTTTCATGGGAAATGAGAGGCAAGCTGAAGAAAAGCTAACAGATTCTAAAGATCATGTTCTCATCCCAGGGAGATCATAAATTCACCGTGCCAGTTTAAACTTTAGAGCAAGAGCTGACTCCCATGCCAAGGTCACACTGTCTATGATGATCAACTTTTGGAACAAGTAAAGCCCTGGCAGACATGCAAGACTACTAAAATATAAGAGTGAATGAGTGTATATGTGTACTGTGTAGGGCCTGAAAAAGATCTGGAGTAATCGTTACTCGTCAGGAGTCAGAAAGAACAGGTAATTTTTTACTTACATATTTCAAAATATCTTTCAAACAATAAGCATGTATTACATGTATTATTGTCATATTCAGGGAAAACAGTAAAGCTGGTCTAATAAATATAAACGCTCATGCACACACGCACACGCACACACACACACATACGCACACACACACAGAGCTATCCTCTAGTCAAAGTGTACGCAACGAGCAGTTGCCATGACATACCGAGTACTTTTTTCTTGCCTCCAAATGTTCCCCAGTAGTGCACGGATTACAGCAGAGAAAACTCCTGTTGAGAATTAAGATTCTAAACTTTCAGGGCCAATTTTAGGAAAGTCCACCTATTGATCTGAGAGTCCAAAGTATCAGGGAGAGAAAGGCCAACATGTTTATTAGTCTTTACCTTCTACAGCAGTGTTTTATAAACTGTGGAGTTGACCCATTCAAAGGTTATCTAATCAGTTTAGTGGGCCGTGAAACAAGTGTTCTGAAAACTGATAGGACTGAGTAGAGGAAATTATAGTGCAGGCATGTAGTATAGATAAGTATTGGATTTAAAAATATATTTCAGGTGTGTGTGTTTCTGTGTGTGTGTGTGTGTGTGTGTGTAGGTATGAGAGAGAGAGAGAGAGGGAGAGAGAGACAGAGAGCTAGATTATGATGCAAAATGTATTTTTTATTGTGAGCTGGAGGTAAAAATGATAAGTACTAATCCTCATAATAAAACTGGGGGACAAGTGAATCTGAGAGAAAACGACTTCAACTTCATCCTAATACTTGCGAGAATCCTCCCCTTTTCTTTAAGACTGAAGTGCTGAAAAGCATTTCCCCCACTCCCTTCACTAATCTCCCTACCAATTTGAGGACCAGTTTATATCTCATATCTGGAATGTTCTGTTTTAAAGCGACCTGATACAGTTGGGGCAACAGAAAGGTCAGGAGGGAGACAGGAGAACAGAGATTGGGGGCGTCGGAAGGAACAGCAGAGCCTCTCCCCTCGCATTTGATATGGAAAAGATAAGTGAGTGGTGTATGAGTCAGAGGATGCTGTAGGAGTTACCTGGGGATTAGCATCCTGTGCACACCCACAAGTGGACTGCAAACCAGGAGAGGAGTTCCCATCCATGACAGGCTCTGCTGCGGATTGCTCTCTGCAGAAACTGAGTCTCCATGCCAGGAAACTCGAAGTCTCTAAGAAGAACTATCAAATGCATCCTCAGAAAGAACTCACACTGTAATGTTCCTGGTAAAGTGAAACACCAGGAGGAAAACTAGAGAGCAGAGGAAGGGGTGGGGAAACCATAGACTTCTCCAACCCAGAAGATGCCTATGGAGTCAAGTCTGGTCTGTACTGGGGACAAGGTTGGACAATCACACATGGGACTGTATCTTTAGACTGCATTCCAGAACCACGTTTTTAAAAACTAGATGAAAATCTTTAAATAACCAAAAGTACCTCAAATATTCAATCAGGCTGTTTTCTTTCAGAAAGCACAGTGGGAGCAGTTACTAGAGAACATAATACCACTCATCTAGCTTCATTTGAACTGCATGAAAACAAATATCACACACACACACACACACACACACACACACACACGCACCTATGCTTCCAACACAATTACAACCTCCTTTAAGTTGTTTGAAAGATCACCTTTGATTCTATAAAACAGACTAAATTCTGTCACTGTAACCTTTAAAATACAAGATAGTCACCTATTTTGCTTTGCCACTTTAAATTCATTTTTTTTAAAAAAAAAAAAAGACAATTTACAGTCAAGACTAGATGATTATGGACACTATCAATAAAGTTGCTAACAGTTTATATGTCTGAGGCAGCTCTGGTCCCTACTAGCTATTGCAACATATTACTTAATTTTCCTCAGTCTCACCTTGCTCCAGATGTGAAATGGAGTTAACAAAGCGACCTCTCAGCTTGGTTGTGGTAATGACAGCTCATGATAATTACATGCACAAAACACTTTAGAAAGGCTGGTACGTATTAACTGCGGAATAAACAGCAGCTGTTATTATGATTGCTAGGAAATATTAATGCCGTAAGATTAAGAGCTCAAACTGAGTGTATTCACTCCGTTCAATACACATTTTAGGGAGCTTGTCATGTGCGGTGATTATGAAAAGGAATCAGATTAGCTCCCTTGTCTTGTGTGAGGATAATCAGAATGTACACTGACACTCATACGTCTGAATATCTTTCCTAACAGTGGCTACATGACAATTGTACACACGTTCAGAGGATGAAGAAAGCACAAAACCCTGGCGAAATCATAGTAGGCTTCTGGGAGTCTGTGAAATCAGACCTGAACGTTGATGTGCAAGTTTAAAAGAGAGGGGCAGGTGAAACGCTGTAAGCAAAATAATTGAAGGAGAAAGGGGACAACGTGGCCTGTCACATTAGCAAGGCCAATGTCTTCTTCCCTATGCTCAGTGTTTTATGGGCATTATATTCAAAGCTCATAAAAAAAGCTCTGTGTTTTTTATTTTCCAGAAAAAAAGATGAGGCCCAGAAAAGTTCTATGGGGAATAACTCTGAGTTTAATTCAAGACTCTGAGAGCAGGAAATATATTTTTATGCCAATGATATAGACTTAGAACAAAAAAATGGACTAGGCATTGAGAAGACTTGTACCAGCCAGTGTCTGTTCTCTGGATTAGAGCAGAGTGAGGGAGGGCTCCAGTGGAAACATAGGCAGGACTCTAGACCCGTGATTCTAAACTCTAGTGACAATGTCCATTGTCAAATGTAAAATTTGATAAAAATTTAAAGGCCCAGTTTGAACAAGCCTAGGCAGCTGCGTGCACTGTTAACTCTCCAGATGATTTTCATACCTACCAAAGTTTGAGAAGCGTTGGTCTGACAAGAGGTAATGTGGGACGGATCTGGAGTCAAGGCCATAGGAGGACGAGGAGGGGGCATGGGAGGAGTCACAAAAAAGAATGACCTATGAGACTAGATTTATTTCATGTCTCTGCTTCTTGAATGAAAGATTTGGGGGCTGGAGTTTGTTCCAAACACAAGTATAAAAACTTATTTCTGGTAGGATTCATTTCCGATTAGCTATGAAATGAACAACATGGAAGATCCTCCTGAATTGACACTTGGGGCTCTCATATCTTTTGGAACTTTTCTATTCACTAACCATTCAAGAGATGAGTTTCTTCTCTAGAAAAATAATGTGCCTCGACTAAGACGACTGAAGTCCCTTCCAACTCTAAATGTAGGTATAACACACAAAAAACTTGAGTATTAATATGAATCATAGTGTAAAATGGGTACTTAAAATTTTTCATGGATAGACTGGTGTTTGCCAAAGGGGAGGTGGGTGGGAGAGGGATGGATTGCGAGTTTGGGATTAGCAAATGCAAACTATTATATATAGAATGGATAAACAATACAGTCCTACATAGCATAGCACAGGGAACTATATTTAATATCCTGGGATAAACCATAATGGAAAAGAATATGAAAAAGAATGTGTATATATTTATATATATATATATTTATATATATGTATGTGTGTATAACTGAGTCACTTTGCTGTATAGCAGTAATTAACACAATATTGTAAATCAACTATATTTCAATTAAAAATTTTTTTTTAATTTTTCATGGGAAAATGTGAGAACAATAACAAAAGAAAGATTACAAATATATGTACCATGGGATAAGCATACATGCTTATAAACAGAATGCATGTTATTCTATTTTCATGTAGAATGAGATAAAGGTAAAGGAATGTGCACATTCTTGTCTCAGTACATTAAAGTTAGACTTATTCTTCCATACTTCATAACCTTAGATTGGTAATTATGTGTAAGCAATTTTTTTTTTCAGTCTATAAATCAATACTATTAGTTTTCTACTACAGAACTTTAAATAACTGAGCTTTAACTCTACTTCAAATACGTGGGCTAATAAAAGTAGGGAACTCCCTGGAAGAATATGGGTTAGCTCAAACAATAAATTACAGTTTTCTTTCTCTTCTTTTTTTTAATGTTTTTAACATTGAAGCATTTTCCCCCATCCATACTCCATAGATTCAGCTTGCCTCCCCTAAGTTAACTAAATTACCTAATTTTGGTTTCACTTTAAAAACTTCCAAATTGAATGTAAATCAATAGTTCTCAATTTTTGAGATTAAGGTTACAGACATTAGAGATTAAAAAAAAATGTATTTATTGAATTTCTTTTCCAGCAAACTATAAACAATGTTAGAGTACTATAGATTTTTCTCCTTTTATTCTTTTGTAAGTATCTTTAGTTCAATTTTTTCACAATTAATTTGATACCAAAAAAGCATCCCAAAAAAGTACAAAAATAAATCATTATCAAATCTTGAGGTCTTAAAAGAATCTTTTATCATATGATTCATTTTTTATTAAATGCAATATTTAAATGTAAATGTTTACAAATAATATAATACATTAAAAAAGCTCCCTGTTTTCAAAAACTAAAATCATGAGAGCTCATTTGAAAAATCCTAAAAGAAAATAAGTGTACACAAATGTACACAAAATGATAATTAGTCAAAGTGCTAATAGAATGCTAAGTGTTCATGGCAGAAACCCTACCTAGAAAATAAAAAGAAAGCATAAAAGGGCTGAACACACTGTGGTAGATCCATACGATGGGATGGTCTTCAGCAATAAAAAGAAGTGGAGTACTGAGGCACACAACAGCAGGAATGAATCTCAAATGCATTAAGTTAAAGAAGTCAGTCCCTAAAGGCTACAGATTGTATAATTTTATTTATATGAAAATCTGGAATATGCAAAACTATAGAGACAAAAAACATACCAGTGCCTACCAAGGGCTGACAGTCAAGGATGGGTGACTAAAGAGGGGAAAGAGGGAGTTTGGGGGAACACTTCTGTATCTTAATTGTGCTAATAGTTATATGACTCCATGCGGCTGTCAAAACTCCAAACTATTCACTAAAAAAGAGCGAATTATACTGTATGCAGATTACATCTCTAAAAAACCTGAGAAAAGAAAAAGAGGGGGGGCTTCCCTGGTGGCACAGTGGTTGAGAGTCCGCCTGCCGATGCAGGGGAGACAGGTTCGTACCCCGGTCCGGGAGGATCCCACATGCCGCGGAGCCGCTGGACCCGTGAGCCATGGCCGCTGGGCCTGCGCGTCCGGAGCCTGTGCTCCGCAATGGGAGAGGCCACAACAGTGAGAGGCCCGCGTACCGCCAAAAAAAAAAAAGAAAGAAAAAGAGAACAAAACAGCATGATTCCAACTGGAAGATTCAGTATATTCCTGTACTGCAAGGTAAATATTTCTAAATGATTTCTGGTACTCTGAAAACTGACCTCACTCTGACAAATAATTTCTTGCTAAAAATAGCAGTCTGCACTGAAATGAAAATACTATTTCTATATTTCATTAAGTCCCTAGAATCTGACATATTCGCATAAGTCAGACTATTCAGAACATTTTATTTTATGTAACCTAGGAAGCATGGAAGCATGTGGGTACTTAGAAACTCTAAACAACAACTTAAAATTAAATCTTGAGAAGCTCAATCCCATCCAAATGTCTTGATGTCAAAATAATATTACGATGTCATAATAAGATGTAGTGTCTCCCTGCATTCAGAGACTATAAGAATGTCCTACGGACATGGCAATTTATATGGAGTTTCCAGCGTTTAGTGTAAACTTGAAATGTGCCTTGATGTCTACGGTCAATGCTTTGGTGCCATGGTTTGGTGATTTCTTGTTTTGTTTTGATTTACTTGAAGTTTGCAGTTCTTCAGACAGGAACACACGCATTATGCCAAATGGAAAGCTTAACCTATTACAACTGGTTATACAAAGGTAAACTCCATTAACAAAAAGAACCGTGAAGTCCAAATAAGTAATTTGAAATAGTGACTTTTGTTCTGATTTCAATTTCCTCCTTGCAGATATTTAACTAAATTATGCTTTCTTTAACTACTATTGGAAATATTGAATAGATCCAACAGTTATTAAGTAGTCAAACTGAGCATTTTAATAACTTTGTTATAGATAGAAGAGTTCAGTAAAGTGTCATTTCAAAAGTATTAAGTATTTCATAGTTTAATAAGATTACCTAACACAATAATACATGACAGTTAAAAGATTTTGTTCAGGGCTTCCCTGGTGGCACAGTGGTTGAGAGTCCGCCTGTCGATGCAGGAGACACGGGTTCGTGCCCCGGTCCAGGAAGATTCCACGTGCCGCTGAGAGGCTGCGCCCGTGAGCCATGGCCGCTGAGCCTGCGCGTCCAGAGCCTGTGCTCCGCAACGGGAGAGGCCACAGCAGTGAGAGGCCCGCGTAGCGCAAAAAAAAAAAAAAAAGATTTTGTTCATGCTTGTTAATTTTTCCGTGTGGATAACTGACAGTATGTTTATAAGTATCAAATTCAAAACTACGGGTTTACTATGTTTCAAATGATTTTCATGGAAATGCAGAATATAACCACACGATGACTAAATGGACACTTTTCTAACTCAAAATGGAAGTAGATCTTATTGATTTCTTGTTCTCACAGTGTCTTTGTAGAAATGTGTCAGATTCAACAAAACAGCTGGACGCACATTCACACATATGTGTAACTCATAAGGCATAGTAGTTAGAGCTCTAAGTAATTAAGTTTCTTAATAAAGAATGCACCAAAAAAGAGCATGATAAACATATTGTGATAGAAAATAATACTTAGGCAGTCTAACCCACCCACTACCAAAATTTGCTCAATGCATCATAACAGCAAAATCTGCAAACCAGACAAATGACAACAGCATTCTAAGTGACAAGATATTTATCATATATGCTCTGTTTCTTGAAGAGTATGTAAAATTGAATTCAAGCTTTGCTGACATTTTCTGATAACATCTTACAATG
The DNA here is from genome assembly GCF_949987515.2 of Delphinus delphis. Taxonomy (NCBI): domain Eukaryota; kingdom Metazoa; phylum Chordata; class Mammalia; order Artiodactyla; family Delphinidae; genus Delphinus; species Delphinus delphis. The sequence goes on along the minus strand of NC_082689.1, from coordinate 100,217,780 downwards.
CTGCCAGATGAAATACTTGATAACTAGAGATTTGATGGAAGCGATACTGCCGTATACATCTATGAACATTATCTATCTATCTATCAGGTACTGCACTATGTAGTATTTCACATTTACTTCTAATTATCATATCCCTCTTCAAGAAATAGATAGATAATGAAATAGATCAATATTTTGAAGAATAGATATGATAATTAGAAGTAATTATGTAAAATACATAGTACAGTGTGTGGTATAGTAGTAGTGAACTATTGTTATATTCCCTTTTGAATTTTTCAAGATTCATCAGAGGCACAGTGTGTTTTGTTTTCAGAAATAATAATTAAATGAACTCCAAGTTAGGGCAAGTCTAATACTTTCTTAAGTTCATTTATGTTGGTGAGATATTGCTCCCGTATCAAGGATTGGTTATGTCTAGACTACACATAATCTTCTGCCAACAGATGACTTTGTAACACAATTCTTCCTGAATGCATTTTTCTTAGAATAATATTAAATCCAAGGTGTCCTTCATAAGTTCACATGGGAAGCCTACACAAAGGTAACTAACTGGAAACATACTATTTTGTTTTCTTACTGTCACAAACAAGTTCATAAAGACAGTCTTTGGCAGTGGTAATGTGTGCAATGTTGATAGCAACCGGTAGATACAATGGTATATGAAACAAAGGAGGCAAAATAAATAGTGATTAAGGATATAGACTTTGGTGTTAGAAAACCTGGATTCAAACATTTACCCTGCAAAACTGCCAAGGGAAATGAACAATTAAATCTCTCTGAGGATCAGGGTCTCCATCTTCAGAATAGAAATTTTAATTCCTATGGGGTTGAAGTGAAGATTAAATTGAATGATGCTTATAGAGATCACAGCAAACACTCAATAAATGCTAATCAATGGTGGCATTTATTATCATCTCTGCCATCACTCTACCACAGTTAAGTGGGCTCACTGGCTCACACATTTCTAGTTGTTGATCGCAGATGATAAATTCTGAGAAAAAGTCCAACAATTCACATTTTTCTATGACAGATTTTCTCTTTATTGACATAAGAGCCAAGGCAAGGTAGCATCATTAAAGGGCATAAGAACAAAACAGTATAGTTATGTTTTCTTCCAAGCTCAATTCCAAGCTAAGTGTGAGACTCTGGTCAGTTTCTTTAAGTTTCTGTTCCTCAGAGTTCGGCTAATGACATTTAAGGTCATTTTATTCTCCTATTACTAAGTTTTCAGAACTTCTAAATTGAGAATTTAGGGTAGTATTTCAAGAAATACAAACTTCCCTGTGTTATGTCTCAGCAATACATATGATAAACATCAATCATCTGATGGTTGATGAATACAGCAACTTTTTATGGTTATTATTCTTTTTTTTCTGCCACACCGTGCGACTTATGGGATTTTAGTCCCCTCACCACGGGGGTCCAGCAGTGAGATAAGTGCCAAGTCCTAACCTAAACATTGGACTGCCAGGGAATTCCCTGTTATTATTATTTATGTATAGCTCACTGGCTTCAGGACCACGGACAGAGAAAGTTCCGTAATAAGAATGGAAGTATGTATTGGTATTTGTACTCTGAAACAGAAGTAAACTAAATATGGGAAAGTACTCAGAGCTAGAGCTGGAAATATTGAACCACATAAATATGAACATATACTCAAGACTCGGATACAAAAATTAACTGCATCCCTATTATGTAATAAATAGTGAGGAAATAAATACAATATAATGTTGCTCATTTTCAAGGATTTCACTTCACAGTCTAGAAATCAAAATTACTCAAACTTTTACCAGTACAAACAGGTAAATGCAGGACTTCCCCGGTGGCACAGTGGTTAAGAATCTTCCTGCCAATGCAGAGGACACAGGTTCGATCCCTGGTCCGGGAAGATCCTACATGCCGCGGAGCAACTGAGCCCGTGCACCACAACTGCTGAGCACGCGTGCTGCAACTACTGAAGCCCATGCGCCTAGAGTCCATGCTCCACAACAAGAGAAGCTACCGCAATGAGAAGCCTGCACACCACAACAGAGAGTAGCCCCTGCTCACCACAACTAGAGAAAGCCCATACACAGCAACGATTCAAAGCAGCCAAAAAAAAAAAAGCCTATGTTGTGAATGTCTATTGTCTTAGCTGAAGAATTAAGGCCTGCTTCCACTTTTTAAAGCTATGCTACTTTGAACTCTCTGTGCCCTTGTTTATCATCCATAAAATGGGGATAATAACAGTTACCTTAGGTAGTTTGATAAATAAGATAACGTATATTATCACTAATCACAGATCCTAGTGTATAGTAAGCACTCAATGTGTTTTGGTGGGCAATGATCATGGATATCAGAATGTGCTTCTAAGACCAATAAGTACATTGACTTCAATTTGAACATACAATATTGGCCTTCTTTAGTAAAAAAAAAAAAAAAGTAATATATATGGAATCTAAAAATAAAGAAAAAAATGGTAGTAATGAACCTAGTTGTAGGGCAGGAATAAAGACGTAGACATAGAGAATGGACTTGAGGACATGGGGTGGGAGGGTGAAGCTGAGGTGAACTGAGAGTAGCATCGACATATATACACTACCAATTGTAAAACAGTTGGCTGGTGGGAAGCAGCAGCACAGCACAGGGAGATTGGCTCGGTGCTTTGCGATGACCTAGAGGGATGGGATAGGGAGGGTGGGAGGGAGGCGGCTCAAGAGGGAGGGGATATGGGGACATGTGTATGCAATGGCTGATTCGCTTTGTTGTGCAATAGAAACTAACATGGCATTGTGAAGCAATTATACTCCAATAAAGATCTATCAAGAAAAAAGAGAGAGATAGAAAAAAATTTAAATCTACATTGTGTTTCTCTTAATTAAAACACAATTTAATTCAGTAGTATTTTCTGTTTAAATTATGGTCAGAAAAACAATCATCACAAAATTGATTTGTAGCTCATAAACATTAGAGACCCAAATGTTCGACATGGGAAATTGGAAGCATATTTTATTATAATTATTTCCAGTAGATACTACTCTGTAGAGAATTTCCTTGGCATGGGAAGTAAGCCAAAGATTTTACTGACAGCATTCTCAAAGAAAAAGTTTACATGGAACATACAGTCCGGTTCAAATGGAGTGAAAGGGAACTAGAACTTGCTGTCTCCAATTAAAATATTAAAAGCAGACCAGAATTTTTATAGTATCAGAATTACTTACATTATTCTGTGCTCTTTGTTTGGAGGAGCTTCAGATAACCTTCTAAGAAATCAATGCATTTCCTGGTTTATTAAAGGACATTTTCTTTCTTAACAAAAATGAGACATGACCACTGCTTTGAATTTTATGCCAGTACGATAGCTGGAAACCATACAGGGTAAAAGAAATACATTTTCCTAAGGTACACATTTCATTCGAATGTCACGCTCTAAGGAAGTTAGGTATAAGTACATGTAAGGGAATAAAGTTTTTCTAGAAAATGTAAGGATCCAGCAGAACTTTCTTGCTACACACTGATTAAAGTCACAGGAAAGATATGTAAGGCTAGACATCACGCTTCAAGAACAAACAAATCCTTTTTTCTCTCCTTTCCCAAAACCTCAAAGCCACTTATCTCTTGAGTTCAATTTTTTATGTATATTTGACAGCTAAGATACAAGGGCCTCAAAACATTTTACACCAGCAAGTGCAAAAATAGAAAAGGTGTCCTTTTGAATCCAAGTCGAGAAGCTGTATCCTCAAAGTATAACTCTATATAACATCTTCAGTTCAGCTCAACACATGTTTACTGAGTCCTTTTAAGAAACTAAGAACTAACTCTCAGACAAAACATTCATAATTAATTAAGACACTGGAACTTTGCCTGCCCTTACAAAAGACTATAATCACATGGGTGAGAGACAAAAACAATAAGGGTTAAGTGACATATGACAAGTAGGCAAAGCAGAGCATAGTGTCGGTGTGGGAGTAAACCTAAACCTAGCAGAGATTTGAGAGAAGGTGATGCTTGAGTTGAGTCATGGAATAAGTAGGTTACACAAGTAAATAAGGCAAGGACAATTCTAGTCATAAGTAACCAAAGGCAAAAAGATTTGTGAATCAATCATGTGTTTTAGGAGACAAAATAGTTCAGGATAAAGAGTGTTGGGCAAAGTGACAAGAGCTAACCTCAGTAGTTCTCAAAAGACTTTGGTTTTCATGTGTAGGAGATCAGATGCTTTAAGATGGGTAATGGGTGGCACTGAATTAAAATAAGATCAACGGTGTATCTGAAGTTCCACTGGCAGCATTTTGTAAAACATTCTTTCTTTATTCACCCTAAATTAATTAAATACTTATTATGTTTAGGACACACGAGCTACTGAGGAAAAACCAATACATACCAAGTTATTACTGTCTGGAAAAAGTCCCAGTATAATAGGGGAAGTAGCCAGACATGCAAAAAGTTAAACGAAAAAGTCAAAGTCCTAAATAAATAATAATGACCATCACTCACAGAAACAGAACTAACATTAAGTGAGCCTTATGTGGGCTTCCCTGGGGCGCAGTGGTTGAGAGTCTGCCTGCCAATGCAGGGGACACAGGTTCGTGCCCCAGTCAGGGAAGATCCCACATGCCACGGAGCGGCTGGGCCCGTGAGCCACGGCCACTGAGCCTGCGTGTCCGGAGCCTGTGCTCCGCAACGGGAGAGGCCACAACAGTGAGAGGCCCGCATACCGCAAAAAAAAAAAAAAATGAGCCTTATGTGACAAGCACTCTACATGTGTTTGCCATGTCATTATGTCATTTATAATTCACAAAAGAGGGCCAGTTACTATTATTAAATAGCTACCCTTGTATCATATTACAGATGAAGAAATTAAGATTTCAAGTCATTAAATAATTTTTCCAAGGTCAAATGAGCAGATCTAGGATTCAAAACTAAGTTGTTTGATGCTTCTTCCTTGCTTGTTCCTAATTATGAAGTATCTTGGTAGAACCCCGAAGTAAAAACAACTCATCTGGGAGAAGATGGGAAATTAATAAGTGAATTCGGACTTGAGGATGAATAGAAGCTTACTGAACAGATAAAGGAATAAATCCAAACAGATGGTAGATATAAAGGTATACTGCAGTAAAACTCAAATATTTTAATGCATGTTTTTGATTATGTTAAATCAGACACATGTATATTTATAAAATCAATCACTGAAATTTTTAAAATTTCGTGGTCTCTCCATAGACCTTGGAGGATTTACATTTTTGCATGTATATATGAGCTACAACAACATGTGGCCTACTTTAAAATGTAAGGTTTCATTTCCTAAACTTCGCAGATTTATAAAATCATATAGCATCTTTTATAAAGCCTTCTCTTTTCAGAGTTAAAATTACAACTTAAAATGTTCATCACATTGGTCAAATAATTTAAAAATTTTACTATCAAAAGAAATCTTGTGATTTCTTGTTAGATGGGAATAAAGATGTAGAGTATAAGCCCTGAAAGTTGGGTTTTCTCCTTTTTTTCAGTGCAAGTGCCTGACTTTGATTGCTTAGGCATCCAGTTCAAAGAGGGCTATCTCAGAAAAACACACTGCCAGCCACACTGGGTAAAGAGTCAGACTACCTCCCCTCATTGAGTCTCCTTTGCTTTAGAGATCTTGGTTGCTTTCGGTAAGTGACCATTTGGGCCACTTGTTTTTTCTTTTCCAGCTTTAAATTTCTACTCTTGTGTTTTAAATTCACCAAGAAAGAGTGAGCCTGTGGAAATCCTAAGTCCCCACCTTCGACACCAGTAAGAGTAGAACTGCAGGCACATGTCCTCTCTTTCTTTACCCACAACCTCACTGTGTAGCCCCGGGTGTGCTGTGTAATTTCCAGGTCCTTTAAGTCATAGGCTTTTATTTTTTCATAGCTTCTGATGGTTACTGCTGAAGAGTGTCTTGCAATCACAAGAACCACAAGGGTCAACCCAACCACAACATCGGTTATTGCTAGGCTGAGATTAGCACAAAACAAGATGCTTCTTTATTTGGTACAATATTATAACAAGTCACTCTTTGACAACACATTAATACTAGCATAATATATTGACCGACCTAGAGAATTATACCAACACCTTTGTTTTGAGGCAATTCTGGATAATCGACATTGAAAATATCCACAAAATTCTTACCATATAGGTATATCATAACACAAATTGTGTCGTCTGGAATAAAAACAGATTTTAAAAACCAAACCTACTGGGTAATGGAATAGGTTAAAATTTTCGCCCCAGCCTTTTTAAAATTGTGTCATGTCCACAACACAGGTAGTAGTTTAGCTAACAATAAGACAGTGATCTCAGTAAGACAAGATGAGAGTGGGGAAAGCAAATGAGGGCCAGATATGGGCACAGTCAGACTGAGTGGATTGGAAACCTGAGGGTACAGGGAAGCAAGGGGTCACAATTCTGTGAGGCAAGCGACAACGCAGTCAGGAGGTCAGGAGGGAAGTATGGGAACGGATGCAGTGCCAGTGATGAGTTGATACAGAAAACCCAGCAAACCTCTGACATTTCTCCAGAGCCAGAAGACAAGCTCAAATTATGGCCAATGTAGGTCCACTGAGTGTTACTGAATAAAGAGGGAAGTCAGGGAAATTTCCTGGCGGTCCAGTGGTTAGGACTCCATGCTTCCGCTGCAGGGGGCACGGGTTCAATCCCTGGTCGGGGAACTAAGATTCCACATGCTGGGCTGCGTGGCCAAAAAAAAAAAAAAAGGGGTGGGGAGGTCAGAAGGAAGGATGGATTGGGACACACATACGACTTCCAGACAAACACATGTTCAGTGACACATTAATTATTTCATATAGAAAATGCCCATCACACGGCAATACTGATTAATATTTCCCTATCTGCTCCTCCCCAAAGTAGGCTGAAGTAGAAATTAATCAAAAATGAACTCAATGTATCTTAACATCACTTTTGTTGATACAGATGATTTCAAAAGGCCATTCAAAATCCACAGGGTTGAACAATTTCATACCATCTATCAGGACATGATGCTTAGACTTGGAAATGAGGTAATACTCTTGGGTAAGCTTAACCCCCAAAACGATGCCTGTAACTGAAGCAGAATTGGAATAATAAAGCTTTTCATCAACTTGCTGAAAGCCAGGGTTGTCACTAAACCATCTTCATGGGATGTAGCTTTCGCTCCTTACATTGCCTTGGCACCCAGACCAAACCTCCATTCATTCCACAGCCACAACTTTTCTCAATTTGCATGGCGCTGTCCAACCCACTGGCCACACTTGCCAGAAAATTATGTTACAGTCTCAAGTCTGCTTTCCAGCTCCTGTTCATGGAAGGCTTGCTTCTCAAACACAGAATTTCTCTCCAAATGCTAAATGCTGTTTTAAAAATACATACATTTTACTCTAATTATTTTGTTTTAAAAAATTTTTTGCTGATACTTTTCCATCTATAAATCCTGCCCTTACTTCAGTATAGCAAACAGTATTTTAGGGACCTGAGTCAGCTTATTAAGCTCTTAAATATGCTTAAAAATCTACTGATTATAGTAAGTACTGAAATAATGATAGTTAGGTGCTTTAGACCTAAACTTACTATTACAGTACTTAGGACACAGGTATATGCCAATCATCTCGGAATATTGTACACTGTGATGCGTCACATTATTATTCATTTAAGATTAAACACACGGACGTTAGCAAATAAATATTAATTGCAGCAATATAAAAACAAAATCAAGGAATAATCAGGAAGAGTTCACAAACAAAAAACGTAGACCTTACTCTTTCCTACTAAAAATCATCAACCAACAACATCAGAACAAAATTGTCCGAGGAACTGCTTTGAGTAACAAGTAAAGAAAATAAGAAAAATGATAAGTTCTCAGTCTGAAAAGAGGAAAGGTAAGTGGTGTATGATCAGTCAGGATGAAGAAAGATAAACACAAATACATCCATGGAGACCTGATATAAAACGAACCCTGAAGCCTTAAGGATGAGTATTGATTACTCTTATTATCCCTTCACACTGTGGGTAAGTGAAGCACGGTAAAAGCATGAAGAGTTTCTTATAAGCAAGAGATTGGCAAAATGGGTCTTTGATATGGTTGAGTTTACAATCCCAGTCTTTTCTAAATTAATGCTTGTCAGGAACACAGCTTCCTACTCCAAGGTATCTCTTACTGATTCTGAAACAAAATATGTGAAATAAAAAGGCACTGCATCCTGCCAAGTCCAGGAGTCTATATATACACACCCCAGCTATCTAAAATGAGTCCTTAGTGAAGACTTTCCCAATATCCTCTTGGAAATTCTCCTCACTATAACTGCTGAGCGTCCCTTCAACTATATTCTATAGGCTCTACAAGGCCTATAGTTAAATAGAACTATTTGAGAACTCATTTAAAGGATAACAGAGTGGTGAATACTAACTATTAATGGACATGGTTAGTCATGTGAATGTCACTTTTATACTTAGATAAATGAATTGCTTACATGGTTTTGAAAGAGAAGTAAACTAGACTCTTTCAATGCCATATATAATAAACCCAATGTGAATAACTTACGCATTTCTCAAATTGAAATACTGAACTCATTGAACTCATTTCAAACAGAACATGTATAAACATGTCACTTTAAGAATTTATGGACAAATATATCCAAATATGTAACAGTATATGAATATACTGGGTCTTCCCTGGTGGCACGGTGGTTAGGAATCCACCTGCCAATGTAGGGGACGCTGGTTCGAGCCCTGGTCCAGGAAGATCCCACATGCCACGGAGCAACTAAGCTGTGCACCAAAACTACTGAGCCTGCGCTCTAGAGCCCGCGAGCCACAACCATGGAACCCACGCACCACAACTACTGATGCCCGTGAGCCTAGAGCCCGTGCCCTACAACAAGAGAAGCCACCGCAATGAGAAGCCCGCATACCACAACGAAGAGCAGCCCCCGCTCACCGCAACTAGAGAAAACCCGCACGCAGCAACGAAGACCCACCGCAGCCAAAAATAAATAAATAAATTTATCAGAAAAAAGAATATATCAAGGTAAAAGACAGTTCAGCGTATGTGTGTGTGCTTCAGATAGGTAGCAATTAATGAAAGTTGGTTTTCACAATACTGTTACATAGATTATCATTCCACCAAACACAAAAATATTGTTTTGTCTCATATGTTAAAAGGTCACTACGCAGTGACCCCCTGAGTGCCAGCATGGACTTTTCAAAGGTATGCGCCACAGAAGTTTATGTTGAATCTAAGAAGATTGCAGATCAAAGTGGAGTATTTTGGCCACAGCAATGAAAGGTAGTCTCTGATCTGAATAATTAGAAGGTAAACACTACTACATGTCATGCATATTGGATTGATTCTTTCCAATAAAGCAGGCTGCTCTGATCATCTCGGCTAAATATAAAACCTCCTCACAGCTTCCAAAGAGCCCATAATGAAGGGTCATGACCTAACAGATTCAGTCAAGAAGGTTCACTCCTTCTTTTCTAAAGTACTAACATGCTTAAGGAAACAATAGGTATTTAGTGTAAAGGTAACATAGATAAAGATTAACCTCGCAACTTGAAAATTAGCTAATTTGTGGATAACGTACAAGTACTTGACAAAGGCATCAGCAGAGCTTCATTGAGAAGTAATTGCAGGAGAAGGTCAGAGCTAAGCCATGCATCCTGGGTTTTTACTCTTACATGAGGCTGCACAGACACTTAACAAATCAAAGGATTTTCACCCGTTTTTGCATAGAAAGCTAAACAGCCATAGCATCAAATAGCTTTAACTAACACTTACTTGTTAATCAAGAAAAGAATAATAAATTGAATAGGAAAACATTTCAATGCCTCAAATAAAGCAGTTGCTACCTCTCCCACACCAAACACAAATAAATAAATAAATACCTAACAGTTCACTTCCCACTCTGTTTAACGCGAGTACTGATATCATTTGTTTCTTGAAGAGATTCCAAGCAATATATGAAAAATAGATTTCAAACTATGAATGCACTGAAGTGATAATTGGTTTTATTACCTCTGATGATATACATAACTGACTGATAGTTGGTATATTACTGTCACATTAAATGAAAGAACGTAGTGTGAAAGTCCCCCAAGAGTCAATAATCTAAGTTGAAAGTGAAAAAAAAAACGTAAGGAGGAATTCTTTGAATTATATATATAAAATACATTATATATATATAACATATATGTAATTAATATATATATCATATTATATATTGAATATAATTCAATGGGCTAAATGTACCAATGTTATTAAATCCAAAATCTGTCTGCATTGACAATGGATGATGTATGACTCATCTCATACACAGAACCAGTAGAACTTATAGGAATGGTAATGATACTATTAACCCAGGGCAATTTAGTCAGTCCTTCCTAGGGCTTGGCTCTGCTAAATGATTTTCTTGTGTTGTCTCACAACTGTCTTCTCACGTGGGCACTGGTATTTGTGCCATTTTACAAATAGGAAGCCTGAGGCCAACTTGCCTGTATTATTATCCTTACTTATCTAATGCCACACAGGAAGGAGCAGGCAGGCCTCTTGGCTGGCACATTTCAGAGCCCATCCTTTCACTCACCACACCAGGCAGTTCTGTGTTCTAGCAAATTTCAGAACAAATCCATAAAAAATATTTAGTTATTTTTCTTATTCAAACTGGATCTTTCTGGCTGACGTATCACATTCATCCAGAGTTTAGAATAAATAAGAACAATTTATGGGCTCGAATTATTCGACTGTGGTGTGGTTTATATTATTCAATTGCAGATATGGTTACTCGAATGTAAAACAGAAGAATGATGGATTCTAAAAAACAAAAAGGAGGTAATAAAAAGATTGCTTTAGGAAAAGTCAAATATAATGTCAAATTTGCAGGTCAAATAAATAAGAAAAGAGCATTGATTTTATTAGTCAAACTTTCTTAATATGTTGGCAAATTGAGTTGTTTTGTGACCCACTGATAAAGTATCATTTCAAAAATATATTTTCATAGGAAATTTTATAGTCTAAAACAAAAACAAAAGGACAGTAAAATACAAATAAGACTAACAAAAAAAAAAAAAACTAAGTAAGCGGGCTTCCCTGGTGGCGCAGTGGTTGAGAGTCCGCCTGCTGATGCAGGGGACGCGGGTTCGTGCCCCAGTCTGGGAAGATCCCACATGCCGCGGAGCGGCTGGGCCCGTGAGCCATGGCCGCTGAGCCTGCGCGCCCGGAGCCTGTGCTCCACAGCGGGAGAGGCCACAACAGTGAGAGGCCCGCGTACCGCAAAAAAAAAAAAAGCTAAGTAAGCAACCCATCTTTCTGAAAAGCACCCATAAATTTAGCAAAATAATGCTAAAATTAATAAATAGCACTATTCAAGACAAGTTACATATTAATCTTTAAAGTACAATACAAAAATGGAATCAGATTCATACCACTGCTCAAACAGTTGTGGATTTCTGTTTGCAAAATAAACAAATTGCATTAAAATGTAAATGCCTTGAGTGTTTCTTATTTGTACTGCTTGGATTTATTCAATCTCCCTCTATGTATCTTTAGCATCCATGATGACTATATTGTGGAAATGCAGTGCTTTCTATCTGCATTACTATCGGTGTCAGTAAATCTGGGAATTACAACCTTGAGACATCTGTAGTTCTTCTCTGTCTCTGCCAGAGCTGTTGCTTCTTGCATCTGCTTTGGCACAAATTCATCTTCAGGAAACGCAGTTCCTTCCTTATAGTTCCTGCATTATTTTTTCTTTGCTGTTCTGAGCTGCAAGGCCACATTTCCCAGAGGTTTCTTTGCCTGCTCTGGAGATGAGCGAAAGCAAAATGAGTAGCGCAAGGCATAAAAGAAGAAAGTTAGACTGGACAAGGAAAAGTGGTAGACAAGCAATACTAGGGAAACAAAACCCACAGAAAGAAGTCTACTTTAGCAGGAATGCAACTGAATGAGATGATAGCAATTGCATATGCTGAAACTTTTCCTGATTAAACCTAGCTAGAGACTATTGCAAATGTGTGTGTGTACAATGTACATTAAACAAGTGTGCATATCTTAAATTTTGCTAAGCAAATCTGTCTGATAAAAACAATCAAGGAGTGAGTGAGTACAGAATACAAGCTTTGTAAACAGCTTCATTTTCTCAAGACGCTCATGTTTCATACAGAGGCATATCTGGCCTTTTGGAAAGAATGTGGGTTTTATGAGGGCAGTGACATTTTCCTTAAGATGAAAATGTTTAACTTTTATAACTCAGTCACAGCTTGAAGTTGGGGCAAGTGTTCAAAACCAAGGATATCTCCTCAGGATCAAGATGGTGTAGTCTAAGTTAGGAAAGGGATGCCTTTGAGGTGAGTATTGTTTCCATTACCACTAGAGTGAGGGCTGGCCCAAGTAATTCAATATGGTACCAGTTTATAATGACTCAACTCTTGTCTGAGAATTGATCTGTTGTCCACAAGGCCAATTCCAGAAAGGGTTTCAGAATAATAAACATGTCACAACCGATCACAAGGGTCAGGTACAAAAACAAAATAGGCAGAGTATTTTTTCAGCTTTGTAGATTTGCTCCTAAATGTACACTTCAGGCAATTTGAAACTCTGATGTCGGCACTGCCCTCAAATAAGTTTCACGCCCAGGAAGCCATTCTGAACTCCTCAGAAAGGGCTGGATGTCCTGTTGCCCTGTGTATTTGTCCTATGCTGCAAAACCTCAAGGACAGAGCTTTACTCAAAATGTACGCCCAGCGCCTATTATAGTCCCTGGAGCATGGGTGGCAATCAATACTTGTTCACTGAATGATGGAGACAAGTGAGACTGGTAGAGTCAAAAATTATAAAGTAGATATTGGAACCAAATGAATGCATTGCTCAAAGTCAAGTAACAAGAGGCAGAGGCAGAGGCAGCTGCCATTAAACAGTCCCCCTCTGCTACAAGACCTCATTTTAGCAATTTATAATAATATTAAAAGACATTACTCTTTTACTCAGTGCTATGCAGTTAAGGCTAAATGAAGGTAATAAAATACAAAATAAAATCAGAATGGAGAGGTGATATAAAGCAAGATTCCCTAGAGACATAGGTTCCGATCCTAGCTTTGCTACTAACCAGCTTTAAAAGTCTTAGGAAGGTGATTTAATTGCCCTGAGACTTGGTCTCTGCATCTTAAACCAAGGGCTTGGATAAGTGGCTCTTTCAGCTCTAAAATTCTATCATCCTCTTAGTGAAATAAGTCAGAGAGAGAAAGACAAATACTGTATGATATCACTGTTATGTGGAATCTAAAAAATAATACAAATAAATGTCAGTGCAAAACAGAAACAGACTCACAGATATAGAAAGCCAACTTATGGTTACCAAAGGGGAGGGGGAAATTAGGGATGTGGAATTAAGAGATACAAACTACAATGAATAAAATAAGTAAGCAGCAAGACAATATTTTATAGCACAGAGAATGATAGACATTATCTTCTAATAACTTTTAATGGATTATAATCTGCAAAAATACTGAATTAGTATGCTGTACCCCTGAAACTAATATAATATTATAAATCAACTATACTTCAATTTAAAAAAAAACATAAAATTCTATCATCCTTTAGCTCGTAACTGTATACATCAGGTAACAGATATGTATAAGAAAACTACTGGGACCCTCCATTTCCACTGCCCACTTCTTGCTGACCCTACTGTTAAGTAACTAGGTGATAACATCCTTAGGGTTTCCCTGCATCCAGTCTGACTCTTTCCAATTTATTCTCTATAGGATACTGAGTCATCTTTGCCTAGAAACACAAATCTGACCTTGGTATCTCCCTAATGAAAATCCTCCAAAGGCTTTCCATTAGCTCAGGCACAATTCCAAGCTCTATAACATGGCCTTCCACAATCTATATGCTGCTTTCCAAGTTTTACTTTAAGATATTCTGATTTTGGACTCTGCTCTAGCCTCACTGGGTTTCCTTCTGTTGCACTAAAGTGATATGTTCTCTATCACTTCGAAAATTTTGGTGTTCCTTAGAACAAATTTCCCCTCTGCTCTTTACCCAATTTATACTATTTACTGTTCAATGGCCGTAAAATACTTAGCAGAGTGCCTTCAACACAACGGGCACACAAATATTTGTTGAGTAAACAATCTTAAAGTGACTCAAGTCAGGACAAAGCGTATTCCTTTTTCTCCTTTATTTTTGTATGGTAATTGCTCTTAAAAAATCCTACAAGTCATTACCTTGGTTTGTAAATGGTTCACAGTACAGGGCACCTGTTGCACTGAAGAAAAACTGGAGCTAGGAAAGCACTAATTGCTAAGACGGTTGGAGGGAAACAAATACTCTTCTGTCACTGTACACGAGTTACTCTGCAAAAAGCAAAGCAAGGCTAACTGAAGAGACAGCTGCAAAACACACAATGATATAATGTGTTTGCCAATCTGCAAAATCATTTGAAAGTTGCTGCTTCAACAGCTGGTATCTGGAAAGTGCAAGCATCATTCAGTCTAGTTAAAATTACACAGAGCAGAAATGTTTATTATGCACACAAAAAGGAGGTTCGAATATTGAAGTTACAGCACTTTTAAAAGTCTGGAACAGTCAACAAAACACTTGGTGGCAGTTGGAAAGAAATCTCCAATATTTGTTTAGTCATGGTCTCTTTCTAGTTCTATAAATCTTATGATCACATCTTTGAAGACTGTTGAAGAGATAGCACTCCCATGTCACATCATTCTTTGAGCCTAGCCTGCATCTGGATTGAGCATGTACATGCTCAATCTTAGCATTATTATTTAACATTGGTTAGAATTTACAGAATCCAGGCAAAACCAATGGGTTCCATTACCCTGGAAAACTCTTCAGTATATATTCTTAGTACCAGATGCTGCTAAACAGAGGTGTAAACCTAGCTGAATAGGGTAACAAAATGGTTGTCCACAACCCACCCCCTGCCAAAAATGTTTCCATAGTCCCACTGGTACGCCTGAATTTGCCTGAATTTTCCACATCATTTATTCCTTTAGTTTAATGAAACGTTTTTCAAATGTGTTCTGCAGAAATATGTTAGTAGGTTGACTTTGGAAGAGGGAAAAAATCCAACATGGCTCCAGTGTCAGATGTGGGCAGGAATGTTTTAAACAAAATCAAGGATCTAGTAGAAGTTTCTCCCACATGTAACCATAAATATGGACCACATTTACCTCTTTGTTCATGAAACTCTCGTTCAGAGAATGGTAATTAACAGATGTGGAAGGTATATCAGAAAAAGCTCATTTAAGGTGTTGTAGATTCTTTAAAAAATGAAATTGGTTTCCCAAGGCATCTACTACATTACCTCGCACAAACATATTCACCTAACGAATACATGCAGAAAGCAGCCCAGTCACCTGTGAGAGGGAAACATTTCCGCATCTTCATGTTCCCGTGAGAAAACGTGTACACTCATCTCCAGGAATAAGAAGCTGCTTCTTCCCTTTTTGGATTCCTGTCACTGACTGAGTCACTGATCCCCAGAGGAGGAGCTGTCTCTATCTGATAAGGGAGGCTGGGAAAAGAAACTGAGCTGCTTCCTCGTTCTTTGATGACCTGTTTGCCCTGTGAGCATGGATGCCGCCCAGACAAGGGCCCAAGGTTTCATCCAGAGGCCACTTCCCTGAGCCTCAGGACTCTCATTTGTAATATGCAGGTGGTAACGCGGGCTTTGTGGGTTGTTGGCAGATTAGAGTTCATGAGTAAACTGCTTAGTAAAGTCCTGACATTGTCTAAAGGCTGAAGAGATTTTTCTCGGTTACTATCACAGAATTCATCACAATTGCACACTGGATCTGCCCGGTCCGCACAGTACCTATCACTCCTGTCAGATGCAAGGGGCTAGAGGCTTTGTCTTTTTATTCCACAAATGCTGAGGCCAGTGTCTGACACGTGGCCAGTTCCTGATGCTTGTGTAGAGAACGACTCCCCTGGAGAGAGTTAAATCACTCTCTTCTCTACTTGTGTTTTTATACCTTGCCTAATGAGAAGCGGTCACTTAAGTGTTTTTGGAGGCCCCCAGTGTATGCATAGCTTTATAGCAGAGACAGGGAGACAAGGCATAATAGAATTTTAACTGCAGATGACAATTACACTAATTAGCTTTCTTTTTCTTTACAAAAAAACCCTAAAATCAGCTCAAATCAGGATGACTGAAGACAACTCAGAGTACTGCTCAGTCACCCACCCCTGCAGGATTCCATCACTTAGATTCATTTGAATAATAGACTTTCTCTATATTTATTCCTAGCCTAGAGAACTGCTTCACAACTGGGTATGAATTGCTTTAGTATGATAATTAGGTAAACTTGTATAGGCAGGGAAAGAGTTTTGATTGGACAGGGAGGAGGGAAAAATTTAACAAGAGATGAACATAAGAAAATATATCGTATGATATAAAGAATACTGTGATTGGACAGGGAGATTGAGGTAAGTCACACAGACATTCAAAAAGAGAAATAAGAGGCCAACAAAGATAACTTCATGGTGGTGGTGGTGTGTGTGTGTGTGCGCGCACGCGTACGTGTGTGTGTTTGTCTTTTTTATTTTTCCAGAGCAGGAAAATTACTACACTAGTTGGATGAGACTGAATGTAAAATACTGTAATAATTTGGAAGGCTACCACCCTTAGCTCTGATCAATTCAGCTCTGCCCAATGTGATGCAACTTAGCATCACCATCTCTAATCTGTTCACCCTGGAATCAAGAATGGAGAACAATCAGGGCTTCCCTGGTGGCACAGTGGTTGAGAGTCCGCCTGCCGATGCAAGGGACACGGGTTCGTGCCCCGGTCCGGGAAGATCCCGCGTGCCTCGGAGAGGCTGGTCCTGTGAGCCATGGCCACTGAGCCTGCGCGCCCGGAGCCTGTGCTCCGCAACGGGAGAGGCCACAACCGTGAGAGGCCCGCATACCACAAAAAAAAAAAGAATGGAGAACAATCAAACAAAGGATAAAGACAAGCACATATGTGCATGACCCTCCGTCTCTTCACCTGAATAACAGAGTTGACCCTTCAGTAAAGATTTGAGAAATGCCAAAGATTTATACACACTGGAAACAACTTTGGGAAAAAAATAAGGATAAATAGAAAAAAACCCTTAAGAATAGACTGCAACAGTCACCCCTGCCCCCTCACCTCTCTAGGAGACCCTCTGAGACCAACAGGAAATGTGATAAAATTGAAAAAACTTCAACAACTTGGGGTAAACAAGATTTGGTATCTGGATCCTAAGGCTTCAGATGGGACATCTGGGTCAGTGCACTAGAAAACCTTGAAATCCCAATACCCCTGAGTCGTCTGGGCCTGCAGAAGTGGCCTACTGCTTTCTATTCATAGCTAGCATTCTCCCCTTCAGGATCTATTTCTACTTCCTTTTCTGGCCACCAGACATTGGCATCTTGGTAAGAAACAAAGACACGTGAACACTAGTAGGAGGATGATATGCTATATGAAAACCCAGGAGTACCTTGGAGATATTGTGGGTTTGGTTCCAGACCACCACAATAAAGTGAATATTGCAGTAAAGTGAGTCACACAGTTTTTTTGGTTTCCCAGTGCATATGAAAGTTATGTTTACACTATACTGTAGTCTATTAAGAGCGCTAGCACTATGTCAAAAAAATGTACATACCTCTATTTAAAAAATACTTTATTGCTAAAAAATGCTAACCATCATTTGAGCTTCAGCAAGTTGGAATCTTTGTGCTGGTGGAGGGTCTTGCCTCGATGTGGACGGCTGCCGACTGATCAGGGTGGTGACTGCTGAAGGTAGGGTGGCTGCAACAATTTCTTAAAATAAGACAATGGATTTTGCCACGTCATTGACTCTTCCTTTCCTGAATAATTTTTCTGTCGAATGCAGTGCTATTTGATAGCATTTTACCCACTGCAGAACTTCTTTCAAAACTGGAGTCAAGGGCTTCCCTGGCGGCGCAGTGGTTGAGAGTCTGCCTGCTGATGCAGGGGACACGGGTTCGTGCCCTGGTCCGGGAGGATCACATGTGCCGCAGAGCGGCTGGGCCCGTAAGCCATGGCCGCTGAGCCTGCGCGTCCGGAGACTGTGCTCCGCAGCGGAAAAGGCAACAACAGTGAGGGGCCCGCGTACCGCAAAAAAAAAAAAAAAAAAAGCATCGAGGTCCTCTCAAACCTCGATGCTGCTTTATCAAGTAAGTTTATGTAATATTCTAAATCCTTTGTTGTCATTTCAACAGTCTACACGGCATCTTCACCAGGAATAGATTCCACCTCAAGAAACTACTTTCTTTGCTCATGCGTAAGAAGCAACTCCCCATCTGTTAAAATTTTATCATGAGATTACAGCAATTCAGTCACATCTTCAGACTTCACTTCTTTTTTTTAATCTGTTAATGTTTTTATTTAGAATTTATTGTTTTTCAACTTTTTAATTGTGCTAAAATATACGTAACATACAAGTTATTACCTTTACCATTTTTAAATGTAGAATTCATTGGTATTAAGTACATTCATATTGCTGTGAAACTATAACCACTATCCATTTCCAACAGATGCTTCATCTTGCAACACTGAAAATCTATGCCCGTTAAAAAATAATTTCTGATTACCCCACCGCCCCAGACCCTGGCAATGAACTTCACTTCTCATTCTACTTCTTTTTCTATTTCCACCACATCTGCTCCACCACTTCCTCAACTGAAGTCCGGAAACCCTCAAAGTCATCCGTGCGCATTGGACTCAACTGCCCCCCAACTGCTGTTAGTGTTGATATTTGGACCTCTTTCCATGAATTACAAATGTTCTTAAAGGCATCTAGAATGGTTAATCCTTTCCAGAAGGCTTTCAGTTGACTTTGCCTAGATCCATCAGAGAAATCATTATCGGTGGCAGCTATAGCCTTATGAAAGTGTATTTCTTCAATAATAAGACTTGAAAGTTGAAATTACTCCTTGATCCATGGGTTGCAGAATGGGCGTTGTGTTAGGGCATAAAAACAACTTTAAGCTCATACATCTCCATAAGAGTTGTTGGGAAACAAGGTGCATTGTCAATGAGCAGTAATATTTTGAAAGAATCTTTTTTTTCTGAGCAATAGTTCTCCAGAGTGGGCTTGAAATATTCAGTAAACCATATTACTTAGGGGAAAAGAAAAAACAAAACTCAATAGACTGCAAGCTAACCCTATTTCTTGTACTGAAGACCCATCCATTCTTGCAGGAAACATGAACTTGGACAATGCATTTGAATTATTGCCACTGTTGGTTGTCCTACTGCCGTTTCTATCCCCCCTTCTATGCCTTCCCTACCCATCTCTCCCTTGATTGACTATCATGTAGAGCTACTTTCTAAACTTGAGTTGACCATATACTGAATTTTCCTTATGACTTCATTTCTATGCAAAAATAAGCATTAACACCAAAAGTTCTTTCTCAGACGTTTGTGAAAGAATATCGTGTGAGTGGTGTATTACCTGTGAGGCAGTATATAAGAGATTATTTTCTTCTCTCTGCCCTGATGACAGCAATATTTCTAGATATCCAATACTGCAGCCACTAGCCATGGGTGGGTATTTTAATTTAATTTAGTTAAAATTTGATTAAAAATTCAGTTTTTCCATCATATTAGCCACATTTCAAGGGCTATAGCCACATAGTCATATTGGACATATACAGAACGTTCCTTCATCACAGAAAGCACTATTAGAGAGTGCTATTCTAACATTAAAAAAAAAGTATTGCTCTGAGAAGCAAGTAAAATTATAAGGAATCCAATTTAGACTTAAAATAATCTCTAAAATGAATACAACTGTCAGATGTAGAGACTTTCCCGGAAATAAGTAGGGGGAAACAGGTCTACTGGAAGTATTTAAACCAAAGCTATACAATTAAAAAAAAACATCCTGAAGAAGCTGAATTAGGCGAGTTTAAAATTCCAAGGGCATTTGGTCAGGAAACTGAGATAAGTTCAATTCCACCAAACCACAATTTTCCCATTCTTAATTAACAGGTATTTTTCATTTAGTGATAAACCAGAGGAAGTTGTGCTTTAAGTTGCTAGGTCATAGCAAACTTCTTGACTTTCAAATCAGCAGTGCTTATTTCTTGAATTTGTAATTAATTAAATAATGGAAATGAATTATGACTCTGCGGCTGAGTTTGGATCAAATGCTAATCTTGGTGATTAGCATTTTGAGAAAGCACAAGCACTAATTTAACATAAAACTTAGAATCCTTCATAACACAGGATATCCCAAGACATAAGAGCACCGCATTTTGAAAAAAGACACTAACATGAGGAAGTGAAAGACATTCACAATCTATAATTTCCCAATATTTTCCCTCTTTAAATAAGGATTTTTAACCTCAAGATTTCCTAATGCGGTAGCAGTTCTGAATACACAGAAATATTGCTCCTGAACAAGGTGTCACCCTTCTCTTGTTGCTCCATGGTTGGGAGGCAAGGCTGGAACTGGGTCCATAGCAGAAGGGGGTGGTATTAAAAAATAAGATTTCCATACACCTCAAGGACAACATGGGCTCTTCAAAAGAAATACTTACAAGGGAATCATTCTTGATTCCTTTTCTTGGACTCACCTCCTCTGCTGTTTACACATACACACAACTAGTAGATCCTTGTGTAAGACTGAATTAGCTTAAAAGCGATATGAAAAATCTGAACTTTCTCCAAAGTGGCCACCAAAATGGCTCCGTATTCTGAAAACTGTGAGGTGTGTTCAGGTGGAGATAAATTCGATATGGTTTCAAAGTAAGTGGGCTTTTTTAATCTTTTAGATTATAGAGTGGGCTGAGTTCCCATTTACTTTCTTAACAGCACTCATAGGATAACCTAAAATAGGACTAGGTAAGTGCTACGAATTGAGGAACAAACAAGCCTCTCTTGTTTCCAAATATTAATTTTCTGCTTCTTCCCTTCTTAGTGAATGACAAACACGTTTGCTTCCCCTCTATTCGGGTTATTTCTTTGGTATAAAGCTGTGTAGTCATTTGGAAAATGCAAATACATTCAGCAAGTCAGCCAATAGCATCTTAGTTTAAATTGTTATAAAAGGCAAGTTCCCATTATGTGGAATGACTCAAGTAGACAAGTATAATCAAGTCATGATACGTGAGAACAAGATTAGGAAGGGTCTAGCGCCTGAAGCATATTCAGCAGGATAAGTCCTAGGTGCATTGTTCTATGCCAGAATGGAAAAAAGCATTGGCAAGAGAAATGGGCAGAGAATTAGGTTAGCAGAGTAAACAGATACTCCATAACCTTCACAAGGGCTATACCTGCTTGGGGAAATAATATTCTTACAAAGTCTTATTCTTCTGCATAATAAATTACTAACAGGCACCAAAGGAACCAACAAATATGCTGCAGTTTTTTTTCTGAATGAATCTTCCTTTGTTGTTATTTAATCAACCTTCATTTTTGTTTTTCGTTTGTTTGTTTTGCGGTACGCGGGCCTCTCACTGTTGTGGCCTCTCCCATTGCGGAGCACAGGCTCCGGATGCGCAGGCTCCCCGGCCATGACTCACGGGCCCAGCCACTTCCCGGACCCGGGCACCCCTGCATCGGCAGGCGGACTCTCAACCACTGCGCAGGGAAGCCCCAACCTTCATTTTTAATCTGCATATAGAAAAGATTAAATGCTAGGTGCTTAATGACTTTGGAAAAAAACACACATTTCCTGAATGTTTAATCTCACCCCAGGGCTGCTTCTACACGTATATGAAAAACCAAGAATTAACAGCTGAGATTGGCAGTAGTAATGGTTATTTAAAACTCTGCTTCTATAAAACAAATGATCTCTCACAATGCTTTCATTCTTCAAATACCGCACTTCTCTGGATGGAAAAGACGCCCAACCAAACCATGTGTCAGAGAAGACAGAGTTCAGCTGGAAAAGGCAGTTTGTTTTGCTGCACTCTTAAATTTTCTTGCTTCAAACTAGATGAACTATAGGGGAACAGAAAATACTCTGCTTCTTGGATGTAATAACTGATGCACAGAAATAGTGAGGGGACCCAGAGTTGGTGTCATTTCTGTATAATCTAAGTTTGGAATACCATCATTCCGCTCTAGAGACATTTTATATACTTCCTGTTGATTAAAGGTCAGCTATGTTGGAGGCCAGACACCTGCCTTCTTTTAAAACACTGTGGGTGTTAGGACAGTGTTTGATCTCAAAAGTGTCAAGCAGAGAGTTTCGTATGCTATTTGACATATATTCAAACAGATCTACAGCCTTGTAAAATCCAGATATTTTAAACCATCTCATGAAGAAAATGAATGGAAAGGAAATCATGACACAAAGACTATCTTCTCTAAATCATCTTTCAGTCTAAATACAAATTTAAAAGTACACAGTGCTATGAACAAAGATAAAGAATAAAAAGAGGGTATGGACACAAAAGGTGAAAAACACAAACGCCAGAACCAAAAAATGTCAAAACCTAAACGAATCACAAATTTCCTCTCAAATACTTTTGGGAAGTTAGTATGATATTAAAATATAGAATTACATGGCTCTGTGTGGACAAAAGGTTTCTCTCGAGTATTTGTTACATTCAAACCTAAGATCTAAAAGTTCAAATGACTAATAAAGGATGATTCCCTTAGTATACAAGCCAAAACAGAAGAGTCAGATGAAAACAACTTAATAGTTATTTATATTAGTTTTTGATTCCTAGTGCTTAAAAACCAATGGATTTCAAAAAAAACAAAAAAACAAAAAAACCCAGAATTTACCTGACCCTGATATTCTCCAAGCTAGATATGGCTATCATAAAACCCACATACAACTATCCAATGAATCCCAAGTAGAAAAAATATATACATACATACACACAAATTACCAACTAATAAATAAATACATAAATGAACAAATAATTAAAATAGAAAAGAAATTAAAGATTCCTGTATACCCACACAGCTAGATTCCAGGAAACAGAGTAGTGGTTAATAGTGTTCTGTAGCACATTGGTTAAAGCATGGGCTCTGAGGCAGGTCCTTGTTTGGTATGTGAAATCTATTCTTTACCAGCTGTCTAACCGTGGGCAAGTTACTCTAAGTTTCTATGGTTGGTTTCCATCATATTTAAAACAGGCATAATATTGCCCTACACTGCTTATCAAAATGTTTGTTAAAAATTTAAGACTTTTATTGAATAATTTAATAAAATCTCTATAAAATTTAATAAAATAACAAAATGTAATGAAAATTTAAGAAAATGTAATACCTAGAAATGAACCCACACTAGTATGGGCAATTAACCTACAACAAAGGAGGCAAGAATACACAATGGGGAAAAGATAGCCTCTTCAATAAATGGTGTTGGGAAAACTGGACAGCTACATCCAAAAAAGTCAAACTGGACTACTTTCTCATGCCATGCACAGAAATAAATTCAAAATGGATTAAAGACTTAAATGTAAGACCTGAAACTTCTAGGAGAAGTTTCTAGGAGAAACTTCTAGGAGAAAACTTCTTCTAGGAGAAACTTCTAGGAGAAAACATAGGAAGTACACTCTTTGACATCAGTATTAGTGATATTTTTTGGATATGTCTCCTCAGGTAAGGGAAACAAAAGCAAAAATGAGCAAATGGGACTACAACAAACTAAAAAGCTTTTTGCACAGCAAAGGAAATGATCAGCAAAATGAAAAGGTCACCTAATGAATGGGAAAAGCAAACGATATGTCTGATAAGGGTTAATAGCCAAAATATACAAAGAACTCATACAAGTCAACATCAAAAAAACAGACAACCTGATTTAAAAATGGGCAGAGGATCTGAATAGACATTTTTCCAAAGAAGACATACAGATGGCCAAGAGGCACATGAAAAGATGCTCAACATCACTAATCATCAGGCAAATGCAACTCAAAACCACAAAAAAGATATCACCTCACCCCTGTGAGAATGGCTATTATTAACAAGACAACAAATAACAAGTGTTGGCAAGGATGTGGAGAAAAGGAAACCCTCATGCACTATTGATGGGAATGTATGTTGGTACAGCCACTACGGAAAACAGCGTGGAGATTCCTTAAAAAATTAAAAACAGAACTACCATATAATCCAGCAATTCCACACCTGAGTATTTATCAAAGAAAATGAAAACACTCATTCAAAAAGATATATTCACTCATATGTTCATTGCAGCATTATTTACGATAGCCAAGACACAGAAGCAACCTAAGTGTCTATCAATAGATGAACAGATAAAGAACATGTGGTATATATACATACAATGAAATATTATTCAGTCATAAAAATTAATGACATCTTCCCATTTGGGAGAACATGTATATGGACCTAGAGGGGTATTATGTTAAATGAAATAAGTCAGACAGAGAAAAACAAATTCTGTAAGATTTCACTTACATGTGGAAACTAAAAAACATAACAAGTGAACACACATAACAACACAGAAACAGAGTCATAGATACAGAGAAGAAACAAATGGTTGCCAGAGGGGAGGGGGTGGAGGGAGGAAATAGGTGAGGGGAATTAAGGGGTACAAACTTCCAGTTGAAAAATAACTGAGTCATGAGTATAAAACGTACAGTGTGAGGAATATAGTCAATAATTTTGTAACCTCTTTGGTGACAGATGATAACTAGACTTATCATGGTGATTATTTTGAAATACATAGAAATATTAAATCACTGTTGTTTAAAAGAAACTAACATAGTGTTGCAGGTCAATTAGACTTCAAAAACAAACAAAGAAACAAACTCATAGAAAAAGATATCAGAAGGTACAAACTTCCAGTTATGAGATAAATAAGCACTAGAGATGTAATGTACAATGTGATAAATATAACTGATACTGTAGTATGTTGTATATTAAAGTTGTTCAGAGGGTAAATTCTAAGGGTTCTCATCACAAGGAAAAATTTTTTTCTATTTCTTTAATCTCATATCTATACAAGATGATGGAAGTTCAATAAACTTTTCGTGTGGGACTTCTTTGGAGGTCCAGTGGTTAAGACTCCACGCTTCCACTGCAGGGGGTGTGGGTTCAATCCCTGGTTGGGAAACTAAGACCCACATGCCACACAGCACAGCCAAAACAATAAATAAATAAATAATAAATAAACGTATTGTGGCCATCACTTCATGATGTATGCAAGTCAAATCCTTATGCTGTATACCTGAAACTTACACAGTGTTCTATGTCAATAATATCCTAATAAAATTGGCAGGAAAAATTGAACAAAAATAGTGCTTGAGATTTAATAAGTCCTTATTAAATGTTAGCTATGATTATTGTTACTACTACTATAACATTATTATCCATGTGATCATAATTAGTCTCTGGCATGTTTGTAGATGGATTGTCAATGTCACCTGGAGATATAAATAGAAATAAATCTAGAAATTTAGTTCCATTTAATGTTTCAAGCATGACAAAGTCTTCTGATTAGAAGAAAAAGTAAGAAGAACTTTTCCATCCTTTTCGACCACAAGATCTACTTCTTGAGAGGTGATAATAATGGTAGACTCGTATTTAGATGAAGCTTCCAGTCATTTATTTAATGTGTATTTATTAAATGCTTACTCCACGCAAGACTGAATTAGGTCCTGGAGATTCACTAGTGAAAAGGAGCAAAGAAACGTCTTATCCTCTCTGAACTTATGTTCTGTGGATGGGGTGGGGATACCGACCACAAAGAGAATAAATAGGTAAAAATATAGTATATTAGAAAGTGGCAACCGTTGTGCAGAAAAAGAGTGCTTGGAAGAAAAAGTGGTGCAATTTTTAATAAACCTTTCTAGGGAAAGACTCATTAGGAAGTAATTTGATCAAAGTCTTTGAGAAGTTGAAGGAGTATTCCATGAAGACATATGAGAGAACATTCCAGACTAATGGAACAGCATGGGGAAAGGCATGACTGAGGGACAGCAAAAAATCCAGGGTATACATATGGAGCAACATGCAGTTATACTAAGGGACAGAACCTCCATCTGTGAGAGTTCACAGTTACACACACACATGCACGCACGCACACACACACACACACGCACGCACACACACACATACGCACGCACGCACACACACACACACACACACACACACACTTTCATTTGGTACCTTCACCACAATCCAGAGCAGTACATCAAGGTGAACGCCATAAGACAGAGTTGGAGAAGATGAGTTCCGACAAGTATCAGGGTGTTCAATTACATGGGTTCTCATAAACCATGAAAAGAACTTTGGCTTTTACTCTGAGCAAGATGAGGAAAAATTGGAAGATTTTAAGCTGAGGAGTGCTCATTTAAGTCTTAGCCCAACCATTTAGGACAGACATCTCTATTTTAATTAGTCTTGATGCAGTTATACGAATCATGTCCAAGAAAATAGGGTTGATATGATCCCTAAATTGTAATGAGATATTACAGTGAATGAGGAATACAGAAAAAGTTTTAGAGAAAATGCACTAAATCAATTAGCAGATCTCAGTAAATATTTCACAGTGAAAAGCACTGAGTAGATGAGCTAGTACATGTCATGGGGAAGTAATAACATTTTTCATGACCATAGGTACATCACAAATTACTAAAATTACCCTTTGAAGAGTGCTGCAAAAGTTGGTAATGAGACCCTAAAGAATACGGACACATGCAGCTTACCCAGCTGAATTCTGAATCACACCAACTACAAATGCCACAGTATATTCATTTTCTTAAGCATAATTCAAGACCCCAATGTCCTGCTGCTTCATTCAAACAGGATGTGAAATAAGCCAACTCTCAAATGTTATGGCCAAGATTTACCAACATCCCAAATCCTGGCTATGAATCAAGTCATCTATTAGGGTTTATGGTGCACTTTAAATGCAGTAGAGAAAATAAGATGTTAGCCTCCAAAGATCTGAAGATACAGCCAATAAGATCTCTTACCCTACAATTGGAATTCTGAGCTAAATTACAGCAACGAAAATTGTTGAGGTTTCCCAGCTGCCAGTAGTGGTATCTTGACAACTCCTGAAAGTAAGTTTATGAGTCCATATTCCCAACTCCATTTATCCCAGCCTCCTCTCTGTTTCCCCAAGACTCTGTGATTAAACCTTGTCCCACATCATATTTATTTACCAGTACTATCCATCATTTCACTTCTACCAGGCTAAGCCTATCCATCCATATTTTAAGATGTGACTTAAGTTCCAATTTTACGATAAAGCAACTCCCAATAGGAAGCCCTTCTCTTTTCAGCTCCACATATTTCATCATAGTTTGTGATTATATTTAACCTTATGCTTCAGTTTTATTGTGCTTTGTCCTCCACATGTTCTCTGATAAGCTCCTTTAGGACAGTTACTTTGCATACACCATACTCACACCTTACGTTCTAGCAAAGTGAGAGGTGCAGAGAGCTCAGTAAAGATACGTGAACCTTTATTAGGAAGACATGGTCAGAGGTTTGGGCCATGATTCTACTTACAGTATAAGAAAAGTAAAAGTCAATCTTTTAAAAAAAAGTCATCTTTCATGGGGATAGCTACCCACTAAAAGGAAGGGAAATATTAGTATATATATATCTTTTTTTTTAATGTAGCTTCAGTTTCAGCTATTGTGGATAGCACAACTAAAACAAAATTATAAATATATTTTGAAACAGAAAACTTCGAAACCCCAATTCACTGGAGAGTGTTTACTATAAATATAATCTTATAGTAATAAGTTTTAAATATGCTTTCATAGAATAGAGGAGAAGAATGACTAATCTAGTCGGTCACTATCAACATAACAAACCCCAGTAGGAGAAGCACACAGATCTAAGATTCAAGCAAGATGTTAATATATTCTTTACAGTCTTTACATTCGTAATACATTCTAATACATTTGTCATCTGAGGGAAGAATATGCTCCAATGATCACATATATTTAAGTTGCACTCTAATTCTTCTGTCCCAGCTGAAATTTTTGTTTTCTACATTTCAGATAAATTTGAAAACCACAGGAGGAAATCTCTGGGAAAATCCTGCTGTGCTTTATGGAC
Organism: Delphinus delphis; assembly: GCF_949987515.2. NCBI lineage: Eukaryota > Metazoa > Chordata > Mammalia > Artiodactyla > Delphinidae > Delphinus > Delphinus delphis. Next base: position 100,189,779 of record NC_082689.1, on the reverse strand, counting down.
TGTTCACAATTAATAAATAAAATGAACTCTGGTCCCTGAAAAAGTGGCATTTCACTGGCACATATTTTTCCCCTCAATGCTGAAAGCACCTCAGATTGACATGAAACACTGCTTCTTGTATTTCTTTTAAGACGTGTTCTTTATCTACACTTCTGTTCCATTAAATACTTGGTTGTCATGTCAAACCCACTTTTTCACCAAACTGCAAGTAATAAAATAAGTAATGTACTGTATGTCGGTACACCAGTAAATGTGGAAGAGAAGTGAGAGAAAATGACAGTGCCCACTGAAGAGCTGCTTGTTTATTAAGGATGGAATGCCACAAAATACCCCGCAAGGACCATTAAAGGAAGGATTACTGTGCCGCAAAACCAAGGGAGAAGCAGCCATTAAGAATTCTGACAAAGCGTTAAAAGCTTCTACCACTTCTAAACGAACAACTGAGATCCTACAAGTTTGAATTGTTATCCAACTTTCAGTATCAAAAAATGTAATAACAATTTCTGGGTACATGTAGCCAAAGCAATATTTATGATGACAGAACAATGGCATAAACACATTAACGCAAGCAGACACGAGAGTGTGAACGTGTGCAGACTCCTTGGGGGCAAAAGTAAATAACTGGGTAGATCTTAAAGCACAAGCTCAAAGTAATACCTAGAAATATACTCACAGTTTTAAGAGACAAAAATGAAAAATAAGCCTCTCCCTTCCAGAGTTGCAAGCCCAACAAAATATTCATCTCTACAGGTACGTGTGTATGGTGGGGAGAGTCTTTTTCAGCATATTAGAACATAAAAACACATTTACTCCTAACATCTTTAAGAGTACACAGCAATGAGGGCTTCCCTGGTGGCGCAGTGGTTGAGAGTCCGCCTGCCGATGCAGGGGACACAGGTTTGTGTCCCGGTCCAGAAAGATCCCACATGCCGCAGAGCGGCTGGGCCCGTGAGCCATGGCCGCTGAGCCTGCATGTCCAGAGCCTGTGCTCCACAACGGGAGAGGCCACAACAGTGAGAGGCCCGCGTACCGGGGGAAAAAAAAAAAAAAAGAGTACACAGCAATGATAAAATATAAGCAGGCCAATGATCACACGATCTTAAAGACACATCTTGAAAGCCACCATGAGTCAGAATTAGAATCCCCGACAACGTCTCATGAGTGTGAAATAGGCTTTTGAATTACAGAGCACCCCTCATCTTCTAATTACATGTTGCTTCTTCAGGTAAGTCTGCCCAGTCAGTGATAGTGACTAACATGTGTTGAATGCCCAAAATATACCCCCAAATCTCCATCAGACACTGTCCCAATTTAGATTTATCAGACAGGGGAAACAACACTAGGAAGCTGACCAACGCAATTCTCCTTCATTGCATAACACAGAGAAAGCTCTTCAGGAAGTGCTGCCTTCCTGAGGGGACCTGGGATACTGCATCTGCTGAGACTGACAAGAACATGCAACACTGAGAATTTCCTATTGCACTGAACATCTTATATAAGAGTATTCAACGTCACACATAAATGACCGTTCTGATCCCCTGCCATCCAGACTAAAGCAAGAGTTCACAGCCTGCTGTAAAGGGAGCAGGTAGCAATGGCTTGAAAATCACTTCAGGCTCTTACAAGAGCAGCGTGGAAGAGCCTAGAACGTCCTAGTCGGAAATCAGACCTCCTTCTGAAGGTCAGCTCAGCCAATGTGTGACATCTGACACGTTTACAAACTTCTCCAAACCTCAGTTTCCTCATCCACACATCAGGAATCATAATATCTTGCTCACATTACACACACAGTCTCAGAATAACAATAGCAATACTCCAAAAATATGGTAACTTAAAGAATTATTTTTCTGACAATTTTTTTAATCTAAGGATATTCCACTAGGCATATAATATTCAAATTACTGTTTTTCAAGGGCACTTGGAATAGCTCCTTCCTGTGCGACTATGTGATCTACTGGATACATATTTAGATATGTTAGTAGCTTTTATTTTTAATATCTAGGATTCCTCGATTAATTTAGTTTGTCATTATGTAAATTGTGTAGATTATTTATAGAGCTCCAAAATCACTTTTATAAGATAACGTATATTCAAAGAAAAATATACTTCTTTTCCTGTCACCTTTCACATCATTGCCCTCTTCCTGTTACATATTGCCCCTCTTGAAAAATGGTAGTATACAATACCCACTTCTCTCTACTTTGTGTGTGTGTGTAATGTTTTTCTCTAACGTGTGTGTGTGTGTATATATATATATATATATATATATATAATGACGATACTAAATAGAAATATCTCTTAATCATCTTTATAACTGTAAAATACTGCATCTGTATAGATGTATCACAGTACTATTAAAGGAAATTTGGATTGTTTCCAGTCTTCTGCTATTATAAATAGACTTATGGTGAATAGCCTTGGGTGTACTGTTTTTTTATATTTTGCCAACGTATTTTGAAACGGATTTCCAAAAGTGTGATTGCTGAGTCAACAGGCAAAAGTATACATAATTTTACTAGATACTGCCAAATTCTTCTCCATATAAAACTATACCATTTTGCATTTCCACCCGCAAATCCCAAAGCCTCATCAACAGTATGTATTACCAAACTTTTGGATTTTTGCCAATCTGAAAGGTGATAACTGGTATTACAATGTAATTTAAATTTTTATTTCTTTTTTATGAGAAAATATGAGCATCTTTATGTACAGTTATGAAGCTTTTGCATTTCTGTTTTCTACCCATTTTCTGTCATCGACCTATCTTGGATTTCCTATGTTTTATGATTTGGTCCATGAATTTTCTGAAGAGATATTAAAGTGCTGCCTGTTTCCCTAATACATTTCTGTAGGCTTAAAATTACTTGAGTCATGGTTCTTTTTAGTTAAATTCAATGAAATTTTAACAGCCATAATGTAGTCTCTAGCTATCCAAACTTTTCTTTACAAAGATAGATCCAGTTACCTGACATTCTCCCAAGACCCTTAATAATCCCTTTTCTCCCATAGCTCCAATCTTACTCTCAACTGACGCTTTGCCTGCAGCCTATAAACATTTTTAATTCTCCCTAACCTAAAAAATAAGGTGAGAAATCACACAAATAATAGAGAACAAAATTTAAAGAACAAGGAAAACTGCTGAATTCCATGCCTCCGCCACTCATATTAGTCTTTTTACTTCCTTGCTCAGCAAAACTCCTTTGAAGTTTTACTTCCCACCTGCTTCAACCCATTGCATTTCCACCCTTACTTCCCAAAAGGCTACATAAATGTATTGATTCTAATTCCGGACCTCACTGCTGCCTTTAACACTGAAATTCCTCCCTTGTTACTGAAATCTCATGTTTACTTGGGTTCCATGATGCCGGTATCCTAATTTTCCTCCTACTTCTCTGGTCATTTGCTGTTGTCGGTCCTTGTGGACTTCTTTAATTCTATCTGCCCACTAGATTTTTTCCCTATGGGTGTTTCACTAACCACAACTTGCCCACTATATCCACTAAACCTAAAATTCTCCATCTACTTTCATAATTTTCACAAATATATATATCTATACTGGTAGTTCCGAAATTTATGTCTTCTTTCCTATCTTTGTCAAGACTTAGTCTCAGCTCAGCAATGCCCAAAAGTACCTCAAACTTCATATATCAAAAACGAACTTCTCAGATGGACTTGTTTCTCTTCGTGTATTCTAAGAGTCTTCCTGCCACGTCCCTGAGTCAATAAAGTGAAAAACCTGGGAGGCATTCTGGATTCATGCTACTCCCTCAAAGTTAGTTCCATACTCAAATATCCAGTCCTGAAGATGTATCATCCTACTTGACTCCCAAGCCCTGAAAAATTGAAACTATGCATATTTTCAAACTCTTTACTCTGTTCGTTCCTTACAACGCTGATTTTAGCCCAGGTGCTTTGTTACCTCATCTGAACTTTGTTGGTGGCCCCTGCCCTGGCTAGACTCTTCACCTTAGGGTATTATTACTGTAAGCCCATCCGACATACTGCTGCCAAATGAAACATCTAAAATAGACCATGAGAGTCACCTGCTTAAAGCCCTCCAATAGTCTCCGCATCTTCTAGAGAACAGCCCAAGTTGCTGTGAGCATCCTATAAAGACAATTATTTCTAGGACATGGTTCCTCCATCCTCCAACCTCAATACACACCACTTCCTTGAAATTTACATGACAATCACATACAATTGCTTGTAATTCCCCCATAGGTACCAATCGGGACCTATACAATTTGTGCATCACACTGCCTTCTTCTTGAAATGATTACCATCCCCCCTTCTTATCCTATCTCGGCTCCTGTTTCAAGTCTCCAGTCAAAGGGCATCTTTTCTGCTTGACTCTCTTCCACCTACCACACCAAAGGATGAGCTGAGCAAAACTCTTACAAGAGGCCTGTAGCATTCACTACACACTTTGTTACATTCACCAAACCATTGCACTGGTCTGTTTCTGCCAGTTTTTCACTTCAGGTTCTGAGAGCTCCATCATGTAAAAACTGTAAATCCAGTAATTAGCACAGTTCCTGGTGCATAAGGTTCTATCTATGTGTATTTGTTGCCCCAATCATATAAAATACACTATATTTCCTCTATGTAGAAATATATTCATGTAAAACTGAGTTTACAAGTGAAATAGAACCAAGCAAGGAGAACTAAGACCAGGAATGAAGAAGAAAATAAAAACAATGGAATTACTGAGTGGTAAGAGAGAGAGAACAGGGGAAGAAATAAAAGAAACTTTCTATTCACTTGCAAAAGAGTTAGAAAGAATTAAGTTAATATAATAGACTTTTAAGAAATTCAACCAATTAATGAATTTTGTGAAATTCATAACCAATACAATATCGTGGGGTGTATTTATTGTGAGGTAGAGGTGTTGTGGAGTTGCTCTCTTATACTGTAGTCAGCTTTATTCTTGAAAGTAGTTCTAATATTTTTCACCAGAGAAGAGTAGACAATTCCTGGAGAATTCCAGTAGAACACCCTTGCATTACAATCTATACTAATAGGTTTATAATTACATTAATTACCTCTAAATACGGTGACCTGCATATGTAATATCATCCAGGTTATCACCTTTTGTTAAAATTAGCTTCCTAGAGTTCCTGCTACACTGAGTCACATCCATCTATGCCCAATTAGATAATATTAAATATCTATATTCATGTTATTTTCCTCTTGGTTTGTTAATCATAACTCTAAAATATTTCATGCATTCTTAATGCAATTTTATTCAGAAATTTCCAAACTTGCAGCTTTAGTATAAACTGACATAAATTTAAAATATTTCTTGCTAAGAACTTAAATTTTACATACTTTTTATTTTTGAAAATCTCCATCATTTTTTAGGACTCTAGCAATAATTTTCTGCATAATGAATTTCATAAAATGGTGAGTTAATATTTAATGAGTTCTTTTTTAGTTCAGACTCTTTCATAATACTTTAAAACTTTAGTCATTTCATTTATTTCTTTGTTGAAATTCTCTACATATATGTTAACAAGTGTTGCAAATTTAAATTCCTGACTTTAACTTCTCCCCCATTAATATAATGCAGTTCAGGTTCCAAAGTTTTTCAAGCAGGTCAGAGGCTCCTGTCATTCACTGCGTGCTTATGTCTAAAAGTTAAAAAACAAACAAACAAACAACAACAACAAAACCTATATATAAAAGCAAGCCGTTGGAACAAGACAGTTAACTTGCTGTGAATTCTAAGCATGGGATACTTTTACAAACATGTTATAGTGTTTATAAGAGTTCAGAACTCAAAAGTTATAAACCAGCTGTGAGGTACCTCATTTTATGATCCTGACCTAATTCTAAAAATAAAAATATCAAGCAATTTTATTTTCCTACTATAACTTATTTCAATATTTGTCTAACATACAGCAAAAGACTACTATACGAAATTTAATTTTTCTCAAGCAGGGATGAAACTTGGCAATAAAACACGCTTTAATGTTGGCAATATCTTCTTTGACTTCATAGTGTGCATTAGTAAAAACTGTTATTCATTTTTCTTAACTCCGTTTTGCAGAAAATATATTACTTAGGATAACAGCTTCTACTAGATTATCCTGTTTCATCGCAATACTTCAGGTAACCTGCTGTCGCCTGTTGCAATTCAGAGATTCCGACAATATGAGAAGTTGCAAATGTTTACATTAGGCTATCTATCTCTTGTACAAATGTTTGAAACTGTACTGGGCGAAGAGATAACTAGCTGCCTTTCTTATCTAACATTTATTAATATCTGAGGACTTCAAAGACCAATATTGGCCTGAGCCATTAATTACAGCTGGCTTGGCTTTGCCTGTTATAGCTCTCCCGTATGTGACTTCTGTACAGTTGTGATAAATGGGAGCATCCCCGGAGGGCAGCCTCCAAAGAGAATGTTACTCTTATCAAGTTCCTGGTTGCTGCCGCCATCATTTTATAAAGTCCAAGAAACGGAAGAAATCTGACGTCACACATCATCCACAGATGTTCACACTTTTCTCTCCTTTCTCCTTTTTGAAATTTCCTCTTCTTCTGCCCTATTCAATGCAATCCAGCCTAGTCAGCTCAGCTGCACAGTTAATCCTCATCAGGCAGCATAAGGATTCCTCCTGATAAACGATATTATGGTGAAAAATAATAATAATAATGGCCAAAGACTACACCATTCTGATGACTGGACATGAGTTTAAAGTACTGCTTCCATTTTGACTCTTGAGGTCCCTCAGGATAGGCCTTACCCTTGGGGCCACTATTCTTCTTAATAGGTTTCATAGACGTTCTTTCATTTGCTTATTCAGAAAAGTCACTGAGTTGCCTATTCTCTCCCCCTATCTGAACCTCAAGTCCAAAGCTACTGATTGGACTTGAAGTTCAAACTAATGTAATTCACTCACCTGTCAGTTTAGCTCATGCTCTTGGCCACCTGGCTGCACAGGAAGTCTCCTGCACATCCCCCTCCCAGCCTGGTACCCTCTGGATTCTGTTTCTTCCAGACTCGTTCTTCCAAGTTCCTTTAACACTCTTTTGATCTAGCTTTTGGAGCTCCTGTCCTTCTGCTGTGCATCATCTCACTCTAGACTTTTTCCTGTGAGATTATATAACAAAAGGCTAACTGTTCATTCCACCTGTCGAAGTGAGTTCTCCTAGGCTTCAACAGCCCACCTTGCCTAGTACCCACAAACTGGGAACTATTATAGATACTAATCAGCTTAATAAAGATTACCCCAGGCCCTCTTCTAAATGCCAGACTCTGTTCTCTTCAAAGCATTTCTACCACAAATGCAAATTCACAAAGGTTTTTTGAAACCTCCTCATTGATGATTCGAAATTAACAAAGCCCAGTCCTTGCCCTTAAGAGAGGTAGCTATCTGGAGAGACACCAGTAAACAGGTAAATTCAAAGTATGATGGAGTTGAGAAAAAGGTTCGCATTATAACTGGAGGCCACTTAGCAGAAACCACCTAGACAGGAATGCTTAAAATGCCACATATAGCTGTATTCCCAAGAACCACAAGTCAGAATCAATTTAAAAGAATACGGTTTTTTTTGTTTTTGTTTTTTCCATATCGTTTGGAGTGCTAATGGAAGAACCTATCTCTAAGAGATGAAGGAATTCTTACATGGTATTTTGCGGGTAGAATGACATTATACTATAGCAGTGGATAATTTCCTCTATTTCTTTTCTGCTCTGAGTGAGAGTGAGTGGCTTACATTGTGATCAGAGCAAGGTCTGCAGGACTTAGGTTATGATGTCAAGAGAAATCTCCAAGTAAGTTATTATTTTTCCTTCGCTAGCCCGTGTGTGTGTGTGTGTGTGTGTGTGTGTGTGTGTGTGTGTGTGTGTGTGTGTGTAAATTTTTCCATGTGGTATAAGCCACACTACTTACTCTTCTGGGGTGGTACAGTTTACCACTAAGGTCATCTTGGTTTCTACATTCACATCTCCCTGAAAAATGAAGGAAGGTGGATATGTAAAGCAGTATTTAAAGCAGAACAGGTAGTATGGAGGAGTGGAGAGCACAAGAAAGAACTTTCCATCACTCAGGCTGTAGAGGGGTCTTCTGCGATGGCCTCCCCACCTTCTCCCTTAGTTAAGTTACTCTTGCTTGATCCATGGGGTAAATAAAGGAGAAAGGTATCATAAATAAGGACATATACCATGGACAGGCGTATCTACACTTGCACTGAAGTACATTTTTAAAAGTTACACCACTGAGAAGAGGGGGTTTCCCATGTACTTTTAAGGTCTAAGGAGAGACAGGAATGGTTTTTAAAAAATACTCCATAGAGAATGATATTGCATTCCTGAGAACCCCAAAGCTTTTGCTCCTGGATCATTTCCCCCGCATCTGAAAAAGCTCACTTTAGGTGAAATCTTTCGAACCCCACCAATCCCAGCTTAGCTGCTTCTTCCAGCATGAAATGTGGCAATATAAACTATTTCATGGTGGCAGAATTCATTAACAGTAATTATTAGATATCTCAGAATCAAAGTACCTTTATAGCCATCGTAACCAACTTCTGTGTACAATGTTGTCTCTTTATAATGTGCACCTTCTCAGACCTGTAGATATATATTTTACTTTATGGCAACAAATTACTCTAGATGGTCCTAATTTCCCTGGAGTTAAAAGTTTATTTAGAACATACCATATTTTCAAACAAACAGTCCACTAAGTTTATTCCCCAATAAATATATTTCATAACTATACCTCGATAAAGGTGACTGTTTAATATCTATTTCTATTTTTAAGTGAAAATAATAAATTCTTACCCTTTTAAGTATCATTGCATTTGAAGCACTGTTTTCTATTAATTATAACTTGCCTTCACATTCTAAAGGGGCATACATTGATGGACTATGGCCAAATACAGCACTGACAGCACGGCATCACTATTTTTTTATTTTTACTGACACTGAAGCTTCTCTTCAAATTCCTAGTTCGATCTGCATCCCCTAAAAATTAAGAGGTATTATGAATTTTTTAATTGAAGTATAATCAACTTACATTATATTAGGTTCAGGTATATAACAGTGATCTGATATTTTCATGCATTACAAAATGACCACCATGATAAATCTAATTACCATCTGTCATCATACAAAGACAGTACATGGTTTTTGACTATTTTCCCCACACTTTACTTTTTATACCCGTGACTCATTTATTTTGCTACTGGAAGTTTGTACCTCTTAATCTCACTCACCTATTTCACTCATCTTCCCCCTCTTCTCTGGCAACCACCAGCTTGTTCACTGTATCTCAGGGTATCGCTTTTATTCTTATAATATTTTTCATCATTTAAACACCTTTAAATTCTCCCCATGGTCATATAGTGAATATTTATACTCAGATATATGTCTATTGTTTTTACCAACATTATTTGAGTCTGTGGTAGTTTTGAGATGATTGCAAATTCTTTACACACCTCTAATGGAGATAAGGATTTCCTCTCCCTTTGTTATTTGGGTGGACCCTGTGTCTTGCTTTAAGCAATAAAATGTGGCAGACGAGACGCTCTATAACTTCTAAGGTTGATCATTATGAGATCTTAATTTCTGTCTTCACTGCTTGAAATGTTCCCTTTCGGAAGACAACTGACTGGCAAGAAGGCCAAGCTATCCGTGTGGAGGGAGAAAAATGCCACGTGAACGAGTCCCAAGGTACCAGACACATGAGTGACACCTTCTTGGCCCTTCTGCCTAGCCTAGCTACTGGTCGAGTTGGCGACACCGCAGGGAACGGGAGAGCTGCCACCCAGCCCTACCAGGATACCTAACCAGCAGAATCATGAGAAATAAAGTAGTTGTTGTTTTAAGTCACCAAGTGATGGAGGGACGGGTTATGAAATCATAGACAATTAAAACAGAATCTGCCTATGATACATTCTGAATACCACCAGGTTAGCATTATAATTCACCAGACTCTCCCTTGTGACTTAAAAAAATAAAACTTGCTAACTTAAATATTTTTGTAGCAGAATGTTTGTCCGAAATTATTTTTCAAGGTCCAGGATAAAAAGAACAGATGTGCCTTGCAAGTTCTTGATGTAAAACAGTTTCATGTTAGAAAATGGTGTTGAAATGTTCCATATTCATTAATCATTAGAGAAATGCAAATCAAAACTACAATGAGGTATCACCTCACACCAGTCAGAATGGCCACCATCGAAAAATCTAGAAACAATAAATGCTGGAGAGGGTGTGGAGAAAAGGGAACACTCTTGCACGGCTGGTCTACATACATACGTATTTCTATTGACGGGATGATAAAGTTAGATTTTGCCAGGGGCAAAACTTAAAATTCACCCATTGGCTATGTCATGAGATTCTCGTGGTAGCTAGGGAAGCAGAGGGTTAGGTGTGCCGCCTAACACAGTGACATCCTGGGGACCAGGAGAACCCTGACTTCCTGATAAACTGCTCTGTCTCACTGGTATCATATTATCTGACCTAAGATTTCCAGGTTAATTTGGAAAAGCAACAGATCTAACTTAGGAGATGCTGGATTAAAATGCATAGAAGGGTTTATTCCTCATGATAAAATCAAATGCTACTACTACCCAGTGTTCATGTATGCAAATGTAATAATTAACTCATTAAGATTTACTTTAAGTCATATTCATTCACTTAGTATGAAATCACGAATTCTTCTGGCATTGCTTCATATACCTTTTCTGACTAGGTTATTTAGAGATCAGGAAAAATGAATTATGAAAGCTCTATGTACCCCCTAAACAGTGCCCCCATTCTCCTAATATCCCAAGCAGAACATCAAGAATTAGTGCCTGTTTTGAATCTAACAACTGCCTCCCGTTTAGTAGCTTGACTTTCCCAAACCACTAGAAATGAAATGCTTTTTCCTAGTGTTTAAAGATTACCTGCCACCAAGTATGACCTGCCATAATTCAGGAAGTGCATTGTAAAGAACTGATTTTTCTTTAAAATTTTTCAGAGAAAAGGAGTTATTTGATTTTAAAGAGCTCTGGAATCTTTACGGAACCTTAAAAGAAATTTTAAAACTTTGTTTTCCCTATTGTTAAAAATCATTTAACTAAAACTTTCCTCTGTGAAAATGGTTGGAGCCTTGGAAGACCTGGTCATCCTAAATGGATCAATAAAACATTTCCTCACTGCCATTCTTCTTCCTGGTGTGTTTCTTAATAATTTTCAGGACTACTTGGGGGAACACAGGGGAATATTTTGACCGAATAGATAATTTCTGAGTTTGAAATGGTTCTCAGCTTCTTCATTATATGAGGTTGTAAGGACATAAAAAGTCATGAATTTATAATTTATTGAAGTAATTTTTTCTTGAAAATAAAAAAGGATTCTGCAAAGGCTAAGGTCTTCCATCTCTCCCTCAACTATGGTTATTCTCTTTCCTCTTCACTAGGAGAATAAGTTAACGGTGGCTGACAGCAACATATAGCATTTTTAGGATAAATTAGAGATGAAAATGAAGTATAGTACACTCCTGAAGGAGATGTCTCCCATTTTACAAATTAGGTTAACCCCCCAGGATGCAAGAAAATGCAAACATGACATGTATTCATCATCACGTATTGAAAGTTTCCATATTACTTAATAAAATTACAGGAAACAGTATTTTCACAGCGCTGGGTCCTATCCACTGGCAGACTTTATGCTTTACAGTACCATTCATTCATCTAGTAATAGAAAATCTTCCTTATTGTTACAGAAAACCCAGGGTACTTTAAAAATTCTATATTAAAATTTCTAAATATTGTCTTATTTCCTTAACATGAGTAACTCACTGGATATAAATCTGTCTTTGATAATATGACAATAAATGTCCCTTTCCTTTTATCTATCCACTGGGAAATGCTCAACAATTATTTGCAAATTTTTAGAACATGCAACTGCCGGCACTTATTCCTGAGTCGAATACTTGAAGGTGGGGAGGACACTATTCTCTTTTCAATGTGTCACAAGAATCTAATTAACATATATAGACCAAGGTTATAGAGATAAAAATATACATATACATAGATGTACAGCACCGAACTGAACGCCAACCAATTAAATACTTTAATTCCAATTTTGCAAATGAGGAGCTAAGGTTCAGAGAGGTTAAGAGATTCCCGAGGTATCACAGCTAGTAAATAGAGAAAATGTCTTTTTGGTCACATACGATCATACATATCATAATAACGATCAACTGCTCACCTTTATTAAACTGAGGTTAAATGATTTATTAAATATTTAAACAATATTAAGTGATATAAAGGATATGAAATAATTTACTTCATGGGGCTGACTGGGAAAACATATTGGCTATTTGCTTTTAGAGTTCATGCTCTTATGTGCTCCACTAGATAATTTCTCAGGCGTTTAGTGAGCACGTATCGTATTTCAGGCAGTTCCAAGATCATGGTTCTTGCCGTCTATATGCACACAAGTGCACAGGCACACACATGCACCAAGACTGCTTATCAGTTTATGGGACACAAAGAGCTCTAATTCATCATGAATAAAAGAGGAAAATATGTTAAAGAAGCCAACTGTTAGAGAATCTATTTTGATAATACCCATAGATAACAAAAATATCATGCATTTTAAAACAAACATGTATGCTAGCATTTATGTAAAAAGAGGTGGCGAAAGATTTGGAATAGCTTTTATATACCACAGATGTCTCTGGAACAAAGAAAAGAAAAAAATGAAAACATTAATAGTGATGACCTATTAAGGAAATGATAGAATGCAAAATTGAGCAGCTGGGGAACAACTGTAGGAGGGAGACATCTCACTGTATATGTACTGATTTTGATGTTTGAACTAAGTGAATATGTTATTCAGAAATTAATGAAGACGACTGTGTGATTTGTTTAAAATCAGGAAATACAAAAATAGACTCAGTTAACATTGGTCACTGAGCTAAACAAAGTGACAGGAGAACTCTGCAAAATAAGGCTTAGATCTGACCCTTAGGTTGCTGAATAACCAGGGTGAAAGCATTCACTTTTTCATTCATTAAAATGATGAAGCCCATGTGTTGCTCAAGGTTACTGTGAGAGACAGGAAAGACAATCTTAAGTTTTTCTAAATTGTGAAGTTTACACACACACACCATATCCTACAGTTCTCATCATTTTTTTCACTAATAAAATAGTAGATGTAAGATACTTATCATGTAAAAGACACTAAAATTAGCTATGCCTAATTTTAATGTTGGCTTCCCATACCACACAAACTGAAGTATACGCTTTGGATATGGAAGAGTCATTTTTCTGTTTTAAAACATTCTGAGTAAACATGAAATTATTCATGGTGAATATTCTCAAAGTCATGGAACATAAAAAAGACAGGAACCATGCTCTTAGCACACTGCCTGACACACAATAGGTACTCACTAAACACCTGAGAAACCGTCTAGTAGAGCACGCAAGAGCATGGGCTCCAGAGGTTCAGACTCTGGTTCTGCTGCTGCGGTTCTTGGAAATCTCTTAACCCTCCAAACCGCAGCTTCTCACTTGCAAAGCTGCAATAAAAGTAATATATATTACACAGAATTATAGTGAGGATTAAATGAGATATAGGCACTTTACCACTGCATGGTATATAGGAATAGTACTCAAAACTTTAGCCACTGTCAGTGATAATAAAAATGTGATAATTTTAACACTAAAATTATTTTCCTTTTATAATACTAAAGTTACTTTGTAATTTTGCTACAGGCCCATCAGACTTATCTTCTATGACAGATGTCAGCCTGGGCAAAGTCATAAATTAGAATTCAAGAATCACTGATGCTGAGAAATAGTTTTACATAGAGCGTGGTCCAAAGACTAGAATCATGTTATAAATGCAAAATCTGGACCCCATTCCAGGTTCACCAGGTTAGACTTGACTTTATAACAATATCTCCAAATGATTCATATGCATGTTAATGTTTAAAAAACAAAGGTCTAGAAATAACTGTCTAATACAGTAGCTCCTAGTCACATATGGCTATATCAGTTTAATTAAAATTAAATGAAATTGAAAATCAGCTCCTCAGTGACACTAGACACAATTCGTGTTCAATAACCACATGTGGCTGGTGTCTACGATATTGGAAAACACATATATACAAGCTTTTCTACCATTCCAGAATGTACTATTGGACAATACTGATCTAGAGCATCTTTCCTAATACTTGGTAGGATACGTTTCTATAGGTAGTAAAAGATATTTTAGGAAAATAAATCTTAGTAATCCAATAAGATTGTTTAAACCCCTAACTTTTCACCAAACGCCTTTATACATAGTACAAAAATACTCATCTGAACTTACCTTTTATTTTTTTTCACTCGGATTAGAAAACTGAGGGTCAGTTAAGGGAAGTGGCTTGCCCCACGTGCAGGTGATCATTCTCTCCAGAGATTCCCAGCCCTATTTCTACGTTTATGTCCTCCTGTCACCACCCCCTCACATTCATAAAGCCCTCATTTCCTCTTGCCCTGAATATCAGTTCTCAAGACACAGCCTCCCAAGTCACCATGGCATGTCAAATAAATACAGTTAGACCTAAATCATGACCACCCCCTGCTCAGCCTTAAAATTAAAAGACCAAAGGGAGTCATAGTGGAATTCAGATATATTCAGACAGATGAGAAGAGCTTTCTCTTGACAGGCAGTCAGGAAAGTGAGTGACAAGAGAAGGAACACTTAGGACTGTGTTGGGGATTACAGTATCTCTCGCCTCCAAAGGGCAGCTCAGTGTTGTTTCTTTGCTTGCTTATTTGTTTTTAATTAGAGCCTCAGGTTTTGCAGATAAGCAAACAAAGGCTCAGAATAAAATATCTGAATAGACTTCACATGGCTAGGAATTCTCAAACTTGAAATTAAACCCAGAATGTATCATTTTTAAATTAATTTTTTCTAGTTTTAGTGAGATATAATCAATGTAACATTGCACGAGTTTAAGGTGTATGTCCAACATAATGATTTGATATATGTATTGCAAAATGATTACCACAGCAAGTTTAGTTAACATCCATCACCTTATATAGCTACAAATTTTTTTCTTGTAATGAGAACTTTTAAGATTTTCAGCAACTTTCAACTTTCAAATATACAGTGCAGTATAACCATAGTCGTCATAAAAACAGAAAAACAAACAAACAAAAAAACAAAAACAAAGGGCAGCTCTGAAAGCCACCATTCACAGGAACCACTACCACAATGCAACTGGATCAGACTTTATTTTGCTAAATCATAGAGAATGGCTTTTCACCTCCCTGTGTGCAATTATTCTACTTCATCTTCTCCACAGAGAGCTATTTGAAATTATCAAACTGTTCTCTTCCATCCTTCAAAAACACCTGGACCAATTTGTTGGGACAAATCTGACAAGCAATGTTGGCTGACGGGCAACTTCGCTGCTGGTGAATGGGGTCTGACATTCAAAGCTCCACAGGGCTTGTAGAAAGTTATGATAAAGTTGCTTGGTTGCAACGTCAAGTGTAAAGTTGGTTGCAACATCAAGTGGAGACCCAGACTGCACCATTTTTGTAAGGTCAGGATGTTAAGCAAATTTTTGAGAACTTGGAAATAAAACATAATTATGATTGCGTGTCGATCCTTCTAATGTCAAGACTGAGGAATTTCTAATCAGCCCACACAAGGATTATACAATTTAAGGAGAATGTCTCTTTCTTAGACTTACCATTTACTTTTGACATAGATCCAAAGTCTGTAAAGTTACATGTTAATTGTAGAAGATAGACAGGTTACAAAAAAATTCTATCTGCTATAAAAGATAACCACAATGGTTATCATTTAAATTCCCTATTGGATATTAACCAGTTTTGGATCTGATTCTGCAAACTTTGTATGCCATTGTTTTCCTGACTATATAAATCTCTCTTCCTCAAACGCTTTATAAACCAGCTTTACCATCTTGATGGCTCCTTTATTAATAAGTTAAGTCCTTGACATAATGTTCCCTGTATATTTATATGAGATCCACGATTTCTTACTTGATAGGGATCAGTGCTGCTTTACAGGTCATATATTATCTACAGCATCTCTTCTCATTCTCTGCCACTTCATCCGAGAAATGAGAAACCGCAGAAAATCGAGGCTTCACACAACCATTACACACATGACCACCTGCTCTTTGATGCTTCCTGATAGGATTGATATATAATAGATCTGATCTTATTAAACCTACTGCCTAGAAAAAATTTTTAAATTAAAAGAAGAACTTTTAAACAAGCTGGAACCTTCCCATGTTAATTCTCATCCACCTTTACTTCTCTGACAAGAACACAGACAACCAGAAATGACTTCCATGATCCCATGATTGAGTGAGTCTCCTACCAACTCCCAACCTAGAAGTAAGGAACTCTGGTTTCTAATCTACTCCAGTTTCTAAATTCATCAGTGGGTATGACCTTGAACAAGTTAGCCTTTATCATTCTCAGTTGTCTTATCAGTAGACCAGGTGACTTAATCACCATAGTTAGTTAACCTTTTCAAAGAATCACATCTCTTATAGGGGCAAAACTAAAGGAACATTACATTATATTGTTTAAAACGCTCAGAGTCAGAAACAGGGACACATAGCGCTTGTTACTACTAATAATTACCACATACGGATTTTATGCTCGCAATCTATTGGTTCCCATGCTCAGGTCATTTAACATGAAACTGCAGCATACTCATAAGAATAGATATTTTCCCCTCAAAAATTGGCTTTAGGGCTTCCCTGGTGGCGCCGTGGTTGAGAATCCGCCTGCCAATGCAGGGGACACGGGTTCGTGCCCCGGTCCGGGAAGATCCCACATGCCGCGGAGCGGCTGGGCCCGTGAGCCATGGCCACTGAGCCTGTGCATCTGGAGCCTGTGCTCCGCAACGGGAGAGGCCACAACAGTGAGAGGCCCGCGTACCGCAAAAAAAAAAAACAATTTGGCTTTAAATATAATTCAGCAGACAGTAATGATAGCAGTTCCATGTTATCATATTTACTTAATTTTTTTACCACCTATATAGCCTCTTGGTGCTTTGTGACCTCCCTGAAACACCTTTTCCTGTTACAGACCGACTTATTCTAGAGTTTATATAACAATTATGGGCTTGTTATGCTGCATAGCTCCAAACCAGCAATTTTGTATCATGATGCTTCTGTCCTGGTTTTCGCCTTAACTAAAATCGCCTTGTGTGACGAATAAGCAATACAAAGCTGACATTTCTGAGCCCAAGCAGCTAATCCTAGATTGTATTTACCTATTTTCAAATATTTGCACCGTCTGTGATTCTATATTAGTTTTTTTTTTGGATTTGCCATTACAGCTCAAGGACTGTAGCTCTGAATAAGAATGAAACAGTACTCCAAATGTAGACTGTGTCAGAAGCATGAGAAGGATTTTAACCATTGAATGGAGGGAAGAAATCAGGAAAGGCAAATCCACATTCAGTTCTCCACCTTCAGAATGCAAACTTTGTTGATTTTTCTGCGCTTATAAGGAATATAAAAATAAGTGGATGCCATATATTTTACTGACCAACTCCTAATCCATGTTTGCTCTGGAGCCGGGATGAATCCATATAATCTCCATGTCAAAATAAAACAAGAGCTCAGTATTAAAGTTGCTCTGAAGTTTAATCAAAGTAACAGAGAAAAAAAGCTTTAAAGCTGGAACCTCCAATCCAGTGAAGCTTGATTGCCCATCCCTCTGCCTCTGTCTGGTAGAGCAGCCCAATACACATCAAGGACAACAACAACAAAAAGCACAGCCACTTTCAGCATCCCCTGCTTAATAAACCTATCTCATTGCTAGTCTTCAGAACAATTCTGCATGGTAAGAATCATCCCATTTCCAGATGAAGTATTAAATTCAGAGAGAGACTGGGTAACTTGCTCAAACTAGTAAATAGAGTTTAAACTGAGGTTAGATTAATAGAAAGCCATAGTCCTTTCCACTAAAAAGAATTCTGTGTGACTCAAAACTACTTCTTGCTTATTTATTTTAGCAGGTAAAAGTTTCTCTGGTCTGGTATTAGAACTTGGGACTCTGACAAAATTATCACAGCTTCTAGAAGCAGCCCTGTCTTCCAAGAATTCCAGCGAATCAGAAGCCTGTTGTTTCTATTAACTTATCAAGAAAGCTCTAAAATTCACCTTGGTGCTTTCTAGGGTGCCAAGTGCATACCAAACGTAAAATAGATAGCTAGTGGGAGGCAGGCGCATAGCACAGGGAGATCAACTCGGTGCTTTGTGACCACCTAGAGGGGAGGGATAGGGAGGGTGGGAGGGAGGGAGACGCAAGAGGGAAGAGACATGGGAACATATGTATATGTATAACTGATTCACTTTGTTTTAAAGCAGAAACTAACACACCATTGTAAAGCAATTATACTCCAATAAAGATGTTTAAAAAGTTTAAAAAATAAAAAAAAAGGGATTCATCCAATCACTCGTCTATTCATCAATGAATTGCAATTTCAACTGCTGAAAGAGGGTCAATGGGTCCTCTTTCATGCTGAGGGGAAGAGAAGAGGTTTAAGAATGCCTGTGTCTTCATGTACGGTGAGAGATGCTGTCGTTTCCTTGGAAGAGTGCATCTCACAGGTTACTCTCAGGATGGCTTTAGGACATTGGGGTGACTTCTTGCCATGGCAAGTTGGAGAAGATGCATATGCGGTTCTGTGAAGTTTTGCTGCCAAGTGCCAAAAAGTCTAAGGACCACTGGCCTAGAACCAACACATCACACTGGAAAAACCAAGAAATGTCAAGTGAGTTTTGCCTACAGATTCAAAGCTTTTAAGAACATTAATTTAAAAAACAAATTTTACTCTGACATCAAATGCTAAGGAAGGTGAATGTGCTACCAAGAAACTCTCAAAGGCTCTGTATCAATAGCTGACTCTGGCAGCAGGACACATGAAAAACGGCCATCGCTGAAAAGACCCCAAATCAATTATTGCTTCTGATTCTAACAAACTGTGTGATCTGAGACAGGCCACTCACCTCTGCACTGACTGTCTCCTGATTTGAAAACAAAGGCATTAGATTCAGCAATCAGAACAGTTTCTCAAAATGTTATCATCATTTATGACTTTATGGCTACTTGAAGGGAGAATTCGGATGAGCAAGGCCACTATGGACATCGCTATGTCCATCACTATGGACATAGTTTAGACATCAGGGAATCAGTCTTGGACAGAAACTGGATCTCAGAAATACAGAAAGGTAGAAAAAACTGGATTTGGATTTGGAGATGACGCAGATGCAAAGGGAGACAAAGGAATCAACATGACAATCCTGTAACGTAAGAAGCACTGATTCTGTGAGAACAGACATTTGTAAGGAGTGGCAGATGCAAAACACCCGTAATGCCACTGTGGCACTAATGTTCGGTAAACCCCATCTAGAATAATTATAAACAACCTCCACAGATGTGAATAAGGGTGAGTCTCTTCCATTCCAACTCCAGGTTCAATTCACACCTACCTATCACTGCCAACATGATTGTCAAGAAACGGAATACGCTTAATTCACAGGATCAGAGAAAAGGAATAACTTTATGAAGATGATGAATATACCTTCAAACTATATTTTCTTTATATCTTAAAACATGTTTTGTAGTATTCTAAAAAGAAACAAACCAGTGAAATGCATGGTCTTTTTCCTTAAAATCACTAAAAGCTAATAGAGTCGACAGGAAAATCTATTCATAAATTCATAGATCCCAGGAAATGTAAATTATATGCTAACCTAGCAAAACAAATGACCTATTTCTACAGTTTAGAAATTCTACATGAATTTAAGATTTTTCTATAGATTTTTGACCTGACCTCTATTCAAAAGGTGTCTTGATTCCTAATCCTGGATTCTGTGTCTAGGTGAGAAGAATCATTATGCAAGTTTATGAAACATTGATTGAAAGGGTTGCTTTATTTTTAAAAAAAGACTTTCTAGCACTTGTTTCAAAATATGTGAAATGAAAAAAAAAAAGTCCATGTCTTGCATTAATTAACTCATATTAAAACCTTTCCTGGAGGTGAGATGTAATTAATGGAAGCGTGAGTATCAGAATTTTCATTTACTCCATTCCTCTTGCAAAAAGTAAACCCATGTACCAATGACAGGAAAGGCCTGCTTCTACCCTGTACAAGCATTATTAATGAAACTTCGAGTGGTCTCTCTGGTCCATTCTTTGAAAATAAATCACAGGAGAGCCTGCCATTCAGGTTCTCAGTGATATAATTCAGATTTGTCATATTTATGTTTTCAGAGCAGAGACTTTCAAATGGAAGAAGAAATCGAATCTTCATTTAGATCTCAAAAGGGGGCTGGGAATAAAGATAATCAACGTGGCTTGTTTCCTCACTTTTCTTCCTTTGCTCTCTTGTAACCTGATACATAGGTTTTTGCATTGACCTGTTAAAAATTGATAAGTATGATAAATTACAATAATATTCAAGTCAGATAATATACACCTTGGCTAGAGAATACATAGGCAGCTTGACTTGGCACTTCCAGATCTGAAGGCAGTTTTGATTATGCACGTTTCTTAAATTTCAACTCAACATATCATCGGCTCCCATATGCAAAGAATTTCTAAGGAAATTCAATCGTTTCTGGAAACCAAACTTTTGTAAACAGAGTATTAAACCATGAGCACTTCAAAGAAGATCCTAAACAGGTGAGCAGCTAAAAACAGGAGAAATCAGTCAGGCTGTTAAAAATTTTTACCTAAAGCCTTACAATAAACCGACTGTAAAATACCCAGTATATTTAGATCATAAGTATGTATGTGTACGTGGTGTGTGTACATATGGTGATGTACACACACCACACACACATACATATATATTCAGCATTTTCATCAAGGTAAATGCAAAATTACCCTTGCAAAAGAATGAAATAATCTTCTTAGATGATTGAGAGGCATAGTAGCGATAAGAATAAAAATACTTACTAAGTGCTGCCTTGGGCCAGATATTGTACAAGCCCTTCATACAGACTGTCTCTCACCCTTGCCGCACTCTCCCCATCTACTTCCTCTAAAGGTGAGGAAAAGGTTTCAGAGGGGTTAAAGCATTTGCCTTACTTACACTGCATGATAAAGGGAAGAAGAAGGATTCAACCTGCAGTCTGTTGGACTCTGTTTTCAACCTTACATCATGTTGCCTTCTTCCCCAGAATATAATTAAATCTGAAAATCATTTGGCAATTCCAAAATATATTGTACAATAAAATGTACTGTTCTGGTTAATGGAATAAGCATGTTATCTGAAAGTTGGTTTCAAAATTATGAATGCTGGGCTTCCCTGGTGGCGCAGTGGTTGAGAATCTGCCTGCTAATGCAGGGGACACGGGTTCGAGCCCTGGTCTGGGAGGATCCCACATGCCACGGAGCAACTAGGCCCGTGAGCCACAACTACTGAGCCTGCGCGTCTGGAGCCTGTGCTCCGCAACAAGAGGCCGCCATAGTGAGAGGCCCACGCACCGCAATGAAGGGTGGCCCCCGCTTGCCACAACTAGAGAAAGCCCTGGCACAGAAACGAAGACCCAACACAGCAAAAATAAATTAATTAATTAATAAACTGCTACCCCCAACATCTTAAAAAAAAATTATTAATGCTTTAACAATTTTCAAATAAACCACGGGATGACAAACTTGAAAAGAAAATGAAAATCATTTTTTATTCTGTAGAAGATATTACCAAGAGTGCTGTTAACATCAATTATAGTTTAAAATAAAATGTATATTTTAATCAGCTTTGGATACAAGTCAGTTTTCTGTATTTGGCCTGGCAGTGGGTGTTATATTTACCATCACATATGGGTATGTTTGAAACCTTGGAGATTTAGGACGGCTTAACTAAAATGAATCTACAGTAGAGGAGCTCTCTCTCAAGTGTCCCATTCTTTCCACTGAGCCTACTTCCCAGCTTTCTCTACTATCCTGGAAGTGACAAGCCCTCCTTTAGTTAATACGTAACAAATGATAAGGATGTCTCTATCAGGTCGGGGAGGGGGGTGATAGGTGCACAATTTAAAAGCCTTGGAAAACAGGTGTTGTCTAGGTGGAGAAAAGTAAAAGGAGATTAGTTATTGCCAAAAAGCTTGTGGATCAGGTCAAGCATAAACTTTAACACAAGAGTGTGCTGGGAATAATCAACACTGAGCTGTAAGACTTCTCAAAGCGAGGCCGCATACACGAGGGTGGAAACATTTCTAACTCTACATGAAGACGTGTTTATGAAGAAGTTTATATTCCCTCCATTATTAATTTGCCCTTTTCTGGAGCCTTTACAGGTCTTCAGATGGGAAGAGCTCCACCCTTTGCTAGTTGACGTATGTCGTCGTACATATACCCCCGTTATAATATTTCAGCAAGACGTGGACTTGATTAGAACACACGAAGTCACTCAGCAAGTATGAAAATATATGGAGGTAATTTTAATTGTCGCAACATCAAAAATGTTGCGTGTATTTAAATATTGCATAGGAATAACTGTAGAAAAATGTGTATAAAAAATCTTTCGAATTATGCTAAGCCCAATATTGGGTCACTCAGTCTCAGCCCCAGGGATGATGGTAGGCGCACCCACACTGGGCTCCCTGCAGGGGGTTCCACTACTCTGCACATTCTCCTGAATGATTGAAATGACTGAAATCTCACCTCCTGAGATATTTCTATAAGTCACACCCCTTTTTTCTTCAAACTTCCTCTTTCTCCATGCTAATTACCAATGTGAGTGCATTACATTGAAAACAATATGCGTATTCAGCAGCTAATTCCCCTGTTAGTGAGAATTAGCCAATGTTTACTGTCAGCCTGGTCCCTTACAGCGTAGGACAGTAAAAAGTGAGTTTTGATTGAGTGGAAATAAGGATGTTACAGAATATTTTGAAGTCTGCATTTCTGCCAAATCAGGCTAGATGCCTAACCCAATAATTTTTATTACATTATTAAAATATTTTTATGCATGTGCAAACTCATATGTAATCATACACATATGTGCACTAAACAATGCAATACTCAGTAAAATGTTAAAATAATATACCAGCTGTAGGTGATTCAGTGATCCTCTAAGCTTTGTTTTCCCCTAGGCTCCTGTTCCTAGACTGTAAATTTAATGAGAGTATTGGTATGAAACAAACATTATTCAAAAGCTTTAACATATTATTTCATTCAATCCTTACCACAAGCATGTAAAGGATCTGTAGTCACCTCCAGTCACAGATGAAATACAGAAAATGAGTTATCCTGCCCCCCAAAACACAGCAATGACTGGCCAAGCTGAGATATGAACTTGAATCTGTGCTTTCCAGTGCATAACCTATAGACAGTAGTAAAGAAATACTCCTGGTTGATGGCACAAAAGCTCACAGTCCTAGTTGCAACGTTCTAGTTTTGTGTATGTTGGTAAACTGTAAGTAAATCTAAAATATGCCTATAAGTACTAGAAGCTTAAAACATTATGTAATTATAAATGATTCAAGGAATGAAAACTGGGAAATAGCTTTATTTTTACTCAGAGAAATTTGGTTTCAGTGTTTTGTTTCCAATGCAATGCACTTCATAAGATAATGCAGCATTAATATTTAATAATACAATTTTCTTTAACTTGTTTTTAATATAGTTTAATCTTTCTTAAATGTGCAATTTGCTCAGTCTTTGAAATAAACAGAGAGATTAGAAGCTTATAAGCAAGGAATGTTTTGTGGTATGTTCTAAACTCAGCAGATACAATGTCATATATATGCAGTAAGATATACATAAAATATATATAATAAGAAATTGAGGGATGGTAGGAAACGTAGAATATCTCCTAAGTTATAAAGACTTCTACATAGCACCTGCATCAAATGCCTTTCATAACCAAATCATATAGAATTCTTCCACCAATAAGATAGTATATATTTTATGTTGAACGTTTAGAAGTAATAAACCTTCTATTAAATAAAGTTTTTCAACATGGTTTCTAAAAGCTATTTTTGAGGTTCTGAGTTAAAAACAATACTTTATAAACTAAATTATAACATGTTTATGTATTAGTAAGGAAAAAAGGAAGAATAACTTTTTTATGAGTTCATTAAGCATACATTTGAAAACTTTAATCAGGTTTGCTAGACCAAAGTTGAAATAAAAATAGTGAATCCTAATTTCTTTATGAAAACATTTTAGGTTAATGTTACATAAAAGTCAAATGTACCATAGGTATTTTACAAAAGGCATTTTATATATTACATATTTAATCGCAATTCTGACCATGAATTATTTCATCAAGAGGCTGCTATGTGCTGAACTGTAAGTGACTGGATTTCTACCAGAATGAGTTTTGTTGTTTTTGTTGTTTATTTTTTTATGCATAACTAATGCTGCCTCTACAGCCAAAGAGTTGTTTATAAAAATACACTTCTTAGTCATACTTCAGAAAGTGAGGTTATGGGTTTTTTCCTTGTTTGTTTTTGTTTTTGTTTGATTTCGTTTTTTTTGGAGCCGAGGACTGTCAAACATTTTAGGAAATACTTTTCCCCATTGGATTCAGCAAAAGGGTGCCACCTGGTGGCAACGCGGGCAAATTCTAAACCAGGTCTAACTATAAAAATGTACTTGTTTAGGAAGCCTTGAAAGTCTCATCATTACCAAGGGCAAATGATACGAAATTTTTTTTTAAGTTCCTATGTACTTATCAGGGTATATCTGGTTCTTTTTATATTATTTTAATCAATAGAATAGATATTAAGTTAACTTTTAAATTTCAAGAGATATTATTTACATTTATAGTTGAAGCTTTAAACAAATTCTTTACTTTATAATCATGGTAAATTTGTACACACACATACATAATATTTGCAATTCTTCTGCATTATGCTAATCGGAGTGTGTTGAACTATAACTGTGTAGAGGTTAGAGGTGGAGCTTTTTTTAAAATTAATTTATTTATATTTTTTATCTTTGGCTGCATTGGGTCTTCATTGCTGCTCGCGGGCTTTCTCTAGTTGTAGCAAGCGGGGGCTACTCTTTGTTGTGGTGCACGGGCTTCTCATTGTGGTGGCTTCTCTTATTGAGGAGCATGGGCTCTAGGTGCACAGGCTTCAGCAGTTGTGGCTCATGGGCTCTAGAGCACAGGCTCAGTAGTTGTGGCGCATGGGCTTAGCTGCTCCGGGACATGTGGGATCTTCCCGGGCCAGGGCTAGAACCCGTGTCCCCTGCATTGGCAGCTGGATTCTTAACCACTCTGCCACCAGGGAAGTCTAGAAGGTGGAGCTTTAGACTTAAATGAGCTTATTTTTCTTAAGTGCCATAGACTAGGGCTATGTCTCATCTCTACCACTTATGAAGTCAAGGTTGATCAAGTTGCTTAGTTTGTTTAATCCTCTGTGTTCTCATCTCTAAAACAGGAATAACAACAAGACCTAACTCAAAAAGTTGCTTCGAGGATCAAACAGAAAAATGCATTCATTGAATGTTAACTTATCAACCCAGAGGACAGTACTCAGCACACGGCAAGCATTCAGGAAGTGATTTCCAAACCTAGTAAGTTACAACTAGCCACTCAAGATTTTGTATCCCTTGATGTAAAATGGATATTGATTATACGCTAAGTGGGAACGACTGTTTCTACCAATAGCAAACATTTATTTTTAGACATTTTGTAAATATGGAGTGTTATAAAAACAACAGAAGTAACTGTTATGAACATTTATTTAACCAATGGAGCTTTAAAGGCAAGACTACTGAGATGATAAAAATATCTCCAATGATTCAGAACGTTAATAAAAATATTCACTTCCTGTTATTCTTGCTGCAGCTGCTCCCAGAAGAAGGGCTGCCTCTGGTCATGGCACCCTGTACCAGAGCAGATAAGATGAAATAGGGATGTCCGGCTCTCTAAAGGACCATCACAACAAACAAATTATGTGGTTCATAACCATTTCACCCAGAGGAAAGACTATGGTCTTCTACGGCGCTGTAAGTGGAAATGGGCATTTGATGGCATCAGGACAAGGCATCTTTGAGGTTTCATAAACATCTCTACCACAGAAAGCACAGGACCTTTCTGACAACATTCAAAAGCTTAAATCACTCAAAATCAATACCTACTAAGTGACTAGTTGGAACACGCCCCTTATTTAACCATTAAGTAGAACTTCATAAAGCTACAGTTTTAGATAAATTTGTGAATCTTTTTTTTTCCAGAAATATCGCAGAAACTTGAACAATCAGTCATGTCTATATGGAGGTATTATATCTAGGACCACATGAGAGTTGTCTGACAACTGCAGAATTAGGTCACAATGACTAATACTGTTAATAAAAATTTAGTAATCTTAGAAGAAATAGCTTAAGCACTGACAGCAATTGTCCACATCATCTGGTCATGATTTCACATGTCAAGCTTTCGACAAAGAATAGACTACATATAGGTATTTTCTGGGAGTGCTTGGAAAACCTCCAATGGGATGCTGCCATGTATATTTCAGTCTTTCTTTTCCCTTGAGAAATCAATCTCTTCCATTTTAACTCAAGCGTAATATGCATACCATTGACATTTTAAAATCTTGTCAGTGCTCAGAAAGGCACTTTAAAAAACTCAATTAAAACAAGAGTTCTGCAAATGGCCACTCCCTGACTATTCGAAGTGACCATAACAAAAACGCACACTAACAAGAGAAACAACGGATTCAAACTTGAATCTCTGTTTTTATATGAATTTTAAGTACCAGATTCGTTCTGACAAAAGGCTTTGCTGTCCATATACTACTTGTCCACCATTTACACATACATTTTCAGCTTCTGTGTGCTCTGCTTTGCTTCTTCTTCCCCACCTCCGCCACCACTGAACTGTCTGCAGCACCTCAAGTAACCAGCTGGTGTCACAGGTTAGTGAGCAAAGATTTCACGTGGGGACTCTCACCTGACTAATCATTCTTATTGGTAGCATCATTCCAAGAGCAGTAGAGAGGCTCAGTGGCTTGTTAATGAA
The DNA here is from genome assembly GCF_949987515.2 of Delphinus delphis. Taxonomy (NCBI): domain Eukaryota; kingdom Metazoa; phylum Chordata; class Mammalia; order Artiodactyla; family Delphinidae; genus Delphinus; species Delphinus delphis. Next base: position 100,162,808 of record NC_082689.1, on the reverse strand, counting down.
GTTTAAGGGCTGTCAGTCTGAAAGAGGATATTAAACCCATGTTCCTCTCCTGAAATTATTTTTATAATCTGCTAACCAGTTGTTACTTTGTGATGTGTGCAGGAGGGAGCAGGGAAAAGAGGTATGAGGGGAAGGGACATATAGTGTAATACAAATGTTTTAATAATCTCATATTTATCTCAGGGTAGGGAGCAAAGAGGATGTTTAAGAAAACAACTGCTTTGTAAAAACTGCAACATTCATCCCAGTAAAGGGATGGGGAGCTGTAAGGCATTGAGTAATCCTCACCACCTGTGTGAAACATATGTGAGGGAAATGAGAAGGGGAGGGAAAAGGAGAAGAGAGAGGCCACTAGGCAGAAGCGATGACCAGGACTAGAATATTAATAACAGCAGCCCTGGCGTCGCCTCCTCTGCCCACCCCACCCCCCGGCCACTCAGGACGATTTGGACAGCTCCCCTTCACTAGTTCCTCAATGCTTAGAATATGTGAAGAGCCGAGATGCTACTGGAGCCTCGCTGTTTGCACCCCCTTCACCCATGTCTAGCAGTGAGCTAGGAGTGTCTCTGCCAGAAATGCGTCGGGCGGCCTTCAACAGTGCACTCGGGGCAAAGGGACCATCTCTGTACCCCGGCGCCTCCCTTCTCCAGCTCCCTAGTTATACGCGGACCTAAGTGTAACCCTCTAGGTTCAGACTCTCGAATTCAGGTAAACGTGACAGCATCTCGACCCGGCTTCTCACAGCCGCCCTCTTCTTTGCCAGGGCACCTCGGCGCTCCCGACCCTCCAACTTTGGGAAAAAGCGACACCAAACTCCCGAGTCACCCCAATCCAGGGACAGAAACGAGATGGAGATTCATCATATGGTTATGCTACAGATCCCCAAAGACCGAAACACAAAGGGGGTGGCCGGAGCGGAAAGACGGAAAAGCAATTAAAATAACCCTCAGCCAGCACACGGCACCTCATCTCTGCAGACACAACACATCTGGACCCAACAAATCACTAAAGCCAGTATCCTCCCAGTTCCCCGTAATTATGCCTTTTTGCTCCAAGCTCCGTTCCAAGCAGACCACCTCAAAGGTGTGCGCCCCCGTCCCCGTCTCCTCAAAGGAAAAAAGAAAGGAACGGAAAAACTCTGCCGGCCTAAAGGTCATTCGCCTACTCGGGTAGCTTTGGCCAGCGCTCGTCTCACGAGCTACGTGAAGACAGGGCTCGAACCCAGCAAGTGGACGCCTCCAGGCGCGCAGCAATTCCTCCAACGTGCGTTACTAGGCGCCAAGAAGCCCCCATTCCTTGGCCCCGGCCACCTCTCCCTCCCTCGCTCGAGGGCCCTCCCGCTGGGGTTCCCTGGGCCACCCCAGCCTTTACCTCTCTCCCCCCTTCCCCGCGGCTCTCCACCGTGCGCATCCTCTCGCCCGGCCCCGGAGCGCGCTCAGATGCTCTAACTTCCTGCGGAGTCCATGCATAAGCTGAGGAAGAGCCTTGGAACTGGGGCGGAGGGAGGGTGGGGAGAGGGAGGCGTGGGAGCCGAGCCCGGGAGGAGGGGCGGGGGGAGCGCGGCTTGCAGTCTCCCTCCCCTGGCGGGCCTGGCCGCAGCTGCCAACTCTCACCTGGTCCGCCGACTGAGCCTGGCTCGCCCTGGCCCCCGGGGTGGGCTGCTGCTCCGGCTTCATGGCTGTCATCGCCGGCGGCCCGCGTTGGCGCTCACTTCCTCGCGGGCACTTCAGACTCGGGGTCCGTCACTTGGCAGCGATCGCATGTCACAGGCGCCCGACGCTCTCCGAATTGGAGGAAGGGAAAGCGGCAGCGACGGGGTGGGGGGAGGGGAGCGGTAGGGAAGGGAAGAAGAGCGGCACCAGGCAGGCTCCCCCCTTCGGCTACCGCAGACCCTCTAACTCCCCACTCCCCCCGCCCCTCACCACCCCAAAGCGCTGAGAGCCTTGGAGACCAGACACCAGCAAGAGACAAGTTAGTGGAGCGGCGAGCGGCGGGCGACCGGCACCTGATCGCGCTCGAGCTTTGTCTCGCAGTCCCGGAGGAGCCCGGCTCGCATTCTACCGCAGTCCGCGCCCCTCGCCCACCCCCCGGGGCTCCCCGCGCCGCGCTCAGCCCGCCAGGTGGAGCAGCCGGGCGCCGCGCTCCAGCATCTCCCCAGTAACCGCAACGCAGGAGAGAGCCCTGCGCCACGCGCCAGCTCCCCACACGCTCGACCAAGGCTGCCAGGCTCCACGGGTCCCCTCGCCACCCCCCCAATCCCCCCGCAGGCTCCTGCTAAAACCCGGAGAAGCGGAGTGCCAGCGTGCAAAGCCCTCGGTGGCTCCAGGGCTGCCATTGGGCATGCTCTAGCGCTCCGAGAAGGCAGGGGGCAGCGGGGTACTGGGGGTCCAGAGCCCCATCCGGGCCACCAGCACCTGTCGGGACCCAAGAGGGTGTCATTGCTTATGACCCGAGGCTTTGCGCCGCCTGATTTGGGTCAATGGGCAGGGGTCCTTTAGCCTCCAGCCTGGATTCCCCTGCTAGCTCTCTGGTAAATAATGCCAGTGGAATTCCTAAAGGTTGAATAAAAACAATAATGATGATACTCTGGTACTCACATTTTTCTTTTTTTCTCTCTCTCTCTCTTTCTTTGGACACGTAGAAAACCCTTCAAATTTTAAGTTCCTTTGCAGCCTTCCCTTCGCTCAACACAACTCTCTCCCTTTCAAAGTTTGTTTATTGAGCACCTATCCTGTGCCAAAAACACTCTCCAAATTCCCCGCCAGCAGGGAGTTTACGTTATAGTGTGGGTACCAGGAGCCCGGAGCATGGATACAAATCAATGAGTCAATGTAGCTCTTTGGAGGCTGAATTCCTGTGGGTATAACAGACAATGTCCATCAGTTCCATCCATATGTGCTAGCACGTGGCTTTCCCGGGCTGCTAGAAAGGACCCGCCCAAAGCAGATGGACAAAAAGCATTCTCTGAGTCTCAGGCACAGGCTGACCAGAGACAAGGTGGGAGGAGTTAAATATCCCGTATGACTGGACTTAGAACATGGGTCGTGAGGAATTTTCAGCAGAAGGGACCTAGCCTATGTGGGGGGGAGGGGAACAGAGTAACCTTGAGTCATGTTTTTTTGGCTAAGAACCAACTCCATCCTTGTCCGAGTCACTTAAGTCCAAGAACTAGCCACCTCCTAGTTAAGGGAATGTTGTAGGATAAAAGGAATTGAGCTCCTGCCCTGTTAATTCCTGAAACACGCATTGTCACACTTGTCCTAAGCATTAACTGTCCTAAGCCTTTAAGATGTTTTTTTTTTAAAGAAAGCAAATGTTCACCAGATTTCTGTAGATTAGAGAATAAAAATAAAATGACTTTCTCTACAAAAAAGGTAGTATTTGACTGGAGAGAGAGCTTGCTTTTCAAAAACAGATAGTGAAGTGCATATTACTAGTGACCTGTAATATATAGTGTGTTGGTCCATTTTGATAGAAATAACTTTGTGATAGGAATAACTCTGCTAGTTGTAAAAGTACAAAACAAAATTTTCAAATGAAACAATAGTAAAATAGCTGTTGAGCAATTCATCCATTAAATCTGACAATCCAGGTTTTCCCTCACATGTAATATTTTCAGAGAAAGGGAGCTACATTAAAAGTATTTCTGTCTTTATATTTTGCTCTTCTCTTCATTATTTCAGTGTATTCATCCTTTGAATGTGTTTCTATTTTGGACAGTTGACTTGACTTGCAGGAATTTAGTTACGTGCAAAGATTTCTGTCCACATGGGACAAGTATAGACTGGAGGGAATTATCCTCATTCTATTTAAGATTACTTATTTGATTGAATTAAGATGTTCAACTTGCATCCATTTTCAGTATTCAGATAAAATTCACTTGGGTCACAATTCAAGATATTAGTTGTATGTTTCATGTATAATGTGTATTTGTGTACATATATCATTTTTTTGGAAGGAAAGCTTCTTTGATTTAATTTGAGTCTGTGTCTTTTTGGTGGGTTCTTATTTTGTCTAAGATAAGAACATTATGTTGTAGCTGTTGGGATCTAAGTTAAGGGCATTAATTAAAACTTAATCACAGGTAAACTGATGTCCCCAACTTAAATACACTATTTTTTGAAATGTGATGCCCTTGAATTACAATGTAGGATTTTCTACTTCATTTCTTATTGAAGAAAAAAGTCTACTGTTCAAGAAGAAAAAAAAATACCTTACATTCTGAGAGAATGTCTCCCGCTGAGTTTTGTATGGTTTCTGATTATAGATTATCATCTAAAAAAATAAAACACTAATTTACAATCAAACATCTACAAAGTTTTAAAACTACTCAGTTAGATATAATCCTAGTACAGTGTAGAGAAGAGGACCTGTACCAGGTTAGATGTTATCAGATTGGCAGCTGCACCCTAGCCCCCATCACACATAGAGGTATGGGCCAGGGTTAAGTCACCTATGTCCTGCCTCTGCTTCCTTATATGATAAAATTCAAAACTTTCGACTAGGTGACCATTAAAATGTCTTCTTTCTCTAAATTTCTTTGACTATATATTAATTTTATGGAGCAAAAGACTATCATCGGAATGATAAATTATACATGTTTGAAACTTAGTGAGACAATTAAGTACTTATACAAATACCCAAAAAAAAAAAAAAATCAGTAGATAAGTAAATTACTTCACAAAGGATCCTTAATATCCACCAAACTTTCCCCTGCTCTCTAGTTACACATAAGTGTATAGTAACAATTCTTGTCTTGATAATATTTTTAGAAATCTGAAAATTAAAATTAATTTATTTACAGATTATCATTTCTGAAAAGTAAAGGTCTATTAAAGGAGAGATTTATAAAATATTTTTGATGCGGACCTTTTTTAAAGTCTTTATTGAACTTGTTACAATATTGCTGCTGTTTTATGTTTTTGGTTTTTTGGCCACAAAGCATGTGGGATCTTAGCTCCCTGACCAGGGATCGAATCCGCACCCCCTGCATTGGAAGGCAGAGTCTTAACCACTGGACCGCCAGGGAAGTCCCAGATTTATAAAATATTTTTGAGTACTTTTTTCATGTATTATCTTTGATGAGCTAGCTCATGGACAACCACTCATTTTATAACACTCAGGCAATGATAAAGGAAGTTTTTCTGCAGATTTCGTGGAATGGAATCAGACTCTTATAACTACAAAAACCTGAAGAGATTGCTCAGCAAAATCCCCTCTATTTTGTTTTATAAATATCCAAACCTTGCAACATGCACATATTATTCAGGAAGATTTCCAGGATTCAGACTCCACTATTCCCTTCCGAAAATTTTTACTGCCTCAAATCCTAGTTTCAGGTTCCCATGTAGACATAACCCAGTATGTTGCTTCCTCAATATATTGATTTAAATTTCCCAAGTCGCTCAAAAACTTTCTCCATATACAGCATTGTGACCATTTGTGATGTCTTTCTTTCCTTGATATTTGATTCTTTAATAAAAGTGTGATGCCAATGCAGTACATTTCATCTTACCTAGAAGTATTAATATGAATAATTGAGGATAGGTTATGAGATTAAATAATAATTAAATTCATTGAAGATTATCGTTAAAACGCTTAAGCGTCAGTGGCAAACATGGGTTGTTCCAGAATACTTAGGTCATGTGTGCTGCATTCAGTCTTCCATTTCAAAGAGTAGACCCAGGACCATAAAATCCCACATGTCCTCCAACAACCAGTAACAAATAAAGCCTGGCTAAACCCTGATGTGTTAGAAGACAGAGTCCCTTGAGAATTTATGAAGCCGGGGAAGCCTTCACAGACAAACTCTTCAGTTTCAGATCAATTACTTAAGGCAAATAGGGCTCTGTAAGGGCTGATTGCCTGAAATCTCTCCCTTCTTTTTCCTTCTCTCTCTTTCCTGAAGTAAATCTGCAATGTCACATAAAGGCCACTTCGATGAGGATTTCTCTAGCATTAGCCGGTCCTCTATTGAGTGTCCATAATGAGCACAGCATCAGAAAGACAGTTCATGAGCTGTGCCTTCAGAGACCTGGCCTGAAACGTGCCCAATTAGCTTTTCGGAGATCAAGAAATAGCTTCAGTTCACATATTCCGCTATCATTTGCTTTCGATTTATAAATCATCTCTACTCACCTCAATCAGCTTCTTGAATTCCCCAAAGCGCGTATCATGTCATTGGGCAGAAAACCAGTATGCTGAGCAATCCTCAGAAATAAGATATATATTGGAAGCTCTAACCAGTAAACGATCACAAAAATATATTCATAAAAAAGAAAGAAAAAGAAGCAGGGTCACTACGTATTTGAGTGATATCCATGCACACTGCTCATCCAGTTCTAAGATGCTCTTGGCGTTAATTTAACTAAACTTGTTGTCAGTCTCTGTCTATGATAGGAACTTTCCTGTTGTAAAAATTCATAGCCCAATTATGATCTCTGGTGGAAGCAGACAGAGTTGCAATACCCTGAGAGCCATTCTTGTTGCTCACTGGAGACCAGAAGATATTGACAAACTGCTCATTCGCACTGAGACCCAGCGCTGTACAGTCCCCTTCGTTGTTACATTAACACACCTCGAATCTTCCTTTACCCCCAACAGCCCTCTGTGCCATATCATATATAAGGGTATTAAGACAGGGAAACAATGAACATGACTTTCCCCATGTAATATTTTCTCTCCAATGTATAGCTGAATCACAACACCAAAATATCTAGAATGTGGGCAATTTACCTGTTATCATGATTTTTTTTACCTAGATGCTTTCAAGGGATCTGTGTTTATTTATTTGATTTTTTTTAAAGAGTAATTATTTAATGAATTGGTTGTTAGCATTGTAAAAAAAATACCTTCTCTTTCTTTTTGTTGATGATTTTTTTTCCTGATCTTCCTATTTCTTTAGAAATGAAATCAACTTTCCTGAATCAGATGTTGTCCACAAACGACAGAAAGATTGTCAGATGTGGAAGAGTACTTAGAAACATTGGCATAACGTTTGTTCTTTTCAGATAATGTGTCTGTGATAGATAAATTTCTCTGAACTTGATATTTCTCACTTTCTAACCAAGGCTTGATTTTCTAATGATTCAAAATAACCTCTTTATCTTTTGTCCTTGGAAAGTACATTATACTTGAGACTTCTCCTACACTCAGACTTCATAATGGTTACCTAACTTCTTTCCTTATATAATTCCCAGAATAGCACAAAGCACATTTCCCATTCAGAGAAATATTTAATAAATTGAAAGAGAAAACTTTTACAGTGAGATCTTGACTAATTTTGGAGAGAAGAGAGAATTTCCATCTTTTGTGCCAGTTTCACCATGCTAAATGTATTTTTAAGAATTTAGCGCTAGATTCAAACTCCCTTATGAATTTTCCTCCTGAAAACAAAAGATAGTCTAGTCTAAGATTTAGGTAAAAAGGCTCCAGACGATTCACTAACGTTAAAGGGCCCCTGGCATTCTTCTCCCACTACTACCACTAGAGTTTCTACCACTAGAAATTCTTCTTCTATCATCTCCAAAGGAAACTGAGGCCAAGTCCTTGGATTCCCAGCCAGTCCTTTCACCCCAGAGTCATTTGTTTAGATTTTACAAATACATTTTACAAATATTTTGCAAATATTTACAAATATTTTACAAATATTTTACAAATATAGTTCCAGGATATCTTGGGGTGTGACCTCTATTGAAATGAGGCACATAAAATACATCTCTCATTACTAACCACTATTTAACTCTGTTTAACCTATTAGCCTAGATGGGTTGCCTGCTATTTTTGTAGATCACTTCTTATATCCTTATATTCATCTATTTATCTGTCACCTACATCTATCAATATTTGGGACGATAATTGAGTCACTTAATATCTATCTTATCAATTTAAATATTTATTAACTCTGTGTATCTTTATTCAAATCTAAAAAGGAGAAAGAGGAAGAAGAGATCAAGGAAAAGTGGGAAGAAAAAAAGAGGGGAAAAGACAAAAGAATGATTTCTAAAGCTATCAGGGATATTTGGGTATATTAAGTCTTTTGTATTTTTGTTAATGTTTTCATAAGAATTGTGAAATACCTTAATTCCTTTTGGTTAGGTCTTAAGTATAGCTCCTGCCATTGTTTTATTTTACGTATTCATACAATTTTAGAAAGCATAGTCCAAATTTTAATTTCCTTATCCTCTCTAGTTGATTTATATCTGATATTTTTCAACCAATATTAAGCCTATATTTTCTTGTAATGTTTATCATTTTTGCGCTTAACAATTGACTACACGCATCAGTGGAGGAGGTCGAGAGAATCTATACTAAATATCACAGTTTATACAAATCAATGACTAGAGAAATACCATTTAATTAGCTATTTTATTGAGTCAGCAGTGTTGATATGTGTTTAATCCTACTTGATAGGCCATCAAAATAGCCTCATAGGATGGACGGGCAGTCTCTCTTGTGGTCTCCTACCCCTCCCTATGGAGAAGCCATCCACTCACTTGTCCATCTTCCCAAATGAAGTTGATGTATTAGGACTCAGCTCCTCTCACATCCTTTCCTAACTCAACTTCACAGAGACACTCCTTGTTAACACTACTTCTGGTGTATAAATCACTGCACAATTTATGCCTTTATTCTGTACTAGCTTGCTCAGAATTCTAATTGTCACAAGAGACATTTTATCTTTCTACTACACTGTAATTTGCGGGGGTTGGGGGAGAAATCCTGTTGGGGGCAGAGGTACAGTTTCTGTGTGTGCAGGGGTTGTGGGTAGGAGTCTACATCAGTCTCGTTGCTTAAGAAAAGGGGCCTTGGAGGAAATATACTTTGAAAAAAAAATAATTCTTCTCCTCACCACTTCAATAGTAAGCCCTCTCAGAATCTCCTACGAACTTATTTTTTATTTAATTTATTGAACAGTGTCACCCAGGGAAAATACCTTGTCTCTGTCTCCCTGTTGTCTCAGAATATTTTACCTTTTTCTATTTAACATGTAGGAATTAAATAATCTTGATAATCCTCTGATCTGCTGAGTCTGGATATGGGTAAAGACTCACCAGATACTGCTGTGTTTCAAAACATTAAGTGAAAGCCAACTAAACTTGGAATTTTCCACTGCTTATGAGCAGATATTATGTGTTATAAAATACATAGTATTTTACAGTGCTGAGCCTCCAGTGCTGAGAACTCACAGGGAAAAATGAATTTGGAGATAAGCATTATATTGGCAATGCCGCTCTTAAGGTATTCTATCTTCCCTCTAGGATATAAATCTTATACTGAATTTGAGGAAGGAGGAGCTATACTGGGTAAAATTATGAGGAAATGTTGACATTGAATACAATGTTTTGTCATCTTAATATAGTTTGAATTTCTGTAGCCTGTTCCACATAATGCCAAAACTACCACAAGGTCGATAGAATCTTCTAGAATTATGCCCAACCTCAGAGCATTTTTATTTTTGTTTTGCATCCTCTGCAAACATTTTAAACAAGGTTGTTTGTCTGATTTACTAGTCTTTGGACCACATATTCAAAAAGAGGGTAATAGGAATTACCATAGGATGAGATACACAACTAATAGCAAGAAGGGAAAATATATAACCTTATAAATGGAAAAGAGAAGATTTGGACCTCCACTTAAAATGACAGAACAACTTAGTACCATTTAGTGTTGTGGGGGGAGGCGAAAAGGGGCAAGCATCCCTCTGCAACTCAGTAGGATCACAGAGTATAACCATATTATAGCATAGTAAAGTTGATGGTCAAAATGACGATTCAAAAAAAAAAAAGGAAAATTGGCTTGGCATACTTTCTTTAAAAGACAAGGTTATTTGGGGAAGATGGACTGTGGTGATGCCCGCATGCGTTTAGGCTGGATGAGAACTAGACATCAAAACCAAAAAGCACAACATTTACAACAAATCCAGATAAGAAAACACCTCTACTAATCCCTAAATACCAAAAACCGCACAGCCTGAGTGCCCTTGGTATGTATATGGGAGAAAGCAGAGGGAAGCAGTAGGGCAAATGACATACCTACAATCCCAAAATATTCAAGGAGAGAGCCCCAAAATAGTCAGTGAATATTCACCAGAAAGCACAGTGTGTCAATATAAAAATAACTAGGAGAGGTTTTGTGCATTCCAATAGTGAGTGAAAGGAAAGGGACTCTGCTGGGAGTCGATTTCCCATCGATCTCTCCCCTTTCTGCAGGTCTCACTGGCCAGAAATGGTCTTTTGTTCTAGAGTATCTTTTAAAGAATACTTGTATAGCAATTATCCTGGAAAGAGGAAACAGTGTCTCTCTCTGGAACAAAGGGAAAGCATATTTTCTTCCCATTGTAAGAGATTTGGTTTTCTTAAGCTTAGGATTCCTCTTCTATAACCCACTGTGTGAACCAACATCCATCTGGGTCCAATCACTCACCTCCATGGGACTTGGGGAAAAAGAGAGCTCACACAAATATGATGATGTTTATGCTCTTTGCTATACTGAAGTAGTAAAGTTCTTTGTCTCTGACCCAAGAGTCTCATATTTTTTGAAAATATCCATAAAACTGGTAGGTTAACTTGTTAGCTTGTAAGCCTTGTAAAACCTCAGACACTTCATAGCTCTTAACAAGCCAGGGTCAAAGTTTAAGGTGGCTAGAGCAGCCTAGATCCTTTGAACTTTTAAAGTTGACTTGCCAGGGCTTCTTTCAAATACAGGACCCCATGATAAGGAAAAACTACTAGAAGTGGAATCAATTAGCACTACCTGAAAACAAAACAGAGTTAATTTGAAGTTAGAAAACCTGTCTGAACTTTTAACTATCTAAAAGTTCAAGAAAACTACATTCATATATAAAAATGAGTAGACAAAAAACTATCACAGTCATATTTCATTTAAAGATTAGCCTTAAAAACAAACTTCCTACAAGAACGAAAGGGAATAATATCCCAACAGATCAAGGATTGGCAAACTATAGCCCACTGACCAAATCCAGCCCACTTCTTATTTTTATAAATAAAGTTTTATTGGAATATAGCCATGCTTATTCATTTATACATCGCCTATGATTGTTTTTAAGCTGCAATGACAGTGTTAAGCATTGTGGCAGAGAACAAATGACCTACAAAGCGTAAAATATTTACTTTCTAGCACTTTACAGGAATTTCACCAACTTCTGCTATTGACAAAGAAAGTTTTCCAAAAAAAGTCATGCTCAAAATATTTTCAAAACTATAACACACCATTGCAACATGAGCTAAAGGAGATTTAAAAAATCATACAATATATGAAAAAGAACAATCAGAATTTTAAAAACTCTGAAATAAAGGGACAGAACTCAAGAAAGAATTAGAAATTGTTGAAAAGTCATTAGAAATAAAGACTACTCTAGGAGTAACATAAGAGCAACTAAGCACAACAAATGATACTCTAAGGAAAATCAGGTGGGAAGGAAAAAATGATAAGAACCAAAGAGTTTTCAAGAGAAGATGGCCTAAGAGTAAGACGCAGAGATCACCTTCCTCCCCACAGATACATCAGAAATACATCTACACGTGGAACAACTCCTACAGAACACCCACTGATCACTGGCAGAAGACCTCAGACCTCCCAAAAGGCAAGAAACTCCCCACGTACCCGGGTAGGGCAAAAGAAAAAAGAATAAACAGAGACAAATAATAGGGACGGGACCTGCACCAGTGGGAGACAGTTGTGAAGGAGAAATGGTTTCCACACACTAAAAAGCCCCTTCGCGGGCGGAGACTGCGGGTGGCGGAGGCGGGACGCTTTGGAGCCACCGAGGAGAGCGCAGCAACAGGGGTGCGGAGGGAAAAGCGGAGAGATTCCCGCACAGAATATTGGTGCCGCCCAGCGCTCACCAGTCCGAGAGGCTTGTCTGCTCACCCGCCGGGGTGGGCGGGGCTGGGAGCTGAGGCTCGGGCTTCGGAGGTCGGATCCCTGGGAGAGGACTGGGGTTGGCGGCATGAACACAGCCTGAAGGGGTACAGTGCGCCACGGCTACCCGGGAGGGAGTCGGCGAAAAAGTCTGGAGCTGCTGAAGAGGCAAGACACTTTTTCTTACCTCTTCGTTTCCTGGTGCGTGAGGAGATGGGATTAAGAGTGCTGCTTAAAGGAGCTCCAGAGGCGGGCGCGAGCCGCGGCTAAAAGCGCGGACCCCAGAGACGGGCATGAGACGCTAAGGCTGCTGCTGCCGCCACCAAGAAGCCTGTGTGCGAGCACAGGTCACTCTCCACACCTCCCTTCCGGGGAGCCTGTGCAGCCCGCCACTGCCAGGGTGCCGTGACCTAGGGACAACTTACCCAGGAGAACACACGGCGCACCTCAGGCTGGTGCAACGTCACGCCGGCCTCTGCCGCCGCAGGCCCGCCCCGCACTCCGTGCCCCTCCCTCCCCCCGGCCTGAGTGAGCCAGAGTCCCCGAATCAGCGGCTCCTTTAACTCCGTCCTGTCTGAGCGAATAACAGACGCCCTCCGGCGACCTACACGCAGAGGCGGGGCCAAATCCAAAGCTGAACCCCGGGAGCTGTGCGAACAAAGAGAAAGGGAAATCTCTCCCAGCAGCCTCAGGAGCAGCGGATTAAATCTCTACAATCACCTTGATGTACCCTGCATCTGTGGAATACATGAATAGACAACGAATCATCCCAAATTGAGGAGGTGGACTTTGGGAGCAAGGTAGATTATTTTTTCCCCTTTTCCTCTTTTTGTCACTGTGTATGTGTATGCTTCTGTGTGAGATTTTGTCTGTATAGCATTGCTTACACCATTTGTCCTAGGGTTCTGACTGTCCGGTTTCTTCTTCTTAATAATTATTTTTTTATTTGAATAACTTTATTTTATTTTATCCTACTTTATTTTATCCCCTTCCTTCCTTCCTTCCTTTCTTTTTTTCTCCATTTCTTCCTTTCTTTCTTATTTTTTCTCCCTTTTATTCTGAGCTGTGTAGATGAAAGGCTCTTGGTGCTCCAGCCAGGAGTCAGTGCTGTGCCTCTGAGGTGGGAGAGCCAATTTCAGGACACTGGTACACAAGAGACCTCCCAGCTCCACGTAATATCAAAAAGCGAAAATCTCCCAGAGATCTAAACTCAACGCCAAGACCCAGCTCCACTCAGCGACCAGCAAGCTACAGCGCTGGACACCCTATGCCAAACAACTAGCAAGAAGGAACACAGCCCCATCCATTAGCAGAGAGGCTGCCTAAAATCATAATAAGGCTACAGACACCCCAAAACACACCACCAGACGTGGACCTGCCCACCAGAAAGACAAGATCCAGCCTCATCCACCAGAACACAGGCACTAGTCGCCTCCACCAGGAAACCTACACAATCCACTGAACCAACCTTAGCCACTGGGGACAGACACCAAAAACAACGGGAACTACAAACCTGCAGCCTGCAAAAAGGAGACCCCAAACACAGTAAGATAAGCAAAATGAAAAGACAGAAAAAACACACAGCAGATGAAGGAGCAAGATAAAAACCCATCAGACCTAACAAATGAAGAGGAAATAGGCAGTCCACCAGAAAAAGGGTTCAGAATAATGATAGTAAAGATGATCCAAAATCTGGGAAATAGAGAAAATGCAAGCTACATTTAACAAGGACCTAGAAGAACTAAAGAGGAAACAAGCAATGATGAACAACACAATAAATGAAATTAAAAATACTCTAGATGGGTTCAATAGCAGAATAACTGAGGCAGAAGAATGGATAAGTGACCTGGAAGATAAAATAGTGGAAATAACTACTGCAGAGCAGAATAAAGAAAAAAGAATGAAAAGAACTGAGGACAGTCTCAGAGACCTCTGGGACAACATTTAATGCACCAACATTCGTATTATAGGGGTCCCAGAAGAAGAAAAGAAAAAGAAAGGGACTGAGAAAATATTTGAAGAGATTATAGTTGAAAACTTCCCTAATATGGGAAAGGAATAGTTGATCAAGTCCAGGAAGCACAGAGAGTCCAATACAGGGTAATTCCAAGGAACACACCAAGACAACATATTAATCAAACTATCAAAAATTAAATACAAAGAAAACATATTAAAAGCAGCAAGGGAAAAACAACAAATAACACACAAGGGAATCCCCATAAGGTTAACAGCTGATCTTTCAGCAGAAACTCTGCAAGCTAGAAGGGAGGGGCAGGACATATTTAAAGTGATGAAGGAGAAAAACCTACAACCAAGATTACTCTACCCAGCAAGGATCTCATTCAGATTTGATGGAGAAATTAAAACCTTTACAGATAAGCAAAAGCTGAGAGAGTTCAGCACCACCAAAGCAGCTTTACAACAAATGCTAAAGGAACTTCTCTAGGCAAGAAACACAAGAGAAGGAAAAGACCTACAATAACAAACCCAAAACAATTAAGAAAATGGGAATAGGAACATACATATCGATAATTACCTTGAATGTAAATGGATTAAATGCTCTTACCAAAAGACACAGACTGGCTGAATGGATTCAAAAACAAGACCCATATATATGTTGTTTACAGGAGACCCACTTCAGACCTAGGGACACACACAAATTCAAAAAGAGTCGTGTACCACAATGTTCATTGCAGGTCTATTTACAATAGCCAGGAGATGGAAGCAACCTAAGTGCCCATCGACAGATGAATGGATAAAGATGTGGCACATATATACAATGGAATATTACTCAGCCATAAAAAGAAACGAAATTGAGTTATTTGTAGTGAGGTGGATGGACCTGGAGTCTGTCATACAGAGTGAAGTTAAGTCAGAAGGAGAAAAACAAATACCATATGCTAACACATATATATGGAATCTAAGAAAAAGAAATGTCATGAAGATCCTAAGGGTAGGACAGGAATAAAGACACAGACCTACTAGAGCATGGACTTGAAGATATGGGGAGGGGGAAGGGTAAGCTGTGACAAAGTGAGAGAGTGGCATGCACATATATACACTACCAAACGTAGGGTGGATAGCTAGTGGGAAGCAGCCTCATGGCACAGGGAGAGCAGCTAGGTGGTTTGTGACCACCTAGAGTGGTGGGATAGGGAGGGTGGTTGCGAGGGAGACACAAGAGGGAAGAGATATGGAAACATATGTATATGTATAACTGATTCACTTTATTGTAAAGCAGAAACTAACACACCATTGTAAAGCAATTATACTCCAATAAAGATGTTAAAATAAATAAATAAAGATAATTTGGCAAAAAAAAAAGACCCATGAGAAAGCAACAAATATTGTTCATGGAAAGAAAGATCCAACATACAGATTATGGGAGTTCCTGAGTGGGAGAACAAATCAAGGGGAGCGTAGGGGGGAAGAAATACTAAAAACAACAATTTAAGAAAGTGATCTGGACATTGAAAAAACAATTTAAACTACTTATTCAAAAATCATATAGTGTGCCTGGGATTATTAACACAGCACAGTCAATACCAAGTAAAATTAAGGGATCTTAATTAAAATTAAGGAAAATAAATATTTATTTGGGCATCTAGGCAAAAAAACACTTAAAAAGTAAATAATATTATATTATCATTAGATTTTTCCACAACAACACTTTATCTTAGGGGGAAAAATAAAGTTACATACTTAAGATATTCAAGAAAATAACATGTGAGCCAGAGATTTTTATGTATTTATAAATATTTCTATTTGTTAGAATTGAACTGTAATTTGAGACTCTGCTTATCTTATTCTGCTTTCTTCTCTGTGCCTTTCACAGAAGTCAAGCCTGCATCATCCCAGAGGGCTCCCGTGCCTTTTCAAACCCCTGGCTTTGTTCCCTCATAGGAATCTCTTCCAATAACTCTCTTGCATATCTAATCATACCTGCTTCTCAGAGGGCCTGGGCTAATACAGTCTAGAGATGACTACCTAGTTGTAATCAGTTGTCAGATAAATTATAGGCTGTCCAGTTAAATTTGAATTTCAGATAAACAGCAAATACTTTTTTAGTACAAGTTGTCCTCTGCTGATTTGGGGACATACTTATACTATAATGTATTTGTTGTTTATTTGAAATTGAAATTTAACTGAGTGTCCTGTATTTTTATTTGCTAAATCTAGCAACCCTAGTAGCAGTGATTATCACCTACACCCATATTGTCATCATACAAGAAACGAGAGCTTCTTAGAGACACAGCTGAACTGAATCTGGGATAAGAACTGTAACAGATAAACCTGGAACATTTTGACAAACTAGCATGGAAGCTATCAAAGACTATTAGAACAACGTTAAGAGGAATTAAAAGCCAACATTAAAATGGCTCTACCTAGCCAAAGAAACCACTGAACTTCCATAAGGACAGAAATTACAGTGGATGGGTATCCACCAAATATATTTAAATCTTAATTGGTCCCCTTCTGAGGATGATAGGAAACCAATTTATTCTCATGAAAACTACATGAAAGAAAAGAATCAAACATTGATTCTACCTTTTTTGGAACTATACCACTGGGTAACCAAATTGTAGATGAGAGGAAGCATCTTCTTATACATAAAATTATTCAAGCAAATGTATAAAAATAGTGGATAGAACTCGAGTGTTACCATTTTGGAATCTCTAATAAAACAATGGATTGATATGTTAAGCATCAGTATGTCTCCTGAAAAAAGAGCACAGCACCACCGATAGTCTTGCCAAAGACATCAAAGCTGAGTCTGACCAAGGGTCCCGCTCCACACAGTACAGAAAAGAGAGCCTGAAAAGCTGCACCATGAATATGCAATTAGCAGCTCCACCCTGGAGCAAACTCAAGAAGAAAAGATACATTTTAAGTAAGACAAAAGGAGGAGTTTGGTGGGGGGAGGATAAAGGGATGACTTGATTAAAATGGAGTTAAAAAAAAATATCAACTTGAAAATTGATGACTAAGCTACTGTGCACACTTAAGTGATAAACCATAAAGAAAAATAAGGAAAGGATTACTATAAAAGTCAGTGCAGTGTTTACTTTTGGAGGGAGAGAGAACAGAGCTTCTTTTGGAGGGAGAGGCTTCTATTGAATGTTTCAAAGAACGTTTCATTCTTTGATGTGGGTGGTGGTTAAAATAGTATTTGCTTTATAATAATTTTGTGTGATTTGTTGTATTTTATTTTAAAATAAAAGTTTAAAAAATGCCTAGTAGAGTTCTTAGCTCTTAGTAAACACTCAATAAAGGGTGGCTATAAAAGAATATAAAATAAAAGATAGGACTGCATTTAGAACAATTCCTTCCCAATTGTGTTGTTTGTTTGTTTGCTTGTTTTAAGTGATGGTAAAGCTTCAGCTCTCAGTGGCATGCTCTCTCTTCAATGTATGTACAGCTACAAAATTGCTCCTGCCTTTATGAATGTGTTTATGGCCTTGACAGTGAAATGCTAAATTTGTTTACGCTTTTTGAACTCCTCAGCTTGAGCAAACACCAAGATAGACAAAAGAGGTTGCAAGGAGAAAGGCGTTTATCTTTTGCGGGGGATCCTTTTTGGGATCTTCCTTGCAAGGCCATTAGCTCATTTGCATATTGTTGAATGCTGTATCAGCTTAGCTTGTGTTCCACACCATGGAGAAAACTGGAGGTTGAGATCTATTGTTCAATTCCAAATTTACGTTGTAAAACAATGAGCCCCAGTCCGAGCCCACTCTTTCTTATTGATTGCAGAAGTAAGTCTGTGTGACATAGAGAACAATTAATGCTCTTCTTAGCAGGATTTGTGTCTTCAGGTGGCTCTGCCTCTTCCCTTTCCACACTCAGTGGCATGCTTGTTTAAAGGGCTATTTTGTCCTCAGCCTGGAATTTTCTAGCTACAAATGGGTGTGTAGTTGCTATCCAAGGTGAGCTGCAGTTAGCATTAGAAAGACGCCTTCTCCTCACTTGGGTCCAAGCTTCTTTCTTATGCAGCACCTGTCTTGGAACTCTCTCTGCTTACATTCCAAATATTGGCACAGTGGTCTGTGTCTGAGGGTCCAAATGGAGTCCTTCCATCTGTGAAGAAGTGCTAAAATCTCTGAATTTGTACATCCCCGAAAAGACACTCCCTCCAAATGCACATTTTCTCCACCTAAAAACATTTGCAAACTCATTTAGATTTCTTGAAGAAGCCATCCCTGCCCACTCCAGTGAAAAGTGATTTCTTCTGTTTCCCATTCCTAGAGTACTTAATTTCTACATCTTGCATTTGTCACATACCATTTATTTCCTGATACCATTAGCTATCATGCTAGCATCTTTCCACTCTAGTACTCTATTGAGTCCATTCCCATTTTCGAATTTTTCCTGTGAATAATAATAATAGTTAAGATAATAACTCACATTTATGGACTGCTTCATGTAAATCAGGCACTGTCTAACGGTTTTAATGCAACAACTCTACAGGGTAGATGTATCTCTACCTCCATGTAGAATGAAGTAGACCAAGTCTTTTGATATCCAAGGTTCCAAACCTATTTAGAGGCAAAACAGGGATTTTAACACAGGTAATCCTATTGCAAATATCCTTAATAATGTCTTGTCTCAGATCAAAAGCCACAAGGAATATGTGTCTATTTAATTTAATTCACAATTTTCATAGAGTACCTGCTATGTTGACTTTTGCCTGGTCTGAAGTTGCTGTTTAATATACTATAAACTGTACATGTGTGTATACTATGTATATATACCCAATAAAAAAGGCAAGAGACATATAGTTAGATAAATCTATCATAACACTAGAAGTATTTTGTATGATTTTGTCCAATTTATCTAGCACAGAGGGATACATAGTAGTTATTCAATGGACATTCTTCTCTTCTCAAAATTATGTCTATGCTTCCCATGATCCTTATTATAACTACTCATTTTATTCAGTCTTCCTCATTCAGATATATTATTTTAAAATCCGTATCTAAGAGAGAGGTCCTGTATTTTATAATCTGTCCCCAAGTGCTTACACTAATAATAAGAATCTTCGGTAGAAATTTTCAGATACAAGCTTGGAAATCTGTGGGGAAAACTTTTCACGTATTCTCTAATGAGAAGACACAGTGAACCACTTATTGACTTTACATTGAAGATATTCTCTCACTGTTTCCAGTATATTTTATTTTATATAAATAATTATATTTTTGTAAATATCCTTCGAAGAGAAATACATGAAGCAAGATACAACAAAACATCAAAACTTCCATTTGGACTTTGAATAATCTTTGTATGATTATTGATTGATTCTCAATCTCAGGTGTGCCTCAGAATCTCCCCCTCCAGATGCTCATTGTGAAGATTCTGATGTAATAGGGTAGTGTCTGGGAGTTGAATTTTTATCCACATCCTCGTTGGCTCTGAAGTAAGAGATTTAGGAGTCACACTCTAAGAGAGGGGGAAAAAAGATACTAGTATTTAAGAGATGAGATTTGGAGTCAGAAAATCCAGAGTCACAGATTCAACATTTACCAGCAATGTACTTAACTTATCTAAACTTCAGTTTCTTCTTCTGCAGAATGCCTAAAAATAATAGTATCTGATTCATGACGTGAGAAAGTACGTGAAAAGTGCTCAGTCTAGCACATAGGAAGTGATAATTAAGTGTTAGCAAGTAATGGTAGTGGCGGTATTTGCAGTTGTTAAAATGTAGGTGTTCTCAATGTCATGTGACATTAGATAATTACAAATGAAAACAGTGAGATACCGCTACATACCTATTTTTAGAATAATGAAAATCCAAAACACTGACAACACCAAATGCTTGTGAGAATGTGGAGCAACAGGAACTCTCATTCATTGCTGGCGGGAACACAAAAGGGCACAATCATTCTGGGGACAGTTTGACAGTTTCTTATGAAACTAAACACACTCTTACCATCTGATCCAGCAATCACACTCCTTGATATTAACCCAAATGAGTAGAAAACTTTTGTCCACACAAAAACCTGCACCAGATATTTAGAGCAGCTTTATTCATAATTGCCAAAACTTGCAAACAACCAAGATGCCATTCAGTAGGCAAATGGATGAATAAACTGTGGTATATCCATACAATGGAATCTTATTCAATGATAAAAAGAAATGACCTATCAAGCCATGAAAACACATGGAGGAACCTTAAATTCATATGGCTAAGTGAAATAAGCCAATCTGAAAAGGCGACATACTGTATAGTTTTAATTATGTGACATTCTGGAAAAGATAAAAACTATCAGTGGTTATTAGGAGTTCAGGGAAGGACAGAGAGGAATGAACAAGAGGGCAACAGGGATTTTTAAGGCAGTAAAACTATTCTGTATGATACTGCAACAGTGGGTTATGTCATTATACATTTGTCAAAATCCATAGTATATACATACAACACAAAGAGAGCACCCGAATGTCAATTATGGAAGTTAGTTAATAATAACATATGATTATTGACTGATCAGTTGTAACAAATGTACTACACTAATGCAAAATATTAATCATGAGGGAACTGTATGTATATGGGGCGGGTGTGGGGTATATGGGAACTCTCTGTATTTTTCAATCAGTTTTTCTGTAAACTTAAGAATGAAATTAGAACACTCCCTAACACCATACACAAAAATAAATTCAAAATGGATTAAAGACCTAAATGTAAGGCCAGACACTATAAGACTCTTAAAGGAAAACATAGGCAGAACACTCTATGACATGAATCACAGCAAGATCCTTTTTGACCCACCTCCTAGAGAAATGGAAATAAAAACAAAAATAAACAAATGGGGCCTAATGAAACTTCAAAGCTTTTGCACAGCAAAGGAAACAAGACGAAAAGACAACCCTCAGAATGGAAGAAAATATTTGCAAATGAAGCAACTGACAAAGGATTAATCTTCAAAATTTACAAGCAGCTCATACATCTCAATATCAAAAAAACAAAAACCCAATCCAAAAATGGGCAGAAGACCTAAATAGACATTTCGCCAAAGAAGATATACAGACTGCCAACAACCACATGAAAGAATGCTCAACATCACTAATCATTAGAGAAATGCAAATCAAAACTACAATGAGGTATCACCTCACACCAGTCAGAATGGCCATCATCAAAAAATCTACAAACAATAAATGCTGGAGAGGATGTGGAGAAAAGGGAACCCTCTTCACTGTTGGTGGGAATGTAAATTGATACAGCCACTATGGAGAACAGTATGGAGGTTCCTTAAAAAACTAAAAATAGAACTACCACACGACCCAGCAATCCCACTGCTGGGCATATACCCTGAGAAAACCATAATTCAAAAAGAGCCATGTACCACAATGTTCATTGCAGCTCTATTTACAATAGCAGGACATGGAAGCAACCTAAGTGTCCATTGACAGTAGATGTCAATGGACTAATCCTTTTGATTAAAAGGCAGAAGTAGTCAAAATGGAGTTTAAAATACCCAACTATTTTATGTTTATACAAGATACACTTTAGATATAAAAACACAAACAGGTTGAAAGTAACAGTGAGCATATACAGATTGGAGTGCCCGGATTAATATCAGATAAAGTAGAATTCAATTACTAAAAATATTATCAGAGGGACTTCTCTGGTGGCACAGTGGTTAAGAATCCACCTGCCAAACAAAGACCATCTGCCTGAGACTTGTGAAGATCTGCTGAAGGAATCTCTGGATTGCCAGAAGCAGCATCTGATTGTCTCTCTGGCCTCTGCCCCTTACTTGTTCTATGATAAAAGAATAGAATGAGATGCGCTCAGGGACCCTTGGGTAACTGGGAAGATTGTTTAAAACTGCTGATCCGGTGATGCCACATACCGTTATGCCCTCATATCAAATGAGTGATCTGAAGTTCAGAAGACTCAACTCTACTGAGGCGTGACCATCCTCAGCAGGATCGAGTCTATTGGATTCGGCAACGTATTTGGCACACTTAGGATCCCCGTGCATTTTAAACCTATTGCGCTTTCCTTACCATTAGATCATAGCCTTGTGGAAATTACTCTGTGTCTTGGGTAGTGCTTGGTTCACTGATCAGATCCATTCATTTTCTGCCTTTATTTCACCTCATATTTTATTACTCTTTCAGTTCTGCTGAGCACGTCTGTTCTACGCAGGCATCTTACAATACCTTAAATAGCTTCTTAGCCTGGGAAGTGCCATTGTTGTTGTTGGTTTAATAATCATAATGAACCACCACTTCCAGCTGCCTTATATATATTCGTTAGTTTCAGAACTAATACCTCAACCTCTAGCTTCTGAAAGGAGCTAATTTAATCTGCCCAGCCACACGCTAGCAAAAGACTCTCCTAGTAAGTATTAACGATGCAGTCCTCTGCCTGCTGTCCCTCTACTGAAGTAGACCAAGGGCTCTCAAGGAACTCCAATTAGGGACCTGGAGGGCTGTAGCTTTGCTTCTTCCTGATGGTGGCGCAGTCAGTACTCCCACGGAGCAGTGCTGATAGAGAAAGTTGTACAGCCCACTCTGAAGGGTCTGACACATAAGCGGATCCAGAGCAGGGTGCCCCAGCCAGCTCTCTTTCTCTGGGAGATTCTGAGCCCTCGTTTTAGTTCACGTGTTTCAGCAATAACTCTCCTCTTTGAAACAGCTGACCTTCTGAGCTGGAATTTCTAACCTTGCTCTGCCTCTATTGAAACCAGCAGTGTTGGCTTCCATCTGGTCTCCATTCCTATACCCAATCCCCTGGGTTCAGGTGACCTATGAGCACACACTGCTCTGTTCCCAGCCTCTGACTTGGTCTGTATTTAGAACCTTGGGCTCTGGCTAGCAGAGACTTTTCCTGAATTCTAGAATCTAGATTTCCACCACCCTTGCTTGAGCCCCTTTGTGGCCCCGCTTGATTAACTGATCACTGCAGAAAGCAGTGAATGATTTCTGCAAAGCCCAGGATTATAGACGGTTGATGAATATTACACAGGCCAGAGGAGCACAGCCTTTAAAGCCTAAACAATGCATTATTACCTGAGTCTGTTGATAGAATAGGAAATCCTTCAGAACAAGAACTATGTGTTATTTAGCTTATTTAGCTCCTTACCCACCATAAGCTCTAAATGAATGTTGGATGAATAAAGGAATACAATAATACACGTGCATACAGCACATCGTGGACTCAATCTTCAAGAAGCTTACAATCCTTAAGTGTTTCTTTCCAGAATCTACCATATTACTGTGTAGATAGTATGCATTTAAATGTTATTAAAACCCTGTCTTATAACAAAATACTTGGAAGCATCTTTCAACTTCTTCAGCTAGAAATGACTGCAGGTAAGGCAAAATCTTACCTCTACCCCTGTCACCTAGGTGTGGTTATTTAACCTTATTTTCCTCATCCCTACAATACAGCCGAGTCTCCATCTCGACAGTATGCTGGAAGGATCAATTAAGGTACTATGCACAAAGCAGCAAATACAGTGTCTGGGACATAACATGCCTTCTGGAATTTTCGTTTGCTTCCCTCATAAATGTTAACTTTCTGGGTGTTAGTCTGAGAATGCTCCTGAAAGAAGCTAGAAAAAAATTCTCTTCTGATTTACGTGAGTGATTTCCATGTTGGGAAGGACCTATGAGAATCATCTAAGGAACTTTTCCAAGCCACCCAGTTTCCAGCTGCCCCCCACCCCCCAATACCACTGTAATGTGTAGATGGCAAAATATTTCCAAGGGATTTTGATACCCTTAATCACTTCACTGAATATCCATACTTTCTTGTCCTACTCAATGGTTTTCATTCTTAGCTGAACATTAGAACCCACTGGGGAAAATCACAAGCTCTGGTGGATTTTTAGGGCTATCTGGTAATCTTACAATACTCTGCTATTCCATTTATTCTCTACTTTCAAAGACAAATACTTCAATTCTCCTTTGTGCTCGAATGTCCAATAGGTACCTCGAAATTATCACGCCCAAAAATGAACTCCTGATTTATCTCCCTCTTATAATCTATGCCACTGCAGTACATGGCAGCTCTGTCCTTCTAATTACGTGGATTAGAAAACCTGGAGCCATCAATTACTCCTCTCTTCACTTCTCTCTCCTCTCACACACCATATCCAATCCATCGGCAGATCCTGTTGACCATTAAATAGATCCTGGATTCAGCCACTTCTTACTACTTCCACTGGTAGAAACTTGGTCCAAGAACCATCTTTCGTGTGGATGGTTGCAAAAACTTGCCCTTATCCCTTCCTACAACCTTGCTTCTCTTCAATTTCCTCAGGGCAGCCAAAATGAGCTATTTAAGAGAGAAGCCAGGCCATATCATTCTCCTACTCAAAATTGTTCAGTGACCTCGTCTCAGTGAAAGCAAAAGCCAAATTTCTTACAGTGACCCCAAAGGCTCTCACTGATCTGACCGCATTGCTGTCACTACCTCTGAGCCATCATTTCCCATCATTCTGCCTCTGCTCGTACCTCCGCAGCCTCCCTGATCCTTAAACAGGACCCGAGATTCCCTGCTGTTTCCTTTACACAGAGCACACTTTTTCTAAAACCCATAGAGCTCACTGTTAACTTCCTTCCAGTCTCTGACAAATGCTGCTAGGCCAAGAGGATCTTTCCTGACTATCTTCCCTAAAATAGCATCCCTGTTACTCTCTCTGTTACTTACTCTGATTCATTATTTTGATTAAAAAAACCCATCACCATCTGCAATGTGTTTATTTATTTGTTTATCTACTTATGACCTCTCTTCTCCTGGACTAACAAACTGCACACCTCGAGGCCTTTGTCTATTTTGTTCACTTCCATGCCCTAGGTACCCAGCATAAGGTCTGCCACTTACAAAGAATTTAATAAATATATATTATGATACACAAATGCTCTGATCTCTCCAGTGGGAGTCAGCGTCCTGGAGCTTAGATTTTTCTGGCCTAGAACCATTTGTCTGGGGCAAAGAGGTTCAAATTAGAGCCAGTTCACTGACCAAGCTCACTGTCTTGATGGTCAGGGATTGATGACTGTACCATTAACACAGAATCATCAAGTTATTTTGTAACAAAATAGTCTCAAGATCTTGTTTATTACTTTCTCAGATTTATCTTCCAATTAAAGACTATTCAGTTAAGACCTCTAGATGTATCTACCCACACTTGCTTTTCACCTCTGGGCTGCTTTGAAACTCAATTCCTTCTCCTGTCTGACAAAGCTTAATTTATTAAACCTTTGATACTCGGCCCAAAATGTCCATTTTATAACCAAACTTTCTAGATGATTATGGCTAGATTTACAACCAGATGCTTACTATATATTTCACTGTCTTATAGTAGTATTTGCCTGGCCTTTTAAAATGTGCAGCTTTTAAGGGGGTTGTGTGTGTGTATGAAAGAGAGAGAGAGAGAGAGAGAGAGAAACTGAGACTGTCTTCCTAGAGTCCTTCGATGATTTACACTAAATAACTTAAAAATTGAAAACACAGTCTATGAACTTCCCTATTATTTCTGTCTCTGACACCATCTTATAACACACATTTTATAACAGCAGTGTATTTTTCACTTCTGTGATTAAAATTTTTGAACACCAAGTCTCCTCAGTCCCTTTCCAAATACAACGTAATATACCATAAGTTAAATAAGACAGTTGTTCTGTTGTGTTTGCATGTATTTTCAAGTTCTCTGTTACAATTACTGGCCTAGTTGCTATTTCAATTGCTACTCTGATGTCTTTGCAAACACTCTCCTGGAAAACAAAATTTTCTAGAAAGAATATAACTCCCAATCATATTTGAAGGAGGAATAAAGACAGATAAATAATAAATCTGTGTGTATCACAGACTGCTACAGGGTAGCAGTTTGTTTTCCTTTACCATCAATATGAAATTCATTTTTTCTACTACCTGGAAGTTATGGATAATTGTAAAGACATTTTGCCCAGATCCAAGTAATAAGAATTTACTGTAGATTGTGAATCAAGGAAATACACATAAATTAAACATAATGCAACAAAGTCATGGAGCTTAAATCTTAATAAACAGATACCAATGCAGGATTCTGACAGCATCTATAAATGCATCTCTAGATGTGAAACGTAATAATATATAATGCTTCCCGCTGCTTTATAAAAACTTTCCATTAAAAAAAATTCAATGACCTGGGTATTTTTACTGTGGTATTGCTTGTGCTCTCATTAATAAAAAATACATTTGCATTTTATTTTTCCAAATGAAATCTATAGCAACCAATTTCACACATAAGAGTTATTTTCCTTGTGAATAATTATATCCATATTCATCTTATCTTTTAAAACAATGTTGAGGGAAAACACTGAGTTAATATAAATGCAAACTGTAAATGTGCTCCAGAAGAAAAATACTATTTGTACTAAGTGCACGTGCAACTGTTTCAACACAAATGCAAATCACCCTTAATTTTATTTTCAAAATGCCACTGTTTAACCAATATAATGCACAATCAATTTTAAGTAGCAGGCAGAATGCTTTATAATGCTGCTCTAGGGAAGACACACAATTTTTCATTTCATCATCAACACAGTTAAGTTGTATCACCAAATAATCTATGAACCTCTGATTAACCAGATGCCATTTTCCACCCTCTGCTCCAGATTAAAATGCAGTGATGTGTTCAATAGAGTACTAAAAAAAAATTTCATAAACCTTTTTCTTTTGCCTCCAGATAGCCACCCTAGACCCCCATGTAGAGGGGAAATGAAGCAAGGCAAGCATTTAAGTACATAACTTTTGGAAAAGCAAATTAGAATAGAAAACCTATTTGTTCCACTTTCGTAAGGTTCATCTGAACACAGTGTAATGCATACCAGTGCCTCTGCCAGTCCCTACATTATATCCTCTACAGTTTTACTCTTAAGCTTTGAACGTCTGTATCTCTATGCTGGTGACCCTCATCTCTCAGCGTAAGTCTGGTCTAGCCCCATGTGACACTGTGGAGAGAATGGGCAGCCGAAGTCCCATAGTTAAATAGAACTTTGACCTGGTTCTTTGTCTGATAGTCTAATACACAGTTGTGTCTGGAATGTAATTGGTATTGGCTCTAAATCACAACCTTCTCTAAGCCATGCTTTATTTACCTATCTGGATTTCCAGTCCCTCGATCTGCCTTCTTAGTTGGAGTCCCATCAATCGCTTTCCCACTGGGGAAATTTTCTACCTCCTCCATTTCCTTTCACTGTGAATGGACTTCTCTCCAAACTACAGAGCCAGTCTGTGTTTTCTTAACTGAAACCCAGCTTCCCTTCCTTGCCTGGCACACCTGCTGTTAGACCTTCCTTGATGTTGATCTCGGGGCCCCTTCCAACACCTGGCCTGGCCAAACACACTGGACAAAGTGGTGTGGAGCGCTCATTTCCTTTCCTCTGATGAGAGCCTCTGCAGCCTGGTAGTCGGCCACTCAGTCCTGCCCCATCTTGCACTCTCCCACCATCCTCTTTGCTAAGGGGCTAGCCTGCCTCGAGGCTCCACCCATTGCCGCGCAGAAACCCTGGTTCCCTGCCAGATGGCTCCGTCAGGTAGATGTGCTAGAGCAAATCAAATCACTGGCCAGGGTTGGGATGCTTTTGCTGCACTTCTTAAAGCTCTATTTATTTATTGTATTAGTTGTAATGCTATCACTCCCTGTCAGAAAATGAAAACCCGAATAGATGCCTCTCACATATGAAGGTGATGCCGGATATGCCCTTTGAGCTTATTTTTCATTAGCACAGAGGACCTCCTCTTCCCACCCCTCCCCCTCCCCCCCACACCCGCATGTGGTTTGCATGCATGGTAACTGCTCTGGCTCTGTCTTGTTGAAAGAGAGTGAGGTCATCTGGACCACGGAAGGCAGGAGCCATCACCTGCCCTAATGCTAAAAACGCTGAGTTAACTGAATCTCGGACCAAATTTATTCCACATCACTGAGAAGGAAAATCTCTTTAAATGAAAATATTTAAGCATCTACTTTGAGTGGACAGATTTCTAGAATTATTACGTTGTTCTCTGCTTTCTTCCACTGGGGATTTTAAATACGATGACTTTGGTCAACACTCAGGACCTCCATTTCTGTGCTATGCCCCCAGAGACTGTTAGCATAGATTCCGGCTCCTGAAGTAGGTGTCCTCACACTGTTTGGCTCTGTAAATCCCTGTATCTGCTTTATGGTTTTGCCATCTATCCCTTTGCATGTTTTGCCTTTCCTGATTGCTAGCAGCGTTTCCTCTTTGAATTTGTTTAGACCTGGGAGATGAGATAGCCTCGTCTGGTAGAATAGGTCATAACATAAAAATACATTGGTTCTGACTGAGTGCCTGAGGACATCTCTTGAGAACGTATACGTGAGCTTCTAGGGAGAATAATTTTTGAAATATTATGGCCTTACTTACTTGCTCATAGCTGCAACTCTACCCAGTTGACGTGTTCCAGCAAATACTCTGAGAATACATGAGAGCTAGAAAAACATTGCCATTTGTTCCAAATAACTTTATGGCATATCTACGTTGTCACAGAAATAGTAAGACAGAACTCACACAGGTGCACTTTTCCTGTCATAAACTCCAACATATTTTCTCTGCGTTAGAGATAATCTAACGCACATAGGTATGCTAAGAGGGATCTGGGTATGCATAGCATTCACCTTAGAGTTTTTGCTGCATTGTGACTTGTGTTCAGATGTTTTTTTTTCTTTTCGGAATAAACCAAGGAGCTGCTGTTTTGTACCCTAAAGTTTCTCATCCGTGAAATACTCCTC
Organism: Delphinus delphis; assembly: GCF_949987515.2. Classification (NCBI taxonomy): domain Eukaryota; kingdom Metazoa; phylum Chordata; class Mammalia; order Artiodactyla; family Delphinidae; genus Delphinus; species Delphinus delphis. Next base: position 100,134,183 of record NC_082689.1, on the reverse strand, counting down.
AAAGACACATCTCTCGGGCTTCCGTTGTGGTGCAGTGGTTAAGAATCTGCCTGCCAATGCGGGGGACACGGGTTCGAGCCCTGGTCTGGGAAGATCCCACATGCTGCTGAGCAACTAAGCCCATGTGCCACAGCTACTGAGCTCTCGCGAGCCACAACTACCGAGCCCGTGTGCTGCAACTACTGAAGCCCGCGCACCTAGAGCCCGTACTCCGCAACAAGAGAAGCCGCCGCAGTGAGAAGTCCACACACTGCAACAAAGAGCAGCCCCCTCTCGCTGCAACTGGAGAAAGCCCCGCGCAGCAACGAAAACCCAATGCAGCCCAAAATAAATAAATTTATTAAAAGAAAAAAAAAAAAAGACACATCTCTCTCTTTTTTTCTCTCAGTCCTTTCCATTCCATTAAAAGTAAATAATCAAAATGATCTTCCGTGCCTAAGTGCTCAGCCTCTTGCTTCTTAAAAAACTCTCCTGGTGGACGATTCTAAATGACAGTAGGAGGTCAAATTAGCAAGCCTGACCACTCAAGGTAAAGAGGGGAGTGAGAAAAGCTTTGCGACTTTCCCGCACATTCATTTATGGCGTAAGAATCACCACCCGTGAGAAAAACTTGCCTTTGATTGTTGAAATGGAAGTCAAGAAGCCTTTCTGCAGAATGGTCTGGGATTATGTGTAAAACATGAAAGACTGAATACCCAGCCTCAAAGACTCCCAGGAAGTTATCTCCTGGGCTAGGTTGGTGGCTCGATATCACCACTCACATTCACTGGAACTAAAAGGACCCTCATTTAGTATGTTCAGGTCAACCTCCTCAGGAGGTGAGAGAACAAAAGTCCATTGTACTGGGGACCAGAAATGATTTCACCGAGCTTTAAAATGTCCTGTTGTAAATCATGAACAGTTTTAAGGGGCAGGCCATTCAATCTAGCAGCACTCTCACGATGCTGGAGACTTCTTTTCTTTGGGGGCATTAAAAATGGAATATAAAACCTGAGTGTTTTTTTTTTTTTTAAATAAAACAGAGGAGTTGGGTGCTATTGTTAAAGAAAGCCTTAGTCAATACTTTCTCCAAACCTGGCCAGTGTACTAGGAGGTAAATGGGGAATTCTTGCAGGATGCACATATTTGGAAGGAAGGGACGAATGAAGGAAGGAAGGAGTAAAAGCTATGCAGAAGGAAGAAGAAAAACCACGAAGTTCTATTTGCTCTCATTACCAGTCTCGTCTCCTCTCCACAGTCTCTGGAGGGTGCTTCGTCCTCAGCGTGGTAGGGAGAAGGGACATGAATACAGTGAGATGTAGCCCAAGAATCCCCTCCCAGGGGAGCTGTAAAGGGGTGGGAGGCCTCAGGGAGTAGGACGACCGGCCCCATAGCACGCTGAACCTCCCTACATGACTTAATCGTTCTATCTCCAGCATCTTGCATACTGCTGGCTTGGTCAGTCTGGCACCTGCCTGCCTATACGACAAGTAGAAGGCTTCACCACTGTTCTCTTCCTCAACATTCTCACCCGGCCACAACTACCGCTCTTACCCTGGGTTTGAAATGAAAGTGTAATTTCACAAATGCGTGCTGACTGCTCTAGTCTGTGTTTATTCAAAGCAGAAGCATGGAAGTTTCCTTCCCCCTTCCCAGGCTCCACGATGGCTTCACAAGTCTCCTCTCCCAGAATTCTCCTTTGATTTGATATAAAGCCTTGTCCTATAATGCACTCATCCTTTATTATGAGTTTAAATTTTTCCATTAGTAAAATAACAAAATGTAATGTAATGCAATGAAACCACTATTCACATTGTGGTGTGTTTCCTTCCAGTCATTTTTTTTTTTTTTCCCAAAATGCACTTATCCTTGACCCTGCAGATGTGGTAAATATTTTATTATCCATTACCCTTTTACTCTGATCCTTTTTGATGAAGGCTCTATTTGCATCACTGTGTCTTCCTTGTATTTGGAGTTACTGGGGTTAGCGTACCATAAGTAGAGTAGATAAAGACTTTGAAACTAGACGGGCAGGTTTAAACTCTGGCTTTAATAAGTAAGGTGGGTGAGTTGCGCAACTAACTAAGTCTTCCTGACTTAGTTTCTCCATCTAAATGCAATTACAATAACATATTTCATATGATTGTTTTGAACATCATCATTAGGGAGGATGTGTACTATCCAGCCAGCTGCCTAATGCAGAACAGACATAATAAATGTCATCCCCTTTCCTTATGTCTAGAGGATGGGGCTAAAATTGTTATACTTACTTAGGGTAAGTGTATATACTAAATATATATGTATAGCATTTATGTTAAATTATCTATTGAGATAGTTTATTGTATACTCAAGCATAGGACAATAAATCAGTTATATTTTATAAGGATTTCTGTGAATTTGTACTTAAATCTACTATCAAATAATTATTATTCTTTATCATGGCTCATAAAGGAATTTTTTTCATAACCCTATTCCCATTCTTCTAGCCATTTAACTGAATTTAAGATCAAGACCCTCAAAATCATACCAAATAATAATAAAATTCTCATTTTTACTAAATGTATGTGTTTTTGGAGGAGGATAATTTAATTTTCTTTAAAAGGTTCATCATCACCAGCTGTTCATTAACATGGGGACAAACAGTTCCTGGAGTCTGGTGAGTGTTCTTTAACAGCACACAAAAGATCATCCGTCAATTCGGCAAGCATTTATTGATTGTCAAGTATGACGGAACACAGGGCTAGGTACTGTGGACAAATACAAAACAGCAGGCAGACGTCTCTGCAGACAGACCTGATTAAAAAACAAATAGGTAAGCAGTTCAGTTCACTTGTTTCCCAAAAGGTCTTCACTTCTCAACAACTGTAGGTGTTTATAATAAAAGCAGCTCAGGCCGTGAAGTAAGCAAAGCTTCATACTCCCTGCTTTACCACCTAAGAGCAGCATTTCTGTAAGCAAGTCACCAATCATCTCAGCAGCGTCCCTCATCAGCAAAATGAGCTTTAGATAATAGATACCCACATGCCTAATAAAGTTCTTGGCATTAAGTAAGTTGCTGCTACTTAATTCATTTTTTCTCATTTTTTTTTTCTATTGATTACACCTACTTATGCAGTTTTTATGAAGATCAACCGAGAAAGCCTATCTAAATGCCTGTGTACAACAGATCTTGGAATCTGCTAAGAACTCAATGTTAATTCAGTTCCCTGATCTTTAAGTCCCTAAAGAGACATGTCCCTTGTCAGTCTGTATTTTTAAGGATTACCCATTAATATCACTTTTCACGTGTGAACTTATGTTTACATGTTGGCATTGAGGAAAGCAAAATAAAACATTAATGGATTGTTTCTTAGTTTCTGTATTTGAATACAAAGGAAGTAACGCACTGCACACTGACTTCTGTGGAAATGTTACTGGATTCTTTAATAATGCTTCTAGTTCTTCTGACTCTGATGCTGTTTTGAACATGTCCCAGATTTGTCCACATGGAAGCGTTTAATGAGTGTGTATTCAAAATATCTGATTATCTACTGGTTTGAATAGACAGAAAGTTTCTTATAGTTCAAGTAGGTAAGAAATTTCAGGTTTGGCTACTTATTCTTCTATTGGTGATGTATATAGTTCACAGTTGCATTTAGAAATTTTCCCATTTACCAAATGGCATCCAATTAAGCAATATTTTTGATCCATGGAAGCCCTGCTAACCAAATGAATACCAGAACAGTAACTATAGGCAAATCTACATGAGTTTCGTCTTTGTTCTATTTGTTTCAACTGCATGGTCACTTGTTTGGTTTCAGCATTTATCCCGTGTTTGTTACTTGCTAATTGCAGACACATAGAATTGCTCATTGCAAATTTCTAGACTCACATATTAATACATTTAGAGGGCCTACTATGTGACAGACCCTGGGAACACAGAGTTGAATAAGATAGTTCCTCATCTCAGGGACCTGTCAGGCCCTCTGCCTGGAATTGCTGTCACCCTTATTAGTAACCTCGAGAACCCCTGGGCATCCTCATTTAGGTCAGGCTTTCTCACATTTCTAATGTAGAACAAGGCATACAATGGTAATGAAAGGCATTTCTTTCCCATTGCCGGGGTGTAGGGGAAGGTGCCTGCCTAGCCCAGGTCAGGTAAACATGGCAGGCTGACCTCCATACCCACTAAGTACTTGAATGTGAATGCCAGTCCCAGGCAGAGGCCTCTATTCCAAACAATGTTGCACAGTAATTACAAGCAATTGCCACAGACTTTTCTCCCTGTACATGCTCTTGTCTTCCACCATCTTGGATTGCTGGTTTCATAGGACTTAGCTTTGGTACTGATATCATGAAGGATATTTTCAGTAATTCTGATCACAATCTTTGGCTCATAAAATGGGTGATTTTTGAAGTTTCTCTCTGTTCAGATTTTGGAATCCCTCACAAACTCCTGGAATAATTCCTTTTTCCTGATCCTAGCTGATGAATTCAAACTATAGGATAGTTTCCAACCTCCCTTTCAGAAGAGGTAGGTTGGAGAAAAGAAAAAGGAAGCTGAGGGTGAAGAATGTGGAGATGAGAGAAGGTTATCCCTGAGTAGAGATTTTAGGTATAAGTCAAAGATGTAAATGGGGAAAGATGTTTCACATCTATGAAGCACATCTAAATTGGATGGGTGATTAGTGGGGTTTATTTTAAGAATCATTGGCTAAAGTCTAAGATAGAACATCTTAAAAACAATTTGCAGTCATGTTCTTGATCCAGGATTAATTTAAACCTTTGTCTTATTTTCATTTATACATAGATGATAGAAGGAAATGTTGCCTAAGAAACCACATCTCACTTGAGTTGTTTACCTCCTGTCCCTTTCACATTGTCGTAACCTCAGGAGACCTTCCTTGCCTTTTGTGGACATGCAAGCAGAAACCCATTGGGGTGACTACAGTCTGAGGAAGGAAGCTTTTTCACTCCGGAGGAAGAGAGAAAGATGAAGCTCTGCAGGTGAGGAGAAAGAAAATCTAGCAGGAGACAATTATTACAATGTGAGTAAGAAATAATGAAGAAATGCTGGACTGAGACAGTAACAATGTGATGAGAGAGATGGGATGCATTTGAGAGCGATTAAGACAGTGGAATTGGCAGAACTCAGAGATGACTGGATGTAGAGGGTAAAGGGAAGGAGGAGTTGAGAAGGGCATTTCAATTCTACCAACCCAGTTAAGGAATAGAGAATGCAAAAAGGGAGGAGAAAATAAGTTTAATTTGGGGCACACTGACAAAGAGAGATGTGTAACAGGCAGGGAGAGGCATGAGTCTGGAGCCAGGAGAAGGCATGGCCAGAGGTAGAAAGCGTCAGTAGTGCTGACTTTGATAGTTCAATCCTTGAGAGGAGGTAACGTGCAAATGTGTAGACAATTTGTAGGGAGGAAAAAGAGCAAAGCTGAGGATGGATGACGGCTGTAGACAATATATTTCATAGGAAAGCAGAGGTAGGAAAATGAGAATGAAAGATCTGAGTCATTGTAGAATCAGAAAAGATTATGCCACAGAAGCTGAGGGAAAACAGAGTTTTGAGGAGTGAGACATCAACTGAAGTTTGGGAAATGCTCAATATCTTCAGAAACTTTAAGTAATTGTGACTTGAAGGGGTTTTAAGAGAGTTATGGAGCAGAAGACAAACAATGAGCCGAAGAATGCCTGGCGAGTGGAGTAGTCGCCTCTTCACAGAATCTTGAAGGAGAATGAAATTCCATCTGAGTCAGCTAGCTATAAGGAAGGCAGGTTCAAGGAAATATTTTATCTTTGGCGTGAGAGTGGAGGATATATATAGATAGGAGAGTTTTGACGGGGCAGAAGATGAATTATGAAGATGGTTTAGAGATTCCAAAGCAAGTTAACTTGCTAAAAAAGAGAGAGAGAGAGAGAAAAGTTGGAGAAATCTCCCAGAATAACAGGAACACTGAGAGAGAAAGAGGTCTATAAGCTAAGTACCCGAGACCACAGTGGAAATCCAGAAGACACTTAGAACATAGCTTCTCAAACTTTAAGGATACTATGAATTACCAAGAGGGACTTCCCTGGAGGTCCAGTGGTTAAGACTTTGCCTTCCAGTGCAGGGGGTATGGGTTCGATCCCTGGTCAGGGAGCTAAGATCCCACACACCTGGTGGCCAAAAAAACAAAACAGAAAACAGAAGCAATATTGTAACAAATTCAATGAAGACTTTAAAAATGGTCCACATCAAAAAAATCTTGAAAAAAAAAAAGAATTACCAAGAGATTTTGTTTATATGAATATTCTGATTCACTATGCCTGGGCTGGACCTAAGATTCTACATTTTGAACAAGCTGTCAGGTAATGCCAATACTACTGGTTCTCTGACTAAACTTTGAGAAATAATGACACAGACGAACGAAGTCTCAGGCAAGTGGGTTTTGGGGTGTAATCAGAATACGTGCAAAATAAGAACATAGTTTGATGAAAGACAGAAAACGTGATGGTTAAACATGGCAAAGAGGAACAACAAGAATGCATTTTATGAATAGTTCATGTATTCATTAAGAATGTACTAAATTCTCAATTAATACGCATATGCCTCTCCTTGCAGAGCATAGAACGAGGCACGTTAAGTCCAGTCTCAGATAGTTTAAGGATATTATGATATGTACAAGAAAACATAAACAAAAAGGATGTTAATTAATACATCGACATGTAAGTGCTTCAGAAATAAACAGTGGTCAAAACCTGTCAGAGGTGGTAGGTAGACAGCTCGAGTATTTCTTTGAATTAATTTCTTTGGATCAAGACATCATGAAAGATTTTCACCTTGCCACTCATTTTGAAACTAAATAAATATTGAGTGCATTATCATCCACATTCCCTATGTTCATCTTTAAAAGAAGACATGACACATGTAAAGTTCCCATCAATTTGCAAATAGGAGAGGGGAAAATGAGGCTGCACCTTGAATGGAAGGGATCCTATCTCTTTAAACCTCTTTACAGTGGAGAGTCACATGAAGCATGGATTTGAAACTATCTGATCCAGACAGAAGAGACACAAAGAGCAAGTGTCATGAAGAAAGATACAATGTTAGACGTTCAGAGGTTACCTAGTGCTTTTTTAGGCATTTCCTCCTGTTTACAGAATCTGGGTCCCCGTCGTCCTCACCACCACTTCCCCTTTGCTGTCCCTCCACTATCTTAGCCAGTGGACAATGCATCCTGAGGGCCATTCTTATCTCCCTGTGGTGGTTGTGCACGTACCAGGCGCTCATAGCCGTCCAAGGACTCTGAAGCACAAAAATATTAGTAAGAGTTCAAGTTCAGTGTCTTTAGAAATTGTCTAGCTGATTTGGAAGAAAGGCATAAGCATAAAACTACAGTATAAATTTACCAGCATCACCCAAATAGTCTTCTGCAGAATAGTCTGCAGAAGAAATAGCCTTCCGTGAAATTCTTCTAGAAAATATAGACAAAAAAGGAGTCTGATGCTGATAAGAGTTTGTAAAATACCATATATTAGAACTTCTTTCCTTCAATATAAGTAGGAGAGCAGGCATATTTTAATTGTTCTGAGAATCACTGCAGTTATAAATCTGGTTAACTTGGTTTAAACCAAAGTTTCTGACGATTTGGTTTTGTTTTTAAACTATTGGATTTTTTATATCATAAAAACAGTGCATATCTCAAGGAGGACTTAGTATTCCTCAGAGGACAAATAAGGGAATATTATTGTAAAGATTAAAAGTCGGTTTAGTACAATTGCAATTAGGGAGATCTTCACTTCAGAAATCTAGGGAAGGCGTCAATGAGGAGTTTGAGCTGGCATTGAATGATATGAGTATTTTGAGCATTGACAAAATAAGATATTCTGGGGTGGGATGCAAGTTGAGAGGATTAACAGAATAAATAAAAATGTAGAGGAGGAAACAGTTCAGAGTTCAGGTGTGTTTAAATGACAATGAGAAAATCAATATGCCTGGAGAGGAAGGTTTTGATTGAGTGAAAATCAATTTGGCAAGGCTGATTATAAAGACCCTTGCATTTTGGGTTAGGTTCTATGAAGACTGAAATGTGCATTAATTGCATCCAGAGGGGAACAAATAGGGAATAGGTCTCTAGCATTCTGATCAAACCATTTATAAAAAAATTCTTTTATTTATTTATCTATTTATTTTTGGCTGTGTTGGGTCTTCGTCGCTGCGCGTGGGCTTCCTCTAGTTGCGGCGAGCGGGGGCTGCTCCTCGTTGCGGTGCACGGGCTTCTCACTGCGGTGGCTTCTCTTGTTGCGGAGCACGGGCTGTGGGGAAACCGGCTCAGTAGTTGTGGCTTGCGGGCTCTAGAGCGCAGGCTCAGTAGCTGTGGCGCACGGACTTAGTTGCTCCACGGCATGTGGGATCTTCCTGGACCAGGGCTCGAACCTGTGTCCCCTGCATTGGCAGGTGGATTCTTAACCACTGCGCCACCAGGGACATCCCAAACCATTTTGTAATTTTTTTTTTTTGCGGTACGCGGGCCTCTCACTGTTGTGGCCTCTCCTGTTGCAGAGCACAGTCTCCGGACGTGCAGCCTCAGCGGCCATGGCTCATGGGCCCAGCCGTTCCGCGGCATGAGGGATCTTCCCAGACCGGGGCATGAACCCGTGTCCCCTGCAACGGCAGGCGGACTCTCCACCACTGCACCAACAGGTAAGCCCCATTTTGTAATTTTTTAAAAATTTCATTGTTTCTGTTTTTGAAAATAACACAAGCACACAGTGAAAAATTCATAACATAAAAAAAATAAACAGAGGAAACTTAAAATCACTCATAACCCCATTGCCCAGAAATAGTGCAGTTGACATTGGGGGTATCCTTTGCCAATTTTTCCTAAGTGTACACATGTTCACACACGCATTTTACAAAAATCAGCTCACGCTATGTCATAGTGGCTGTAAACTCAACTCCTAAGAGGTATGTAAGTTAATATAAATGTGTGCAGCAGGGGAGAGTAGTGAGGTGTTAAACATGCAGCCTTTCACACAGACACCGTTACAAATTAAATATATGGAATGTTCTTTGTTTCCACGAAGAAATATACTAGCTCCTTAGACTGCACCCCTTTTATATGAAACATACTGGCATATAGGTCCGTTTTTAATTTTACCACATTTGATGGAAATATAGATATAAGAAAAAAAATTTTAACTCTAACATTAGGAAAACAATAGGTACATGGTACCTTGACTCTAGGTCTCAGTGTATGGGAGGCAAAGACAGACACTGAAGCGTGCTGAATGAGAGAGCTCTCCTCCCTCTGAGGGTAAGGGTAGCACTGGGCAGTGGCTATGCTGCTGCGCAGAGCAGAAATGGGGCTCAGAGTTGGCAGATCTTCATGGTTTTCAAGGGAAGACAGAAATCCAGTACTTATGTGATATTTTCTGAATTTTTTTAAAAATAGGAATTAATCATTTTAACAAGAGAGTCAGAATTCAATAGGGAAACAAAATACACTCAGCACTCTACAGTTGGTGTCTTTTGCTGATACAACCCACAAAACAAAACAAAACAAAGCAACAGCAACAAAACTTCCTGGTTCTTTGCAGTTAGGGAGTGCTACTACCGTGCATCACCTCGGGCAGAAAAATCTTGAAGTCCCCGGGTAATGGGCATTTTTACTTACTAGACTTTTCCATCTTTAGATGTGACCTGGCACAATATTTATATCTGTATTAGCATATTATGAATCTTTCATTGTAAAAAAACTCATTTGGAAAGTGTAACATTTCAGAAGTACGCTTACTGAATGTATATTTTGTTGATTTGAATACGTATTTACCCACTGGAGGAAGATCTATTCCCAAGTGCCACTTAGGTTATTTTAAAGAACTCCCTACTGAATATTGATGCAACTGTGTACCTTGCAGAAGTGGGAACAAAGCTGGCTGTGTGGAACCTTGGAATCACAGTGAGTAACTAGCACAATGTCTGTAATCAGGGAAAGGTTAGATTAAAAAAAAAGGAATATAACTGTCTGTGACACAGGAAAAGGAACAAGAGAGAGATCATCTGAAGAACAAGAACAAAAAGAACAGTAGAACTTTAAGTGTAAAAACCAACTCATAAAATATATACTGTATCTCTTCCACTTCAAATATAAACTTTTCTCTTACCTGAAAATGCCTATCCAGTTGATACCATACTTTTTTCTATTTATATCATTAGTATTGCTTTTAAATAAATATACTTCAACTACTCCAGGTTGACAAAAAGAGAGCATTCATATTCAGTCAAGATTGCCTAAGCACAGAAGACACAAAATAAATTGAAATGTATGAAGTGCTCTATAATTTTAGTCAATAGCAATGATGGTGTAGACTAGCATAAAATTATATAAGACAGAAATGTTCAACAAATGGAACTCTTTCAACAAAACTTTGTATTTCGTCATTGTAAATAGATGCAATTCCAATCTGGAAATAAGTACCTTTTATTGATTCTAATAATATGACTTTTTTAAAGTTTAATTGAATATTAAAAGAATTTGAACTATGGATCCATTGCCCTTAAGTGTCTCACTATTTAAAGAAACAGACAAATAAAACATATGCTTAAATCTTATAATTGACTTCGAATTTTTCTGATTTCCCAGTTTGTATTTAATGTGTTTCGTTGTCTTCAGATTGGAGATGTCATTTTTTTCCTACATTGGCAAGAACAATAACAGGTCAGGTTTTAAGGCACTTGTCAAGATTCAAGTTTTTATCCTTTATCGTGTCTTTTCCTGTTTAGTAGTAGTTTGAGAAACCTTTAACAATATCTGTCACAGTTTATATTTCATACCCAGGAATGATTTTAATCAGATGAGGTAGGGGGAATGCTTGTTTACGGTCCCAAGACTTTTTTTAATACCAATATTTTACTGATCTCATTAGTTCTACCATTTAAATTTTGGACTCTTTACAATGCACAGCTTTATAAATTAGCCAACTAATCTTCACTAATGTCCAGGTTAATATTTGGGAATTTTTCCATGGTGACAGTAGATAGGGAAGCAATTGAACTTTTGACAGGAGAAAAGTGGAGAGAGCCTTTCATATTGCTGCATGGAATTGGTGGGTTTCTCTATAAAATAGAGGTTAGGATGAATTATCTCTAAGGCATCCCTGGCTCTTCTCCTGGTAAGTAGATACAGAAAGTCAGAACAGAATGAGAGTTACTCTACAATTATTTTTCTAATCCTTTCGTTGCCTGTTTCACTACACACTTAATGTAGTAAAATTTACATTACAGAAAGGAACAAAAACATATACTTACACAAGTAATTAGTTCTAATTCTAGACAGTATGAAATTGCATATAAAGGAGGATTTGATCTAGTCTTGAGTAGTCACACAAGAATGTCACATAATAAATATCCCCAAGGAAGTGTTCTTTAAGTTAGATTCTGAAAGAACATCAGAAGTTAAGGGACGATGAGAGATGATCCAGCCCAAGGAAAGTAGAAGAACGCTGCATGTGTGAAGATTTAGACCAATATGAGTCTTGGATGCCTAAGAAATGTGAATTAAACCAGTGCTGCTAGAGATCAGATAATGAACACAGGAACAGCAAAGATGTGGCTGGAGATGTGTGTAGGGGTGAATCAAGGAAACTCATCTGAAGCCACATTAAGAATTTTGGAATTTATTCCAAAAGTAATGTGAAGTCATTGAATGGTTTTAAGCTGGAAAAGGGAATGATCAGCTATTCATTTTATATATCACTAGGTCTGTTGAGTGCAACAATAAGGACCTTCTATAAACCAAATCTCTTTAGGGATGTTACATGTATTCAAATATTAGTATTCATAACAACTCAATGAGGTGGAAAACATTATTATTTCCACTTTACAAAAAGCTTGAGCAATTTGCCCAATGTAACATAGCTAATCACTGTGCAATCTGAAAGCTAGCAGTCTTAACCTTTATATTTATTTGGTAATAGAAAGGGATGGAAATTAGTTTGAAGGAGTAAATCATCTAGGTGAGAGAGAGTGTTGGTTCAGACTACTGTGATAGTAACAGATTAGAGAGAAGTGGGAAAAAAATCAAGAGATTTTTAGGAGATAGAATCAACAACAATTGGTGGTTGATTGGATGTAGCAGGTGAGGAAGAGAAAAGGATAAAGGGTACCATCCAGGTTTGGGGCTTGAGCAACTGGGTAGATGGTGGTGACCATTTATCAAAATAGGAACTTATTTAGAGAAGGGACAAGTCTAGTGAAGAAGACTTTTGCTAAGGCAGAAGTTATTATCATGCAAAATCATCTCTGAGGGTTTCCCTGGTGGCACAGTGGTTGAGAGTCCGCCTGCTGGTGCAGGGGACACGGGTTTGCGCCCTGATCCGGGAAGATCCCACATGCCGCGGAGCGGCTGGGCCCGTGAGCCATGGCCGCTGAGCCAAAAAAAAAAATCATCTCTGAAAAGCTACCCTAGAGCAGGGGTCTCCGGCCCCTGGTCCACAGACCAATACAAGTTTGCGGCCTGTTAGGAACCAGGCCGCACAGAAGAAGGTGAGTGGCAGGTGAGCGAGTGAAGCTTCATCTGCCGCTCCCCATCGCTCCCCATCACGCGCATTACCGCCTGAACCATCCCTCCCATTGCTTGCATTGAACTGAACAAACCCTACACCCCGTCCCCCACCCCATCCGCGGAAAAATTGTCTTCCACGAAACCAGTCCCTAGTGCCAAAAAGGTTGGGGACCGCTGCCCTAGAGGATTCTTGCTCTTGGGAATCATGTTTACTGAATATTCCAGTATTCTGTCTCTCCATGTTCCCCCACTTTGCCCCCAACATGGTTACTCTGAAGGTATTTGAGGCAATCGGTACATTACGAGAGGACCAAAGCGGAAAGAGGGCATTTGAGTTCTCTTTCCTTCTGTTAATCTCGCTTGCCGAACTGTTCCTATTTATTTTATATGTCCACCAATGTTTTTAACATGTTCGGGTCAGTCTTCAGCATCATATACATTGAGCTTACAAAAGCTTTTCAGGAACTGATGGATGAGTCAGTGCTCCAAAGGTGAAATATGGACACATTTTGAAATATGGACACTGGCGGTTAGTTTTAGGCAGTTCATGTTAAAATATCGAGCTCACTGGCCTAGAAGCACACAAATGGAAAAGCTGGTGGGGAAAATGGCTATTTTGACTTCCCACCTCTGTGGTAGTAGGCAGTGAATTTCCAACTTCTGTAATTCTCTTTTCCCTTTTCAGTGATAAAAGTTCATATTAGTTGACTTTGCTGTACCTTGTAAATGAAATAAACCAAACAATTTGCTCTCTGTCATGACCAAACATCAATCAAGTAATGACCACATACTGATTGAGTGCCTACCCGGGCAAAGTCAATACACTGGGAAGTCGGAGGAGCTACAAGAAAGTGGACAAGCTTCTCTCGCAGAACTTTCTATCCAGCTGGTGAGACAATATATGAACATGTTTAAAAAAGGATGAAAGATTCAGCTGGCCGGGGTGCCCAAAATGGGGCACGGGGCTGTGGCAACCCAGGTGTGGGTCTCCCTCCCCTGGCCGCCTGCTCTCTTGCCCTGCCCCCTTTTCTCTCTTTCTCTCTCTTTTTCCGAGAGTCCTACCCTATACCAGGGGGTTGGGTGTTGGAGAATCTGGTAAAAGCACCCCTGTAAAGCAAATAAAGATCCTGCATGTTAATGGGTTTAATGGAGAGGGCTGTGAAGAAGATCTGCAGGCTGCAAGGAGCAACAGTGATGGAATATATTGCTCCTAGATGATGGCTTCAATTTCTCATCTTCCTGGCTATGTCCCGTCCCACTTTGCATGCTGGAATTGCCCATCTTAGGAACTTCTAATAAGAATACTATTCTGTTGTTGTGGGGGAAAGAGAGGGAGACGGGGCCCTACCACCTAACTTCTAAAGATGACTGGAAACAAACAAAACCCCAAAAAACTACAAAAAAAGTTAATCCCTAATTGAAGAAAATGTAGTGTATCAGCAATCCAAGGCATCTACATAAAAAGTGATTGACAGTTTACAGTACCTGAAGTTGGCATTTGAGAACTATCACTCATCCTTATTGAACAGCCTATTGTGTACTAAATGCTATGCTAGACGCTGCAACCCTACTAATACCTACTAACAGCCTACTCTTCGATCCGTGACTCTGTTCTACAAGCAAAAATAAGTATTAACATATGTGATAAATTAAAAGTCTCTTCATGTCCCAGCAAAAAAAAAAAAGATGATTAAAAGGAGGCATAAATAAAAAGATAGAGTAAATAAGAAAAGATTAGTTATACCATATATATGTTCTCTTAGTTCCAAGAAAAAAAAAATCATGCATTAGAAATTTTGTAACTGCAAGGATTTTCAATATATGCAAATCAATCAATGTGATACACCGTATTAACAAATTGAAGAATAAAAACCATATGATCATCTCAATAGATGCAGAAAAAGCTTTCAACAAAATTCTACACCCATTTATGATAAAAAACTCTCCAGAAAGTGGGCATAGAGGGAACCTACCTCAACACAATAAAGGCCGTATATGACAAACCCACAGCAAACATTATTCTCAACGGTGAAAAACTGAAAGCATTTCCTCTAAGATCAGGAACAAGACAAGCGTGTCCACTCTCGCCACTATTGTTCAACATAGCTTTGAAAGCCCTAGCCATGGTAATCAGAGAAGAAAAATAAATAGAAGGAATCCAAATTGGAAAAGAAGAAGTAAAAATGTCACTGTTTACAGATGACATGATAATACAGAAAATCCTAAAGATGCCACCAGAAACCTACTAGAGCTAATCAATGAATTTAGTAAAGTTGCAGGATACAAAATTAATACACAGAAATCTGTTGCATTCCTATACACTAATAACAAAAGATCAGAAAGTGAAATTAAGGAAAAAGTCCCATTTACCATTTCAACAAAAAGAATAAAATACCTAAGAATAAACCTACCTAAGGATGCAAAAACCTGTACACCAAAAACCATAAGATACTGATGAAAGAGATCAAAGACAATACAAACAGGTGGAGAGATATACCATGTTCTTGACTGGAAAAATCAATATTGTGAAAATGACTATACTACCGAAAACAATATACAGATTCAGTGCAATCCCTCTTAAATTACCAGTGGCATTTTTCACAGAACTAGAACAAAAATTTGTACAATTGGTATGGAAACACAAAAGGCCCCGAATAGCCAAAGCAGTCTTGAGAAAGGAAAATGGAGCTGGAGGAATCAGACTCCCTGACTTCAGACAATACTACAAAGCTACAGTAATCAAGACAGTATGGTACTGGCATAAAAACAGAAATATAGATCAATGGAACAGGAGAGAAAGTCCACAGATAAACCCACACACCTATGGTCACCTAATCCATGGCTAAGGAGGCAAGAATATGGAGAAAAGACAGCCTCTTCAATAAGTGGTGCTGGGAAAACTGGACAGTTACATGTAAAAGAATGAAATTAGAACACTCCATAACACCATATACAAAAATAAACTCAAAATGGATCAAAGACCTAAATGTAAGGCCAGACACTATAAAACTCTTAAAGGAAAACATAAGCAGGACATTCTTGGACATAAATCACAGCAAGATCTTTTTTACCCACCTCTTAGAGTAATGAAAATAAAAACAAAAATAAACAAATGGAACCTAATGAAACTTAAAAGCTTTTGCACAGCAAAGGAAACCATAAGCAAGACAAAAATACAACCCTCAGAATGGGAGAAAATTCTTGCAAACGAAGCAACTGACAGAGGATTAACCTCTAAAATATATGAGCAGCTCATGCAGCTCAATATCAAAAACCAAACAACCCAATCAAAAAAAATAGGTGGAAGACCTAAATAGATATTTCTCCAACGAAGACATACAGATGGCCAAGAGGCACATGAGAAGATGCTCAACATCACTAATTATTAGAGAAATGTAAATCAAAACTACAATGAGGTAACACCTCACACCAGTCAGAATGGCAATCATCAAAAAATCTACAAACAATAAATTATGGAGAGGGTGTGGAGACAAGGGAACCCTCTTGCACTGTTGGTGGGAATGTATATTGATACAGCCACTATGGAGAACAGTATGGAGGTTCCTTAAAAAACTAAAATAGAACCACCATATGATCAAGCAATCCCACTACTGGGCATATACCCTGAGAAAACCATAATTCAAAAAGACACATGCACCCCAATGTTCGTTGTAGCACTATTTACAATAGCCAAGATATGGAAGGAACCTAAATGTCCATCAACAGAGGAATGGATAAAGAAGATATGGTACATATATACAGCAGAATATTAGCCATAAAAAGGAACCAAACTGGGTCATTTATAGATTTGTAGAGATGTGGATGGACCTAGAGACTATAATACAGAGTGAAGTAAGTCAGAAAGAGAAAACTAAATATCATATATTAATGCATATATGTAGAATCTAGAAAAATGGTATCTATTATCTTATTTGCAAAGCAGAAATAAAGACACAGACATAGAAAAAATGTATGAATACCAAGGAGGAAAAGGGGGAAGGGGGATGGGATGAATTGCAAGATTGGGATTGACATATATACACTATTGATATATGTATAAAATAGATAATAATGAGAACCTACTGTATAGCACAGGGAACTCTACTCAGTGCTGGTGTTGACCTAAATGGGAAAGAAATCCAAAAACGAGGGGATATATGTATATATATAGCTGATTCACTTTGCTGTACAGTAGAAACTAACACAACATTGTGAAGCAACTATACTCTAATAAAAATTAATTTAAAAAATAAAACTTTTGGGGAACTCCAAAAAATTAAGTAAATAAATTTTAAATAATGAAATTTGGTAAAGATTTATGGAAGACAAAGGTTTTGAGCTCAATCTTACAATACATATAGATCTTCGCTAGAAGGAGAGAAAATGAAAGAAAAATATGGGATGATATTCCAATTATGAGCAGCTCAAGAGCAAAGTGTGGTGGTGTAGTAAATATATCAACAAGATTACAAGTTAGGAAACAGTAAAAATAATCATATAAATGTGCAAAGCAGTAACCTTTGCTGGACCTCCATTTTCTCACCTTTAAAATAGGGGAATTGGATTAAGAGGTCTTTGTGAAATCTTTGACATTTAACATTAATTTAACATTAGTTTTTATTACAGAGGAAATGTTATTTTTACTTCCTCAGCATTATATGAAACTAAAAATGGTCGAGTGTTTGGAAATACTCAAATTACAATTTAAATATGACAAACTAGGATTCAAATTTTGGCAGATCCATTGTTTTCTATATAGATAGATATGTTAATAAGAAGATAGCTGATAGATTTACAGATGGAAATATAGATACAGTATAGATAAATAATTAGTCTTCTCAATAGTGAAAATAATATGTAATGGTACTGTGTATAGTAACTGGTTATGTAGGAGACACTGAAAAAATTTTGGTTACATCCCTTACTATCTATGGATGAAATAGCCATGGGTTGGAGTCATGAAATCTGAGTTCAAATCTCTGCTGTGCAATAGACTCTCTAAGTGTCTGAAAAAAAAAAATGTTTTGAACTTGATCATTGTTTACATCTATTTCAGTACCACCAAATATTTTGGAGGAAAACAAAAAGTCAGAATACATATGGGGCTATAGGCATTGTGTAGAATGCAGCAATTGAAGATGCTGAACAGCTAGAGAATGCTATAGTTACCACTAATATTACATTATTTTTAAATTTTAACTAGGAAAATATTCCCCTCACATCGTTCGCCCCCTGATGCTATTGATAAGTTATAATTTGTTTTCGCTGTGTTTTGAGATTCTTGGACACTATTTAGGTTGTATAATATTTCACTCTGCTGTGCTAATTAACATTATAATGAATAATTATCAGCAGCTTCGCAATTGTCTCTAGCATACTGTTTTTATTTTATTATTTTTATAAATTATTAGAAAAGCAACATAAAACACACCACCAGTTTTCATGCCAAAATCTTTCATCTAAGAAATGCCATGCAGTACATTTCAGGGATAAATGCCACTTATAAACATGGTATTCTAATGCATATTAAAGTTTCATGTACTAAAGATTGGAGTAGCTATCAGTAGTCAATGCATAATGGATAGAAATGATTAATGACTCTGTGAGATAAGGGATAATTAGATTTGGCATGGGCACCCACCATTTAAGCAAATTGATATGTGGAATGCATAGCTGAAAGAGATACAGACAAATGACACTAAGCTTCGATGATTCAAATGGGTCTCCAGGGAACGGATGATCCAAATTCTTTTTAAATTTTTCCCCAACAACTCAACACGACCAGAAAGGTAACCATGGATATTACTTCTCCGCCAGCATTGGTTGCCTCAGCAACAGAGTGACAGACTCTGAGGCCCAAGCAAGCCACTTCACACCTTTCTGTCCACTGGGGCATTTACACTTTTCCCAGAGCTCTGTCATTTCCTCCAATAATGCTCTGCAGTTTCACTATCCCTGAACACAGTGACTTTGGGGATCAACAAAAGCTCTTGGCAAAATTATGAAGAAGGGACAATTTTTTATAACATGTCCTATGACTCTCCCTCTGCCCAGGTCCCCAATGCACACACAACAGTATACGTAGGCAAGCGTACCCTTTGCAGGTAATGGAATGCTTTGTATCCTCTTCATTCTTAACAAACCGTTTATGTCCCTCTTCCTTTGTTTGAGCTTTCTAATTAAATCAAGGAATTAATCTATGCTAATGTGTTAATGCTACACTCCTAAGTCTCAAAATATCAGTAGAAACACATTGGTATGTCAGAGCCAGAAGTGTTTTCCTAAATCGCAGGAATTGCCCAGGTGAAATTTAAAACTGCCCCCCATACACAGTGGGCAAGGAGAAACCAAAGAAAGAGGCAGACCCCTCCAGACTGGTAGGTGGCAGTTTTTATAAGCAAGGGAACTTACATGAGTCGTGTCTTGGGTGACCTCAAGACAGGTAGATCTCCACACCGGCCCACGAGAATTTTAAGAATTTACGTAGAGGCTTTAATGGGGTTGTCATGTATACAGTCCACATGGTCTTATTAACATAGGACTCTCTTAAGGCTGCATCTTTGAAGTAGGTCCTAGAGCAGCAACAGTGGGCAGAACGTATTTTCTAAGGACAGGGGAGGAAGAAAGGATTCTCCATTGCCTGAGTCCCGAGTCCAGCTCCAAGGGTCAACCAGCAGTCATGTCCTCTAAATGACCTCCTCCAACAAGAAGAGAGGCATGTCGAGGGCTTTCCTGGTGGCGCAGTGGTTGAGAGTCCGCCTGCTGATGCAGGGGACGCGGGTTCGTGCCCCGCTCCGGGAGGATCCCACATGCCGCGGAGCGGCTGGGCCCGTGAGCCATGGCCCCTGAGCCTGCGCTCCACAACGGGAGAGGCCACAACAGTGAGAGGCCTGCGTACCGCAAAAAAAAAAAAAAAAAGAGAGGCATGTCGAAAGTAATATTACTAATTCTAGTAATAGATACTAATATTAGATAAAATGCAAAGATTATGTGAAGGAAATTTTATTAGTTAAATTAGACTTTCATCAATGGTATCAGCATAAAAATACTCAGTTGTATTGAAATATGCTTTTATTTTTACCTAGTTGGAGTGAAGTGAGTGTCATCATAATTGAAAAGCAGTCTCCTGAGCAGGTTGGGGAGCAAAGTTTGGGGGTCTGACGTCACGAGAGGATCTAGATTGTGAATATAATCCTTTGAGAAAAAAACATTGGTGGATGCTGATTGATAAATGGGTTTTATTCTTCGTAAATATTTATCATTTTAAATGGATTCATGTAGACATAGCAGAACGTATGAATGGATACTGTTAGGATTTAGGGTGAGGTTTTCATTAAATCAAATGCTTGCCCATTTTATATATATATATAGTCTATGTTTTCAATAGGGCAATACACAAAAGGAATAATAGCTATAGAAGAACCAAACTGCAATTGTAAGGGCTGCATAAAAGCCTGATATCTTAATATGCAGCTCTGGTAGAGCCTAGATTTGACTAGCCTACATGGGACTTTATATTTTGCCCAAAAGTCTTTACCTCAAGAGCTTATCACCCTCAGACCATCACACTGATAAAGGAAGTAGAGAGGAAATGAGCATAAGATGGCCAGTTCTGGAAAACTAGACATTAGTGGCTCTTCCACCTACATATAAGCACCACAGAAATAGAGAAGAGATAGAAGAAAAATAGAGGCAGAAAAGATAGATGTGTGTGATTTAGTGCACACTCAACATTAGTGAGAATGACTTAATTATGGTTTCATTGCTGACTAATCAGATTAAAAGTATCTTCCTGGGGCCAAGGTGTGGGATTAGGACTGAGGAGTAAAATCCAGGATGCTTATGGAAAGAAAAGGGCAGAAAATATGACCAAAAATATGCGTTTTGAAAATATTGAAAATAATGAGCATTTGAGGCTACTAGAGGAGCTGTTTGGGGGCAAAAAGCATTCAGGTCACTTAGATTAAAAAAGAAGAGGACACATATACATAGTGTGGCTATATATATATATATATATATTTATATATAATATTACAATACTATATATAAGTAATATATATAAACATATATATATCCTATAAAACATAACTTGTAAAATATATAAAACAAAAGACAGAATATAGCATATATAAATATATATCAACATATATAGTATATATAAACACATGCAAACTATTATATTTAATATAAATACATACAATTATATATTAAGTATATATACATATACTTATATTGAAAATTTAGTCCACAGTGATAAACACACACACAGACAGACACACACACACCATGCATATGTAACTTAGTCACTTAGGGAAACATATTTAAATGTATCTGCAGAGTAAACCTATGAAAACAACCTATACTAATCAAATTAGTTGTGCTTTTATTCATGAAATAATGAACCATGAATCATCAAACATGTGAACAAAACATTAAAGCAAATACCAGGGTGAGGAAACATACAGCTGACGGCAGAAATAGAAATGACGCACAGAAGAAAAGAACATCTACAAAACAGATTTAGTGTATTTAGAGGAAAACAAGCATTTATTTCATTTATAAAAGAGACTGCTGTCCAAAGAAAAGGGGTATTAATAGAAAAAGAAAGTACCTAGATATTATTAAAAGTCAGCGTATGGAATGAAAATCAAAATAAATAAAGCTAAGAATCTAGCTGATCTGAAAGATAAAAATTGGATAAATGCCCCAGAAGACAAAAAGAGAAAAAAAGACAAAAGGAAGTATAGTCTGAGGAAAGATTCTTGCCACGGTACACCCAGGATTCTAGGTCTTATTCAGTAAGTGTTGCAGATGAAAAGAACTGTGAGGACAAATGGAAAGAAACAATGAAATAAATGATTTACAAATATTTTTGTTAGCTAAAGAAAAGGACACATCTTCATATCATAGACACTTAGAAATGCTGATTAGAATGAAAAAAGATCCATATCCTGAGAAGTTTCAGAACTTTAAGAATGAAGAGAAATTCCTCAATCTGCCATAGAGAGAAAAAAATAGGTACAGCAAGCATCTGGTTGGCAGACTGACTTATCGAACACTGTGTGCTAAGAAGACAATAAGAAAACAACCTGACAGAAAGAATATCTACTCAGACAAATTACCAGTGAAGCATAAAGAAAAAGACGAATCCAGATTTTCAAATGTTCAAGGATCTCATATGAGAAATGGCTCC
Organism: Delphinus delphis; assembly: GCF_949987515.2. Classification (NCBI taxonomy): domain Eukaryota; kingdom Metazoa; phylum Chordata; class Mammalia; order Artiodactyla; family Delphinidae; genus Delphinus; species Delphinus delphis. The sequence goes on along the minus strand of NC_082689.1, from coordinate 100,112,475 downwards.
TTAGGGACGGTTTTGGATTCCCTTGTGTGCTGCCCAGATTCCTCCCCCTCCCTGACACCCCTTTCAGGTCTGAAGCGTGCATTCTCCCTGCTGCTGGGATTACTGGTGGCTGACAGGTTGCAGCTGATTTCCTCCCCACCTACCTCCCCAATATTGTCCTGTTGATGGGAACCACCCCACCGTACACATCACGCCCCTTCCTTGCTGTAACCCACACGGATGATGCCTACTCCCTTGGCCCAATTAGGGAAAATTCTGAAGGGGCATCTCAGCTCAGGAGCTCCTCCTGGGATCAGCTGAAGACTTTATGTTTTACAGACCAGCGTTTCCTTTTAACCAATCCTGCTTTTTTTTTTTTTTTTTTTTAACGCATCCCCCTTCCTCTCATCCCACACCAGGTCGATCCTTAGGAGCAAGTCTCAATAAATTTTCTGAACACAAATCTCTGTCGCACAGTCTGCTACCTGGGGAACCAACCTGCCACAGACACCTACAGAGCAACATATTTTTAAAAAGCATTTAGGAAAGAAAATGACAAGATGATTACGAATTAGTGGTCACTGAAAATGTATGGAAAAAAATGTAAGCTCAAAAGAAAATAAAGGAAACGTCACTAGATGCAGACGCTTGGGATATTCTCCTTTGAGCATTAGCACGTCAGTATCATAGGATTGCATTTCTTTCTCTATGGTTTTAATTTCAGTTTTGGGGTTACATAGTTATATAATTTAAAATATTTACATAATTGAAAAACTGCAAATATTGTTTTTACCACACTTTTATTTTTGGAATCAACCCAAAGTAAAACTGGAACACAACTACTTACATATCAAATGTGAAGTTTATAAACTTTGAAACTTTAAAATAATAACATAAACTTTAGGAGAGGAAGGAGAAGAGACATATATAGTTGGGTAAGTCACTATATGATTAATCTTTTGAAGAATGGAATCAAATAATACCATCTAAAGTTAATAAATCATGAAAAATCAAAATACTTATTTTAAATATACAAAGGAAACTACCCAAAGAAATAAAACTCGGAAATTATGAAAAGAAATTAAGGATCCAGAGTAGAAATGGATATGAGTATGTGAGGAATTCTGTACTCTTAATTTGAGATTTATCTATACATATTTTTTAAAAATTTTGTAGATAGTTATTTAATTTAAAATATAACTTTAAAAAATTAAAGAGCACCCTTACGATCAAAAGACTGGTAAATAAATTATAGTGAAATAAATTTTAATGGCCACTTAAACCTCTCAATTTAGATAATGCTCATAACTTCTGAAAGTGCTTTCACATCTTGTTGAAGCAAAAATAATTTATTGATCACTTCTGGGCAAGCCATTGCTTTCCCTATTAACTTATTTATTTTCAGCCCTGACACAGGTAAGGGAAAATGTCTTTTTATCCTTTGGACAGTTAAGGAAACTAAAACACAGAGAGAGTAAGTTAATTGTTTTACCTAAGTTCATAAAGCTAATCCTGGTGGTACTCAAGCTCTGTTCTCTGTCCTCCCAACCCCAGGTTCTTGAGGTTAGCCTCTCCGCCCAAACACTGGGACATGGGTGATAACCAAAAAAGTTAGTCTGGAGAAGCCAATATGAGAAATGGATAAAAGTAGATGGAAGGAAAATTGGGAAATAGATAAGTAATTAATATATTCTACCTGACTTTTATTTACGAGATCCTGTGGTAGGTGCTTACACAGATTTTCTTTCATTAATCCTTACAATAATCCCTATGAAATAAATAGCATTGTTCCCAGGTAACATATAAGGAAACTGGGGCTCAAACTAGCTAGCTGACTTTTGAGAGTCTACACAGCCAGACAATGGCAGAGAATGATCCAGTTCTCAATTTTTTTTTTTTTTTTCCTAAGCAGAATTTCTGAACCTCAGCATTACTGAAAGTTTGGTCTAGATAAATCTTTCTTGTGGAACTCTCCTGTGTATTGTAGGATGTTTAACAGCGTCCCTGGCTTCTACCCACTGGATGCCAGTGGCATCCTTACCTCCATTTGGACAATCAAAAATATTTCCATGTGTCCACAAGGTGAAAGGTGAAGGGATCAGCCCCAGCTGAGAACCATTGCCCTGCAGGTATGGATTATCTTCTTAAGCTATGTGAGGGAACATCCCTCCAATGGGATTCTAGTTTCTTGAGATTATTTTAAACTTTCCCTTTGTGCCTTACTGTGAAATCCTTATTGTCAATGTTGAGCTGTATCTGAGCCCTGTGATTCTGGAAAGTAGCGATGGTTAAGCAATCCCTCCACCCCTTCGTGTTGAGGTAAAAGACTGTTGCAAGGAACCAGCCATCCCAATATGATTTAGGTAAGACTACAGATATTCCTCTTGCTTAACAGAGGCAGAACCGCCAAATTCTCATTCTTTGCCTTGTAAATGATTAGATGAACTGTTGAGTCCCCACTGATCAATCAGAACAAAATGCTTGTAACCGAACTCTGGTTAAGTTTCTCTTCTTCTCCCAGGCCTCTGTATTTTGATCCATCCTTAGCCTGAGCCTGTATACAACCCCTCCTTAAGATCCCATCTTGAGAATAATTCGGACCGCAACATAAAACAGTCTCCGATCTACCATCCTTCCATCTCACCCTTGCTTATTCACTTCCTCAAACCTGTATTTTTGCAGCTTTGTTTACTCCTCCTTATGAAGAGAAGAACCTTTCCCACCAACCGTTGAGAAGCTGGCAGACTTCACGGTTACATGTTCTTCCTACTGCAATAGTCCCCTTCTTCCTACTGTAAAAGTCCATCCCCCAGTTCCTTTGCAATAATGTTTTCAAATAAAGTTTCCCTTTATCTAGATCCAGATGTGTTTTTATTTGACATCATAATAACATAAGCAAAACAAAAAAATAAATGTCCTTGTCTTGATGTCTCTGCCATTTAGCACAGAATCAAAATGCTGCCTGTAATCGTTCTCAATGGTGAAAAACTGAAACCATTTCCACTAAGATCAGGAACAAGACAAAGTTGCCCACTCTCACCACTATTATTCAACATGGTTTTGGAAGTTTTAGCCACAGCAATCGGAGAAGAAAAAGAAATAAAAGGAATCCAAATCAGAAAAGAAGTAAAGCTGTCACTGTTTGCAGATGACATGATACTATACATAGAGAATCCTAAAGATGATTCCAGAAAACTACTAGAGCTAAACAATGAATCTGGTAAAGCAGCAGGATACAAAATTAATGCACAGAAATCTCTTGCATTCCTATACACTAATGATGAAAAATCTGAAAGAGAAATTAAGGAAACACTCCCATTTACCATTGCAACAAAAAGAATAAAATACCTAGGAATAAACCTACCTAAGGAGACAAAAGACCTGTATGCAGAAAACTATAATACACTGATGAAAGAAATTAAAGATGATACAAACAGATAGAGAGATATACCATGTTCTTGGATTGGAAGAATCAACATTGTGAAAATGACTCTACTACCCAAAGCAATCTACAGATTCAATGCAATCCCTATCAAACTACCAGTGGCATTTTTTCACAGAAATAGAACAAAAAATTTCACATTTGTATGGAAACACAAAAGACCCCGAATAGCCAAAGCAATCTTGAGAAAGAAAAGTGGAGCTGGAGGAATTGGCCTCCCTGACTTCAGATATATTACAAAGCTACAATAATAAAGACAGTATGGTACTGGCACAAAAACAGAAAGATAGACCAATGGAACAGGATAGAAAGCCCAGAGATAAACCAACACATATAGTCACCTTATCTTTGAAAAAGGAGACAAGAATATACAATGGAGAAAAGACAGATTCTTCAATAAGTGGTGCAGGGAAAACTGGACAGCTACATGTAAAAGAATAAAATTAGAACACTCCCTAACACCACACACAAAAATAAACTCAAAATGGATTAAAGACCTAAATGTAAGACCAGACACTATAAAACTCTTAGAGGAAAACATAGGCAGAACACTCTATGACATAAATCACAGCAAGATCGTTTTTGACCCCCCTCCTAGAGTGATGGAAATAAAAACAAAAATAAACAAATGGGACCTAATGAAACTTAAATGCTTTTGCCTAGCAAAGGAAACCATAAACAAAATGAAAAGACAACCCTCAGAATGGGAGAACATATTTGCAAATGAAGCAACTGACAAAGGATTAATCTCCAACATATACAAGCAGCTCATGCAGCTCAATATCAAAAGAACAAACAACCAAATCCAAAAATGGGCAGAAGACCTATATAGACATTTCTCCAAAGAAGACATACAGATGGCCAACAAAAGCATGAAAGGATGCTCAATATCACTAATCATTAGAGAAATGCAAATCAAGACTACAATGAGGTATCACCTCACACCGGTCAAAATGGCCATCATCAAACAATCTACAAACAATAAATGCTGGAGAGGGTGTGGAGGAAAGTGAACCCTCTTGCACTGTTGGTAGGAATGTAAATTGATACAGCCACTATGGAGAACAGTATGGAGGTTCCTTAAAAAAACTAAAAATAGAACTACCACACGACCCAGCAATCCCACTACTTGACATATACCTAGAGAAAACCATAATTCAAAAAGAGTCATGCACCACAATGTTCATTGCAGCACTATTTACAATAGCCAGGACATGGAAGCAACCTAAGTGTCCATCGACAGATGAATGGATAAAGAAGATGTGACACATATATACAATGGCATATTACTCAGCCATAAAAAGAAACAAAATTGAGTTATTTGCAGTGAGGTGGGTGGACCTAGAGACTGTCATACAGAGTGAAGTAAGTCAGAAAGAGAAAAATAAATACCATATGGTAACACATACATATGAAATCTAAAAAAAAAAAAAAAAAAAGTTTCTGAAGAACCTAGGGGCAGGACAGGGATAAAGACGCAGATGTAGGGAATGGACTTGAGCACACGGAGAGTGGGAGGGTAAGCTGTGACAAAGCGAGAGAGTGGCATGGACATACATACATGACCAAATGTAAAATAGATAGCTAGTGGGAAGCAGCCGCATGGCACAGGGAGATCAGCTCAGTGCTTTGTGTCCACCTAGAGGGGTGGGATAGGGAAGGAGGGAGGGAGATGCAAGAGGGAGGAGAAATGGGAATATATGTATAGCTGATTCACTTTGTTATACAGCAGAAACTAACACACCATTGTAAAGCAATTATACTCCAATAAAGATGTTAACAAATAATGCTGCCTTTAAACTAAAATATGATTTTAGCTAGAAACAAAACTATGTGGAATATACATTGTAAATATATAACTGAATAAAAAAAGTGAAGGCATTTCATTCAATGACTTCAAAGGTTGCTAATATTCTCAGCCCTCTAAGTGGGTTTGTTTGGGCCCTCAGGCCAGAAGCTAGAAAAAAATGCTGTTCAATTACTGACATCTATGTGTTTGTCAGCATGGGACACAGCTGACATGCCAGCTGAGTATCAAAATGGTCAAGACATCACTTACTGGAGTGAGTGACTCCAAATGAGAAACCAGTGTGATGAGGTTCATTGCCTGAGGCACAGAATCTTTGCTTACAATTGTCTCCCAAGGGATTGGATTTACCAGAAGCCAACTCTTCTCCAGGATCAGTCTCAGTGACTGAGAAATGGCTCACCGTTAACAAGGTCAGTTCAAGGAAGCACAGGTGGAGCAGATATAAAACTGAAACTTGATTTTCCATGGGGATGTTACATTTTTAGCCATATCAGGATTATCCCCGAGGATGTTTTTTTCCATCCTGAAACCATCTTAATTTATTCCATAAGTTAACCAGGAGCAGAGCCCATGTCGGGGTGGGGGTGAGTTCAGGAGAAATGGGGGAGCAAAAATAGTTCCACCAGTAGGCGATTTCTGTCTACCTCAAATTTCTGGCCATTTTTCATTTGCCTCTTCTGCTAATTATTGCCTTCAAAATTTTTAGTTTCTCAAACCAAATTTTGGGCATGGCTTCAATTCTTTTTTTTTTTTTTTAATTTCCTAGGACTAATATTTTAGATTAGAATTCTCTTGATATTTTAACATAAAACACGCTTAGTGACATGAATTCGTGTTTTTTCCGTATAGCTAGAGATACCCAAATGGATGAAGAGGTGCCTTGCTTGATAGGGAAGAGGAACTGCCTCAGTTCCCCAATGCAAGCTGTCAAACAATCTCCTAAATCTCTCACCCCCATCCCAACCATACACCCACTCACTCTTCCACTGATGAGTGGTCACACTGACATTGTCATAGGGATTTTGACACCAACTTGGTTATAGTCTCAAGGGTATTCAAAGACCCAAAAGGAAGTAAATTGAAAAAACTGACAGGTAAGATAATAAGAAATGATAGGACCGATGACTAGTTGAAAAATATTAAAATTCAGTTTAAAATACTACATATGTCTTTCTGTTATAGCAAGTTTGTCATCTTTACACATGATCTATACATAGGTTTAAAACTGGCTGTTGATAGTTCACAGAGATATATTTTGTATGGTTTGTATACTGTTCAATAAGTTGAGTTAGACACCTACACTGAATTGAGAAGACATTCAAAACATGGATTTCTGACTTCTCTTCCTATGCTGCACTATCTAGTTTACATTTCAGCAAGGAAACAATTGTTTCACCTTAGTAGATATTCTCTATTTTTGAGGGGAGATAGGCTTTCATAGTCATCACAGTCTACCACAGATCATACCCTGCCTGTTCAATCCATTGATATTACGCACCAAGCCTCTGCTGACATCTAAGTTTGAAAACCCTAGTCTATAAGTGCCATGACCCATTGATCCTACTCCACATTCACAAATCTGCAGTTTACTTCTGTATATTTTATCTACATTAGCTAAGATACACACATACTGGGAATGGTTAGATTATTTTTTCCAGGGATAAATATTCAAAAAGGGCCCATGTATCACCCTGGGAAATAACCTGGTGAAAGAGAAAGCAAGCACCATGAAAAACAATGGGCGAATCAATGTTATCCTGCATTATCAGATTAACAATGATAATTATGAGAAGATTAATCTTGTATGAAGTAATCTCAAAAGCTTATATTAATCAAGATATGTATAATTTTTCAATGAAATAAATGTCCTTCAATTTCCTTTCCCCTCTAAACAGGGATGAAAATATATTAATATATTCTTTTAAAAAATGAAAATTCTTGGGCTTCCCTGGTGGCACAGTGGTTGAGAGTCTGCCTGCTGATGCAGGAGACGTGGGTTCGTGCCCCGGTCTGGGAGGATCCCACGTGCCGCGGAGCGGCTGGCCCCGTGAGGCAGGGCCGCTGATCCTGTGTGTCCGGAGGCTTGCTCCGCAATGGGAGAGGCCGCAGCGGCGAAAGGCCCGCGTACCGCAAAAAAAAAAAAAAAAAAAAAAAAAAAAAAAGAAAATTCTTATTTTAAACTTTGTATGTTCAGGTTTTCTTAAAAAGACTGACTAGAAATGTTTTATAAATCTTTTGAAATTATAATAAGTAAGACAGTAATGGCACAAATCACAAGTTCTGTAAAATTGTCTTAGGCATTATATTTTCTAGAGATTAGCATTTTAGAGTACATTTTGAGTTTATGATCAAATAGTAATGCATAAGAGCATTTTGACTTAAATTGAAAAAGATGTTGCACCGTATATATATAGATATCATAATGTATATATATGTCTATCTATCTATCTATATCTGTCTATCTGTGCACCTGTCTAGCTAATCTGAGTCATTGTTAAAACAGTATCTGTCCAAATTTATGGGCCTGGTTTTAAACATATAGACTTAAAGTTTCTAGCTATCTGACATACAGTCAACCTTATAAAAAATAAGGTTGAAATATCACTTAGAAATGAAATTAAAATAAACAAAAGCTGTAACCAACGCAAAACCCTTTTTATTGCTCCTTCTTTATTATATTTCCCATCAACTGCCTTGTTTCCCCTTTCTCTTACTAAGGAATTTTATTTTTAAACTTAAAGTTTTAATATTTTCAGTAATTCAGCTTTGTAAACGATTAGACTAAGCAATAGATTGCCAAATAGATAGTTTCTATAGAAAGGAATTTCTATTCTCTTCAAGTTGTAACAATCAATAAAGTATTATAAAAATTATCAAGATGGGGCTTCCCTGGTGGCACAGTGATTGAGAGTCCGCCTGCCGATGCAGGGGACACGGGTTCGTGCCCCGGTCCGGGAGGATCCCGCATGCCATGGAGCGGCTGGGCCTGGAGCCATGGCCGCTGGGTCTGCGCATCTGGAGCCTGTGCTCCGCAACGGGAGAGGCCACAACAGTGAGAGGCCCGCGTACCGCAAAAAAAAAAAAAAAAAAAAATTATCAAGGTGAAAGATTTTACATGTCTGTTATCTCAAAAAATTCTGTGTTTGGAATTATGATAATCTTTATTAATTATGGATACAAAAATTCAGGAGTTTGTTAAGAGAGAATGCATCTTCCAATGCAGTTCTATTTTAAGAAATGTTTTCAACCGTTTCTCATTTGTGCATACAGTTCTCTCTTGGGACGAGAGTCCTTGCATTGGATGCCAAGAAAGTCATCTTGTAGGAAATCAGTCACTGTAAGACACTTGCACAGAATAGAAAAATATTTCCTTACTGCTTTACTACAAGATGCTGTCTGTGGAAATTATCAGTAATTCCAAGCATTCACGCAATCACTGTTCAAAATGACATTATCAGAGACACGGCGTTGACAGGAAGAATCACAGAGCAGTAAAGAAGATAAAGTAATTTGCAGAAGTACAGTAGGCCATCACAATGATGCCAAAATAGCTTTAAGTGATGGAAATTATATGTATGCTCATGTCTTTAGAACTAGAAAACAGAGTTTAAAAAACTGGATCATGGGGCTTCCCTGGTGGTGCAGTGGTTGAGAGTCCGCCTGCCGGTGCAGGGGACATGTCGTGCCCCGGTGCGGGAGGATCCCACATGCCGCAGAGTGGCTGGGCCCGTGAGTCATGGCCGCTGAGCCTGCGCGTCCAGAGCCTGTGCTCCGCAGCGGGAGAGGCCACAACAGTGAGAGGCCCGCGTACCTCAAAAAAAAAACAAACAAAAAAACTGGATCATGTCAGTAGTTAATGTGACCTGTGTTTTAAAACAGCTAAGTCGTACAAAAAAATAAAAATTAATTATTAATATTTTAAGTCACAAAGGTTTTAACCTTTGTGTTGCCATCAGTATGTAATATCTCTTCCAAGGGTTTTACTTATTTATTTGGAGTCTTTGCCTGAGTATTTTTCAATATAATCACTGATAATTTGTGTAATTAAGAAGAAACAACAAACAGAAGAATGAATGATTCACCACATGACTGTGCTCAATTTCAGCATGTATTTTGTTAGAAAGTATACATTTTTGTTTGTCTACGATTGATATTAACTTATCAGACTTAGGCACCTAGTCAACGATCTATAACTGTGCTAGCACTTTTTTTTTTTTTTTTTTTTTTTTTTTTTGCGGTACGCGGGCCTCTCGCTGTTGTGGCCTCTCCCGTTGCAGAGCACAGGCTCCGGACGCGCAGGCTCAGCGGCCATGGCTCACGGGCCCAGCCGCTCCGCGGCATGTGGGATCTTCCCGGACCGGGGCACGAACCCGTGTCCCCTGCATCGGCAGGCGGACTCTCAACCACTGTGCCACCAGGGAAGCCCGCTAGCACATTTTGATGTGTTGAATTGTGTGGAGTTTTAGAACCACACATTGGCCCGCTAAGAGAAATAGTATAAGAAAGCACAGTCAGTAGAGAGGCAGACCTCAGCCTGAGTGGGTGCTAAGGACAAATGGTAAAATATAAAATCAATTCTGAGTCATTTTTGGCAAAGTAGATTCTTTCCGGGGAAATGCAGTAAATTTAGACAATCATTTTATTTAATTAATTAATTTTTTTAAACATCTTTACTGGAGTATAATTGCTTTACAATGTTGTGCTAGTTTCTGCTGTATAACAAAGTGAATCGGCTGTATGCATACATATATCTCTATATCCCCTCCCTCTCGCATCTCCCTCCTGCGTCTCCCTCCCACCCTCCTTATCCCACCCCTCTAGGTGGTCGCAAAACACCGAGCTGATCTCCTTGTGCTATACAGCTGCTTCCCACTAGCTATCTATTTTACATTTGGTAGTGAATATACATCAACGTTATTCTCTCACTTTGTCCCAGCTTACCCTTCCCCCTCCCCGTGTCCTCAAGTCCATTCTCTATGTCTGTCAATCATTTTATAAAACATATTCTTTTCTAACAAAAGATAAGATTAAGTAAATTTTTTATTTAGCTAATCAGACATTTTTGGTGTTATGTAAGAATGTTGGAAGGCATTGGTCTCTCACTGAGTTATTGGCAAAGAAAAAAGAAAAAAAGACTACCTCTTAATCACACTGATGAGACTTCACTTAGTGTGAAGAACGAAGGAGATCATATATATTGTTACCAAGGATACTATAGATTGCTACTCTATGTGTGTGTGTATATATAGCTCCAAGATTTCATACTATGGTCATGTAAAACATTTGAAAGACATTTATGTAGGTCTAGAAATACAATCTTGGCTGTGAAACAAGCAAAACTACTTATTTATTCATATATTAAAGAGTTATGTATTGAGTGTGTTCTATGAGTCGGACAGTGTTCTAGATGCAGGGTATAAAGTGATGAAAGATAAACAATAAACTCATAAAACGTATGTAATAATAAGAAAGGGCAGGTAATAAACAAGAAAACACAAGAAATAAACACGATTATTTCTCATAGTGAGAAGTAGTATCAACAAGCCTAAAACAGAGATTTTGGTACCAGGAAATAAGGTCTTGCTATAAAATCTAAAATACACTCCAGTGGCTTAGTGGTTGGGCAGCAAGCAGCAAAGGCGCTGATATTGGAAGCAGTATGGATGGAGACACATGTTATGCAGCTGTAAACAGTTTGGTAAAATTGTTGTCCACAGTAACTTAGGAAGTAGACTAATAGTAGGCCCACTGAGCCTATATCTCTAGAGAAAATGGTTGGAAAGGGTAAGAGTAATTGTGTGTATTGAGATAGTAATATAATAAAAAGTTTCTCTGGGAAAGAATTGGCTGAATTGCCAAAAGAAATAAAAAGGAATTAATGAGTACAGATTTGAGAATACCAAATGGTTATCAAAGCTTATGTTTAGGCCACTAACAGTAACAGGTAAGAGGAAAAGAAATTTTGAATGATAAAGGACAATTCATCTGCAGCCCTGAAGCAGAGATCAGATTAAGGCTGTGGTCGTCTCTCTCAAAAGTGTTATGCCAGAAAGCCCCCAAATCATCACCATTACCTGAGGTATAAAGTATGAAGGTGAACAATTAGAGAAATCAATCAACCTTAAGAAATATGTCTAGGAAAAACTTTGGATGTGATTACATGACTGTAATAAAATAGATAATATCCCTACTACGTTTCTGAAAGAATTGCATTTGCCAAAACTTCCATAAACGTGATCATATACTGGGCGCGGGGTCCAGCGTGGGCAGTGTGCGGGAAGCAGCGGGAGTCAAGGTCAATGCATCGCTGCACCCCAGAAGGTGGGGGGACCAAGGCTTGCAGCCCGAAGGTGGTGTTTGTGCAGACCCAGCTTCCGAGAGCGGGGTGCCCGCCCAAACGATATCTCATTTAATGATTTCAGGTCATGTCTAAGGGATTAATGTATTACAGGTTCATGATATAATTTGTTAACTAGCCAGTAGGGGTCATTAGCTAAAGAAATTCTTCATTGGTGAGATTTTGGTGATCTAAGAGTACTTAAAGGAGAATCAATATTTCTAATCTCTTTCAAAGCATTGTAGCAAAGATCTTCACATTAGAATTCAATACAGATACAGATCTGAAGTACCTATATTTTTAAAATTTGATCCTTAACTGGGATCAGAGACACAATATTTAACATGAAGTCAGAAAAACATTTATTTAAGCAGAAAAGATTTTTTGAAGGTCTCTGCTAGCCAGATTGCAAGTCTTATTACTAGCATCATCTTTAATTGTATTAAAAATCTGTTATAATATCTTGGGTCTTGATAACATGGCCAACTGAATGTCAGTCACACAGTTACATAGCTGTCTCGGCTGAATCTGTAGCAGCCCGGCTTTCTCCTTGCGATTAAAGTAGTTTTATAAGAGTGTAATGTCTAGATTAGGCAGGCTCAACTTGAGCAAAACCTTTTATTACTATTTAAGAGAACCAAGGGAATGAGTTCAAACTTGAAAAAGAGGTTTAAAATGGACATTCATTGATTTATTTCTCCTAAACAAGTTTCAGAGTAATATAAACTAGTTATCTGTCATATCTGAAATGAGCAGTTGACACAACTGAAGAATGTATTTGCTAGCAATGTTTCTTAGAGAAACTGACATTAATCCATACATGTATATATATGTGTATTTATAAATACACACATATAGATTATAAATACAATATATTTTAATGTATATTATAATATATTATATATCTATATAAGTAAAATATGAAATATTTTATAAATATAGATAGAATATTTTATCTTTTATATAATTGTTTTCATTTTATATAAATATTATATAATATTTATAAATACATAAATATATAATAGTATATATGTAATAAATATATATACACTGAACTTATTAAGCTATTTGCTCTGACTAGTGGTCTTCATTCTTCTTGATCCAGACTATCTCTAATCTACCTACTGTCTTCTTTCTCTCCATTCTGCACTTAAGTATCTACTTTTCTAACTTATTCACAAAGCACGAAACATTTCATATACTCGTAGATTTCTTGAGAGCATATAAACACACATATTCAATGTGCACATACAAATATATATGTATATATATCAGAGCTGGGCAAACTAGAACTACGTGTGTGATAGCCACCTCTTTTTGTAAATAAAGTTTTATTAGAACACAGTCATGCTCATTTCCTTACATATCGTTTATGGCTGCTTTTGTTTTACAAGAGCAAAGTTGAGTAGTTGTGTAAGAAACTGTATGACTCAACAAGCGTAAAAAATAGTCCTATCTGGCTTTTTAAGAAAAGTTTGCTGACCTCTAATACATACACATTGTATTAGTTACCTTTTACTGTGTAACTAACCATCCTGAAACTTCATGGATTAAAACAGTCATTTACTAGCTCTGAATCTTGAGTGTTGGCATTTCAGGCTCAGTCTATTTGGTTACTTCTTCTGCACGTATTCCCTGGGCTCACTCATTTGAGCAGTCAGTTCATTGCATTGTTAACATATTACCTGGCAATTTCAGGAAATGAAAGGTTCCCTATAAAAATGCTTTCCAGGACTTCAAGTACAAATCTATGAAAACTTACAAATGTTTATGGTAGAAAATTTTCACTACTCTCTGGAATTTTACCCTGTCTTCCTATATAGAATATGTTGATAATAACTAAACTTATATTGATTAATAGCTTTGTCATTCTCTACTGTTATTTATACAGGCCTCTAATAGAACAGTGACCTCAGGGGTTGCTGATGCGTGTAGTTATATGGAACAGTCTCTCCTTAACCAAGTGATCAAACAGATCTTTCTAAATTCTATGCTTGTTTAGCAATCTCCTCAGATTTTATTTCCTCTTTCTAATTTTCTGCTTCTAGGTATTGGCTGAAAAATTACATTTAAAATAATGTTAGGATTGGGTTTAAAGCAAAAATGTACAGTTTCTTTATGAAAGCCTTCCCCGAATAGTACTCAGTTTCAGTGCAATTTAATTTGATTAAGTCACCAAGAATTCTCAGACAAGAGTTGGTCCGGGTTCATGGCCAGCTGTGAAACTGATGTCTCTCTAAGAGGTAGCTTGGAAGACATTTGGAAAACCAAAACTTTCTAACTGCTGTGGTCTGAATGTCTGTGTTCCCTCAAAATTCATATGCTGAAATCCTAATGCCCAATGTGATGGTATTAGGAGACAGGAGCTTTGTGAGGTGATTAGATGGTTGGAGTGGACTCTTTATTTGTGGGACCCCACAGAGCTCCCTTCGTTCCACCCACCATGTGAGGACAGAGCAAAATGCTGGCAGAATGCATCTCAGAAGGGGGCCCACACCAGAGCCTGACTGTGATGGCATGCTCATCTTGGACCTCCAGCCTGCAAAACGGTGAAAAGTAAATTTCTGTTGTTTATAAGCTCCCCAGTTTGTGGTATTTCGTTAGAGCAGCCCAAAGAGACTAAGATAGTAAGTACTAGTGATGAACTGGTAATTGTACTCCTCTCTCTCTCTCTCTCTCTCTCTTTCTAGATACACACACACTATATATATATATATATATATATATATATATATATATATATATATATATATATATTTCGTATAATAAAAAAACCTGTGTATCAAATAACCACTGATCTTTACATACTAGTTTTGGTGAAGTATTTTAGCAAAAGAAATGCAAGACCAAAATTTCACTTTGGTCTTCACGTGTTTGTTTGATCTCTATGGCCTTCAAAATTTTATTTTTAATTAGCTGTCAATATATTAAGATTAGTAGATTTCACATAAAATCTGCTATCTGGCTTCTCTAAAATTAGAAGGTCTGACAATAAATGTACCTCTTTCCCACCTGACAATCCTCCAAAACAACTGGAAAGTTGCTGACACATTTTAACCAAGTAACATTCTCTACTTCACTGCTTTTCATGCCCTCCATGTCCACTCATTCTTGCTGCCTATCCTCTTCATTTGGCATTTGAATTTGGGAGTTCGGTTTATATTAACCTTTCCTTGGATCTCACTGGACTATATTTCCTCTTATTAATGCTCTAGAAATTTACCTGCTGTGGGGCTCCTCTGACTCTTCCTGTGCATGGCAAAGACCAGTTCTTAAGACGTCAGCCTTTCTGCTCGTGTTGATTTGACTTTCTTCCTTTCTTTCTTTTTTTATTGAAGCATGGTTGATTCACAATGTTGTGTTAGTTTCTGGTGTATGGCAAAGTGATTCGGTCATACATGCATATATATGTATATATAGTAGCTTGTATCTGCAAATCATGAACTCCTAATTTATCTCTCTGTTTCTGTGGCTTATTATGGGCTGTTCCGTTGCACTTGTCCATTGCATTGCATCATGCTACTGAAAAGATATTTTTCTATGTCCACTTAGAAAAGCAATGACTCTTTTTGTTATTTTTGTATTTGTTACTTTGGTCTGTATTTGAATTTGGGCGGAGTTTAGTTTCCCTTGTATACTGGGTACGATGATTTATGATGTTAAACTTTTCTCCAGCAGGAAGCTCAGTCTTGCCTTTGACAACATTAAGAGAAGCCTGACGTTTCCCTTTCCTTGAAAAGATTGCCCATACCTTCATGCAAAGGCCAGTTTCCTCCCTGATCACATCAATTTTCTCATCTTAATGACCTCCTGGCCAGGAATTATATTCACCAGTATGACTTTAACAGTTTCCAGTAGAGAGCCTGTTCAGATTCCCCTCTGCTCACTCACTTTCTCCACCCACCACTGATCCCAAACTTTTAAATTCTCATCGTATCATAGGAATACATGGAAATATCAGATAATATTAAAGATTTTAATAAATGTAAGTCTCCTGAGTATGACTAAAATTCCCTCCTCTTTCCACACCACTATTACCATCTTATTATGGGAAAATTGTGTTTTAGGGATGCACATGTATCTCTAAGAACCCTTATCTCTCTCAAGCGTCAGGAGTTGTTTTGTAAACAATGTGGAATTGTGATTGGAACACTGCAGATTGAAAGCAAATGTGATTGAGTTTTTGAATGACAATTAGTAGGACAGAGATACTTAATATTTAGGTTAATTAGCTTGAGAAAAATCAAATGTACTAGAAAGACATGACCCAGAAATGATTTATAGATAATCTCAGAGGTTCCCAAACTTTCTTGGGTCACAGCATGCTTACTGCCTTAGTAATATTTTCATGATGCCACCAAGACAAATGAAATATCTAACATCCGTTTATTATGTAGTTATGTTTTTTTAAACAATAATTGTGTATGTCCTTACAACCTGTTGGTCATTGGGCAACTTCTCAAACCTTAGACTCAGACCGTACACTACCACTCTCATTTCCTGCTCCACACTGATTTTCACATGGTACCTGCGGTTCGTCACAGCCACTCCCATAAAGCTAGTTCCTGAAAGATGTGACATGGTTAAAAGGAAAGAGTTGAAACTGATCTACCACCATCCAGTAGTTTGCACAGAGTCTGACAGATGTCTCTGTGAGTTCACTGTGGTGCCCCAGGTCACTCTGATACACAGTTTGGTAACTATGAGTCTAGGTGTTAAAATAGTACATATGTGTACATCTTTGTACCTTGGGTGATTCAGTGAGTAATTTTGCATTTTAGATATTTAACTTATAGAAAATCCATGCCTTCCTGGCATTTTAAAAGTAGGTCATTAGCAATCATTAGGTAAAATTTCTTCACCTGACCCATGAGGTAACCCAGGCTCAGAAAGGTTAAGGGCCTTGCCTTTCTTCATAATTTTTCAGTTTTTCTTTTAAGTTTTACTATGACACTGCTCAAAGATACTATATGTAGGATAATTTATAGTTTGGAAAATGGCATGTGGCTCTTTTTAAAAGGCAACACTAATAGACCACAGTCTAATCTCATTTAAAATAGAGAAATTAGTTGATTAAAGTTAATTTCCATTACTCATGTGTGTTTTATTGCATGTTTTGTCCTGTTAGAGGTGCATAATTCCTTCCGGCAAAGGATAGCACAGTTTCCTAAATAGATCTCACTTGTGTCTAATATTTCCATGCTAGATGCTCTTATGTCAAAAGGCAGACTTCAAGGACAAGGGCCTGACGTGTCCCTCGAGCGAACAGTTACTCCTCCCACTAACTCACCCACACATTGTTCCCGAAGCCCATTTGCTTATGCATCTCCTCCTACTGCCAGGAAGGCTATTTTCTCTTTATCTAAATCCATTCTTTTTCTGAGGTGCACTTTAAACCCCATTGGTTTTTTTCTCCTGAGGGTGTCATTCTCAGTAGAATCTCCATACTTATTTAAGCCCTAATACCCACATCAGCCACGAGGCTCCTAGAGTTTGCTAACTTATGTGGCAAAATAAAGGCATAATTAAACCATTTATTGCAACTGTTTACTTTAAATTCACAAGAAATTGACTTCAATCCATCACCGCACTACCATTTTGTCTATAAATCTGCATCATGAAGGATCAAATCTACAGAAATATTTAGGTTGAGTCTGTGAAAAAAATCTTCAAATTTATTGCACAAGGTCTCCTTCTGGGGTCAGCAAACTATAGCTCATGGACCAAATGTGCCTGGTGCCTGTTTTTGTATGGCATATGATTTAAGAATGGTTTTTACATTTTTATATTTATACTACATTTTATATTTATATTTTAAATGTATTTAGAGACATTTTTAAATAAGTACATAAATACCACATAATATCCTCGATTTTGCTTTTTGATACTCTAAGCTTAAAACATTCACTATCTGGCCCTTTACAGGAAATGCTTGCAAAACTCTGGTATACTTATTCTGTGCCCATTTTAATGCTATCTTTGTCACTGGCAGTTAAGAAAACTACTTAAGCTAAATTAATTGCTTACATAATTCAGCTACGTTTAAATTTATATAACTGAATTCTGTTAACTTCAATAAACACTCATGGAGCTTCTATTTCAAAATAGGTATTACGCTAGGTCCAGGGAATGTAAAAGCTAATAAAACAAGAAGCTCACAATTTAGTAGAATCTCTTCATTTTACTCATAGAATATGACCTTTACATTTCATTTATGTATTATCATTGATGTACTATATTTTATGTATTACAATTGTCGTAAGTTAGAACATTGGGGATTGCCTTTTGTGATCAACAAAAGATTTTGCTGAAGGTAAGAAAGTAATTTTTCTGTCTCCCAAAATATATACCCTTGACTAGATATTTGACTTCTTTTATCAGTTTTAGTGAATTTACACTAGAAACTAACATCCAAAAAGATTTTGTTGCAGTAAAGCAGAACAATAAAGGTCAGCTGCTGTCATATTTTTAACTCTGAATAGAATAAACCTATTTAAGTGATACTTTCTCGATTTTAATTTGCACATCACTATGTAACGTAACAGTAAACCTACTATACGAACAGTACCTACTATATGTTTTTCACTTTACATTTAACAGAAACATGAACTCCATCATTCACAGTTCGCTACTCCATACTTCAAAGTTAACTGATACCCTTACAACACAGTAGGGGAGTTTTAAAAGACTCCTATTGAGTTTTTTGTTCCTTTTTTAAATAAATAAATTTATTTATTTATTTATTTTTGGCTGCGTTGGGTCTTCGTTGCTGCATGTGGGCTTTCTCTAGCTGCAGCGAGCGGGGGCTACTCTTTGTTGCGGTGCGCGGGCTTCTCTTTGCAGTGGCTTCTCTTGTTGCGGAGCACGGGCTCTAGGCCTGCAGGCTTCGGTAGTTGTGGCATGCAGCCTCAGTAGTTGTGGCACGCAGGTTCAGTAGTTGTGGCTCGTGGGCTCAATAGTTGTGGCACACGGGCTTAGTTGCTCCGTGGCATGTGGGATCTTCCTGGACCAGGGATCGAACCCGTGTCCCCTGAATTGGTAGGAGGATTCTTAACCACTGTGCCACCAGGGAAGTCCTATTAAGTTTTAAAAGGAATCACAGTGCGACACATGACAATTGTTATCCCTAAATTAGCCATCCAATTTCATAAAATATTTTTTAAATTGTATATTTCATGGACACAAAAAAGATTTTCTCCACTGTTAGAAAATTAAAAAGGAAAAGATGATTTATTTAAAGTGGTTCACAAATGTGTCTGCATAGAGACAAGATGCAATAATTACACTCTCATAAATGAAAACAAATTCATTTAGTAGAACAATGAAAATATTAAGTGACATTTTATGCATTTCTAATTTTAATTTTTTTTAGAATTCTATATTTTTAATATATAATTAATGTCCCAGCATTTATGGGTCAAAAGAATCATTGTTTCAGCCTTTTCACCCAGAAATGCTGTTTAGCTTATATGCCAGTGGCTACCATTCACTAATTGAATCAACAAATATTTATTATGTACGTACCATCTCCTAGACATTGTGGACACCAAATTATCATTATTTCTCCAAACTCAGTTTCCCTCAAAAGTAAAATAAGTAAATTTTTTATAACTTTATTTTATAAAGTTTAAATTGGGTTAAACATGGAGAATTTCTTTTTAAATTTTACCTATAATCGGTGGGTAATAGTACAAAGAATAGTGTAGTCCTTCACTATGGTATATTCTTTACATTAGTTGAATCAACGTACAATTATTCATATTTATAATATTGTTTCGTGATGCAGACAATTATGTGTATGTGACTCAGTTTAGTTGATTCAGCAGGAGCACCCATACTTCATGTGTTTTAAGCAACTCTATTCTTCTGTGTAGTTAGTCACTTTAAACATTATTACAGGGCTTCCCTGGTGGCGCAGTGGTTGAGAGTCCGCCTGCCGATGCAGGGGACACGGGTTCGTGCCCCGGTCGGGGAAGATCCCACATGCCGCGGAGCGGCTGGGCCCGTGAGTCATGGCCGCTGAGCCTGCGCGCGGGAGAGGCCACAACAGTGAGAGGCCCGCGTACCGCAAAAAAAAAAAAAAAAAAAATTATTACAAATCTACCCCACCTCAAGGTGGGTCTTTACTTATCTTGGTTTGATTCATTGAATTCCAGCTAGACTTTTGCCTAGCTGTACAATTTTTTTCTGGTTTTTATCTTCTAGCCTTTTATCTTAATGGGTAGTGAAAAAGCCCCAAGGCAATGCAGAACCAGGTAACTTCAGCAATAGGAAAGACAGCATCAACAACTGTATTTTAGGATCACAGTCTCAGCTTTGCTTTTTTTTTTTAACTGTCCACTCTCTACCGGCCTAAAAGTCAATTAAATAATCAACTCTTTTTTATTAGCAATGATAAAATACAGTTACATAGAACTCTATGGGTTATAAAACACTTCCACATCTATTATGGTAGTTGATTCCCTCTTAAAAACTCAGTGAAAGGTAAAACAAGTAGTTTTATCATGACTACCATTTTTCTGGAGGACAAAAATGAGGTCCACGGGCTCCCGTCACATTTTCTAATATTACACAGCTAGCAAATGCTAGGACTTTGGACGTTAGTCTTCTTATAGTAAATGCTACACTATTTTTTCATTTGATCAAACCTCCACTTTTCACACTATTTATTGAAATCAAGTAATGAAAACAAAAAACAAACAAACAAAAAAAGCAGTCTTGTACCAGATAGTGTGAGAGATGCAAAGTACAATTCTGAGAACTAAAGGTGATACAGGTATTTCTGACATGAACTGATTCATTTAAAATAAGTGTGGACATGGAAAACAAACTTATGGTTACTAAAGGGGAAGGGTGCGGGGAGGGATAAATTAGGAGTTTGGGATTCACATATACACACTAGCATACATAAAATAGAGAACCAACAAGGCCCTCCTGCATAGCACAGGGAACTATACTCAGTAATTTGTAATAACCCTTAAGGGAAAAGAATCTGAAAAATTATATATATATAATTATATATATATATAATATACATATATATCTGAATCATTTTTACTGTACACCTGAAACTAACACAACATTGTAAATCAACTATACTTCAATTTAAAAAAAAAAGTGTTAGAAACAAACACACCTGAGTGTAATAGTAGAAGAAACATTACTTCCTCCTGGGATAATCAGGGGAAGGACAGGATGCCAGTCGAGCTATAAACTGGCTCTTTAAGACTGGTGAGATGTTTCATGTTAAAAGGAGCAGCAAGACCATTCTGGAAGTGAGCAATAAAATGAACAAATTAATGAGGTGATAATGTGGGAATCCCATGAAAATGGACACAAATTGTTTAGAAAGTGAGTTATTTGGAGTGAGTTTGGAGAGTGTTCAAGCATGTGGACAAGACTAGAGCCAAACAGAGAGCGTCCCCCGCCCACTAGTGTGATGAAGTAGCACAAATTATTTGAGTTTTATGAGGTTCCATTCCTTTATTTTTAAAATGTGGGTCCCAGGCTGCGGAAGTGATTACAATGTATAGGAGCCCTTAGCAGAGTGCCTGGCAAGACGTATGTCCTCAACATACGCACTCAATGGCCACAGCAGTAATGTCCCAAGATGCTGGCGTCAGGATGACTGTGTAACAGCCATGCCCAGAAAGCATCAGAGGAGCACTGTGATTATTTTCAGCTTACACTTCTAACAGAATGTTTCCCTCAGTACTAAAGGGCAAACAAGCTATAACATCAGACAATACAGTGCAGAGGCAGGTGCGCTATCCTCAAAGAGGAGAGAAACTGAACTGAGCTAAGGTCAAACAGCAATAAAATGAAGCCTTTCCCAGAGCAAAGGATAAGGACAAACAGATTGTTTTTTCTTTGTTAACTTTGCTTCTCTGTTATATTGTTCATAAAAACAATTTCAAAGTAAATTGGTAGGGCTTCCAATGAAAAATAGCAGAGTTAAGCAATCTTTATTCTACCCTCGTCCTTTAAGCATCACTGAATCTCTCTCTCTCTCTATATATATAGATATATAGAGATATAGAAATAGATATATATAGATATATGTGTGTATATATATTTTTTGCCCCTTCCCCATGTGTACATATAAATATTTCTATTATTATTTATATTATTTATATATATTATATTCTATAATAATATATTCTATTATTATTTATATTTATATTATTTATATTTATATATACACATGGGGAAGGGGAGCAAATTAGTTTCAGTGTGGCAAGGAAGGACCCTAACTACATACCTAAAACTAAAATAAAAAAAAAATCCCTATCATATACTAAAATCTGGACAAAAGTGAGGAAGTGATTAAAGCTGATATTTATCTCCTCAGACTTTGGACAATTACAGACTTCTCTGAAAAAGAGTAACGTGGTCCTGAAAAGGCGTGTCCCTACTACCAAGGTACAGAAGGGTGCATGGTGTGAGGGAGGATGGGAAAGTGACCCTGTGCAGACCCCAATTTACAGGGCAGAACAGGAGAGGGGCTCCTCAAAGTGGATCCTGCAGATGTGGCATCTTACTGTCTTCAATCCTGCTTCTTAGCACCGGGAGATGGTTGGACATAGACAACCAGAAGGGACGGGAAGCAGTGATTATCTGATTTCCATCACAGGACTTCACTGCTAAGCAGAGAGCTAATCCTCAGCTGGAAGACATAACAGGTTTTGTGCGAGGGTATTTGAAACAATAAACAGGCACTGAAGTTTTAGACTGTTCCAAGACAAGCCCTGACACCCCCGACCTTAATCCCCACTCTGTTTCTCTTCAGATAGCTGCTCCAGGGAGAGTTCTCCACCACACCACACCACACCACCCCCTCCCCCATTGAAAGAGAAACCAAAAGAAACCAGTAAAATACCCAGGGACTGCAAATTTTAAATATGCATAGAGCTGTATCCAGAATATCACTTAACAAATGCCAGCAAAGGTTACCTCTGGGTGAGTCAGATTCTTTTTTTTTTTTTTTAACATCTTTATCAGAATATAATTGCTTTACAATGTTGTGCTAGTTTCTGCTGTGTAACAAAGTGAATCAGCTATAGGCATACGTATAACCCCATACCCCTCCCTCTTGCGTCTCCCTCCCACCTTCCCTATCCCACCCCTCTAGGTGATCACAAAGCACCAAGCTGATCTCCCTGTGCTATGCAGCTGCTTCCCACTGGCTATCTATTTTACATTTGGTAGTGTATATATGTCAATGCTATGCGAGTCAGATTCTTCTTTGCACTTTTATGACTTGCTTATATTTTAAAGAACAAGATGTAAACATTTGGATAAGCAAATGAAAGATAATACAAAGAAGTATCAATAATTGTGAAGAGGAGAAAACTAAGGGGAGATAACTAAGAGCACAAAGTGAGGATTAACAGAAATGAGACAATGACGACAGACAAATGACCCACTGACTCATTGACTGAGCAGTTCCTGCGATGCGCCAGGTACTGAGCTACTTGTTGGAGACAGAGGTGGAGAGCAGGAGTTACAGGAAACAAAAACCTCACAGTCTAGTTTAGGAGACAACTCAGGAAAGAGATGATTTCAATAGAGTGAGTTTTTGTTTTTGTTTTTAATGGTAAGTGGAAGTGCAGAGTGCGATAGATGGGCTTTGTTTCTGCAGATTTAAGTGTTGCCTACTTTCCCAGGCACTACTCTGGTGGTAAGAAATATAAAGGGAAATGGGGTACTTATCCCACACTACCTGTGTGCCGGCTCTTGCTTCTACTCTTGTTTTCCTCTGAAGCAGGAAGCAATGAGGCACAGATGACAGAAGACACAAGCACCAGCATAAGGAAGGGTGAAGGAAGTCGAAGGTGTAAACTAACTGGTGGCCATTATTATTATTATTAATATGGAAGGAAAATCTTTTTCCAGAGTGTGATGGAGAGGACGGTGAGAAAGGGACTTCATTGATGAGAATCTGAAATAGAGATTGTGAAAACCAGCAGAGAGGACTAGTAAGACGCGTATGACTACTGTCCAATTAATATTGGACAAGTTCAGTTGCAAATACACATGGCGGTTTCACCATTAATTTTTCTAGTAATGATCAGTAATGTGGAAATCAAAGGGGAAAAGATGATTAGATTGGATTATTTTGGCCACGTGGAGAAGAATGACAAGAAAGCAAGGGTGTTTTTTTTTTTTTTTTCTGTTTTATTTTTTTATTTTTTATTTTTTTGCAGTACGCGGGCCTCTCGCTTTTGTGGCCTCTCCCGTTGCGGAGCACAGATTGAAGAACCCTTTAGGTGTTGCTCTAGAAGAATGGTTCTCAAAGTGTGCTCCCCAACTTACAGCTTAATCAGACTTACAGTTAATCAACTTACAGTTAATCAGACCGCTGTGTAATTCTGATGCATGCTTGAGTTTGAGGACCACTGCTCTACAACTGATTTATACTAATTGATCGAGTGGTATTTTTTTGACACCCATAAAACCATTAAAATATTTCTACCGATCTTTGATATCCGTCTCTTCCTTCAACCGTTCCTTGAAGTTACATATAGCCATCATAACACTGCTATTTTAACATCGAACATATTCAGTTAGGTGTTTCAGTTGGGCAGATTCAGTTTCTCTTAACCATTATGGGTCAAAAGTGTTTACCACAAAATAAAATAAATGGAGGCATCACAAGAGAGAGCAGCAAAATAAATAAAATATATTAGAGAAGGCACTCAACTTGGAACACAAAGTGCTTATTGGCTGAGAACATTTGTCCCGTGACTGTAATTAGAACAGGCTACACACCCTGCAGTGCTTGCTCTCCTGAGTTGAAAGCACAGCTTGGAAGACAGTGTATGGGGGGAGGGGTGTATATGTGTAAATGTGTGTGCAATACATTTATTTATATGGTGTAAGGTAAGATATTTTAGCTGTTTATAAAACATTTTATAAAATGTAAATAAAGTACTATAATGAGCCAGGGCTAGGAAGGCTGATTTAATATTTTTTGGAGAAACACTTTTTTTTTTTGAAGGGGGTGAGTGAGATGGGTAGGGAACTGTGAGATTTCCTAACTTATATCTTAATAGTGCTGGCCAGACATTCAGGTTACAGCTATTTTTGATTTTTCAATTTGAAATTTGGCATTTTGTGAATTGTAATTTTATTAGAATGTTTCCTTTTAACTATTTTTTTTTTCTAAATAGTACTACAAATTCATTTATTCTGATTAATTTATTGTAATTTGGAAAAACTGAGTTGAAATTATCACTTTTATTCTTTCTGAAAGAGTTTTTTCTAAACTTACTAATATTTAAAGGAAAATGTTTAGCCTGCTCCAACAAATGACACACTTTCAGTTATCACAACAGAATGAATGCAGACACCCACACACACCCACATGCACAAACACACATGCACACACACATGAAAATTGTATTACATACAGAAGAAATCAGGGTACCCTATCTAGAACATGCATCCCCTGAGAAGCCAAGTACAAATGAGTGTTACGAATGTATTAAAACAAGTCTTTACTCTGTCAGCCTCTTTAGTTAAATAAGATTTATCATTATTAGAATAAAACCACTTAGAAATATTAAATATTTAATCAGACTATTTTCTTATTCCAGCTATTCTCCATTGTTAATCCATTATTATAACTAAAGATGCAATATTCATAGAAGTCTCTTCCTCCTAATAAAGGTTTAGCAAAATCTTTCTGTCCTTTTTCAATTTGCTGTTTTCCCCAGCTTCCTATATGCCTTTTACTAGTGCCAATATTTTCTTTCTTTTTTTTTTTTTTTTTCGCGGTACACGGGCCTCTCACTGTTGTGGCCTCTCCTGTTGTGGAGCACAGGCTCTGGACGTGCAGGCTCAGCAGCTCCGTGGCATGTGGGATCTTCCTGGACCGGGGCACGAACCCGTGTCCCCTGCATCGGCAGGCGGACTCTCAACCACTGCGCCACCAGGGAAGCCCCCAATATTTTCTTAAAACCTTTTCCCCCGGGTACAGAGTATCCACATGTTTACTAGCCTATCTTTCTCTGCTGAGTGCTAGGAAACTAACCTTTACTCTTCTGTCTGGAAGGAATCTGAATGTATAATATTCAAGTCATAAGGTGTAGTGTATTCATTCAACCACACTTATACTGAATATGCATATATGCAAATAGTGTATGTTATATATACATGTAACTATATACTCAATTTATACAAACACAGACATACAGAAAAAGAGAATGAAAGAAGAGGAGAGGAGGAAAGGGTGGGGCAGGGGAGGGAGAGTGGGAGCAGGGAGGTACTTGAGTAGATGAAGCAAATATTTCAAAACTGCACACAAAACAAATCAAGTAAGATGTTTTTTTAATTTCCTGAGCAAACCATTGCCTCAAAGTCAGTCTAGTATAATGAAATAGTAAATCACAGGGTGGATACAGATTGAATATCCAGGACGTTATTCATCTCAGGTGGTTTTAGCCCCACTGCAAACTTCTCTACAAGAGATAAGCCAAGAAACAGCATTTTCTCTATCACCACATTCTGTGCTATGTGCTGTCCGCAGAAAAAACGTTGCACCCAACTGAATATCAGTGTGGAGCAAAAACAGAACTCTCTCTGAACAAGTCAACTTGCAACTCTGTAAGCAGGAAGAATAAAAATAAACTCTTTTCTTAGAAGTGCTAATCCATTTTTCTGAGGCTCTGCTTTCTAGCAGAGTGCATGTAAGTGTGCTTGAGACTGTGAGCCCTCTGGGGTAATATCAGCCCCATGCAACTTGAGGCAATCATTATTAGAACTGAAGCAGCTCTTTGGGTTCAGCATATGGACCATAAACTGGCAGAGAGCCTGAGCTCTTCAAGGAAGGACGCCAGCGCCCCTCCATCGTTTCCTTAACTGTTGGGAGAGATTTCAGCTCTTCAGCAGTTTCTCTTCCTGACCAGCTTTTCCCAAGATAAATCTGAGCTAACACCATATGTTTCAAGAACAAAAAACAGCTTTTGAATTATTACAGCATAGTGTACTCTTGCCCAGGAAATTCAAGCTGCTAAGGCACTGTAATCATAGTACCAGGCAGAATTTGAGAGAGCAGTGAACCTGATGTCACAACTTCTTTTCCAACAACACTTGTCTTCAAAGAGTAGAACTCCTTGAGGATCTCTCAGAGGTAAGAGAAAATGTTGCCTAGAGCCCTTAGTTGTTTTGCATTCATAAACCTGGCTGAACGACCACTTCGCAGATGATTTGAGTCCACAAGTATTGTTGGAGTTTGGAGAGGTCATTGTTTTCTTTCAAGTGTCTTTTATTTTAGAACAACTGAGGGGCTAGAATTGTCAGGAATTGTGCTAAATGTTGGAAATATAAAGACATTTAAGATGCAGTACTTGGCATCACAGAGTTCTGAGATAAATGGATGCATCATTAAAAATCTGCAAAACTGTATGCAGATATATTTAGAAGGATCCATACAGGGTTGGACAGAATCACAAAGGAAGAGCATCTAGAATGCTTTCATAAAAGCATACCTGAAAGAAAACTTAGCTGACTCTTAAAAGAGATGTAGTTATATAGAAAGTGAATAGTAGGAGAAAGGATGGACAGTGTTGATTGAGGACACAGCATCAATAGAGACACAGAGGCAAAGAAAGGAGGATTTAAGAGAATGGCAACAGGTGGTTAGATTTTTCCTTGTTTATTTTTGCATAATATGTTTAAGAGGAATTTAAACATTAACTCAGAAGATATAGACAGGGGACAGCTAATAAAGAATCTTTCATTGACTCCATTCATTCAAGCACTCAGCATAGTAGATGAAAAATTAGTCACACATTCTCTGACATTCTTCTCACCAACAGGTAGAATCCCTTCCTCTTGAATTATGGCTGGCCTTAACACTTTCTTGGTCAATAAAATATGATGAAAGTGACTTTCTAGAACTTCCGAGATTGTGTCCTAAAAATTGTTTTACGGCCTAGTCTTCTCAGAATCCTCACTCTTAAAATTTAGCCACCATGCTGTGAGGAAGCCCAAGCAGCCCCACACAAAGACTCACATACAGAGAAACAGAAGTTCCTCGCCTACTGCTAAGAACCCAGACTAGACAGCCAGCACCATCTTGCCAGTCATGGGAATGAACCATTTTGGAAGTAAATCTTCCAGCCCCAATTGAACTGCCCCAGCTAGTGCTGTATGGAGCAGAGATGAGCCTTCACCTCTGAGCCCTGCCCAAAGCATACTTTTTAATGAAATAAATTATTATTGTGGCTATAGGCCATTGAGCTTAAGGGCTATTTGCTATGCAGCAATATAATTAACTGGAACAATCATTAAGTCTTTACTGAGTGCATACCCTATTCTTAAAATGTAGTGTTACAGAGTATAGATGTTAACCCTGACAAAGATTCTCTTCCTGACCAAACTCTAGCCAGGCTCCTCTGAGCCCTCTTACTGACTAGGTCTCAGCCTTGGTCTATAAAAACTACAGACTCTCAACACATATGCTATTGTCCACTCTCCTCCTCCCACATTAAACATAGAACAAAAGACCTCATCCCTTGAATGACCCTAGCCTCCTGTAAAGTGCCTGCCTGAGAAAACTCAAGGCTCCCAAAATAATTTACTGTTTATCTTAGCCAACATCTGAAGATAGGTCCAGAAGACCCTTTCTTAGAGCATTTACTGAAAAGGGCTTTCAAATGTGACTCTTTGCTCTGTCCCTTTGAGATGTCTATGTATCTGCTGCAACTCAGGAGTATCTTTCTCAAGGATGTGAAAGCCATCCCTTTAAAATGTGATTATCAGGGAGGATGTTGCCTCAGTCTCCCAGTCTCTGTGGGAGGATACAATCCTAACTTCCATATTTGCCAGCTAACAGACCCAGCTGGCCTAACTGGCATTTACACTGACCAATTCTTTGTAGATTTTCACTTCCCTGATTCTACTAAGCCCCTGTTTCTCCCTCTTCCTACTTCCTCATTCTCCCTTTACAAAGCCCAGTTGTTTCCGTACCAATCAAAATTGAGCGTGGCTCATGTAATACTGTTTATCGCAATAGTATATTACCAATTAAAATCTGCCCTTACCACTTTAACTAGTGTCCAGTTTTGTTTATCTTTGACAATCTAAGGCAAATAGATTTCAGTCTTAAAGCTATCTCCTATCCAATAGTAATGGCCATCTGTGTAGAGTTGGATTCTAGGCTTCATGTGAAAATACAGAAATCACTTAGTGATGACCATAAGAGGCAGAGAAAATAATTGTGGTAGCATATGTGCTTATGATTTTCCAAATCTCTTAGAGTAAACACTAAGCCTCTAAAAGTTTGTTTTTTTTTTTTTTTTTTTTGCTGTACGCGGGCCTCTCACTGTTGTGGCCTCTCCCGTTGCGGAGCACAGGCTCCAGACGCGCAGGTTCAGCGGCCATGGCTCACGGGCCCAGCCGCTCCGTGGCATGTGGGATCCTCCCGGACCGGGGCACGAACCCATGTCCCCTGCATCGGCAGGCGGACTCTCAACCACTGCACCACCAGGGAAGCCCTAGACTCCACATCTTGATGGAAGAAGCTGCAGTGAATTGCCATTTTCTCAATCTACCATCGGCACCAGCAAAGAGTTCTTGGAATTCTGGTTATGTGCCAGAGCCACAGCCCTTTATGGACAAAAATGGCCTCAAGTAATTATTTTAGCGTGAGCTTTTTATAATGTCAGAGCAAAAAGAGTACGAAGCCTTGTTGTAACCATTTAAGTCCACAGAATGTTAAGAAGAGAGAAACTTCCCCTGCTTCACCAAGGCAGCAGAGGAAGTGTTCTTAGCAGAAAATTACAGCCTCATTTAACCTAATATCCTCACCTTTAAAATGCATGTTCAAAAGACTTCTTGTTTCCAGTAATGGGAGGGTAAGGTTATTGGCATGTACCCTCCTGCTGAAAACAATGAAAAAAGCTGTATAAAATATTACAGAAGAGCTTCTTAAAAGCATCACACAGACAGCAGGACAGTAAGGAATTAACAGGCTAAAATGTAGGAATAATGAAAACCCAGAGATTTATGCTGGCACAGAAACTGATTTTGCCCTGAAGCTGTCTGACTTCTTGGCAGTGGGCTTCTGGGAATGGGACTAAAATCAAAGCCTAGAATTCAACTAAACTGAGAAGTCTGATAGGACTCCTTCTTGGTAAGCCAAGACCTTAAAGAATTTACTCTCAGGCCAAGGGTGAAGGTGAAGGAGAAATGGCAGAGTCTGGGAAGAATTACAGTCATGTACTGAATTATCTGGATCAAGTCCTGAGCCTGATGCAGTGATAGACTTTGTCTTTGAAAAATTGTCAAATTAGCCCTAAAACAGTTTTTCAAATACAGTGTTTATCATATCAAAAATGATAACTAGGTGCATATATATGCTAGACTCTACGAAGATAAGCAGAAAAGGCAGAAAAGGAAACCAGAAACACAGCAAAAGGCAAAGATATCAGATGTTAAGATAATTAGTCATCAACTATAAAACAACGATGCTGACCATATTTAAATAAAAGAACAACCAACTTAAAGGTATCTGCAGAGGACTGGGAACTGTAAACAGTGACACAGCAGGTTTGAAAAGAAACAAATAAAACTTCTGGAGAAAATACATAGTAGAAATTAAAATCTCTGTGAGGGGCCTTAACAACACAAAAGGAGAGCTGAAGACAGACTCGGTCTATATGGAGACAGGTTGAAAAGAATTATCTAGGGTTCAATCCAGAAAGGCCAAAGGAGGACTATACATGAGAGAGACTTATAACCATGGATGACACCATAACAAGGTCTGGATATGTCATCAGAGCCCTAGAGGGAGAGAAAAGGGTGGTGGGACAGCAGATATATCTGAAGAGATAGTGGTTGAAATTTTTTTTATTCTGAAAGACAGTAATCTGCAGATGCAAGAACCCCACACATCCCATGCAGGATAATTAAAGCGAAACCTGCAACTAAATACATTATATTGAAACTGCAGGAAAAAACAAAAGAAAAGAAAAAAAAGGCTTAGAGAAAAATCTTAAGAGAAGCTAGTGGCAAACAAAGAAAGTTTATCTTCAAAGGAACAAGAATTAGACTGACAGTTGACTTCTTAATAGCCACAAAGTATGATAGAGGAATCATCTCTTTAATGTGTAAAATATTTTGTGACTGTTGGTGATTAAAGATGTTTTTAGTCAGACAAGGCTGAGAGGGTCAGCATGGCAGACTTGTACGGAAGAAAATTTAAAGGCAGAAGGAAAATGATCCCACATATGTCTGAGGTACAAAGAATAAAGGCTCTTCCCTGGTGGCACGGTGGTTAAGAATCCGCCTGCCAATGTGGGGGACACGGGTTTGAGTCCCGTCCGGGAAGATCCCACATGCCGCGGAGCAACTAAGCCCGTGAGCCACAACTACTGAGCCCTCGTGCCACAACTACTGAAGCCCATGCGCTTAGAGCCCGTGCTCCGCAACAAGAGAAGCCACTGCAATGAGAAGCATGCATACTGCAATGAAGAGTAGCCCCCACTCGCCACAGCTAGATAAAGCCCGTGTGCAGCAACGAAGATCCAACGCAGCCAGAAATAAAATAAAAATTAAAAAAAAAAAAAAAGAAAGAATAAAGAGCAAAGAAAGTAGAACTATGTGGAAAAAATACATGTTTGGGACTGAGTGATCTCTTAAGTCAGGGGTTGGCAAACTTTTCCTATACAGGGTGTAACTATTGTAGTCTTTGCGTGCTCTATGCTCCCTTTCATGAGTATCCTGCTGTTGTAGTGCAAAAATAACCACAGACAATACATAAAAGAATGAGAATGTGACTGGTTGCCAATAAAACTGTGTTTATAGAAGCGGGCAGTGGGCCAGATGTGGCCTGCCCAGCCATGGTTTGCTGATCCCTCACTTAAGTGAACTTACAGCTCTATTCCTTAGTTCTTTGGGTTTACCCCCAGGCTGAGGAGGAAGCAGCTAAGGACTAAATATTGATAAGTTCGCGTCCTTTCCTTTACTGTTGTAGTTTAACACACATAAGGCCAGTACTCATAGTTTAGCACAGACTCTGAGCCTTCCTTCTATAGTCACAGGGAAAGCCCTGGCGATTATTACACAGCTTCTTTTCGTTTCCCCTTAACTCTTCTAATTGTAGGAAATATTCAGCAACAATGAGGCAACTAGAACGAGCTATCTGAAAGGCAAATCTGATCATGCCATTTCCCTGTTTATGTTTTTTAAGGACTTCTCTGTCTGGTTATCAAGCCCCAATTCCTTACAATGACACGAGCGTCCTTGTGGTCTGGTGTTTTCCTTTCCTCTCCAGCCACTTCTCTCCCGCTCCATTCAAGCCCATCTCACCACTTAAATTGAGGACCATGGTCTCCTGAGTATGGTGTACTGGCTGCTGCTGTGTGATCACATGGGCTGTTTTTTATTTTGTTTTGTTTTGTTGTTTTTGTTTTTTTTTTTCGGTACGCGGGCCTCTCACTGTTGTGGCCTCTCCCGCTGCGGAGCACAGGCTCCGGATGCGCAGGCTCAGCGGCCATGGCTCACGGGCCCAGCCGCTCCGCGGCATGTGGGATCTTCCCGGACCGGGACATGAACCCGTGTCCCCTGCATCGGCAGGCGACTCTCAACCACTGTGCCACCAGGGAAACCCTCCCCCACTACATTTAAGAAGCTTAATTTGATGCTTATAGAGTAATATTTTGAGAGACTTTTAGAAAGAAGCTAGATGAAAAACTTCACTCTAAGGTAAATATTTTCCAGGGTGGATAGGACATTAACCCACGGTTGGTACTGGTTAATTAGTTACCAGATTGGTTAGCAGGGAGGAAAATCCTGAAATAATAGAGATGAAATAGGTGATATGTTACAGTAAGTAACTGGGACAGCAAAACCTTGATCATTTGAGTTGTTCTTTACAGTCAGTGTGTTTGGACAGGTCACCACACTGTAGGACCCTAGGTTGACAAAAAGTCAGGTAAAAAAGAATGGTTATGTGACTTTATCAAGGCCTCAAAATTCGAAAAAAGTCCTTTAGAAAGATTAATTGAGGAGCTTGGACAAAATTGTTAATATATTCTTTTTAATTCAAAATTATACAAATTTATTTTGAATAGGGAATATAGGGGGCAAAAGAAGGATTTGATGATTTGACCAATTTCCTAGTTTATCAGTGGGGTAAAATGCATGTATCTGACCCAAGCAGGAGCGTAAAAATCTTGAGTATCTCTCCTTGAAGTTCATGGCGAATCTGGTGTGTTCTCATCAATGACTGTGTAATCCTTTTACTTTTCATTATTAAATCAGAATTATAATTATTCTCATTGTCACTATTTAGCTAATATATGGTGAATGTAATAGATTGAAGATTTTACTCCTGTTGTTTTGATTAGGCACAGTTATATATTAGACTACAACAGCAAATTACTTCACGAAGTATTTGGCTCATTCCATCGTAACTAAGTGTTTAAGAATTGCTCATATGAAAGAATCAGGGACACAGGGAGATCAGCTAGGTGGTTTGTGACCACCTAGAGGGGTGGGATAGGGAGGGCGGGAGGGAGGGAGACGCAAGAGGGAAGAGATATGGGAACATATGTATATGTGTAACTGATTCACTTTGTTATAAAGCAGAAACTAACACACCATTGTAAAGCAATTATACCCCAATAAAGATGTTAAAAAAAAAAAAAAAGAATCAGGGAGCTGGTAGTGTCTATGGGGAGGATCTCCATGACAATGGTAGTGGTACCAAGATTTTTCATAGACTTAGTTACAAAAGTCTGAGATAAAATTGAGCCAACACACAAAAAAAGAAAATACTAGGTGTTGGCAAAGAAATGAAGAAATGAGGACTCCCACTGTTACTGGGAGTATATATTCTTACAACCTCTTCAGAGAGCAATTTAGCAATGTAGCATAAAGGTTAACAGTGTTATAATCTATATCAAACAATAAATATCCTGCATATAAAATTCTAACATAGAAACACAAGAAGGCACGTACCAGAACAATAATGCTCAGTGCTTCAGTTTTTATAATAATAGAATTATAAACAAAACTAACATTCATCTATGGGAACACGGAAGAATACATTGCATATATTCATAAATGGAATATTAGTGTAGGGGAGATAAAAGTTTTCCTTGACCCTCAGGCTTCCTAGCTGGGTCTGAAAATTAAACTGATGAAGACAGACTAACAGGAGAAAAACGTACGTATTTATTTAATATAGGTTTTGCGTGACATAGGAGCCTTCATAAGGATACAGAGCCTCAAAGAAATGGTGAGTACTGCATATTAGGTTTGAGGAGGAGTCGACAGTCATGGAGAAATATGAAATAGGTCAAAGAGTATGATGTAGGTGGAGTAAACTGGGGGAAACTTGGCAAAACCTGTTTGTTTGGACTCTGCTCAATATCTTGTCTTTGGAGAAAAAGATGCTCCTTTTCTCCAGGTATAGGAAGGTTTCAGGGGAAGGAGGGGAGGTCAGAGTGATCTTCCTGCCTCTGCTATTTTCTGAAACTCCTTCAGCTTAAAATATTCAATACGCCAAGGTGCTATATTTTGGAGTAGCGTGTACTGATCCCATTTGAAATGGAGTTACCGCTACCCACATAGGTAAAACTCCAAACGAAATACTAAGATCAAGGTGTACTGTTATACTATTCAAATAAAGGTAACAAAAATTGCAAACCACATATATAAGTTTTTGACTACATAACTATGTAATGAGATACAGAGTATAACATGTATAGAAATTGTTATTGTTTTAACATATACAGGGCTGGTAAATATAGATTTAGTACATTCTCTGATCGCCTCTCTCTACAGACACAGGTGAGGGTCTGGGAGACCTTCAGTCATTACCGACAAACAAAAACACTCTTTTTAAGAGCAATGAATTTTGAATAGTGAAATTGAAGGAGGAAGGGAATGAAACGATACAGGGGAAGAGTACAAAAGGAACCTCAACTCTATCTGCAATGTTCAATTTCTTAAAAAAATCAGAAATAACTATTTCCTAATTTAACACTTAATGAAGCCTAATGTTGATTATAATACTTTTTATAGCACTTTATTCTTACTTGAATGTCTGAAATATTCCACAGTAAAATTTAAAATTCCAACAACAACAGAAACAACAAAAAGGACCGAATCTTTATAGGGAAGATAAAGAGTTAGGAAAGGGAAAACCTTTCTCTGCAGCTCCGAGTTCAGTTCACAACACATCCTGTGCTCTGTGTGGGGTGAGTAGAAACCTGGGTCTTTTGATTCTGAACACGAAGCATGATTCACAACAGCACTGCCCTTAACTGCTTCCTGCACTCTGTTTGGAACCTTAATTATTAAAGCACTCTTGACCCTGGAAGGTGAGATTACATTTAAGAAACAGTGGACTAAATTTTACTTGTTAAAGTTTTAAATTGATTCACTGTCCCCAAATAGTAAGAATTTAACTGCTGCCTAAGGTGGCTAGAAATAGAAGTTTAACTAAAAAGCAGGTGTCTCTCTGCATATGGAGGGGAAAGAGTTGCCTAACACAGGAAAAATCCTTCATCATTGCATTCTCATTCTTTTCCCTGCAGTAAGATGGGCAGAACTCGTAAGCTTCAAGCGTCTTTACAACTGCTAAGACTACTAGAGGTTCAAGAGAGATTTAGAATTCCTAATTAAATTTCAGATTGCAGACTATAGATGACAAACATGAGAATCATTTTCTTAAGGAGACTATTTCGGCAAAACCTCTATGGCTAACCATTTCTTTAGTCACTTAAAACAATCTCAGGATTCTGGACTGGATTCTAAACTGAAATGGCCACTCTTCAAAATTCTCAGTCTGCTTTTGTTACTTGACCCTTCGACACAATGACTTATCCAAGGGCCATCTGGAAAATATGGCTTTTCTTGCAAGGACTTCCAAGTACAGCTGACTTTTGAACAACGTGGGGCACCAAAGCCCTGAAGTCAAAACTGTGTATAACTTACAGTTGGCCCTCCATACCCACAGTTCTTCTGTATCGAAGGTTTCTCTGTATTCACAGTTTCACATCCTTGGATTGAACCAACCTTGGGTTATATAGTACTGTAGTATTTACTATGGAAAAAAATCCAAATATAAGTGGACTTGCACAGTTCAAACCCATGTTGTTCAAGGGTCAATTGTATGTGCAACATTTCTTGAAGAGCAGCTTTGTTTTCTCTTGCAAACAACTTCTAAGGAAGAGGACCTATGGGTTAGATCGTGCTATTATACACAAAGCACCAACATGACTGGCAGGCAGTGTTATCATAGGAAGCTCTTAGTACAAACGTGTGCACTCTTCTCTTTGTGTTCTTTATCTCAATATGATCTTCCACAGTCATCACTCCGTTTGCTGCCTTACCGTCTAGAGTCGATAACCCATAGGTGTCTATCTGCTTCCCACATCTTTCCTCTATGGGACTGAGACGTCTCCAACTCTTTACCTGGCATCTCATCTTGGATACTCCAAAGGAATCTCAAACTCATGTTCAGAACATGATCTTCCATCCCAAATGAGAGATTTATTTAGTACACCCAATTTTATTGAATAGTAGCATCATTCGTTTGGCTGCTCAAGTCATATATGCAAATAGGTATCACACATAATCTTCTCTTTCATTATCCTATTGATTTTACTTAGAAAATAGTACTTAAATAAATGCTCCCCATATGCAAATCTTCTTGGTTCTCTCTCCCAAATAGTTCATACAGATCATCTGTTCTCTGTCTCCACCACCCACCCTAGTCCAGGGTACCACCATCTCTCTCACCTGGACAACCTCCAATACCTAGTAAATTGTATGCCCTATCCACATTTGTTTCCCTCCTATCTGGAGCATTTTACTTGTTTCAGTTATTTATAGAATTACTTGATCAAAATCCATCTTCCTCTAAAAGGTAAACCAGGGAGTCAGAAAACTAGCTTGTTTTCCTCAGGTCTGTATCCCCAGAACTCTGGAATTGCATTATATTGTCATCCTGCCCTAGTGCCCTAAATCCTGGAAAACAATTTCACACGTGTGTGTGTGAATTTTTTTCAACAGCAGCAGCAGTATCTTTGCAGTAACCTCAGAGTTCTCATAGCCAACTATTTTAAGTTGAATAGTATTTATTAAGACAAAAATATCTGCTTTGTGTGTTTCTTAAAAAAATCATTTCCCTCCCTTAAACGTTAAAAGTGCCTCACCCCAGACTTTACAGAGTTGTTGCCAAAGCAGTAAATAGACTGACTTGATTTTGATCACTTTCACTTGACTTTGCCTATTTTATCCTAAAGTAGCACCAGAGAATAGGAAAGGTTACAATTCAGTAGTAAAGGAGAAGGAAATCACAGACTGAATATTTCCTATGTGGTAAGTCTTACACATATTACCTTTCATTTAGCTTAAACACCTTCTGAGTTGAGCATATATTTTACTCACTTCTACTTTATCGATAAGGAAACTTACAAGAGATTCAGTCATTTTCCAAAGCATCTCAGCAGGTAAATGGCTGGCCCAGCACTCCAGCTGAAGTCTCTTGTTCCAAAATTCTTTTTTTTCTTCATAGGCTGTCTTCTCTCAAAGCAGGGAGACCCAGGTTAACTCATTACCGGGATAATTCAATGACAGAATTGTAAATTGGATGAGATGGATTTCACATATAAAGTTCAGAAGGAATTTTCCTCCAACATCCTATTTTATTGTTATGTAGGTAGGAGAGAGATTATTTTTTTCCGCCACAGGCAGGCCCGAACACACTGATTCTCCACTTTGGCTATGCATGAAGTTGACTAGGAGAAATTTTAAAAATCAGAATTTATCAGGGTGGAATTCAGGTTTCAGTATTTTTACCCCTCTCCAGAGGATTTGGATGTGCACATAATGTTGGGAAGCACAGCTCAAGTATTTTTTTTAGAAATGTATCATCATTTTTTAAATTCAGTGTGCAAATGAGCATTACGTTTTACATAGACAATAATTATTCTTTAATGTGGGAAGTGAATCAGGAACATTATGTTTGGTATCTGAAAGAAAACATATACTTTGACTTCCTATTTAATATATAACATGTCCACTCATTATTAGTAAGTCCCTACATCTCTCTTGCAACTAAGGTAAGCGGGACATCATAGGCACTTTAAAAGCTCTTCATAGAGAGTATGCCTTTTTGCTGTCCTTCGGTTATTTACACATTCTCTTTGAGATGTGTGAGAGTGTGTGTGCGTGTGTCTGTGTATATACATTTAAGCAAAAGTGTTAATTCAATAATAGCACCAGAATACAATTTTCTGAAAAGAGGAGCTTCATGATAGGCTCACAGAGAAGCCAGAATAGCAGCAGAGTAACAATGTTGAACGTACTGCAGCTGCTGTTTCAAGGGCACAGGTGCATTTAAAGCTACTACACTCACATCTACTCATCACCAAAATCACTCAAGGCAATAAAGAATGGCTTCTATGAATAAAATATAAGCCGGGATTGTTTCTTTTAAGAAAAAAGACATATCTATGCTAAATCGTAAAATCTGTTTCTAGGGCTGTTCCCTATAGTGGAATAACTTGTGTGCTTGGCTCAGTCTGATGGCCACCCTCTTCAGCAGGGCTCTCGTTCAGATAACCATGAGGTGATATACGTGCTTTTTTAAAAAGCAGCTGGGAAAGAACGCATAAATGTGCATTTATTACATTTCCAATCTGTGAAACGTGAAATCTCATTTCTGTCCTTCCTGCAACTGATTGCTGAATCCTCCAGGGTCTCTCTTCTTTATATTCCCTCGATCGTCCCTGTCTGTTCCAGACCCACACTCATCATCTCAGCTTTGGGCTCAACTTCTCTCCTGTACACAACTGGACAGTTCCTCCTTGCTGTTCCTATTCTTTCTAGCTCTTCGTCCTCTGGCTTTTCTTCGGCATCACTGCCAATGACACTGAACAATCTGAACATGTAATCTTCTGTTCATTTAAGAAAAACCTAATAGAAAAAAGTTGTTTTGAGTCCCCAGATTCTGGGCCAGGAAACTTCCTCCATCTCAGCTTCTAAATGCTGTAAACCAAGTTGATCAAGCTTTATGAATCTCGCTTCCCTCCTGTTGCTTACCTGCTGCTCCCCACTTAGCTTTATGTGAGGCCATCACTAGACCCTCACTGGGCAGGAGATGGAGGACGGTGAAGAAAAGGAAAGGGCGAGGAGTAAAAAACAAAGAGGATGAGCAAAAACTGTTAGGATGAAGAATTAAGGAAAAGTTGACAGAAGAAAGGTCATTAAAAAAAAAGAGAGAGAGGGACAACGCTGGTGGCTCAGTGGATGAGAATCCACCTGCCAATGCAGGCGACACGGGTTCGATCTCTGGTCCGGGAAGATCTCACATGTTGCGGAGCAACTAAGCCCATGCGCCACAACCACTGAACCTGCGCTCTAGAGCCCGCGAGCCACAACTACTGAGCCCATGTGCCACAACTACTGAAGCCCGTGAGCCTAGAGCCCGTGCTCCACAACAAGAGAAGCCACTGCAATGAGAAGCCTGCGCACCACAACGAAGACCCAACGCAGCCAAAAATAAATAAAATTAAATCTTTAAAAAAGAAAAGAGAAAAAAGAAAGAATTCTCTATTGCTGACTCCTTGATGAACAAAGACAGTTATGAATTCTACGAAAAGTGTTTAACTGGCAACCAGACAATTGCATAAACATTGACTCATTAATTTCTATTTATGAAGAGAAAATATTCATTTAATTGCAAAGTTAGGAAAGTAAACTTTCACCCTTTATAAATATTAATTTTCAAAATACTTAGAAAATTATTCGCATCGATTTGGCAGATTTGCTTTGGACTATCTGGGAAATTTCATGCTGAAACCAAATACACATTTTTATTAGGTGGAGGCTAATACACTGATAGATGAATTGGAGAAAATTCTCAGTTATTTAAGGCTCTTTTTTATTTAAAATTCAGGGAGGCAAAGAGAAGCAAGCAGTAAGTGTCAGCAACTGTGAATTTAAAACACATTTTATTAACAAATTAGTCTTTCTACACTTATCTTTATGCTTATTATTCCTAGAATAAATGAACCCACATATTGTAAGTAATGTCGATATCTTCTTTTTTTTTTTTTTGCGGTACGCGGGCCTCTCACTGCTGTGGCCTCTCCCGCTGCGGAGCACAGGCTCCTGACACACAGGCTCAGCAGCCATGGCTCATGGGCCCAGCCGCTCCGCGGCATGTGGGATCTTCCTGGATCGGGGCACGAACCCCCGTCCCCTGCACTGGCAGGCGGACTCTCAACCACTGCGCCACCAGGGAAGCCCCAGAATATCTTTTTTATAATCATACACTGTTACCTGTTTGGTAGCCAATACTATAGTAATCACTTTGTTAGCATACTAATGAATGTCTGATTGACTAGAGTTAACACTGTTTTACACTCATTATTAGAATTCAGGGACAAAACATCGGCATGCTTTTTTACTGTAATCTATTATATCTGAATTAGCTTATGTGATTTGACATGGTACTGAATAATCAACTGCCCTCTGGAAAAAGTGTGCAGTTTCGTAATTCTCTGCCATATATTTGTCCTGAGCATTGATCAAAGATAGTACTGTGATCTAATTCTTTTTAGTTTTATCTAAAAAATTACAATACTACAATGTACTAAATGAGTGAAATACAGAACCCATTTCTGTGTGTTGTTTAAGGACCAGTGTATGTTAAGAAATGATGGCTAGCATTGGCATAGCTGACGAACATATTCACAAACACAAAGGTATATGCAATGCCACACTGGCATGACATATGATCTCTTACCACCACAGAATGTATTTCTCATTATACTTTTATAAGCCTGTGAGGTTTCATTGTGTTTGTTTATTTTAGAGCATCCACATATTAACTTAATAGATTACAATGATACAAATCTATCTACCAGGGGTTTAAGTTCAATCCTATTTTATTTAAACTTGAACACTATATAAACACACATATAGGTTTGTTAACTAAGAATCACCACACTGAACACTTACAGGTAAGTATGGTTATTTTATGGTGAATTATATAAATGTAAATATGTATATATAGGTTATTCAGCATAAAATAACCATCTATAGTATTTATATATTCCTCTCTCTATATATATGTATATATATTCCTCTATATTTATATGCATATAAATATATATTCCTCAAAATAATCATTAGATTGCTCTGATTATTATGCCCCTTTGCCAAATGAGAAAAAAACAATTTCTTTTCAAAGAAGTAGTTTGCCTAAATTCACCAGCCTGTAAGTTAAGAGACCAGAATTGGAATCTGGCTCTGTGTCACGTCAAAGCCTTATCACCCATCACTTATCAGCTTATCACTACGCTAAACTGAGTAAAGACTGAGTTCATACATGTCCAACAAAAGCAAAGAAATACTGATCCTTTAGTTAGTCTTTGTGATCTTATCAAAGATATTAAGAGTAAAACATTGATTTCTGTAAGGAAATGACTGAAGAGTCTGGAGGATACCCACTGTGATTTTCACAGATCCCGAAGGTTCCTGGACCTGGCTGGAAAACTTGTTTTAGGCATCCATTAATTACCTTGATAGTTTCTTATTTTATTTGGATTTTGAAACCCAATGTTTAACAAAACAACAATACTACTACTCTTTAATTTGCCAACATTTTTGAGAAAGGAAACAAGGATCATACTGGGTTGTTATTTTGTTCTTTTAATCATCCTCATATTCGTAGTGTCTAACACAGTGTTGAGCAGCAGGTACCCAATAATTATCTGTTGAGGCAATTACAGATATTAGGAACAGGTGGCCATTTAGGATCAATCGGTTAGTGCCATATGTTATTGTAATGTCTTGTCATTATCATTTGCTTTAAGTTGAGGGTAACTTCTAAGTTTCAAAATTTGAGAGACATTATAATTTTAAAGCAATCGTGCCATGTAATGGATTCCAAGATCCTATTAGATCTCTAAAGCATGCTCTAATTCTATATTTACACTGTGCAAATAACCACATTAATTCCTTTCACATTTTTATTTGTATTTCTCTCATATTTTGAATATCCTTGAATTACCCATAGTAATGAAATAATGTAGAGATGTAAATGTGTACATGTGCAGGTGTAAAGTACGCACACATGCAGCCATGGCTGTGACAAAAATTAAAACTGGTATTCAATCCTAACAGCATGTAATCTGTAAGATGACTGACAAAGAATGAGACATTTATATATATATATATATATATATATATATATACACATTAATAAAGATTTATCTGTGATGTCTTTGCTAGATTAAACTAATACAGTTTTTACCTTAAATGTTTATGTAATTAATGTTTATCTTAAGCAATACTGTGCAATTTGTCAAGTCACGCAATTTAAAATGATGGTAGGTCCAAAAACTTTGCTGTTTATTAATGTGTCATTGAAGTATTACCCTGATTCAGAAACTGAGCGGAATGCAGGACGGCAGGCAATATCTGTGCACATGCTAAGGTTAACATAGTTTAAAATTAAAAGATTATCCACTAAATAAACTCAGGTATACTAACCCAATTATCTCCTTCTTTTTTTTTTATTGGTAAATATGTTTTAATGAAAACTAAGAGTAACAAAAATGTGTACTTAATTAGAATGTGTCCTGGAGATTGTACCAAAACAAAGAATAGACTGAGTACACAGTTCCACTCTGCTGTTGTTCAAAATCCCACATAATGAGAAAAACCCAGAAAGCAAAGTAGGATGAGGGAGAGAAAGAGGGAGAAGTAGACCAGGAGGGTGTACCACTAGGAAAAGAGACCACACACACACACACACACACACACACACACAAGCCCAAACATCTTCAAATGAGCACTAAAACACTGGAGGATGACATTAGCATACCAGACTTTTGTAGGAATTCCTGGAATTTAGAAAGGAGATTAGAAAGACCTATGAAGGTAATAAAACAAACATAAGAAACCAGAGCCCCAAACTTGTGTATCGATCCTGTGCTAACGTTGTAGCGCTCAGGAGACCTCCTTGATCCTAATCCAGAGGCCACCTGACCATTCATCACCATAATTATTAGAGTAGATGGGCCACTGCTTCCTCATCTCTTCCCAGTTTATACCAAGCAGTTGCCACTAACAAGAGTTTGCTTTAAGCTTTTAATTTCCAATTGAAATAAAATAGAAAACTCAATTGATGAGTTGATTTGAGAAGCGTATAGAGCTATAAAAGAAACTAGTGAGGGGCTTCCCTGGTGGCGCAGGGGTTGAGAATCCGCCTGCCGATGCAGGGGACACGGGTTCGTGCCCCGGTCCGGGAGGGTCCCACATGCCGCGGAGCGGCTGGGCCCGTGGGCCATGACCACTGAGACTGCGCGTCCGGAGCCTGTGCTCCGCAACGGGAGAGGCCGCAACAGTGAGAGGCCCGCGTACAGCAAAAAAAAAAAAACAAAAAAACAAAAAAACTAGTGAGCTCAAAAATGGATTTTTCCCCTAGGAATGCAGAAAATAAATATGTAACACAGTTATGATTTAATAATCCAGGAATATTGCCAAAAATTTTATTAATACTAAATTAAACCCTGAGCATATCATCATAGGGTGACTGGTGGAGAAGGAACACATACATAGGGTACAAGGACGGTGAAGGTATGTTATGGTCATTTTCTAAATAGAAACTAATTTAAATTACCCTTCCAAAATTATAGTATAAACATGTGTATTAAACAGTGGTGAGTAACTGTTACACATGATACACAATGCTTAAAACTAGAAAAAAATGGGAAAAGACAATTTGACCCAGTAAAATAAAATTAAAGAAACCCAAACAGATATCAGGCTAAAGACCATAGTATTAAAACCTCGTATACAC
The DNA here is from genome assembly GCF_949987515.2 of Delphinus delphis. Lineage (NCBI taxonomy): Eukaryota > Metazoa > Chordata > Mammalia > Artiodactyla > Delphinidae > Delphinus > Delphinus delphis. The sequence goes on along the minus strand of NC_082689.1, from coordinate 100,069,070 downwards.
CATTCATTCACCTCCTCAGACCCACCTGCTCTTCTCTCAGCCCCCTCTGTGATGACCAGCTCTGTAGTTGCAGACCAACTTCTACAGGTGTGACCACACAGCAGTCAGCGCCCTTGCCTGGTGCCTCATTCCTGCCTCCTATTCCCAGCATTTTGTCTTTTGCATGTAAGTGCAGGAAGCTAAGGACTTTTGCTCAGTGCCCATCTATGTGTAGCTAGAATACAGGGCAAGGGGGAATGAATATCCCATCAGCCAGAATTTTGAGTAGTGGGCCACAGGAGCGAGTGGATAAATTCTCACCCCATTCTCCCTAGGGCATACTGTTCTGAGTCAGACAGTTTCTGGAAGAGTGGTTCTGAAGGTAAAGCATCAGCTCAATAAGCATTCTCTACTGACTCCCTTCTTTCCTCCTCTTGACCTCACTGTTCTCCCTGGGATCACACTCTTTAATCTAGCAGAAGCACGTAAGCCTTTGCTTCTAGGTCTCCTTTCTGGGGACCCCAAAGTAAGGAATGCTAACCAAGTTAGTAGGTACAACAAATACAAATAAGTTTTATTTCCTTATTATAAAACAAAGTCCCTAACGTCAGGCAATAAATAAATAAATAATAAAAGAAAGAAAACAGATTAACAACAATCTCAAATCTAGCTAATGCTATATGAGCATGAGAGAGTTAAAAATATAACATAAAGTATGATAATAAAATAATAGAAAAAGTATATAGGGCAAATTTTAACAACGAGAACCGCACATTGCACCAGCAATGTAAAACCAATTATAATAGCAGAAAACAAAATGATAAATGGGACAAGCTAAAAATATGTCTTACTGGTAAAAGTAAAGTCATGAAACCTTTGATGCCTAAAATATATTATCAGGCTACATATATAAAACTAACCTGATAGAAATACAAGGAGAACTTATCCCTAAATGTTAGAGCCTTTAAGATACTTCATTCCAAATGTATTTGATGATGATACTATTGAATAGATTCAAAATAAAGAGGAATAGTAAAATTCAAACAATTAACAATTTTATTTAACAGTTATATGTACAGAGAGAGAGACAGAGACAGGAAGAGAGAGAGCTGCACTCTTATACTACATTTTTTTCAAATACTCATGAAAGGATATTTTAAAATTTCATGTAGTAGATCACAAATAAAATCAGAACAAATTATATAACAGAAATCCACATTCTCTGAACAAAATATTTAAAAAGTACAGTTAAAAAGGAATAGTCAAAAATAGCCATAAGAATAACAAATATCCTTTCCTTCGAAATTATAATATATTTAAAAATAACTCTTGTACTAGAAAGAATATGAAAACTGAAATTATAAAATATTATTATGCAAAAAATAATTATCAACATGTGATCTTCTTTTGGGTTCTCCAACATGCTGTGCTCATTCGCGTCTCAGACCCTTGCTGTTTACTACCTTAACTGCATAACATTTTTCTCAATTCTCATCCAGGATAATCATACTACCTACCTCAAATGGTATTTGGGAGGGTTAAATGGATTAATTTGTAGAAAGCATTTACAAAAGTGCCTAGTATCCTTGTAAAACTAAAAATCAATTTATAAGTGCTATCTAACTATTGTCATTATTATCATCGTCATCACTATTATGTTGTCTATTTATAGATGCTATGTGTTTTATTTAATTAGCATGCATTTTAAAATTTCTTAAGTTTGAAATCAGTGTAAGTCGTCTATGTTTACAAATTGCAGATGGCTTAGCTTTTGCATAGAGGGTAATCAATGTGTTATTTGTGTGGAAATTGTTGCCTAAGTTGCATTATTAGATACCACCATAATGCTTTCCCCCAGCCCTGTAAAGTGGTATCACTTGTCCATTGCACAAAGCAACTGGAAGTTATCAGATTCAAAAGCCATTTGACTAATTTTGGCATGACTGAAAAAAAGTAAATGAGTCATTTTCATCTGCATTTTTCTATGAATTTTTAATAACAAATAGACAAAGTATAAAAGTTAACCCAGAAGCTCCTGCAGAGGTCAGATGCTTCTTAAATAAGTACCTAAATAGGAGGGAAATCTCTGTGTTTGCTCGTCTATTATTTTTATGTGATTGAATAATGTTTGCTAGCATTTAACAATATTGTTAATTGTGGTAATTCATAGCCTTGCATCTGCGGTACCCGGGCCTCTCACTGTTGTGGCCTCTCCCGTTGCGGAGCACAGGCTCGGGACGCGCAGGCTCAGCGGCCATGGCTCACGGGCCCAGCCGCTCCGCGGCACGCGGGATCCCCCCGGACCGGGGCACGAACCCGTGTTCCCTGCATCGGCAGGCGGACTCCCAACCACTGCGCCACCAGAGAAGCCCCATAGCCTTGTATCTGTAAATGGCTAGGGAGGAGACAAATAGAATTTTAAGAGTCTTAAAAGAGTCTCCAAGGTAACCAGAAAGATTCTGATTAATTGTTTGAAAGAGAGTAAGGCATCACAAGGAATTTCTAATTCATCCTGGGCTGCAGCAGGAAGCATGGACCCTCAGAGATATGATAAAATGTACGGTTGTGGAAATACTATATCTGTTCTCCCACATGGCATGAGCACCATCTCCATATGTTACCCAGAACATTTTCTAGGCTTAAAGAGCGTGAGGGGCATCTCTCTGAACTCAGCTTATTATTAGCATAAGATGAACATTCCTTAAATAGGACAATTAATAATCCAGGATGAAATCAGAAGGGAGAAAAAGATTTTAGGAGAGCATGTGATCAGGTCAAAGCTATTAGAATAATAGAAAGTGTTATGAATGAGTTCCCAGAGCATATGCCACCAAATGCTGAATGGCAGAGAATGGGAGAGTTGACAGAATTTTCATGTAATAATGTCTATCTATCATCTCTGTATATCTATCTATATTTATCTATCTATCTATCTTAGTATTTACTGTGTGTTAACTGAATGCATGGTACCGTGCTAGACACATAGCTTGTTTTATACAATGTTTCTTGCTCTCGTGTAGCTTATAACACTGGAGGAGAGAGCTGCTAAACAAATAATTAGATGATTAATAAATTACATTAAGGGTAAGGATTAGAAAAATAAGTGATCCTCATGCTTTTAATTGGAAATAATTAATTTTGTAAACTCTGGTAAAATTTGATGTCTACTTTGGGAAAATAAATGGTATTCCTCATGTCTCTTTCTGTGGCAAATAAAAGAAACCCAGCTGAAAGTGGCTTAAACAAAAAGTGTCAGTAACTGAAAAGTTCACTGGTACAACTGACTGCTAGCATGGTGTGTGCCCTGTATTTCCAAGTTATCAGGAAGCTCTTTCCATCTCCTGGCTCTTTTTTTTTTTTTTTTTCCTATCTTGGCTTCTTTTTTCCTACTGGAGCCTGGAGCAGCCCCAAGCTTTTCTTTCAAATCTTGTTGAAATATAATTTATTTTCTGGTATTTTTGGTTAAAATTCTGAGTTTGGTCCTTATTGGCTCTGAATGGGTCAGATATCATGAAACAGATATCATGGATGGAGGACCAGAGTGCTTTGATTGTTCAGACCAGAATCTCACGTGTTCTGTTGAAGTCCACACTAGACAGAGCTCTCCTAAACCACTTTCCAGGGAAGTGAGGGAGCATGGATCCCTTAGGAAATGAAGGCACTCTTATTAGAAAAGAGAGAATGGATATTATGTAGGCAAACAACAAATATCTACTATTTATCAAATAGTTTGTGTGAACCTAGAGGACAAGACAAGAGAATTCTTTAAAAGTTGTATGACTTAACAGACCACAGCAGACTCATTTTCTTATTTGGGAGCAGTGGGGCCTTTTTCTTTCCCTCCCTCCCTGTCCGCTTTCTCTCCTTTCTCTCTCTCTCTCTCTCTCTCTCTCTCTCTTTCTCTCCCTCCCCTTTCCTCCCTCCTTCCCTCCTTCCCTCCCTCCCTCCCTCCCTCCCTCTTTTTTTTACCACCTTTAAATGGAGCAATCTGTGGCATGATTGACAGTAGAGGACTTCCAGTCTTGATATGAATGAATCCCTTGTAGAGAATGATTGAGGCTCAGCTGGGGTTTGCTAGGAAATCTACATTTTAAAACTGGATGTGACACATTGGAGAATGTTCTGGTGAGAGCACACAAAGGCAAAAGAATCTATATTCTAGGAGGAGATAGGTCAGAATTTGGGGACTAGAAAAACTAATATTACAACCAACCCTGGGAGTAGCTGGGGAGGGGGAGGTAATTTATTGAAATATTTGAAAGGTTGTCTTACAGAAAAGATTGTTGACTTTTTCTGTGCACCTTCAGACTAAAAAACAGTACAAAGATCTGGAAACTTAAGAGATGCTTTTCTTATCTCAATGAAAGGAAGAAGCTGCTAACAGAGCAGTAGAAGCTGAAGGTCTTTAAGGATTGTGTCTCTTAGCAGTGTAAGCTGCAAACCCAGCCTTGACTGCAACATGAAAGCTGTAGAAGAAAGGCTGACAACTGTACTTCCCAAACTGGAAGACAAAACACTATGATGTTGTCAGCTACCCCTTTGGGGGATGTTCTCACAGAGTCTGAGTTATTTCTTGTGTTCGGTCATGAACAAGTCTGCCCATGGAAAGCCCTGATGGAACAAAATAAGAAATCTCCCCACCCGTCTAGAGCAGGTGCAAGTAAGAGAACACTGCCCTTGTGTGATCACAGCAAGAAGTTTAAGACCCAACACATTCTTAACTCCTGTAGAGTTTTTGCACTGCTTATTAGCTGCTTTGTGGAGAAACAAAAGAGAAAGCAAGCTTTCCCTGAGTCCAAGTGAAAATTCTTATCCAAACTGAAACTTAGGCCAGAGTGGGAGGCCTGGCCTTTTCTCAGAGACGTTGGAACAATATCATCCCTTGGGAGGTGTTGCTCTGAATGACCTCAAGAAATTCTATGATTCTTATTTATGCCCATTATCCACTGATCTATACAGGTCTGTTATCTATTGATCTATGCTCTTTGAAGTCCTAAAGTGAATAATTTACCACATCCTTGCATTCTTGCTGTTTTGTTCTTTGCAAACACTTGCACGTTTACTAAAAACCAAAATAAAGTGAACAAAGTAAAACTCTGTCCCTTGTGTCTTCTTCCATAGAAAGATGATTTCACCCAGTAAAAACAGCAACTCTATACCTTTGTAGGAAGTCACTGACTCCTGGTTCCCTTATCTCATAAATGGGTCTGGTCCATCTGCCTATTTTTGTAGTTGAAATGTTGAATGTGAAAAAGCAAGGAACTCATAAAACCTTGGTTAAATGTAAAGCTTTGTTTTTATAATTGCTTCATTCCACCATTCAACTCTAAAACATTTTTTTCTCAATTATAACAAATGCAAGAAGAAGGGATATTTTGCAGTCAAAACTTTACTCCCATCTCAAACAGCAGAACGAGTTGATTGGCACATGGAGGGGGTGAATGGGGGGGTCAGGGTGTACTGCTGGGATAAGGCATATTTCAATCATATTTCAATTATCTCAACGTCTAATGGAGTCAAGAAATGGCAGCTTCAGTTGTAAACATCTCTCCAGATATGAGCTTTGCTAGAAAAGTCTTAAAGAAGAGGCAATTTTCTTGTTGTTGTTGTTTTGGGGGTGTTTCTCTTCTTTTAAAGGTACATGGAGAAGATGAAGCTTGCGAATGAAGTGCTTTCTATTATCAATCTGCTTTCATTTGTGGACACATGATTTTAGATGCCATAGTGGTAAGAAATAAAACCGTATCCCCTATTCTTGGTTATAAATGGGTTTAGGCAATTTTGTTGAGGCAACGGGATGAAGGGCACTTCAGTGAGCAGGGCTGCTGGAAAGGTAGGCATGACTATGAGGTGATGTCCCCATCTGGCTCTCTCTGTTCCTCGTCTTCCTCCCATTCACCCTCTTCTCTCTTGGTGTCCTTCTCCTCCATTTGGGGCTATTTGGAGAGAGAAGATATGCAGTGCCGAACTTACATTGGCATGGTTCTTGGTTATTGAGGACTTGAGAACCATGGGGCTCCTGAATGACCCATGTTTTTCAGATGCTGGACATAATAGTATCTTGATAGCAACTCAGATCTATTCTGCTGATGTTGGTCTCCACACCACAGTACCCTTGACTCATATATTCTTTCTGTAAATTGTAGCCATTGTAGCCCAACCTTCAAACCCAGGCTGCTGTTTGTAGCTCTATATCTATATCCACAGTAAACATATAGGGAAATTCGAGAGAGTCATATACAGAATCATATTTACTTCCAAAGGAGATGATCAGGGAGCAAGAAACAAAGGAGATTTGACTTTTGGTAATCTTTTGTTTAGTAAACTGGGCAGCGGATATGGCTATTTATTTTATTATTTATAAATTTTATATGTCTTAAGTGCTGCATGGTGCATTACCTTTTAAAACAGTGAGTCTAATATGATACTTTTTTTTTTTTTTTTTTGCGGTACGCGGGCCTCTCACTGTTGTGGCCTCTCCTGCTGCGGAACACAGGCTCTGGACGTGCAGGCTCAGCGGCCATGGCTCACGGGCCCAGCCGCTCCGCGGCATGTGGGATCTTTCCGGACCGGGGCACGAACCCGTGTCCCCTGCATCGGCAGGCGGACTCTCAACCACTGCGCCACCAGGGAAGCCCCCAATATGATACATTTTTAATATTATGTCAACAAAACCCTATGTTTTATATGACAGGAAAGCCCAAATAATAGCAAATATTTATGAGTAAAATGTATAAAATATTAACATATAAAATTATGAGCAAAATTTCCCTTACAGTGGCTTGGGTGCATGAAGATGCAGTCAGCCCTCCATTCTAGAAGTGGGTGGCAGACAAATTATGCCAGTTCTACCAGTGACTGTGAAGAGTCACCTTCACATCACTCTTGGACAACTGGCAGAAAATAAACATTTTGAGGTACTTTGGTCATCAAATACCCATTTCATTTTTGAGATTTAGTATAAAAATTATGAACTTGAGAGATTAATAGTATTTCAAATTTGAAAAGCTCCTCAAAAATTACCTGCTCAAGTGGTTCTTAGCTTGTTGTTTATCTTCTGCCAAACATTTTGTCCAAGAAAGTGAGTTCTACCACCCTTGAAAAAGAAAGCCACTTTTCCAATCGTGACATTGATATATTATTGGGAATCCTGTTATATTGATCACTTACAGTCAGGTTCAAAACAACAAAAAATATCCAGTGGTAGTTTTGGAGTGAGTTTTATTTGTATTACTTCCTGTGTTGAATTGTATGGCTCTGCCACTTATAAAAAACAGATTAAAACCAGGACAGGTTGTATGGAATTTCAAGAGAATAATGGAAAATGCAGTTTACAGAGGCTTAGAATAGTCTAGACATTAGTAGTTTGTGTCATCTTTTTGTTTTAGTAAAAGCTAGACTCACGGAAAGAAAACAAGCTGGATGAGAAATGGCAGAGGAGGCACCAATAACACGGTTTTATTTCAAGCACCACAAAAATAAATAGTACCACTGTTATTAAAGGAGAGTGGGCGGGCTTCCCTGGTGGCGTAGTGAGCGCGAGTCCGCCTGCCGATGCAGGGGACACGGGTTCGTGCCCCGGTCCGGGAAGATCCCACATGCCGTGGAGCGGCTGGGCCCGTGAGCCGTGGCCGCTGAGCCTGCGCGTCCGGAGCCTGTGCTCCGCAACGGGAGAGGCCACAACAGTGAGAGGCCCGCGTACCGCAAAAAAAAAAAAAAAAAAAAAAAAAAAGGAGAGTGGGCAATTCAAAAAGAATGCTGAAATACAATAAGAATATGCTAGCAAAGAAATACATTAAAAGGTGGAAACCAAACACATGATATTTTAAGAAGAAATTGTATATAGAAAATATAATACATATTTCTAATAAAGACCAGGCATAAGAATATCATAGACTGAAAGCAAATTAAGAAAGTGAATTTTAACTTTAGTTTTTCAGTTAAAACTTCAGTTTAACTTAGGTTGCTACAAGAAACTACAAAAATGAACTCAATAGTGCATTTTTTTTAAGAATATTATTGAAGTGACAGTCCACTGTGTTACTTGCAATGAAGCACCATGTATGGAAATGAGGCTAGACCTGAGTTCAACAGACTTATGCTTTTAAAAATTGCAGTTAGGAAGCAAGAGTCAAATATAATGCTCATCAGTGTCAACTATATAACGGCTTGAAATTCTCAGTGAGTGGAAAGTGAATCACTTCCCTGTCTTTCACATTACTTGAGGACTTTGAGGGTCCACAGAGCATTTAGTATTGAAACCAAAGATAGTAATAACTGATCATACTACCTAAAATAAGTTTGCAGAAAATTGCATTTTTTACATAAAGCAATGTACCAGACAATTAAGTTAATGCACATTTTAGTATTATGGTCATCAACTGAGTGATCTCCATAAAACGAACACGTGATGGTTGCTCCATCCCATTTGCAGCAATGACAAGAAACCATGGTTTCTGTACTTGGATCTGAAGGCAAGAATTAGGCAAGACATCACCAGTGATAGTATATTAACTTCCTTCTTCTCAGTCAGAATAATTAATTAAGTCATTCAACAACTATTGGTATGCTCATAGGTTAATCAGTTATAAGCGACTTAGCTAGTTGCAAACAGTAAACTAAATTAAACGAAAAATTGTTTCTGTTCTCAAGGTGCATGTAGTCTAGTAGGAGAGTTAGCACACTCCACTATATTCTACAGAAACATACTGGAACCCTGATATAACATGCTAAATATTTCAGAGAAAAAGTCTAAAAGAATGGAGATTTCATTTAACCAAACCTTATATTGAATGTACAATAGGCCATGAGATATACTCTAATTTCCATATTTGTATTCATTTTGAAAATGTCTATTAGAAATTCTTTTTTTAATTTAAAAAAATTGATGATTTTAACCATTTTAAAATGTGCAATTCGGTCATCTTCAGTAAAATCACAATGTCATCCAATGATCACTGCTAATTCTAAAATACGTTTATCACCCTCCAAAGAAAACCCATCATCTTTAAGCAGTCACCACCAATTCTCCCCAGCCCCCAGCCCCTTGCAACCACTAATATACTTGATGTCTTTATGAACTTTCCTGTTTATTCTGGACATTTCATATTAATGGAATCTTGCGTAGCCTTTTGTGTCTGGTTTCTTACACTTAGCATCATGTCTTCAGGTTTCATGCATATATCACTACTGTGTTCCTTTTTATAGCTGAATAATATTCCATCACACGAATATACCACATATTCTTTACCCATTTGTCAGTTAATGGACTTTTGGGTTGTTTCCAACTATTGTCTGCTGTAAATAATGCTGCTATGAACATTCACGTACAAGTTTTTGTGCAAATATATATTTTTAATTCTCTTAGTTATACCTAGGAGTGGAATGGCTGGGTCATATGTTTATGTTTTGGACTCTGCGCTTAAGTTTTGGATGAACTGTCAAACTCTTCTCCACAGTGCTGTGTCATTTTATACTACCACCAACAATGTACAAGGATCTCAATTTCTCCACTTCCTTAGTAAACTTCCCCATATAGTTTTTGTTTTTTTATAGCCATTCTAGTGGGTGTGAAGTATACCTCATTAAGAGTTTTGCTTTTCATTTGCCTAATGACTAATGGTGTTGAGCGTCCTTTTATGTGTTTATTGGCCATTTGTATATCTTCTTTGGAGAAATATCTATTCAGATCAATTGCCGACTTTTCAATTGTGTCGTTTATCTTTTGGTGCTGAGTTGTGATTGTTCTTTACATATTCTGGATAGTAGACCCTTATCAGATATACTATTTGCAAATATTATCTCTCATTCTATGGGTTGTCTCCTTAATTTCTTGATAATGTCCTTTGAAATATAAATTTTAAAATTTAAGTTTAGTTTATTTATTTTTTCTTTTGTTGCTTGTGCTCTGGTGTATTAATTAAGAAACCACTGCCTAATCCAAGTACAGTAAAATTTACAGCTATGCTTCCTTCTCGGAGTTTTATAGCTTTAGGTCTTACATTTACGACTTTAATCTACTTTGAGTAAATTTTAATATGTGGTATGAGTTAGGGGTCTAAACTCATTCTTTTTCTTGTGGATATCCAGTTGTCTCAGCACTATTTATTAAAAAAAAAATATTCTTTCTGTATTGGGTGGTCTTGGTACCCTGTTGAAAAATCAATTAGCCATAGATATGTGGATTTATTTCTGGACTCTTGGTTCTGTTTCATTGATCTATATATTTGTTTTTATTCCAACAGCACACTATTTTGATTACTGTAGTCTTGAAGTTAATTTTGAAATCAGGAACTGTGAATTCTCCAACTTTGTTCTTTTTAAAGATTGTTTTGGCTATTTGGAGTTCTTTTGCAAATACACATAAATTTTAGAATAAATTTATCCATTTCTGCAAAAAAAAGGAAGGTGGAATTTTGACAGGGATTGCATCGAATCTGCAGATCAATTTGGACAGTATTGCCATTTTAACAATATTACATCTTCCAATCCATAAATATGGGATGTCTTTCAGTTTATTTAAATCATTAATTATTTTGACAATGCTTTGTGGTATACAAATTTTCACTTCCTTGGTTAAATTTATTCATAAGTGTTTTATTCTTTGTAACGCTATTATGTATGGAAATGTCTTCTTAGTTTCATTTTTAAATTGTTTATTCCAAGTGTATAGAAATACAACTGAGTTTTTGTATATTAATATTATATCCTGCAATTTTACTGAACTCATATTAGCTCCAATAGGTATTTTTGTGGATTGTTTAAGATTTTCTATATATAAGATCATGTCATCTGTGAATAAAGGTAGTTTTGTGTCTTACTTTTCAAGATGGATACCTTTTATTTGTTTTCCTTGCCTAATTGCTCTGGCTAGCATTTCCAGGGAATTTTGAATAAAAGTGGTAGGAGCAGACACCTTTGGCTGAATCCTGCTGTTAGTGTAAAAGCTTTCAATCTTTTACCATTAGTTTGAAGTTAGCTGTGGGTTTTTCATAAATGCCCTTTATCAAAATGAGCAAGTTCCATTACATTCTTATTTTGCTGCCTAATTTTTCATAAAAACAATGTTGCTATTTTCCAAATTTTATCTGGTGAACAAGAAGTCAGATTTTGGTCATCGGTATTTTGAGAATAGAGGAACTCACTGGGGGCTGGTAGGGAAGCTTTGTGGTAAGTGAAGATCAGTAAGAAATATTTTAGCTTCTCTTAAATTACTGGTATCTATAATATGTATTACTTTCAGATTTTCTAATTTTAGGAACTGTCATTAATAAGTGTTCATTTTTTATTCTATCTTATTTGAAAGATACAAGTGAGTGTTTCTTTTCACGTCTAATATTCTTTCATTATTAATTTACTGCTCAAATGTCAAGGTTGCTGCCCTTTTTTACATTTTAAAATGTGTGTATTAATCACATTGATTACTGTTATTCTACATTTAGACTCATATAAAACAAGAAAGGAGGAATAATATGGAAGTTTTACTGATTTAAAAGAATGAAAGAGAAGTGTTTAAAAGTCGGTTGGAAATAATTCTTACTATTGAAAATATGATCATAGACAAATATTTTCTGAAATTGAGCAACATTAAGATTAAACTGAATACACAGTATTTTTTCAGTCACAATGTCATTGTGATTGATACAATGAAATTTTAATTAACATTCGTATTGCTGGCAAAGAGCAGCAATGACATTATGAATGGACTTAAAAAGGTACAGTGTAAATATATTAGTAGAAATCAGATAATCGTTTGGAGGAATCACGAGAATGATAAAACATTTGATTTACTCAACATTGGCATGAAAGTCACCTATCTATTCAGCATATTTATAATTTATAAAGTCTTCAGTGTGTTCTATGAATCAAGGATTACTTTAATTTTTCATTGGAATGATATACACACGTTACTAATAGTAAAATTGTAAATTCTCAAATGCTAGTAAATAACAAGTGATTAAAAAATAATGTAGAGGGACATCTCTTCAGCTTTGGTTTCTAAACAGCAACCAGATTAAATGAGGATATGGTTCATGTTTAATATGTACCAGATGGTGTTTTGCTGATGGAGCTTATAAAACAAAAACAAAATTAAAATACAAAACATAGCCACATATTTGAATTGGTAAGAGTATTTTAAAATGGCAATTCTGATTTAAAAGAATACAGGAGATAAGAACAGAGAGTATAAATGAAAATAATAAACATTCCTATATAGTAAATTTATGCAAAGATTGAAAAGAACTGGAGAAATTATATTAATAAATTTTTCTATAAATATAGTGTCATTGTATGTTTACATTAAATATATTTGGATATGTTCTTCTCTCCTTGATATTTTTGGACAACCAAATGTTTTGATCTTCAGCATTTACAAGGTATTTGATAGATGTCTCCTATATACTACACGGTATGCTTCCAGACATTGATTACTGAAGTTATAAACTAAGATGGATCTTGTGGTTGAAAATTATAAACTGTATCATCCACTATGATTTAGGATGATTTCACAGAAACAACCTAATTCTATGTAATATACATAAGCACCCTCTAGAGAGAGATTCCTAATTTATTTCCCCACCCTAGCCTAGAATCATACTATGTGGCTTATTAAAAATGCCCATGGGTTGTGAAGAGTAGGAATCCAATAGTTAAGCTTTAAAGTTTCTGAGAATTCAAATGGTATGATTTGGAGTAATTATCTTTATTTCATTAGATAAGAATTTATATGTTTTATAACCAAAGCTGGATTCTGTCATTGCTTTAAAACAATATCATTTGTGAAATGATGGTTTTACAGATGGAGACAATTTTAAGTTGCTTACACCTTGATTGATTGCTAGAAGCTTACGTTCTTTTTTTTTCTTTTTAAATCTTACCTAAAATGTCTATTGTCATTGCTTCTACATGAAAACAGCTGGCCAATTCAAAATTACTGATAGTTTGAATTTATTTAGCATTAAGCAAAATGCACACACACACACGCAGTCTTTCAACACACACCAAACGTCTCTCTTGTGCATACACAACTTGAGATAATCACTCATCCAATTAGTAAAAGAAATGAAATGAAAGAAAACAAAACAAAAAAACCCATGAACTAACAGAATTGATAAACCAAAATTATCATCTGCATCCATTTTTTATGTGGCCAAAATATATCTTTGAACACCATAGAAATAGTGAAGAGGAAGAGTTTTGATATTTTAAATATACAGATAGTCTAAAAACTTCAAATGAAAGTCAATATTTCAAATGTTTTCTCTATAATTTTTAAATTAAAAAGGTAATTTGCTAACAAAGGATAGTATTTAAATTTGGATTTTGTTTAGTTTCTTTTCTTCATTCTAATTGAGTTGCTAGTGAATACTGATGTGACCAAAAGGCATGCAGCAAGGAGAGAGAAGGAAAAATCAAAAACCTGATTAATGTACCAAGTGATTAGTCAATCCCTGAATAATCAAGAATTCACTATATTATATTTTGTAGTCAGATATGATGGGTATTAGAAACTTAAAATTATGAAACTTGTGCTTTCCGTGGAGGAAGAAATTTTAAATGAACTACATAATTTGTTAATATTTATATGTCTACATATTGTGATAAGAACTCTTACAAATAACAGCTTAGCAAAACCGTGAGGTCTCTCAAATTTTGTGATCTTGAAAAATGAGTTTATTTAAATCCAATCAACTGATTTTTCAATTAAATCTGACTTTTCCAAGATTCATGTGATTGTACATCATTTTCTAATATTCAAGTTTGGCTAAACCAATCATGCAACATCACATTATATTTTAAGGAGAAAAAAAGTCAACACAATATTTTTTTCTCTGTTAGCCCATGAAGTATCCATTAGAGACTCAAAAAGTAGTGGGCCCTCAGAACTCCTTAAACAAAATATTTTAATTAGTTTGGCTAGCAAGGTTTAAATATATTACAGCACACTGAGACAGGGAAACTTGCTATGTCCCCTCAGTGAAATAATTTTGCATACATCATTATTGAAATAAACTATTAAAATTATGAAATTATTTAACATGAAAAATATCACAAAACCCAAGGGTTTCACATGAAACATTAGACAGAATCTAGTGAACTAGACAGAGTCGCTGATTATTAGGTTCAAATTCAGAATGATCCACAAGTACATACCATGAAGTGAGAAGAGGAATAATGCTATTGGTAGGAAAACATCAATATGGGGATGTAGTAAAATAGACTCTGGCATGATTTGAAATTGGAGTATCATGATAGTGGGATGACAGCTCATTCTGTTTGTACCCTCTGCTCTTGCTTTCCTAATCTGCAACATGAGGGTAAAAATTAAGAAATGTTTCAACCCCAACACTCCATGCGTCAACAGTCAAGAGTAACTTGTGTTCATATTACTACAGCAGCAACAACCCTAGGTGTGTTTGAGAATTTATTCTAGGACAGCTAAAATATTAACATTTTATTTGTATTACATAAAGTTGGTGACTAAGCCGGAATTCAAATCTGCCTTTTCTTTATTTTGAATGCTCCTTCAGCGAAATCATACGTTCTTGATTGAGAGAGAAGTAACAGCAAGAAAGACACAGCTTAATTATGAAAAAAGGAGGTGGGAGCCTCATAATGACAACTCTACTGATGGAAAACCGAGAAACAATGGAATGGCCTATTGACAGAGGGCCAGTAGACTCGTGGCATCCTCATTGTGTAACAAAGGGCAACACCTATTTATATAATATGTTTTCTTAAAACACACCATAGTCAAAGTCATAAAAAATCCTCATGGGAAAATGATGAAGGATAAGGTCAGCAAGAGTTTCCCAGGTGTGTGGACACAGTAGGTTTATAACTCTCGTTAAAATTCTTGAGGCAGCAAGGGTGTGACCTAGAAAGATATACTGTGTGGAAGAAACAGAGTGAAGTACACTGTGATAGAAAAAGAGGGAAAGTGAAGAAACAGCAAGAAAAACAAACAAAAACCATAGCAAAAAACATCACTGTTCCTATAAAAAAAATGTATAAAGAATATGGCCTAATAATGCATAAAGGCAGAGATCCCTAAGTTCATATCCTGACTTGGGTCATAAAAATCGATGAGCTGGAGATCTTCTCTGTTTTATCCTATCACATAAGCAACATCTCATGGTGAGGAAGAATGATGAAAAACCCTTCACTCCTGGGTGAATGCCAGGCCAAACTCAAAGTAAGAAACCAACGATTATTTGTCACATATGATACAAGTGCCAGATACTGGGAATCATATCCGTGGGAGCAGAAGTGGTATTCCCTGAAATTTACTTAATGGAAAGGATTGCATCAGTTAGTAATTTTATTCCGTTTGCCAGATGATCACAGAATACTAAAAACAAAGAATGACTATCTGCTGTAGATATGACTGGGGTGTTGGTAAGGTCTTCTCCTTTCCCCTTGGTTTATACCGGAAATTGTGACTAAATTTACTCAAGGAAAAATGAATTAGTCAATTGTAAGTTAGTCCATTTTTAAATCAGGTTGAAATTGGAACATTTAAAAGTATTTATTTTTCTGAAAGAAGATGCATGTGTGTGTGTGTGTGTGTGTGTGTGTGTGTGGCTTGAACGAACCTGATGAAAAATAGGATCCTAGCATCATTTATTGATATATTGATATTTGCATGATTTTTTTTTAACGTCAATCCTAATCTCCCAATTCGTCCAACACTTCCCTTCCCCCCCACCCCATGTCCACATGTCCCTTCTCTATGTCTACGTCTCTATTCCCGCCCTGCAAGATAGTTGCATGATCTCTGAATTGTTATTTGGATGGCTTTGTCAGAGAAAAGTTTGTAACTAGAAAATGGTGTTGTTAGTAAGGCATTGCTTGAAAATTGCCCTATACACACTTGCCGATGGGGATGTACATTTGTACCTCAGTAGAGTCCAGCACCATTAATTATTGTGTCCAACAATATGTAGCCTCTAGGATCCCAAAGTACCAAACAACCTAGGCATTATTCCCAAAAAATGATGCCTTAGAAATGAGGCATGCTCATGATGGTAAACACAAAATAATTTTATTTTTTAATGCACCTGACCGACAAGAATAACAACTCCCACTAAGTCATGGGAAAAAAGTGTGCACACATAATTTGCCAAGTCAAAAACACTGCTGGGAAGGTCTTGCCCTCTGGTATAAGAAATTGTGTTGGGCTTCCCTGGTGGCGCAGTGGTTAAGAATCTGCCAGCCAATGCAGGGGACACGGGTTTGAGCCTTGGTCTGGGAAGAACCCACATGCTGCGGAGCAACTAAGCCCGTGCGCCACAACTACTGAGCCTGTGCTCTAGAGCCCGTGAGCCACAACTACTGAGCCCAGGTGCCACAACTACTGAAACCCGAACGCCTAGAGCCCGTGCTCTGCAGCAAAGAGAAGCCACCGCAATGAGAAGCCCGCGCACAGCAAGGAAGAGCATCCCCCGCTCACTACAACTAGAGAAAGCTGCGCACAGCAATGAAGACCCAACACAGCCAAAAATAAATAAACAGAATAAATAAATTTATTTTTTAAAAAAAGAAATCATGTTATGCTCACCCTTTCCCTGAGGCCAAAATGCCTACAACTGTCTCAGCAACACCGCTGTTTCTTTTATGAAAGAAAAGACTAAGAAGTATACCAACAAAATATTTGGATTCATTATTACCTAAAAGTTTACACTATTCATTACCATTCTTTAAAAATTAATTTCTCTGAACTGAAATCTCATGATTTAATCTGTTTAAAACCAATCAATTTGTATCTTCTATAAGATAAATCTGAGATTCTTGGCATGACATATAATTATCTTTAATATCTGGCACATTACTACTCTGTCATTTCCCACTTCTCTCCTACCTCAAAACATACACTTTAGCAAAACCAAGAAATTTTAGTTGCCTAAACATAGCATGTTGTCTAATGTTTTGTGCTGTTATACATACTGCTCCATATGCCCAGAATGTTGCTCCCTCGTCTCCTGGCATGTACCAAGGCAACATCTTCTGGCCTTCTCTGACTCCTACAGGTAGACCCCATGAATTCTTATTTCCTCTTACGCTTCCTTTGAATCTCCACTATGCCTCAAATGTAGCATGCTTGTTATATTTTTTTTCACCTTTGTGTCTAACTAAGCACTTTGATGATCTAATTCCTAGCATCTGGTGCAGTAATACAGCATAGAGGTTAAAAAGGAGGGCTCCAAGGGAAGAGAGGTGGATTCAAGTTCCCAATAAAATGTATTATAGCTGGGCGACTTCAAGCAAGTTACTCTTCTAAGGTTCAGCTTCCCGGTTTGCAAAACAGAAGAGATCACAGTCCCTCCTTTATAGGATTGTGACAATTAAATGTGATAACACATGTGACAATTAAGAAGAGTCACTAATACACAGTGAAACTGGTCTATAAATATTTGCTGTTCTTAATATTTTAAATGCTATTAAATCCCTGGCTCGTAGAAAAAGCTTAATAAATATCTGTTGAATAAAATTAATGAACAGATGATTGCAGACAGGTTGCACTAACTCTGACATCTGTGGTTTCTCTTATTTTTGTAATACAGACCTTCTAGCTATATTAATTGTCCACATGCCCCTGCATCAGGCTGATAACAGGTATCCAGACACTAACTGATCAGCACAAGCAGTGCATCACTATTCTTTAAATTTTCAGTGTCAACTGGAACCTAAACAAACAAACAAACAAGAAACCCAAGCAAAGTGTAGTAAACAGATTCACCTGAGAAATGTTAAAAATAGAATAATGGATAACAGTGAAATTCAAGGTCCAGAGAACATTTAGTTGGTGTCTCCCACATCACTCTCCAAACATATCACATACCTTCATCGTATGGTTGGCTTCAGAAATGATATAGACCATACCAATGCTTCTCGGACTTTAAAGTGGAAAAAACCCTTGATGACAACTTAAAATGTAGACTCAGAAGTTATGGGGGATGGGAAATGCTCAAATGGGAAATGCTCAAACGGGAAATGCTGAAATGCAGTAGTTCAGTGTGCAAATTTTAAAGAGCAAAAGAATCAACTGCGGTGCTTGTTAAAAATATAGACTTTGGAAACGCATACACAGAAATTATAAATTGGAGTGACATCAGATATCTTCAGAGTTAACAAATACCCAAGGTACTTCTCACATAGGTGGTCTAAGGACTACACTTTGAAAATCACTAAACAAGAAACACAAACCTCTTGAGAGCAATCTTATTTGCCTTTAGTTTTTCATGCTTAGCAGATTCCCTGGAACTTAGTGGCTATTAAATGTATATTAGTTTTATAAATCAAAGAAGAAAAATGAATAAATAGGCCAGAAATTCATCTGAAATTTTAGAAAGAATGTGGATGGAAACAAACAAAAAATTGTCACATGCATGTGTATGTAATATATGTGAGTCTGCAAAGATTTTCCACAATAAATTTAGATGATGATGATGATGATGTCTTTCCTTAATAATGCTCTACTTCTTCATTACAGATAAATAATAATATTCAAAAAGTACAAACAAAATAATAAGGCATAACTATTAAGAAAATTTGTAATAACCTATTTATGATAAAAACTCTCAATAACTTGGGTATAGAAGAAATGTACCTCGACACAGTAAAGGTTATATATGACAAACCTAGAGCTAACATCATACTTAATGGTGAAAAACAGAAAGCTACCCCTCTAAGATCAGGAATAAGACAAGGATGTCCACTCTCATCACTCGTAATCAACATAGTAGTGGAAGTCCTAGCCAAGAAATTAGGTAAGAAAAAAGTCATCCAAATTGGAAAAGAAATAAAACTGTCACTATTTGCAGATGACACAATTTTTTTTTTTTTTTTTTTTTTTTTTTGCGATACGTGGGCCTCTCACTGTTGTGGCCTCTCCCGTTGTGGAGCACAGGCTCCGGACGCGCAGGCTCAGCGGCCACGGCTCACGGGCCCAGCCGCCCCGCGGCATGTGGGATCTTCCCGGACCGGGGCACGAACCCGTGTCCCCTGCATCGGCAGGCGGACTCTCAACCACTGCGCCACCAGGGAAGCCCAGATGACACAATTTTATGTATAGAAAACCAAGACTTTACCAAAATAATCTAAAAATAATAAATGAATACAGAAAGTTGCACAGTACAAAATCAATATACAAAATCTGTTGTTTATATACACTAACAGTGAACTAGCAAAAAGAGAAATTAAGAAAACAGTCCTATTTAGAATTGCAACAAAAAGAACCTAGGAATACAATTTAACAAAGGAGGCAAAAGACCTATACACTGAAAACTATGACATTGTTGAAAGAAATTGAAGAAAACACAAAGAAATGGAAAGACATTCTGTACTCGTGGTTTGGAAGAATTAACATTGTTAAAATGACTACATTACCTAAAGCAATCTATAGATTCAATGTAATCCCTATAAAAATCCCCAGTGACATTTTTTTTTATAGAAATAGAACAAAAACATCCTAAAATTTGTATGGAACTACAGAAGACCCCAGATAACCAAAGTGATCCTGAGAAAGAACACAGCTGGAAGTATCACATGCCCTGATTTCAAATTATACTACAGAGCTACAGTAATCTAAATAGCACAGTACTGGCAGAAAAACAGACACATAGATCAATGGAACAGAACTGAGAGCCCAGAAATTAACCCACACATATATGGACAATTAATTTATGGCAAAGGAGCAAAGAACATACATTGGAGAAAAGTAGATGGTATTAGGAAAACTGGACAGCCACATGCAAAAGAATAAAACTAGACCACTATCTTACACCATACACACAAGTTAGCTCAAAATGGACTAAAAACTTGAATGTAAGACCTGAAACTATAAAACTTCTAGAAGAATACTTAGGCAGTATGCCCTTCGACATGGGTCTTAGCAGTATCTTTCTGGATATGTCTCCTCAGGCAGGGAAACAAAAGCAAAAATAATCAAATTGGACTATATCAAACTAAGAAGCTTTTGAACAACATAGAAAACAATCAACAGAATGAAATGACAACCTACTAAATGGTAGAGCATATTTGCAAGTCATATATCTGATAAAAGGTTAATAAAGTATATAAAGAACTCATACAACTCAACAACAAAAAAACAAACAACTTAATTTTAAAATAAGACATTTTTCCGAAGAAGACAAACAGATGGCCAACAGACACTTGAAAGATATTTAACAACACTAATAATCAGGGAAATGCAAATCAAAACCCACAATATCACTTCACATCTGTTAAAATGGCTATTATCAAAAAGGCAAAAAATAACAAATGTGGAAGAGGATGTGGAAAAAAGAGAACTTTCAAACACTTTTGGTGGGAATGTAAGTTGGTGAAGCCCCTGTGGAAAGTGGTATAGAGATTCCTCAAAATATTAAGAATAGAATTTCCATATGATCCAGCTATTTCACTTCTAGGTATTTATCTGAACACAAAAATACTAATTCGAAAAGATACATGCACCCCTATGTTTACTGCAGCATTATTTACAATAGACAGGATATGGAAACAACCTACGTGCCTGTTGATGATATATATATATATATATGTGTATATATATATATATACATATATATGAATAAAGATATGATATATATATATACCATATATATATCATATATATGGAATATTAACACTCAGTTATTTGTTTCTAAGGGAAATATCTTCTTATTCTGAATCACACTAATCACAAATACTATTTTTCAGAGTTTTTTTAGTCTTTATCTATGCAATGCTTCAAGGTACAGACTTACAGAATCATATAAACTCTTTCTAATATCTACATAGAAATGTATAATATTAAAATTTTAGGTTTTTACTTCACCCCTCTGCAAAATGTCAGTTGCAATGATATACCCTGGGAAAGATTTCTGTGCTTTGCATGGTCTCTGCTCTGCTATATGGATACTCTTGGTATTTTAATAGGAAGAAAGGTAATTTCCAGAGTTAATATGATTTGAAAATGCCTCTTCCCATTGCTAAGAAAAATAGATTCCAAGATATTTCCTTCTATTGTTTGCAAATATTACCCATTTGTTTTATTTTTTAACCACATTATTCTCACTCTCATGCAGAGTACATCAAAGTCAAAGAGTAATTTGTTTTCCTATTTGATTCTTCTTTATAATAAAATTATATATGATAGACTCAAACTTTGCATTTTACCATTACGGTAAGCACTTGCAGAAGAATAATTCAGCAATGACACATATTACTGTGGTTATGTATTATGTTTGTATTAGGTGGTCTGTTTTTCAAATTGAATATTACAACTAACGTATGTAGTCCATACAAGAGCAAAACACATTATGGCTATATTTCAGATGAGAAACCTGACACGAAGAAAGCAAAGAGATTCTCCCTCTCCCCCAAGTCAGATAGCAAGATTAGAAATGCTAAACTGCCAAAAGCCGCATGGTTCACATTATAAGAAGCCATTCTTAAGGTATTTTTGAGAGCTTTTGTAAAGATTTGTAAATAATCACTGGAGAAAAGGATAAACAGAACAAATTCTTATCTTTTTTATTTGTTTCTTTTATCAGCACTCTAGTCATCTGTAAAACTACGTATTTTTAATGCACAATCTGCATGCAGAAGAATGACTTCAGTTTAGAGAAAGCAATAATTTAATGATCTAGGAAGTCTCCTATGTTTATTTCCTTACAGGTCAACAGAAGTGAGAAAAATATTAATTAATTAGATTGCAAATGCATCCTGATTGGACACAATTAAACCAACCAAACTCTAGGCATCTTCTATGAGAAGCCAGCTGAACATCTTGTAAGAATCAGGTGTCAACAAAGATAGAGCAATCAGTTCCATGATGTCACATAGATGCTGTCCAGAGTTCGTTATTTCACCAGCTTATTTGAGGCTATTTTTCCCTCCCTCCAAATATACACTGAGTTGACAGGAGAAATCATTCTCCTTAAGTGATTTTTCTAAGTCAAAGATCTTGAGACATACTCTTACGGATAAAAAGAGGTTATGAGACAGTTTTGGACTTTTGAGTATATAAGTAGTGTGTTCCACGGTATTTAGACTGCTTCCAAATAAGAAATTTTTAAGTGAGAAAAATGGCAGTTTCTTTACCCCCAAGCAGCCTCCAGCCAGGGACTATATGTCAAAAGATTTTTAATGACAATGGAATCCCAAGAATTGTGAGACTATATTCTGAAATAATATCCTAATTAAATATTAGAGAATAATACTTTGCATTATATATTGACTCTCATTTTGGAAAATTATATTCTTAACTAAACCCTGCCCTAGGAGCTAAAATGTAGCCTAAGGTCAATGTGATATCACAATGAATTCAGATATCTACTTCAGGGGCCAGATTGACCGTCATTCCTGAAACAACTAAAAGCAGAAAACAAAACCAAACCGAAGTAAAAACAAGAAACCAGACAAAATATATGAAACAATGGTTTTCAGGACACTGAATATCAGGCAATGAAGAATAGTGATTCAGAAAAATGTAAAGTCAATTAAGTCTTAAGACTGTCTGAGCTTACCTTCTAGAGAGACTCCAAGGCATGGTACAAAGAAGAAAAATTAGGCAGAACCCTGAGGTCTCCCTGAATTGATAAAATAGTTGTTGAAAGTCATGGACAGCCAAGACTGCATGAGTTTGTGTGACAAAGTACTGCAAAATGTGGGCTGTATAAACAGAGCACTCCAATGATCTGCTTTATGCTTTCAGCTGCAGAAACTACCTGAGTTAGGAAAAAAAAACACGCATAATATACAGGGCATTGGGTGGAGTACTCAGAGGGTTTTGCCTCAGTAGTGGGGCAAACTTAGACCTAGAATAAACACTGTTCTGGTCCCCTAAACACAGCTTAAAAGCAAGATGAAAAGGGATTAAACTGTTTCCAAATAAGTTTAACTGAATCTCAAAACAAAGCCTAATCATATTTACATGAATGAAAAAATATCCAGCACCCCAAATCGATAAAATTCACAATCTATGGCATCTAATAAAAAAAATCAGACATTCAAAGAAACAGGAATATAATGACTCATAAAGAGGACAAAAATCAGTTAAAACATTCCCAGAAATAACACCATGATAAAATGGTTTACAAGGGTATTAAAACAATTTTGAGATGAAAAATGCCAGGTAGGATTAGAAACAGATTAACACTACAGAAAAATATATTAGTGAATATAAAGACAAACAGAGGCTATCTAAAATGAAATACAAAGAGAAAAAGATTAGAAAAAAAAATGAACAGAGCATCAATGAACTGTGAGACAACTTCAAGTAGCCAAATATACATGTAATTTGAGTCTCTGATGGAGAGAAGTGAGGATACAGAAAAAGCTTTTAAAGAAATAATGGCCAAAACATTTCCAAATTTGATGAAAACTGTAAACCCACAGGTCTAAGAGGTTCAAAGTACTTCAAACAAAGTATGAAGAAAAATATACCAAGGCATGCTGTAATTAAATTGCTTAAAACCATTGATAAATATAAAATCTTAAAAGCACCCAGAGTAAAACAATACATAGAGTGGAACAAAGATAAGAATGACAGCCAACCTCTCAGCAGAAACTACGAAAGTCAGAAAGCAGTTGAGTAATACATTTAAAATACTGAGAGAAGAAAAAAAGAAAAACAACTGCCAAGCTAGAGTTCTAGATAAAGTGAAGAGGTTTTTTTTTTTTATTTTAAATTTAAGGTGAAATGAAAAGAATTTTTAACACATATCAAAGCTGAATTTCATAACCAGCAGATTTGTACTCAAAAAACTATTAGAGGAAGCCCTTCAGGCAGAAGAAAATGATACCAGAGGAAAACCTGGATCTGCACAAAAAAATGAAAAACACCCAAAAAATAAATAAAACAAGTATGTGAACAAATAAAAAGCCTTTGTTTCTTACTATTTAATTCTCTGTAAAAGGCAGTTAACTGTTCAAACTAAAGTAGCAATAACTTATTGAAGAGTTTAATATATTGTTGAAATAAAATATATAACAACAATAGCACAAAGGTTGGGATGGTATACATGGAAGCATACATTTGGAATACTTTTATCCTATATGTGAATAGGTATATAGCTTGAATTAAATTAACTTAAAGATGTATGATTGCTATAAATCCTAAAGCAATCACAATAATAATAATAATAATAATAATAATGATAATAATAAACCAAAGAGTTATAGCTTATAAGCCAAAAAAGGAGATAAATAGAAATCACTAAAAAATCATTTCATCCAAAAGAAGGCAGAAAATAGGAATACAGGAAAAAAAGAAAAAGAATAAATAGAAAGCAAATGGCAAGCATATTAATATCCACATCATATGTAAATGAACTAAGAATCCCAAGTGAAGATGAGATTGTCAAATCAGATTAAAACTGAAACTCAACTATATACTGTCTACAAGAAACCCACTTGAAATATAAATATGCAAGTAGGTTACAAGCAAGATAATAAAAAAAAGACATAACATCCTAACTCTAAACCAAAGAAGGCTGGGGGGACTATATTCCTATTAGACAAAGTGGATTTCAGAGCAAAGAATATTAGAAAAATTACAGAGACACCATTTATCAGGAGAATATAACAGTCCTGAATGTTTATATGCCTAATAACGAAGCAAAATACATGAAGCCAAAATGATATAGGTATAGTTAGAAATAGACTAATTTCAATTATATTTGGAAGTTTCAAGACTTTTCTCTCAATAACTGACAGAATAGAGAGAAAAGTAGTGAGAATATACAAGATGTGAATAACACTATCAATGTGACTTAAATGTCATTTACAGAACACTGTACAAAAGCAGAATGCATACTCTCTTCAAGTATACACAAAACATTTACCAAGATAGACCATATTCTAAGCCACAAAACAAATCTCAATAAATCTAATATGTTTTAAATCATACAATATATGTTCTTGGACCACTACGGGATTAAATTAAAAATGAGTAACAGTATTTGCAGAAAAGTCCCCAAATATTTGAAACTAAATAAAATATGTCTAAATAAACTGTTAATCAAACAAGAAATCAAAAGGGACATTTGAAAATACTTTGAACTGACTGAAAATGAAAACATAACATATACATGAATTCAGGCTCATATTTGCCTCCAGAGACACTGCCTTAAATATGCACCTTGTATGGCCATTTCTACATTTTCTTCTCTATTCATTCCCTTTCTCCCCATCAATTTTTTAGATGTTTCCTCTCCTGTCTGGCTACTATTCCTTATAATAGTAGAAGGCATATGGAACAATGAGGGGCTGGGAAAAATTAAAGGATTCAGGCATGCTGCGTTTACTGCCATAAACTCACTAAACATATATTAATGGATTTTTCATTGACTAAATGATGGATTTGGGGAGCTTCTGTTGGAAAAGTCTCTCAATGTAATTTAAAGACATGATATTCATCTAATTTTAAATTCTTATCATTGCACTGGAGCCCTTTAGGCTTGTTTTAATTATGCAGAATGATTTATACTGGTGACCATGCTCTACAAATAGCAGTATATTATCAATTTGACCTTTTAATTTCTTACTCAAATTAGATACTAAAGAATGATAACATTTTGTGACTGACACCTGGGTATTGTCACATCTGTTTTTATGTTCAGCAATGACAAATGCAACATTTATGTTTAAACTTATACCCGCATTTTCTAAAAATTTTCTCTATGATTTACATGATTAACTTATTTAATGAGGCACAAAGAAACGCTCATGAATTGTGCTTATGCACAAACAATGTACAGCTGGATAAATAGCTATCACACATCAGTCTGCTTGACTTCCTGTTATTATCTACCAGCAGGAATAAATTAAAACTTGATTCTGTTGTTACATACATGTGTACACATTTTCACAGTGTGCCACCACATCGATTACAAGCTTGGTGCTTAGGTTTCTGAATTACCTTTACTTGGTTGGGCATAGAAATTTTAAAATAAGATTTATGAGAGTCATGAAGTTATTTACTTGTAGAAATCAACCACAAATGAAAAAATAAGCAAGAAAAACACTAAGATACTCAACGATGTTTACTTTAACAAAATCAAGTAGAGGGTAAACTGAAGATGGATAAACTGCAAAGTTTTGGAAGACCTACCACTCACTATCCAAGTAAATATCACAGTACATTCTAAACATCTATTTTATTTTCTTTAAAATAAAATTCCTGAAGGGCCAAAGCTAACCTTGCTAAGTTTTATAATCTCAGTGCTTAGCACAGGTCCATACATGCAGTAGGGACAAAGAAAATATCTGTTGAATTGACGAACAGACTAATAAGATGTAATATATAAATAATATAATACTGTTACAATAACACAAAGTAACAAGTCTATAGTTTTGGCAAGGTCTATAATTGCTACTAAAATTTGTTCTAAGTTTATTTACCAATTCCTACATAATAAGAAAATGTTGGTGAAAATCTACATGAATATATAATGTTTAATTTTTTTCAATAATTTGTGGCTGTTTTCAGAGTTATGTATGCTTTGAACTTTTTTGGTGAGTTATTTATGTTACATAAATGATGTAAATGTTCTACAACTCTTCATATTCTTATGTTAAATATTTAACTTCCAAATTAAAGATTTCACACAATTCACTTCATAATGGCATTTAAAAATTTATTTAAATAAGTAAAAATGTCAAAATCTAACATTAGTTATTTAAATGTTGATAGCATTGAAAATGAAGAAAGGCAGATCTTGAATATAAATAGACATAATTTTTTTTTATTTTTTTGCGGTACGCGGGCCTCTCACTGTTGTGGCTTCTCCCATTGTGGAGCACAGGCTCCAGACGCGCAGGCTCAGTGGCCATGGCTCACAGGCCCAGCCGCTCCGCAGCATGCGGGATCCTCCCAAACCGGGGCATGAACCTGTGTCCCCTGCATCGGCAGGCAGACCCTCAACCACTGCACCACCAGGGAAGCCCCTGCCTATGTTTTACTCTAAGAGTTTGATAGTGTCTGGTCTTACATTTAGGTCTTTAATCCATTTTGAGTTTATTTTTGTGTGTGGTGTTAGGGAGTGTTCTAATTTCATTCTTTTACATGTAGCTGTCCAGTTTTCCCAGCACCTCTTATTGAAGAGGCTGTCTTTTCTCCATTGTATATTCTTGCCTCCTTTATCAAAGAAAAGGTGACCATATGTGCATGGGTTTATCTCTGGGCTTTCTATCCTGCTCCATTGATCTATATTTCTTTTTTTGTGCCAGTACCATACTGTCTTGATTACTGTAGCTTTGTAGTATAGTCTGAAGTCAGGGAGCCTGATTCCTCCAGCTCTGTTTTTCTTTCTCAAGATTGCTTTGGCTATTCGGCGTCTTTTGTGTTTCCACACAAATTGTAAAATTTTTTGTTCTGGTTCTGTGAAAAATGCCACTGGTAATTTCATAGGGATTGCATTGAATCTGTATATTGCTTTGGGTAGTACAGTCATTTTCACAGTGTTGATCCTTCCAATCCAAGAACATGGTATATCTCTCCATCTGTCTGTATCGCCTTTGATTTTTTTCATCAGTGAAAGTTTTTCATCTTCTAGTTTCTGCGTGCAGGTCTTTTGCCTCCTTAGGTAGGTTTATCCTAGGTATTTTACTCTTTTTGTTGCAATGGGAAAAAGAAATGAAGGAAACAGTAGCAAAGATCAATGAAACTAAAAGCTGGCTCCTTGAGAAGATAAACAAAATTGATAAACCTTTAGCCAGACTCATAAGGAAAAAAGGGAGAAGACTCAAATCAACAGAATTTGAAATAAAAAAGAAGTAACAACTGACACTGCAGAAATACAAAGGATCATGAGAGACTACTACAAGCAACTATATGCCAGTAAAATGGACAACCTGGAAGAAATGTACAAATTCTTAGAAAA
Source organism: Delphinus delphis (assembly GCF_949987515.2). Classification (NCBI taxonomy): domain Eukaryota; kingdom Metazoa; phylum Chordata; class Mammalia; order Artiodactyla; family Delphinidae; genus Delphinus; species Delphinus delphis. Next base: position 100,041,204 of record NC_082689.1, on the reverse strand, counting down.
GTACAACCTTCCAAGAATGAACCAGGAAGAAATAGAAAACGTGAACAGACCAATCACAAGCACTGAAATTTGAACTGTGATTTAAAATCTTTCAACAAACAAAAGCCCAGGACCAGATGGCTTCACAGGCGAATTCTATCAAACATTTAGAGAAGAGCTAATACCTACCCTTCTCAAACTCTTCCAAAATATAGCAGAGGGAGGAACACTTCCAAACTCATTCTACAAGGCCACCATCACCCTGATACCAAAAACAGACAAAAATGTCACAAAAAAAGAAAATTACAGGCCAATATCACTGATGAACATAGATGCAAAAATCCTCAACAAAATACTAGCAAACAGAATCTAACAGCACATTAAAAGGATCATACACCACGATTAAGTGGGGTTTATCCCAGGAATGCAAGGATTCTTCAATATACGCAAATCAATCAATGTGATACACCATATTAACAAACTGAAGGATAAAAAACATATGATAATCTGAATAGATGCAGAAAAAACTTTTTGACAAATTCAATACCCATTTATGATAAAAACTCTCCAGAAAGTGGGCATAGAGGAAACCTACCTCAACATAATAAAAGCCATATATGACAAACCCACAGCCAAGATCATTCTCAATGGTGAAAAACTGAAAGCATTTTTTCTAAGATCAGGAACAAGACAAGGATGTCCACTCTCACCACTTTTATTCAACATAGTTTTGGAAGTCCTAGTGACGGCTATCAGAGAAGAAAAAGAAATAAAATGAATATGAAAAAAATGAATATGAATTGGAAAAGAAGAAGTAAAACCGTCACTGTTTGTGGATGACATGATACTATATATAGAAAATCCTAATGATGCCACCAGAAAACTACTAGAGCTAATCAATGAATTTGGTAAAGTTGCAGGATACAAAATTAATGCACAGAAATCTCTTGCATTCCTATACACTAACAATGAAAAATCAGAAAGAGAAATTAAGGAACCCCTCCCATTTACCATTGCAACAGAGGTACTGTTTTATAGTGCTAGTGTGCGTTTAAGAACTGTTACAGTAGTATATTTTATAACCATAGGAACAACAAACAGAAATGAAGAGCTACTCATAGAGCAAGTGATAAACACAGATCAAACCTGTTTTATGAGCAACAGAGTGGGTTATAACCACATGAGGCTATTTACTGTAATGACCAAAGGAACCGATACAAAAGACACAAATTTATTCTTAACTACAGGTACTAAAAAGTCTTCTGAAAGAATTAATTATATTCTTTTTCTTTTCTACATTACAGAATACAGTTCTTTTGGAAGGCTTTCCCCTGACCCCCGGAGTTGTTAATCCTCAAAAAAGGAAAAATGTTGATAGCAAAAATTCTCAACTTAGGATTTGTGTCTGCTAATTTGTGTGTCGGTGCCTATTTCTTTCTCTTTATGCCCCAAGCAGTCCTAGATGTACAAGCACTAAATTAAAGCTTGTTGAATCTGATTTTTAAATTGTGTGCCCTTATTTTTCTGCAAATAATTTTAGGCAATTTATTTTTCAGAAAGTACATGAACAACAGATATGTAAAAATAGGAAAAATCTAATTATAAAGGGGGGCTCAACATTAGGTTCTTGAATAGAGGAGATGGAGAAGTTAGAAGAGAAACGTGTGAAGACTTATAAAATACACTACATTCGATGTAATTGAGCTGGAAATTTGATTCTGAGCTGAGGGATGATCAAGGGGAAAAGGGAGACTAATTAATTCCCCCAAAATTTGTTGTTTAAAATAATAGGAAAAATACATGCATATATACATATGTGTGTAGCATTTCCTCAGGGAATTGGATTGAATTAGTAGAAAGAGTAATAAATACCTTATACCCTTGTGTTCACTCTGTTGCCAGAGAACAATACTTTCAACTAATCTTGGGAGCACTTGTGAGTAAGGGGGTGGAGGATTAAAAAAAAAGTCCTATAACCCCTCCCCAATTCATTTTTTAAATTATTGAAGTATAATATATATATCATAAAATCCACCCATTTTAAAGGTACAATTTGATAAGCTCTGCTAAATATATATACGTGTGTAACTTCTACCACAATCAAGATAAAGAACATTTGTGTCACCCTCGAGATTTTTCTCATTCCCCATTTCAGTCAATACTCCCACCTGTAGCAAGTTTTTACCAATTTCAACTTCTTTTTTAAACTTTATTAGATTTTTGTATCAAAAATACATGCTTCTGGGCTTCCCCGGTGGCGCAGTGGTTGAGAGTCCGCCTGCCGATGCAGGGAACACGGATTCGTGCCCCAGTCCGGGAAGATCCCACATGCCGCGGAGCGGCTGGGCCCGTGAGCCATGGCCGCTGAGCCTGTGCGTCCAGAGCCTGTGCTCCGCAACGGGAGAGGCCACAACAGTGAGAGGCCCGTGTACCGCAAAAAAAAAAAAAAAAAAAAAAAAAAAAAAAAAATATATATATATATATATATATATATATATATATATGCTTCTGAAATTAGAAAATATAACTTGACTGAATTTTTAAGTTAATAATATTCCCTCTAACAGTGTAATCTTAGGCTCATCACTACTCCAGATTAGAAGTCTGATATGTATAATTTTCCAAACCTATCTCTGTATTTATTTAAACACTTATCACATATATACAATCTGTATTTCTTTAAATGTGATTTTACCATTTACGTTACTATGCAATTTGCTTTCGTTTACTTTTCCATTTCTCTGAATTGCACACCATGGACAGCTCTCCAGATTAATGCTCATGCATTCTCATTTTTAAAAATAGATGTACCTACCTTAATTTATTAGCTTATTTTAATTGAAACATGCCTGATTTCAGGGTGTTTTTTTGAATTTTATTATTATTTTTATACAGCAGGTTCTTATTAGTTATCTATTTTATACATATTAGTGTATATATGTCAATCCCAATCTCCCAATTCATCACACCACCACTTCCACCGCCACCAATTTCAGATTTTTGTCCTCAAACAATACTGCAGCAAGTGTATTTTATGTAAAATGATTTATTTAGGCTTGTATAGCCATAAAAGAGTTTTCTAATTGGAATCTCTGGGTAAAATACTCTGAACATTTTATAATGATAACTGATACCACCAGGTTATAGCAACTTAAATTTTTACCCAAAGTTAAAGAGACTTTGGACTCTAGGTACTGAAAATCTTATAGTTTCCCTTACTGCCACATGTGTAATTTAAATGAAAACAAAACTAACAGTAAAGTTATATAAGAAAATCCAAAACAACTCTGAATTCTCATGATGATAACTTCATATATCTTTTAAAATTTTAAGTAACAGAAACTTCAAATAAAATTTTGGAAAGCCTGCTTTTTTTAAAGATATATCACAATACTGTTCCCACGAGCAATAAATAACTGTTTTGTGTATAATTTTCTTATTAGCACCAGATTATATCAACCTTCAAAAATGTTGAATATCTGAAGGACAAAAAAAGGTATCTCCTATTTGTTTTAATTTACATTTTTCTGACTGGTAGGTTTGAGAATCTTTTCATGGATTTAATATCTATTTGCATTTACTCATTTGTAAATTTGCTGCTTAAAAATAAATTTCAGGAGCTTGTCTCATATAATCCTATCACAATTCTGTGCAGTTAGATATTAACATCATTTGGCAAATGAGAACACCAAAGCTCAAAACATTTACCAGGCATAGGTTAGGCCCCGGGCAACAGAGAGGAACAAGAATCGTTATCTGCGTTTGAGGATCTCACAATCTTAGACCATATCATGCTTTCTAGAACATGTTTCCTCTCCCAACTTTGGCTGTCAAATTTTCTATTTTATAGTAGCCCTTCAGGGTTCTTCCCACCAATGGAAATGGTGCTGAATCCTGGGAGACAGGAGAGAAGAAACATTTGTTACTAGATTCTTTCTTTTCTCCTCCTGGGGAACACCTTACATATATCAAAGAGAAAGAAGCTGGAGGTTAAGCATGCTAGTGGGTGTCACAAAATGGCAAAACGGAGGATAAACTTATCTTTGTCACCTTTTCTTCACTTCTGTTTCCTGGGAGCACCAGTATGCAATCTCAAAGCAGAAATGTGCCCTTTAAGTTCTTATATTTTTAATGTCTGGCTTTCTTAATGTCTGTTTATGCAAAGTGGGACATCTGTAGTTTGGTTGTTTTAAACGCATTTTTTTGTTTAGACACTTACTATGTGCTGAGTGCAAAGGAACAAAGGGAGTATGAAAATCAAAGTTTTGTCCTGGAAAGGAAGTGGATAGCAGAGACAGCCAAGTAACTACATGCAGCATCCTCTGGAGTGGGAAAAAACTACACAGAGAGTGCTCTAGGAGCAACCTTGGCATTCAGGTGTTAGGCGGGCTTCTTAGAGGATGTGGCACTTGGTAAATTCCTGAAATTGTAATCTGAGACTTGTCCTGGCACTTTTAGTCCTGTTTCCGTATAGAAATGCATGCCAAAGTAGACTGTGCACTCTGGTGCCACTCACTGTGTACCACTAGCCACACTCGTCTCCTTCCTTTTTTGTGATTCTTTTTGAAGGTGGTTCATTTTAGACCAAGTTCCCCAGCAAATGTTTTAGAGCCAACCTTAGCTTGCCCATAAACCATAACAATGAAAAGGTAAGATTAAACTCTAAGATGTGTTTCCAGGCACATTTAATGGTAAATAGCAAAAAAAAAAAAAAGTATTTACCTGAATGAAATGAAAACACTAATTTGAAAAGATACATGCACCCCAGTGTTCATAGCAGCATTATTTACAATTGCCAAGATATGGAAGCAATCTAGATGTCCATCAACAGATGAGTGGATTAAAAAGGTGTGATAAGAAGATATATATATATATATATATACACACACACACACACATACAATTATATACATGTATATATATATAAAGGAATACTACTCAGCCATAAAAAAGGTTGAAATTTGCAGCCACATGGATGGACTTGTAGGGCATCACGCTAAGTGAAATATGTCAGACAAAGATAAAAATGGTATGAATTGCTTATATGTGGAATCGAAAAGTACAACAAACTAATGAATATAACATAAAAGAAGCAGACTTACTGATACAGAGAACAAATTAGTGGTTACCAGTTGGTGGGGGCAATATATGGGTGGGGGAGTGGGAGGTACAAACTATTGGGTGTGAGACAGGCTCAAGGGTATATTATACAACATAGGGAATAGAGCCAATATTTTATAATAACTGTAAATGTAAAGTAACCTTTAAACACTGTATAAAAATACAAAATTTTTTAAAAACATCTGATTTTAACATGTTATTTCCTTTTCAAAGAAAAAAAACAAGTTTGGGTCCCACCAGAGTGGGAGGGAACATCGAGGGGGTAGCAGCTGTGTTGAGTATTAAAACTAAAGCAAGATACCAGAAAAGGGCATCTTGAGATGGAGGGAGGAGTCTATAAAACAGAAGAATTGACATGAACAAAGGCCTTAGGTTATGTAGGGACACTAGGAAAGAGCAAATTTTTCATGCAGCTGCAGAACAAAGCGTGAGGAAAATGGTGGCCAGGGCCAGATCTCTAAAGGGTGTTGCAGGAACTTGGTTTTACTGAACAGGCAAAAGGAAACTTCACTTGGAATTTAACCAGGTTCGTGAGTGATGAGCTCTGACTAAAGAAATTTCATTCCAGTTGTAAAATGAGGAATGGATTGGAGAGGAGTGCAATTCAGAAGGACTCAGACGGACTCTTGGAAGCAATCTGGCAGAGAGAGGAGTGTCTCTGGAAGAGGCAGTGGCTGTACTGTTGAAGCCTGCCTCTCTCTCTTCCCCAAAGAGCACAGCTGTTTCTCTCAAGATTGCTCTCCCCACTCATTCATTCACACATGCATTCATTCATTCAACAAATATTTATTTTGGTTCTTTTATAAATACTGAGGATACAGCAGTAAGCAAAACCATTTCCCCTCTCACTGAGGTTGTGACATCCTTATAGTACAACTAACTTCCTCACACTTTATGAAATGTCTGCTTCAGTGCTTAGTTATTCCAGGACCTAACGGAAAACACGACTTCTGAGGACATTTCAAGCCCCAAGACAAAGGGTGGGATATTTGGATAAAAAACAGATAAATAAAATAAAAACAAACACTTTACTTTCTTGAAATTATATCATGCAGGTTAACTAACTGCTTTCCTACTCATAATATTACATGTACCGTCACAGTTTCAACACTTAATGACAATTTATTTTCTGCAAAGCACTATCCTGAATGGTTTACCTGCATTAGCTCATTTAAACCTTACAATGATGTAATAAATTCAGAACAGGGGTAGCCAGAACAATGACTCCTCAAAAGATGCCCACATCTTAATCCCCAGAAACCGGTACTATATTATATTACATAACAAAAGTGACTTTGCAGATGTAATTAAGTTAAAGGTATTGAGATGGTGAGATTTTCCTGTGTTATCCAGGTAGGTCCAGTGTAATCACACGAACCCTCAAAAGAGGAGAACTTTTCCCACTTGTGGTCCAAGAGACAGCTGTGACAACAAAAGAAAGGACTGAGAAATGGTAGCTTGAGAAGTAGTTCTGTTTCTCGTTCTGAGACGTTGGGGGCTATGCGTCAGGACCAGAGAGAGGTCTCTAGGAGCTGAAGCTGACAGCTAGCAAGGAAACAGAGACTTCAGTTATACAACTGCATGGAAGTAATCCCACCAAGAAGTGAGTGAACAGGAAATGGATTCTCCCCTAGAGCCTCCAGAAGGGGATGTGGTCTTGCCAGCATGTAGATTTCAGCCTGTTGAGACCTGTACTGGCTTCTGATCTTCAGAACACAACATTTATGTTGTTTAAGTCACTCCATTTGTGGGAATTGTTTTACAGCAGTAATAGGAAACTAACACAAGGATTACGATTATATTTTTTAAGTGATGAGGAAACAGAGGCTCAGTGATTTAAGCTACTGTGCTCATTTGAGGCAGTAAAGAGACTAAGCTAGGATTTGAACCTGGCGAACTCTGGTTTCAGTGTCCATACTTTTCCTCTATCACTGACTTTACTTGAGTTTGGGCATTAAGTTACTTATATTAAATAGCTGACATCTTAGAAAGTATGTTTTCTTTGAGAAATTATTGTGTTAGGCAATGTGTCCTAGGAAACTATAAGATTGATGTGTTTCATGGATGTAGAACAATATTGAAATCAAAGGTAATTTCCAAACTCCAGATATGGGAACAAAAAAGGGAACTTAGTGCCTGAAAAAAAACATTACGGGGAGATTGGTTCAGTCATTGTTTTACTGAAAGAAGACTGTTCTTTGTACAGAAGAGAAAATTGAAGCGTAGGTTTTAAGCGGCTTACACATGGTCCTTGAGCAATTTGGCAGAGCTGGGACCAGAGTTCGGTAAAGCAGAGAAGTCGTCCCTTAAGAAGAGCTGAGAAGATGAGAGATGTCTAGGAGATGTGTGTGTGTGTGTGTGTGTGTGTGTGTGTGTGTGTGTGTATTGAGGGATTGGGTTGGGGATCTGGTGACATGTGGGGAACGTATGGAATTCAGCCTGGCTCTGTGTGTCTATGCTCATGCTTCATCCAGGGTAAGTAAAAAGTGTTTTTCCCCTTGATTATAAAATGAGTGCTTGTCTTATTTAGAATTGTTGGAGAATATAACTAATTATAAAATAATAAAATATAAAAGAATTCATAATAGCGGTAATCTATTGAATTTTTTGTTTGTGCCTCTAAATCACTCGTCACCCTTTTCCCTTAGCTAAGCTTCCCCTTAGTTCTGTGCCCTGGGAAGCTGACCCTTACAGATGTAGGACCTCTGGTCCACCAGCTTCTGGCTGGTTTCAGCCAATGGGAGGAACAGGCAGGAGATAGGAGGGTAGAAGGGAAAGTGAGGTCAGCAGGACTAGGTCCCTCTAGTTGTTGAGGGTCCTCCCATGCAGGTTCCCTCTATAACTTCCCTGCTCTGTTCTTGCCTCTTCAGACTTAAACGTGGTGATAACTTCCTGCACTATCCCTTGTTGGTACCACAAATTAGCTCTCTCATCTTTTTTTTTTTTTAACTTGCAACTAAAAGCATGATGCCCAAAACAGCAAGAAATTCCATTTAACACAGAGATTAATAGGTTTTTGATTAAGAGTCTGAAGCAATGTACCAAAAAGTACTGTGAAGAATCAGGAAATAGAGTTGATAGTATTCAGAGAAATAAGCCATCAAAAATGCAAATAAAATTATTTTGAAAGCCTTATGTCCTTTAACATATATATTTTTTTATTCTCACAACATAAATATTAGGACAGAATTTAAATGAAGAAGTATTTTATTAGAAAGTAAACTGAAAATACCATGAATGTCCCCAATGGGCACGATAAAGCACTATATTCTAGTATATACCCTGGCGACTAGCCCGTTGTCCATGTAAAATGTTGTACTGTTTGCAAAAAAACTGGAAGCTGTGTCTTTTGCTGACCATTAGTTCAGGAGTCTCTTGTAATCCACCATTACAGGTATTGGCAAACTATGTTCTCAATATTCTATCCAATTAGATGTTGACAATGGAGGGAGAAGGCCATTATTCAACAGAGCCTTGGTGATAGACTAGAGAACAACTTCTTACCTTGGTCAAGGCAGCTGACTACCAGCCTTAGTTTTGTCATCTGTAAAATACTTATAAATTTTACATGCCTTAAGTACTGCCGTATAAAGTTCTTGCAAAGCTCAAAAGACAAAAACAAAACAAAACATGGTACTACCTCAAAGCTAGGTATTCTTGAGATAAGACACCTGTGGAAGACAAAACATTTTGGTTTGCTTTACGAACCTTCCTACTGCCTTACATGAGCACCAGAAGGCTGTAATCTCTAGGCCCAGATTTGAGCTAAAGTTGCTTCTGTGTTATGAGTCCACAAAGAATTTCTGCTCAGTTGGGGTAGGCTTTGCCTACTAGACTCTCAAGTATATTCCATAAAAACTTGTGAGGCATGGAGATACCAGACTCTATCCTATTTGTGGTTTTCAAGGTAGGTATAGTCAGCCATACAAATAATAAGAATTCTTAAAGGAAGGACTTGACAAAAACATGTAATATGTTTCCTTTCCAGAGCCAGGACTTGACCAAACTGATGAATTCTGTTGGATCATTGTATACACATAGACACAGTTTTAGCTTAATTGTATCAAATATTGGAAATTAAAAAGTTGCTTCATGTCACTCTTCCTATATAGTTTTATTGGTTTGGATCAATGTTACAGTTCTTTTCTGTAAACTCTCATAAATGAGTTGTTCTGAACCCGTCCAAAACTTCGAATTTTCTGTGTCAGTGATTATTGTTTCTATTAGAGAAAAGAAATGAGCCTTGACACAAGGAACCCCATCATTTAAAATCACTCAGCCGGGTGATACCAAATTCAAGATTCTGTTACCTTCAAGATTGAAAGCAGACAAAGATTGTACATCACTCTCCCTTTTCCCTCCAGCTCTCATCCCTCATGTTAATAGAAGCCTTTCCTTCCTTCCCACCATTCCCATTTCCAGGATTTATGATTTATTTAGCCAAGGCTGTTTTCATATTGACTTCTTTTGTTTTCCATTTTACCCGTTCTTGTTTCTTGTAAAATATATATAAATGTGGGTATCGTTATAATCGTAATGTTACAATTTTTGCAAGGTGATGTTTCTCAAAATGTGTCCCATCTATGACCTTTATCCAAAAGAGTTGACATCTTTTTGTAGTATTTAAATTTCTTATAAACTATTTAATGATTACACTGACTAGGGAAAATAGAGATATCCTTTTATATTGGAGTAACAAAAACTAGAGTTCCACCTATGACTTTTCCTAACATAGACTAGTATTCCCAGTGATTCTCTTAGGAATTATGTTGTGAACTAAGACATGTTACTACAAGGAAAATTATTATTGAGGTAGTATATATCTAGAAAACTTCAGTTTTTCTGCCCACTTGATAACCTGAATATTTAAACCTGTATATTCAAAATCATAGAGTTACAGATTTAAGGTGTTAATATTGGCTAAAATATAAAACCAGCAAAAAAAAAAAAAGAAAAGCTCTGGCGTCTTAATTAAAGAAGTTAAAAACTGTCTTCAACCTGTACTTCATACAATTTCTATTTTCTGGCGACTGAAGTCAGAAAAGAAGAAAAAAACATAAAAAAGGGAATGTCTGAATTGATGCTTGCATGTGTTTTGTCTCTCAGTCATCTTTTAAACGGATATACTCCCCACAGCCTTGAGCAATTTATAATGCCATTATTATATCTATATACTACAGTCTATGACAGAGAAAGTAGAATGTGATTTCCAGGTAGGGAGATCAAAGACTATTTCAGAAGTGAGGGGACATCATTTAACTGAAGACTGACAGATGATTATACCTCGTCTCAAGCCACCTGTGATATTAAAAATAAATTAAATTCCTAGAAGAAAAGCAAAGCTATTCAGTTTCCACACCCGTCCGTAAGTTTGACGTTTACTACTTTTACACTAGCAGCTTAGAGAAATACCTTTATATAGATTGATTCTTTCAAAGCTTGAAAGAAAAGTCCTTTGTGCGGGGGCATCAGAGCAATCTTTCCAAACAGCCTGAATCCTAGAATTTCTAATCTTTCTGCATTCATATCTTGAGAGTATGTTTTTGATTATTTATATGAAGTGAGGGATTTACCTATTTGGTTACACCTGCCAGAATTGTAAATTTACAAGTAATTTTTTATTCCAAATATGAAAAATAGTATGTTATGGAGCTCATGAAACAGGAGAGAAAATTTATACATGAAGTTTACATTGAAAATGGACAGAGCATAAATATGTTCATTAGAGGAAAGATGAAAAAAGAACACTGGTGCTGTTTTCAAAGTTGGTCTCCCTGTCCCTCTCTAACCACAATCATTTTTAGAGAAATTCAAATCATTACATGAAGACCACTCAGGAAAAATACATACTCTCTTTGACAAGCTTAAGATCGGCTATAGTGGTAGGTGAATTAGTCATCTGCATATGTTAATTACTTTAGGGAGATTATACAGTTCTCTTCTGAATACCTTTACTTTTGTTTAGAATCTCTTTAAGCAGGCGACTAAGTTTTGTTTTTTTTTAATTTACCTATTAGAAATAAGATATACATCACTTCCTTTGAGAAAAGGAAAATAGTAGCTTTCATCAAGTTCAATTCAACCAAATCATATTAGGTCAACTACTGTTCTACCTATGAAAGAAACAGAATTAATCATGGCATAGAGTCCTCACTCTGTAGTATTTCAGAGTGGAGTCAAAGCAATCATATGGTTATGTTTGCCACAGTAATGTTGTATAACAAGCATATCTGCTGAACAGCTGGTTGTCAGTTGGTCTGAGGTGGCCGTGGCCAAGGTAACTGGGACAACCCAGTTCTGCTCTGTGTGTCCTTAATCCATCAGCAGGCTAGTCTGTGAAGGTTCTCATGGCAATGGCAAAAGGCAAGAGCAAATAAGCCTCAGTGTGCAAGTGCATTTCAAGCCTCTGTTTGCATTGTATTTGCCAACATTGCATTGGCCCAAGTGGATAGTATGGTCAAAGTATGGTCAAGCTCAAAGTCCAGTGAGCAGATACTAAAAACAAGATTACAAAAGGAAACAGGGAGGCGTAATGCATTTCAATCTGGCACCTTTTCAATCTAACACAAAAACTATATTCAGAAATAAATGCAGTGTGGTAAGTACAGTATTAGAATTAATAAGGTAGACAAATATGTGTAATTCAACTTGTATAACTGCCATGTCCTTAGATGAGTCCTTCCAGAGCAGGTAATCTCAGAAGATCTGAGACTTAAAGACAAATGGTCATTTGTCAGACCCCCAGGGAAGGTAAGGGCATTTCAGATATTGCAAATATGTGGAAACTGAATATACGGAAAGAGTATAATGGGTAAGTGGAACTATAGGGTCAGCATATGATAGTATGTCAAGTGCAGACGTGGGTGGCAAGGACAGCAGGAGTGCGGAAGAGTGGCAGTTGAGGATCTGAGACAGGAAGCTGGGAGCCAGACCCTGAAGAATGTACCTGGGGAATGTCCATTTCCATGATGGGTAATTCTCCTTAGAGTAGGTTCTAATAGGATGGGGAGAGAGGGAGGAGTGAGATACCCAGAGGACACCAGTTGCAGGAAGGGGGAGGGATGGATGTAAGAAGGCAACCATGGAATTGCCCAATATAAATTCTACTGCTTCACCGTATTTTTGAGATTTAGTTCTGATCATGATCATTTTAAATTAAAAATATATATAAAGAATTTTTCCCTAGGTAATTTTCTCATGTAATTTGAGATTACTGTGCTACTCTACATAATAATTACACTTAACACAGACCTTCTACCCAGAGTTCTAACGCACTTTTTCAATGCACTACAACTTGATCTGTTATGGTTTAGTGCTAGAAATACATAAACAGGTAAAGTTTGTTCTTATATTTATGAAGGCAGCCCAAAACGCCAGTAGTGGTAACTGTTTACAGGAACAGCATGAGTATTTTTAAAAGAATTTTAGTATAAAGCCTATAATATCAGCATGTGAGACAGGATTACTTGCATGCTGACCTCTGCTTTATTTTAAACACTGTACCAGTGGGAAACACTGCCTTACATTGTAATTGTGACTATGATTTCAATAAGCTATTGTACAAACTGATTTCCCTAGCTCAGTTTCTCAAATTGATTTTCTATACCTGTGTTAGAATGACCTTATCTGATCTAGTTACTTATCTGCTCAAAATCATTTGATGATGCTACTGATTGTATTAACACAAGATACTAAGCCCTTTACAACTTGGCTACAACAACCTTTCCAGACACATAATGCTATCACTATACCCAGACTTAACCAACAATCAATTCTTAGTTCCCACAGTCTCCTTCTCTCTCCTCTGACTGTGGATATCCAATCCATTCACCCAGGACCCAGGTCATATATGATCTCCTTTATAAAATTTTCCTCAGTGGAGAGTGAAGTTACAGGGAGTGAAAAAATGAAGTGTGATAGCCTTGCATAGATCCATACTGATAATGTTCCATAAACTGAGAAATGTGATTAACTCAAAACTCAGTGACATTTTAAAATAAGGAGAAAAATAAACACAAAACACCCACCAATCCGCCCAGTCAGAATAACACTTCTCTCTCCAGAAGAATTAATTATTTAAACAGGTGATGAAATTTAGGTTCGGAGAAGTTTGGGAAGTGAAAGATATGATGAGTATAGAAGAAAGTGTCTCTAACATAGAGTGAAAAAAGTTGAAAATGTGGAGTAGAGAAAAAAAGTTCTGGTACATAACTTTTCTAGCAGCTTAACTGAAGTATAATTTGCATAATGTAAAATTCATCCAGGGAAGTATACACTTCAATGAGTTTTTGACATGTAATTTTTTTCAAAGACCCTTAATGGCAATTAGAAAATCTATCTTACAGCAATGCATTTGTAAAAGTCATCTTTAGACTTGCAGGTACTCTTAAACGTCTAGATTTTCATTACCTCTTACTACTTAATTATGCTATTTATTTGTATTATTTACCTTTCTGCTATTAAATGATAAGGTTGGTAATTTCACTGTTATTTTTATGGACATAGGTTTATTAAATAAGTTTGTCTTTAGATCTGATCGGTTGTGGCAGTTAAAGTCACGATCGTGCTTTTGGAGTAATTTGCAAAGATTCTTATACTCCTTACATAATTATATCCAGAAGGGGTTTATGAGATGGAATCTCAGGGAAGGGGGTGAAAATGATATTGCTGAGAATTCTGGAAAGAACATGAAGGCAATGACCTCCTCCTTAAAAGCTTCCTAAGCCTTAATTAAGTTTTGGGGTAATTACCATAAACTCAAGGTCCAGCCCAAATTGAAAAGAAAACCTACACTCACAAATAATAGCCATGTTGATGTCAACTTATTACACATTTTGATGTGTAATAAAGATTTCTGGACTAGGTTTACTGGACTTTCAATTAAAGGAAAATAAAGAGTAAACATGACACTTAAACTGTCGTATTTTACTATTCTATCATTTTAACTTCCAAAAAGACAGGTTCACTTTTAATCAAAATTATTTCATTTGCTTCTGTAGGTTTATCGTCTCAAACTATGATACATGAATTACATGCAAGCATTTCAATTACAAAGGCTACTTAACCATGTAATTTGACAGCCGTATCACAGAGTATATCATTGGTTAATCTGACGCTGGGGAATCAAGGTATCGTATTTAAATTTTTCAACTTCTGAAGACTCAGGAGTGTGTGCATTTAACTTTTTAACTAATTTTATAAATCTATTTTCCTATTTTAATTATTGCCATGTAATGATTAAATTTGAAAACTATCAAATACAATGTACATTTTCATGAAAGGCTAAAACTATATATTAGATACATATACAGTTTTATTACATACATATATATAAAACAGTCATTCTTCTACTATGTCGCCTTCATTTACTACATTTGGGGAGGTTAGGCTCAGCGTGACGCCTCCAGCCTGTCTTTCTGTTCTAACAAACATGCAAAGAACATGTTCACCATCCATGGTCTCAGTCCTGGACTCTTTCCCTTGACCTAATACACCACCAATTTCTCTCTTTCAGTTGACGTTGATCTCATGCCTACTATACACCAGGCTTTTTATTTAGCACAGTCCAAAGGAGGTAGAATGGGCCTGCCCCTTTGGTAAGTTTTACCATCTAGTGGAAGAAACAACTTGTATATAATTAAATAAGTAAGCAAGAAAATGTAGACTGTTTACAATTGCTATGAAGAAAACGAACAGGGTGGTGTGATAGGAAGTAACTTAGAGGCCCTCTTTCAAACAGCTGCACGGCAAAGCCTTCTCTGAGTAGGTGATACTGAGTGGAGACCCGAATGGGACAGAGCCAGGCATTTGAAGGTCTGGGGAAGAGCATTCTACACAGACGGGGAAAATGTGCCAGGACCCTGAGACAAGAGAGTTCAGGGGCTAACTGGAGAACTAAAAGGAGAAGAGTATAACTGGAAATAAGTTAGCATGGGGCAGGGAGGGGAAGTGAGAGAAAAAAACGAGATGAGGTTAGAGAAAGACAAAGTTATTCAGTCATTGAGCTTTGAAAGGAGTTCAAATTTTATTCTAAGGCCTATGTGAAAGCACTGATTTTTCTTTTTTCACTAAAATAGGGTTTAGGTAGGAGAGTGATAGGATCTCATTTCTAATTTAAAATTCTCTGGAGTGTGTCCTGCAGCAGGCCTTGGGGGAGGGCCGGAGTGGAAGCGTGGAAATCCACACACAGCAGTGGCCTGGGCCACGGTCTAGGTAAGAGAGGAACACGATGCTGACTAGGAAGCTGGTGGAAGGGAAATTGGGAGAAGTGGCTTCCTTCTCACTTTATTTTCATGGTGAACCTCAGGGCTTCCTAAATGGCTCCGCCGTCAGAGTAGGGAAATGAGGGAAAGAAGAAACTAAGATAATGCTATAGGTTTTTGACAAGAGCAATGGTGCCTGATAGTTATTTTGTTTTGTTTTTTCCTTTTTCACCCTTTCATTCTTTGGTCATTGAGAAGAATATTAGCAGAACAATACACTGGACAATACAAAAGTTCTTTTAAATGGATTTGGTATTACTGATAATTAGGAGATCTCTTTGTTACAATTAACAGATATTTTTAATCTATGAACTTCTGGGTTTTTTACTAGTAATTTTCCTGTTTTCATTCTTAACATGCCTATGGGATTGACACACTCTGCTGACTAGCAACTATGACAATTTCTTTTCCTTTTTTTTCTCTCTTTTTGCTCAAACGTGCTACAAACTACAGTTACCTTAGGTAATATTCCTCCTCGTTCAATCTGGCTTTTTGAACCCAAAGGCAGCTGTCACAAATGTGCACCAGGCTTACCCCACTCCACAACCCAGGGTCTGTATTTAAAATGAAATACACATATTCTAGCAAAAGGATGAGAAAAATGAGGCTAAGCACCAGTGATTTTGATGAGAAAGCTTATCCTTTTGTGCATTAATTGGCAGGAGTTTAGAAGCGAGCAAGTACATCTTTTTATAGTTTAATACTGAGTGGCAGCAGAATGGAACCAAATCAGATTTATTGGTGTAATCTATTAAAGTATTAAATAAGTAGAGAAACCGGAACTTCCAAGTATTGGCACATGGGTTCGTGGTAGCAAATTAAAGCTATGAAATCTTGGGTCCTCTGTGTCTGCAGCTTTATATGTCACGTGGTTCCAAGTACCTATTTCAGTTACCCAAAGCTAATTTGTATAGAGGTCGTATAGCTTAATGGTTAAATCAGAGCATGGCCTGTTGAACTATACTATCTGGGCTCAAACACTAGGTTTACTCCTTACTACCTGTATGGCACCAGGTATAAATTACCTAGCCTCTCTGAGCCTCAGTTTCTTCACCTCTAATATGGGCATAATAGTAGGTTCCAATTCTTAGATTATAATGAGAATTAAATGATTTAATATGGATGAGACAATTTTAAAAGTGCATGACTGGTGTGAACTCAATATAAGTTTTACCTACTTTTTGCGTTATTTTGCTTTTTCTCCATTCTTTTAGTTATTCAGTCTACTGGGCAGTCCCCCAAGCAATAGTAAAATTCTTTGACAGCACTCAATTTTATATAACTGATGAAAGCCTTTAACCATGTGTAAAGGCTAAAATGACCTTCGGAGAATGCAATTTATATTATAATGGCTTAATGGAACCAATTATATCAGCATAAAAACTTTTAAATAGAAAATTGTATTCACCAGTAAAAATGTTCTATATTTCAATGAGGAGGTTCATATGCCAACTGTTTATTAGTCAAGATTCAAGAACTATTCACCAGTTAGTATTAAGTTTTATGATTTTTAATTCAATATCCATTAATAAGTTAATTCAGAAGCAAGAAGAGCTTTTGTAAGATGACATTTAATTATAAAATAGTCTTAAGTATAAAGCATCTAGGGCAAACTTTTCAACAAGTATAACTAATTAAATCTTTCTAGGGAGAGATTGGACCATCTAGTAACTCTGATTCATGGAAAGAAAACTTCTGCAACAGTGAAAACCACTGGCATTCTCTTTATATCCAATTTTGACATTCACTTAAAACAAACACAAAATTAATAATCAAATGTGTAACGTACCATTAGCTCTGAACAGTGTCATTAATATTGTTTCAAAGAAAATGGGTTTTGATATCAAACCTAAAATCACTGGAGGATAGTTAATATATAGAAATAATATTTTGGTAGGACAATAATGCTTAAGTAATACAAATAATCTTTCAGATTTGAAAGTTTTATTTGAAAAATTGTATTTGAAGTAAAAAAATAATTACAACTAGTCACTATTTTACTTCAACCATCCCTACTGCTACAACAATAAAATGTGTGAGATTAGTACCATAGGAAGGTGATAAAGGATTTTATCACAATTTATTGGTTCTGGGCCTATGGATTTTTATAGATAATTATAAACTTTGTGTTGAGAAAGAAAAGTTGAAGACTCTCTAAAATATATTGGTATAAGTGGTCAAAATAAGCAATAGAAAATGTTAATGGTCTACGACGGCATAAATTAAAACCTATTTCAGTTACAATGCTTAAAGAAACATTAATAATTTTCTTTAATAAATTTATTTATTTAGTCTGTGTTGGGTCCCTGTTGCTGCGCACGGGCTTTCTCTAGTTGTGGCGAGTGGGGGCTACTCTTCATTGAGGTGCGCAGGCTTCTCACTGCGGTGGCTTCTCTTGTTGCGGAGCACGGGCTCTAGGCTCATGGGCTTCAGTAGTTGTGGCACGCAGGCTTAGTAGTTGTGGCTGTCAGGCTCTAGAGTACAGGCTCAGTAGTCGTGGTGCATGGGCTTAGTTGCTCCGCGGCATGTGGGATCTTCCAGGACCAGGGCTCGAACCTGTGTCCCCTGCACTGGCAGGTGGATTCCTAACCACTGCACCACTAGGGAAACCCCAGTGAAGGTTTTTATAAAACTGATTCTTAGAAGTAGGATTAATCAGTTAATGAATCTGAGCATTTAAACTTTTGAGAAATATAGACAATTTGTTCTCTGAAATGGTTGGGCCAATTTATTCTCCTATCAATAGTAAATTATATTGCCTGTCATCCTCATGCTCTCTGAAACACTAGATATCATTTATCTTTACGTTTTGTCAATCCTGGTTAAAAACTGCCATGTCATCGTTGTCAAGACTTGCATTTCTTTAGTGAATTTGGGCCATTTTGGATTTCTATTTTAGGAATTTTCCTAATTATCTTCTTTGTTTTCTACAGTATCCTTTTATACTTTTCAAATTCTAGGGGCTCCTTATGAAGTGTGGCTTTTTTCCTTCTGTATTTTACATAGGTTACAAATAATTTTTTTCAAATTTGTCACTTGTCCCTGATATTTGCTTATGGAATCTTGGTAACTGTGGGATAATGCCTCTTAACCATATCCTTTAGTGCCAGTGTAATTTAACAGTGACATTTAAGAGGTATTGTGAGTCATTTGCAGATATTATTAGAAAGCATAAGATTTGTGAACATATTAATTATTAAAAGATAACTAAGATCAGGTCATAGTTACTCATATAATGTTATGCTTTCCACTTGCTTCCATGTGTTTTCCTAGATACAGAGGATAAAGCAATAAAACAGACATACAGACACACACTGTCTTCACTTCACTGCCCTCAGAGGGTTGTTCTGATTGAAGAATCAAGAAAAATGATAGAAGGTAAGGGAATAAAGTTACTTAGCAAAACAAGCAAGCAAATAAAAAACTCTAAGGGAGATTATCCTCATTATAGTTGATTAATGGAGATTTAGCACACACAAAAAACTCCTTAGGTGGTATAAAGTGATTACAAAAGACTACAGAAACTGACAAAATTTTTTTAGGAAGAAACTAATTGACATTTGTGCCAGAAGGCAGAAAATTAATATTTGATTGTGTATCATAAAAGAAATATATCATAAAAGAAATATATCATAAAAGAAATCATAAAAGAAATATATCTAAACACACAGTTTATATATTTAAAATTGTATTTTATAAGTTTTAAGGGATCGTTTGCCACTAATTACCTATTTACTAATTAATTTTTATCATTTATTCTTTATAGTATTTCATGCATGCAAAAATCTGGAATGAGGGCTTCCCTGGTGGCGCAGTGGTTGAGAGTCCGCCTGCCGATGCAGGGCACATGGGTTCGTGCCCTGGTCCAGGAAGATCCCACATGCCGCGAAGCGGCTAGGCCCGTGAGCCATGGCCACTGAGCCTGTGCATCCGGAGCCTGTGCTCCGCAATGGGAGAGGCCACAGCAGTGAGAGGCCCGCGTACCGAAAAAAAAAAAAAAAAAAGATCACTGATGTTTTCAAAGTAGAAATCCAACACATAGAATGGAAAATAGTACCAAGGAAGGTAATACAAGGAAAAATATCCTGAAATAAGGGAGCATTGAACCTGCAGACTAAATAGGTACAATAAATAAAATAACAAAACATTTACTGAACAGCTAGTATGTATATATATCCTAGTTAATTTTTTATTGACCTTCAAGAATAAAGAAATTTTACTCTTCTATAGGCAGAAAAAATGTCACAAGGGAGAAAAAGTAGGCTACTTTCAACCTTCTCCACTGAAACACTATAGGCTAAAAGACAATGAAATACTATCCAGAAAGTTCAAAAAGGAAAGTATAATTTAGTAATTCTCTTTTATTTCCAACTGTATTGTCATTCAAACAAAAAGGCAACAGGGAATATTCAAATATTCTGCTTAAACGTGAACAAAAAAATCCTTCAGGAAATATTGCACTGTTTTTCTCAGAAAAAAATAAACTGCCCAATGCTGAAATTCAGCTAGGAGATAAATTAAAATAAATTGCTAAAAAACGAGGAAACCATGGTAGAAGAGCTAGTGATAAGCTTTGGACTTACTTAAATATAACACTTAGACAAAATGGTAGGAAAATTATAGACATAGACTGGTATATAAATGCTGAATAAAGCAACAAAATTAGGAGGAAAGGTGAGAGAAAGAAACAAGGAGAGAAAAGGCGTTAATAATTGTGTCTTTCACAGCAAAGAATCAACTGACACTGTAAAAATGCAATGTATAGTTTAAATTGATCATGTTAATAATTTTCATAATTTAAAAAAATTTTCTGAGCAATTTTTCCAAAGTTTATGTAATAAAAAGCATTTATGTAAAAGTTCAACAATTTTTCAATTTTACTTCAAATTATTTTACTTCCATTAAAATCAGCTAAAAATTTACTTGATTTATTGTAGATTTATTTAAACTTTCTAATTTAAAGTACCCTCATTTAAAGCAACTGGCCACCGAATTTAAAAACATTAAGTAAAAAAGGAACAAAAAGCATATCAACACTTCAATATTAACCTAAAAGATATTTTCACTAGTCACTATTCACTAGTTATCTGCTGTGGGATAAATGTTTCTTTTTTGAGTACACGGCCACTAATTGAAGTTCAAAATTTTCCTTTCAGAATAATCATACCACAGCATATTTTCTACAATTTTCAATTTCATTTTCTTTAAAGAAGAGCAAGATGTTAACATTAAAAATGTTTGCAAAACAGTCTGATTGCAAATCTTTCCAGATTTTTTTCTTAAATCTTATCCATATGTTTTACAGTTGCCTCTCTCACACTAATTTTGCAAAAAAATTTAAAAACTTAAGTCTTTCAAAAGCATTCCATTTAGTTTCATAAATACAACTCATATTTTTCCAACTTCATGTTTCATCAGCTTATAAAGTATTTTGTCAAAATATTAAATTGAAATAACAAGTATAACCTGCATAAACAGGTTTAGGAATAAACCTATCTGACTCTTAACATACAGGTCAACTGATAGGAACCTAAATGTATGGTTGTACTAGAGAAGTGCTTATTGATGATGAGTATCTATTACCCCATAGACAGCCAGTTAAATGGATGTCTACGTAGAAAGCCTCCACGGTACCCCTTATGAAACATAATGTAAAGTATGACCTCATTCTTATAAATTACTTCTTTGCTCTATTTTTTTATTATATATGTATATCCATCTAGTTAGTCATTCTTCTATATGCATATATATGCATAGGAAGAGGTTGGAAATTATATTCACTAAAAAAATATTAACAGTGTTAATATATTCAGTAATATATTTCATTACCTCATCTTTCCATAAGTACCTATCATTTTATTACCATATTTTGTTATCATATATTATGTTTTACTATATATATATTACTAACATCATATTACTATTCATGGACTATGAAATTAAAAATAAGTAAACAAAATCACAAAACACAAAGCAAAAGTGCAATGGAAAGAAAATCCTGATTGAATTTGCGATGCTGGGCAGTGCTTTTGGTTGTGTGATTAGCACAAATTGACCCCTTCCTCCTTCCAAAAGAACACTAAGACCTCTCCTTTCATGGAGCCCACGAGCTGCAGAGAAATACAGTCAGCAAATTCATTCCCCCAACCACAGTCAATATTAAGTGTGGACCTGTGACTTAGGCAATCCAATCAGGTCACATCACAGAACTTTTTCTTAATTAAAATACCAGACAGGAACATTCTTCCTCAGCCTTTCGATACATACAGGGAAACATATAGTCCTAGTTGCTAGTAAGGAACCATCCTTCAGCCATGGAAAGATCAATACAGGAAAAAACTGGCACTGTGGGGAGAAATGTGGTCAATTTTAATGGCATTGACTTGATGAAGCTGCCAACCCTATGGCTTCCTGTACTTCTGGATTCCTTTTAGGTGAGCAAGTAAGTCTTTCTGCGTGTGAAACTGTGTTCATAGGACACCTAAAACACCCTCATTGACACATTCATTTATTAGTTGAGAACGTCGATCCTTCTAACTACGTAAATAACACACAATTATCAAATTTGTACTTGAGTATAATCACAAACTCCTCAGGCCATGGGTCTTCAATCTTTGTGAATCTTCAAAACTGAATACCAAGTCTGTGAAAATCAGAGGTTTACACTCATCAGACGTTTCCGTAACTTCAAACTAATTCAGTCAAATTGACTGTGAGTGTGGACTTAACCATTTTTAGGCAAACTAACTAACGCTTGTTAGGAAAATGAATGAGAACAAGTTCAAGATTGATGACATCTCCGGATAATAATAAAAACTGAAACCCAAAGAGTGATTAGCAGTTAGCAATTAGTTGTGATTACCATCTAAATCAATCTCATTCTAAATGGGATTTTAAAAAAACAGTGAATAAATCGTGGAGAGCCAACTTATTCATAGTA
The DNA here is from genome assembly GCF_949987515.2 of Delphinus delphis. Lineage (NCBI taxonomy): Eukaryota > Metazoa > Chordata > Mammalia > Artiodactyla > Delphinidae > Delphinus > Delphinus delphis. The sequence continues at coordinate 100,018,902 of NC_082689.1, read as the reverse complement.
GTCTAACTTGGTTTTTAACTGTGCTCTCCTAAGGAGTGAATTCAAGTTTGCCGGATTGATTTTCATAGTAGTTCATGACTAAACCAGAGATGCCCCCCAGCCATTTTACTACTGCAAATTATTAGTATGGAAGTGAGTGAGCAAAACTGATTGTCTCAACATGAAAAATAGATATAAAAATAATCTAGAAAAACAAATATTTTTAAAGCTTGCTTATCTTCTTTAACAATGAAAGATTCAACATCTAAACAGGCTGTCCCTTAGGGAAAATGGAAAGTAGTCTCAGATTTTTATTCACTGCCCCTTGCCTCTTTGCCTGTGTTTCCTATAAAACTTCATGTTATCTTTCTCTCTGTTTCTTTAGTGTCTACTTGCTCGCTCCAACTTTTACTTTTTAGTCACAACGTAGCTAAAGTATAATTTTGTTTATGTCACAGCAAACTGAATGAAGCTTGGCATTCATTTATCTCTGTGTGAATCAAATTGGTGTGTCTTCTTCCAGTGGTGACTTTACATTTAAAGCCATAGTTCTAATAATAGAAGGAAGATTTATTCCTTCTAATGAAGATTCAAATTATAAGTGAGTAGGTGGTAGTGAAAGCCCTCTTCCAGGGGACCAATAATGGTACCATGTGATTATAATAATGGTACCCTGTGATTATAATCTAGTTTATCTCTTATCTCAGTAGGTGAAAAGGTAGAAAAAGTAAGGTAGCAAGTTAAATTACATCTGTAAAAATTTAGTTTCTTAAAGTGGCTAGCATACCATAAATTATGGTATCCAAATATGACTCAAAATTTGAATGTTTCCTTATCTCTCAAACTGAATGTCAACTTTGTGGAATTGCTATGAGCTCCAAATGTGTTACTACAACTAATATATCGGGCACAGCGTCTGATACAAAGAAGGTGCTCAAATTTCACTCTTTTATTTAAATTGAATATGTATTGAGCCACAAAGTCTGGGTTACATTTGCAAAATACATTTGTCTGAATTAGCTGGTTGGGTTGTCTTTGTATGCTAAGGATTCCTAAACAAACTCATTCTCTTTGCTATCCTTCAATTTCCTAATCTGGGTTAGATGCACACCCTATGTGCTATCTTAATAGCCTGTGCTTAACTCAGTCATCCATCCCCTCCTGATCTACCCCATTAAGTTTTGAATCCCTTGAGGGCTGAGATCCAGTTACCAGAGTTCAATAATTCGGGGATTTGAGGAAAGAATAAAAAAATTGAATCAATTTATTGCTAACTCCTAATTTAATTTGGTGTGAAATAAACAAAGCTGCATTAATACATTGTTGCTAAGAACCCATTATTTTTAAATATACATAGTTAACGGAAAAAAAAAAAAACTTTAAATGTAAGGAGTTCTGTTTAGCTGCCAGGGTTTTAGGCAAAACTCAGATGCCTGGAACTTTATCCCTTGTCCTGAGAAAATAATCTGATGATGATAATCTCAGGTGCTAGGAGATTAGCCACTATCTGTCCTGCCTATGTTGTGTCCCTACCATCAGTCTGTCTTCAGTATATCAAAACAACATATAACTCTCATCAAATGCAAACTGGAAGAATTTAAGAAATGAGAACACTACCAATATAGGAAATCATTTTCACCTTTAAAAGGGGAGGCTTTTAAAATATGTTTGAGGTACATAGGGGCCCAGCTACTAAACTGTTTTGATCAGTAAACCCTTGTAGTACCAATAGCTCTAGAAAAAGTTTTCATCTTTGCGCCTGTGATATAATAGGAAATATATATTTGGTCTTTACCACAGTTCTTAGCACAGTGCTCCTAAAACACTTGTACATTTATCAAGTGGTAAGGGTGAGAGGGCATATTTTGTTATTTATAATAAACCCATTTCTGAGTTTATGCTAATGAGGTGACCCTTGGTGGACTCAAATAGCTTCAGGATGGGGGCTGGTTGCTGGAAGAAACAGCTATGTGATTACAGGGTTGGAACTTCCAACTCCACTAGCAGAACTCTGGGGAAGGGAGAGAGGCTGGAGATTATTTATCAATGGCTAATGGTTTAATTAACTGCGTTTATGTAATGAAACTTCCATCAAAACCCAAACAAAGAGGTTTGAAGAGACTCTGGGTTGATGAACACATCTCCACATGCCAAGAGAGTGGTGTACTCCAAACTCCTCCTCTGTGGACCCTTCTAGACCTCATCCCATATACCTCTTCATCTGGCTGATTATTTATATCCTTTATAATCTCCCATATAATAATCCAGTGATAGTTCAGTAAAGTGTTTCCCTGAGTTCTATGATCCACTGTAGCAAGTAATCAAACCTCAGAGGGAGTCATGGGAACCTCAGATTTGTAGCCAAGCTGGACAGAAGTGTGGGTACCCTGGGGACCCTCTACTTGAAGTTGGGATCTGATGTGGAGGGACGGTCTTCTAGGACTGAGCCCTTAACTTGTGGGGTCTGGCTAACTCCGGGTAGTTAGTGTCAGAATTGCTTAGTGTGAGGAAAAACTCCACACATTTGGTGTCAGAAGTGTAAGTACAGAAACAGTTTTTCCTTTTAGCCTCCGACTTCACCTTCGTGTAAGCCATATCTAGATTCCTGAGTCCTGATTTATTTCCCTCTTTTAACCTTCCACTCATTTCACCATAGGCTGTGACTAAGCCTGCCACCAATCATGTGAGAAGCTCGCACATGCTCCAGGTTAAGCTTGGCCATATTCTGCCTTGACCCTGCCCAAGTTCCCAGCTTTGCTCTCTTGTTGTCTAAATCATCTTTTTGCCAAGCAGGGTCTGGACATTCAACTGTAGTTGAGGTAAAGTCAAGGCTGGGAGAAGACTGAGTTTGGGCCATAGAGAGTAGATTCCAGGGATGTTAGTTAAGACAACTACTACTAGCTTCTATAAAGGACAAATCCTAAAATCTGAGTGACTTAAAACTTCAAATTTCAAAGTCACATTTCAATGCAATAGGGACCAGGGGTGGACTGTTTTTTCCCATGGAAACAGTTCAGAGCCAGGTGCTTCCCCCAGGTCCTGGGAATTCTGTACATTTAGCCAGATAACAGGAAAAGAGAGCTAGGGATGCTTTCCGAGCCTTGCCTGGAAGAGGCACATTTCACTTGCACTCATATCACATTGACCAGATGTCAATCACATGGCCACACATTACTGTCAGGATGCTGGAAAACGCAGCTGAGCTTGTGCCCAGGAAGAGAAACGACAGAGTCATCAGTGAGTACTGACATAACCTGCCACCTGTGATACCTCAAAAAGTCAAGCAGATAATCCTCAGAAGGATCGATCTCAGGGTAACTTTGTAAAAGGATCCTCCCCAAGTTCATTTAATTTAGTGTGTATGTGTATGTGTGTATATCCTGGCTGTAATCTCTGTACAGTGGAATCAAACCAAAATTTAAACAATGAAATTATATTGTAAAAATACTACTCAGGAAGCCACGTGAACCCCTTTGTAGAGCTAGTAATCCTCTTCCTAAAAAGTAATGGTCCCATAATTTACATTTGCCTTAAAATAGGAGTATTATGTAGTTTGATTTCTTAAAGGAGTCACACATTTGCTGTAATAATGCAAGGCTAGTATGAGTCTGCATTGCTTTTTGAAAAGTATATTTCATGAGCCAGAACTGTTGAATCTTTGATGGTTTACCTGTCAGACAGTTCTATTAATACACCAACAATGGAGCTATGTTATTGGATATAGATATCCCCAAATTAATCGTTCTATCATTTTACATCTCCATTGCCCAAGAATATCTTATCATTTATGTAAAGGTGTCAGTTGGTCCAGCTGTTGGAGACTAACTGTGAAGTGTTGGTTAGAACAGCCCAAGAAATGAATGGCTTAACAAATCTGAATGAGCCTGGTTGGCTTAGTTGTCCAGAACATGTAATTTGTGAGATAATTATTAAGACGTCAGTCATTGTTTAAATTGGAAAGCCCTGTTGCAACACCACTAGGCGTATTGCCCTGACAAAGTAATAGGCAAATATTTTCAAGAACCAAAAAGGTACTCTTGGGGGAAGAATCTGAATACTTGGAAAATATTCTACATAGTTCAAGAAAAATAATTTACTCAAATCACAAAGTCTTATTGAAAAATAGTAAATGTTTGGTTTTACCATATGAAGAATGAAAGTATTATAAATATTTTATTATTTAATGTACTGATAAATGACCCAGTACAAAAAAAGATATTCTATAAACAGATTGTTCATTATTTCTGGCTGTGTACAACACGTACTAAATTGTTGTGAATCAGATTTCGACATGGCACAGCATCTGAATTCAGAAACCATTTTCCTCTGGAATAACTTACTCAGTCACTCATGCTCCAAGAACATATAGTGAATGCAAAATATCTGGACTAAAAGAAAAAAGAAAAATATCCTTACCATCAAGGACCCTTCTATCTAGTGAAGAGAAATAAATGCAAAAAATAATGAGATTATGAGATGTCTATTAGAACAGAAACCTAGGAGGACCTTCAAGATGGCGGAGGACTAAGACGCGGAGATCACCTTCCTCCCCACAGATACATCAGAAATACATCTACATGTGGAACAACTCCTACAGAACACCTGCTGAACGCCGGCAGAAGACCTCAGACTTCCCAAAAGGCAAGAAACACCCAACGTACCTGGGTAGGGCAAAAGAAAAAAGAAAACACAGAGGCAAAAGTATAGGGGTGGAACCTGCACCAGTGGGAGGGAGCTGTGAAGGAGGAAAGGTTTCCACACACTAGGAAGCCCCTTCGCGGGCGGAGACTACGGGTGGTGGAGTGGGAGAGCTTTGGCGCCACGGAGGAGAGCGCGGCAACAGGGGTGCGGAGGGCAAAGTGGGGAGATTCCCGCACAGAGGATCGGTGCCGACCGGCACTCACCAGCCTGAGAGGCTTGTCTGCTCACCCGCCGGGGCGGGCGGGGCTGGGAGCTGAGGCTCGGGCTTCGGAGGTCGGATCCCAGGGAGAGGACTGGGGTTGGCGGCGTGAACACAGCCTGAAGGGGTTAGTGCACCACGGCTAGCTGGGAGGGAGTCCTGGGAAAAGTCTGGACCTGCCTAAGAGGCAAGAGACCATTGTTTTGGGGTGTGTGAGGAGAGGGGATACAGAACGCTGCCTAAACAAGTTCCAGAGACGGGCACGAGCCATGGCTATCAGCAGGGACCCCAGAGACAAGTGTGGAATGCTAAGACTGCTGCTGTAGCCACCAAGAAGCCTGTGTGCGAGCACAGGTCACTCTCCACACCGCCCCTCCCAGGAGCCTGTGCAGCCCGCCACTGCCAGGGTCCGGGATGCAGGCACAACTTCCCCGGGAGAACGCATGGTGCGCCTCAAGCTGGTGCAACATCACGCTGGCCTCTGCCACTGCAGGCTCGTCCCGCACTCCGTGCCCCCCCTCCCCTCGGCCTGAGTGAGCCAGAGCCCCCTAATCAGCTGCTCCTTTAACCACATCCTGTCTGAGTGAAGAACAGATGCCCTCAGGTGACCTATATGCAGAGGCGGGGCCAAATCCAAAGCTGAACCCCGGGAGCTGTGAGAACAAAGAAGAGAAAGGGAAATCTCTCCCAGCAGCCTCAGGAGCAGTGGATTAAATCTCCACGATCAACCTGATGTACCTGAATCTATGGAATACCTGAATAGACAACGAATCATCCAAAAAATGAGGCAGTGGACTGTGGGAGCAACTGTAGACTTGGGGTTTGCTTTTGTGCATCTAATTTGTTTCTGGTTTTATGTTTGTCTTAGTTTAGTATTTAGAGTTTATTATAATTGGTAGATTTGTTTTTTGATTTGGTTGCTCTCTTCCTTTTGTTTTTATATATAAATATATATATATATATATATTTCCTTTTTCTCTTTTTGTGAGTGTGTATGTGTATGCTTCTTGGTGTGATTTTGTCTGTATAGCTTTGCCTTTACCATTTGTCCTAGGGTTCTGTCTGTCCTATATATTTTTTTAGTATAGTTTTTAGCACGTGTTATCATTTGTGGCTTTGTTTTTTGGTTTGGTTGCTCTCTCTTACTTTCTGTTTTTTTAATATTTTTTATTACTTTCTAATTATTTTTATTTTTAATAATTTATTTTTTATTTTAATTATTTTATTTTTTTCTTTCTTTCTTTTTTTCTCCTTTTTCTTCTGAGCCATATGGCTGACAGGGTCTTGGTGCTCTGGCCAGGTGTCAGGCCTATGCCTCTGAGGTGGGAGAGCCGAGTTCAGGACATTGGTCCACCAGAAACCTCCAGGCTCCATGTAATATCAAACAGCGAAAGCTCTCCTAGAGATCTCCATCTCAATGCTAAGACCCAGCTCCACTCAACGACCAACAAGCTACAGTGCTGGACACCCTATGCCAAACAAATAGTAACACAGGAACTCAACCCCACCCATTAGCAGAGAGCCTGCTAAAATCATAATAAAGTCACAGACACCCCAAAACACACCACCAGACGCTGTACTGCCCACCAGAAAGACAAGATCCAGCCTCATCCACCAGAACACAGGCATCAGTCCCCCCCCCCCACCAGGAAGCCTACACAACCCCCTGAACCAACCTTAGCCACTGTGGGCAGAAACCAAAAACAACAGGAACTACGAACCTGCAGCCTGCGAAAAGGAGACCCCAAACACAGTAAGTTAAGCAAAATGAGAAGACAGAGAAACACACAGCAGATGAAGGACCAAAGTAAAAACCCTCCAGACCAAAAAAATGAAGAGGAAATAGGCAGTATACCTGAAAAAGAATTCAGAGTAATGATGGTAAAGATGATCTAAAATCTTGGAAATAGAATGGAGAAAATACCAGAAACGTTTAACAAGGACGTAGAAGAACTAAAGAGCAAACAAACAATGATGAACAACACAATAAATGAAATTAAAAATTCTCTAAAGGAATCAATAGCAGAATAACTGAGGCAGAAGAACGGATAAGTGACCTGGAAGATAAAATACTGGAAATAACTACAGCAGAGAAGAATAAAGAAAAAAGAATGAAAAGACTCGAGGACAGTCTCAGAGACCTCTGGGACAACATTAAACGCACCAACATTCAAATTATAGGGGTCCCAGATGAAGAAGAGAAAAAGAAAGGGACTGAGAAAATACTTGAAGAGATTATAGTTGAAAACTTCCCTAATATGGGAAAGGAAATGGTCAATCAAGTCCAGGAAGCACAGAGAGTCCCATACAGGATAAATCCAAGGAGAAACACACCAAGACACATATTAATCAAGCTACCAAAACTTAAATACAAAGAAAAAATATTAAAAGCAGCAAGGGAAAAACAACAAATAATATACAAGGGAATCCCCACAAGGTTAACAGCTGATCCTTCAGCAGAAATTCTGCAAGCCAGAAGGGAGTGGCAGGACATATTTAAAGTGATGAAAGGGAAAAACCTACAACCACGATTACTCTACCCAGCAAGGATCTCATTCAGATTCGACAGAGAAAGTAAAATCTCTACAGACAAGCAAAAGCTAAGAGAATTCAGCACCACCAAACCAGCTTTACCACAAATGCTAAAGGAACTTCTCTAGGCAGGAAGCACAAGAGAAGGAAAGGAGCTAAAATAACAAACCCAAAACAATAAAGAAAATGGTGTTAGGAACATACATATCAATAACCACCTTAAATGTAAATTGATTAAATGCTCCAACCAAAAGACATAGACTGGCTGAATGGATGCACAAACAAGACCAGTATATATGCTGTCTACAAGAGACCCACTTCAGACCTAGGGACACATAAAGACTGAAAGTGAGGGAATGAAAAAAGATATTCCACGCAAATGGAAACCAAAAGAAAGCTGGAGTAGCAATTCTCATATCAGACAAAATACACTTCAAAATAAAGACTATTACAAGAGGGAAAGAAGGACACTACATAATGATCAAGGGATGAATCCAAGAAGAAGATATAATAATTATAAATATTTATGCACCCAACATAGGAGAACCTCAGTACATAAGGCAAATCCTAACAGCCATAAAAAGGGAAATCGACAGTAACACAATCATAGTAGGGGACGTTAACACCCCACTTTCACCAATGGACAGAGCATCCAACATGAAAATAAATAAGGAATCACAAGCTTTAAATGACACATTAAAGAAGATGGAATTAATTGATATTTATAGGACATTCCATCCAAAACCTACAGAATACATTTTCTTCTCAAGAGTTCATGGAACATTCTCCAGGATAGACCGTATCTTGGGTCACTAATCAAGTCTGGCTAAATTTAAGAAAATTGAAATCATATCAAGTATCTTTTCTGACCACAACACTATGAGACTAGATATCAATTACAGGAAAAAAATCTGTAAAAAATACAAACACATGGAGGTTAAACAATACACTACTAAATAACCAAAAGATCACTGAAGAAATCAAAGAGGAAAACAAAAAATACCTAAAAACAAATGACAATGAAAACACAACGACCCAAAACCTATGGGATGCAGCAAAAGCAGTTCTAATAGGGAAGTTTATAGCAATACAGTCTTATCTCAAGAAACAAGAAACATCTCAAATAAACAACTTAACCTTACAGCTAAAGCAATTAGAGAAAGAAGAACAAAAAAAACCAAAGTTAGCAGAAGGAAAGAAATCATAAAGATCAGATCAGAAATAAATAGAAAAGAAATGAAGGAAACAATAGCAAAGATCAATAAAACTAAAAGCTGGTTCTTTGAGAAGATAAACAAAATTGATAAACCATTAGCCAGACTCATCAAGAAAAAAAGGAAGAAGACTCAAATCAATAGAATTAGAAATGAAAAAGAAGTAACAACTGACACTGCATAAATACAAAGGATCATGAGAGATTACTACAAGCAACTCTATGCCAATAAAATGGAAAACCTGGAAGAAATGGACAAATTCTTAGAAAAGCACAACCTTCCGAGACTGAACCAGGAAGAAATAGAAAATATAAACAGACCAATCACAAGCACTGAAATTGAAACTGTGATTAAAAGTCTTCCAACAAACAAAGCCCAGGACCAGATGGCTTCACAGGTGAATTCTATCAAACATTTAGAGAAGAGCTGACACCTATGCTTCTCAAACTCTTCCAAAATATAGCAGAGGGAGGAACACTCCCAAACTCATTCCACGAGGCCACAACCACTCTGATATCAAAACCAGACAAAGATGTCACAAAGAAAGAAAACTACAGGCCAATATCACTGATGAACATAGATGCAAAAATCCTCAACAAAATACTAGGAAATAGAATCCAATAGCACATTAAAAGGATGATACACCATGATCAAGTGGTGTATATCCCAGGAATGCAAGGATTCTTCAATATATGCAAATCAATCAATGTGATAAACCATATTAACGAATTGAAGGAGAAAAGCCATATGATCGTCTCAATAGATGCAGAAAAAGCTTTCGACAAAATTAAACAGCGATTTATGATAAAAACCCCTCAGAAACTAGGCCTAGAGGGAACTTACCTCAACATAATAAAGGCCATATATGACAAACCCACAGCCAACATTGTTCTCAATGGTGAAAAACTGAAAGCATTTCCACTAAGATCAGGAAAAAGACAAGGTTGTCCACTCTCACTACTATTATTCAACATAGTTTTGGAAGTTTTAGCCATAGCAATCGGAGAAGAAAAAGAAATAAAAGGAATCCAAATTGGAAAAGAAGAAGTAAAGCTGTCACTGTTTGCAGATGACATGATACTATACATAGAGAATCCTAAAGATGCTACGAGAAAAATACCAGAGCTAATCAATGAATTTGGTAAAGTAGCAGGATACAAAATTAATGCACAGAAATCTCTGGCATTCCTATACACTAATGATGAAAAATCTGAAAGAGAAATTAAGGAAACACACCTTTTTACCATTTTAACAAAAACATTAAAATACCTAGGAATAAACCTTCCTAAGGAGGCAAAAGACCTGTATGCAGAAAACTATAGGACACTGATGAAAGAAATTAAAGATGATACAAACAGATGGAGAGATATACCATGTTCTTGGATTGGAAGGATCAACATTGTGAAAATGACTATACTACCCAAAGCAATCTACAGATTCAATGCAATCCCTGTCAAACTACCAATGGCATTTTTCACAGAACTAGAACAAAAAATTTCACAATTTGTATGGAAACACAAAAGACCCCAAATACCCAAAGCAATCTTGAGAAAGAAAAACGGAGCTGGAGGAATCAGGCTCCTGGACTTCAGACTATACTACAAAGCTATAGTAATCAAGACAGTATGGTACTGGCACAAAAATAGAAATATAGATCAATGGAACAGGATACAAAGCCCAGAGATAAACCCAAGCACATATGGTCACCTTATCTTTGATAAACGAGGCAGGAATGTACAGTGGAGACAGGACAGCCTCTTCAATAAGTGGTGCTGGGAAACCTGGACAGGTACATGTAAAAGTATGAGATTAGATCACTCCCTAACACCATACACAAAAATAAGCTCAAAATGGATTAAAGACCTAAATGTAAGGCCAGAAACTATCAAACTCTTAGAGGAAAACATAGGCAGAACATTCTATGACATAAATCACAGCAAGATCCTTTTTGACCCACCTCCTAGAGAAATGGAAATAAAAACAAAAATAAACAAATGGGACCTAATGAAACTTCAAACTTTTGCACAGCAAAGGAAACCATAAACAAGACCAAAAGACAACCCTCAGAATGGGAGAAAATATTTGCAAATGAAGCAACCGACAAAGGATTAATCTCCAAAATTTACAAGCAGCTCATGCAGCTCAATAACAAAAAAACAAACAACCCAATCCAAAAATGGGCAGAAGACCTAAATAGACATTTCTCCAAAGAAGATATACAGACTGCCAACAAACACATGAAAGAATGCTCAACATCATTAATCATTAGAGAAATGCAAATCAAAATCTACAATGAGATATCATCTCACACCAGTCAGAATGGCCATCATCAAAAAATCTACCAACAATAAATGCTGGAGAGGGTGTGGAGAAAAGGGAACCCTATTGCAGTGCTGGTGGGAATGTAAATTGATACAGCCACTGTGGAGAACAGTATGGAGGTTCCTTAAAAAACTACAAATAGAACTACCATATGACCCAGCAATCCCACTACTGGGCATATACCCTGAGAAAACCAAAATTCAAGAAGAGTCATGTACCAAAATGTTCATTGCAGCTCTATTTACAATAGCCCAGAAATGGAAACAATCTACATGTCCATCATCGGATGAATGGATAAAGATGATGTGGCACATATATACAATGGAATATTACTCAGCCATAAAAAGAAACGAAATTGAACTATTTGTAATGAGGTGGATAGACCTAGAGTCTGTCATACAGAGTGAAGTAAGTCAGAAAGAGAAAGACAAATACTGTATGCTAACAGATATATATGGAATTTAAGGGAAAAAAATGTCATGAAGAACCTAGGGGTAAGACAGGAATAAAGACACAGACCTACTAGAGAATGAACTTGAGGATATGGGGAGGAGGAAGGGTAAGGTGTGACAAAGCGAGAGAGAGGCATGGACATATATACACTACCAAAGGTAAGGTAGATAGCTAGTGGGAAGCAGCCGCATGGCACAGGGAGATCAGCTCGGTGCTTTGTGACCACCTAGAGGGGTGGAATAGGGAGGGTGGGAGGGAGGGAGACGCAAGAGGGAAGAGATATGGGAACATATGTATAACTGATTCACTTAGTTATAAAGCAGAAACTAACACACCATTGTAAAGCAATTATACTCCAATAAGGTGTAAAAAAAAAGTAAAATAAATAAAATGCACTTTTTTTGGAAATTGAAAAAAAAAAAAAAAAAAGAAACCAGATACCAAAGTCACATCTTGTGGGATTCCACTTATATGAATATCCAGAATAGACAAATCCATAATCCATAGAGGCAGGAAGTAGATTAGTGATTGTGAATATACTGAAAACCATTGGAATGTACACTTTAAATGGGTGAATTGTATGGGATATCAATCATATGTATATAAAATTGTTAGAAAAATAACTACCTAACCGGCTAAATAAAAAGCAGACCAACCAGCTTGTAGAAGTCTTTGTGAGAGTCTCTTTCCCCATCTGAACATCAGTTGCTTCACCTCTAATACAGTTAGGAGGAAGAATAGGGTGGTCTAGCTCAGTGATTTACAATCTTTTCAAATTGTGCAATTTTAAAAAATCATTCCTTGTATGAAACTCAAATACATAAAGGCAATATTTTAAAACTAAAAATTAATTTCATAATGTCAAAGTCATTACAATTGTTCATTTTAAAACATTCAACTAAACAATGAGACTATTCCAATAACCTCAAAATTTAAAAAGTTGTGAATCACAATTCAAAATTGAAAGTTACAATCGTAACAGCATCATCATGAATTATTGTATTTTTACATTTTGGTTTGACTGAACAATTCCAAAAACTTCTGACCCATAAAAATAAATAGTTGCAAATGTTTTAAACAATTTGATTTGTAATTAGTGTACCTTTTCAATTAAATGATTCTAAAATTTGAAACTTTTGCTGCTTTTAATTTCCAAAAAAAAATCACATTATTTATCATAAAAACAAAAGTATAATCAAAGTATACCAAAAAATAAACAATAAAACTTTCTGAAATATTATTAAGACAATCAATGTTTTGAATTTACTTGTTGAACAATTTATTAACTGTAATTACAGCACATACAAAAAATTTGTGTCCAATCTTTATCTAGAATTCAATTAAAGATAACATGTTCATGCTATAAAAGGATATTTATCTTATAGTTTATGGGAGTAGACATGTGTAGGCCTTGATTCAGAATAATACCAAGTTGCAACCTTTCTAAATAAAAATTAGTACTAAACATGACACACACACATGGACGCACAAACATGCACACAGATGGGAGAGTAGGAAAAGCTTTATTCTGAAGTTCTCACACTCACAAAATAAAAAAGTCAAATTGGAGCAGAAGTTGTCATATTGATGGTGCCCAATATGTCAGAGATTGTCATACTGAGTGAAATAAGTCAGATAGAGAAAGACAAATATCATATGATATCGCTTATATGTGGAATCTAATAAAAATGGTACAAATGAACTTATTTACCAAACAGAAATAGAGTCACAGATGTAGAAAACAAACTTATGGTTACCAAGGGGGAAAGGGGGTGGGGAGGGATAAATTGGGAAATTGGGATTGACATGTACATACTACTATTTATAAAATAGATAACTAATAAGAACCTACTTTATAGCACAGGGAACTCTACTCAATACTTTGTAATGACCTATATGGGAACAGAATCTAAAAAAGAGTAGATATATGTACATGTATAACTGATTCACTTTGCTGTACAGCAGAAACTAACACAACACTGTAAATCAACTATTCTCCAATAAAAATTAATTTTAAAAATTCATTTGAAGTTGTGCCTTTAAAAAACTACAATTTTAAATATAATAAAAATAGATAGATTGTGTTAATATAACTTTAACTAAATGCTTTATGTAATTGCTACACTGTGCCTAAGAGTTCCATATTACTGACTTTGAAAACCACTGGCTTCAGTTATGCCGGTAAAATTTTATTGCAGTTCTAAAATTTTACTGTTTTATTAGCTTAAGCGAGATAGGAATGTTAAAGTTTTCATAAATTATTTAGCATTTTAATGTTATTTATAAAAGATTTTTGGATTATTGGGCCTGAAACATTCTCTCTCAATAACTTACAGAGACATAGGACAAGATAACTACAAATAAAATACCCCAGTATGCTCTATTCTGCCTCACATACTTGTAGTCTCTGTTTCATTTGCCAGAAGAGCTTTACCTCGTGCCCGGTTGTGATACCTTCTATCCTTTAAGTTTCAGTTTAGATGGCAAACACATCCTCAAGAGGCTTGACCAGAGAATCTAAAGAACTCCAGGCATGTCACAACTACTTGTTGGACAAATAGTATGCACCTACACTTACGTCAGCAAAATCGTAGTTCCTTAAGGACAGTGTATGTCGTGTGTATTTCTTATCTTACCATCCCCTTTCCCATGCTGTACTCATCACACACGTGTCCATACACACCCAGACACCAAGAGCTTCTAGCATGGTGCTAATAACACAGTAGCCTTGGAGCCATATTTAGGACCAGATCAGACCCTTCCATTTGACACAGATATTTTAGAGATTCAGAGAGTTTCATACACTGATTTTAGAGGCAGGATATCTAAGACCGGAGAAAACAGAATATTTTCTAAATGACTATTGTTGTAATTGAGACTGGAACTCATTTCTGAAATCTTATGGCTATTGCATTAACACATCACATTGTCTTTAACATGTTCATGTTTTATCATGAAAACAATATAGAAATGGTGTATTCATGTGTGTTTGCATAGGAATATATTGCTGGACATAAAAAAGGCTGTTTTGTGTATGAATGTTTCCGGTGAATGTATTTCTATTATTTCTATATACATATGTGGGCTTATGTAATGTAATTTTTGTATGTGCACTTATATTTATAAATGTATGCATGGGAACTTTATTATATACAATGTATATTGACTATTTACTTAGATTATTTTATAATCCCCCCAAAATATCTTCTATTGAGATATTAGTATGCTAGTTTGGCAACTAATATATTTATATCTCTAATCATAGTAAATGACTTATATTAGTTAATATTTAAGGAATACAGTTTTAATGTAATAGTTATTGCTAAGCCAAAACATGCATTTGATAAAATTTTATTGTCCTATATTTAATATCAGACAAATGTTAATTTACTTACAAAGTATATTGAGACTTTAAATATCTGTTAGTGTAATTAGGGGAAAGAGAAGGTAGTATTCAAATTACTCAGGTATGCTTCCTACTCTCAGCAGGCAAACAGCACAGTAAAGGAGATGGTACGTGAAAAAGTCTAACAGGAGCCAAATGAGTTAAGAGCTCTAACAAATGTAAAGCAAATTAGTAAAACCACACCTGTGATGTTAATTCCGGTTGGAAAGACCAGAGAAGACTTGATCAAGGAAGGAGATATCTGAGCTGGAATCGTACAAGAAAATAAAATAAGAAATAAAATTCTTATTTTATTACTTAAAAAATTCTGTTCTCTCATTATTAAAAATCTTCATTTCCAGTCTAGCTTTGGGGTATTTTACAATATTTTGATTTACTCCTAATAATCTAGTGTAATTACTTATGGAATCACCCTGGGAAATAAACACAGAGTTGGTTGATTACAATCACTTTTTAAGCATATATAATTAAAAGTCAAAAAAGTGCAATTTATTTACTAAGCACAGAGGAAAATCAAAAGAAATCTGCAGGGATTGTTTTTGATCACTCAGTTACCATGTTCACATTCCTTCTAAACTTTCTGTGCAAGAACAAAATACAGTAAGTATACCAAATAGTATAAAGCAAATTATGAAAATAAAATATTTACCCAAATATGACTGAAGGTTTAGCTTACTTGAGCTAACCCTTTTAAAATATACAATCACCCCTTCCTGTGAGTGTTGTGACTAAATCTTACCTTGCTTTATGGTGTTGGGAACTTACAAGGGCCTGCTTTCTAATATGTACACTCAGTAAGGCTGAATAGCTCACTAATGTACTGTATTCCCTGATGAACCAACCAATTTAATAACTTTACCAATGCCAGCTTTTGAACAAAGCAGCCCCTCATTGACATTCCAGTGCAACAGCTAATAACAATTAGATTTCATTCTAGCATTGTATCTCGTTATTGTCATCCCAACAAGAGATGCTTTCCTTATAATCCATAGAATTGACATAAATGTAAATGTTACTCCAACCCACCAAATAAGTGGTCTATGGACTCTCATTACCAGAAATGAGCTCACATCTGTCTCATTGTCATATATTGTTTTTCCATGTCATTTATTTTCCAGCTTTGAAAAGACTCTAACATTTTATTTTGAAACCCTATCACTGATTTGGCAAAATCTTTCAGGCTCTGGAAAAACATATCTTTCTTTTGGTAATATTGTCCCTTTAGAAACTAAGCAAATAAATAGTGTGCTATATGCACATTGTTTGGATAGAAAACTCGGAGGTTTTCTAAATAGTACCGATGTTAGAATCTAAAAATTGCTCAAATAACTATATTCAAATCATCATTTCTCTGCTTACATAAAACAGTCATCTTGGCAATTTGACATTAAAGACAAAAGGCTTTTAAGGATGTTGAAAGAAATAATATCATTGAAATACATTGTTTGGTGTAGACAAGATAGGGTTGAATTTACCTTACATTAGCTATAGATAGCTAAGAAAAGTTACTTTAAATTCAAGTGGTTACCAAAGTAATTGAACAGCATATGGATATAAACATAGTGTTCAGTGGCTTTTTCAGGATTTTCTTTACATTACATTAACCTTCAGATTTCTGAAAAGATGATGAACCAACATAGACTGCTGGCTTCCTACCCTGACATCTACTCTAAAGGGAGAAGCCACGAAGGAGGGAATTCGATGGATCATGGACATTAACATTAAAACTATGAAAAGCCCTTTGGGGAGATTAAAGATGGTTGAGTGTCAACATGGGAGAAACTATCCAGCTGTCCAGAGCTGAGGCTGGGGCAGAATTCTCACATTGTTTCCTCCCTCTCCCAGCTCACCATTGTACTTGGTGAATCAATGCCTCTGTCATCAGCACTGAAAGAGAGAAAGCAAGCAGAAACAAAAATGGTAGGACTAGCCCAAATCAAACCTGAGAATTTGGGGTAAGATATTAGAATGCAAACATATGGGCCCCAATAATTTGGGCCTTTGTGAATCAAAACCTCTGAGGGTGGTGTAAATAACTTATGTTTTAACAAGCCTACCAGGTACTTCTGACAAACACTCAAGTTTGAGAAACCCTAGAACCCACCTGGGGTGGGAAGGGTTAACAACAGCTACAGGTATACCAGGTATGTTTCCAGTAAAACTCTCTTTCCACAGAAAGAAAAGCAGTACTTGATAGAGTAGTCCAAAAAAAAAAAAAAAATCCTGAGGGAAAAAGATTGTCAATGATGGGTGGTGGGGAAAACAATGGAAATGGTTCAGCTCACATTTTGATATTCCAGTCTCTCTGTCTTGAAGTGTTCAACTCTCTTCCTAAAGCCACCAGAAGAATTATAGATATGCTTATAGAGAAAAGGAGTAATATTAGAAACATAAAACAATTTTAAAGAAGAAAAATAAACAGAAATATTAAGTATGGAGAAAGAAGTAATGAAATTACAAAGTTAGTTGAAAGGTTAAGTAGCCAGATGGATTTAACTAAAGAACAACTAGTGAGCAGAACAATGAAGTCCAAGAACTCTTCCAGAAGGCAGAGGTAAAGAAATAAAAATAATGAGAGAAAAGGTAAGGTAACAGATATGAAGGATATGAATAGAAATGTTAATATTTACTTAATAACATCTCAGGAGAGAAAAAATAAAGAGAGGGATATTTGAAGAGACAATGACCAAGTTTTTTATTTTTATTATTTTTTTAGGCCTAATACATCAGATTAAAGGGGTTCATAATACACTGTTAAAAACAAGACAAAAGACCCCAAAACAGAGTCACTTAGGCTCAGCCCCACATCACCAGGCCAAGAGTTAATTATAGTTTTGGCCTCTCCCAGAAATGGAATCTTAAACCAGCCAATCAGAAATCACTAGTGAGGTAATCTTCCTGACAGACCCCTGCCCATTCGTTCCTAAAGAAAAGTAACCGTGCCACAACGAATCCACTTTTTGCTAGCATAACTTCCTTGTTCTGCTCCCTTCTGCCTTTAAAATATTTCACCTTGTACAACTCCTCAGATCTCCTTTCTATCTGCTAGATGGGATGCTGCCCATGAATCGTTGAATAAAGCCAATAAGACCTTTAAAATTTACTGAGTTGAATTTTGTTTTTCTAACAATACTGAACCAAAAAGATGAGGAGTGGGGGGAAAGACTTGGAAACATACAAAATTAAATTTAATAATATCCAAAGTCAAAAGAAAATTCTAAGCGTTTCTGGAGGAAGAAAGCTTATAGCTACAAAGAAGTACATGTCAGGAAAAAGAAGACTTCGAACAAAAATATATGTCTATCAGAATTATTATTTTTTAAAAATAAAGGGGGCTTCCCTGGTGGTGCAGTGGTTGAGAATCTGCCTGCCAATGCAGGGGACACGGGTTCGAGCCCTGGTCTGGGAAGATCCCACATGCTGCGCAGCAACTAGCCCCGTGAGCCACAATTACTGAGCCTGCGCGTCTGGAGCCCGTGCTCCGCAACAAGAGAGGCTGCGATAGTGAGAGGCCCGCGCACCGCGATGAGGAGTGGCCCCCACTTGCCGCAATTAGAGAAAGCCCACGCACATAAAAGAAGACCCAACACAGCAAAAATAAATAAATAAATTTAAAAAATAAAAATAAAAAAAATAAAGAGGTGTTCTGAGTTACACAAGCTCAGAAACTTCAACTGATTAAAATCCTCTTTGAAAGAAATTTTAAAGAAATTACTGCAGTGAAAAGCAAAGAAACATGGAGAATATGAAAAAGTAAATAACTTATGAAATTTTAATGTTAATCAAAGCAATGATGAAAAGAAGATATCCAGTAAAACTTGTTTGGGGATAAGGATGACAGGCAGAGGAAGGAGGATAAGTGGTAAAAATGCAAAAAACTTTCCTTATTTGGAGGAAAAAGGATGAAAGATAGATAGGTAATAGTTATACAGATATAGATAAATAATATGTTTGTAAACAAATAAGGAAAAATAAACATATGCGTGGGGCTATAAAAGTTGAGAGAATAAAGCAGGATAATAAAAAAACAGAACATATAAATTGAAATTGAGGAAAATTTGTTTTAATCAATATGAGGAAGATAAAAATGAAATAATACCACATAGAGAATATAATACTTAAAATAAGCTAACATAAATAAATATGAATATGCAGTTATTACAGAACTGAAATCCAAACTTGCAAATATAAAAATAATTTTATAAAAGATCCATTGAAATAATATCACCAAGAGATTCATTGATTGGAAAACAATGTATATCAGGTCAACATTATGGTAGATAATTTTAAGTTATCAACTTTTTATGAGGAAAAACAAAAAACTAGGAGTTGGTTCTTTGAAAAGATAAAATTCACAAACATTTACCTAGCCTAATTAAGGAAAAAAGAGAAAGAACCCAAATAAACAAAATTATAAGTGAAAAAGGAGACATTACACAGAAATACTTTCCACAGGTTACCACAGAAATTCAGAGGATCATAAGATTATATGCCATCAAACTGGACAATCTAAAAGAAATGGAACACTTCTTAGAAACATACAACTTACCAAGACTGAATCAGGAAGAAACAGAAAACCTGAATAGGCCAATCACTAGTGAGGAGATTGAATCAGTAATCAGAAGTCTCCCATTGAAGAAAAGCCCAGGGACAGATGGCTTCACTGGTGAATTTTACCAAACATTTAAAGAAGAATTAACACCAATCTTCTCAGACTCTCTAAAATATAAAGAGGAGAGAACACCCCAAACTCATTTTATGAGGCTTGATTATCCTGATACCAAAACCAGAAAAAAAAAAAAAAAAAACTACTAGAAGAGAAACCTACAGGCCAATATCCCTTATGATAAATGCAAAAAATCTCAATAAAATACTGCAAACCAAATCAGCAGCATGTAAAAAAGATCATACACCACGATCACATGGGATTCACCCCTGAGATGCAAGAATGGTTCAACATACATCAATCAATCAATCAATGTGATATGTCACACTAATAGAATAAAATAGAATCATATGATCATCTCAATAGATGCAGAAAAAGCATTTAACAAAATTCCACATCCATTTATGATAAAAACTCTTAACAAATTAAGCATATAAAGAACATATCTCAACATAATAAAGGCCATATGTGACAAGCCCAAAGGGTGCCCACTTTTACCATCTGTATTCAACATAGTACTAGAAATTCTAGCTGGAGGGATCACAAGAAAAGGAAATAATAGGTGTCAGAATTGAAAAGGAAGAAACAAAATGTCTCTGAAGATAATGTATCTTTTATATTTAGACAATCCTAAAGATTCAACAAAAAAACTGTTAGATCTAATCAATGAATTCAGTAGCTACAAGATACAAAATTAACATATAAACATAGTAGCTTTCTATACACTAACAACAAATTTTCTGAAAAACAAATAAATTGATCTCATTTACAAAAGCATCAAAAACAATAAAATTCTTAGAACAAAGTTAAATAAGGAGGTAAAAGATCTTTCTGAAAACTACAACACGTTGATGAAAGAAATCAAAGACATAAATAAATAGAAAGGTATCTCATGTTCATGGATTGGAAGAATTAATATTGTTAGAATGTCAATACTATAAAAGGATATCCATAGATTCAATGCAAGCCTTATCAAGATTCCAATGGCATTTGTTTTTACAGAAGTGGGGAAAAAACCCTTAAAATTTACATAGAACCACAAAAGGCCCTGAATAGTCAAAGAAATCCTGAGAAAAAAGAACAAAACAAGAAGCATCAAGGTTCCTGATTTCAAGCTATACTATAAAGCTATAGTCATCAAAGCAGTATGGTACTGGCATTAAAAAAACAAAACAACAAAAAACAGACCAATGTAATGGAATTGACAGCACAGAAATAATCCTTAGCATATACAGTCAACTAATATTTCACAAGGGAGCCAAGAATATTCAATGGATAAAAGTCAGTCTTTTCCATAAATGGTGCTGGGATAATTGGATCTTCACATGTAAACGAATGAAACTGGACCCATTACACCACTCACAAAAATTATCTCTACATCAATTAAAGACTTAAATGTCAAACATTTAGAGAAGAGCTAACACCTATCCTTCTCAAACTCTTCCAAAATATAGCAGAGGGAGGAACACTCCCAAACTCCTTCTACGAGGCCACCATCACCTTGATACCAAAACCAGACAAGGATGTCACAAAGAAAGAAAACTACAGGCCAATATCACTGATGAACATAGATGCAAAAATCCTCAACAAAATACTAGCAAACAGAATCCAACAGCACATTAAAAGGATCATACACCATGATCAAGTGGGGTTTATTCCAGGAATGCAAGGATTCTTCAATATACGCAAATCTATCAATGTGATAAACCATATTAACAAATTGAAGGAGAAAAACCATATGATCATCTCAATAGATGCAGAGAAAGCTTTTGACAAAATTCAACACCCATTTATGATAAAAACCCTGCAGAAAGTAGGCATAGAGGGAACTTTCCTCAACATAATAAAGGCCATATATGACAAGTCCACAGCAAACATCATCCTCAATGGTGAAAAACTGAAAGCATTTCCACTAAGATCAGGAACAAGACAAGGTTGCCCACTCTCACCACTCTTATTCAACGTAGTTTTGGAAGTTTTAGCCACAGCAATCAGAGAAGAAAAGGAAATAAAAGGAATCCAAATCGGAAAAGAAGTAAAGCTGTCACCGTTTGCAGATGACATGATCCTGTACATAGAGTATCCTAAAGATGCTACCAGAAAACTACTAGAGCTAATCAATGAATTTGGTAAAGTGGCAGGATACAAAATTAATGCACAGAAATCTCTGGCATTCCTATATACTAATGATGAAAAATCTGAAAGTGAAATCAAGAAAACACTCCCATTTACCATTGCAACCAAAAGAATAAAATATCTAGGAATAAACCTACCTAAGGAGACAAAAGACCTGTATGCAGAAAATTATAAGACACTGATGAAAGAAATTAAAGATGATACAAATAGATGGAGAGATATACCATGTTCTTGGATTGGAAGAATCAACATTGTGAAAATGACTCTACTACCCAAAGCAATCTACAGATTCAATGCAATCCCTATCAAACTACCACTGGCATTTTTCACAGAACTAGAACAAAAAATTTCACAATTTGTATGGAAACACAAAAGACCCCGAATAGCCAAAGCAATCTTGAGAACAAAAAAAGGAACTGGAGGAATCAGGCTCCCTGACTTCAGACTATACTACAAAGCTACAGTTATCAAGACGGTATGGTACTGGCACAAAAACAGAAAGATAGATCAATGGAACAGGATAGAAAGCCCAGAGATAAACCCATGCACATATGGACACCTTATGTTTGATAAAGGTGGCAGGAATGTACAGTGGAGAAAGGACAGCCTCTTCAATAAGTGGTGCTGGGAAACCTGGACAGGTACATGTAAAAGTATGAGATTAGATCACTCCCTAACACCATACACAAAAATAAGCTCAAAATGGATTAAAGACCTAAATGTAAGGCCAGAAACTATCAAACTCTTAGAGGAAAACATAGGCAGAACATTCTATGACATAAATCACAGCAAGATCCTTTTTGACCCACCTCCTAGAGAAATGGAAATAAAAACAAAAATAAACAAATGGGACCTAATGAAACTTCAAACTTTTGCACAGCAAAGGAAACCATAAACAAGACCAAAAGACAACCCTCAGAATGGGAGAAAATATTTGCAAATGAAGCAACCGACAAAGGATTAATCTCCAAAATCTACAAGCAGCTCATGCAGCTCAATAACAAAAAAACAAACAACCCAATCCAAAAATGGGCAGAAGACCTAAATAGACATTTCGCCAAAGAAGATATACAGACTGTCAACAAACACATGAAAGAATGCTCAACATCATTAATCATTAGAGAAATGCAAATCAAAACTACATGAGATATCATCTCACACCAGTCAGAATGGCCATCATCAAAAAATCTAGAAACAATAAATGCTGGAGAGGGTGTGGAGAAAAGGGAACCCTATTGCACTGCTAGTGGAAATGTGAATTGGTTCAGCCACTATGGAGAACAGTATGGAGGTTCCTTAAAAAACTACAAATAGAACTACCATATGACCCAGCAATCCCACTACTGGGCATATACCCTGAGAAAACCGAAATTCAAAAAGAGTCATGTACCAAAATGTTCATTGCAGCTCTATTTACAATAGCCCGGAGATGGAAACAACCTAAGTGCCCATCATCGGATGAATGGATAAAGAAGATGTGGCACATATATACAATGGAATATTACTCAGCCACAAAAAGAAACGAAATTGAGCTATTTGTAATGAGGTGGATAGACCTAGAGTCTGTCATACAGAGTGAAGTAAGTCAGAAAGAAAAAGACAAATACCGTATGCTAACACATATATATGGAATTTAAGAAAAAAAAAAATGTCATGAAGAACCTAGGGGTAAGGCAGGAATAAAGATGCAGACCTCCTAGAGAACGGACTTGAGATTATGGGGAGGGGGAAGGGTGAGCTGTGACAGGGCGAGAGAGAGTCATGGACATATACACACTAACAAACGTAGTAAGGTAGATAGCTAGTGGGAAGCAGCCGCATGGCACAGGGATATTGGCTCGGTGCTTTGTGACAGCCTGGAGGGGTGGGACAGGGAGGGTGGGAGGGAGGGAGACGCAAGAGGGAAGAGATATGGGAACATATGTATATGTATAACTGATTCACTTTGTTATAAAGCAGAAACTAACACACCATTGTAAAGCAATTATACCCCAATAAAGATGTTAAAAAAAAAAAAAAGACTTAAATGTCAGACCTACTATCATGAAACGCCTATAAGAAAACATAGGAATGTGTTTTTGATATGGGTCTTGGTAATGAATTTTTAGGTATGACACCTAAAGCGCAAGCAACAAAATAGAAAACAAACTGTAGGACTACATCAAACTAAAAAATTTCTGCACAACAAAAGAAACAATCAACAAAGTGAAAAAGCCTATGAAATGGGAAAAAAATTGCAAACAATTTATCTGATAAGGGGTTAATGTCTAAAATATGTAAAATCTCATACCATACAACTCAATAACAAAAAACAAATAACCCACTTGAAAAATGGGCAAAGGACCTGCATAGATATTTCTCCAAAGAAGATATACAAAAGGTCAACAGGTACATAGAAAGATGCTCAACATTGTTAGTCATTAGGGAAGTGCAAATTAAACCACAATATCACCTCATGTCTGTTAGGATGGTCACCATCAAAGAGCCAGGATATAACACATGCTGGCATACATGTGAAGAGGAGGGAACTCATATGCACTGCAGGTGGGATTGTAAATTGGTATAGTCACTATGGAAAAGAGTAAAGAGAATAAACAATTAAGAGACAATTACAAATAATTAAGAACAATTAAGAGAATAAAGCCTGACTTCTCATCATAAGAATTTTTTCCCTTTTAAAATTTATTTTCTTTTTATTGTAGCTGTATGAGAAGACAGATGTTAGCTGAATGTATTGTGGTAATCATTTCACAATATATATAAATCAAACCATAATGCTTTATGCTTTAAATTTATACAGTGATATATGTCAATTATTTCTCAATAAAACTGGAAAAAATAAACTAAAAAGGAAGAAGAATAATGGAAATATATGCAGCTCCATAAGTAGATATGGAAAATATAAAGCAGCAATTTATGAACTAAAAGAAGTAGAATTTTTTAAAAGTTCACTTCAATAGTTTGACAGTCTCAGAAAGTGATTAAAGAAACACAAAAATCACATCATGTAACATTTGAATATTTAGATGAAATGTACTGGCACAAGAAATAGAGAATCTAAATATTTTTAGATTTGTTGAAGAAATTTAATTCACATTTAAATGTCTTCCCAGTAAGAACACTATAGACTCATAAGTCTTCCTTGGAGAATTCTTCTAAACATTTAAGGAAGAAATAATACCAATTCTACATAAACCTGACAAGCAAAAGGAAGAGTGTACACTTGCCAACACAGTTGATAGGGCCAGAGAAAGCCTAAAACAAATTCCTGATAAGACCCTTAAAAAAGTGAAAAGATGATCCCCTATATCTTGCTAATATAGATATAAATAAAATACCTAAACAAATATCAGCAAACCAAGTCCATCAGTATACAGAAAGGTTAATAAAACATGGATTTATTCTAGGAATTTAAAATTGGTTTAACACTCAAAAATCAATCAACGCAATTTCACTGTTAACAATATGAAGGAGACAACTGTATAAATGGGGGAAATTTTTTAATTCACCTAAGTTAATAGACTCTTAATTTGAAAACTGGATAAGCATATTACAAAAGTAGAAATCTAACAAAATGTTTAGTAGTTATTAAGTTTCCTTCAACATCAACATTTATTTGGCAGTGTTGATGTCTAAACAAGATGGTGTGTGTAAAGTGCCTGGTAAAAACCTGACTGCTCCTACAATGATAGTCATTATTATATTAAAATTTTCCAGTGGAAAGGGGAGCATCTGTAATGCTGTCTTGAAGTTCAAGAAAGCTTCAGGTAATGAGATACTAAATGACATCTGGTACCAAGTATTGTGCCCATATATTTCTCACAGCTGGGTAAGAAAAAATAAAATTTAAGACTTAGTAAGGAAAGGAATGCTTAAAGTGTAGGCAAAAAATAGAGTGTGTAAACAGTAATTAAAAAATGAGATATAAATGTTTAACAAACAATCTCATGGGTCAAATTCAATGATATTTTATGAAATGCTCATGAAGTGGAATACCATTATTCTCCTCTCAAATTGGACAAGCTGTCCAAAGCTGGCAAAAGTTGAAGTGGAATTAGAATCCATATACACTACCATATACACATCATGATACTGGTGTGAAAATGAACCACATTATTAATATTATGGTGTTGAGAAATGTAATTATAAATTGCATTACTAATAATACCAAAGAAAATAATTTTTCCTAAATTTATAAGCCCAGGGAAAGCAAAGCATCACCCTGTGTCCAAGACTGTTTTTAATGTACAAACACATAATACTCTGCTCAAAAAACTATTACACAAAAATTGAAATTAATAAAAAAATATTTTATCCTAAGATGCTTAGGATAGAACTATATCATGATAGTAAAGAATAAATAAATTATGGCATACTAACACAATGGAATATTGTATAGTCATAACATCTTATGTTGAAAGCAAAATAATAACATGGGAAAATATTTGTGCTATAAAGTTTTCTGTTACTGCAGTGAGAAAATTTTCCACATATTATAGTCTCAATAATTTTTCAAAACTATGAAAAGAAATACAGCAGCATCTTAGTGATGGTTTTCTCTGGAACGATGGCTGATTTTTAAAATATTTTCCAGAATGTCTATATTTTTAATTACATTCAGGATTTAAATTATATTCAGAAAAAAGTTTATTTTGCAAAGAATGAAAGAAAATAATTACTTCAATTTAACTCAATTATCTTCCTAACTTTTAGAAAACACGACTTACCATGATGTTTCAAAATAAATGCCCATAAGGACCTTGCTCTTTAGCATATATAATTTGTGTTACATAGACCAGGATATAATGAGCACAGATAATTTATAATAAAAGAGAATGCAAGAACAATAGATGAAGCTACATGAGCTTCATAATTAATCAATTAATTTAGAAATGTTTGTGAAAAATAATGCTGGGATTGGGGCATAAGAGAACAGTTTGTCCATAGCAGCAGGGCCTAAGGTATCTATAGAGGTGCATCAACTAGCAAAACAACAATTTTGAAAAATAATTAATCAGTTAAATCAAAAGACAGATTTGGCTCATTTCTCCTGGTCCTAGTTCTCCAACCGTCCTTCCCATATGGAACTGGCCAACTGAACTGGTCAAAATATTTAACAATGGTGTGACAATACCATAAACTTTGATCTGACAAAATGTCCAGAAACAAGCTCACCTGAGCTACATTTCTCTATATTGATCCCATTTTGTCCCCAAAGCCTTTTCGTATAGATGGTCCTAAAATTCTACCACGTCTCACATTTCTTAGGTCCCCCCAAAGAAGTTATCATAGGTGTCACAGAATGGACACATACCTGGTAACTAATGGCAGCTAGGGATGTGTCCTTTCAGGGAGCTAGAGATGTGTTTATCAACATTGAGTGTATTACTTGGTATATATGGCAAGTGAATGACAGCATTTTGTCAATTGTTAAGAGTGTATTTTTATGACATTGGACTAATCTCAAAAATTTAGCATCTGCTATAAGACAATAGAGCAACTTTTAGGACCACTGAGCCATGGTCTCTATATAAGACAAAGATCAAGAATTATCTGTAGGGGAGGGAGCAAGGCCAGCGAATGGCAGGATAACCAAGGTCCGAGGGTGAGTGTGAAGAGAAGGAGGAGGAGCACCGAGAAGGCCTGGGCTCCAGCAGCCCTCGGGGTGTGTGAGGTGCTATAAAAAGCTAATGGGTGAGACTTCCCTCGTGGCACAGTGAATAGGAATCCGCCTGCCAATGCAGAGGAACACAGGTTCGAGCCCTGGTCCAGGAAGATCCCACATGCCATGGAGCAACTAAGCCTGTGCGCCACAACTGCTGAGCCTGTGATCTAGAGCCTGTGAGCCACAACTACTGAAGTCCACACGCCTAGAGCCTGTGCTCCGCAACAAGAGAAGCCACTGCAATGAGAAGCCCGTGCATCGCAATAAAGAGTAGCCCCCGCTCACCACAACTATAGAAAGCCCCCGTGCAGCAACAAAGACCCAATGCAGCCAAAAATAATAAATAAATAAAATTTATTTAAAAAAAAAGAATTATCTGGAGAATCATGAAATGCTCTAGACATTTTAAATAACTAATTCTTATGATTATGACTAGCGTATACCCTATACTGTAATACCTAGAAAACAATCTGTTCTCTAACTTGTAATAACCAAGGAATGACTAATTTCCTGGGACCATCTGGTTTACTTATGGAATAAAAAGCAGTTGCTCACAGAGAAGCCACTGTGGGTAGCTGTTTGACGTTCAGATTTTAGAACCAAATGATATCTAATTGAGGCAAAGGAAAATAGGAACGCTGAGTCATTAAGGAAAATCTGAACCTTTCAGTTAATACCCTGGGAGTGGACAGTTCACAACAGGATTGCTGTCTAAGACACGTGCCGCCCATAGAGATTAGAGTAGTGTCTAGGTATTCTTTGATACCACACATACCACAGGCATCATTCCGTGCTTTTAAGCAAAGCAGCTCCAAGTTTACTTAAGAAAAAGGAACACATTCTTTGGATTCCCATTTTAGCACCTTTACAATTAAACCTTTTTCAAGTGGTCTATAAAACAAGTTCCAAGAGAAAACTATTTAGTAATGTGATTTAGCATTGAGAATGTGTGGCCTTGCCGGGCATTACAGCTAGATTGTTGAGCTGACAATAGTCTCATTGTAAAATACAAGCAATGGTCACATGAATAAGGATGTAAGAGTTTAGAGAATGTAATTAGTGACTAAGGAGATACATTTAAGGAAAAATTACAGCTTTTAATCATGTTAAGAGGCCAGAAACTAGAAGGCACAGGCAGAATAAAATGTGTGTGGCACGGAAGTAAACACAAGCCATAGTAACACACAATACTGTTAACATAATGGCTTTGCTGTCTTGGCAGTTCAGTTTATCATTTAATGCTATATTATCAAGGCCTGACATTTTAATTTCTTTTCTACCTAATTGATATTCCCTCAACACAAGGAAAGAACAAAGTCTCATACCTTGATCTGGGGTGTGCTATGCTGCTTATTGGCTGAACCAATGCAAACATGGAAGAATCTTATTAAAACGTCACTTTTTTGGAATGGTCCCTGGTGGAAATTGTGATATTTAGATATAAACGCACTGTCACAATACTAACTGCTCTAGCTCACAAAAATTTTCATTTCGGGCCAGTCTGTCCATGGCTGTCAAATCTTGTATTTTTCTCTCTCTCTGATCCCTAGAACAGATGCACTCTGGTTGCTCTTATAATAAAACATGTGTCTGGCTTCTGATTACTGTATCAACTGGAACATTGCAAGATAGTCAGACAATCCAAAGAGCTGTGTGTCAAAGAGCAGTTTAAGCTTATTGGTGGAAGAGAGCAATTTCTGAGAATTTCACAGTGTAATAGTTGCAGACTTGATCCTGAAAGGACAATATTAGATTGTACATTAACCTTTTGATTATTCATGCTTCTAGAAGGAAGGCATATCAGAAATAATTGTTTACACATATGTTATGAATGTTTATCCAACTGCCAGGGATTAAAATAAGCTTACATGAATTGTCAGAACACATAAGCAAGGAGACCACTGGTGAGTCTTTTACTGTGGATGCCAATGAGAAGATTTTGAATATCTATTCCATGATACATTCTGGATCCACATGCCTCAATTTGTGAAATAAGGCCTTACAAAAAATTTTGCTGTGAATTACATGTTGTATATAAAGCAAAATATTGATTTCACTAAGAATTCTCTGGCGTAATGGCCTGAAGGTTTGTGTCTCCCTCCACATTCGCATGTTGAATCCCTAACCTCCAGTGTGGCTGTGTTTGGAGATGGAGCCTCCAAGGAAACAAAGTTCAATGAGATCATAATTTGGGGTCTTGATATTATAGGATTAGTGTCTTATAGGAAAATATACCAGGGAGCTTGCTCATTCTGTCTCTCCATACACACTCACTGAGGAAAAACCATGTGAGGCCCAGTGAGAGGGTGCCTTTTATAAGCCAGGAAGAGAACGCTCACCAGAAACCAACCATTCTGGCACCCTGATCTTGGACTTCCATCTTCCAGAACTGTGACAAAATAAGTTGCTATTATTTTTAAGCCACCCAGTCTGCAGTATTTTGTTATGGCAGCTGGAGATGACTGATACATCTGGTATGAGCTGTAAAAAATTACTAAACAGAAACCTCAATTAAATAGAGTTGGGAGACCAGAAGGGGGAGCTCTCACAAGCCATGCCCATCCCACAGCCCAACAGGAAGAAGAAAGACTCCTCTTCTTTCCTGGCAACGACTCAACCAATGAAAAGGTATGGACTCTTTGTTTCCTCTAGCCCTCCCAAATTTCTTCTCCACTGCCATGCAGAGACTTGCATGTGACTCACCACGGTTTCAGACCCTGAATTGCAATTCTCTGCTGATGTCAAATAAACACTTTTTTTTTTTCTCCTGGAGAAATAACTGGCAGTCTGTTTGTTTTAGGTCAATCATTCCATAGATATAAAGTATTTTTTAAAGTTAACTGTTACCTCCTAAGTAGGGAAGGTGAAAAATGGCTGAAATCACAGAACTTATCCTAAATAAACAAACGTTCCAAGGTGTTTAGTTACTGTGAATAGAAGAAAGTAGAATACTTTTCTTCAAAATTAAAAGGAGAATCTGAATTAGGTTAAATATTGTTGGATATGAGTTGAAATTTATTATGGATTTTATATATACTGGGTTCACCTTCCATTTTCTTTATAAGTAGCTTCTTAAATTTGCTGTAAATTGCTTAAATTTATTACAAAAGAGAAGGCAGAGTTTTTGCTTAATGGTACTCATATACATTATGGAATTGAAATCAGGTAAACAGTGTGAAATGGGTGTAAGAATAAACTGACAGAGCAATTATGCAAAGTAGAAAATGGAGGAGAAACACAAGTGTAGAAAAATTTAGTATACGATAAAGGTAGTACACAAATTAGAATAACTAAAATTATTTTTAAATTGCCACTGAGGGAAATGGATAATTATTTCTAGAAATGAACAAAGAGATTTCAAGTTAATTTACTGCAACATATTCAACAAGATTTGCAAGTTACACACACACATAAACACATCTATTTATGTATACACATGCATGGAAAATTATATTCTACGTATAAGCCACAAGATAATTAAAAAATAAATGAATAATAATTATCTGAACTTGGAGTAGGAAAGGCAAATATAATATCAAAGTCAAGAACCTCAAAAGAAATGATTGGTAGCTTTGACTAAATTAAGTCTTATTTTTTAACCATAAAAAAAAATTTTAAAGCTTAAGAGGGAAAAAAAGCATGATGAGAGTAAAAAAGGGAAGATAAACTTAATATTTACCATTATAAAGATCTCATACAAATTACTGAGTTAAAAAAATTATCCCCCCTCTTACAAAAAAATTTTTTTAAAGTAGGGCAAAGTATAAGTAGGCAGTTCTCAAAAGGAATGACTAGGGGGAAAAAACTTTCAAAGTCACTATTCCTGAATCATGCAGATTATAACAACTAGGTACAAATTTTACCTAGAAAATAAGCCCCTTAAATATGTTTATAAATAACAGTGTTAATTACAGCAATGGATACAGATAATTCTAAGAATTTTGATAAGTTGCTATTATATTTCTGAAGAGAAATTCAGAATCCTATGATCACCTTTTAACTCAGAAACCACTTCTAGTTACTTGGGAAATAACCACATGTTTTATTATGTGTTAGAGGAAGAGGTTATATTATATGGAAGAGGTAACTCTTCCAATATTGGAAGATTTTGCGTGTACAAATTTTCATATATAAAAACACTTATGGATAGGGGGGCCTTGAAGATGGCGGAAGAGTAAGACGCGGAGATCACCTTCCTCCCCACAGATACACCAGAAATACATCTACACGTGGAACAACTCCTACAGAACACCTACTAAACGCTGGCAGAAGACCTCAGACCTCCCAAAAGGCAAGAAACTCCCCACGTACCTGGGTAGGGCAAAAGAAAAAAAGAAAAAACAGAGACAAAAGAATAGGGACGGCACCTGCACCAGTGGGAGGGAGCTGTGAAGGAGGAAAAGTTTCCACACACTAGGAAGCCCCTTCGCGGGCGGAGACTGCGGGAGGCGGAGGGGGGAGCTTCGAAGCCGCGGAGGAAGGCACAGCAACAGGGGTGCGGAGGGCAAAGCGGAGAGATTCCAACACAGAGCATCGGTGCTGACCAGCACTCACCAGTCTGAGAGGCTTGTCTGCTCACCCGCCGGGGCGGGCGGGGCTGCGAGCTGAGGCTCTGAGGCTCGGGTTTCGGTTTCGGACGGAGCGCAGGGAGAGGACTGGGGTTGGCGGCTTGAACATATCCTGAAGGGGTTAGTGCGCCACAGCTAGCCGGGAGGGAGTCCGAGGAAAAGTCTGCACCTGCCGAAAAGGCAAGAGACTTTTTCTTCCCTTTTTGTTTCCTGGTGCGTGAGGAGAGGGGTTTAAGAACGCTGCTTAAAGGAACCCCAGAGACGGGTGCGAGCCGCGGCTGAAAGCGCGGACCCCAGAGACGGGCGCGAGCCGCGGCTGAAAGCGCAGACCCCAGAGACGGACGCGAGCCGCGGTTGAAAGCGCGGACCCCAGAGGCGGGCGGGAGACGTTAAGGCTGCTGCTGCCGCCACCAAGGGGCCTGTGTGCGAGCACAGGTCACTCTCCACACCCCTTTTCCGCGGAGCCTGTGCAGCCCGCTACTGCCAGGTTCCCGGGATCCAGGGACAACTTACCCGGGAGAACGCACTGCGCGCCTCAGGCTGGTGCAACGTCACGCTGGCCTCTGCGGCCGCAGGCCCGCCCCGCACTCCGTGCCCCGCCCTCCCCGCCGGCCTGAGGGCGCCAGAGCCCCCGAATCAGCGGCTCCTTTAACCCCGTCCTGTCTGAGCAAAACAGACGCCCTCCAGCGACCTACATGCAGAGGCAGGGCCAAATCCAAAGCTGAGCCCCTGTGAGCTGTGAAAACAAAAAAGAGAAAGGGAAATCTCTCCCAGCAGCCTCAGAAGCAGCGGATTAAAGCTCCACAATCAACTTGATGTACCTGCATCTGTGGAATACCTGAACAGACAACGAATCATCCCAAATTAAGGAAGTGGACTTTAGGAGCAAAATCTATGATTTTTTTTCCCTTTTCCTCTTTTTGTGAATGTATATGTGTATGCTTCTGTGTGAGATCTTGTCTGTATAGTCTTGCTTCCACCATTTGTCCTAGGGTTCTATCCGTCCATGGTTTTCTCTTAAAATTTTTTTCTTAATAATCAATTTTAATTTTAATAACGTTATTATACTTTACCTTCATTCTTTCTTTCTTTCTTTCCTTCCTTCCTTCCCTCCTTTAGACAACGAATCATCCCAAATTGAGGAGGTGGTCTCTGACAGCAAGATTTATGATTTTTCCCCCTTTACCTCTTTTAGTGAGGGTGTATGTGTATGCTTCTGTGTAAGATTTTGTCTGTATAGCTTTGCTTCCAACATTTGTCCTAAGGTTCTATCCGTCCCTTTTTTTTTTCTAAATAAGAATTTTTTAAATCAATAACTTTATTATACTTTATTTTATTTTTACTGTATCTTCTTTCTTTTTTTCCTTCTTTCCCTCCTTCCTTCCTTCCTCCCTCCCTCCCTTTCTTTCCTTCTTGCCTTCTTTCCTTCTTTCTTTCTTTCTTCCTTCCTTCCCTCCTTTCCTTCTTTCTTTCCTCATACTTCTACTAATTACCTCTACTTTCTCTCCCTTTTATTCTGAGCTGTGTGGATGAAAGGCTCTTGGTGCTCCAGCCAGGAGTCAGGGCTCTGCCTCTGAGGTAGGAGAGCCAACTTCAGGACACTGGTCCACAAGAGACCTCCCACCTCCACATAATATCAAACGGCAAAAATCTCCCAGAGAACTCCATCTTAACACCAGCACCCAGCTTCACTCAACAACCAGCAAGCCACAGTGCTGGACAACCTACGCCAAACAACTAGCAAAACAGGAACACAACCCCACCCATTAGCAGACAGGCTGCCTAAAATCATAATAAGGCCACAGACACCCCAAAACACACCACCAGACGTGAACCTGCCCACTAGAGAGACAAGATCCAGCCTCATCCACCACAACACAGGCATTAGTCCCCTCCACCAGAAAGCCTACACAACCCACTGAACCAACCTTAGCCACTGGAGACAGACATCAAAAACAGCGGGAACCATGAACATGCAGTCTGCAAAAAGGAGACCCCAAACACAGTAAGATAAGCAAAATGAGAAGACAGAAAAACACACAGCAGATAAAGGAGCAAGATAAAAATGCACCAGACATAACAAATGAAGAGGAAATAGCCAGTCTACCTGAAAAAGAATTCAGAATAATGATAGTAAGGATGATCCGAAATCTTGGAAACAGAATGGACAAAATGCAAGAAACAGTTAACAAGGACCTAGAAGAAATAAAGATGAAACAAGCAACGATGAACAACACAATAAATGAAATTAAAAGTACTCTAGATGGGATCAATAGCAGAATAACTGAGGCAGAAGAAAGGATAAGTGACCTGGAAGATAAAATAGTGGAAATAACTACTGCAGAGCAGAATAAAGAAAAAAGAATGAAAAGAACTGAGGACAGTCTCAGAGACCTCTGGGACAACATTAAACGCACCAACATTCGAATTATAGGGGTTCCAGAAGAAGAAGAGAAAAAGAAAGGGACTGAGAAAATATTTGAAGAGATTATACTTGAAAACTTTCCTAATATGGGAAAGGAAATAGTTAATCAAGTCCAGGAAGCACAGAGAGTCCCATACAGGATAAATACAAGGAGAAATACACCAAGACACATATTAATCAAAGTGTCAAAAATTAAATACAAAGAAAGCATATTAAAAGCAGCAAGGGAAAAACAACAAATAACACACAAGGGAATCCCCATAAGGTTAACAGCTGATCTCTCAGCAGAAACCCTACAAGCCAGAAGGGAGTGGCAGGACATACTGAAAGTGATGAAGGAGAAAAACCTGCAGCCAAGACTACTCTACCCAGCAAGGATCTCATTCAGATTGGATGGAGAAATTAAAACCTTTACAGACAAGCAAAAGCTGAGAGAGTTCAGCACCACCAAACCAGCTTTACAACAAATGCTAAAGGATCTTCTCTAGGCAAGAAACACAAGAGAAGGAAAAGACCTATAATAACGAACCCAAAACAATTTAGAAAATGGGAATAGGAACATATTTACATTTAAGGTATCGATAATTACCTTAAATGTAAATGGACTAAACGCTCCCACCAAAAGACACAGATTAGCTGAATGGATACAAAAACAAGACCCTTATATATGCTGTCTACAAGAGACCCACTTCAGACCTAGAGACACATACAGACTGAAAGTAAGGGGATGGAAAAAGATATTCCACGCAAATGGAAACCAAAAGAAAGCTGGAGTAGCAATTCTCATATCACACAAAATAGACTTTAAAATAAGGACTATTAAAAGAGACAAAGAAGGACACTACATAATGATCAAGGGATCGATCCAAGAAGAAGATATAACAATTGTAAATATTTATGCACCCAACATAGGAGCACCTCAATACATAAGGCAAATACTAACAGCCATAAAAGGGGAAATCGACAGTAACACATTCATAGTAGGGGACTTAAACACCCCACTTTCACCCATGGACAGATCATCCAAAATGAAAATAAATAAGGAAACACAAGCTTTAAATGATACATTAAACAAGATGGACTTAATTGATATTTATAGGACACTCCATCCAAAAACAACAGAATACACATTTTTCTCAAGTGCTCATGGAACATTCTCCAGGATAGATCATATCTTGGGTCACAAATCAAGCCTTGGTAAATTTTAGAAAATTGAAATTGTATCAAGTATCTTTTCTGACCACAACGCCATGAGACTAGATATCAATTACAGGAAAAGATCTGTAAAAAATACAAACACATGGAGGCTAAACAATACACTACTTAATAATGAAGTGATCACTGAAGAAATCAAAGAGGAAATCAAAAAATACCTAGAAACAAATGACAATGGAGACACAACGACCCAAAACCTGTGGGATGCAGCAAAAGCAGTTCTAAGAGGGAAGTTTATAGCAATACAAGCCCACCTTAAGAAGCAGGAAACATCTCGAATAAACAACCTAACCTTGCACCTCAAGCAATTAGAGAAAGAAGAACAAAAAAACCCCAAACCTAGCAGAAGGAAAGAAATCATAAAAATCAGATCAGAAATAAATGAAAAAGAAATGAAGGAAACAATAGCAAAGATCAATAAAACTAAAAGCTGGTTCTTTGAGAAGATAAACAAAATAGATAAACCACTAGCCAGACTCATCAAGAAAAAAAGGGAGAAGACTCAAATCAATAGAATTAGAAATGAAAAAGGAGAGGTAACAACTGACACTGAAGAAATAAAAGAGATCATGAGAGATTACTACAAGCAACTCTATGCCAATAAAATGGACAATCTGGAAGAAATGGACAAATTCTTAGAAATGCACAACCTGCCAAGACTGAATCAGGAAGAAATAGAAAATATGAACAGACCAATCACAAGCACTGAAATTGAAACTGTGATTAAAAATCTTCCAACAAACAAAAGCCCAGGACCAGATGGCTTCACAGGCGAATTCTATCAAACATTTAGAGAAGAGCTAACACCTATCCTTCTCAAACTCTTCCAAAATATAGCAGAAGGAGGAACACTCCCAAACTCCTTCTACGAGGCCACCATCACCTTGATACCAAAACCAGACAAGGATGTCACAAAGAAAGAAAACTACAGGCCGATATCACTGATGAACATAGATGCAAAAATCCTCAACAGAATACTAGCAAACAGAATCCAACAGCACATTAAAAGGATCATACACCATGATCTAGTGGGGTGTATTCCAGGAATGCAAGGATTCTTCAATATACGCAAATCTATCAATGTGATAAACCATATTAACAAACTGAAGGAGAAAAACCATATGATCATCTCAATAGATGCAGAGAAAGCTTTTGACAAAATTAAACACCCATTTATGATAAAAACTCTGCAGAAAGTAGGCATACAGGGAACTTTCCTCAACATAATAAAGGCCATATATGACAAGCCCACAGCAAACATCATCCTCAATGGTGAAAAACTGAAAGCATTTCCACTAAGATCAGGAACAAGACAAGGTTGCCCACTCTCACCACTCTTATTCAACATAGTTTTGGAAGTTTTAGCCACAGCAATCAGAGAAGAAAAGGAAATAAAAGGAATCCAAATTGGAAAAGAAGAAGTAAAGCTGTCACTGTTTGCAGATGACATGATCCTATACACAGAGTATCCTAAAGATGCTACCAGAAAACTACTAGAGCTAATCAATGAATTTGGTAAAGTGGCAGGATACAAAATTAATGCACAGAAATCTCTGGCATTCCTATATACTAATGATGAAAAATCTGAAAGTGAAATCAAGAAAACACTCCCATTTACCATTGCAACCAAAAGAATAAAATATCTAGGAATAAACCTACCTAAGGAGACAAAAGACCTGTATGCAGAAAATTATAAGACACTGATGAAAGAAATTAAAGATGATACAAATAGATGGAGAGATATACCATGTTCTTGGATTGGAAGAATCAACATTGTGAAAATGACTCTACTACCCAAAGCAATCTACAGATTCAATGCAATCCCTATCAAACTACCACTGGCATTTTTCACAGAACTAGCACAAAAAATTTCACAATTTGTATGGAAACACAAAAGACCCCGAAGAGCCAAAGCAATCTTGAGAACAAAAGAAGGAACTGGAGGAATCAGGCTCCCTGACTTCAGACTATACTACAAAGCTACAGTTATCAAGACGGTATGGTACTGGCACAAAAACAGAAAGATAGATCAATGGAACAGGATAGAAAGCCCAGAGATAAACCCATGCACATATGGACACCTTATCTTTGATAAAGGTGGCAGGAATGTACAGTGGAGAAAGGACAGCCTCTTCAATAAGTGGTGCTGGGAAAACTGGACAGGTACATGTAAAAGTATGAGATTAGATCACTCCCTAACACCATACACAAAAATAAGCTCAAAATGGATTAAAGACCTAAACGTAAGGCCAGAAACTATCAAACTCTTAGAGGAAAACATAGGCAGAACACTCTATGACATAAATCACAGCAAGATCCTTTCTGACCCACCTCCTAGAGTAATGGAAATAAAAACAAATGGGACCTAATGAAACTTCAAAGCTTTTGCACAGCAAAGGAAACCATAAACAAGACCAAAAGACAACCCTCAGAATGGGAGAAAATATTTGCAAATGAAGCAACTGACAAAGGATTAATCTCCAAAATTTACAAGCAGCTCATGCAGCTCAATAACAAAAAAACAAACAACCCAATCCAAAAATGGGCAGAAGACCTAAATAGACATTTCTCCAAAGAAGATATACAGACTGTCAACAAACACATGAAAGAATGCTCAACATCATTAATCATTAGAGAAATGCAAATCAAAACTGCAATGAGATATCATCTCACACCAGTCAGAATGGCCATCATCAAAAAATCTAGAAACAATAAATGCTGGAGAGGGTGTGGAGAAAAGGGAACACTCTTGCACTGCTGGTGGGAATGTGAATTGGTTCAGCCACTATGGAGAACAGTATGGAGGTTCCTTAAAAAACTACAAATAGAACTACCATATGACCCAGCAATCCCACTACTGGGCATATACCCTGAGAAAACCAAAATTCAAGAAGAGTCATGTACCAAAATGTTCATTGCAGCTCTATTTACAATAGCCCGGAGATGGAAACAACCTAAGTTCCCATCATCCGATGAATGGATAAAGAAGATGTGGCACATATATACAATGGAATATTACTCAGCCATAAAAAGAAACGAAATTGAGCTATTTGTAATGAGGTGGATAGACCTAGAGTCTGTCATACAGAGTGAAGTAAGTCAGAAAGAAAAAGACAAATACCGTATGCTAACACATATATATGGAATTTAAGAAAAAAAAATGTCATGAAGAACCTAGGGGTAAGGCAGGAATAGAGACGCAGACCTCCTAGAGAACAGACTTGAGGTTATGGGGAGGGGGAAGGGTGAGCTGTGACAGGGCGAGAGAGAGTCATGGGCATATACACACTAACAAACGTAGTAAGGTAGATAGCTAGTGGGAAGCAGCCGCATGGCACAGGGATATTGGCTCGGTGCTTTGTGACAGCCTGGAGGGGTGGGATAGGGAGGGTGGGAGGGAGGGAGACGCAAGAGGGAACACATATGGGAACATATGTTTATGTATGACTGATTCACTTTGTTATAAAGCAGAAACTAACACACCATTGTAAAGCAATTATACCCCAATAAAGATGTTAAAAAAAAAAAAAAAAAACACTTATGGTGGCATAATTTATTATGGGAAAACATGGAAACAAAAGATTTCAGCTAAATAATTTCTTACACCCATTAGTGGGTGAGCATTCCTCAAAACTGTATTATAAAAATATAATAACATGTAAAGATATATACTTTATAATAGTAGAAAAAGGTATATTAAAAAATATGTAAGTATAAAACTAATTGTGTTACTAATACCCAATAGAACAAGATATCTACCTATCTATCTATCTACCTATCTATCAAATATAAGAGGAAACTGGCTAGGATGAATGTTGTTTTAATGTGTTACAATTTACTTTCCTATATTTTGCAGTATTTTCCAAGTTTTCCAAAATCAATGTTTATTACTTATATTATCAGGATTGAATTGCAATTCGTATTCTTTTGAGTCCTCTCCCCACATCCCCTATGGAGGAGATTTTATGCCAAACTCCCTGCTTTCACTGACTGTCTTAAATATTTTCAACCTTGGCTATCCATTAGGAACACTCAGGGAGCTTTTAGAAAATAGTTATGCCAGGGGAACGTCACTCTCAGAGATTCTGAAATGTTGATGTTTTTTAATAAACTCCCTAGATGTTTCCAATTCTAGCCCACAGGTTACCAGATTTGCTACTTCGTAAGATTCACTGGAGGCTCTTGTCTAAAATATGGATCCCATGACACAATATTTGGAAATTTTGAGATAGTTGGTCTACAGTTTGGACTTGAACACATACACACACATACACACACACTTAATTAGCTTGGATAATTATTTCTGATCGACAAAGTATTTGGGAATGACTAAATTTGCCTATTCCTTCAAAGTCAGGCACCAAATTGCAATCATAGTGCCTGTGAGGAATTATTCAACTTTAAGTGACACTACTGTGGAAAGACAATTCCATGGAGAAACAGCAAATTTACCTATAATTCCGATGAATTAAAATTGCAACCACTTACACATAACATGGTTCAATACAAATTCAATACTGCAGACATTTAAGTGCCTAATAGGCGCACTAAGTCCTAAAGAAATTTAAAGAGAGAGTGCTGGCTCTGGGCTGCCGTGAATGTAAGTGGCTTCAGTAAAAAAGGCAGTTGAAATGGACCTTAAATGATGGATAAGTGTGAGTTGAGCTTAAAAGCGACGAGGGGAGCTTTCTTTTCAACAGGAGGGAAAGAATGAATAAAGAACAAGTCAAGTGGTATCTTGATCAGACAGTAGGGAGAGATACGAGTAGAACCATGGGCTGTAACCAGATGTAGAGGGACTAATATGAGAGACAGTGGGGCGTGAAGACTGGGGAGTGCGTGATGTGGTTAAAAGGCTGTACCTTTATATACACTATTGATATTATGTATAAAATAGATAACTAATGAGAACCTACTGTACAGCACAGGGAACTCTACTCAGTGCTCTGTGGTGACCTAAATGGGAAGGAAATCCAAAAAAGAGGGGATATATGTATACATATAGCTGATTCACTTTGCTGTACAGTAGAAACTAACACAACATTGTAAAGCAACTATACTCCAATAAATAAAAAAAATAGACTGTAGCTTAAAAAAAAATCCCTTTGGGGACTTCCCTGATGGCACAGTGGTTAAGAAGCCACCTGCCAATGCAGGGGACATGGGTTCGAGCCCTGGTCTGGGAAGATCTCACTTGCTGTAGATCAACTAAGCCCAGACGCCACAACTACTGAGCCTGCACTCTAGAGCCCGCGAGCCACAGCTACTGAGCCCGTGCTCCGCAACAAGAGAAGCCACCGCAATGAGAAGCCCACGCACCACAACGAAGAGTAGCCCCTGCTCGCCACAACTAGAGGAAGCCCACGCGCAGCAACGAAGACCCAACACAGCCAAAAATAAATAATGTATTAATTTAAAAAACCCCTATAAATTAAGTACCTGTGATAGATTTACCTCATTAGTTTATCTCCAAAATCTCTACCACTGATTGACCTTCATTAAGAGCTCAATCTTCTCAATGAATAAATGAATATTATTATAATGATGATATGATAATTTTTCAATTGTTTAGGACTAATGAAAATTACATTAAATATTATGTTATAAGGGTTTGGAGAAAATATGTTTGCAATATGAAAATGACTGTCATCATATCGCTTACTATTCTAGCCCCGCTGTTTTACTAATCTCGCTTCCCTCACCACCCTGTGGGGTCTCACCTCTGCCACAGGAAGGCCGCCAGACACCCTCCTATGTGTCATCTTATATAACTGGATCCAGCTCCAGCCTTGTGGTCCTGGAGGGCCACAAGTTGTGCTTTGTACTTACTATAAACCCAACAAATATATTTTTTAAAGCAAGGCGCTTCTATAAAGTGAATAAGAAAATAGTGGCTAACTCAACGTCTTTGTAGTGGACTCAAGGAAGACCCAGGGCAGGGTAAGAAGTTTCACTGCCGCGACATCTTAATGGTGGAGTTTGGAAAAATAATAGCAGTAGCAGGAAGAACTTCTAAGTTTCCTGTTTGCGAGGAAGAGCAAATTGTTCAGAGGACGTAAGTGAGAGTAGCTTGACTTTACAAATTCCTCTTCTAGATCAGCAGTTCTCAAAGTGTGTCCAGGACCTAACAGAATCAGCATGACCAGAGAATTATTAAAAATGCAAAGTCTTAGGCCCTGGTCTGGATCTACTGAATCAAGAACTCTGGGTTCAGGGCCCAGCAACCTGGGTAAACATCTCTCCAGGTAATTCTGATGCAGAATCCAGTTTGAGATCCTCTATTCCAGGTGTTTGATATTCTTCTGGCTATTTTCTGTTGTAGAGCCCTCACCCTTTGATAGCTTTTGTTGTTGCTATTGTTGTTTGATTGCCTTTACATTTCTCTACATTCCACTTTGGCAAATTTAGGCAGTTCTCCATAATATTTGGTTGCATTAGGTGTTTTCTCAGCAGTGAATGTTAAGCCTTGTTAGATTTTCTTGTGCCTGCCCAGTTATTCTGAATCCTGCATTCAGCTCCTAATACAGTTTTAGAATCTCAATACCCTCCTCTAAACACTGCCTTGAACAGTTGTGCCCTTTGTCCCATCAGTGGAGCTGCTTATGTAGCTTACGTAACTTATATAGCTGCTGAAGTGTTGTCCAGGGGGGGAAAGGATGGTTCAGAGTGTGTCATACTGTGATACTGTAATTTATAATAAGAAGTATATATTTGGTCTCTGTTCCCTTCCTGGCACATAGCTCCTAATAGCCCCAGGAATTTCCAAAGTGTAGAGAAGGATCAAGTTGTTTTTTGCTATGTTAATGAGGTGACTTTTGGAAAGCCCCTGGGTCACCTAAGGATGGGGGCTGGTTGCTAGTAGAGCCAACCCCTTGGTTAGAGGGCTGGAACTTTTAGTCCCATCCCCAACCTCTTGGGAGGGGAGACGGGCTGGAGATTGAGATCAATCACCAATGGCCAAGACTTTAATCAGTCATGCCTAAGTGATGAAGCCTTCATAAAACCCAAAAGTACAGGGTTCAGAGAGCTTCTTGGTGAACACACAAAGTTGCTGGGAGAATAGTGATGGGAGAGGGTGTGGAAGCTCCCTGCCTGTTCTCACATGCTTTGCCCTGTGCATCTGCAGGGGACCCAAATTTTTCACCCCAATGTATCTCTTTGGCATGTGGATTATTTGGAGCAGGAAAACAATCAAGGACCAAAAGACTCAGGAAGCAACTTTGACCAAATCTTAGCTGCCAAAAAGAATGTAAAAAGAAGACCTATTTCAGGAAGGGAGCTAACACCATAGATATCTATAATATGAACTAGATATGGTAGACAGGGAGGAATCCAGCGAAGTCTTTATTAATTACACTTGGGGAACCACAAATGTTTTAATGAAATTGGCTTGACATTTTAGAGTTAAGTGTACTGCAGCCTAAACTAGCCTACCCTGACTGATTCTCAGGTCATCAGATTTAACAAATAAAATCACAAAATGCTCTATTAAATTTGAATTTCAGACAGATAACGGATTGATTTTAGTGTCACCGTGCCCACATGCAATGTTTGGGGCATACTTATACTAAGACAATTATTTGTTATTTATGTGAAATTCAAATTGAACTGGGTTTCTAGTATTTATTTTATGGAATACCCCTAACTGATGCAGATATTACTTCCTTTTCATCACAGAAGACCCTGGCATGCAGCTTGGTTAAGTTACTACCCAAGGACACGGATTTAATAAAAGCTACAGATTTCTAACCTCTTTCTATCTGATTATGGTCCCTATTTCTTTTATTCCAACCGTACTTCCTTTCCTGCTCCCCAGCTGCCCAGTTCTGAGGGAGACACCCTCAGTTTCCAAGGCTGCGAATCCAGCATCACATGGCGTGTTGCATTCATATATTCACACTTCAGCCTGGGATGCTACTTAGAAATGTATCTTCCCAATGCCGAAGAAGAAAATTATTACATGACTTGGTGTCACTTTAAGCTTCCACCCGTCTTTGCATCTAGACCCTG
The DNA here is from genome assembly GCF_949987515.2 of Delphinus delphis. Taxonomy (NCBI): domain Eukaryota; kingdom Metazoa; phylum Chordata; class Mammalia; order Artiodactyla; family Delphinidae; genus Delphinus; species Delphinus delphis. The sequence continues at coordinate 99,975,411 of NC_082689.1, read as the reverse complement.
CTGCATTTCAGACCTGACCTTAGTGATTAAGGGGGCACCTATCTCCACCAGGGGTGCGATTCCATGTGAAGTCATCTGCCAGGGAGTCCATGCAGGAAATACATGGCTTACCTTTCTAGCCCGCAGGAGGAAAGTACCTGTCACTTCTGAAAATTGTTCTTTTGTCATTGGACGGGGTAGCAGGCAGGTAACATTTCCCTGATGCTTGTTTCCAATCCCAAAATCCAAGGTCGGGCCAGGTAAATGAGCTCAGCCCTGGAGGAGATCTCTCGCTCCAGGGGAGGGTTTTCCTGGGCTGCTCTGGCTTGTGATGAATGTCAGCAGTTCTAGGGTTCTAGGGTTCTAGGATAGACCCTCTAACCCCCAAATAGTTTCTCTTCCTAACAGGTGACGTTCTATTATTATCAGTTCATTCTTTGATTTTAAGAATAGCTTGCAACAGTAAAAACCTTTGGAAGTGCAGGTTATCGGACCAAGTGTCAGAGGATATGCCCCCATCAATAATACCAGGTAAAAGACTTTCCTCAGACCCCCTCTTCTTGGTAGGAGAGTTCTTGGGCTGTGTAAAGGCACTTGGGAGGAACGTGAGAAAGGAAGGGTCAAATTCAAGCATCACATCTGAGAAATTACACCTGAGCTTTCTGCCTCCAGAGGCTGAACTGGACATCTCTCCAGTCTGTGCATAATTCTACCACCCTAATTATCATGTTGTAATTGTCTATACAGTTGTCCGTCTTCCCATCAGGCCGTGCATTTTGAGAGTAGAAACTTGTTCATCTCTGTCCTCAGGACATCCACTGTGTGCTTAGTCTATGCTAGACATTCAGGACAGTTTGTCAGACTGTTTGTCTGCCTGAGTAGTCACCAAACACAGACTTGTTTGATTTTTCAGTGAGGCCTTAGATTGACCTGTGAATCCTTTCAGTGGTACATTTGAGGACAGCCTTCTCCCTTGAGAGAGACGCGCGCGCGCGCGCGCACACACACGCACGCACGCACGCACGCACACACGCACACACACACTGAAGGGACATAGGGGTCTGCAGGAGACAGTTTGTAGCCTCTCATTTCTCAAGTGGACCAGAGATGCCATCCAAAGGTGCCTTTGCAAGCTTGCCTGTTAAGAGTTGGTTTGAACCCCTGAGTGTTGGGTGCTATTGAAAGGGTTGTTCTCCAAGCAATTCTGTAGCTTTTTGGTCCACTTAGGTAATCAAACCCCATACAAGAACTGCAAGATGAGCAATTCCCACGCAGCTGCTGAGAAGAAAACAGATCTGACCTTTAAATCTGAACGCATGCAGAAAACATCATCTTGATAAACAGAGCCTGATTGAAGAGGGAAACTTCCTCTCCTTCTGAAGAAGTGAATTAACTCTTTGTTCTCCTCTGCCTTTGACAGCTTGATAGTCAAGGTGTGGTCCTGAAGCAGCAGCACCTGCATCAGGTGTAGCTTATTAAAAATGAAGGCTTTCAAGCCCCTTCCCCCGACCTGCTAAATCAGAGCCTGAAATTTTAACAGGTGATCCTATATACATTAAAGTCTGAGAAGCACAGCTCTTCAGAACCAAATTGTTACCAAACCAAACTTAGGTCCGCTTGCTCGCAAGCGTTAAAGCTAATCTAATGATACTGGGTTGTGGTGAAGGGGAAGTACAGTGTTTATTGTAGGGTACCATACAGGAGCGCAGGACAGCTAGTGCTCAAAAAGCCTGAACTCCCCGATGGGTTTCAGCAAAGTATTTTTAAAGGCCAGGTGAGGCAGGTGAGGTCTCAGGGTATGGGATCAGCTTACGCACAGTTCTCTGATTGGCTGATGGTGAGGTAACAGGGCGGTGTCACAGGGGTTAACATTATCCATCCTCAGGCTCCAGTTGGTTAGGGGTATGTGGTCATGATCATCAAGTAGTTATTTCTTCCATTTGGTGGGGATTTAGCATCTTAAAACAACTCAGGAAATGTGCATCAGATACTATTATCTAGGTACTTCAGAGAAGAGCTAAAGCAGAGGATAGGAGGGAGGGGTCTGTTCTGAAAAGGCCCCATAGGGTCCTGCTCAGTTACAAAATGATTACAATTAATTTCGCTCCCGCTGCTTTGTTTTTTGTTGCTTTTGTTTGGTTACTCTGAGGGGTTGGAATGCATTTGGTCAATTGAGAATCCCATTCCAACGATAATAAGGGAAAGGCCCCACCCCCAATAATTGATGTCTCCTCCACCAGACTAATCTTATTTCTTTTTCCCAAACACACTATGCTCTCTCATGTCCCTGGGTTTTATCTTAAAATAGTCTTTGCTTGGTGAGACTCTTAGCTTTTATCTTCTAAGTTGCTTCTTCTCTCTTTTGCACTTACTTTTTTTTCTCTCTCTTTTTTTAAGCAAAAATCCTTTTGCAAAGTGTGTGTGCCTCTCAACTGAACAGTGGGAAAGGGACTTCTGGTGAGCCCAGCTCTACTAAGGGCTTGGGACTTGTTTTAGAAAAACATGCCAGTTCCAGCTAAAGGTCTGGGGAAGTCTACAGGATTTGCATTGTAAGCGAGGAGAGACAAATGAAGCAAATGAATTAGGATGGCAGTGATTTATATTGATTTTCAACAAGGCTAATTAAAAATCAAATAGTGTTCTTAGATATGACACCAAAAGCACAGGTGATACTAGAAAAAATAGATCATTTGGACTGTATCCAAATTTTTAAACATTGTGCTACAAACTGAACCACCAAGAAAGTGAAAGAAACAATCCAAAGAATGGAAGAATATGTTTACAAATCATATAGCCAATCAGTGACTTGTATCCAGAAATTCTTATAACTTAATAAAAAGACATATAATCAAATTTTTAAAAATGAGTAAAGAATTTGACTAGACATTTATTTCTCCAAAGAAGGTGACAATAGGGAGAATAAATACAGGAAAGGATACTAGGCATCACTTATTATTAGGGAAATACAAATCAAAACCACAAGTCCACTAGGATGGCCATAATCAAAAAGAAAGACAATAAAAAGTTTTGATGAGGATGTTAAGAAAATGGAACCCTCATACTTTGCTGGTGGTATTGCAAAATGGTGCAGCTGCTTTGGAAAACAGCAGTCTCTCCAAGTGTTAAGCATAGAGTTACCATATGACCCAATGATTCTGATCCTAAATATATACCTAAGAGAAATGAAAACATATGTTTATATTAAACTTGGACATAAACGCTCAAAGGAACTTATTCATAATAGCCAAAAAGTAGAAACAACCCAAATGTCCACCAATGGATGAATGGATAAACACAATGTGGTATGTCCATACAATAGGATGTTACTCAGCAATTTTTTAAAAATGAAGTACTGATACATGGTATGACATGGATGACCCATGAAAATATGCTGAATGAGAGAAGCCAATCACAGAAGATGACATATTGTATAATTCCATTTATATAAAGTGTCCAGAAGAGACGAATCTATAGAGACAGACAGAGATTCGTGGTTACTTAAGATGCGAGAAGTGACTGCTGCTGGATATGGGGTTTCTCTTTAAGGTGCTGAAATATTATAAAATTGGTTGTAACGATCACACAATTCCATGAATACTTTAAAGACCACTGAAGTTTACATTGAAAATTAAAAAGGTTAACTTTTGCTATGTAATTTACAGCTCAATAAAGCTGTTATTAAAAAAATCACATGGTAAATAACTCAAATAACATATAACCTACACACAGTTCAGCTATTACGTCTAACACTTTGGAAAACGGATAATAACATCATCATAAAGAAATTAAATTTCAAAAATTCCTGGACTGTGTGGCTCAGACAAAAATAAAGATTAAATAAGGAAAAGACCACTGCATCATATATACCTGTCCCTTGGCTCATTTAGCCATTAATTCGTATGTACATTTAACGCGTTTGTTACCGAGTCCAAGCTTGCTCTGCTCGCCGCACAACAGGCCAATAAATCGGAGATGAGGTGTGGAGGCAAGGAATATGACTTTACTTGGAAATCCGGCGGATTGAGAAGATGGCAGACTAAAGTCTCAAAATAACCGTCTTATTGGGGTTTGGATGCCAGTTTCTTTCACAGCACAGAGAGGGGGAGGGGATGAGGAAGTAAAGTAAAAGGCCATACATTTTGCAAACATCCCCTGGAATGGCCAGCCTCAGAGAGGGGATGTGTTAATTTCTTCTTTCTTGCAGCCATCCACAGGTGGACAGGGTCCGGATGTTTCGCTGAACAAAGGCACTTTGGTTTAACCTTCAGGCAGAGAGGTAGGGTTCCCTGAGGCAGGCCATTATGTATAGACAGTATGCTCGGAGTGAACAAAAGCAACGGGAAGCAAAGGTTAAAGTAAAAGAAACAGATCCAACATGTAGTCAGATTTGGTTCTTCCCTGTTACACATTCAGTGAATGTGTACAAAATGTGGGGCATTGTGGTAAGCATCTGGGATACAGTATGACAGATATACATGATCCCTACAGTCCGGAGGTAAAGTCAAACTAACGGAAAATCATTCAACAAAGCCTGATAAATAAAAAGATGGAGAATAAAGCAAAGGTAGTCAACTCATTTTGCTCATATGACCCCTAAAAGAATTTCGATAAACTATGTACTCTCTGAACATTTTCAAGTTGACATCTACATATTTTCACTGAGTTTAAATGAATACACCTGGAAACTGTTATAAGATAAAAATAGTATGAATAAATATAACCGGAATAAATATTTCATGACATAATTTGATAAAATAGATTTCGGCTATGTATTGACTTAAACCTATAATATCTGAAATATATTACGTAGAACTTTTAGCCATGTATTTTATACAGTGTACTTTGAAAAATGTGACAGTCCTTCAGTGGATTCCAACTACATTTCAAAGAATCAGCTTCACTAACTTCAGCTTCAGCTGTATGATTTACTTGCATCCCCAAACAGGCCAAAATATTTCTCTAATAGCAAGCTTCATCCCTCCCTCAAGGAAATATACAAGGGAAAAGACAGGAAATCCTATGAATTTTTGTTGCCTAAATTAAATATTAAAATATACTTTCCTTGATCAGTATTTCAATTTCACTTTTGTTTGTTGCCCCGGTGAATTTTATAACCCAGGGAAGATTTTACAACATCACAGTAATAGTTGGTATATGGGTGAAGAGTTTTGTCTGTTTATTGTCTGTCTATTTTTAGTAATTAGGAGAAAAATATTGTGAATGCTGGTTTATTCTCAAGTTGATAAATTCTAGCAAAGATCAAATCTGAAAGTTGAGGATATGGAAATGAAGTTCCTTAAAGCTACTGGTGCAAACACACCACTGAAAGGTCTTCCTGTGTCACTATGGGTTCCTGCATTTCTGTAAGTACGCAAACCGCACTGTGAAGATCACTGTTCTATAGTAGACTGGAGAGCTTCTGTGCCCTGTGAAATTACCAAAAATAAAGCAGAGGTGTTAGAAAACGAGATGGAAGTGAGGGGAAAAAATATAAGTATGGTAGAGTTTGCATTTCTTGTAACCATGGATGATAGCATACATGAAGATGGGAGAAAGCAGAGCCAAAGTAGAATGCCGTCAGATATGCTAGCCTCTTAGTACGTGTAAGGGCAATGTGTCAGAGGTGTGTGAGAACATGAGAATTACAAATTGTTACTTCAGACCCTCTGCTCTAATTATCAGCCCACTATTGATTGTATCTTGTCAACATCCTTCAGTGGGAGCTGAAATTTGGTAAACAACAATATTTTCTACTCAAAGCAGGCTGTGCTCAGGGTGATGTGGTAGATTGTTCCCAAGATAGCTGTTATGGATCCTCTCCAATACCTCTGTAAGCAAGCTTTTCTGCCATTGAGAGAGATGGAGTCAATTCCTCAAATCCCTTGAATCTGGGCTGTTCTATGACTGTTTTGAACAACTAAATATTGTGCAATTAATACTGTGTAACTTCTGTGATTAGATCAGAAGAAACACTGTAGTCTCCCCCACCTCTCTTGGAACATGTGCTCTGAGAAAAGCTACCTGCCATGAAGGAAGTCCCTATCCTGGGATTTCCTAGTTGTTAGGAAGCCCAGACTAAATACATGAAAAGTCCATGTGGAGAGATGCCCATCTACCTCATCTCTTCTAGCCCTCTAAGATTCTGGTTACCAATTCCAATGTGTGGAGGTTTTCCTCTGTGCATTCAAGCAATTCTCTGATACCAGCTGGGTATCTTATGATTCAACTCAATTTTGACAGTCTCTGTCTGGAGGTAGCATCAGATCCCACAGGTTTAGGGCTCAGTCCTACAAGACTACCCTCCTCTCAACTTCAGATGCCAACTGCAAGCTCAGATTCTCACCTGTGCTTCTGACTGACTGGCTACAGCCTGGAGCTTCCAACACCTCCTTGGGTTGCATTAATTTGCTACAGTAATCACAGAACTAAGAGAAACATTTTACTTCCTCCATTACTGGTTTATTATTGTGAAACGACAAAACTCAGGAAGAGCCATGTGGGAGAGATGCATAGGGTAAAGTATGCGGGAAAGGTGAGGGGCTTCCATGCTATCTGAGCACACCACTCTTCCCGAATCTCCACGTGTTCAGCAACCCGGAAGCTATCCAAATCCGGTCCTTCTGGGTTTTTATGGAGGCTTCAGACATATGCATGTTTGATTAAATCATTGGCCACTGGTGATTGATTCAACCTTGAGCCCCTCTTCCCTCCTCAGAGGTAGGGGGTGGGGTGAGGTGGGGTAGGGGCTGGGATGGAAGGTTTCAGCCCTCTAATGATGTGGTTGGTTCTTCAGGCAACCAGCCCCCATCCTTAGGTGCTTTCCAAAAAACACATCATTAGCATAGCAAAAGACACCTTGATTGCTCTCCTCACTTAGAAAATTCTAAGGGTTTTAGGAGCTCTTTGTCAGAAACAGGGACGAAGACCAAATGTATATTATTTCTTTACATCACAGTATCATACCACCCAGCCCAGGTACTGAAAATATGATGGAAGATGCCTTCAGATGACTCCAGCCCAAAAAAGATCTGACTGCAACTACACAAGGAATCAAACACTAACCACCAAGCTATGCCAGTGAACAAGCAGAATCCTAACAGATTCTAGTAGTTATTTAAAAGCAGTGAATTTTAGGGTGGTTTGTTTTGAAGCCGTCGTTAACCAAAACTGGTGATTTTTGCAAGATTTGGCTGTATCATCTCCTGTTCAGAAGAAAGTCTAATGGGTTGGGTCTCACATTATAGGAAGATTATAAATACAGTTGCAACTGGAATTACCAACATGCATTCAGTAAAGAGAAATCCATAAAATTAATTAGAATCATAGAATTACAGAACTCTAGAGTTGATCAAGATGTTAGCTATTTTCTAATCTAGCAACTTCAAAGTCTGACTAGTTTGGGGGCTAGTCTGTGGAATTCTGTTTGTTTTTTCAGATCCCTTTGTTCACATAAAGCTGACGAAGTAGTCACTAAAGTGTTTCGCTTTGGGAAGCATATCGTGCTTGTGAATAACTGAGGAATTTTGTCAGATAAGAGAGTGACTGTGTGATTTCAAATTCCCTTACAACTACAACATATTGTTATTTTCCCTAGCCATAGATGTACGTGTCCAACTACATAATCTGACAACTTCTCTTTATGCCTTATAGGTATCTCACACTCAAATTGGCTAAAACAGAATTTTACTGTTTTGCCCACAACCTGTCCTGCTTAGTCTGGTCTCACCTCAATAAATAATGTCACTCTTCAGTCGGTTACTTAAATAAAACTTGGAATTACCTTTGACTCTTCCCTTTCCTTCCCCACCCTCGTTTAATCATCAGAAATGCCGCTATTACTTCAAAAATATATTTCAAGTCCATCTACTTTTCCTTATCTCCACAAACCAAGTGCTAAGTTTAAAAATAGCTCTATTTATTCATATTATCCTGAATGAAAACATGAGGTTTCCTGGAACATAGACAGATTAATTGTTAGTTATTCATAGAAATAACTGCACTGTATCCCCTTTGCTCCAATTCTTGTAGAGCTGGATGTCTACAGGATTTTTATGGTAAGTGAAGAATCCTGAATATATGAATCTGGACTGTTATAAAAGAGTGAGAAAGCTGCCTGGCTCCACCCCTGTGAGTTGGAGAGAAACCTTTTGTTTCCTTTATAAACACATTCAATAAGGGAAGGATCCTTGGTTCTTACTCCTCGGAATGCAAATATATACCAATAGGGGAAGATAAAACAAGCCTATCCAACCTTATAGCCTTGAGTTATCTCCATGGTCCCAGGGCCTCATCTGCCGCTCCTCTTACAAAGTAAGTCACACCTCCGAGGAGGTAAATCTTTCTGGGTGGTCTATCACTATCTAATCAATCATAATTTAACTTCTAAAATTTGTTTTTTTCCAAAGCCAGTTCCCAAGTGTCAGTAAAATTTGCTCAGAAAGACCCAACCATGCAAAAATATAAAATATTTTTCCTATAGCCCCACACCTAATTGAAGTTCTCACCATCCCTTACTGAGGCTGTTCCCATAGCCTCCTGAGTCCTCCCTTGCTTGCTAACTTGCGTGCTAACTCCTGTCATCCATTCTCCAAAGAGATCAAGCTTGATTTATATAAATATTAATCTCACTGTCACTCACCTACTACAGTGGCTCCCCACTGTAGTAGAATAAGTCCAACCTACTTCCTATGGCCCACAAAGCCCAACATGGTCTAGCCTCCTCTCAGTTCCTTGACCACTAAGTTTACTCCCCATTGCCATTGGCATTGTCAGCCCTTCTGCTGGGATTGCACTTTCAGGCTCTGACAGGGCTGGCTTCTTCTCTTCATTTGGACTTCAGGTTAATGGCACTGCCCTAGGGAGGACATTCCTGAGAATCCTATCCAAAGTAGCTGCTGACCATTCTCCTATCTTCCATCAAATACCCAGTTTATAAACTTCACGATGATGGTTCAGTTGTCCTATGTGTTATTTGCTTATTGTTTATTTTCTCCTCCATAATCCAGGAGGAGAGAGATCTTTTTTGACTTATTTAGTGTTTGATTCTTAGTGTTTAGCACCACACCTGGAAGAGAGTGGGTACTTCATCAATTTCTACTGAAGAATAGAATAGGTGGATGAGTGGATTCATTGGGGCCATCCACAGAAAATCATTCAAAAATAGGTTGCATGTCGTCTTAGAAGTTATTACTTGTCACTTTGACGCTGGGAGGACGTCCAAGACAATTTTTAAAAAGATAAATTCAAGTGAAGTAGCGAACGTAAAAATCTCAGAAAAATCTAACTCAAAAATGAGAATTTGCTTTCTTTTTCTTTTTTTTTTTGCAGTACGCGGGCCTCTCACTGCTGTGGCCTCTCCCGTCGTGGAGCACAGGCTCTGGACGCGCAGGCTCAGCGGCCATGGCTCAGGGGCCCAGCCGCTCCATGTGGGATCCTCCCGGACCGGGACACGAACCCGTGTCCCCTGCATCGTCAAGCGGACTCCCAACCACTGCGCCACCAGGGAAGCCTGAGAATTTTCTTTAAGTGGGGGACAAAGGAAAGTTTATGATTTCAAACGTTTATTTATCATATATGTCTAATAAAAGCAGGTGCTTAGACTTATACCAGTCACTTGAAAGAATAGAGAACATGTTAAGTATCTTCTTTGATTTATAAGAGCTTAATATCTACTGAATGAAGCGTACATACAGAAATGCAAAGTGCTTGTCTACAATTTGGATAGTAGCTACATTTGAATGTTAAAGAGCAAGAAAAAGCCATACACTTCTCAAAGCCCTACTTCCCTTCATGAAGGAAAGAAGTCAGAGGAAATGATTTTCTAGATTACATTAGAAAACAAAACAAAGTTGAATAATCTTATTAATGTTTAAGTCCTATATAGTATTAGATTTTTTTTTAGCATGAAGCATTATGTTTTAAAGGTTAAATATTTTTTGGTCAGGGTTTATTTATTTATTTATTTTAATTGACGTGTACTTGATTTACAATGTGTTAATTTCCATTTTAAAGGATAAATATTTAAAGTCTGTTTTTAGAGACTTCCTAGGCACAAAGTTTTTTAGGATTTCCAAATCAAAGGGTCATCTATCATTCCCTACCTGTCTATCTATCATCTATCTATCATCTGTCATCTATCTATGTATCTATTATCTATCATTTACCTATCTATCTATCTATCTCTTCCTTATTTGTCTATTCGATATCGATGTGTCATCTATCTATCTCTTTTCTTTTGTGTCCCATCATACCACACAGCACAGTTCTAAGCACAAAATAGACTAATGACTACAAATAGTCCAGATTAAAAAAAAAAAAAAGAATGTAGCAGAAATATTATTAAGTTGGAAATGAGAAATTGTGTTTTAAGTTTGGATATGCCCCTAAAACACTGTGTCACCTTGAAGAAACGGCCTCATCATTCACGTTTATCAGATATAAAATGAGAAAGCTAAACTAAATGATTTCTGAGGTCTCTTCCAGGTTTAAAATTCTGCAAATAGGTAAAAGCATGCTAAAAGGCAAGGGTTCTATGAATACTTTCAACTTTTAAAGAAATTACCAATTTTCAAGGCAAGAAAATATGGTTCTTTGAAGCCTTAGTAATAGACAAAAGGATAAAAAGATGCGGAGATGCAAAGCAGATGTTCTCTGCTAAGAATAACAGCAAAATATTAATTCCAGAATAAAGGAAGGGCAGTTTGCTTAAAGGCTTTTAGTAAATCTGAAGAGTTGCTGTAAGCAAAACAGAGCTTTGCACCATCCCAAATAGGCAACAAATAAAATTATATTGGGGCTTCCCTGGTGGTGCAGTGGTTGAGAGTCCGCCTGCCGATGCAGGGGACAAGGGTTTGTGCCCCCGTCCGGGAGGATCCCACATGCCGCAGAGCCGCTGGGGCCGTGAGCCGTGGCCGCTGAGCCTGCGCGTCCGGAGCCTGTGCTCCGCAACGGGAGAGGCCACAGCAGTGAGAGGCCCGCGTACGGAAAAAAAAATATATATATATATTGAAAATACCTCTGCCAAGAAAAATAACATGACTCAAGCCCACACTAAACCCTGAAATTTCAACAGACATAGAAAAGATTTCAGGAAAACCTGGCAAAATAGATCACCTCATTTTCATACAAACAAACCATAGTTAATATGTCTTACTTTCTCTAAGGTCAGTGGTCAATACTTCCTTAGGTTATGTCTAACTCCTGGTTATTATCTACAGACTATTATTCAATGAATTGTGCCATGTTGAATCTTTAATTCTAAATACAATGGATTATTTATTTACCTGACCAACAGTTAGATTATCAAACTGCACTTTAGGGACTCAGAGTCCTTAAATTGAAACATAAATGGCCAACACTAAGAACATCCTCTGCTTTCAGTTTTTAATTAATTACTTTTTTATTTAAAAAAACTTAACTTGCCATTTGTTTTGAAAGAATTATGTTCATCTTAGTTAAGCCTACTAGTACCTCCGAGGGCTTCGTTGACATTCTTCAATATAGGGCTTTATTTATTTAATTCTTTCTGAAAAATTCCCAGCCATTGTCTACCCTATTCTCTCTAGTCTATTCTTTTGGAATTCTGTTAAGATGTATATTAGATAGTCTCACTCTTTCCTCTGTGTCTTTTACTTTCCTATTCACATTTTCTTTTTTTTTCTCTGCTGAATTTTAGATATTTAAAAAAATCTACCCCTTGATTTCCTATAGTAATTCCTTCTTCAGTTGTTTCCGGTTTACGATTAACCCGTCTATCAGGATTCTAATAATTGTAATTGAGTGTTTTAAGATCTAGAAGTTCTATTTGGTTCTTTTCCAAATCTAACTGTAAATAGATTTTTGTTGCTTCCCCTAGAGCTCGATTACCCATTAGATGCAGTAGGCACAGTGCCTAGGACTCACGACACTTTTAGAGAGCTACAAAAACAGTTTATTTTAAAATCAGAAGGAAAAAGAAGAAATTTTTAGGTTGAAGAAAATGTTTTGGTATAAAATATTAATATATTGGTCTTTGTTCCAGCACAGTCATAAAATATAAATGTATATTTATGTTTATATATGTGTATGCCCACACACACACATACACAGAAGAAGGTGCTTACAAAGGCACAAGTGTAGTGCTTAGGGTCCACCAAAATTATAACATGATTCTGGCTCCATCATATAGTGTTTTAATCCTTTAAGTATATATATATTATATTCAATATTAGATGATTCCACTAAATTCTAGTACCTGTAGTCTCTGCAGTCTCTGCAGTCTGTGGTTCTGATCCTATAGTTTGTTGTGTTTCCTGATCCTTGACCATGGTCTTAATTCCTCAGGTGTTGCCTGATGTGTGTGTGTGTATGTGTATAAATTTATGTTCTTTACAATGTTCTCTGTGTAAAATCATTTAGGCCTGTCTTGAAAGTGTTCCCCTACAAAAAGGATTTGCGTTTGCTCCTGCCAGATAACCTGTATACTGCCAATTCAGAACAACTTTAAACACAAATTATGTCTCAAAGTTGTTTTTTTTCTTTCTGAGACACAAAAATAATCTGAATTCTATTCCCAATTCAGTGACTGCTGGCTTAGAGGTAAGTCTTCTCAGAGGAAACTTCTTTTTCCTGCCTTTCTCAGGATCTAAACTGAGAAAGATATGTTATTTCTATAAATTTTTTCCAAATGGCATGATTTTTTTCCTAGGATTCTATCAATAGTATTTCTCTTGGGGGGAACTTGGGATTTTGTGGGGTCTGAGATCTGACTTTTTGTCCTACTAGGTCTCAGGCTTCGTTAACCAATTTCCAAACCACCAGTTATTCAAAGATACTCAAGATTAAAGCTAGCTCTGTATTCCCGGTGTTTGAGGATTTTTCTGATTTTCCTTCCAGCTCAAGAATTATTTATATGTTTTGCCTAGAGTTTTAGATAACCTGTACCATCAGGGGTCTTTCAGATAGACAACATTCTATCAGAAGTGTGGTAGGTACTATTACTTATCCATATATTAGTGATTAGAAAATTGAGGGTCAGAGAGATAAACTAAATTTTCTAAGTTCTTATAGCTAATGGTTCCTGAAACCAGATTTCCACAAAGGTCTGCTTTTCTCTAATATATTTCATTAAGGAAAAAGCTTTATACTAAGAAACTTTTTTAATTTAAAATATATATTTGAAAATTTAGGTGGAATGGACCCATTCCTAGAAACATTTAACTGTCCATAATAAAGAGTAGCAAACTATTAAAAACCATAACTATGTTATTTAAAAATCTTTTTTCAAAGAGAACTTCAGGCCGAAATAGCAGTACTAGAGAATTCTTTCAAAGATTTAAAAAATGAATAACACTGCACTCACAAATATCCTCCAAGAAACTGTTTAAAAAAAAAAATGGTGATAACATAAATTCAATACTAAACTATGACAAGAAATCATTCAACCAAATTCAGTTACAAATGTGGATACAAAATCCTAAGCAAAATATTACTACTTGACGAATTCCAACAATGTATGAAAAGAATAATACATCATGATTAATGAAGATTTATTCTAGAAATGCAAGGTTGATTTAGCAAAGGAATATGTAGCCAAGATAATTCACTTTATTAATTGAATAAAGGACAAAATTTTTATGATCATCTCAATAGATGTAGAAAAACATTTGGTAAAAATTAATATTCTCTTCTGATTAAAGTAAAATAGAAAGAAATTTATTGATATTTATCTACCAAGGGAAAAAAAAAACTTAAAGGAAGCATCATGGCTGAAAAAATGTTGAGTAGTAGCACAATAAAAGGGGAGGAGGGAATAGAGCTTTATAAGATTAAAATTTTTCTGTCTCATGGAATTAAGATGTTATGAAACTGAAGTAGATTCTGATATTAAGATGTATATTATGAGCCCTACGGCTACTACTAAGAAAATAACTGAAAACATATTTTAAAATTATTAAAAGAATAAAAATGTTACACTGGAAAATATTTATTGAATAAAAAAGAAAGCAGTAAAGGAGGAACAGAAGAACAAAAAGAGACAAACATATAGAAAAGTAAAAGAAAAATAGCAGCTGTAAATTCAATAATATTAATAACAGTGAATGGGAACTGATGAAATAATCCAATTAAAGTGGGAGATTACTAGGCTGAATTAAAAAATCAAAATACTGGTATATGCTTTGTACAGGAGACACGCTATAGATTCAAAGATCCAATTAGGTGGTAAAAACATAGGAAAAGATATATAATGCAAACAGCAACCATATGAAAGCTGGAGTGTCTAATACTAATTTCAGACAAAATTGACTTTAAAAAGAAAAATATTTCTAGGGGTATTTTTTATATATATATATATATATATATATATATATATAGTATGTATATACGTATAATTACACACCATGACCAAGTGGGACTTATCCCAGGGATGCAGTCAAAAATCAACTAATGTGGGCTTCCCTGGTGGCGCAGTGGTTGAGAGTCTGCCTGCCGATGCAGGGGACGCGGGTTCGTGCCCCGGTCTGGGAGGATCCCACATGCTGCAGAGCGGCTGGGCCCGTGAGAGCCATGGCCGCTGAGACTGCGCGTCTGGAGCCTGTGCTCCGCAACGGGAGAGACCACAACAGTGAGAGGCCCGCGTATCGCAAAAAAAAAAAAAAAAAATCAACTAATGTAATGCCACATTAATAAATTACAGGACAAAAACCACATGATCATCTCAACAGACACAGAAGAAGAATCTAACAACATTCAACATCTTTTCCTGACAAACATAATTCATAAACTAGAAATAGATGAGAATCTACTCAACCTCCAAAAGTCATCTGTGAAAAACCCTAGGTAATATATTATACTTAAGTTATGAAGGAGTGAATGCTTTTCCAATATCATCGAGAGTAAGACAAGGATGTCCACTTTCACTACTGTTTTTCAACATTGTATTGAAGGATCTAATGAAAACAATATGGCAAGAAAACAAAATAAGAGACATTCAAATAGGAAAGAAAGAAGTAAATTCTGTATTGCAGATAACATAATCTTATAAATAGAAAATCCTGTTAAATCCACTAAAACCTATTAGAACTAATAAACACGTTTAACAAGCTTGCAGGATACAAGATCAATAATATGTCAATCAACCATATACCTATAGGCTAAGATAAATAATACAAAACAAAAACATTTAAAACAGCATCAAAAAGTAAAACAGGAATAAATAGAACCAAAGTAAAGATGTGTATTCTTCTACCAAAGAAGTAAAGATGTGATACTGCATGCAAAGTATCTGTATAGACATTCCTTCAACAAAGATATACAAATGGCTGGTAAGTATGTGAATATATGATCAAAATTATTAGTCATTAGGAAAGCATGTATTAAGACCATGATGACATACGATTTCACAATTTCTAGTATACTTAAAGTACAAAAGACAGAGAACAGCAAGTGTTGGTGATGATGCAGAAAAATTTGAACACAATAGGATATGGAAGGGAAAGCAAACTGGTGCAACCTCTTTGGAAAATAGTTTGGCAGTTCTTCAAAAATATAGAGCTCTTATATGACCCCCAAATTATGTTCCCTAGTTATGTACCCGAGAAAAATGAAAATCTCTATCTTTACCAATAACTTGTACACAAATATTCATAGCAATAAAATTCAAAATAGCCAGAATGGAATCAACCCAAATGCCTCCATGGATGAATGGATAAATAAATTTGGTCTATCCGTAAAACTGAATATTATTCAGCCATAAATGAAAGGAATGAAGTAGTGATATTTGCTACAAAATGGATGAACAATGAAAACATTATGCTAAGTGAAAAAGCCAATCACAGAATATGGAATATTGTGTGATTTAATTTATAAGAAATGTCCAGAATAGGCAAATCTGTAGTGATAGAATTTAGACAAGTGGTTGCTTAGGGTGGGAGGGGAAATGACTGCTAATGCTTATGGAGTTTCTTTGGTGAATCCTAAAAACATTCTAAAATTAGATTGCTTTAATGGTTTCTAAACTCTATGAATCTACTATAAAACACCAAATTTTCCATGTTAAATGTGTGAATTATATGGTAGGTGAATTATACCTCAATATAATTATTTTAAAAATACAAAGAGATTTTATACACGTTTTTGCAAAAAAAAAGCAAACATCATACTTAATGAAATGTTGAAGTCTTGTATTAAAAAAAAATATCGCTATTTTGTTTCAAAATTTTACAGGAGGCCTTTGTCAGAATGGTAAAGTCATAAACAGAAATGAAAAAAAAAATGAAACCAGTTGCTGTTATAAGATTATGAAATTATTTGGGCATAAAATATAAAACAACCTTAGATAAACTGCTATAATTTAAGAGAGTTTGGTAAGGTTGCTGGATACAAAGTAAACAAAAAATTCCATTTCCATATTCTGGCAATAAACAAGAAATAAGATTTCACTACATATACCATATACAATAAGATAAAGATATCATATATCTGAAAATAGAAACCCTTGGCTCTGCTGGGTGATCCCATTTCCAAGACACCAGGAGAAAGTCATCTGGTCTGTTGAAACCGAGGAGACAGCCCTCATGATATCTGGATCAACTCGGGGTCATTTTCCACTTGTCTTGAAGAATGCATACTTCCTAGCCAAATAGCTCTATCAGTTAGTCCTGTCATATCTAAGGAGTTTAACAGTTTTCCTTCATGTCCTCCCATCTCCATCCCCTTCCATTCAAAGGCAGTATTTCTGCTCATATAATCCCGAAAATTCTTTATTGAGTGATAGTCTATCCACACCATTAATGTTCTCTTCAGAACATGTTTTCTCATTTTTTGCAATAGAGATAGGCTGAGAATTTCTCAAATCTTGAAGTTCTGATTCCCCTCTGGTTAACAATTTCTCCTTCAATTAACCTCTCTTTTCTTGCACTTTACTATAAGCAGTCAGGAAAAGCCATACGGCTCCTTCAATACTCTGCTTAGAAATCTCATCACCTAAATAGCCATTTTCATTGCTTACAAGTTCTACCTTCTAGAAAACACTAGAACACAAACACAATTTTTCCAAGTTCTTTGCCACTTTATAACGAAGATCACTTTTCCTCCAGTTTCCAATAACGTGTTCCTCATTTCCATTTGAGATCTTATCAGAATGGATTTTAATGTCCATATTTCTAGCATGCATGTCAGAACTCCTCCAGCTGCTACCCATTACTCAGTTCCAAAGCCACTTCCACATTTTTAGGTATTTGTTACAGTAGCATCCCAATTCTGGTACCAAAATCTGTATTAGTCAGCTTAGGCTGCCATAACAAAAGTATCGTAGACTGGGTGGCTTAAACAACAGAAATTTATTCTTCACAGTTCTGGAGGATGGAGAGTCCAAGGTCAAGGTGCCAACAAGGTAGGTTTCATTCTGAAGCCTCTTCTCTCGGCTTGTATGTGGTCTTCTTCTCACAGTGTCCTCACATGACTTTTCCTCAGTGCATGTACATGGAGACAGAGATCTCTCTCTCCTTCTTAAAAGGTCACGATCTTATTGAATTAGGGCCTCACTCTTATAACCTAATTTAACCTTAATAATCTAAAGACTATCTTCAAATATGGTTCCATTGGAGATTAAGGCTTCAACATAGGAATTTTGAGGAGACACCATTCAGTCTAGAACATATGTTCATTGATTAGATGGCTTACTATTATGAAGATCACAATTTTCTCCACAAACTCATGTAGAGATTTGATGCAGCGCAATTTAAAACATAAGCATGCTTTTTATCTGGGAATAGAGTGGAACTTAACAAGCTGATTCCGACATTTACAGGAAAATAAGAGGCCAATAATAGCAACGACTCTTAAAAAGAAGAACATGGGTGTTTCTCAACTTCATATCAAGAGTTATTTTAAAGCAATTGTGATCAAGAAAGTGTGGTATTGGTTACAAGGATTGAAATGAGACAACTGAACAGTTATAAAGTCCAGAAGCACATCATTTCATTGCAGACACTTGATTTATGACAAAGGTGGCATTGTAGAGCAGTGGCAATAGGACAGTCCTTTTCAATGAATGGTTTAGGAACAATTGGATATCCATCTGCAAAAATTAAATCTGATAACTACACCACATTGTGTAAATAAATCAACTTCAAGTGTATTACAGTCCTAAATTTAAAAGGCGTTTTGCTACAAAGTTTCCAGATTGCCTAAGAGAATAACCTTTTTACTTTCAAGTTTGAAAAAGACATCTTCAACAGATCTCAAAAAGCAATAGCCGTAAAAGAAAAGGTTGATAAATTATATAATAAATTAGGGACTTCTGTTGATCAAACGAAACAGAAGAATGCAAAGATGAGACACAGAATGAGAAAAAAATATTTGCAACATATAAATGATCAAAAAACTGTATCCAGAATAGACATAGCACTGGTACAAATGTATGAAATATAAGCCACCAAGTTGAAAAGGAGCAAAAACTTGAATAGGTGCTTCCCAAATGAGGAATTCCAAATTGTTAATACATGTGAAAATGTGATCAATTTCATTAATAATCAGGCAAATGATAATTAAAATCACAGTAAGATTACACAACACACTCACCAGACTGCCAAATTAAAAAGATTGATAATACCATGTGTTGGTAAGGAAGGGGAGCCATTGGAGTGCTCAGAACCGGTTGGTAGGAATGTAAGTTACAGACTTCTGACCCAGCAATTCTACTTCTAGGTATACACCCAATAGACGGTGTACACATGGCCACAAGGAGACATGTACAAAATGTTAATGGCAACACAACTATAATAACTCCAAATTGAAACAACCCAAATATCCATCAAGAGTAAAGCAGATATAAAATTTGTGACATCTGGGCTTCCCTGGTGGCGCAGTGGTGGAGAGTCCGCCTGCCGATGCAGGGAACACGGGTTCGTGCCCCGGTCCGGGAAGATCCCACATGCTGCGGAGCGGCTGGGCCCGTGAGCCATGGCCGCTGAGCCTACGCGTCCGGAGCCTGTGCTCCGCAACGGGAGAAGCCACAACAGTGAGAGGCCCGCGTACCGCAAAAAAAAAAAAAGTCAAGAGAGTGGTTTCATCTAGGGCACAGGGAAGAATTTCCACTGGGGAAGTGCACATGGAGGGCTCTGAGGTGCTGTTGTATTTCTTGTTTTATGTAGTAATGGCGCAATAGCTTAATTAATAGCGAACTGTTAAGCTTTACATCAATGTTTAATGTATTTTTTTCTGGCTGTATATTTTATTTCCCAATAAAAAGCTTAAGATAAAAAAAAATAGACTAAACTTGCTTTTAACCACAGTCTAGCTGACTCTAGAAAATAGATGACAATTAGCTGCAAAATGTATGCAGGCATAACAAGTATAATCATATGTAGAATTTCTATATTGATTAAACTACTATGTATAGCTTTCCTTGGGTAGCTATTTGTTCATGATGGTTTTGAAAAGAAAATCTATTCCTGAAAGAAAAAAAAAATCATGTAAACAGTTAATACACATTTTTACTGTGTCACACCTCTCTCCATTTAATAAATTAGATGAGATTCCCAACTACCAAAACTACATTAAGATTCTAGTCTGCAGCCAGAGGATTGATTTAGGAGAGACTTAGAGAATTAATGACTTGCAGTTGTTGTGCATATTAAATACAAGCTACTCTATTAGAGAAGAGAGTGGGCAAATTCATGCAGAGACATCAGGAAGAAAAGAAAACCCTGTCTTCAGAATGTCAATACCATGTATATGAAGAAAGCAGTTTGAGAGATGCATCTATGTGAAATCAACACATACCACTGAAAAGTAAAACCGTCTGCCAACTAAATAGATGTATTATTATCAAAAACATGATTTAACCAATTGTCCTATGTAAATAGTGTAGCTATCTCAGTGCTTTGAAAATACTGACTAAATTATTGTTAAACCTGGATTAACGATCACTTACATGGTCCCTACTTTTCCAAGCTCTATCCTATACTGTTTAATTCTTGTAACTTTCATGATGGGAGTTTTACAGCAACTAAAAGAAAAATCAAAGAGTTTAAATAAATTGGCTAAAGTTACACAGCTAATAAATATTAGAAGTACACTTTGGACACAAGTGTCCTAACTCCTGCTTGAATAATTTTTCATTACTGTGTCTGTTACCGTAGGTGAATTCCTTTGGAAAACAACCTCGACACCTAAGTGCCTTAAAACAATAAATGTTCCTGTTTCATAATACAATCCAACATTTGGATGCCAGGTTAAGGAATGGGGACTGTATACCACATAGTCATTATGGTATTCAGGCTTCCTCTAGCTCTTAGCTCTTCAATGCCAGTGAAATCTTCCACTGAATCCTTTGGCATCTGCCCAGGATACGAAGGATGAGAAAGAACACTGAGAGCTGTGTGAAAGAGTTTGACATTTTACATTTGGAAATGGTGTACAAGTCTCCTGTTCATATTCCATTGGCCAGAACACAGTCACACGGCTTCACCTGACTGCAGTAAGGCTGAGAAATAACATTCTTCCGTGTGAATGTGAAGGAGAGGGAGTGAGTTGATGAGTTTCTATTTATTACCACAGTGTCTTTCACTACCATAAATGGCCAGTCACATTTGCAAAAGTCTCCATTCATTGTGAATTTTGCATATGTTTGATATTTTAGCATTCACACATTATTTTCAAACAATGTGCTAAATATTCATAGCCCTTATTTTCAGGTCCTTTAGTAATAATGATAGTAGACAATACTTATGTGGCTGGTACTGCATACTACGTATTTCCTCCATCCTTTACAATTATTAAATAGTTTTAACTTCTCAGCAACTATATGCAAAGTAGGAACCATTATCATCTCTTTTTTTTTTTTTTTTTTTTTGCGGTACAGGGGCCTCTCACTGTTGTGGCCTCTCCCGTTGCGGAGCACAGGCTCCAGACGCGCAGGCTCAGCGGCCATGGCTCACGGACCCAGCCGCTCCGCGGCATGTGGGATCTTCCCGGACTGGGGCACGAACCCGTGTCCCCTGCATCGGCAGGCGGACTCTCAATCGCTGCGCCACCAGGGAAGCCCCGGCACATGTTATTTTTATAGACATAAAGACATCCTCAGCAGGAGGTACAACTTGCCAAGAAGGACTGGGGTATAAATCGTCATTTAACATATCATATGATATTGAAAGATATGTGCAGATTTCCTCTTGTCTAAATTGTCATTTTGACTCAGTGTCCCTCAATCACTCACAGCAAAAAGAGATTAACAGCCTATTTAATCATCCACCAGGAAAAAATACATTTAAAGGTGTCACAAAATGACTCATCAGCAAGGTCACACGGTTTTCTTGCCGTGATCTGAAATTGTTTGCTAATGACTGATTATGCTTCTTTTTCATAAAAGCACTGCTGGTGGCTATGTCTTCATATGTGACCACAGTTCAGACTAACGTTCCATCCTTGGTTTGTTCCCCATAGCCACATACTTGAAGACAACCCTTCTGCATGGCTACCTACTCGTGGCATTTCTCGATGCAGTTAAGCTTCATTTTTAATAATAAGCCTTGCCATTTATCTGTTTAACATTTTTAAGATACTTTAACACCTGTGTGCCACATCAAACCCGTAATAGCCTTGAGAGGTAGAGAAACAGAATTAGGTTTCTAATTGCACATTAAGTACACGTGGCAAACAGCATTTGTCACCTAATTTGTGACAAGGCTTATTCTGCGACCCTATAGTGCCTGCTTTTTTCCTTGAGCTTCTACTTTAAGATGTCCTTGGAATATCTCCTGCTTGTGAAACTTACCTCTCTCTATGCTCAGCTTGTATCACCATTACACAGTTACTTGGACGCTTGGCGTCTAACCACTCGTGACAGATATCCTTTCCACAGAATTAGTTGGGATCAGCATCCCTTTGGGCCTTAGAATTTGTCCAGGACTTATTTTTCCCTCTGTCTCTTTTTAAAATATTAGTTTTGATTTCACACAGTAGCACCTTTCATCAGGATGTGATTTCCCAGAACTCCTGGCAGCTGAAAACGACTACCAGCTATAACTTGCCACGTTCTCTTGAGCAGGGTGACAACATTTGTCCATATTGTTCCCTGCCACAGTGCTCTACACATGGAATATACTCATTAAATAGGAGAAATTAAGGTATTTTTATTTCTAAGTTGATATTCATTGTCAATGCCTTACTTGGTTCCAAACTTGATTGAATTTGCCATTGAATTATTGCAACGTAGTAGGCATCCAATAAATGCTTCAAGAATGAATGGTGCTGATAAATACCCAAATGTTGCCTGCGACTGGTTGCTCTAATGGCTCTAATTGCGGTTTATTTTTATAAAACTTTGAGAAGTTGGTTTGGAGATATTGAGGGCTGTTCTGCACTTGAACCAAATTCAAATTTTTTTTCTCATTTGTGTGTGTTCCATCTTAAACTCTCTTCTTCCCAAGACTCCTCTCTACCTTCATGGTGTGTGTGTGTCGGGGGGGAAGCTTTACACTTTATTTCCTATCTCCATTTTCTCCTCAATATTGCTTCTGGTGCCTTTCATGATCAAATTGCCTTTTTCCAACTCTATCTGATGTCCTGTAAAACATGTTTTCTCTTTGCCTTGTAGCACACAAAATCTTATAGAAAACATGCTCCTGCCTCTAATCTATTTCACTACTTGCTAATGCGTAAGCTGACCTGAGATCACTTCTTCTAGCTTGAGCAGCTCTGGAATATACAGGTACCTCTCTTAGCATATATCATGCTAAATAACATTAAACCGCGTTTGTCTCTGATTTCCGGACTGTGAAATCATTGAGTGAGGAAGACGTGGTGTGTTCACGTGTACATCCGGACCTGATGGCAAAGGGAGTTAGCCCCTTATCACCAGCCCGATAAGCCCTGGTGAAATGGTATCTACAGTCCTCTCAGGATGAGCATGGGAAACTTGACCTTTGCAAATGAAGGCTGACTTTAAGAACATTTCGACAGACACCATAAAGATGTACCATAGAGAGCGTGTATTTCTCTTTTGCCAAATGCCTTTCAATTAAAATATTAGTCATTCTTGCTTTAGAATGCAAAACATGAATAAAAAGTGGAACAATTCTGACAATCATCTGTCGAATTTCCAGATGTCTGAAAGCAACGTTATGATGACTGCATTCATCCGTTATAATATGCAGATTTTGGACTTACATAGAGACAAGTTGAGAAAAACATTTTTTTTTCTAAAATAGTCATTTTCTTTGGGCTTTCCATAAAAACTCAAATGGTATGCAGGAAGATAAAAATAATAGCCCTATTCTGCCCTACAAATTTAACTGCTTGCAATGTTATATAGAAATTTTAAAAAGCTTTTTTTGTACATTCAAGCCCCAAGGTTGTATTATGAATAAAGAGGATGATTATGTTGTGGTCCTAGGTTCAAGTCACAATTTTTATTATTAGTAACATATATGTAAAAATATGTGAACAAAATTAAAATTTACTTGGAGTCATGCAAATCCAGATCTGAAGATCACTTTTCAGATTGAACAGATTAGGGAATAATAGGATATGGGAAAATTTTCTAAATCTAGTGCTAGAAACAGTGTGACCAGGGGTGCAATAATTTACTAGGCCTGTCATAACACTACAGACTGGGGTCTTAAACAACAGAAATTAATTTTATTACAATTCTGGGGGCTGGAACTCTGAGATCAAGGTGTCAGCAAGATTGATTTCTTCTGAGGCCTCTCTCCTTGGCTTGTAGGTGGTCTTCCCTCTCTGGTAACTTCACATAATCTCCCCTCTATGTATGTTTGTGTCCTAATCTTCTTATAAGAACACCAATAATATTGGATTAGCATCCACCCTAATCACTTCATTTTATCTCTTTGAAGAAGCTGTCTCCAAATACATCACATTGTAAGGTACTGAGGCTTAAGTCATCAACATAAGAATTTTTTTTTTGGGGGGGGACACAATTCAGCACTTAACAAGGAATATGAGATATCTCCAGAAGCAGATTTTCCCAAAGGAGGGCTGATTGTACATCCTGTGTATAAGTGTAAATGTTCTGGGTAAAGTTATCTCTGGTGGACTTTCTCTTGATGACACCTCTATTATAAGAAGAAACTGAGAAAAGAAACATGGGGATCCTGTGTGAGTTTTAATGCAAAGATGAAAGATCTCCTTTTCAGTTTCTCAGTACATCATTACAGAAGGAAATGCTTTAATATAAAAAAGTAGCAATAATTTTCATAAGCAGGGAAACTGTCATTCTTTAAGTTCCATCTTGAGGACCTTAATCCAATCTTAAATCACTCTCAAAATGAACTTCATGTTCTAGCTACAAATTCATTTCAACTTTAAATCCTTTGTGTTAACTAGAACTTCCTTAATCATCTTTTATTTTCTGTTAAATATAGTTACCAAATTTAGTAAAATTTTCTCTGATCTTAATCATTATACAGATCCAGGAACATTTTTGAGGCTTGTCACTTTGTGTCAACATCTCCATTAAATGTATCTTCTTTTATCTACTACAGTCTAATGACCTAGTTAGTGTTTTTAATGATGTATTCAAAGATACAGGGATTAATCAATTAACACATTTGATGGGTTCTACTCTGAGCTGGAAAACTGTGCTCAAAAGAAGAATTAGAGGATGCCACTCTGTGCTGAGCACTGGTATTGATGTCTTATAATACAGACATAACAATTGTGATACTCATTTTCTAGATGAGAGGCCTGGTCACATGGTATAAGTGACACATGTAAAGTCAGGCCACTAGTATGTCACATGAGCTAATACTCAAACGCAAGTTTTCCCTGACACCAACACCTATGCTTTCTAATACGCCATACTATATTTTTCTCCAAATGGTGAAATAGGGAAGACAATAGCCTTTTTGATAGTCCCCTGATCTGGATGCTGTGATCCTCAGAAGATTCTCTGAAGTATATATAATTATCACCATTTTACAGATGAAAGATTTCTACTTTAGAGGAAGTGGGCAACCTACTACCCAGGATGGCACAAGTGTTGAAAGACAAAATATGAAACAAACTCCAAGACTTGTAGGGGTCTTCTCAGTATAAGACATTAATCAACAACTTTTCATATATTGCTTGTCGGTACATCCAGGGCGAGGCATCTAGGTACAGGACTGCAGAATTTGCATTGCACGGCAAAAGGGAGAAAAGCAGTCACTAGGAATCCCAGGGAGGACATTTTATACATGTAGACAAAATATATACATACAGATTTTGGATAATTTGTGTAAAAATAATATTTAAAAATTTAAGTCAACAGCAGATGCTAATGCAGATATAATAGATATATCTAAGCCTATATCTTCAATCGATACATAGTTTTACAATCACCGTCAGGGAAAATTATTTCACCTTGTAGATCATAATTTTTAGAAAATAAACTGCTTATAGAGACAGATTCCATGAGAAAGTTAACTTATCTTGTAGGCACTATTATGGCATTTTCTATATCATTATATTAATAAAAAATATTTGATGTTCAATGACAACCTGAGATACAAATTTTTATAGAATAAAGTATCAAGAGCTTGGAAAAACGTTTTGCTGCTAGTGTTATATTTGAAAAAAAGGACGTCTAGGATGAACAGCTTTTTTACTCATGAAATGTGAAAAAAAGTTAAAATTGAAGATAGGTTAAAGAAGAATAAAATTGGTGGACTGACATGGTCTGACTTCAAGACTTACTAAAAGGCTACAGTGATCAAGAGTGTGTGGTACTGGAGAAAGAAGAGACAAGTAGATCAATGGAACAGAAGCGAGAGCTCAGGAACAGACCTACATAAATACAGTCAATTGACATTTGACAAAGAAGCAAAGGCAACACAATGGAACAAAGACAGTCTCTTCAACCAATGGTACTGGAACAACCGGGCATCCACATGCAAAAAAAGAGAAAAGTCTAGACACAGACCTTACACCCTTCATGAAAATGAACTCAAAATGGATCACAGACCTAAATATAAAACACAAACTACAAAACTGCTAGAAAATGACATAAAAGAAAACCTGGATGACATAAAAGACTAGATGACCTTGTCTTTTGTGTTTCATCTAAAAAGGGTGATGCCTTTTTAGATGCAACACAGAAGACATGATCCATGAAAGAAATAACTGATCAGCTGGACTTTAATTTATTAAAATTAAAAGTGTCTGTTCTGTGAAAGACAGTATAAGAGAATAAGACAAGCCACAGACTGGAAGAGAATATTTGTAAAAGACACATCTGGATACAGAATTGTTATCCAACATATACAAAGAACTCTTAAAACTCCACAATAAGAAAACTAACAACCTGATTAAAAAATGGACCAAAGACCTTAAGAGACAAACATCTCACCAAAGAAAATATACAGATGTCAAATAAACACATGAAAAGATGTTCCACATCATAAGTTGTCAGAAAATGTAAATCAAAACTACAAGATACCACCACACACTTATTAGAATGTCCAAAATTTGGAACACTGACATCAGATGCTGGTGAGGCTGTGGAACTCTCAGACATTGCTGATGGGAATGCAAAATGGTACAACCACTTTGGAAGACAGTTTGGTGGTTTCTCGCAAAACTAAACATAGTCTTACCATACATTTCCCTTGATATTTACTCAAAGGAGTTGAAAACTTATGTCCTCAAAGAAACCTGCACATGGATGTTCATAGCAGCTTTATTCATAATTGCCAAGACTTAGAAACAACTAAGATGTCCTTCAGTAGGTGAACAGATATATAAACAGTGGTACGTCCAGACAATGGAACATTATTCAATCCTGAAAAGAAATGAGCTATCAAACCATACAAAGCCATGGAGGAAACTTAAATGCATATTACTAAGTGAAAGAAACCAATCTGGAAAGGCTACATACTGTATGATTTTAACTGTATGACCTTCTGGAAAAGGCAAAACTATGGAGACAATAAAAAGACTAGCAGAGCTTCCCTGGTGGCGCAGTGGTTGAGAGTCCGCCTGCCGATGCTGGAGACCCGGGTTCGTGCCCCGGTCCGGGAGGATCCCACATGCCGCGGAGCGGCTGGGCCCGTGAGCCATGGCCGCAGAGCCTGCGCGTCCGGAGCCTGTGCTCCGCAACGGGAGAGGCCACAACAGTGAGAGGCTCGCGTACCAAAAAAAAAAAAAAAATACTAGCAGCGTCCAGGGGTGAGAGGGGAAGGGATGAATAGGTAGAGAACAGAGGACTTTTAGGGCTATGAAAATGTGCTGTGTGATTTAATAATAATGAATATACGTTATTCTATAGTTGTCTAAACCCATTGAATATACAACATCAACAGTGAACCCTAAGGTAAACTATGGACTTTGG
Organism: Delphinus delphis; assembly: GCF_949987515.2. Taxonomy (NCBI): domain Eukaryota; kingdom Metazoa; phylum Chordata; class Mammalia; order Artiodactyla; family Delphinidae; genus Delphinus; species Delphinus delphis. The sequence continues at coordinate 99,948,122 of NC_082689.1, read as the reverse complement.
GTGATTATGATGTGTTAATGTAGGTTCATCTTTGGTAAAAAATGTATTTTTCTGGTGAGTGATGTTGATAATGGGGTAGGCTATGCACATGTGGGGACAAGGGATATATAGGAAATCTCTCTACCTCCCTCCCAGTTTCATTTTGTTGTAAACCTAAAACTTTTTTATTTTATTCATTCTATTTTATTTATTTTATTTTATTTTAATGTCATGCCTCACTGTGCAGCTTACAGGATCTCACTTCTCTGACCAGGGATTGAACCCAGGCCATGGCAGTGAAAGCCCAGAATCCTAACCACCAGGCCACCAGGGAACTCCCAAACTTCTTTTTAGAAGAGTCAAAAAATTGAAGGCAGGAGTCTGAACAGCCTTCAGAAGAGCCTCATAAACATAGTTATCCAAATATTAAGAATAATGCTCCAGAATATTTTCATATAAAATATAGTTTTAAAATAAATGTGCACATTCTTATAGAAAAATCATTAATCTCGCTGAGTGCAAAATGAGCAAAAATCATTTCATTAAATGTATAAACTTAAAGAAATGTAAGTTTATAATGGCCAGGACACTGTCATGAATAACACTAAAGATAATAGCTCTAATTTATTGAGTACTGAGAATATGTTAAGAACTTTTTATACATTATTTCCTTTCATTCTTATTTCAAGGCTTTGAGGTTGAAATTATCATCCTTATCTTTCCCATGAGGAATCTGATGCTTAAAAATGTTAAATAATTTGCTTGTGTGACACAGATAGAAAGTGAAAGAGCTTAGACTGCAACTAAGGAGTCAACTCCATATTCCACGTGCTAAACCACACTCTTCTACAGTGTCTCAAGATAGTCTAGAGCATCAGTGAGGAACATTATCAATTTATGAGCAGTGGGAAAAGAGTACAATGAAGGCAGACTCAAATAAGTTAAAAGGTCATGTTACACTGAGTGTGCGCAATACATCCTTCATATTTTAATACAGATAAAGATTTTCTAACAGCAAATCAGTTTCTTCTCATGCCCGTTAAATGTTAAAAATATGAGTGAAGGGGCCACCACAGGTAGAGAATATTTGTCTTGTTGATCCCAGCCTCCATCCCAGTCTAGCAGTAGCACTGGGTTGTCAACATTCTGTAGCTTTGCTCCTTCTATGAGCAATGGTCTTAAAGTTCTAAAAGAAGAGTTAGCAGCAGTAGACTTTCTCTTCCACAAAATCTGTCCCACCTGTAAAGAAATTTTAAAACATTGACAGCAATCTCATGATCCAGTCAAGGAGGCCACCATATGCAGTAAACTAACTGAATCATGAATTAACCCCCTCCCATCACCTAGTGCAGTGTCCTACATGCAATAGCTCCTCAGTACGTTCTTGTTCATCTGATTTATAGGATTTCTTTAATATGCCAACAGGAAAAAGAGCCAAGTCAATTTACTAACTCATTTGTATTTTACAAGGTAATTAGAAAGATTAGAAAAAACTGAAATCAAGCTAGCATTGTAGATGGCTACCAAAAAAAGGGTCCCAATAATTCGAATTCCTTTTATTAGCAAATGTTATCCATGCAGAGGCTTGTAGAATATTTGGCTTTGTTTTACTTTTTGATTTTTACTCTCTAGATTATTTTTGGAATCCAAATGCCATGTGAAGAAGCCTAAACTATCTATTAGATATACGAGACATGGGGTTCCAATTGCTCCCATTATCCCAACCAAATGCTAAACATGTGAGTGAGGTCATCTGAGACCCCATCTTAAGCCCGGGTAAGATCAGGCTGGCTTTTGGAACATCTTAAGACATCATTTGATATGCAGCTGCTTTATAATCGCACGTTTAGCACTACAGATATGCATCTTTTTTGTATTTTCCAGCAAAATACTGGTCTTAGGAATGCTTTATGATTGATCAAGTGAATAGGGATTGATTTTTTTTAATTAATTAATTTATTTTTGGCTGCGCGGGCTTCCTCTACTTGCGGCGAGCGGAGGCTACTCTTCTTTGCGGTGCGCAGGCTTCTCTTATCGCGGAGCACGGGCTCTAGGTGCAGTGGCTTCAGTAGTTGTGGCTTGTGGGCTCTAGAGTGCAGGCTCAGTAGTTGTGGTGCACGGGCTTAGTTGCTCTGCGGCATGTGGGAACTTCCCGGACCAGGGCTTGAAACCCTATCCCCTGCATTGGCAGATTCTTAACCACTGTACCACCAGGGAAGCCCATAAGGGTGGATTTTACTAATGTATTGAAAGAAGCCAAGTAAAATGAGCCAGGTCGTGGCCAAATGAACTGAAATGGGTGTTTAAACAATTAACAATGTGTTTATTCATATTTATTCCTAGTTCACTGGGAATGAAACTCTAGTTGCTCATGAAAGAGTGAAATACTTTTATGGTATGATAACCTACTGATTTGTATTGGAAATTATGAATGCTATGGGGGAAAACTGTATTTAATCAATCAACAAATACTTTTTGAGTGCCTACCATCCTCTGTGTACTATGTGGGGTACTGTGAATGCAGCCTGTAAGAAATACAAATGCAAGCTTTTGTATGCTTGTCTATCTCTGTGTCACTTGACCCTTGGGAAGCAAAATCAGGCTCCTCTAACCCCAAAGTGTACCTGCTACTCATCTAGTCTTCAAGCAGGGGTTGCACCTGGGATGTTAGGAAAAGTACACTTGACCAGAAGCCAATATAGTTGGTTTAAATCCAAAGCTTTCAGTAAGTAAGTAATGGTATGATTCTGAATTTGGCATCTAATTGTTTTCTGTGCCTCCATTTATTTTTTTTTTTTACTTACAGTTTGGAAAGTAAGAACTTTCCTTCCTTGTCTCAAAAAGTACGTGAAAACTGAAATTTAGCATTTTAGAACTAAACAGCACAGATGAAAGTTTATTAACTGGAACGATAGCTATTTAATTTTTCTATACTTAACGAGAAGACTTGGATTGGTTCATTCTTACCTTTTAGCTTCTTCCATCAGGAAAGTAAACTCTAGCAATTGTGTGGATTTGACACTCTTGAGTAAGTTTAATATATTCTCCTTTCTTCTACTTAGCTTTCTACTATAATTCATGTTTTCCTAATCTTGATTTTTAGATATGTTTCTTTTTATCATATTTTATTGTTCATTTCATTATGTGCATTATTTCTAAATGACTCCAAATTTTGTATGGAAAAAAGACAGCAAATACATTTTTAAAACAAATATGTTATATAAACATGTACTTGTTGCAGGGGCAAGGATGGGCCACATGCCTGATACAACTTTTGGACACCATGACCTATTAAGGTGGTCAATCTTTGGATTTATATATACCAACTCAATTTATTTGCTCTCAGCATATATGCTATAGACTATTAATATACTATGGAGGTACTCTGGTACCGCTCTGGAGTTTCCTTGCAGAAGGAATATTCCCTGGACAACCTGTGATATAATATCCAATGACGGAAGTAGTGGTTTCATAATCTCTATAACTTAATTTAGCCATAGTCTACGTCACTCAATTACTCCTTATCCCTTATTAAATTTGTCTCATTGGTTGAACCTATTAGTTCTTAGATGATTAGATAGATAGCAAGATAGATAGATAGATAACCTGTCTGAATGTTTCAAAGCAGTTTCAATACAATTGATTAGAGCCAATGTACAAAAGGATCATGATTTTTGGAATCCAAATGCCATGTGAAGAAGCCTAAGTTTCCTTCTAGAAATCAGAAACAAGATTTCTACTAGATATAGGAACCAATGAGCCCCAATTTCTCCCATTACTCCAGATATGTAGGTAAGGCAATTGCCCATCATCAATGGTACGAATGGACTACTCCTCTTTCTTCTCTATATTGAGGTTTCTGATTTATTTTTTAAATCAAAATAATTTTCTAGGTTGTATGTTTGTAGGTATAGACACATGAACCACCCACAAAATATACAGGTAATACCAGTTCCATTTCCAACATAGATGATCAACTGTGAAGTAATACTAAGGTGAGTTAAGTAAATAAAACCTGTGTCAGAATTGCAGTCACACCAACATCACAAAGATAAGCAAGAAGTGACCTTCAGAGGGCTATTACTATGCACTTCTCCTTCAGTCTGATTCTTTGCCTAAATCTTCTTTGAGAAACCAGAGTTGCTAATTTTCTCATTTTTGTACACTTTTCAATATGAATGCCTGCAATTCTACAACATTTGCATCATACTTGATTTTGAAACTGATTTGTCCCTCTCATTCATATCACTCATCTTTTCCTTTTACAAGTAAACCCTTTAATGTACTTGACTCATTTATTTTTTGAATAAGTTTGAAAAACTTAGCACATGTTGTATACCTTCTTGATATAGAATTGTATTTTGCAAAAATTCAGTCTTTGGAAAGTTCTTTAAATAATATTGCTCATTAATGACTGACTATAACACTTAAAATCCAAACAACAAATTGCACTGTAGGATTTTTTTCCCTTTTATTGAGAAACTCATGTATTTTTGAGACCATTATCATTAATCTTATCTGGCATATGTGTGTGTGTGTGTGTGTGTGTGTGTGTGTGTGTGTGTGTGTGTGTGTGTGTGTGTGTGTGTGTGTATTTCCTGCAGTTAAAATTAAACTCTGCCCTCCTAGATAACACTTACAAAATTATATATGACAGTGCTGAGGCAGCTCCTTGGCAAGCAGCAACCTGTATCGTTAATGAATATTTTTTTAAGCTGCTTTGAAGTCTTGAATATGAAAATAGAATAAAAATGTGATTACTGTCACTATAGTACTGCCAAATTTGTTAATGAGGCAATATTCTTTATTTCGTCTAGGGCCAAATTTGGTGGTTGTTTTGCAAACAGCACAAAGCACTGATTAACACGTAAGCTAAGCTCCTCAATTTTATGTTGTGGATGTCTTTTATGCAGATTTAGTCGACATTTTCCCCTTAGTGTTTGGGAGGAATCAAATTTCACAGCTCCAACTACTTCCATTATTCAGTACAGATCCTAAGCGTAGGTAAAATGGAGGTGAAAAAGCTCCTCAGGGAATAAGTATAATCTCTTATATGTCATAAAATACTTTATATGATGGCATTTGTCATCGAAACTGGGGTTGCTAAAATCCTGAAATCCTATTCTATACAATCATTTTCGTCTTTATTAGTGTTAAATTTTCTAAGTTACTGAGAATGGTCTCTTCTGCCTAATTCGAGATCCCAGCGTCCTAAAGCCAGCAGAGAAACACATAGGACAGCAAACCTCCTGCCAAAGACAGGATATGGTATCATATTCCAATAACCTTTTAAGAAAAATTATTTAAAAGGACTCGAGTTATTTACCCTCTTAAATCGATTCTAAACTACATTTTCTGTTTTGTTTTGGTTTTTTCCTGTCAAATATTTCAGTCATCACAAAGCCACCCTCCTACCCACCTACTCCCGTGGAGGCTCTGAGTTACAACATTTGGAATTATGTTTGATTTCTTTTTTTCACTACAATTGCAGCTTTCCCATTTGCACTTTGAAATCATTTGAGAATTATGCAAACTGGTTTTATTTTTAGTGAGAGGAAAGGTACATTGCAAATATAAAGATACCAAGTTTTATTCTTTTCCACTCTTAATATTCCTTGGAGACTGCTGGTTAAATATTTTTAAGAGTTTAGATCAATTTGGTCAGATAGGTTTATAATGGAGTGCTAAAGGGAAAGGAGGAAATCCATGAGATGACATCATAAGAACAGTAATACGAGCAGACAGTTGATTGAGCAGAAAACTAGTGAAAATAACAAAACCATTAGTCATTGCTAGACAGTAAATTCCTAGAGGGCAGGAACTCTATCTTATAAAACATTTAGCACACATGCCTTGCCTGTATGGTGGTTAAGTGGGCAATAAATATATCTTAACTTTGCTTTAATGGTCAAAGAAGAAGTAGGGAAAGGGACAAATATAGGAAAAAAACCTGATAAAACAATTTACCTATACAGTCATCTACTATTTGAGTCATCTTTCAAACCCAAAGGATATAAATAATTCAGTACTCTAGACAAGAACATTATTAGCCAAACTGCCACTAACTCCTGGGCAAGAAAATCACACACCTTCCTGGTAAATCCTGTTCCTTCCACATGGAAATACCAGGCATATATGATACAAATGAAGGACTAATTGGCCAAGTATATTTTGTCTTTATGGGAATGGGTATACAATGGAGCTTTGGGCTTCTGTCTACAAATAGATGAGTTTACTTGTCTTAAGTGGATCCACTAATCAATCACTTTGAGTGACATTTTTCCCACTTGGCAAATGTCTGCCTAAATCATTTGAAAATCATCTTGATGTTGTTTCCTATTCTGAAGTCTTTATTAATTTATGAAAGACTTTTACTTTTTTTTCTTGTCCTTCAAGTTTCTTAACAGTGTCATATTCATTTTATTTCCTCATCTGGGCACAAGCAGGGAGGGGGTGGGATATAAAGATAACCAGCAGCCTTCTCTTTCCAGATTATTCACTATTTCACTATTAAATATGGCCAAGTAGACATTGGTGTTGTAATGCTTTTCTCCTTAAATGTTCACCTTGGATCAGAGATACACACGCACAAATAGAGATCAGGAGATCGTTAAGACAAAAATACTTGCAAACACATACAAAGGAGGAGGGAAAGGAACAGTCTGGTCATTAAAAGGCATGAAAGGAATGAATCTGATTCTGTCAAACATGTTAAGAGGAGTTAAACTATAGTAACTCTTAAATACATGGTAAGTAAGGTACAAAGACAGAGATGACAGTACCAAAAGTCTGGGGTTTAAGGTAATTTTATAGCTGATCAGCTAATAATAATCATAATTATAATGATAGTAATTCTGTTAATGACGAAAAAGATGACAATGATGATAGTTTTCTGGGTCAGGCACAGATAATTCTACATACCCTAAATTGATCAATTTACTTTAAATGTTATAAAACTGTCTTTAGGTCAGTAACTTCACATCCTGATTTTACAGGTATGGAATGCAAGGCTCACGAAGGTTAAATGACTCACCCAAGGACACATAGGTGAAGGAGCCAGGATTCAAACTCAGTATGACTGCAAAGCTTCAGAAGCGCTGTTAAGTGGAGGGGCCTTGGCCTTCTCAATTCTTTTTTCTATTCTATAAGCTCAAAGTGCAGATGAAATGGCTGGAGCTCCAGTTGCCATACTGGACCCTGAGGTAACCTTGGAAATGGGAACAGGGATAACAAAACCATAAGGCAGAAGGAGCCCAGCTCCCTAACCCTGTGCCTAACTATCTTTGAACAAATAATCTCTGGACATTTCTCCCCTGTTTAAGCCACTATGATTTTCAGTTTTCTGTTACCTGTAGCCAAACTTAAGTGCTACAACTATAATTATAAATATGCCCTCACATTACTGATCATGGCTGAATCACTTAACTTGTTTGATTTTCTTTTATACTGTCTGATCTGTACCTTGTTAAACTGGCACTGAGGGCCTGGGCTTTGTGTCTTGAGCCAAAGGATGCTAGGAAAAATCTGCAACCTGGGTATAATGTCTGACGTGAACACTAGAGGGGGGTCCAGTGCAGAGTCAAAATGCAGAATTTTCGTTTATATGAGCTAGTTAAAGAAATGAATCAAAGATTTCGAACCAAAGGGGTTTGAGAAATGAGAGGCGTCAGTGAAATTATGTTCATTAAGAGGTTCAGGGAAAGCAGAAAGAAACCTGGATCTGAAAGAATCTCATGAGCCTGAATTCAGATACTTGGAATGCTTTGTATACATGGCAATACTGGGGTCATAAGGAAATGAGTTTTTAAAAAGAGGGTAAAGCAAAACCCACATAAGGAAATAAGGGTACTTACTCTACCTACCTAAAGGCTTATTGTACGAATCAAAGGAAGAAGAAAATGTGAAAGCAAGTTTTACACATAAATCCATAGTATACAAATATCTAGTTTTGTTCTAGAATTATTTAAGCAAAATCATAATGGACTCAAACTAAAGTTGTGTGTTTTATAACGTATTATTTTGAAAATTGTCTACATTTAAACAATGAAATTTTTGATTCTCCCTCCCCTTTAGTTCACTGTTATCTTGTAAACAATAAGTAGTCATCATATGTTTGATCGGCTGATTTTACATGTGAATTAGTCATATCTTCATCTAATATTTTTAAAGGTACTTTTTGTGCTTTCTTCCCTTATTCTCAGTGGCAAAGCCATCCATTCAACAGAGTAAAATCATAGAATAGCTCCTGTCTGGGCTGGAAAGTCTAGCCAGTAATCTTTGCCATACTGACAGTGCCCTGTTCCCCACAGGATCTCAAATCACTGACATTATTAAAATGCATTCGAACATTTTTAATTCTATACAGCCTCAAAGTCTTTCACATACCATGACCTTTATAAATTGTTTTACTTATCAGGTCAACTTTTTTTTCTCCTTAAGACACCTCATATAAGCATAAAAAAAGAAAGTACAGGTGGGCTTCCCAAAACCTATCATTGGCTACATTAAGTTTTCTACTGTCTCTCTTCATCCAAGAACTTTGAATATCGAACCATGAAAAATGGTGGAAGAAAAAACAGATATAATACAGAAAAGATAAAATTTGGCTCTAATGTCATAAATAATTCAAGAAAATAGGCGGAAAGCATTAACAAGTGGGTAGGGTAGGGAATACAGAAGAACAGTTTAACAACCACTATGGAGAACAAGGTGGAGGTCCTTAAAAAACTAAACACAGAGCTCCCATATGATCCAGCAATCCCACTCCTGGGCATATACCCTGAGAAAACTATAATTCAAAAGATACAGGCACCCCTATGTTCATTGCAGCACTATTTATAATAGCCAAGGCATGGAAGCAACCTGAATGAACATCAATGGATGGATAAAGAAAATGTGGGTACATTTATACAATGGAATATTACTCAGCAATAAAAATGAATGAAATAATGCCATTTGCAGCAACACGGATGCAACGTGGATGCAACTAGACATTATCATACTAAGTGAAGTAAGACAGAGGAAGACAAATATATGATATTACTCATATGTAGACTCTAATTTTTGAAAAATGATATAAATGAACTTATTTACAAACTAGAAACAGACTCAAAGATTTTGAAAACAAACTTATGGTTACCAAAGGAGAAACATGGGAGGGAGCTTGGTATTAACATATACACACTATAAAATAGATAATCAACAAGGATATACTGTATAGCAGAGGAAACTCTACTTAATATTCTGTAATAACATATATGAGAAAAGAATCCGAAGAAGAATGGCTATATGGAGATGTATAACTGAATCACTTTGCTGGACACCTGAAACTAACACAACATTGTAAATCAACTCTACTCTAATAAAATTTAAATAAATAAATAAATAACAAAATATTAAGCATCTAAAAAAAAGAAGAATGGTTTGAATTTGAGGCAAATTGAACACCCCTTTTCCCCATCTAAACGTGGAGGCTGGACCACACTTCTTGTGGATTTTTGCCATATGGGACTGAGAGGTCATATAACCTCATATTTCAAGAGAAAGCAGAAATCTGGATTACCCCATAAAATGTTACTATTTTAAAGCGGTCAGCATAGCATCCTAAGAAGAGTGTAGACTCTAAAGCCAGTTTGCCCGGGTTTGAATCCCAGCGCTACTATTGCCTTGCTTTCTGTGCCTCAGTTTTCTCATTATTAAAAAAGGGGATAATAATAGAATAAAAAACTTTATCTCATAGGGTTATTATGAGTAGTAAGTAGGTTAATATCTGTAGAACATTTTAAAAAATGATGGACATATTAAGCACTATAAAATGATAGCTACATAAAAGTAAGTCAATTCAAATTTAAAACACAGAATAGGGACATCACTGTATAAGCCAAACGAAGTATAATTATAAATTTCATTCAGGCTGCACGACACAAGTTTTGAACCCCTGATTTAAGGGAACACGATAGCTAACCTGACACTTCGGGGGGAATAAAGTAATTTTATTTTGTGTTGTATCAGATGGGATAGAACTGAGATCAGTGAGTAGAAGTCAGGTTTTAGTTTGAGTCAGGATCAGAAGCTACTTTCTACCAACTGGATGTGGCTAACAGCAGAATGAACTGCCTAAAAAACTAGTGAGTTCTCAGAAACTGTAAGATAGATTATCTTTTGGATATAATAGAGAGAATTTCTGCAGTGGGTAAGGCTTGGGAAAAATGAACTCTAAACTGCTGTCCAGCTCTGAAGTCGTGAATCTAATATGACACATATCCGAGAACCCTGGCAAATAGAAAGCACAGCAAATGGGGGCACTGCTGGCCCTATCAATAACCCACAGGCAGTAGTCAGTTACATCAATGACCAAGGAGGCAGAGGGGAGGGAGATTGCAACGCGGATAGTCATAGGTGTTTGTGAGGACTCAACCAAGGTCCTTTATAGGGTTTTCAGACCCATCATACCAGCAGGATGCTGATAACAGAACAGAACCAGGTGTACAATCAGGTGAAGGGGGGGAGGAAAGTGAGATGGCTGGAAGGGCAAACCGCCAAATAATGCCAACCACCTCCTTCTGTCCTTCTTTTCAGCCCCTACTTACATGATAGCTATGGCCCTGTAGCACCTTGAAGAGGCTGCTTGGCTTCTGACAATTATAAATCTTTTCTCTCAGCGGAAAAGCAGAAATTGATGGTGGGTGAGTGGAAGGCAGGTGGCAGTGATGGAGAATTGACAGAATGCCAGCAAGATGAACGGTCAACCACAATTTTGCCAAGGGCAAGCAGTACATCTTGTCTTCATTAAGGGTTGAAGGAATCTATTTGTATATAAACTCCCCTTCCCCTCCACGATACAGAAACTGGAGAACTGTACTGGAGATAAGGTTTTGTCTAATTCTCAGAGTTTACTTTAGCAAGGCCAGTCCTTTCCAAAATAGCCTTTCTTAATGATCTGGTCATTAAAAAGGAGATTTTTTTTTTTTTTTTTTTTTTTGCGGTACGTGGGCCTCTCACTGTTGTGGCCTCTCCCGTTGCGGAGCACAGGCTCCAGACGCGCAGGCTCAGCAGCCATGGCTCACGGGCCCAGCCGCTCCGCGGCATGTGGGATCCTCCCGGACCGGGGCACGAACCCGTGTCCCCTGCACCAGCAGGTAGACTCTCAACCACTGCGCCACCAGGGAAGCCCAAAATGAAGATGATTTTTAAAGGTGATTAATTTGCTTTTACTCTGACATATCAGATATTTTAATGTGGGGTAATGTTCTTGGAGAGGGTTTCGCGAAGGTTCAGTTTTTTTTGTTTTTTTAAATATTTATTTAGTTGCACTGGGTCTTAAGTTGTGGCACGTGGGCTCCTTAGTTGCAGCATGCATGTGGGATCTAGTTCCCCGACCAGGGATCGAACCCAGGCCCCCTGCATTGAAAGTGCGGAGTCTTATTCACTGTACCACTAGGGAAGTCCCCAAAGGCTCAATTTTTAAAGAAGATTATGTATCAACCCTAGTGGAGTTTATAAAACAAATATATTACTAGAGAATATTTCCTACTATTTACCTATCATAGCATCTTCTTGATAATTTTGTAAATTTTCTTACTCTAAAACAATCCCTATAAGCTTTTTTAATCATACTGGATTCTATAACTTGCAGAACTTTAAAGAATTAGCCCATGTTTAAAGATGAAGAGGTGAAAGCCAGAGAGGGAGCTGCTCCAAATGATAATGGCTAATAAGCAGCAAAACCTAGAATTTGATCCTAAATTTTCTGATTCTCAGTCAAGTATCCTTCTTTTGCCACAATAACAAAAATGCCTCTAATGACACAAACATTAGCTGAATTTCCAGTAGCGTATTCAGCATTAAATTTAGTGTTGGGGGCAGAGTAGCTTCCTGCCCCTGAGCTTTGCCCTAACTTAAAGATGAAACAAGACAGTCTTCAGAGTAATTAATAAGACATATAAAGAGTGGCTATCGTGGCCTGTTGAATAGAAAGGGATTCTAGGACATGCTTGTGTTTAAATTGCAAAGTGGTGGGCTTCAAACAATTATGTAGTGGAAGAAGAGAGAAAAGAGGTATTATGACCTTTGAATTTTTCCTATTTTCAACAGCTAGTAGTAACAGGTATTGTACTCGTATTCCACAGACATCCAACAACTATTTCTTGAGCTCTTGGTCTGTACCACAAACTCACTGTTCAATTCATTGAGGGGGTATGAAGAAAAACGACAACAAATAGATAGGTCTGTGTTCTTATGGAAGTGTATTTTAGTGGGGAAGAGAGATGGACAACTGCCACATAAATAATTAAGCAAGAAAAAAATAGTAGAGAAAAGAGTTGTGCGGAAAACACAAATGCAGTGTTATTATGGAGAGTGACTGGATAGCTACGTTATTTTGGTGGTCAAGAAATCTCACTTTGAGAAAGTCATTTTTTTTTTTTTTAATTTTTTTTTTTTTTGCGGTACACAGGCCTCTCACTGTTGTGGCCTCTCCCGTTGCGGAGCACAGGCTCCAGACGCGCAGGCTCAGTGGCCATGGCTCACGGGCCCAGCCGCCCCGCGGCACGCGGGATCCCCCCGGACCGGGGAACGAACCCGAGCCCCCCGCACCGGCAGGCGGACCCCCAACCACTGAGCCACCTGGGAAGCCCTCGAGAAAGTCATTTTTAAATTCTGGAACATAAGGAGTCGGCCACACAGAGATCAGTAGAGAGCATTCTGGCATAGGCCCAGGCTGATACAAAAGTCCTGATGTATGGACAAGTTTGGCATGTTGAGAAGCCTAAAGAAAGCTGGTAAGGTAGAGGGCAGTAGGTAAAATAAAAGTAGAGATACATGAAGGAAGAAAGGTAGCCAGGGAAAATATTTTGAAGGACTTTTTGAGCCAGGTTAAGGAGTTTGGATTTTCACTAAAGATGGGGGGATGTGTGTATGTGTGTGTCTGTGCTGTATGTGAGGAGAGGTGTGGTGTGGAGTGGTGGGTACTGAAGTGCTTTAAGCAGAAGAAAGACAAAGTAGCTTTAAAGATCACTGTGGCATGTAGAGGACAAAACGTGGGATGAAATTCTTGGGAGCCAGGGAAGCTGGTTAAGCGGTCAGGTTGTAGACTAAGCAAGAGACAAGGGTGATTGGGTCTAGAGCAGTGGTTTTCCATGGGAGAGAGGGGCATTTTCCCCCAGGAGACATTTGCATTGTCTGGAGACATTTTAAAAAAATTTTTATTTTATATAGGAGTCTAGTTGATTAACAACGTCGGGTTAGTTTCAGGTGTACAGCAAAGTGATCCAGTTATACATATACATGTATCTATTCTTTTTCGAGTTCTTTTCCCATTTAATTTATTACAGAATATTGAGCTGAGTTCCCTGTGCTATGTAGTAGGTCCTTGTTGGTTTTCTACTTTATATATAGTAGCGTGTACATGTCAATGCCAAACTCCCAATCTATCCCTTCTCCCCACCTTTCCCCACTGGTAACCGTATTTTTTTTTTTATTTTTAATGGGAAGGAGGACGTTGCTACTACCACCTACTGGGCAGAGGCCAAGGATACAGTCAGCATCCTGCAAGGCACAGAACAACCACCACAAAAAGAATTATCCAGTGTTAACGAGGACGAGTTCATGGGCTTATGACCTGTGCAATCTCAGAGGTCCCCACCCACACTCAGAAGGAAGCCACACTAGATTTATTGCTCTGCTGTCGTTGTCTTGAAATTCTTAATAATTTTATCTTTGAACTTATGAATTGTGAGTGAAGTCTATTGAGACAATATAGTGTGCCTTAAAGTAGAGAAATTATGTGCAGTCATGTCCCGCATTCCTTGCTGGCCCATTGCCACATAGGGTTTGCCGTATCTGATGAGCACAGAGTTCTGGTGGCTCCATAATCTGTGAAGTTTCAGTGAGACTCAGAGTAGAAAATAACCACGTTACATCTACAATTGAATAAGCAGGGCCCGAAAGCCTCAAGTGACCACATTTTCCATTTCAGTTGTTTCTAATGCAGAAGGAAGGCGATTGCTTTCTAAGCAACATACGTGACCAAGGATCTTATAAGTCTACCCTTTCTTACTCCTGTTATTCCCCCATATTAGCCAACAACATGTTTGAAAATAATGATACTGAAGGATGGTGAAAGAAAAAGCACAACCATCATTTCCTTTTTCTTTCTCTTCTTTCTTATTCAGAATTAATTTAAAATGTGCACATATGAAGAAGTAAAATAAAAGTAGTTCAGTTAGTTTTGTGCATTTCCACTGTTCTGGTAAGAACAGAATACATATGCATGCACAAGCTATGAAATACTAATTGCATAATTTTGGTGATTCTGCAGGTGATTTAAATGCTCTTATACTTGCCTTTAAAACATGCATTATACAATATAAAGATGAATGGCAAAATTTATGCTAATAATTTAACATTTTAATTTTTCATACTAGAAAGACATGAGATAGAAAATTAACACCATGGCAAGAAAAGAGAGAGACTGCAGAAGAAAGGAAGAAGCTTTATACTTTAGTATTTTTAATGTCACATTATCCACACATATTTGACAAAGGACTCCACAGGTTCATTTTATACTGGGCCCTGCAAATTATGTAGCTGACCCTGGCTTCCAGTGTTAATAATTGGTCTAGAGGATGCCAGGGAAGATGGAGAAAAGTGAACAGATTCGAGATTTGTTCTGGAGGCAAAGTTAACTAGACTTTCCAATGGATTACTAAGAGCATTGCTCAAAGTTGAGGGACCAAGCATAGCTAGTTGGGGGCTTGAGTGACTGGTAAAGTAGGGGGGAAATCAGGTAATGACATATATCATCTCATTTAATCCTTACAACCGTGATATGAAATGTACATCATTTTTCACATTTTATAAAAGAAGGATGAAACTGACTGTTAAAAATCTCAAAGCTAATAAAAGGCAGAGCCAAAGTTAAAACCCAAACTCCTTAGAGTTCAAAGAGGGCCTGTCCTACTGGCTACTCTGCCTCCCATAATAAAAGGAAAACTGCAGGCTGAATGAGGCTCACCTAGAAACCATGGAGCAGGTTGTGAATGGAAGCCTACTGAACAAAGTAAAGGACTTTATGACTTGTCTGCTCTGATCTGTGGACTTTTCTGCTCTGCTAATGATGCCAATAATGAAAATCCCTTTCACTATGTCTTGTCAATTCATCTGTCTCCCAATATTGCATAATACCTTGGAAGATAGTTATAGAAATTGAGAAAGAGGAGTGTATAAAACAGAAAGTATTTGCTGTACCTTTTCACTATATTATATTCTGTATTTTATATCATTCACATTTGTCTTTATAAATTCCTTGTCAAATATTTGAATTTACTTCACCTGTAGTTTGCAAGAATACTGAATATAGTATCAAAACCCTAAAAAAATGACCAAGACATTCCAATCTATAAAAATTCAAGGTATATAAATATATTGGAACTTCTGAAACCTCGTTCTAAAATGTCATATTCTACTAGACATACGGGGATGTTGAAATTTACAGCTTTAAAGATGCTCTTGTCTATTTTCATTATATATATATTTGAAAGTAATTGATATTCTAATTAAAGTATCTCTTTAAATTATACATGACTCCCTTCTACTAGCAATAATAAAATAGCATATGACATATAAATGTGTTTATGCCAAGGATTTCAATAATTAAACTGTGCAATTATGAATGTTTCATTATTTAACTTATGCCAATTTTTTACCTGTCTCCACTTGCTTATTTAGATAACCAGAGCCTGAATTTTTCTCTGAATCTTTGAATCAAGTTCTAGTAGGCTGAACTGCCTTACTCCTTTTCTTCTCAAATTTTGTTATTTCTCATCAAGCACACTGCTGAGAATTTGGGCTCAACTTATTAGTTTCTCAACAGAGCTTTCACTGTCTCAGGAGGCAAAGTAAGATTTATTCCAAGTCAGAGCCAAAATAAAGATATTCGTTTTAGTTCTGTAATAAGCTCAGGTCAGAAAAAAATCTAGCAATTTGCATTATGGCATTCGCTATGCTATGCAGTAATTTATGCATTTACGTGTCTGCTCCCCAAATTGGCTGTGGTATTTGTGAGTAGGACCCGTGCCTTACCTCTCTCACTACATCTCCTCTCCTTTATAATGAATGCCCTGCCCATTGGAGAGTCTCAATAAATGTCTGATACATCAATGAACACTGAAGAAAAACATCATATCACTGGCACGAATAACTCCCCAAACTTTGCTAATTACTTTTTCTGACTCAAAGTCATTGAGAATTAGTATGAATTAAAGGCAAACTACAAAATTTCCATTTATATCACAGAGCCACCCTAACGATACTCTCATGGAAGAATAAGAGTTAACACACTGATTGCAGGCTAATTGTGTCTCAATGTTTTGGTTCTTGTGGCTCGTGTTTTATAAAGAGGTGATGTTGGAGGCTGTTTGATCTGCCGTATCTGAACAGCAAAGAAACCACCGGCCTCCTCGCTACTAGTACGAGGGAGAGGTTAGTAATAGATGTTCTGGAGTCAAAGTGTCCAAGATCAAAAGCCTGTTCCTGGGCTTCCCTGGTGGCGCAGTGGTTGAGAGTCCGCCTACCGATGCAGGGGACACGAGTTCGTGCCCCGGTCCGGGAAGATCCCACATGCCGCGGAACGGCTGGGCCCATGAGCCATGGCCGCTGAGCCTGAGCGTCCGGAGCCTGTGCTCCGCAATGGGAGAGGCCACAACAGTGAGAGGCCTGCGTACCGAAAAAAAAAAAAAAAAAAAAAGCATGTTCCTCTGTTTATAAGCTGTATGGCACTGGACAAGCTGACAGTACTAAGCCTCATCTCCTCACCTGTGAAATATAGGTACTAATAGAATATGTATCAGAGAGGTGTTGTGATTTCCAATAAGTGCTTAGTACAGTTCCAGACATATACTAAGAACTTAGTAAATGTTAGTTCTTCTTAGTTTAGTTATGATGGGCTAGCTTTTTTATCTTTTGGTGTTCGAAGTAAACTTGCTTCCTTTATTAGATCTTCCTTGGGACTCTTCCACGTACTTTAATCTCTCCTATTCCTGATGTATATAGCACATTTTGATTGGAAAAAATGGGGGTACTTTAGAGTTTCCACAACATCTCGAGTTTCTTTGTAATTGTTTCATCAATATTCTTTCCCTATTATAAGGGATGATGATTTTTTTTTTTCTCATGGGCCTAATGGCAGCAAATTCTCCAAAGAAGGGGAAGAGCCAGGTGGGGTGAGCTGATTATTTGACATAATCTAAATATGGAAAGCTAGAAGGTAAATACCAGCTTTCTTCTAGGGAGCATCAAAGACCATAACTAGGGAAGCCATATATTTATCATCTTCCACAAGGCAATACATGAAAGACAAATAAAAGCAGATGGGTGTGAAAGAGAAGAGAGAGAGAGAGGGAGAGAGAGAGAGAGAGAGAGAGAGAGAGAGAGAGAGAGAAAAGAAAGAAAGAGAAAGAAAGAAAGAAAGAAAGAAAGAAAGAAAGAAAGAAGGAAGGAAGGAAAGAAAGAAAGAAAGGAAGAAAGAAAGGAAAGAAGGAAGGAAAGAAAGAAAAGAAAAGGAGGGTGGATTTAACTGCCATTAGTTTTCTATCTGATCCTACGGGGATGCTGCCTCTGCCCTTTGAGGGTTCACAATCATTTAATCAACAAGTTCGACAGCAAACCTTACTAAGCTACTAAGTTGTGCTAAAGGTCTCATTCCCACTCCCACCCTGCGCCCCCAGCTATATGCAAGGAAGTATCCTGATGGATGTCCTATGGTAAGAGAAAGGGTATTTAAAACAAGCATTTCATCTGAGATAAAAATGAACTTTGCATTAGTTCCATGAGTTAATAAAGATGTTTCATTATACCTAAGAACTATCTTTACCTGACCCTTGAAGTCCATTTTTAGCAAAAATGAAAATCCATCTTCTGTTGTGAGAATTATCAGTCTCATTTTTTTTTTTTTTTTGAGATTCTGTAACACTCACCCCTAGGGAGACATCTCCACCTTTTAAAGTCTCATAAACTTTTTGTATATTTACTCCAGTCAAGAGTTTCCCTTCTACATTTCTACTTTCTGTAGCTTCTATTGCCCAAATAATAGAATTTTTCCCCCAAATGAGATATTCATTAGCTAGATGGAGTAAAAACCTTAAACTACATAGTCCCCCAACATTTGCATCCCTATATAGATCACTGTTGTGTGTTGTGTACTGAAATAATAAATAAAATTCATTGTATGGTTTTCTTCTGGTTCAAGTACATATTCAGTGTTTTTCATGCATTATATTGTTTACTTCTCACCCACTACAAAAAAATCTATGAGAGAGGTAATATTATTATAACCATTTTGCTAAAAAATAAATCAAGACTTTGAGAAGTTTGCTGAAGATCAGAAATTTAATAAGACAGAATGAGATATTGAACCAAAGTTACCAATTATGTTATATTTCTATTTTAAAGGACAAAAATCATGTGTCCAGGGTGACAATGTTCTTGGTTGGGAACCATGTGCAAGATTAGAGGAAGAACCAGAAAGCTATATGTTTAAGTTAATATTTGTTTAGATTCTTACAAACATCAGGAATGAATTTCATTCTGACTGTCCTTATATAACTATGACTTTCTACCTGTCTTTTTCCTATGGTTAAAAACCTTGAAACGGCTGTGCACTTTCTTCAGGTGAGTTGGGAGAAGTTGTATAAGAACACGTTGCGTTTCTGCAGTTAGAAAAAAACCCAGGGCTCACTCTCTAAAAGCAGTAGGTGAAGGGGCAAGGGAGTCAGGGCAGTCAACTTATTATGTCTACAGAAGAAAGTTCTGGAAGTGGGAGGAGAGACTGGCCTGGGTGGTGATCTGGGGACCACCTGGGCCCTGCAAGTGTCCCCGAAAGTGAGGAACTAGCAGAAGTTCCCAGGGTTTCTATCTTTCCATCTTCCCTTACCTTCTTCTTCCCCAATTCCCACCACCCCTCTTTCCCATATATCAGTCAGTGTTATGGAGTGATTTGTGTCCTCTAAAAATTGATTTATTGAAGTCTTAACGCCCTCCCCCGGTACCTCAGAATGTGACTGTATTTAGAGATAAGTTCCGTAAAGAGGTAATTAAGTTAAAATAAAATCATTAGGATGGGCCCTAATCCAACATGGCTTGTGTCGTTACAAGAAAGAGTTTGGACACATGCAGGTATAGAGGGAAGAGCATATGAAGACACAGCAAAATCTACAAATCAAGGAGAGAGGCCTTGGAAGAACCCAACCATGCAGACACCTTGATCTTGGACTTTTATCCTCTAGAACTGTGAGGAAATAAATTTCTGTTTTTGAAGCTTCACAGTTTGTGGCACTTTTTTATGGCAGCGCTAGCAAACTAATACAATTGGTCACCCCTCACTAGGCTTGGAACATCTCCAGGGAAAGGACAGTGGCTTTTACCTATCACTCACCAGACTACTAATGCAGGCTCTGGAAGGTGATCAGGACATATTTGTTGAATGAAAGAATGAAAGAATGAATGAATGAATATCTATCATGGGTATTACTGCACCCTCCCCCACTGCTACCAACTAATGAACCCCACAGAAATCGCTAGGTATCAGCCCTGGAACGTGGTGAGTTTCCATTTATTTGCCTGTTCTTTCCCACTCTTCCTTCTTTCTTTCTTTTTTTTTTTTTTTTTCCTTTAGATACAAAAATAGGTTCCTATAGTGGCAAAGATGTGGTAAGAGTTGCATACAAAAATAGGTTCCTATAGTGGCAAAGATGTGGTAAAAGTTGCATATTGGAGACTGAGTTCATACTTGACTGCTTCTCTGCACATGATTATAGGGTCTTATGTGAAAAGCAACTTGGAAAAGTCCCAAGAAAACTGCAGAAATGTGATGAGCAATTCTGCTTCGGAGAGAAGAGAAAATGAGACTTTAGAGTAGGAGGTAGAATGGGAGACCAATTTATAGTAAAAACTGATGTCTACATATTGTCATGGTTAACTAAAACCAACTGTATGATAACAAGTTCCCTTATGGAGCCGTCATTCTGGTCCAGGTACTCTTCATGCTGTTTTATAGTTAATTCATTCAATTCTCACACCCTTAGAGAATTAAAATCATTATTCCTATTTTATATTCACAAAGATGGTACCTAAAATGACCAAGTCCAGACAGCTAGCAGGGAAAGAAGCCAGCATGAAACCCAAGCATTTGGTCTCCAGAGCCTGTATTCTGAACTGGTTCATCTCTACGGCACAGATGTTTGTTACAGATAGTCCTGCATATTAGTTAAGGAAAATATGTTTGGATTTTAAATTAAGTACGCATTTTATATACAGCACCTCATACCCAATAAAAGCCTACATTCATTCCTTATTGTATATACTTATTTTATAAATAAAACACAGTGTTCCTCTTAAGCCATCGATTGACAATCCTTCTCAGATAAAATAAAACCAACACCTAAATTTAGTAAATATAACACCAGCTTTCAGTCACTGAGTCTTCTCTATGGTGCAGACACTGAACTAAATTTTCTCACAAACTATCTCCTTTAACCCTCCTAGCCCTGTGAGGTAGGCATTAATATTTCCGCAGTTTCGCAAGTGAGGAAACAGAGACACTCAGACAGGTTAAGTTAACCAAATTCACACAGCTAAAAAGTGGCAGAGCCAGCGCTGGCTGATGCTAAAACTGATGATTATAAACACTGATCAAGATTCATTTAACAATTCTTTTCAGCTTACACCTTTTTTTTTTTTTTTTTTTTTTTTTGCGGTACGCGGGCCTCCCACTGTTGTGGCTTCTCCCGTTGCGGAGCACAGGCTCCGGACGCGCAGGCTCAGCAGCCATGGCTCACGGGCCCAGCCGCTCCGCGGCACGTGGGATCTTCGCGGACTGGGGCACAAACCCAAGTCCCCTGCATCGGCAGGCAGACTCTCAACCACTGCGCCACCAGGGAAGCCCCTAGCTTACACCTATTTTAAAGATTGTCTTGAGTCCTAGATCAAGTGCCCCTGAAGTTCCTGTAAGATCCAGGTGTAGGTTTTTGTTTTTTTTTTCCTAGGGGGTTCATCTTCCAGATCTACTTTGGATCCTAAGAACCACCATATCAACTTAATCTAATAAGAAGCTAGATGTTCTGTCATTTGTCTGCCCATATGAGCGTATGAGTCTTTGCCTTATTCCCTGTCTCTCGAAGTTGGCCTCATGACTCCTGTGTGATAAACTGACCATTTCCAGCATTCCATCATGGACTAAATTGAAGGTGAAGGTGGTACAGTGGGGAAAATAAGATTGCCCTTGGGGCATTAAACTACAAATCAACACCTTATGGATGTTGTCAGAATCACCTTAAGATATAATGGTCCCTTTTTACAAAAACCTCTTAAAGTAGAATGATCCCAAGATTAGCAATATTTAACTGTGACCACATCAAAAGCTCTTTTTTTTTTTTTTTTAAATCAAGTGCCTATCAGAAAAATGGACTGGTTAATAATAGAACATGGGAGATAGAGTCAAATCCTGGCACTGTTCAAGCAGTGCCCGGGGGAAGGGAACCTAGTCAAAACTCAGCCTGTGTGGTCTGAGTAGCAAGTAGTTCTTTAGGTATTTAAATGCATCAGGCTATAATATCTTGAGGCGCCTGAATATTCAAATCATAATGAATTCATCCTGTTTTAATGCTAAGCAACTTTTGACCAAAAGTTGGCTTTAATGGACTGGGCCACAGGGAGAGAATACTGACCAAGAGATCAGTTTCCTCTGATAGTAATCTATGTAATTGCTAATGAATACCTGGCCATTTTTGTTTTGAATATCATGTTATTCAGTGTGTTAATTCGACTCAGTGTTTAGATCTAATCAACTCCAGGATATTCCCAACAAGACTGAGTTTCTGAGCCTGGGGAGCTGAGGGTCAGATGTGGAGCCTGAAAGAACTGAATTCAAGGGCTGGTGACCCCCTGACCTCATTTTCCTTTGGATTCCTTGAGCAGCAACACGCTATGCTCTTGGACTTCTTCAGAAGGGAAAAGAGCAATCTGTCAGGAGAGCCTTCCTTCATTTCGTGACACAGTATAGGCATAAAAATGCTTTCAGTTTTAGCAAGCTGTAGCCTGGCGCATAATGAGACATACAGCCATAAATAAATACTCTCAAAGTTTGTGCAGGATCATATTAAGACAGATGCCGAAGCTCATAATTGCAATACGCTGCATATTACTGAAACTTTTCATAAAATCTAATGAGATTCTAACTTATAAGGAAAGAGGCATAAGGAAACTTGTAGCAACATAATTGGACAACATTTTCTGCCCTGAGGGCAAAAGAAGCTAAAAAGAATAACTGGTATTTGTGTTCTTAAAAAGAAGTGATTCGGAAAGATGTTTAAAATCCAATAAGCCCAGTTTTGATTGAATTATCTTTGGGAAACTAGAATGAAGGTTTTTGAACAAAGGGTTCCAGAAAGGGTAATTAAACAGTTCCCACCATGCAAATTGTATTGAATGAGATCATTCAAAAGATGAGGATTTTCTGTGATGGAAATGAGAAGCGGGAAGGAGCTAAGACTGTCTAACCCAGATTTCTAACTGTATGCCTGAGCTCTCCCAAGAATCTCCTTGTTTTGAAGATGGCATCAAGACCTAGAAAAACAATTCACTTTGATTTCAGCCAGTAGTAAACAAAGATCTTGAAGAAAGCGAAGAAACTGAATGATCCCTGCATTTCATCTTCTGTACCTTGTTCCCTAATACAGAACACAAAATGCTTCATGGAAATGAATGACAGGTCAAGGAGGAAACAGCGACAACCTCCCCTAACCTACAGAGCTGCTCAAAGTGAATATTAACAAACCAGTAGAGAATAAGGCCGGTATATGTGGGTGTGATTATGTTTCAGCCATGAATGGGCCCATATACACTTAGGGGAGGCTCTGCTTTCTAACCACAGAGGTCAAGGGAAAGTCCTAGACTTGTAATGGTGCAGACTTTCTCCTTTCTTTAGGTCCTAGGCTACTAAATGCTGGATGATCGATACACTGAAGAAGCCCCTCTTCCGTTTCTTGCATATCTGACTAAAGAACAGGCTTTCAATCTTGCTTTTCGTTGTGTGACCTTGGGCAAATTACTTAATGTCTCTAAATCTCAGCTCCCTTGACTATTAAAGGGGATAAAAGTATTTACCTCCTAGGGTCATTGTGAGAATTAAATAAGATTGAGTTTCTAAAGCTTTCAACACATTATCATTAATATTTCATAAAGCTCATATCTACTAATCACAATCTATTTAATCTTTCAACAGGCAACCTAAATACTGTAAATCACACAGTGCTTTTCTTATATTACACTTTCCACATATAATTACTTCACATTGAGTATATAGAACATAGGGGATTTTTCACATGTACATTAACATATTAGAAAAGAATATTAAAAAGTAAGTACCGAGCCCAGCTCAAGATCTCAGTAAATTGTTTTCTTTTTCTTTTCTCATTAGCTACCCGATGCCCCAAAGGGGAATGAAAATCACGGATGAAATGAATGATTATTCTTCCTCTGTCATGATTTATAAGGGTGATTATAATTTGAATAAGCAAACTTAAACTTACGAATTAAAGAGGTTTTATTTATTAGAACTGGGCAGATGTCAAGATTGGCTTTACTCTGGTTAAGTTCTCCTGGTGGTTCAGGAAAGGCTTTCAGAATAATGAAGCAGAAATAAGTGTATCAGAAAGTTAATCTTCCTTCCTGTTTCCTCCCCATCTTGCCTAAGACAACACCCGGCCAAATGGAATTGCTATTTGGAATAGAACGTTTTCCAGCATCTTCTTTCTCACTTGAATATTAATATGAAGTGATTAATGAACCTGTTGCTCAACATGTTAAATTAAATAACAGTGAAGAGATTAAGAATGCCTTTCCCATTATTGAGTGCTGCATTTTAAGTCCTAATGTGTAAAGCAGACCATTAGTTTTCAGTCAGTCTTTGTAACAGATTTTTTTAATGAATTTATCTCACCTTTTCTGAAGGCAGGTCACAGAGCAAATATTTATTTCTTCATTCTACTTAAAGAATTGAAAGCTTGTTCCACCAGTAAATAATGCAGATCTCTGACCCTGTGATTTTCACATAACTGTCATTTTCAGACCAATTAGTATGGATAACTAACATATTCAGGTCTTAATGCTTCACCCTACTTCTGAGACTCCTGCAGTGCAACTGCACTCTCCCAGGGTGCATAAGGTCCTCCATATGAAAATATAATTTATAATCACAGCACAACTTTAATAGCATCTGTCACTGTTTCCATAGTATCAGATATTCAGTAACTTTTGCTTACAATTAGAATAAAGTTTCCCTTCCTCCTCCACAAGTCTAGAGTGAATTATTGTCCTTTGCATATTTTTCCAGATGTTATTATTTCTTAGAATGACTTCTCACACTAGAAAAAAACCTTTCTCTTTTTTTATAGAAAAGGAATCCTCTCACATTACTTCTGAGGATGACCAGTAGCCTCCCAAGAGAAAACTGTGAGAGATGTTCTGTGAAGATCTGGGCAAGAATTTACCCATAGGACAGAGAATTTAGAGACCTGCTTGTCTTTTTCAGTTGACATGTATAAGGAATTTAATAAAAAATAAGATGCATTGGGTGTGTTAGATGCTTCTCAATATATAGGAACAAAAAGATGCATAAATAAGACTAATAAATAAGCTATCAGAATGTGTATGTGTGTGTATGAGAGAGACAGAGAGAGAGAGAGAGAGAAAGAGAATATGAGATGTTGGTAACCTCATTTCGAGACATTGAAAAATGCTTCTCCAAGGTAAACTAGGGCTTTTCAATGAATTTTAGTCATTCATTTACTTAACAAGTTACATGAGGTACACATCTTCGCAAAAAGGAATATTGCTATAACTTCTACTTTGTCTACATTAATATGAGCTATAAGGGGAACTAATTGTAGATGTCCTCTCATACCACTTGTCTAAGTAGTGCCTAAAGCCAAGTCCCCAAGTCCCAGTGGTTAATAGAGAGCACTTTCATAATCACCTGGTAGATGGGTCCCTGTGAACTTGGACGTCCTCATGTATCTCTGAACTTAACTTGAGTGAATCTCTTTGAAACTGTTCTGAGAGTTCTTTCTAGTGTTAACATCTTTATCCCAGTCTTCAGAATTTTACATTTGAAGGGCTAAAAATAGAATACGGTATGTCCACTTGGGTCCTAGGCTTGATTTCAGTCCTTTTACTCTAGGAGTCCTGTTGGATAAATGAAGATGGTCAGTGATTTTATGAGTTATCTGGACACTAGCAGTAGTTCATCCTTCACTTCTCTACCCTAACTACCCAAGCGAGTAATTTCTTAGAAAAGACCTGCAGAGGAGAGGCAAGTCTGTTGTCCTGAATGTCCCCAGGGACCACCTCTCTTCCACTTTTAGCAATAAACTGGACGAGCAGCTACAAGGCTCACCACTGATACTGCACAGATGTGCATGCCCTCGACAAACTGCAGGTCCAAACCCTGGATATTGGTCCTCCCAGCAAGGTGTTTCCCAGGCTAGGTGGCTGCTGTTCTTACACTGTTGGTTAACTGCATGCTCCCTGAATCCTCCCAAGTTTCCTATCAATAAGTAAAGTAGCACAGGAGTGGGCTCCCTCTCTGGGAGAGCAATCCATGGACTGTCTAGCCATGATAAATTCAAGCACACGTCTCAGTGGGCTGTTAAGAGCTTTTGGGACTGTGTGCAATCTCTTGATCGTCTTCCTTGTTTTGTTTACTAACTCACGTTTTATGCCTGGACTGAGTTGCTAATGATGTCCCTACCTTAGTCTTTTTTTTTTTTTAATTTAATTAATTTATTTATTTATTTTTGGCTGTGTTGGGTCTTCATCGCTGCACGCAGGCTTTCTCTAGTTGCGGTGAGCAGGGGCTACTCTTCGTTGCGGTGCGCAGGCTTCTCATTGTGGTGGCTTCGCTTGTTGCGGAGCATGGGCTCTAGGCGTGCGGGCTTCAGTAGTTGTGGTACAAGGGCTTAGTAGTTGTGGCGCATGGGCTTAGTTGCTCCGCTGCATGTGGGATCTTCCTGGACCAGGGCTTAAACCTGTGTCCCCTGCAGTCGCAAGTGGATTCTTTATCACTGTGCCACCAGGGAAGTCCCCCTACCCTTAGTCTTGATGATTGTAGGGCTGGTTGGGGGAGGATGTGGTTCTTGGTCAACATCCTATTGGCCATGCTAGAACGGTGCCTGGATAAGTACTCAACAACTGTTTATCTATTGTTGTGCTCACTGCAAATGTCACACTGATAAAGTAAATCTATACTATGAAGAATGAGACATGTCGATTTTATTGGCTTCCATAGGAAAACGAAAGAGAGTTTGTATCTAACAGAATACCGCAAGCAACTGAATGGAAATCTCTGTTGGACCTTCTGTTCCTCCTTTATGTTTCTCTTTTTGCATTAGCTCTTCCTTTCTTTTTAGTCTATTTTTCTAAAACAGTATTTTCAATATCCTCTATTGTCTTACCATTTTAGCTCTGTCCCCAGATTGTTTGGCCCCTGAACACAATAAAAGCCCTTCAATTAGATGAACTGACATTGCCTAGATGGCAGATGAGCAACCAGCTACACAAGGCAAACATGACGGAGGAATTCAGCCCCTGCCCCAGGCAGTTTATCAGATTATTCATCCGCATTTTCCCCTTATTCATGCGCACCTTCCTGTGTACAAAGGACAGGCACAGGGATAATGTTGGTATAGGAGGGAGGCTTGTACTGCTAGGAAAAATAAATATTTTCTCCTTTTAATTGTAAACCGATAAATGGAAATGCCAAAATGGTGTCCTCAACCGTGGCCACTGACTTCCAGTATCTAAAGTAATTGAACTTCAACTCAATTTTGTGCTGTCTCAAATCATACAGCAGTGTAGGCCACCCTGTCTGTACTTATCAGGGTTAATTCAGGGAAGCAGAACCTCCTATGAAATTATGAATTTATTTTAGTAATTAGATCTTATACAATTGTGGGAGGAGCTGGGGAGGTAAAAGTCCAAATAAGGGTGCAAAATCATTAACCAGCCTTAATTGTGTTGCACAAGTCAGCTGGGGCTTGCAGGGAAAATGCATGTACTCTTGGGATTGTGAAAGGTGCCGACAGAGAAATTTATGAGGAGTTTAGGTGCTTTGTGAGTTTTGCAGCCATGCGTCTGGCGTTGGAACTGAGATCGATGACTGTTGTTCAGCAGGGACGGTAACGGGGAAAAATAGCAGGGAGTGGGTGAGAGAAAAGGCAAGATAAACCGGAAACAATCAGCACCTCCCTTTCTGTCACAACCACTGACTAAAGGGGATCTTTAGAACTTGATGGCTGTTAAACTTCGCCTCCCCAACTTCATGTAACTTTACTTTCAATCAACTCTAACACTGGAAATAAAGAAAAACATACAGGAAAGGAAACTCCAGAATGTAGTTCCCAGCATAACCGAGACTACAGTAGAACAATCCAACACACTCATGAGGAATCAGATCCTGGCTAACCTATCCCTTGCCGTTGTTCGAGAAAGCTGGGTAAGTGGAGTTGGTAACCCTCGAGGTAAGGAATACCTGTTTCAAGGGAACACATGGCGCATTGGAAACATTTAGTTAACCCAGAAAATTGAGACTTTGAGACGCTCTTTAGATGCCTGTGTGAGTGCACGTGTACACACACACACAGGCACGTACACACACAGTCACTGATAAATCTACCTACCACAAATCCAACCACAGACTGTTCGGCACATATAACGTGTTTAATTCGTATTTACTGAATGACTGAGGGAACACAACAAATCTATAAAATAAAAGTGTTTTATTTTTTGGGTCCTAAAATAAGCACTCGCAACGTATACTACCAAATGACTTAGCTTAAAGCAGCCAGTACAGCGAGAAATTTGCTTATTACAAAGAGTAAATATACTTCACGCATCATCACCTGATGTTTGCCAAATATCACTGCTTCTTCTACATTGTTCCTATTCAAATCCTCTTCAGCCTACATTTCTCCCTTTCTGCTTTCCCAGCTGAATGGCTGCTTTATAGCTTTCACATTTATTTCTGATATATTTTTCTCATCTGTCTTTACCTGCCTTTCCCTTTTGCTTTTTTTTTGGTTTTCCTTTGTTTTCACTTTTCTGTCTGCAACTCATGTGGCTTATTTTTCCTTTTATCATTGCCCCCAAATCAGAGAACCATTTTAATTGGAATGTTTTGATTTCACAGGGGAGAAAAATCACAGTGCATCTGCCAAAAAGTTGTCAGCTCTGATTCCCGAGTGTGAGATTTAGGTTTTTCCACTCTGCTAACATACACGTTGCCAATATTGTATCACACTGTTCTAGCACTGGGGAGAAAATAGCAAAATGCAATTCCATCATCTTATGGTGGAGAAAGAAATACTTTTTATCTTACATGAGCAGTGAGTTCTTAGTCGTTTTTAATTTTTTTTCCACTCGGACAGTTGTATGTGATAGCTTTCAGATGGAGTTGTATCTGCAGAGTTTTAAAAGTCTATTTTGTTTTGTCTTTGTTCTCTTGGATTTTGCGACCTATGTCTGGTGCTGCTGTCTACAATGATGCTATATGGAGAAGAGAAATTTTGAAATGAGTAATGAAATTCAGATTGGACTCTCTATGCACTTGGAGGTATTTTTTATAGACTCAAAGGTCATTGGACCTGGAAAAATATAGTAATCAAACCCTTGGTTTTTTACTATGTGCATGTAAAAATAGTTGCATTGATTGATTTTTTTAAATTATCAGCTAGTTGTTTTGCTTTTGAGGGGAACGTACAATCTCTGTCCTTTCAAGATATCTTACCTCCTAATAAAGGACATTCATTTCTACATTTTTTTTCCTAAGCCTTATCTCTAAGTATCAAAGAGTAAATTTTGCAGTCTCTTCAAAACAAATTACAGCAATCTAGTTCAAACATCGTATTGAATAGATGATAAGAAGAATGACCACAGAAAGGTGGTCATTAAGAAACTTGCCCAGAGTTACTTAGCTATTTTGTGGAAGAGCCTACATTAGGAAAAATAAGAGCCGTACCTATCAGACCCTGCTTAGTGAGGAGTATCAAACTTGCCGAAGTATGGGGTGAACAAAGCCACTGGCTCTAGAAGCTGAACAAGTCAACCTGCCAGCTTTTTCATTCACCATTATCTGGCATGTTTCCATGGTTACTGCATTAAAATTGTTGCTAGCTTTAGTTCCAGAGTCAACTTGTTTAAACTTATTCACTGGGTATCTTTGACATGTAAATGAAAAATAAATTAACACTCATTAAAATGAACTTGTATTTATTTACAGGCAAATCGAATTGGATTTTTCATAGTTGTTTGCTTTATTTAGAAAACATATTGGTACTTTTCAGTTAGTTGAGAACCATATTCTTAATTTTAGTAAGAAAAGACCTTCTGTTTGACATAGTCTTTATGGTATGGACTACTGACTATGGACTATTGAGTATTATGAAATACTCAAAGTTGGGTATCCCCCCATCATGCGAGAGAGTGGTGGAATTGTGTCTTTGAGTTTTGTAGCATCTGCTCTTGCAGACTCTGTGTGACATGTGGATGCGGGGAGTCTGGCCATGGAAAGTGTGTTGACGAGGGAGGGAAGGAGCCCGCCTCTGGCTCCAGCAGGGCTGTGATTCCCTGCAATGCCGGATCTAAGGAAGTAACATAGTTCAAGTCAGGGACACTCTTTGGACAAATATTTTGCTTCTGTAATAAAATACTTACACTCAAATCGTGCACTGGTAAGATGGATGTGGTCTGTTTTACAGTTTGAAAACATGGGCTTTTGATTCAGAGAGACCTGGGTTTAACCCCTAGCTCCTCATGTAGAAAATTTTAAATACAATGAATTAATAAGAAAAAACTAAGAAAAAAAAAGCTCTGCTTATATAAGCATAAGACATCTCAGGAAGAATGTATAAGTCAAATATTCGTTGCCGGGGCTTCCCTGGTGGCGCAGTGGTTGAGAGTCCGCCTGCCGATGCAGGGGACACGGGTTCATGCCCCGGTCCGGGAAGATCCCACATGCTGCGGAGTGGCCGGGCCCGTGAGCCATGGCCGCTGAGCCTGCGCTTGTGCTCCGCAACGGGAGAGGCCCCAACAGTGTGAGGCCTGCGTACCGCAAAAAAAAAAAAAAAATTTGTTGCCTCTGGGGAGGAGAAGCTAGTGGCTCAGAGACAGGATCTAGAGGGATACTTTATATCAGATACCTTTTAATGCACTTTGAATTTTGAATCATGAGAATGCATTACCATAAATGAAGTAAAAACAATAGGGAAAAAAGGTCAGCTAAAGTAAAAATAAAATAATAATACTCAGTAATTTTGTTACAAAATAATAAAGCCTGTCTTCCCTATTTCATTGTATAGCCGAAGTTAAAATTTGAAATCTTCATTTGTAGTGCTGAATTTCAGCTTTTTAAATTAACAAATAAAGTCCAAGATGTTAACAAAAAAATACGTGCCACTAAGGTCAAATACATGTGCTTATACAAAATATGTCTATACAAACTCTACAAAAAATTATACGAAATAAAATTTTGAACAGAAAACTATGAATTATGAAAATAAAATCCTAGCTCTAGCATGAATCACCCTGTGGTCTTGGAAAAAGTATTTATTCTGTAATCTTCAATATTTCTATCTAACAATGAGTCTATAGTATTTATTTTATTGAGTTTTTATGAAGATAAAAGTGACATAACATGTATAGCTTCTTCACTCTAGGTGGCTTGGCACATGGCAAGTACTCAGTAAGTCAGTGTAACTGGTAGTGTTGTTCTATTTAATATTGTGATTCTATGTCAGAGCAGGAAAAGTGGCCAAGAGTCATGGTGATGGTCATGGAGTCATACAACCACATTTAACCTTAAATCAAAACCTAGAGAAGTTGTGACTTGATCAACTCATGCAGTTAATTCCTGTGAGGGTTGAGAAGAAAGCCAGGATTCTCAATGACCAACTCAAAAGTTCTTTCTAATGAAGCAATCTGTTACTTAATGTGGTCTACACAGACCCTTACTTGTCAAAGTTTGGTCCAAGGACCACCAGCAAAAGCATCACATAGGGCCCTTCTTAGAAATGCAGAAGCCCCAGCCTAGACCTACTGAATCAGAAGCTGCATTTTAACAGCTTGAATCCCCAGATGATTCATGTGTATCAACATCTAAACTCTTTTAGAAGCCCTGGTGTAGACTACCCTTGAAATTTTGGTAATTGATGACAAAACAATAAATAAACGTCAGAAATTCAGTTCAAAATCAATAAGGTTATGTCAAAACAACTGACAGAGAAGTGAAAAATACCCCAAATGACTTGTGAGGCAAACAGGCTAGTTAGGCGGATGGATGGATGAAAAGAGAGACAATAGTCATAGAGAGTCACAGGGAGACACGCACGCACACACACACACAACACACACACACATATATGTGTGCTCTGCGAAAAAAAGTATTGCACTAGCTTTGGAAGATAGTTCCATTTCAAATCAAATATAATATATTATTGCTATTTTTGATTCAAATAACTATTTTGATTATTTCTTCTCTTGCATAATCTGTTGAAACAAACTGACTGGTTATTAGGATGTAAATTTGAATCCACTTTCAACTAAGTAAAATATGAAATCTATAAAAAATATGGTGTAGTCATGTGTTTATTTACTAACTTACTAATTCACTAAATAATTCATTTCTCAATCAGTTATTATGGCATTGTGTAAACACAAGTTGAATCTTCAGATACTACTCTTGTTGAAATTTTGAACAAAGGACAGGCTTCTTAGATAGACTCTACGTGGGCAGAAGAAAAGCCCAAGGAAGATTTCCAGGGCCTGGGATGGTTGTGTAGAGGCAAAGGAACTAAACTCCAGAGCCAACAATCCAAAAAAGGGGGACAAGAAGTGGAAGTAAAACAACCCAGCAGACAAGCTGCCTAAACATTCATCCAAAGAGGCTGGGCCAATAGATACAGGAAATCTTACATGCAAAACATTTCTAGAGAATGCGTGTCCCTGCTGGTTAGTAAGGTCAAGTGTGCAAGAGGCCAGCCGGCAGGTGAAGAGACAGACTCAAAACTTTCCTATTGGGGTGGAAAGATAGCTGCCTTCACAAAAAAACATAAACAAACAAAAAACAACCAGGGACATTTTTCTTTTCTAGACTAAGTAGGGAAAAGGATGCAATATTTTTTATACTGTGTAAATGGATCTTGTATCAAGCTAGAAGCCCTACTGGATGAACTAGAAACTAAATTCTACTGAACATCAGGCAATATAGAAAGAAAAATTGTAGGCTTTAGATTCCGATGGACGTAGGTTAGAATTCTGGTCCTGTCAATTTCCAGCTCTGGGAGATGCTAGATGGTTACATCCCCTCTCTAACCCTCAGTATCTTTACTTACAAAAAGGAATAATATGTATCTAGCAAAATTATTGTAAGAATTAATTGCTATATTATATTTATTATAATAGGCATAAGGCACTCAAAAATAGTAGTCATTACTACTGTGACTACTATCTTTGTCCATTGAGTTTTACAGTTTGAGGTACAGAGAAGTGTACGAATTACAAGTGTAGAGATGGACTAGTTATTACACAGCAGATACATTCATATAACTACCACTTAGATAAAAACAGAATCAACTCTCCTGCATCCTCCATGCCAACACAGATGTCATCACAAGTCTTATTTTTAATACCAGAGATTAATTTTGCATGTATTTGAAATTTCTACAAATGTAGAAATTTATGCAACTATGTCTTTTTTTTAAATTTAGCTTCTTTCACAAAACATTACACTTGTGAGGTTTATGCTATTGTATATAGCAGTGGTTCATTCACTTTCATCACTATATAGTATTTTTTAATGAATATTTATGCTGTTGATGAACATTTGAAATATTTCCAGTTTTTAACTATTTATAAACAACGTTGCCTTGAAAATTTTCCTACTTGTCTTTGGTGACATATTTATACAGTTCTATTCTACGCAAACTTAGGAATGAAATTGCTGGTATATGTGTATTTAATTTTAGGAAATGTTGCAAGACAATTTTTATAGGGATTTCTTCTCATTTACCCTCCTACCAACATATTATGAGAGTTCCTGTTTCTCTGAATCCTCAACAGCACTTGTTATTTTCAACTGTTTTAAGAAGTCAGCCATGTCTAGTGAGTATGTAATGATATCTTATTGTATTTTAATTTGTATTTCACTAATAACTAATAAAGTTGAGCTCCTTTTAATATATTTGTTTGCCATTTCAATATTTTCTTATGTAAAGTGTCTGTTGAAGTATTCAAATCTCTTCCTAGTTATCTTCTTTCCTTTTTTTGCCTCTTTCTTGCTGTTTTATTAAAATTTGTATATATTCAGCATACAAATAATTTGCAATTGAAGGAAAATATTAACAGTTTGTTTTGTGCCATTTCCTCTAGCCTCAGGAATGCCTGAAAATGTGACCTTTGTCAAATGCTCTTTGCAACACTAATATTCAAGAAATTGCCTGGGGAGTATATATGTCAGATCTAAGATAACAGAGCATCCCATCCAGGACTATGTACTAAAATAAGCCACTAAAAAAGTCAAAAAAAATAGAATTCATATATTTCATAGACTTATGGGATTTGTAAATTTCCTCTTAGAAATTATTTCTATGGTCTAAAATGCTGATTTGGTGGTATAGGAGCCTCTATTTGTCTCCACTAAGCTTTGCACGTCATACGCACACTAGATAACAGGACCACCTTGGTCTGCATATGAAGGAAACACAAAAACATTTTGATATTTATACAATTTTAACATTATCACACAGTAAAGGAAGGTGTGATCATATATGGGCTATTGATAGTTAACCTTTTATTCCCCAGTTTTTTTTTTTTTTTTTCTTTGCGGTACGCAGGCCTCCCACTGCTGTGGCCTCTCCCGTCGCGGAGCACAGGCTCGGGACGCGCAGGCTCAGCGGCCATGGCTCACGGGCCCAGCCGCTCCGCGGCATGTGGGATCTTCCCAGACCGGGGCACGAACCCGCGTCCGCTGCATCGGCAGGCGGACTCTCAACCACTGTGCCACCAGGGAATCCCTCTTGTCTTTTTGATGATGGTATTTAAAAACTCCAAAGTCTGAGGTTTTAATAAACAAAACTTAATTCAAACTGTCACTAGGGGGTATATAGAAACAATTGTAAAATATAAATTTAAATTTGTATGAATATGTATTAAGTGAATTTCCCTTTAAGATGTGCTTGTTCTCTTTATTGTATGTTTCTGTGTTTTAAGAATAAAGTTTGTGGAAGGTTTCTAAGGGTACATTTTAATTTGGGTAACATATATTATACCAAAAAGATCTCTAAAATGTATGCCTGACTTATGTCAAATGGTGTTCTCAAAGAGGTTCTGCAGTGGAGATTGGTGTTACCACAGTTTGTTATGCTTTTTTTTTTTAGTCCCTCCCGACTTCTCTCTCTCTCTCTCCTTCCTTTCTTTCCTTCCTCTATTCCCAGTTTTCCCTTTTCCTCTCTTCCTCCTTCTTTTTATTTTCCTCCCTGCCATTTTCTCTTCTTGACCAAATTTCAAATTGGATCTACCTGAAATAGAAAAGAAGTTTGTTGTATTGCAGTATCAACAGATACTATTTATCTTCTCCTCCTTTGTGAAAAGTGAAAGAGAGATAGAAGCTGACCAGTGATTTCACACAAATAATTTTTCTGCATCAAGACAAGGTTTATAAAAATGCTCACACACCTCGCATTGTCAAATAATCAGAAATTCACTTCCAAACTTCTGCCCCCCAAATTAAATAAGGCCAGATACAAATGTTTTTCAATGATAAATTAAGGAACATAAATGAAGATGCCATATATCTGATACCTCTGTGGTAAGCCAGTAAATAATTCTACTTTTTGACTACTCGATAGCAATATTCAAGAAGCCCTCTCCGGGCTTCCCTGGTGGCGCAGTGGTTGAGAGTCTGCCTGCCGATGCAGGGGACGCAGGTTCGTGCCCCGGCCTGGGAGGATCCCGCATGCCGCGGAGCGGCTGGGCCCGTGAGCCATGGCCGCTGAGCCTGCGCATCTAGAGCCCGTGCTCTGCAACGGGAGAGGCCACAACAGTGAGAGGCCCACATACCGCAAAAGAAAAAAAAAAAAAAAAAAAAAGAAGCCCTCTCCTTGAAGTCTTTACAATTTCCACAATAAAGTAGAGGAGAAGCTTTTCTGTTTTGAGAGCTTCTTCAAACCTTGTTTCTTTGCCACTCAAGGTCATATCTGCCCTCTGACTACGGCACTTGTTCCCCTGAGATTGTAAAGGCTTCTTGCAGCTTTTGAGCATCAACAGGCCCTCTCCCGGAGGTGCTTTATGTTTTTCAATCAGTACCCATTCAATCAGTGTGTGTGTGGGGGGGGGGGAGGTGGAAGATCTCCATCTTTCTATGCAAAATACTTAATGGCAATTGAGTTAAGGTGAAGATACACACTCTAACATTTATTTTATATTGGATTATAATTAGTAGAGATCAATAGTGAAGGATAATAATAAATAAAAAGCTAAAGTTGTTGACAACTTACTTTGTGTCAAAACTGTTCTAAATGATTTGCAAAAATACCTCTTTGCAGATTCACAAAGCCCCAGGATTTGGTAACATCAGGGAGGAATCTAGATTCTAGTCTTGATCATGGCAGTTTCCATGTGTGAACCCACACAAGCCATGCTTTGGGCCTTAGTTTTCCAATAGGTATTGATTATCTATTGCTGTGTAACTAATTAATGATCTCAAAATAAGCCATTAATTCATAATAAATAATTATCTCAAAATGTAGTAGCTGAAAACAATCATGTTTTATTATCTTGTAGAGTTCTTGGGGTCAGGAATCCAAGAGTGGCTTAGTTGGGGGGTCCTGGCTCAGGGTCTCTGATGAGGTCACAGGTGAGATATTGGCCAAGGCTGCAGACATCTGAAGGCTTGACCTGGGCTAAGGAATCATTGAGCTCCTTCACGTGGTGGTGGGAAGACTGCTTTGGTTTCCCACAAGCTGCTGGGGAGGCCTCAGTTCCTGCCCATGTGAACTTCTCCAGGGAGCCCTTCATGACAAGGCAGCTGGCTTTGTACACAGAGAGTGATCCCAGGGAGAGTGAACAAGACAGAATCTGCCTTTGTACAACCGAGATTCCAAAATTTGCTTTATCATTTCTTACTAGCCCTTTCTATCCAAAGAAGCAAGTCGCTAAGGGCAGCCCACACTTAAGTAGAGGGAAATCAGGCCCTTCTCTTGAGGGGTGACATATCAAAGAACTTGGTATATGGACATAGTTTTCACCTGTTTCACCATCTATAACAATTAATAGGGTGAGAGCCATGAGTTGAGTTCAGTGAGCTCTTAAAAACCCTGAAATTTTTTCAAAAATGGGTTTCAAGCCTTCTAAAAGCCAACTGTGTCCCCCTTTTAGTGCTGAACGGGAATGGTGGTCCTGCAGATATTTATCGTATTGAAAGTCTTAGAGCCAGCCTTACTTATAAAAATTACTACCAGTAGTTATAGTGGTAATAGTATTTCACTGGCAGTTTGATGAATTTTCACATATGTTTACATCGATGTAACTACCACCTACATCAAGCTAGAGAACATTTCCAATTCCTAAGAAGACCTCTCGTGCCCCTTACCAGACACCACTGAACTCCTAATATAACCGCCATTCTGAACTTTATCACCATAGTTTTGCCTGTTTTTAAACTTCATTGACATAGAATCATACCATGAACGTTTATTTATCTGACTTCTTTAGCTCAATATTCCTTACTCTGAAGTGTAGTGGACGGTTATCCTAAGTCCAGACAGAAGTTCATCTGCTCAAAATATAACCGGTACAAGTGTTTGGAATTCTTATCACAAAAAAATTATTTTCTAAGGGATTGGGTGTTACTTTAGCATGAAGAGTAGCATATTTGTGAGCTAAAGTAAACATCTGGATTTTTTTTCAGACAGAGAACCTTTGTTTCTATCAGTTCATTACATAAATATCTACTGTGTTCTTCCAATGTGCCAGGCATTGCAAGACATGATTGAAAGAGAAACGTCAGTAGGCAAAGTTTGTAGTCAAAAGCAACTCCAGCCTACTGATTTAGAAATGATTGTAACTCACTGTTACAGGAGCTGTCATGGAAGGAAGCAGACCAAGAACAGCAGCTCTAGCTTTCTAGAAGGACCAGAAGGGTGATGTTGAACTACGCTCTGGAGGCTCCCAATGAGTAACCAGGAGGAGTTCAACATGGAGACAATGAGTTAGACTAAAAGAAAGAATGCAGTAGCTATAAAAATTTGCAGAAAAAGATAGGCATAGCTTGTGTGAGAGATGGCAGGGGTGGAAGA
Organism: Delphinus delphis; assembly: GCF_949987515.2. Taxonomy (NCBI): domain Eukaryota; kingdom Metazoa; phylum Chordata; class Mammalia; order Artiodactyla; family Delphinidae; genus Delphinus; species Delphinus delphis. The sequence goes on along the minus strand of NC_082689.1, from coordinate 99,910,746 downwards.
ATGATGATTGGAGAAAATGAGGCTGCAAGGGTGAGTCGTGTCCAGGTCATGAATCCCTGTGCGCCCCATGGATATGAACTTACATTTTACCTAGTTGGCCATCTAGAGCCATGAAAAGGTTTAAAGAGAGGAAGTGGCAAGATCAGATTTGCATGAAAGTAACTCCAGCAGCAGTTTAGATAATGAGTTAGAAAAAGGAGAAAATGGGAGCAATAGGGCCAGCAAGGAGGTAAATGATGATGAAAATGAGAGATAATGATGGCCTAGACTCTGGCCCCAGTAGTGGGCATAGAAAGGAGTAAAGGCACCTCAGAGATGTCCCTGAAGGTTACACAGTTACCTGAAGGCAGCACTGACTGGGATCACGTGTCTTCCCTGAGAAAGGCTGCAAGCACAACTCTCATGTCTCATAGAAATTCTTTCCAGCCACTCTTGAACCCTAAGAGTTCCCAGATGGCATTCCAGAGGTCCCCAATCTCCTGACACTGCATGTACAATTGTATTAGTTACAGGCATGTGCCTTGTGGGGACAGGGATATACTTTTCCTGAGCTGAGGTTTATGACTTACATAGTTTAAAACCATTGCATTAAAGGATTGTTACTGTAGGTTGAGTCCAAATATAGAATTATGTAAATTACTGTGTAACTAAGCCCTATCGTTGTTTACCAAACAATTCGGACATTTTCTAATACCTAAATTGTATTTTGTTGCTATGGCAATAAACTGATAGTATTAAGAATAGGAATTTTACTTCTTTTTACTTAAACTCCTAAAATCTAGCACAGTGCCTGGCACATATTTGATGTTCAACGTCTTGTTGAGGGCATGAAATTAGTAACCCAACATACAAACACCTCCTGTAGAGTGAGGATGATAAGAATCACAGTATTGCAGTGAGGGTTAAGTTAAAGTAAACTATAGATTGAACACACTTCATACTTCATGATACAGAATAAGTATTCAGTACGTGGCAGCTGTTAATCATATTAGCCTTGCCTTCAATAACACGCATAAACTCCTATCTAACAATATCTATAAGAAAATCATTAAACCTTGAACAAGGATCAGGGTAATAATTTTCCAAACATTGATTTTAAAAATGCTACAAATGACAGGAGCTAAAATTGCTGTCAGAAAGAAATGTTAGAAAGAAAAGTTTTTGATTACTTGTAATTAGTTTTTGATCTTCCCTTCACCAGCCTTTTCTCCTCTCTATAATAAAAAAATAATGAGGGAAAAATGAGTCAAGGTACTAAATCAAAATGAAGCAGTTATATAAAATTCTGTCTAGAGAATTCACTCACATCACATAAACATTTCTGATTCTAAGTGTTATAAATGGTATAAGTCCCTTTCCAACAAAACAGTTTCTGGAAGGTTTCCAAGGAAACTAAAAAAAATATGGAAAAAATACACTAACAACATTGCTGCTTATGGAGCAGGAAAAAAAAAAAAATCCTGAAGACTAAATGCAATAAACAGTAGTATGAAGTATCTGGTAGGTGAGTCTCCTGAAATTTTTGTTTCAGGGAAAGGGGGCCCTTCACAGTGTGTTCCTCTTCTTCCTGAACCTCTGTTGTGTCTATTGAGTGAAACAGACGCTCAATTCTCAAGTCTGGAAGCATAAACTGGGGAGAAATAGCTTGAGCATCTTCCACAAAGTTCTTACGCATCTCCATCTTCTAGCTCTAGTCTCCAGTATCTGTATTGAGACTCTTACCAGCATAAGATAAATGAATTATTACCAGGAACCATAAAATGCCTTTCCATTAAGGTATGATGATCATGATTTTAAAAATGATTTGTGTCAAGCAGCGCCAATTTTTTTTTAAGAATAAGCAGTATGTTGTAAAATTCCCAATATTTTTTATTCATATAAAGGGGTTCTGTTCCATAAAAAGAAAGGTCCTTTTAATGCATCTCTTATTTTTAGGAGAGTATCGATATAATTTTCTTCAAAAATGTTAGACTAAGGCCACTGACTCCCTAAAAAATAAAAGGTGCCTGGGACCAGAGCCAATAATAGTAAGAGAAAACTGGTGTGTTACCTAGATTATTTTGGTCACACTGCGATTACACAGACTATTGTTCCTGAACTACCTCTTGCCTATTGCTAGTAGGAAAAATATTTTTGTGTTTTGATATCCACTTTTCTGTGGAACATGGATCTCTTCTAAGAAGTGAGTTTAAGCAAAAGTGTTTATAAATCCTCTTGCCCCACCTCACATACCTAAAAGCTGACAGAAGACAGCAAACAGAACACAGACACAGACTGATTATTTCAGAGAAGCTGAGGTCCTGGGGCATCACTCAGCCACATGGAAATCAATCAATAAAAGCTTGGTAGTCTGACTAAATGTATATGTGAAGAATCAGATTGAAGCCAGAAACAACCAGTTCAAGGCTAACTGGGCAACATGAATATTGGCGCCAACAGACTTTCACTGGATCCAGTATCCTATAGCTACTATTTTAAAATGTCTTTGAGGTCATTCATTCGTAGGCACTTTTGCTCTAAAAACTTTCTGAACTTTAAATTCCTTTTCTCCTAAAACACAAACCTTCTCAATTCTCCTCAAACCGATAAATAAGACACAATAAGACTAGGCTTATGTAGTCATTGTGGCATGATATTTATTGCAGCGAATTTTTCTTCAGCTTCACAGCAAGGTGGTCCTCAGTGAAGATCCCTGTGGTATCTATGTGACCCCATGTATTTGAATCTCAAATATTTGGAACATCAGATAACAATGTTCCTTTATTTATAGTCCTTGGGACATCACTTTTCCATTTTTCGCATCTTCTGACGCTTCCTTATTGTTACTTATTTCAAGAGGACTGTAATTTTTACTAGAACTCATTTTTGGTTGGAGTTGGTTTATTTATGCTTTGAGTACTGTGTGCTCTGGATTGTGAAAGTATCCCTGTAGAATAGTTTACACTTCCTTTGTTAGAACCTCAAGGGCTTCTTGAATCAGATCCTATCGATATTGTATTCTTGGCTTTGACTAGTGCAGAGGAAATCTGACCTCGTTTCCATGCACGGCACCAGACAGCGATTTCAGTTTCTCACTGGAAAATTTCTTCTCCACAAACAACGGATGGATTGTAAGTTTCCCTGTCATCTTCTACTTGTTGGTCAAGTTCCTCTAGGTTCTGTTCTATGGACTTAGGCTATCCTTTGAAGATCCCCAATCTGTGTAGCTCCCCACATCAGCTGGGTGCAAGGTCAGGTGTCCTGACCCCCTTTGGTTTTTTAACGTTCTAGATGTATAAGACTATTTCTCAGGTCTGACACTTTCGGCAGCATTAGTGAAGTTAACTACTTTGAGACTGACTTTATCACACCTACCAATTTCCCTCTCACTGTCTTTAAAATCTTCCAGATGATGCTATTGTTGCTGTTGTTGATGGTGGTATTATTATATTATTATGCATTAATGTTAGTGGATACAGGCAAGGTTGGTTTGCTCCGGTATCTGCACCATACATGGTTCAGTACTCTTTCCATAACTATGGCATCGGCCTACCATTTATCTTGTGCATTTTATCTAGTGAAACCAACACATTTACATAAAGGAGTGATTATTACAGCAAGGCCCGTTAGAATATAACTTTTATGCAGATGAACTTTTACCAAGACTATTAAAAATCACACAATGTAAATAAAGGAGGTAGTTGCTTATTTCACTTATGCAAAAGGCTGTCTCTGATTGCACTCACATAATATCTGTTTTCTACAGATGAATTGCTTCTTTGCTTATTCATTTATTAGGGAAGTCTTTCTGAAAATATTTATCCATAGACTCAATCCTGTTAGGCACTCTACAGGGATTGGAAGTACAGAGATGACTAAGAATGTGTCCCTCTTCTCAAGGAATTTACAGACTACATGGCTATAGATTCAGAGATCAAAGATAGCAGTTAGGACACAAGGAGGAAGGAGATGGACAGAACTCAAGAAAGTCAGACATCATCCCAGCACTGGTACTTAAAGTAAAAGGGCAGAGTGGATTGGGGTCACCAGTGTTTGGAGATCGGGTATAGAGAAGTAGATAGTCCAGGTGTGCAATTATGAAGGAGTCTGTAGATAACAGAGCTGTTAGAAATTGGTACGCAAGGAGCAGGGTTTGAGGCCCAGGAAGACGCAAGGTCCTTAACGTAACAAGGGACCATACCATAAGGTCTGGAAAGCAAGCAACGGTAGCAGTGCTAAGGAAAAAAATTAGGCAGAAGGTTGTACGATCAGACTTTGTGTTTTAGAAAGAATTTTTGCCTCCTATGACAATCAGACCCCAATATCTGACCCTATGAACACATGTTATAAGTTCCCTTCTTCATCTTGCCCCCCACTAAGCACAATTTGAAGACAACTTAGCCAGAAGTCACGAGGATGGTCAATGAAGCTGTTTTTCTCCTTCACATTTTTATGGACAGCTCTGAAACTGCAGTCTACGGATGGAGAATGTGGTGCTTGATGAAATCAGGCAGTACTCACGAGGTCTCGACCAAAGTCAGGCTCGAGCTGGTGCAGAGATGGAGCCAGAAGACTAAAACTTTGGCCATCTTGAACTGTCATCTTAAAATGGAAAAATCAGAATCTGAGTGCGGAAACAGTAAGACTGCACTTTATCGATTTGGTTCTAAATTGTGGAAGAGAAGGAAGGGACAGGGAGACAGTTAAGCTTCTTGCACATTATTCTGTTGTGGACTTTCAGATCTGTTTTTGCATTTGAAAGATGATTTTTTGTTTCTTGAAGATGCCTATTTCTGATACTTTGTAATCACGTAGATCCTCACAGCCTTCTCCTGGGGTATTTGTTGAGTAATTGATCAGCACATTTAAATTCATGAAGACAACTTGAATGTCATGGCCTGGTATTTTGATTTCTCAACATAATATGTCATAGGAATGAGACAGGTTCTTAGCCTTAATTCAAGGTAAACATATTAAGAATTTTTTTCAAAATAATGATTGATTTTATTAATTCACCATCACAGGCACATTATGCTGGATAATATATTATACTGAAATTAATAATAGAACATTGAGCTGTGTTGGCCCCTAGCTTGGTTATGTTAGCACCGTCTTTTCCCTACGTTTGTTCTCAGTGAGACCTAATATATAAAAATGTATTTGCATGGGAAAAAAATATCTGCAGTCAGAAGGAAAATGTGATGATAAAAAAAGCAGTTATCTCCTCAGGCCCCTCATGGTCTATTCTTCAAAGTCTCAGCCTGGGAAATAAACAGGTTCAGATGGAGTTTGACTCTTCTAACACCTTAAACTATTGCACATTAGCCCTGCCGTGAGAGAGAGTGAGAAACAAGAAAGGAAACATGCTTCCTGAAAAAGTGTCCATTTAGAAGTGATTGGCAATATTCTGATGGCTAGATTTTTCACACCTCTTGACAATCCAATGATATTTCTTCACACCTTTTGCAGGTGTCAACCTGCAAAGGTGCTGCAATTCACTTTTTGCGGTTCACATACCATCCAGCTGAATGAGGCAACACTCTGGGGGAACCCAGTGACACAGAATTTGCTGAGAAACAACTACACTGCTGTTAAAAACTGCTTAGATCTCAGGTCTGTTCTTGGTGGCTCTCTCTGACTCACAGTGATGTTTTATATGCATTGGGTTGGATTAGCGATTCCAAAATGACCTCATTCTGGGAACTATAAGAATTCCAAGGAATCCTCAACTCCTCCTGATTTGTTCTTTTAAATTAATAAACTTTATTTTTAGAGCAGTTTTAATTTCACAGCAGAATTGAGTGGAAGGTACAGAGAGTTCCTATATACCTCCTGTTCCCATGTATGCACATTATTAAGTTGTTAGGCAGAGTTTATTAATCATTTAGTATCTGCTATCCTTGTTTTCCTAATTAGACTGTAGGTTTCCTGATTAGGAAGACGATGTGTGGCTCTTCTCAGCATCCCACATGTGGGAGGAACCTTATATGTTTTGGTTGACTGATCTAGATACCAAGTCTTATAGCACCTTGAGATGATGTCATATGTGGAGATGCCTTATCACATGAAGCTTGGTATGGTGGGAATGGCATGGACTTTGGAATCAGACATCCTTCCCCTTTAATTCATTAACTACTCAGTTTACTCTTCGGAGTCTATTTCTGATTCTTGTAAAATAAGTAAAATATTGCTGCATTGCATGAGGAGTGTTATAAGAGAATGGGTTTACTGAGAAAGCGTATGAGATACATCTAGTACAGACTTTGGTGAGTAACTTAGGCAACATTCTCTTCCTCCTTTACTCCCTCCAACCCCTGACTCTATTCAATATTAATTTTATACCAATTCTTTCCTGGAATTCATGTACTTTTATCTTGTTTAAGTATTCATTTTAAATATATAAATTGATAGCATGTATCACTGAAGCTAGGAGGAAAAAGGAAGGAAGATTGATAAAAGAGGATCATACAGAAAGTAGAAATAGGATCATTTGAGTTTCAGACAATGGGAAATGTTCTTGGGCACTGCCAAAGGCAGCTCTTAGGAGAATCATGGACACCTCAGTAGCTTTACTACATTTCAACTTGAAATGTACATGAATAGTGGGGCCTTTGAAATGATTATGTAAATATATGCAAAGCTAGCTGATCCTGTAGTCTCCAAAAGGTAATCTCTCAACCTTACCAGGGACCTTTTAATACCCCCATACTAGACTCAGATGTCAAAAATATCTCTAGTTTTCAAGTTACTGGTTTAATGGGAAAAGGGGGAGTGGGAAGGTCTGGCCTCTCACTTTGGCTCTTGTGTAACCTATTATCTAATCTTGGGCAAAGAGTTCAGCCCTTGACGAAGCTTCTTCTGTTGGGTATTAGTGGCCATGCTGCCTCTTTCAGAGTTGCTCCAAGAATCAAGGGTAGAACACACAAACACCGCACAAAGATTATTATGTACAGTATACCAGGGGCAGTGGGCAACAGCCTGCTGTAGGTTACAGGAATGTGCCCACTCTAATGAGTGAAGGAAAGGCAAAATAGAGAAGACATAGTGGACAAAGGGGGAATAAAGGGGGATCAAAATAATACTTGCTCTAAGAAGTCCAAGAGGAATGATTTTAGAGAACACACAGTGTAAACCAATCCCGATTAGATCGCAGTAGCTGAACAGTATTGTTTACACCAAAGAAATATTTCACCCTGGGTTTTGATGAAAAGGAGATTGGATAGTTTCATTGTGAAATTAGGTTTGCTTTTAATAACAATAAATTTATGAAATAGGCTACAAACATGTGTTGGGAAGCCAGACACTGTAATGGTGGCTGATTAAATACACTCAGCGACTTAACATTTGAGACAATCTCCCTAGGTAGGGAAAGGAATAACGTTTCAGGAAAGACATTGATGAGGGAGAAGGGATTGATGGGAACAGAATTATAAATGAGAGAGGAGGTTATATTACTTTGGAACACTAGAAAAACTGAGATTACAGTAGTTGAAAAATAAACACGGAAGAGCATAGATATGCTTGAAGCTTTTAAGATGTTAAAAAGGATAGTAAAGGTCAACATAGATAAGCTTTGCCGATGATAATGACAAACACTGAAATTTAAGGACACGTAAAAATCAGCAGTGGATAGAAAATGATTTTTTCTTGTTCAGGAAACCCCTGCATTCTCTGTCCACTGCTAAATTAACTTTATTTTGTTGAACAATCATAGCACAGGAAGGCAGGGAGTCAAAAACATTATGCATCATTGTGGAAAAAGGACAAGGATTCAAACCAGAATCAAGATAGCAATTTATAAAATATTCCTGAGGATGCACATTTATTCTTCAGAGGACCAATGGTAGAAATACTGTAATATGTAGCTTTGTTTAAAAGTCCTCTGAACTTTGTTCCTCCAACAAGGTTTTGTGTTGGTTTGGCCAAGAGTCATACAGGTATTACCATCCTGGGATTACTTTAAAATTCACTTATCATCTTGAGGGGTACAGAACCATACAAGGGGCTGGTGGAAATTAAAAGCTCAAATGTGGTGAGGGCATATTCATGGTGAAATTGAGATCAGTTTCATGGTGAAACTGAGTCCCTGTGGGGCTCCCAGGTACAAACACTTTCTGTGTCCCCCTTTTCTTATTTGTAGGAAATAAGCTTCTTTCAGCCTCCTTGACCTTCCCTGAGTTCCAAAAGGCAGACTCAAACAGTTGCTAATCAGGGAAGGGAGGGGATGCAGAAACAAAGAAGGAGCAGTCAAGAAACAACAGTGCAGCCTTGGGGCGGGGTCCTGGTTCCTCCACAAGGAATATACAGAAAAATATCTTTGAGTTCTTCTGTAGGAACTAAGGTCCCCACCCAGGTGGAAGATGGTAACTTCAGGCTGAGCACAAGATTCCTGGCACACTGCCCTGCTACCTCACCATCAACCAGTTAGAAGAAAGTCAAACACCCTGCAGCCCTCACCCCAAATTTTGCCTTTAAAAAAATTTCCCCCTGACAACCATCAGGGAGTTCAGGGTTTCTAAGCATGAGCCACCCATCTCCTTGCTTGGCCCTGCAATAAATCTTTCTCCGCTCAAAACTCCAACGTTTTGGTATTGTGTGTCCTCACTGTGTTTCGGGTACAAGGACTTGTGTTCGGTGACAATGGCATGAGCCTCAAACAACTTTTTGTTCAAACTTTTGTTCCCACCTGCCCTGAGAATGGGCAGATTTTGTCAAATCTATCCTATTGCCGGGCACCTCGCTCTTTCAGGGCTCTGCTTTCTACCAGGGTCTCTCCTTTCCCTTGTTCTGGGCCTAGTCAGTTGTCACTCTTTGCCTCAGGTTTTCAATTTATTTTCTGGGGATTTTCTTCAATATCTAGCAGTTTAGAATTGTCTTAAAAGGGTATTTGTGCTATTCTATTCAGCATTTCTAGTTATTTTTTTAAGCAGCCTTCCATATTGCTTGGAAACATCAGTTACTGAACTTCTATGAATCTTTCTGTAAATAAGATAAATAAAAAAGTAAAATGGATACTTTAACTCAATTATGTGGACTGATGGGCAGTGACAGAAAAATCCACAAACGTCATTGACCCAAATGTGTATCCTTAAGACATGAAAAAAATGTGTTCTTGCATAGTCACTTCAGAGATTTTCTTGGGGAAGGGAAGACCTCTATCTACGGTATCCTTATCTCTTTGTAATGGTTTCAGGGCAAGTTACTCTACATCCTGACTGGTCTCTTTCTTCTTCTCCTTCAGGCTCATCTCCTGGCCATCTAATTCATGATTGATTCAGAAACCCCAAAGGATAAGGCCATGAAGAGTTTCCTGCCAACATTCCTTCCATAGGCCCACAACAAACATCCAGGACATCATTGGTGGATATCATTAGTTCCATCCCATCTCGTCTACTCATTTGGTGCCTTCTGGGAAGGAAGACCAAAGAATCCTCACATGTAGATAAGATATAATTATTGCTAAAGCTAACCCAGTTTCTCATACTTCGATCCACTCCACTCCTCCCATAAAAGTCTGTGATACTCAATTCCCAATATCTTCTATCCACTCTGTTCTTTTTAAGGTGACAACATGTCCTAGTCTGCCTAAGAAAATCCAAGCTTTTGTTTGTCGTTCTGGCATAATCATTAAAGTGCCTCTTTCTAGTCTCAAAACTGAACTGGTGTGGAAAATAAATTATATGATCATTCTATCTCTAGTTCAGTTCATGTACGAAGCCTAAGGAAATTAGTCCACTGTTTTTTTCCTCACCATTGAGTCAGTCTTGGAGTGAAGTCATGCTCCTTTTACCTTGTGTGCTGAGCTTCTTTAATTCTCTCCACCTATTCAAGTCTCCTTTACTGCCTCAACTGATGCAGCGCAGCAATTTCTAGATTTCTTTGTAACCCCAACTTACGGCTTTCCATGTTTACAATCTGTGCTGGTTCAGTCCATAGGATTCAATTTTCACTTTGATTCTTAGTTCCTTGGTAGATCTGTGAACTGGTCTAACATTCTATTTTTTCTTCAGTCCTGGAAGTTGACTCTGAACCCCAGCTAGTAACTCTCTTCCCAGGAGACATGCCAATTCATAACTTGGCTTCCTATGAAAATATCAACTTAACCCATTCCTCGTCCCTGATTTTCACATTGAAACTCCATTTGAAATAAGTTAGTATCATTTGCGGAACCCAATCTTCTAGAGGCAATCATTGACTAGATCATGTTCAAGTTCGTTTTGTCCAATGATGTCTGCCTCAGATCACAAGGTAATGTCTGAAACCAACCTCATTAGACTGCTTAGATTACGAAGTCTTACTTGGTATCAATTATTAGTATTACTGTTGTTGTCGTTGTTATCATTGTCTTGGCTACCAGCCTTACCTGGTCAATGATCCAACTTGCCAAATTTAAGCCCACCTGAATCTCAATCGTAGTTAATCTGATAATACATCTACAAACCAATTTGAGGGGCAAAATGTCAGAAATTTAATTTAGTTACACAATGGTTTTGATTGTTTTTCCCTTCTTGGTATACAACTAGTTAATAGTTATTGTTTCATGATAAACATTACTTAAATTCAGTGTGGCTTAAAAAAGCACAATATATATTCAAAACTTACTACTGAATCTCTACTGTGTGGTCCTGGGTTAGGCTCAGTGTGAGATCAGAAATAAACATGGCACATACCTTATCCCAGCAGCTCCCACTTTACTAGAATGCTTGTTTAGTTTAATATATTTTGCATATGGAAGGCTGATTTTGTATGGCCATGGAGCAGATGCAGATATGGCTCAGAGAAGTCCATCTGCCCAGGATTCTAGTCATAATTAAATGAGTCAATAGCAAGGCTTATGAAAAATCACGGTAAAACCACAAATTGTCAAAAGAGTTGTTTAATAGTGTGACAATAAAATGCCTTTCCGTTATGTTGATTAGTGGGGGAAAAACAACCACAGAGCATAAATACTCTGTGACTTCTGGCATCAAACATAGAGGATGCAAAACAACAGTCAACCTCCAGCTAAACAATGTGACAACTGTTTTTGAATAAATCTATTAAATTAAATGGAAGGCTATGAATGTTGGAATTTTCAAGGAGGCTTTCTTTTCACATGTTTCCTTATTTTAAATAAGATGAAAAGCGAGTTTTTTTTTTTAATTTTTGGAGGATTTGAGTTTATTTTAAAATTTGAGACCTATTTAGTTAGCTGCAGAGGAGCATAGTGAAGAAAGCATGGGTCAGAACCAGAAAATCCTGGATTTAACTCCCAGTACTGTGATTCAATTTCTACAACCTGTTCAAGATAACTGGCTGAACATAATTTCTCTTGCCCTCTGTATGCATACCTCTCCTTTGAGCAATAGGTTTCTTTACTTTCCCCTTTTTATTGATTGTACTCCTCCCTTTCAAAAATTGTTCTTACTAATATTTTCTGTTGTGGAAAACCAAACCAAAGCAAACCAAGCAAAACAACTTCCCTCCATCCTGTCAATCCCTAATCACTCTTCAAGGGCCAGCTCACAGGGTAGGTATACCTTATGAACATTTTCAAAAGATTTCATTAAAACTGGTACTGACTTACTTACATTGCTTTGCTGATTAATAGACTTTGTGAATTCTTAAAAGGGATTTTCATAGAGAGGAGAGATATTACTTTTAATTCAGCTCTACATAAACTTGGAGAGAACTACCACACCTCCAGAAATGCTGTGTAGACCAGCAGCTCTCTGTTGCAATTTTCATGCATAAAATTGCCCCTATTCTTGTTTTGATTGTGGATCCTGAGTATGCAATACTATCCAATAGTTTATTAAAGGTAATTCTTAAGATCCTATATCTTCTCTGAGCCTTCTTAGATTGATTAGAATTTTACATCTTTTCATGTTTCTGAAATATTTACCATAAATAAGGACTTTGAATCTTTAAAATTTCTCCCTTTTGTCACTATTCTGAAACTGATTTTCTCTCAGTCTAGGTACTTATAAAGAGCAGAGAACAAAAAGGAGTGGAAAGAGAAGGGGCAACTTTGGAAACAAAATTGCAGAATGAAAGCAGAATAAAGCAGCTTGAAAAGAAAGTTAATATGTATGACAGTTGATAAGCATCAGAATTTCCTTGGAAAACATAAAGGGAAAATCTTTGGTTAATTAACATAAATCACTAAGTTAGCAGAGTTCACATTCTTCACAGTACTATTCTCACTCTGAAAGGACAATAATTATTTTTCAAATGACTATAATAATTTTGTCCTAATAAGTTTTGTTGAAGATTGCTAATAAAATGGAATATACTGTACATGAGTTTAGCTGAAGTCACTTAAGTTGATATCACTTTCTGTGGTTTCTATTGTAGACTTACGTGATTATCAATCTTAAAACTCTCTAAGGTCACAAGGAAGCTATTTTCCAACTTAAATCCATCTCTCTCACACCATATTTTAATAGGATGTACTTAATTGCCTTTTATCAAGATATCCCCCAAGTGGCAACACAAACTATACAATTTTGCCATACCAGATATAAGTGCTAAGATAAGGTAAGCAATGATTAAATTGCAGTGAAATGAAGTAGTATCTCTGTTAATAAGGATGATATTAATAGTATACTTGTCAAAAATCTTTTACTAGAGTTGAGATCATGTTGAATCATTAAAATATATATCATAATATTAGAAAATACAGAGTGTGGTTTTATATATAAAACCACTTGGTTAATTGTATAAAATATAGTTAAAATTAACAAATATACTCTCAAAGTATTTGTTAAAACATAAAACTATGTCTAAATAAAGAGACTTAAGGAAAGGCTAAGAATGTACCCAATAGGGAACAGTAAACTCAAGCCCAGAGAGATCAATGGTATGGAGAGGGGCGGAGCAATCTGCATGGATGTGGTATAACAGGTTCCAGGAAGCAGAAGAAATCTGCTGGGATCAGATGCTGGATGCCCCATGGTCACCCCTGAAATATGCCCTTAGGATCTGCTGGACTGACCAAAGGCACGGTCTTGGGGAGCAATTGCAAGTATCTTTCAGCAAGTTAAAAAATCAGTCTTGTCTTAGGAATTAGGTGAAGTTCCAATGTCACTGTAGAATCTTCTTGCAAATGCTATTGTTGATCACCAACTATCTGTATCTCCTTTTGCTTCCAGTGAAGTTAGGATGCATGGGACTGGGTGCATGCCAATGGACTGGTGGAAGTGCTATGGCCACCTAAATGTCTGACCCTTAAAAGTACCCATGTGGTCTTCAGCTCTCTCATTCCAAGGATGGTGAGCTTAAGGGCACCCACTTCAGATGGCACAGCCACAAGGTAGAGAAGAGCCACTGGCTCACTCACATTGCACCTACCTGAGTACAAAAATAACCTTTAATTTGTTATGCCAGTGAGATTTTAGCATTTATTAGTTACCACGGCACGGCTTATTCTATTTGGGCTTCTATTCAGGCTAAACCATAAACTGACCCTAAGTGGGCTGCTACTGTATCCAAAACCGACAATAGGTGGCGCTGTTTTAGGGTTTGAGCAGAGGGGGGATGAGAAAACATATCAGAGACTAGGAAAATAAGGACTACTGTAGGGTAAAATGGTGTCCTGCAACTTATGGTTACCAGGAAGGAAAGGTAAGGAGAAGGGATAGATTGGGAATTTGGGATTGACATGAACACACTGCTATATTTAAAATAAATAACCAACAAGGACCTACTGTAAAAATAAATAGAAATAAATTAAAAATTTAAAAAACAAGAAACAAAAAAAACAAATATTATTGGTGAAACTGATCCAGTGGGTTGCTGAATTACAATGTAGGTTTTTTTTTTAATAGATTTTAATAAGTTATTTCATTTATGTTTTATTTTTGGCTGTGTTGGGTCTTCGTTGCTTCATGTAGGCTTTCTGTAGTTGTAGCGAGTGCACAGGCTTCTCATTGCGATGGCTTCTATTATTGTGGAGCACGGGCTCTAGGCACGCGGGCTCAGTAGTTGTGGCTTGCAGTTCTCTAGAGCACAGGCTCTGTAATTGTGGCACACGGGCTTAGTTGCTCTGTGGTATGTGAGATCTTCCCGGACCAGGGCTCAAACCGGTGTCTCCTGCGTTGGCAGGCAGATTCTTAACCACTGCGCCACCAGGGAAGCCCTACAATGTAGGCTGAATTCACAACTTCATCAAATCTCTCAGGTAAAAGTAATCAATAAAATTTATTGAGATCATTAAAAAGAAATTGTCTCCTGCCATAACATGTGTGGTGGATCATGTGAGAAATAAATGTTAATTGCCATTGAGGTTTACTGGTTTATTTTGCCACAGCATAGATTAGCCTCATTTGAGTAACACATAGCTACTTACCTGCTCTTCTGTTTTCCCCACTTGTTTTTCGAGATCTGCACTTCTTTTGATGCAAGTAGAGACTTTCATGACACAGGTAGAGTTAAACTATTTAACATTCCAGGTTGAAGTACTCAAATTACTGAAATGCACTGATGGGTTTACCGATATTTTTTAGCTACTTGTCTCCAGGTCTCTGCTAACTGTTGTGGGAGATAAGATAAGAACCTTGCCCTCAAGAAAGACAACTGGAGAGCTATAATGTAACTATAATTATGAATTAACTATAACAGAATGTACCATGTGTCACAAATAGACCCTGATGTGCTACGGAAGAGAGAGGAGAAACGGATCATTTCTAGGTGGGAATTCAGGAAATTCTTTATTGGGGAAGGAGTATTTCGGGTGTGCTTCCATGGAATTGCAGAGGGCTGAAGGATAGTTAGGGGTGGGCTGGAAAGAGAGCGTTCCAGGTAAGAGCCAAGATATCACCCCACAAGTATCGAAACCCACTAGTGACTGGTAATGGATCTGTTTCATTTTAATCATGCAAAAAGGATAAAGGACAAAAGGGGATAAAACTACTAGTCACTCAACCAATAGGATCTTCTCAGTTATCTGGATTTGAAGTAAAAGGATTTCTGGTTATATGCTTCATCAGACAATTGTGTACTAATTATGTGCATTCTCTATTTTTAATTTTTTACTTTTATAAATTGAAGTATAGTTGATTTACAATGTTGTGTTAATTACTGATGTACAGCAAAGTGATTCAGTTATACATATAGCACAGGGAACTATATTCAATATCCTGTGATAAAACATAATAGAAAAGAATATATATATACACACACATATGTGTGTGTGTGTATATATATATGAAGAATGGATTCTTTATTTTTTTCTTCTCTCCCTCTGATGGGATTGTAACCTCTGATGGAACAGGACCACATTTTTTCTCCTATTTTTTTTTTTCATTGAAGTATAGTTGATTTACCATGTGTTAATTTCTGCTGTACAGCAAAGTGACTCAGTTATACATATGTATATTCTTTTTCATATTCTTTTCTATTATGATTTATCACAGGATATTGAATATAGTTCCCTGTGCTCTACAGTAGGACCTTGTTGTTCTCCTAGAGTTTACTAGTCTACTGGGGACTTGACAGGTATTTGTATTAGTCAGATTCACAAGGATTTTCACAAGTAGTTCTGGAGTTTACTTTTACTCTCGGTGAGTAAATCTGTTCTTACTCTCTCTTTGCTAAATACTACTGACTAGGAAACAAGATCTTGACCCCAACTGAGAACATGCTTGAATCATTCAACACTGACTGGATTACATGGATTTATGGAGAAAGTGATCAGCCTGCCACTAGAAAAGCCAGAATGTTCTGGCAAGAACTAAGCAAGTAAGTAATAAAACAAATACATATTTATTTTGTCATTAATATGATTCAGTTAAAAACAAATGTGAAAAAATCAGTAAACATATGTATACATATATATTTGTATATATACACATCTATAATCTATCAGTACATGTACATGTGTATGTATATATATTTTTGTTTGTTTGTTTGTTTTTGTGGTACACGGGGCTCTCACTGTTGTGGCCTCTCCCGTTGCGGAGCACAGGCTCCGGACGCACAGGCTCAGCGGCCATGGCTCACGGGCCCAGCCGCTCCGCGGCATGTGGGATCCTCCCAGGCCGGGGCATGAACCCGTGTCCACTGCATCGGCAGGCGGACTCTCAACCACTACGCCACCCGGGAAGCCCCCTATGTTTTTATATGTATATGTATATATCTCCCAGCAACAGTTCTGCAAACTCAGTCATTGTGCTTTGACGGATTGGTTTGAGGTCACTTATAATAAGGGAAAAATCAGTACCACATGACACACAAACTTCTTGCCTGTGGGCTTCCATAGGACAAAAGTGGATTTGTGATTCGGAGTATATCAATTCTTGTCCTTCTGTTGCTCTGTCTATAGATGCCATTTATTGGATATTTATTATGTGTCAGGCTTTGAGCTAAATGTGTTATATGCAGAAGCTCATTTCATGTAATCCTCACAGCAGCATAATGAGATAAAGAACAGTGGAGACATTTGCTGATGTCAAAATGTCAGCTGAGGTTTAGAGAGCATCAGGGTGCAAACCTAGAGCTGCCTGACTCTGAAGAGCACAATAAAAGCAACCTAAGTTCAATACCCCAAATTATCATGTCACAGAATGTTCCTTGTTATTACACACCCTCCTGTATGTAAAAGAGGCAAGAAAAGATATTTCCAGATGCTTTCCCACTTATTGCTTAGAGTTAAAGCTAATCATTTCTAATAGGAACCTCATCCAACAATAGCTAACGTTATTTTTTGAGCTATTATGTATGGAAGAAAGAGAAATATGCTCATGGTTTTCAAGCTGCCCTTATTTTCTTTGTGGGGGAGGGTCTCATTGCTAAGTAAAAATATGTTGATATTCAAGAGAAAGAATGTAATGAGATAAAAGATATACGGTAAAACCTGGAAAACAGCTAGATAATTTAATTGAAAGAAGTCAAAATTTTCAGGCCGGGGGTACTGTTTTCTTCGCTTGATTCATTTAAACAGTTAAAAAAGAAAACTTAGTTTGAGTGTATAAACACAACAGTTGCATCATAGATTATCTCTTCTACAAAGGGTGTCTAACGTTTCTTTCAGTGGACTTAGTAAATCATGTATCTAACCTAATATTACAAGATTTATAGAATAAAATTATGTGACATGAATATGCCATAGAAAAATCCAACTAGAGGAATAGAATGCCAAGATTTTCATCAATAAGTCTAAGAAACGGTCTTCCTGTTTCTATAACTTTGAATATGTGAAATTTAGTTATTTTAACCAAAGTGAAAATGAAAATATCATATTTCCCAAGATTATAAATCACTGTATGACTGTGTATGCACGCATATGTATGTATACACACACACAGTACATATTGAATGTTTTTAAGGCTACATTTTGTTTTCAAATGGCAATCACAGTTATCCAAAGTATAAAGATTTAGATCATTTGAAATTTCTTAGAAAATAGAAATATGCTTAGGTAGTCTTAATTCATGTCACATTTTTTTTTTTTGGCCAGAGATGTATAGACATAGCACCTCAGAACGCTTCCAGAGTACTCTCTGTTTATCCATTTATCTCTCCATACATACATTGGATTATAACATTAATTTCAAATATTTACTTGAGTTCCTAGATATCTCTGTCTTAAGAAAAATGAGATTTCCTCATTCATCTTAAGTTACATACGAGGGTACTTTGCAATTCTGACAAAAGATTTTATATCAATCTAAAATGGTATCACTAAGTTAAGGGTAAATGTATATTTAGGATTGTCTATCTAAAACCAAGTCTCTCTTGGGCAGACTCACAGGAAAAAAGGAAAAAAAAATAATGTTAGCTATTGTTGGATGAAGTTCCTACTATAAATGATTAGCTTTAACTCTAAGCAATAAGTGGGAAAGCATCTGGGAATATCTTTTCTAGCCTCTTCCTCCAGATACGTCGGTGATGCAGTACATTCTTAAAGTTTCACTCTGAGAAAGATCTATTCCGTTTAAGAACATGCCTTTACGTGACTTAATTTTAATTGTGAAATAAAAAGCTTTCAGAGTGTTCTCCCATGATCTGTTTTGAGTGTTTTATAACCTAAGACCAACTCAGCTCTGAAAAATGAGAAAAAATGGGGAAAAAATCCTCGAAAACAAATTTAAGCAAAAGATGCCACTCATTTAAATGGATCCAAATGAGGTCCTGAAATAATTTAAATCTTGAAGTGATAAGAATTTTTTTAAGTATAATATATGTTTAGGAAAGGAGAGGGAAGGGGGACTAGGTCAGAAAGCATCCACAAGACAGTCTCATTTTTCACCTTGGTGAAAGTCACATGTATATTTAGGATTTTTTTTTTTAAAGAAAGAGAAAGGGAAAAGCAAACCTTATCTGGACACATAACTAGTCTTTTCAAGAGTCTTCATGCTGATAAACTATTTGAAGTATCAATGTGATATTTTAGAGAAATTGTACTCCTCTGCAACTTAATTTCCAATTCCATTAGGTAGAATTTTGATCTCTTCCTTTGATGAGCTTAAGGTTTTGCAAATTATGTGAAGACTATCTAACTCTTTACATCTTATGTCTTTTTTTTTTCCCTCATGCTTTTTCTGCAAAATCAGCTTTTCCAAATGATCTTTCATTGCTAAAACACCTCAGACTGACAGTTTTGGCTAGAGACACTCGATACCTGTAATTAAAAGTTAGGTAACTCTTCTCTGTCACAAAAAATAAACATGTTTCTGTAAATGGGGTCATAATTATTTGCTTTCCAAAGGTTATATGTCCAAGTTGGTCCTAGGTTATGAAACATTCAAAGCTAATTTTCAATTTGGTTTATAAATGTGAAATACTGAACTGCTGGGTATTTGACCAGTTTCTCATTCCAAAAATATATCACAAACATCCCCTATGGCGAAGTATGGAGTACAAATATATGAACCTGGTATAAAGAGAACTACTTTTAAATGTACATTGTATTGAAGAACTTTTAGAATAACAATTTGAGAAAGCAGAAACAATGGAGTGCTATAATTATAACATTCATGCTTTTAATTTTCTCCATTTCTTCTGCTACCACATAAAATATGCTTTCATTGTCATACTGTCTATTTTTTAATAAAACGTTTCTGAAGTCCTGGTAAAATATGGCAAAAAACGTCTTTGCACGGATGTCTAAATTTTCCACTGCACGTTGAAAAATTAAACATTTCATTAAAAGCTCTGCACATCTCTTAACACAAAACAAGTGGCTTGAGCAATGTTTGTTACTGATTTTTTTAATGATAAACTGACTATAAATTTAAAAGTTATTAACCCATTTGGTTAGTACAATCTAAAGAGTTAACAATCAGTTGTCTATTTAACAAGTTGTCTGTGTTTGTTTCTATGTTAATACAGTTAACAACTCTCTTTTAGACCCAATAAAGAAGTCATGTATAAACTTTTCTCTATATGTGGCAGAGATATAGGAAAATATCCATTAGGATGAAGAAACTGACAAAGGATGAAAGTGGTTTTAAAAAATAAGAGGTGGTTATATCTGCCTCAATTTTAAAACAATCTTATTC
Source organism: Delphinus delphis (assembly GCF_949987515.2). Classification (NCBI taxonomy): domain Eukaryota; kingdom Metazoa; phylum Chordata; class Mammalia; order Artiodactyla; family Delphinidae; genus Delphinus; species Delphinus delphis. The sequence goes on along the minus strand of NC_082689.1, from coordinate 99,891,286 downwards.
AGCAGTTGACAAGAATATACTACGTGTCCGACATTATGTGTACTGCCTGTAAGGAGAGCGGGGAAGGCACATTAATTTAAATAATTCAGTGCAGAAGTGATATATAAATAGAAAAAGGAAAGCTAAGAGGCTACGATATTTTCCAATGAGTGACGAAATAGAATGTGACATTCTACCTGAGTCCTGAGAGGTGAATAGGAATTTTCCAGATGAAAGAAGGAAACAAGGATGAATATTCTAGGGAGAAAGCATGACTAAATGGCACAGAGGTTAGAAATCACATGGAATATTTGGGAAAAGCAAAGCAGGTTGACTGAATCTCAGCATAAATGGGATAAATGAATGGGAAAGAGTGTAAGCTAGGTGATGGATAGCCACATTATGAGGGTTATAAATACCATATTAGAGAGTCTGGCATTATCGTCTGAGCAATAAAGGATGACTAACGGCTTAGAGCATGGGACATTATGTAGTCATATCAGCATTTATAAAGAAAATTCTGATAGGGTTGTGAAAATTAAACTGGAGGTGGGAGAGACCTGGCTGGGACAAGAGATCACAAAGGAGGCCCTTTCAGGAGACATCCCAGGAGAGGATGGCAGTGAAAGGCAGTGAAAGTGGCAATTAATAGGCCCAAAGCAGCAGGAATAAGAAGATAATGGGTTTATTTCTGTTTGGTAAGTAAGTTCATTTGTATCTTTTTTTTTTTTTTTTTAGATTCCATGTATAAGATTCCGTATCATATGATATTTGTCTTTCTCTGTGTGGCTTACTTCCCTTAATATGATAATCTCTAGGTCCAGCAGACATAGAAAACAAATTTATGGTTACCAAAAGGGAAAGTGGGGGGCAGGGGCTGGATAAATTAGGAGTTTGGGATTAATATACACACACGACTCTATATAAAACGGATAAGCAACAAGGACCTACTGTATAGTACAGGGAACTATATTCAATATTTTGTAATAAACTATAAGGGAAAAGAACCTGAAAAAGAATATATATATATATATATATATATATATATATATATATATATACATACACACACACACATATATATATATTTAACTGAGTCACTGTGCTGTACACCTGAAACTAACACAACGTTGCAAATCAACTACACTTCAATTAAAAAAAGGAGAAGAAAATGGGTAGATTCAAGACAGACTGCAGTAGTAGCTTGAACTCCCCTTGATGGCTTAGAAACAGGAGTGTGGAAAGGAACAAGAAGGGATTCTGTGGATTCTGAAATGGATGTTTTCATTGAGGAAAGACATAGTGGCTATTTCATTATTTTTAATAAGTTTTAGAAAATGTGATACAAAAACTCAGTTACTTTAGAGATTTTTTTTTTAATATTGAAAACTGTGAAGCAAATAAAATATGTTTCTCTATTTAGGAAGACATATATCTTGACTTAGGTGATTTTTTATGTCCTATGTGTCAATGTGTAAATAGCTGTATTCATTAGTAATTAGTCTATCTCTACAGGAGACCTTAGATATATGCATTTTTAGATTCTGATTTCCCCCATTTACAAGACTCCTGTCTTTTTTAAGTCTATTTTTTGTTTTCCCTTAAATGTGCTTTTTTCACTCTATCGCACAAAAGTTCCTATGCCCTGGATTATCTGTTCATTTTCTCTCTCTTAAAAAACACACACACACACACACAACAAAGCAACAACAAAAAACCCCTCTTCTTTCTCCCTTTCTGCCCATCCTCCCTGCCCCAACCTACACAAGTGCATTCCACCCCATGTGATCCTATCCTGCTTGACCTTAGACATTTCAACGGCTAACTTCCCCATGAAGACATCAATAGTTGTGTTGGTCTTAAGCCTTCTTTCATTTTTTTTTTTTTTTGAAACTCTCGAAATTTCTAGTGTGTTTTTAGCTCACCAGTCAGCACATACTGCTTTGTACTTGTGCTGTTTTGTGCATTTATTTATTCCACAAATATTCATTGAGTGCCTTGCTCATGGAAGGCGATTTTATGTATATTTTAAGTACCTCCATCTAAACTACAAGATCTTCGAGAGAAAAAAATGAATATATCTTTGTAGTCCCACCACAAACAAGTTAGTAGACTCAGTAAATATTGACTCCCTACTTGTGTGCATGTATGTGCTGTGTGTAGGCATATAAGAATATACAGATGGTTAAAAATAAGACGGTAGGCCCAAAGTAAAGTTGCTCATGCTAAGCTCCATGCCACCAAATAGAGACTTAACTTGATTATAATCTTGGCTCTCTCAGAAATGGAATCTTAAACCAGTCAATCAGGAATCTCCTGATCAGCACTAGTTAGGTAATCTGCGATCCCCTAAAGTAAAGTAACTTTGCAATAACCAACCCACTTTTTTGCCTAGTATAATTTCTCTATTTCTGTTCCCTTCGGTCTACAAAAGTCTTTCATTTTGTACAGCTTCTTGCAGTTCCTTTCTATCTGCTAGATTTGATGTTACCTGATTAAATCCCTTTTGCTCAAATACACTCTTAAAATTTTTAATATGTCTCAGTTTATCTTTTATCTATCATCTATCTATATTGTATCACTATGTGCATAATTATATCACTATAAGTTTCTATAAGTAATAAGAACAGAAAGAAGTGCTATTAAAAATAAATTATCGGGCTTCCCTGGTGGCGCAGTGGTTGAGAGTCCGCCTGCCAATGCAGAGGACATGGGTTCGTGCCCCGGTCCGGGAAGATCCCACATGCCGCGGAGCGGCTGGGCCCGTGAGCCATGGCCACCGAGCCTGAACGTCTGGAGCCTGTGCTCCACAACGAAAGAGGCCACAACAGTGAGAGGCCCGCGTACCGCAAAAATAAATAAATAAATAAGTAAATAAATAATCACTGGCTTCCCTGGTGGCGCAGTGGTTAAGAATCCGCCTGCCAATGCAGGGGACACGGGTTCAATCCCTGGTCTGGGAAGATCCCACATGCTGCAGAGCAACTAAGCCCATGCGCCACAACTACTGAGCCCCCGTGTGCCACAACTACTGAAGCCCGCACACCTAGAGCCCATACTCCGCAACAAAGAGAATAGCTCCTGCTCACCACAACTAGCGAAAGCCCGTGCACAGCAGCAAAGTCCCAATGCAGCCAAAATTAAATAAATAAATAATTTAAAAATAATAATAATAAAAATAAATCATGATTAACCTTATGTGGAATTATACCATTGTATATAAAATTTATGTTCTGTTTCTCTTAAATCAAACTTTTCCATATAACTAGCCTTTTGAGAATATCTGACCGCTCTCAAAAACTGAAACTTGCCCTATGCTCATGTTTTCTCTCCTTTGTCTCTGAAAGAATTGTACATAGAGTTATGCCACATTTTTTCAGAAATAGACACTGAAATGTCAAAGTAAATGGAAAAAGAAAATTTCATTTTGACTGTGACAAGAAAAAAATATAAATAAATAAATAAAGGTAGCTTTTTTTCTACAAAGTGAGAAGAACAAAGCCACTGTATGTGTGAGTAAAAGTCTGCTTTTTATTATTGTAAAATAAGAAAATGGTGACATGCAAGGTAAAATTTGTTTTTCATAACTGAAAGCACTATTGCCAGAGGAGGGAAGTAAATTTGCACGTTGCCCTTTGAAAGGCAGAAAGGTTCACTAGGAAATCAAAACGTTGAGTGTTTGAATCATCAGCTGTGCTTGTTCTAGGACCCTGCCCCCTCCCCAAGTAGGTATGTATCTTTTTACAAAACTCTTGATATGCTAAGAGCTTAATGGACTAACTCATACAGGTTAAATTAACAATCAACAATTAAGTAGACAAAGTAAAAGTGATTTGAGGAGACTAAAATCCAGGTATAGTAAGCATATTTACTGGATGTAGACAATTATTAACCAGCTGATGGCCTTTATTTATCCTTAATTAGATATGGAGCTGCAATTGTAGCTTCGTCCTCACTGACTAGGATGACCAAGCTAGTGCCCCGATTTCTTCAATACATCCATAGACCAATCAGTATCTACAACTGCTTTTCTCTTACATGGAGCTTTGATAATTGGAATATTACTGAATCGTGTTGCACAAAACATCTCCTGTCACCTGACTGGCATTGATTATGGTTAGGATGGTTGAATTCCACAACAGTTAGGATACACACCTCTCCAGATTATCACATCCTGGTCATCTTTCTGTTCTCTGCCATCTTTTCATAGTTCCAATTTTGATGACTGAACACTTATTTTTATTTATCTTATAAGCTTTTGTTTAAATCAGTTCAATGAAGTTTCTACATTTAGATCCCAGTCAATTCAATTAAACTTGCTCATCATGTGAATCAAATGTGTTAAAATACATTTCTGGAAGGCATGCCATTTACCTAGCCTGTCCCTTCCAGGAACCATAATGCTAACCAGTTAGAGTTTACTTGAGTCAGATATGCATCCTATAAAAACATTTACCAAATTATATATGCAAAAGCCCTTATTCCTACAGGACAAATACTTGCTCTATTAAAAGTATGGGCACTCCTATGTATTTATTTCTACTGTAACATTTCACATGCCTGTTGAAGACTCTGAAACATCTAACTAAATAAATTGTTTTTATTACATATTAGCCGAGACTAATTCACTTTTTTTATGATCTGGGTTTACCTAATTTATTTTTCTGGGATGACTGTATCCATACTTGATCACACTGTTGCCATCTGGAGGGACTCAGTCTCTTGGCTGTAATTTCCCGAAGTTCGGACTTTAAACACTAAGTTGCAGTTGCAGTTACTACGGCCTTTGCAACCTCTCTTCTTAATTACTGCATAAATTTCACTCTATACCTTACATATGCTGCGGTAAGGCTAGCCAGCACATATTTGTCCATTAAAAATGTTGTTTTTCTATTTTTCAAGGCAGAAGTTTTGATCTGCTTATTTCCAAAAGCTCTGGGTTTGTTTGAATTACTGCAGCAATTGGAAGGTGTTTATACCCCAGTGTTTTTTTGAGAAGAAAGAGTAACTTTTAATTTGAAGCCAAAACAGCTTTAAAGATAAAAGAAACACATGATCATTTCGTTGCTACACTGTAAGTCATCTCCTTTTCTCACCAGTAGAAGTGACAGCAGTTTTACTACTTTTACCTTCTCATAGTCTCCATGGTTAAGGCTATGCAGAGTCACATGCAAACTGTTTGTACTCGTCACTACATAGTTCAAGGTCACTGAACTGAGTATTTCTTCAGACTCACCACCTACTTAAAAAAAGGCAAATCATATTAAACTGCGTACATCTATTCATCTTAAAATCCGAGTGTGTGTTTGGGTTGGCGGGAACATAAAATTCACAGACTGCTTCAATGAATCTTTATTTTAGGCAACAAATGATTGGGCATCCCTTTCATTTATGCCTAAGCTGACAGGAAAGTAATGCTTTAGAGAAGAAACAGGAGAGATATCTTCTCTGTGTTCAGGAAATACCCCATAACCCAAGAAAATCCTAGGACAGCTATATACATAACTGAAATAATTATACTTGGTTGTGTGGTCACCCTGGGTCCCAGTTGGCCAATGACTCAGTCAGCCAGCACATGAAAGTAAAGGAAATAGAATTTGCAGGCATACAATTCATATCAAAGGCAAAGCAGGCTAAATGGATCCCTCTCAACTTTTATATCATCCCCTTCCTGGCTCCCAGTACTTCCTCTTTCATAGCATTTTCTGCCTGTGAGGACGTCCCAGATATTAAATTAACTATTTTTCCAGATAAAAGACTTTGGAGGGAGAGACATAAAGTCGCTCTCGGGGGGCCTGCTGGGAAGACCCCTGATAGATTTTATGCCAACGGATGAGGTTACCAAAGCTCTCAGCACAAAGTGTGCTTCTCTGAAGTTTCTGATAACTGCATTCTTCTTCATCGGTCTACCCTTGATTTGATGATAACTTTTATACCTTCCACTGCATGAGTTAACTACACAGAGAAGATTCTCAGTGTACACTTGCTGAGTGAATCAAGCTAAAACCTACTCTCAGACCTATTTACTGGAGGATACCACTCCAAAAGGGTTACCAAGATTCTCTTTTGCTTATAATTGGAGGATGTCTCTCTTTATCTACGACAGAATCTCTATTAGAGAAGACATAGAGCTATCTTATAAGGCTATTTTCTCCTGTTCTTCTGAAATTTTATTAAATAAAGCCTTTTTACATATTTCTCTGGCATTTATGAATGCTAAAAGTCAAGGTTCCTTACACAGTGATTCACTTTTTAACCTATTAATATATTTCCAGAATCTTCCCAGCAATCAATACTTTCCTAATATTCTTTTCTTTGGCTAGTATTCTAAGTAAGCTTCTTTCTAGTAATTAATTCTTAAAATTAAAAAAATAAAAAACTAACATAAAACTCTAGTCTACCAAATGTCTGAAAAGACCAAAACTTACTGAATGCATCGACTCTGAAAGCTATCTGAAAATGTCACAGAGGCAGCTTTTGCCTAAACTTCAATCTGGGGAATCATGTATTTATTTCTTTGCCTTCCATAGAACTGAATCTAGGCTGGAGCCAATAAAGACCCCTCATTCCCACTGTCATTTTGAAATCTCATCTTCAGTTTGATGGACTATCAATATTATGAGTCTTTCTCTCAATCTTTCAAAGGCACACAGCCCCTGATGCTATCTACGAATTCATCATCAGTTAATATGCTATTATCTCAGTAACTGAAGAGGAGTGTAGAATTAAAATCTCAGCACCAAAATGAGGAAGGACAGTATTTCTTTCATTCTCGCTCTTGACACCTAGGTCATAAATGCAGATTGATTTGAGTTCATCCTATGACCCCTAGTACCATTTTATCCCCTCAGCTTTCCACGTGGAGGCTGCCCTAGCTAAAACTCCACGGAGAGTTTTGATGTGTGGAAGTCAGGAAAAGAAATCAATTAAAAACAGGCAGCTACTCTGTTTTGAAAGAAATGGAGAAAGGACTTCATCTTTGAGAAACATTATTCCTTTGTTTTGAAAAGCCATCTTGTAACCGTCCATGCCTCTCCCCCCGCCCCCCAGACCGTTTTCCATCATTTCTTGTCATGCTCTGAGTCACCAGAGGCTGACATTTGCAAACGAGGTTTTTGTGATGGCTGATATCTGCTTGGATTCAGCTAACGGGGAGGGCTTATCAGGAAAACAGAGGACAAGAGAGAGAATAGGGTATTTCTTCCTCCCTTGGGGTCATAGCGTCTCATTTTTGGAAGTGGTTGAGACTTCCGTAATTTTTCTTCTTACTAGGTACCCCCTCATTTACTATTCCAGTTTTTATTGCTCCAGTAACACTATTTTATTCTCTTATCCATTAAGATCTGGGCAGAGGGGTTAGTTAGATATTAGCGCCCTCCCCCCGCCCCCCCGTATTGCTCATCTCTGGATGTCTCATCATCCACTGTGTGTTCGCATAACCCTGAGTTGATACACTCTCCAGCCGTAATCTCCTTGGGGGCAGGGATTTGGGTCTTGTTAGCAGTCTTTCTCTACCAGCCACAGAATACCTGACACCCTAATAGGTACCAAAAAGATACTGATGCTGAAAGTTCAGTCTGGAATATGAAAATATTTTAGGATATTTACTTGTGTTTACAGCACACTAGGTATATTTACAGCTTTCAAAACTTAAAGATGTGATCCTGTGGAAAGTGCATAGACATTGGTACCGTAGGTTCCTGGGATTATTGCTGCCTCTCCCTCTTACCTACCTTTGAGGTATTATGGCCAATTCTCTGATGCTCCATTTGTTTCATCTGATAATAGTACTATCTCATAAGTGACTTTTGAGAAAGTCAAAAATGAGAAAAATTATATAAAACATCCATCACTGTCTCTGGCACACTGAACTAAATCCTACCACTCCTGCTTCAGGACGAATGTATTTTCAAAATCTGGCTAGCCTTCCTCTTTCCCACAGAGTAATAGAGCTATTAAAAAAAAAAAAAAAAAAAGAACAGGCTCAAAATGGCCACTCAGTCAAAATTACCAAATGCTGAAAAGGTCAAAACGGTATAGCATACCTTTATAATCATAGATTATTGAATGCATTAACATTCCAATCCCTCATTCTTAAAGAAAAGATTTTAATAAGGACCCAAGATGGCCACACATTAATCTTCTCCCATGACAACTGTTGTTCCTTTTCTGGGAAATGTATAAATGTAACCTCTGCTGGCACTGAACTTCAATTTGGATGCCACACTGGTTTTGATAACAAATGGATACCCAGGAGGAGAGCAATAGGAAACATGCTAGATGCTCACAAAAGAAAAAGGCTTTCAAATATGTTGTGGGTTAATTTCATCCAAACTGCCAGGTCTAGAAAATGATGTAACTGACATCCCTACTTAAGAATATTTTTGAGTTTTCACAAGGCTGGGCTGGGCTTTTTACACAGGCTTTAATCAAGCATCTGCTTCCCAAATTAAAGAGTCAGAAGACTAACTGATGTGAGTCCATGATTACAATGTCAAATATTTCTTTGTAACTGTTGGACCATTTTTAACTCGATCAGTTTTATTTTTATTTTTCATGATATTTCCAGGGGTAACATAGACTCATAATCACAGTCTGTTAGAATTATAAAGGGCTTTAGGGACCTCTTAGCCCATTCTTCTCATTTTATAGATGAGGAAACTGAGGACCACAGAGGGTAAGTGGCCTAAGTTCACAGAGTTAGTGGCTAAGCCAGAATAATGCTGAAATCAACTTGAATTACAAATAGACCGCTATTGAAATTATTTCATACAGATTCCATTTTCTTCTAAATTTATCTTTAAGAAAATGCTTAAAGCATCGGTGATGAGGGAATCACACAACAAGAGGCTTGGATCACCTGAAGACAACTATAAAAATCAGGATGGGTAAACACTTTGGTAATTCAAGAGCTGTGTTCCCAAAATCTCCCAAGGAAAAGTCCAGCATTTCACTTCCTTCCCTCCGGCAGCCACTTGGACCAAGACTTTGCAAGAAGCTTAGGCAGCATTTCACTCAAATCAATTCAAAAAGCATCTAGTTATTTGGAGAAATCAAATTTACAATTTGATAGGAGTTCAAAATATAGTTTCTTGAAGAAATTTGGTGCAAAACATGCAAACCATTGTACTTCCATGTATTAAGGAATGGCACTGGCAAAATAATGGTCGTTGGTAAGGATGGATGCCAAGACATGGCAGAAAAGACTCATAGGAATAACATGGCGTTTGTCCTCTAGGCAAGCATATAACCTGTAAAAAGAGATGGATCGGCATCTAATCCCTACGCATTCCAGTAGATGTGAAAGCAAAATGACCTTGTGTTAGAGATCACAGTCCTAAGAGGCTGGTTTCAAAGATCTGCAACATGACCTATAGTAGGAACTGGTTTTACAATTTTTGTTTTTGCAGAATAAAAAGACATTTCATTTTGCTTGCCAAGAGTCCAAAACTACAAACAACAAAAAAGGGAAATATTGCTTACAAGTGATTAACCTTCATGAACAGGAATATGTTAGATCCTTCTCTTTTCTGTTCTTGGCCATAATGAGGATTTGTTGTCCTGGTGATGGGGGATTTTACTCTCTGGTTTCTTCTTCCCAGGCAAAAGATTATACTTAGCTCTGGATGTTTTTTCCTCCAACGTCAGGGTAAAAAGATATTTTCTAATCCCTCAAGACTCTGGTTGCCTTCATATGGATTGGCTTGTGTTGGATAAACCCCGCTGGTAATTCTGGAACTCTTCTGACCTACTTCCTTAAGTATTAAAAATGCATACCCTAAAAGCATCTTTGATCCTTATTTTCTGTTGCATTCACATACTGTAGAGTAAATAAAATCAGAGAGTAAATGTGGATTTCCAAGATGCAACCTCTTGTCACCTGGCTTACCTACTATGCTGATTATTTTTCATTTGTTTTCCTCGCCTCCCAAGGCAAGATCCATTTTCAGTCCTCCTTGGTGTCTGGGAAACCTGGCTTCCCTAGACTGCACATACCATCAGCTCTCTTACCCTCTGGCTTCCTGCTGGATTTGGCAGAATAGAAGGAGAGAAATCTTGCTAATGTTCTTGCAAGAGCCATGTTTCTTTGTGGCTAGAGCTCCCATTGACTGGCCTCTCCCCCAGGGCCCAGCTCTTACTGGACTCTGGCAATAGAATTTTCTTCTGTACTTTCTTCTGGCCAAAGGGTTGGAATGACTTCCAACTGTTGCTAGCCCCCGAATGCCTCATATTTCCCAGATAGTTTCCTCACCTTTGTCCTCATCTCTGTATAGAATACTGTCATAACTTCTCTTTCCTTAAACCTTTTGTTTGAGCCCTTTGTTTCTTGCCAGGGCACTAACTGATACCCTGTTCTCACCATGTATCTATTCTCTGTCTCCCATTTACTATAATTACTCTTGACGGCAAAGAAGGCAAAGGCTGCCTCACTTTTGCCAGTGTCCTCAGTATTCACTGCAAAGCCATGCAACTGGTATTTGATTGAGAAAGCTGACTGATAGCACAGGCAAGATAGTACACTGTCTTGTCTTATTAAAAGCTGCCTTCAAAAGCTGTCATCAAAACCATTTCAACACACACAGGCTGCTAATGAGCTAGAATGACTCATGTCTTTGATTTGGACTGTGAGGTCCAATGCATTTATTTCATAGCCAGAGAGAAAACTAGTGATATTCACAGTTTATATTGTGCCCAGATAACAACAATAAAAAAATTACTTTGTTTCACACAGGTCTGGCTTTTTAGAAGTCTTGTGTGTGGAAAGGGTTATGTGGAGGGATTCATAATCTACAGGAATCTCTGATCTTCTTGTGTCTCTGATGGTTCCCAAAGGATCTTGATCTCCTACCAGTAAAATTTAGAAGTTTCCATCTGGAATTTCCTTCCTTTAGGTAAATTACTTACTCATGTGTGTAAAAAATATTTCCTGGGCACCTCCCACTACCTTGTTCTAGTCTTTGCTCTAGGAACTGAGAGGATGGTGGTATGGAAAATGGACATGTACAATAAGTAAATCAACAAATGAATAACTCAGATAGTTTAAGATATAAATGCATATAGGTAAGGAAATAAAACAGGGCAATACAATCAAGAAATGGGGCAGACAGACTTTCCATAGAGTGGCCAAGAAAGGCCTTAGATCCCACTCAATCTGAGACCAAAATGACCAGAAAAAAAGCCAGATGTGGAAAGGTCTAGGGCAAGGGTCAGCAGACTCTGGTGGCCTGTGCACCAGTCCAGCTCATCCCCTGCTTTTGTAAATAAAGTAGTTTTATTGAAACAGAGGAGCAGAGTCGTGCTCATTTGTTTATGTGTGGCTGCTCTTCTGCTACAATGGCAGAGCTGAGTAGCTGTAACCGAGACCAGATGGGCCCTAAAGGTGAAAATATTTACTATATGACCTTCTACAGTAAAAGTTCGTTGAACTTTCATCTTGGGGAAGAACAATTCAAAGATAAAGAAGGGCTAGTTCAAAGGCTTTAAGACAGGAACCAGTCTGTGGGTCCATGAGACTGGATTGCAGTACGTGGGGTGAAGAGTAGATGGAAACCATGTCGGGGGTGTGCAGAGCCAAGACCATAATAAGCAGACTGGATTTCATTTTACATGGGAAATGGAGACATTTTTTTTATTTTTATCTGAGAGTGAAGTGATCTATGTTTACTTTTGCAATGCCAGACACATTCTAGGAGATGTGTTTTTATGTATAGCTTTTTATCTTACTTCCTCCTAATACATATCTAGCTAGGTAAAATGATTGGTCTCATTTTAGAGGGGAGAAAAATAAAACTAAGAGAATTTAAGTGACTGGTCAGAGATCGAAATGCAAGTGGCTGAGCTGGGACCTGCCCAAATCCAAGAGGCTGGTAACTGCATGAGAAATGAGAGACATTTGATTTCCAAGCCTGTACACCTCGATTGCTCTCTTATATAATAATGATATAATTAGAGGAGTAGAAAGACAGTCTGTCCCCCTGAATGCATCTTCTGTGTGTTTAGTGATGCCTGAAATTCCACTGTGAGAAGGTCAACCATTCGGCAGCTCTACCTAGGTTACAGAATAATTGTTCCCATTCACTTTGTCCATTTAGGTACTAACTTTTCTGAAGAGCAATGAAAGAAGTGCACTACATTCATATAAAAGTAAGGCATGAATAATTGTAGCCCTTCTGCCCTGAACACAGATGTCTTTGGAAAAGTTTCAGTTTAATGACAACCCCAAAACTCCTGGCCAGTGTGTGACAGACTCCTTTGAGAACAGGGACCCCGTCCCACCTTTCCTTGTATCCCCGGCCCTTAGCTCAGTCCTTGGCAAGATTTAGATGCTGAGGGGATGTTCTGAAGTAAAGGAATGTCTTAGATGCAAATAATTCCAGATCAAGCACCAAAATAGAATTTTCCTTGACTCTGAACTTGTATGCAAAATGTGAGTGAAATTATGTGGTGTAACTGAAAATGCCCAAATCAGGTTCTTTCTCTTCTCTTGACTCTCTGACCCTACCACCTGCCAGCACCATCCCCAAGTGGGGAAATGGGATTTGGAAGATCACATTAATTGAGCACTGATGTAAGAGGGAGCAGAAGGGCGGGAGGACCCTTCTGCTCAGATTTTCCACCTTCTCCTGCCACTGTTTTCCTCTCTCCCTTATCCACGATGCTACTTAAACACCTGCCAGGTCCCTCTGGATGTTCCTGTGCCCAAAGCTCCAGGCAACAAAGCCTCTGTTGACTCCTCTGAGGCGTGGCCCCGCCCCTTCTTCAGCTGGAAATCAGTAGCCTCAACTGGAGGAGGGAAGGAAGGAAGGAGGGAAGAAAGGATGGAAGGAAGGAAAGGTGAGAAGCATGATAGCATTCTCACCTGGACCACTGTGGACAAACAAGGCAAGAGTAAGAAAAGAGGAAGGCTCTTGAGCATGTCCTTCTTGTTGCCACAAAGCCAGACCTCCATTAAGGAAGTCAACATCGTATGTAATGCGGGATGTGGTGAAGCTCAGGTCCCCCCGAAGCCACTGGTGGTGATTCTCTAGAGTTGCTGTATCTAACAGAGGGGTCACTACCTACATGTGACTACTGAACACTTAAAACATACTAGTGCAACATGTTGAAATATTGGTTTAAATAAAATATAGCATTAAAATTAACTCCACCTGCTTAGTTTTATTTTTTAAAAAATATAGGTATTAGAACATTTTTAACCACATATTACATATGTGGCATTGTACAGCGCTACTCTAGAGGGAAAAAAGATAAAGTTGGAAATCCAGAGAGATGAAGAGAGAGGATATAACCAGAAGAAAGATTAAAAAAAAAAAAATCTTCACCCAATTTCCCAATAGGAATATAGAAAAGACTCCACACATCATTAATTCATTAATTCTTCTTTCCAAAGAGAATAATACATTAACCCACTGATATCTACTGAAAGCTCTCATCACTGAAAACAAACACCATCCAGACAAACCATGACTTGTCCTTAATTGGTATCAAGTGATTCTGTTTTGCTCCCCACAAAACTCTCCAAGATCTTTACAAGCAAGGACCATGCCTTGATATTTTTCTTCATCTATCACAGTGTCTACTAAAACAATGATGCACAGAAGCGCTCACAAAATATTGGGCATTTGATTAACCAAAATAAGAAAAGGAGTAGAGTTTTAGAATAGAAAGTTTTCGAGTTAATGGCCAGCTTGGTCTGTGCATGTGTGCGTGTGTGTGTGTGTGTTTATGCACGTGAGTCTCACAATATTTAGCAGGACGTTATTAAACATGATTACCTCCTTCCCAGCTATCGCTGCTAGGGAAATATTTAATAGTAATATGCAACAAGTGTCATGACAGCCTGACATGACATATTCCTGATGAAGATGCTGTGTTCAGTTTCCACTCCAAGCCAAGAGAAACCCTTTTACCCAAAAGAGGTTTCCTCGCCTTCCCACCTTAGAGCCTTATAGCAAAGAATAACGTGACTCCTACAGACAAAATGTTTCTTTCAAAAACTCTGGTGACAAAAGATGCTTGGATTAGCGACCTGGAGTGTTACAGCACCGTTCAGCCATGCCTTCCATAAAGACTTGAAACTAGAATAATGCATAAGGGCTTTGAAGCAAAAAATGAAGAGCATAGATCATACAGTATCGCAGAGACCAACCAGCAATTCTATAGCTATTTTCTCAGGCACAGTATTGTTGAAGAGGTGCCCAAGACTCGTAGCAGAACCCAACGTATGTAGAGACACTGCTTACTGAGCACGTACTGTGTATGGATCCAAGCACTTGGCAAATATTGTCTATAATTTAGGTATCTGTATTCCCATTTTGCAGATTAGGAAAATGAAACTCTGAGAAACTAACTCATTAGAGTTGGTTTGCATCGTATCTAGTTTGCATTTGGTTAGGATTTATAATCAAATATGTCTATGACTAGTTTGCATAATTTAACCCTTTACATAGGTGCATGCTTTTCGTCATGATTCTTTGTAGTAAATTGTATAATCATTCTCCTTCCAGAGTGTTCCTTCACTAATTATCAACGCACCTTTTTGTTTGTCTTAAGAAGTCTACAGGTAAAGATCCTTTCAGGGATCATTGTGGTCAGTATCCAAACTATTTGAAGAGTGATTATGACACATGCAGTAGCGAGAACTCAGATGAGGAACTTGCTGTATAGACCTCAGTTTTCATGAGGCCCACTAGTGCATGAGTAATACACTGTACACTGCATGTACAGAACTTCACACCAATGCTCAGGGGAGCCACGATGCCCTAAAGAAACCAGAATGACACAGGTGGCATTGTACCCCGGGGCACCAGCCAAGCATGCACTGTATTGCATTGTTCTGTAAGCTGGAAATCTGGCCTATGTAACCCCCAAACCACAATTGTATGTGTGACAGCAGAGCTGTGAGTTTTCATTTCATTTTTGTGGCAGTCACCCATTTTTCATCTTAGAATGTTTACCACAGTAAAAAAGTAAACAAAAAAACCCCTAACATTTGTGGAACTGGAAGTGGGGACAGAGGAGGTTGCAGGAATAGGGAACAAAGACATTGAGGCTGCATGGTGTTTTGAGCTATGACTCTTGAGAAAAAGAATCATTTTTGAGAAAAACTGAAGATTTTAAAAGGCAGCAAATCAAGGTCTTGAAGCTTTCTAAGTTCCATTTCTCTTGGTGCTGACCCTTGGCTTCTGCAGATAACAATCATATAGAATATGTAGATTTAAATGGTTTTTCTGTAAAACATTTAAAGATTGAATGTAAGTGCTACATTTAGGCAAAAGAAACATCGTTTGATACCTTTCCCTTGCAGAGGCTTTGATTTACTTTTAAACGGGTCTGATTTCTGCTTGGAAACCTGTGGAGAGGAACCAAGGGCAAAGCTGGCTGGTTCCCGGAATAGTTCCCACAGAGGTTGGAAATGAAGAGCAGAGATGCTAGGCCTCTGGATGTCCTCTCTGACTGAGAGCTTTTGTTCTTGAAAACCTGGCCCGACAAAAATGGGGAATCTAGATCACTCATGTGAGTCCAGAAAAAAAAAAAAGGATCTCTTTTACACTGTTATGTAGAGAGCACATGGGTCAGACCTTATCCATCGCTTAAACTATAGTATTAATGAGATATTTTCCTCAGAAGGGAGAATGGGAAGTGAGCAGGAGGTAACTAGAAAGCTAAGGTTGGTGGGATAAGGGTGATGGGGTGAGAGGTGATGGTGGTAGAATAGGAATCGAAAGATATTGCCATGGCAGAGGTGATGATGGTGAAGGTGATGATGGTGGAGGTGATGGTGATGGAGGTGATGGTGGTGGAGGTGATGGTGGTGGAGGTGATGATGGGATAGTGAAGGTGATGGTGGTGGAGGTGATGGTGGTGGAGGTGATGATGGGATGATGGAGGTGATGATGGTGGAGGTGGTGGAGGTGATGATGGTAGAGATGAGGGTGGTGGAGGTGATGGTGGTGGAGGTGATGATGAGTGTTGGAGGTTATGATGGGATGGTGGAGGTGATGATGGTGGAGGTGATGGTGGTGGAGGTGATGATGGTGATGGTGGTGGAGGTGATGATGGTGATGGTGGTGGAGGTGATGATGGTGGAGGTGATGATGGTGGAGGTGATGGTGGTGGAGGTGATGGCGGTGGAGGTGATGATGGGATGATGGAGGTGATGATGGTGGAGGTGGTGGAGGTGATGGAGGTGATGATGGGATGATGGAGGTGATGATGGTGGAGGTGGTGGAGGTGATGATGGTAGAGATGAGGATGGTGGAGGTGATGATGGTGGAGGTGATGATGGTAGAGATGAGGGTGGTGGAGGTGATGGTGGTGGAGGTGATGATGAGTGGTGGAGGTTATGATGGGATGGTGGAGGTGATGATGGTGGAGGTGATGGTGGTGGAGGTGATGATGGGATGGTGAAGGTGATGGAGGTGATGGTGGTGGAGGTGATGATGGTGGAGGTGAGGGTGGTGGAGGTGAGGGTGGTAATGATGGAGGTGGTGGTGGCAGTAGTGTTGGTGGAAAGATGGTATGAAGCAAGAAAAATGTACACAAAGATGGGACAATAAGGATTCTAAAAAAGTATTCAATTGTTCCCTAGTCGTTCTTCCCCTGAAATATCTCCTCCTTTGCCACATTAATTTAGGCTATTGGAAATGTTTTACTTCACTGACTAAATTGCATCATTTGTAGAATTTATGTTTCCCCCACTGTGATCAGTTGAAATCAGAATATAAGATGTTGTTCTGTTGTTGTTACTGAGGAGGAGAGGCAGAGATGTCCCCTCAGCATCTTCTGTGCCATAAAACTCCATGATAGGATGCAGAGCATTGACTTGTTTTCCTCCTTGCTGGTTCTGCCTTAGAAGAAATCTCTGGAAAAAAACTCATCCAAAGGAGAAACCCAGGGATTTGAAAGACATAACAAGCAGGGACAATCATTTTGCCTGGAAAATATTACTTATTCTATTTTTAACACGATGCCCTTTCTGTTGTGCTTCTGTGTTATCAGAAAAGTCTTCTGGGGAAAACCTCTGGGCTAGTTTCATTGACAATAAAGATAAGATCAATTATTTGAATAAACTGCTGTGGCAAACTTGAAGAATGCTAGCAGGAGAGGCTCAGGAGGAAACCCGAGGTGAGGACCCTTCTCTGTGTCACACCATTATCCATGTTTTTTTGCATGCAGAGTTCCAAAGTGGGTATCAGCAGGGAATAAAGAAAATAACACCAATGCAGCAACATAAAACTAACAACTACTTGCACACACCAAGGGAATGCTGGATAAAGAAGAGTTGGAAATACTGATATCGCTGGAAAATATGACTTTCAACTTAGTCCTTACAGGTTGAAAAGACTTGGGTTACTCAAGACTTGAGGAAGTGGCATTGAAATACCTTATATGACAATCTAAATTGGCGGATCGCACACGTTGGTCCAAGGTCTACTTTAAAAAATGCTGATTCTTGGGCACCATCCTCACGATTTCTAATTCAAAATTGTAAACCAGGTGTGGGGCTTGGGAATCTTTGTTTCACTTTCAAACTCCTTCAGGAAGTTCTTGGGCAGCCCACCAGGATTCAGAAGGAGCTGATGTAGGTGTTTTGTCCACAATGACAAATGTCATTTGTCATCAGTAACTGTTACTCTAGCTAGAAGTCACTCTTCATGTTTATGATAATCAAGTAAACAAAAAGTAAAGACCAAAAGGAAGTAAAACAGGTGGCAAAAGATTTAAATCTGGATAATGAGAAATAAGGGCAATTATTTACCAAAGCATGAGAAGAGGGGATGCACCTTGATTTTAGGGGATGTTTCCAAGGTCAACAAGTCTGAATTGTTGAAATCTCATCCGGGTAGAAATGTCTACTGACATTTTTAGAAATATGAGAGCTGTACCCAAAAGACATTGGAGCTGGGGTTAAAACTGAATTATATGTTTATAGGCCTTTGGACTCTTGGGGGAGGATCAAAGAGCAAGAATTCAGATACTTGAGGCAAAAAGAACAGGAAGTAGTGATTCTCCAAGGATGGCACCTAGACCAGTAGCACATGCATCACCTGGAACTTGTTAGACAAGCCGCACCTCCCTCGACCTACTGAGTAAACTCTGGGAACGGGTCCCAGCGATACGAGTATTAAGAAGCCTCAGGCAGCTAAAACTTGAGAATCACCTCCCTGAAAGAAGCACAATCAGCTGAGATGTGACTGCCTTCAACTAAGATGACTGTTTTTATCCTTCTCCAGAGACGTGCAATTTCTTCATCCATAGCTTCCCAACTCTCTCTGTTTCATAAGTTTTAAATTCACATAATTAACTGACCCATTCATGAGATGGTCACAAAGAAGGGGACAATTTGCACCCAAATCTTTTTTAAAGTCTCCACTTACTGCAAAACAAAGAGCTGCTTGTTGTATTGAAAAGACAGTTTTTCTAGCATCTGCTACTTTTATCACAGTCTCAAAAATATTGGAGTCAAATTTCAGCATCTTTAATAGCCTACAGCAGATGCCTGAGCATTACCTACTAAAGGATAGGGGGAGAGACAATGGAAAGAAACTGAAGAAATTAAAAGGGGAAAATTGGTAGTGATAACAGTCAAATGGGTTTTATTCTTTAAACTGCCATTTTACACTCAGGAATGAACCTTGTGATTACTGTTCTCTCAGACCCCATGGTGGCCAACTCAAAATTTCCAGACCCAATCTAGACTATGGGATTTCGTTCAATTTCAACATTCATTTTAGCCAAATTTTTTAAATAATTAGTATTACCGAAATCTACTTGTCCCAAGCACTGTACTAGACATAAATAAATGTATAAGAAGAATGTAAAACTCAACTCCTGTTCTCAAACGCCTAGGCAAATTTGCGCAATTATTTAAATAATTATAAAAAATAATGCATTAATTAAAAAACAGTCTTCTGGGACTTCCCTGGTGGCACAGTGGTTAAGAATCCACCTGCCGATGCAGGGGACACAGGTTCGAGCCCTGGTCTGGGAAGATCCCTCATGCCGCAGAGCAACTAAGCCCATGCACCACAACTAGCGAGCCTGCGCTCTAGAGCCCGCGAGCCACAACTACTGAGCCCGTGCGCCACAACTACTGAAGCCCGTGTACCTAGAGCCTGTGCTCCACAACAAGAGAAGCCACCGCAATGAGAAGCCCGCACACCGCAACGAAGAGTAGCCCCACTCGCCGCAACTAGAGAAAGCCCGCGCGCAGCAACGAAGACCCAACACAGCCAAAAATATACACTTAAAATAAATAAATAAATAAAATAATGAGAAGTAAATCTAACACATGGCACATATTCTTTAAAACAAAACAAAACAAAAACAGTCTTCTGCATACTCAAGTCACTGTGGATGCTAATGGTAAGAGATTTTAAAAAATAAACAAATACATAAATAAAGATAATTTTATGTGATGATATGTAATCCCACGAAAACAGAATAGTGGGAGGAGAGAAACTAGGAATGGGGAGTGGGATGACGTTTAGATTGGTGGTTAGACAAGTCTTCTCTGAGGAACAGACATTTAAACTAGGGGTTATGAGCTTTTCTGGCAGAGGAAACAGCAGGTGCAATGGTCCAACGTAAGGAATGAGTTTGTCTTGTCAGACTACGAAGAAGGCCAGTGCAGGTGGATATTTATGGCAAGGTCCCATACTAGGTGATGAACTCACAGAAATGTGTAGAGAACAAGTCATATAGGCCCTTTTGGGCCATGGCAAAGCATTTAATTTTTGTGTTGAGTGCTGTTGGAATCTCTGTAGGGTATCAAAACAGAAAGTATTACATTTTATTTTATTATTATTTTTTTAATTTACTTTTGGCTGCATTGGGTCTTTGTTGCTACACGCAGGCCTTCTCTAGTTGCGGTGACCGGGGGCTACTCTTTGTTGCGGTGTGCAGGTTTCTCATTGTGGTGGCTTCTCTTGTGGAGCACGGGCTCTAGGTTCGCAGGCTTCAGTAGTTGTGGCACACGGGCTCATTAGCTGTGGCATACGGGCTTAGCTGCTCTCCAGCATGTGGGATTTTCCTGGACTAGGGATCGAACCCATGTCCCCTGTGTTGGCAGGCGGATTCTTAACCGCTGTGCCACCAGGGAAGTCCAAAAAGTATTACATTTTAAAGAGATCACTCTATATTGGCAAGAGTGTCCCTACTTATATACTTGGGGCCAGTGTAAATTGCTGTGATCACTCTGATAAACACATTGACAGTATCTAATAAAGTTGAATATTGTGTACCCCAAGACCCAGAGATTCTACTCCTATGTATATTTCTTCTAGAAATACATGCTGACTTGTACCAGAATATACACCCAAGAATTTTTATAGGAGCATTGTTCATAATAGTCCAAAATGGAAACAACCCAAATATCTATTAAAAATAGAATACATAAATTACAGGATACTCATACAATGGAATACTATTGAATTAAAACATGGTCAGAAATTACTAGACGTTTCTCCAGTCGAGAGGTGGGGTCCGTGTATCCTTTCTTTGACTCTAGCTCATGACAATTCTGACCAACAGAATCTAGTGGAAGTGTCACATGTCTTCAGAGTCTAGGTCATAAAATGGCATGCCTTTCTGCCTAGAGCTACTGGAACACTCACTGCTGGAGTCCTGAATTGCCATGTAAAAAATCTGCCTACACTGATGCCACCCTGCTGTAAGGAAGCCCAAGACACATTGAGAGGACACTCGGAGGCAATCTGACCTGCAGTATTAACTGAGTCATCTTGGCCCAGATGGCAGACACGTGAGTGAAGAAGCTTCCACATGATTCCGGTCCCCAACATTATGTAGCAGAGAGAAGTCTCCAAGCTGTCTCTTCTATGAATTCCTGACCCACAGAACCTATGAGCATACTAAAAAAAGCTGTTCATTTTATGCCACTTTGGTGTACCAGTGGGAGTGGTTTGTTACACAGTAATAGGGAACTGGAAAAACTGTATCAACGAAAGCACAGACACACAAAAGCCATGTGCATAACTATATCAAAAAAGCAGCTAGATATCAAAATAATATAAATTATATGACTCAGTTTATATAAAATTCAAAAAGAAGTTAGAAAATGTATATTATTTGAGGGTGCATATACAACAAAGCAAGGGAGTGATTACCTAAATTCATAATAAATATTACATTTAAGGGAGAGAAAAGTGGTTTTGATCAGGGATTAGGCCTGATGTTCCTGGGTCCAGATAATGTTCTATTTCTTTTCTTTTTTTTTTTTTTAACATCTTTATTGGAGTATAATTGCTTTACAACAGTGTGTTAGTTTCTGCTGTAAAACAAAGTGAATCAGCTATATGTAAGTATATATCCCCATATCCCCTCCCTCTTGCATGTCCCTCCCACCCTCCCTATCCCACCCCTCTAGGTGGTCACAAAGCACCGAGCTGATCTCCCTGTGCTATACGGCTGCTTCCCACTAGCTATCTATTTTACCTTTGGTACTGTATATATGTCCATGCCACTCTCTCACTTCGTCCCAGCTTACCCTTCCCCCTCCCCGTGTCCTCAAGTCCATTGAATGTTCTATTTCTTAATCACATTGATAACTATATGTGTTCACCTTACAATAATTAGCTAAATGCTGTGTTTATGCTTTATGCACTTTTCTGTACGTGCATTATATTACATAATAAAAAAAGTGTTAGAAATTGTTCTGTCTTCTAGGTGAAAAATGACTCCAGTAAGTAAGTGGGGACACAGGAAATAAGTTGTAAGGCTGCTTCTGTACTCCATGAGAAGTATACCAGTGGACTGGACTAGCTGTGCAGATGGTGAGAGGAGGCTGGTTTTGATAAATATATCAAATAAAATTTCCTGCTGGACTAGAAGGGACTAGGAGAGTACAAAAAAGGAAAGAGTCAAAAAGATGATAAGTTTTTGATTGAGTAATTGGTTAGATTGTGATGGTGTTAACTGAGATTATTATGTACTTTAGTATTACTGACTGGCATTTAGTTTTATCGTAATATGCCTAGTATTTTTGATGCGTGCTTTTGGGATTAGTAAACATGTAAATTTAAAAGTCTAGTGACCACTTACTACGCTTGTGAAGCAACAAATACCTTCAGGATAATTCATTAAAATTTAAGAGCAAATTCTTCTACTCAAACTTCCACTCATCATTTCCAGTTATTATGAAAAGAAGGTGATATAACTAAAATGAAAAAAAAATCTCCGCAGCCTCTAGGGTATAATTCTACTTATTCTAATTTTTTTGAGAAGGCATTAAAATGGTCTAGAAAGAAAAGTATAGTTAGGCCTGAACCGAAAAATTATAAACTACACTTTACCATTAAATCACGTAAACTTTCTGTGATTTAGCTTCATACTGTCCAATGGGCTTACTTTAATCGTAAATGTTTTTATGAGAATAAAGTCCGCTTTTAGAGTAGTTTGTAATGTGAACATCTTTCAGAAATCTGGCTGTGTTATACTCAGGTCTCCTAGCTGAGTCCAAATTAGATTAGTCCGTGAACGTAGAGTGTGGGGAAACTCTGAAGATGTCTTTTTGCCTTAATTGATTTCCTGAGATGGATGGGTGATTTTGTTTATTTCCTGCAGAAGGAGTGGTCTGCTGTAGAGATGCCTGGGCGGAGATTTGGAGAAGGAGGTGGAAATAGTGGTGAGTAATACAGGCAGCAGGCTTTCAATGGTCCTCACTCAGCCTGATTTTGAGCGCAGTTGCAAACTGGTAGCGCTGTTCATCAAATACTTTCAGTTCTCCTTCTATCAGGCACATGGTACGACTGCACTTCCTGGACCTCACCCCTCCCCCGAGTGGGATCATGAGACAGTTTTGGCCAATAAGTTGTAAGTGAAAGTGACATGTGTGACTCTCTGATCAAGCATTTCATTCATTGTTCATTCAAAAGGGGCCAGCAGAATTTGAGATGGGGGATAATCATCCTACCTTAGTCTCTGAGTGCCCGCTATAAGCAGAGCTCCCTTCCTGACCTGTGATAGACATCTCGTGGGAGAAACAAAGAAACATAATGGTTTTAAGTCACTGAGATTCGGGAGTGGCATAACATAGCCGTCTTGACTGATACATGAGAGAAGGGCTAGAGGAGGGGCCACAGGAGTTTGTTCATGTTAGACTTTTTGTGTCTGAGCCAAGCGTCTGCTTCAGGAGACAGGTAATCAAGAATAGTCCAATTAAGGGGGGGGAGCTACCCAAGCCTCAATCTCATCGCCCCAAAGTGCATTCTACTGCATTGATAACCTTGAGCACCAGAGTGGTACTGAAGGATATTACTATGCCCAGAGGAGAAGGCAGCAAAATGCTTGGCACTTCAGAAGCAATGGCCTTGAGTTCTCGTGAAATGCAGCAGAAGACGGAGAGATGGGGAATACATTGACTGGAGATGGGCATATACCCAGAGAAAAACCATAATTCAAAAAGAAGGGGCTTCCCTGGTGGCACAGTGGTTGGGAGTCCGCCTGCCGATGCAGGGGATGCAGGTTCGTGCCCGGGTCTGGGAGAATCCCGCATGCCGCAGAGCGGCTGGGCCCGTGAGCCATGGTCGCTGAGCCTGCGCGTCCGGAGCCTGTGCTCCGCGACAGGAGAGGCCACGGCAGTGAGAGGCCCGCGTACCGCAAAAAGAAAACATGCACCCCAATATTCATTGCAGCACTATTTACAATAGCCAGGCCATGGAAGCAACCTAAATACCCATCGACAGACGAATGGATGAAGAAGATGTGGTACACGTATACAATGGAATATTACTCAGCCATAAAAAGGAACGAAACTGGGTCATTTGTAGAGATGTGGATGGACCTAGAGACTGTCATACAGAGTGAAGTAAGTCAGAAAGAGAAAAACAAATATCGTATATTAACGCATATATGTGGAATCTAGAAAAATGGTACAGATGAACCTGTTTGCAAGGCAGAAATAGAGACACAGGTGTAGAGAACAAATGTATGGACACCAAGGGGGAAAAGTGGTGGTGGTGGTGGTGGTGGTGGTATGAATTGGGAGATTGGGATTGACATGTATACACTAATATGTATAAAATAGATAACTAATAAGAATCTGCTGTATAAAAAAATAATTAAATTAAACTTTAAAAATTGACTGGAGATATTCTTTTTTTTTACTTGCAATAACTTTATTTTTTTAAATTTTGACTTTATGTTGGAGTATAGTTGATTAACAACGTTGTGTTAGTTTCAGGTGTACAGCAGAGTGATTCAGTTATACACATATATGTATCTATTCTTTTTCAAATTCTTTTCCTATTTAGGTTATTACAGAGTATTGAGCAGAGTTCCCTGTGAGATACAGTAGGCCCTTGTTTGTTATCTATTTTAAATATAGCAGTTTGTACATGTCAATCCCAAACTCCCAATCTATCTCACCTCCCCCCTGGTAACCAGAAGTTAATTCTTTACATCTGTGAGTCTGTTTCTGTTTTGTAAATAAGTTTGTTTTATCACTTTAGTTTTTAGATTCCTCACACAGGTGATATCATATGATATTTGTCTTTCTCTGTCTGACTTACTTTCTTGGTGACTCCTGGAAAATCTGGGGGAAATGTTAAAATTCCTCAAATGTTAAGAGCTGTCATACTATGAACATTTATATTCATGTGAGCACATTTGAACCCAATGATAGGTGATGCTCAGAATAATTGGATTATGGTTTTATAATTTGCCTTTGTTAGAATTATGGACTCACTTAAAATGAAACAACTAAGAGTCAAATACTCATCATTATGTCCTTGGTGAGAACACAGCTGTTTAATGTGCAAGGAAGAATATATAGAAACTAAAAATGAGACAACCCCAAGGTCTTTTCATTTCACTTATTTCCTTTCAGAGCCCATTGATATACAAGCCAGGAGCAGTCACTTTTATTACTGACCCATGACATTCCGTAGCCCTGAAACCCAGGCTTGGATATTCCATTCTGGATGTTACATTTCTAAATGTTCTGTGGATTATTCCAGATCGTGAAGAGAGCAGGTAATAGTTAGGATACAATGCTACAAATGAGGTGATATTTATACGTTTTATTTTTAATACAAGAGGCTAATTATCTACTGAGTAGCAACATCTCTGATCTACCAGAATGCAAGGCTATATTTAGTTGTACCAGACGACGGGGAAGAAAAAGTTGTTTGGGGATGTAATCAAACTGCATTTAAATACTTTAAAAGTTTCAATACCTTCAGCCCTTATTACCTATATTTACACTTGCCCTCTCCTTTTAAACTATGCACAACTGTGAAAACACCCTTCCTAGAACCTCATGCCTGATTATATTTTCAGTTTATGTATTTAAGATACTGGTTACTCGATAATTTATATTCTTTCACTTCTTGTTGAACTTACATAAAATACTGGTCTTCACCAGGCTGACACCTTAAATGAGAAGTGAGTAATCCTGGCCTGATTATTGAGCTTATTTATTCTCCTACTTCTAACACCATATTATACCTAGCATTAAGGAAATTGAGTTAACAGCAGACACCTGGAGACATTTCCACAAAAATCTCTTTCACACAGCAAAGCAGAAATTTGGAAACTGGTGAACTGGATCCACATGAACAAGTGTCTCCACTTTGAATATGTCAGTTTTTGGTCCTTAAGCAAGTAACATCATGTACATGGATCCAAGCATCTGGACAAGGAAAAAAAAAAAGAATAGAACCAAGATCTATACACTTGATTCACATGATGCAGAATAATTGGTAGGATTTGGCAATTCTTCTTTGCCACCACAGTACAAATAACCCAGTCCTGTGCTGTCAGTTTCCTTCATTCAACTGAAGAGAAAGTTTATGAAATGAGGAGGAAATAACATTTAAATGCCTAATGTAATCCAAGTGCTACCTTCAGTCCTTTATATGTATCACCTTACTTAAAACTCACAATGAACCCCAATGATGCGGACGCTATCTCTCCCACTTCATACATTAACAAAATGAAACACAGAGGTTACATGGAAATTCACACAAATAGTGGTGTAGAGTTAGTCTCCAAACTGCAAGTAGGATGCTTAAGTTTTGTCTTTCTCCTTACATCCCAGCGACGCCCCGTAAGGAAGGAAGTGTTGGGGTCCCAAAATGATGGTCTGCAATGCCCACTCTTTTAGGGTCAGTTGTGCCCCCTAGTGTCACTTATTATTTGCTTGTTTTCTTTGTCTTCTGTATCCATCGTAAGGCCTTTTCAGGAAAAGGATGGAAGTTAAAATCCCCATGTTCTTCCTCATGCCCTAATCAAGTACTAAAACTCCCCTGAGGTATTTTTCACTGGTAGTCCCTAGGAAAATGGAGGGTCAGCAAAATGTTGCACCAAAGTGGTAGCTTCTGGATCACAGAGGGTCTGGGTTCAAATTCTAATGGTTTCTCCAGCCTGGGCTTAAAGCCACTTACTTTTCCAAGCCTCAGTTATTGCATGTATAACACTGGAAATGGCAACACATACCTCTCAGAATCATAAGGATAAAATGTGATCATACAGGCAAAACACCTATTCTCTCTAGAAGAACAAAAACTATTAGTTCCATTCTCTCATATGTGACATGATAAAATAGACACAATGGGTCTAAGACACTGTATGTATTTTCATGAGCTTGTCAGAATGTCTTGCTTATAAGATCCTTTTGCTCTTATCTCCTTGTTTTCTTATTATTTTCCATCCTAATTTGAATATTCCTTGGGTGTGATGTGTATATTCAGAATGTTAATTGAGTAAGTGTACAGAACTAGCGTTCTGATGAAATAGAGCACATTCTTTTGGATTTGTAAAAACTAATTTACATATTTCTCATGTTAATTAAATTTTCTTTTCTGCATATCATTCCTAGCTGATTAACCTTTACTAGTATGATATCTTTATTATTAATGACTATCTTTAAGCCCAGTTTAAAATCTATATTATGAATATTTCCCTTGAAATCAATCACAAGTTCAAGGTTTTGTTTTTGCCCCCTTGCTCCAATAATTTCATTTTTCATTGATACATAAATTACTTTTATTTTATTTTTTTAATTGAAGTATAGTTGATGTATAATATTATATAAATTACAGGTGTACAATATAGTGATTCACAATTTTTAGAGGTTATACTCCATTTATAGTTATTATAAAATATTTGCTATATTCTCTGTGTTGTACAATATATCCGTGTACCTTATTTTATAATTCATTTAATAGTTTAGAGCCACATGTCACGTGGTTTGAATCTTACAGTCACGTCGTCTTCCCATTGTGCTGACAAGGAGTAAACAACTAAAATACCTACACCTCATTTTCTCCTAAACATAGTGAAGGGAAGTGTATCAAATTGAGCCGAGCAAAATAACAGAGGTTTGTACATTCCTCATATTCAAGGTTTTGCTTTGCCTTTTCAAAATGCAATACTGTCATCTACCCCATTCAAAGTATATTAAATACAGAATGATTCAAATAGTGCCAGCTGCCAATTTAAATTTCAAACGGAAACCTGCCCATTTGCTGACTCTTCATTCACTCCTCTTTCACCACTTTTTTTCTTTCTACTTCTTTTTCCAATTTATTTTAAAGCTACTTGATAGGTATTTCTCATGGGAGAGCCTGCTCGAAATGAGTAGTGCCTTTGAGTCAAAAACTACTTCCATATTTTTCCCTGTGTAATAGCAATATTTTCTAGTTGCCTGCCATCGCTTACAGACAAAGCCCAGATTACGTTAAAAAATGAATACCCCATTCTCTAAGTGAATTGCTCAGAAAGGAGGAAATGCCTTTTCTCTTATTTTTCCCAGTCTAAGATTAAGAACTTCATAAAATAACTGAGACTTGGAAGAAAACATATATGATCCATGCAGGTGGGCTTGGCATGGAGTTACTAGGAACTGTGTCTTTACTCCCTCTGTGTAGGTCTTGTCTAAATACTGTGGTCTGCTGTTACCTGAGGAGGTCAGAATAGACTTTCAGTTTCTGAGTAGTTGAGGTATGATCCAGTGAAGGAGGTGTTTTCACTGCAAATTCTATTTTCCACTAGGATTTGAAGGGTGGCACGTACAGCTGTGTCATAACCCTGAGAAGAAACTGTGAGACAGGCTGGGACCTGGGACCTTGCACCCTTTGCTGAAATGCTTTCACCTGGACAAATGTCTCCTCCAGCAACAAAATACAAAGAAATTATATGGGACTAAAAATAAGTGTGTGCATGCGCAAGTGGGGCAAATTATGGACAGAGATACAAAAAGACCAAAAAAATCCAACTGCCACTTCTGAAGAGCTAGGAGCAAAAACAGGGTGTTGGGAGAAAAAGCAGGGTACTGAGCATGCCCCCTGTACACCACACCACCAAAGGGGTGGGCAAACTACCTAAGCCCCCGCTCCGGCCTGACCACTGGACACCCCCCTGCCCTCACCCCATATAAGGAACCAGCTTTCCCCACCTTGGGGAGCAAACAAGGGAACCTGTTACTTGTTTTCACTCCCCCCCGCCCCAGCAGTAGGTGCCCCAATAAAGCCTTGCCTGAATTTCTTGTCTGGCCTCAAATCAATTTCTATTGACTGGGGAAGGCCAAGAACCCTGGTTGGTAACAGTTGGCCTTAGTTACAATGAAATGAAACTTAGAGGAGAGAGATGGCCCATTCTTTAAGTGAACTCTAAACTTGAACTCTCCATCTCCCTCTGGTATTTATCCTTCAATATAAACTTAAAAAGTAATTCAAGGGTAACATATAGATAGAAAAGTGAACAAATCCTAATTTTGTCCTAGTAGACGAATTTTCAGAAAGTGAGGATACTTGTCCATGTAGAGCAAGCAACAGGAAATTTCCACAACGCTGGTGGTCTCCTCATGCCCATTTCTGGTCACTGTCACCCTCCTCAAGGGCTAACAGCCATCCTGACTTCCAACACCTCTATGTAGCTTTGCTTGTTCTTGACCTTGCTGTAAATGTAATCACACAGTATGCAGTCGGTGCCTCAGACCCCTTATTCTCAGTATGAGAAAAAAGGAGAATAAAAGAACTGACTTTTTTGTCACCACTTTTCCTTCTCCTCCTCCTCCTCCTTCTTTTCCTACTTCAACAAAACTTTTTATTTTGGAATAAATTTAGATTTACAAAACAACTGTAAAAATTGTACAGAGATTTCCTGTATAACACTTACGAAGATCTCCTAATGCTAACATTTTCCATACATTTGTCAAAACTAAGAATCCAACATTGCCATTACTTTAACTAAACCTCAGATTTCATTCATATTTCACTAGCTTTCCACTAATGACTTTCTTCCCCTGCTTTAGGATCCCATCCAGAATACCACGGTGCATTTAGTCATCATGTCTCTTGAGATTCCACTGGTCTATGACAATTTCTTAGCCTTGCCTTGCTTTTCAAGTCTTTGGCACATTGAAGAATATTGGTCAGGTATTTTGCAGTTTGTCGATTTGGGTTTGTCGGGTGTTTTTCTTGTGATTAGACTTAGGTCATGGGTTTGTGGAGGAAGCATATCACAAAGGTGAACTGCTCTTTTCTCCCCACCTTATCAGGGAGTACGCGAGACCAACATGACTTATACTGGTGATGTTGACCTTGATCACTTTGGCTACAGTAGTAGCTGCCTGGTTTTTCCACTATAAAAACACTGCCCCTCCCTTTCTTCTACATTCTTCGGATGTGAATCACTAATCCAGGCCCCACCAAGGAGGAGTGAGGCTTGGGAATTACATTCCAATTTCTGGAGGGGACACTACCTATGTTGTTGTTTGGAATCCTCCTGTAAGGGCGATTTATCACTTTCTTCCCATCTGTTTACTTATTAACATTTGTTTATAGCAGTATGAACTCATGTCTATTTACTTTATACTTTGGATTGTAATCTAGTGCAATGTCATTAATTTTGTTGCTCAAATGGTCTTTGGGAGCCAGTTCAGGTTGGTTCCTGTGTCCCTTTAACATGTGACCATCCTTCTTTACATATTTATGTATGTATGTATTTATTGACTGCTCCCTTACTTTCTGGCACAGGTAGTCTTTTAAATATTCCAATATTATCTGGGAATGCTGACACTCATTTTAAAAATAGAATTGAAGCTCAGAATAGTTCAGTAACTTGCCCAAGATCACCAGGATGTAAATAATAGAACTAATATTTAAACCCAGAAACCCTGATGCCCAAGGTCCTACGTTCTTGGCAATACCAGGTCCCATGTAAGAAGAACGTCACTAGACATCAGCTAGTGGACTCAGAAACAGCTCTCTGGCCTTGGAGGCTCTGGGAAAAGAATGGGGGCTGCTGTGTCCCTGGTGGTACATTAATTATGAAAGTTCAAATTAATTAAGGAACTGGGAAACCTCCAGGTTTCTGTTGCTAGTTTGGGGTTCTTGGTGGCATGTTGGGGTCACAGCAAACTAATATTAACTTGCTTATTGTTTCTCATTTTGTTTTATGGTTTTAGGTATCTGGATTGTTTAGTTATGTATCTCTTCAAATAGGGTTCTATGATCAAACCACCTAAAGCCTTTGCCTATTTCTACCACCACTATAGCTACTAGTCAAGAGATGTGTTATTAACTTTCAGAAGGTGACCTCCCAGAGACTCTGGTCCATCATTTACACATTCAAATAGGTATTGCTTTTAGCTGGCCAAACATTCCACCTCAAGTCAGCTTAGTCAAACTGCTGGATTATAACTAGTCATAAGGAAGTTTATCACTTACATACAGCAAACAGATACGTATGTTTATGACAGTCAAAGTACTGTTCCTAAATTCAGGGGGCAAATTGCTCATACTGGGTTATGTGTATAAAATGTCCACAGTGGGCATATAATGGTACACTTGTGTTGGGGCCCAGGGTAGGTCACCCCAAAATGTGCTTCAATGGCATATTGACTATTCTGGTTTGAATTAAAGTTACTTAAGAAAGATCCAGTGCAAGAAGTACACTTTGATCCTCCTCTCTGTCTCCCTGAAAGCAGGAAATAAATCTCTCACGAGAAAAGTACACTCCCTGCATCTGGATGTAGAAGAACACCTTTATCACCAGAGATAGAGCCAAGAAACCTATGTAAATAAACCTTGATATTTCTTTAATTTA
Organism: Delphinus delphis; assembly: GCF_949987515.2. NCBI lineage: Eukaryota > Metazoa > Chordata > Mammalia > Artiodactyla > Delphinidae > Delphinus > Delphinus delphis. The sequence continues at coordinate 99,860,236 of NC_082689.1, read as the reverse complement.
CTACCCTAAGCCCAAACTCTATGCAGATTCCTCACTAACTAAGCACCCAAAGCCTACTTTTCTTTGTCCTGTCAGTTCCTCCCAGATTTATTGTTCCTTTGTCTAAAAAGTATAAAAAGCTGTCTGCTTTGGCCATCTCTTAGGTCCCATTTCTATGAGACCTCTGTGCTCAGGAATTAAAATTTGTTTCTTTTTCTCTTGTTAGTCTGTCCTGTGTCAGTTTTATTATAAGTCCAGCCACAAGAACTCAAGAAGGGTAAAGAGGAAATATTCCACTCCGCGACACTTGCAAATTTAGGACAGTGAACTTTCCTTAAATTAACACAGGGACAAAGGAATTCTATCGCATTTAGACCACAATTCTTTATCATACTCAGAAATCTGGACAAAGGTTTCCTGTCCAAGAGGAGAAAACTCTATATTTTAACAATTGTGAATTCAATTTTTATTAAATCCATGAACACTGAAACAATTTTTGAAAAATAAATTAAAAAAATTTTCAAATCAGGACCAGGCAAGTAAAAGATACATAATTGAATGGTATACACAATACTCTGAGAGTACCATAGGAATAAAAATATTAATGGGTAGTCTACACGACTCCAGATTATTAATAGTGATATATGTCTCAAGCAACGTACTTAGGACTTGAACTACCATTCTTTAATTAATTCATTTCATCATTCTGGGGACAAATAATGTTTAATGATGCCAATAAAAAGGTAATTAAAAACTGTAATTTTGACTTAGAACTGAGAATGTGTTTATAAATGTAGCCCAGGAAAGTGCTGATTGATTTATATGTCCTATTCTGAAATACACTCCCCTCATTTCTCACCCAATGACATGGAATTACTGGAAAAAGGGAGGTGGTACTTGAAATCAGAGTCTTCTGTTTGGGGATTGATCACTGTAGTAGAGAAATAGATTATCTAGGTATTGATGAAGCCACACTTTACCCATTAATTTGGGTACAGAACTTGTCCAAATTATTTTGACAAGTGACTGAAAGTCTAAATTTCCTCCCCAGACCTTCACTTCCCAACTGCCCCTGCCATTCACTGCTATCTTTTGGCTTCTCGGCCTAAAATTATTTTTGGATCGGGGGGATATAAACAAGAAACTACAATGGAACAAAACACCTTCCGTTTCTCTTAACCTTTGAATTCTATGAAATCTGTGTGAGAGTGTCTGTGCTTATGAACTTTGCCTCAGCTTTCTCTTGCCAAGTATCTGTGGTTCTCCTCCATGGCCACATGATTCAAGTGACAAGTTCTCTGAGCCTTGTGCATTGTTACAGATACATGGATTGGTGGTGGCTCAGGGACTTGACCAAGAGCCACAGCTAGACAAAGACTGGAATTACCAGTCATGAGAACTCAGAGTCCCGGGGGAAAATGCCATCCTTTCGTCATGGTTCTTTTGGGAAAATCCATAAGTAAAATATAACGTGAACGTGCTGTGGCTGTGAGGTTAAATGTAGCTCAAAGGTAGAAGGTTTTAGTGCATTGGAAATATTTAAAAATGTAAGCTCAGAGGTAATGGTTTTAGTGCATTGGAAATAGTTTCAAACTTATTAAATGTTTCTGAAACACACTTTGTCTGTAGGACACCAGACTGAGCAAACTTAGGAGAAAAAAAAAAAAAGAAAAAGTATATTGTGTTTGCTCTCGATTTACTAGAGAGATGAAACATATCCACATGAAGAACTGGAGAATGATTACAAAACAATCTGGAAAAAATTACATGGTTTGGTCAACGTGAGTTGGCCCCAAAGGGATGGAGAATAAGGGAATTTGCATGAAGTAGTATTTTAGGAATTTTTTTAGCCTGACTGCTAATTTGATTGCAATGATGATGGCCAGAGTAGACATTTAGAACTCAAATACTCAATGTGTAGGACATCCCAGCATTTTGCCAAGGCAACGTATGACATCTTTTAGTTTTCGCTAGGGCATTTTCTCTTCTGAACACTGCGGTCACCCCAGTAGCCAGAACTGAATCTGGCATAGAGTAGGCAATTGATTAACATCTGTTCTCTAAGTGATTATTAAAAAAACACAATAATATGGTTGCATTGGGGGTCAACGTTGTGCTAAAAGAACTCATGTGACTCTAGTCATACTTACAGCTGTGACGTATCACAGTGAATGGACGCAAGGCAAAATCAACAAAGGGAAAAGACACATATATTGAAGCCTGGAGGAAATTAGGTGCAAGCTTCTGAGAGTCCACTCCTATTGGAATCACACAGAACACGCTTAATTTTCCAGCAATGAGTTATGACATCATGTGTAAAATGTTATCTACCAGGAAATCTTATTAGAGACCCAGGTCCTGGGGTTTTTATTGGACGCTGGTCACATAGACACCCTCTACCTACCATCCCCCCAAATTCCAGACACCCAGAAGGAAAGCACGTTTTCAACATAAACCCTATTTTTTGCATAAACCATCTAAATACAGTGAACCATTCTTACCAGGGAATAACCGTCTCAAAATCCATGTTCCCAGATGCTGGCCAAGGGCCATCCTTGCAAACAGACCTACAAGCAGCAGACACAGGCCTGCTATGTTAACTCTTTTCTGTACAATCATTTAGCCTGTTTCCCTTGGGGAACATCTGATTTTGTGTATAGATGACAACTCTAAAGAAAAATGTGGTGGTTTCCTAATTAATCTGACTATGTGTAACTTTTCACTGTGGCTACACTTCAGAGCAGTCTTATTTACAGGTCATCTCACCATCTCCATCATTACCCACGACAAACCCTTTGCTAGTTGCTAATATACTTCAAGCTCATATGGTGCTCTGTGCATTGTAATCTTCTACTGAAGCAACATCCTAAAGATTTGATTGGCTTATTTATTCACAATTTCATAATCATCACTCTTCTTTCATAGTATATGATGAAAACAAAGTATAAACTGAGACTAGATCTCAGGTACCAATAAATGCAAGGTTGGCTAAAGTGCCAGGGAAATAGCCTGTGTCAATTAAAAATTGTCCATTTATTTCACCGACACTTCAATCTCACAAAGAAATGAACAGAGGCAGGATGAATGCGAGACATGATTGGGTATCATCAAATGCTAGTTGAAAGTGAAAAATACGAATTCAATGCTACAGTACTTAGATAATCAGAGTTTAGAATTTTATCAGAAGAACTGTTTTCTAACTTTCTAAATAATAGTTATAATACTAAACAAACACTTTTGCATTTTACTGTAAATATTTCTGACATCTAGGTATATTCGAATGTTGTAGCAAGTTTCTAGTGTTTTCCTCCACTTGACTACTCACTGCCTTTTTTTATTCCCCGTTGACCACGTTCATTGGTCATTAACCTAAACTGTAACGCCCATTAAGTAATCTACAGTCATCGACTTCTCCTCAGTGAAGACACACCGGGCATGTACAAAAGAGTTGAGGACCTGGGGTATTTTCTGGCATAAGATATTGAAATAGGTACTGTAGTTTTCAAACTCCACCCCCCCGCCCCAAATGAAAATCTACTATCAAACAATCTCTCACTTGGAAGTCCAAGTAAAAAGTAAAAAATCAGAGAAGCCAAAGAGTAAAAAACGGGGACGCCCAACGCTGTACTTCTTTCCTCTCTTTATTTTCCTCTCCCAGCATCTCCTAAGTGATAATGTCAGCCTTCTAGAAAATAATCTGAGCACTACTACTCTTTTTGGGGTCTAGCATTCATTCGTTTGTTAATATGCAAAGATGGTAACTTGGTCATGGTCACAGAGTTACTTCAGTGGACGAACCAGATTATGCTTGCCCTGACTCCAAAACAGAATATGACAATATTGGACTTTGCTGTTTCTGAGGTGATTTGGAGAACTACAGTTCCTCCATTTAGAGATGGAGTAAAGGAGTCCCAGAGAGGTTATATTACACAGGTAAGACTCCTTTGCTATCTGGTGTGACCTCACACTTGAGTTTAGGTTGCTTTACTCCCAGGACATGAATTGGCTACTATATCAATGCAGTTTTCACGCCTCTTCATGTTACTCATTATTCTTCTCAAATATATTTTTTCTCCCCTCCTTCCCCCGACCCCTTATATTCTATACTCATGCTTATGTCTTTTGTCTGTAAATTTCAATCACCGGCATCGTTGTGTGAGAATCAGCAAGTCCCTCGCGCAGGATAAATTAATACTCATAACGATGAAAGGAGAAAAAGGGCCTCCTCTTAGCTATACTCTTGTCTGATAAATATGTTACAGTAAATCACCTAATTAAACAAGCATAACATGAAAATTAGATGTTTGCTTCTATACATCTTTGAAGAAGTAACCGTTTTTTCCTTTCTGCGCTATTTATTGTCTCTTCAATTTGCAAAAGCTGAGTAATCAGGAATTCCACACCATGGCTTTAATTGCAAGCATATCCACTAAGTGCTGATGTGGGATATTCTGTGGCTGAGCTTTTTAAAAGTGACAACTTTTTCTTTTCTTCTCATTCTTTCCTTTTTAGTAATTAAGGTGGCCTATAGAATCATACCACGCCCTTGTCAGCTCAGTATTGCTTTCCAATATGCATAGTTGCGTTTAATAGTCCAATTACTTGACAAACAACAAAGAGGATGACAATGATAATAACCATAATAATAGGTAAAGTTGGTGGTCTGCATACCATGTGCCAGACATCATTGTAAGCACTTGAAATGCACTGTTTCATTCAATGATATCAAGAAAATTACTTAAACATTTTGGAATGCATCACAAACAAACTAATCCAATTCACGGGCACTTGGCCCTTCCCTGAAGTTCTGCATCACAGAGAGTCTGGACTGCACACTCATTTGCTGTACATCATGCTACCTTGGACCGTTATCTAACCTCGAATCTCCAGCCACCTGTGTATTAAACAATACACTTATTTATCCGGGAGACTGAAATTGGGTGGTTTCTTTTCCCAGGGTCTCTCTCACTTTCCATATCTCACCTACCATCGGGTTCTGCAAATTGTGTCTCCTCAATCTTCTCACACTGAGATACCTATTGCCCTGGGGATCTTGTTAGAGTGCAGATTCTGAATCAGCAGGTCTGGGGCATGTCCAGAGATTCTGCATTTGTCACAAGCTTCTAGGTGATGCCACGCTGCTGATCCAGGGATCTCACTTTGAGGAACAAGGTTCTCGGCAATTCTAGAATTGATCTTCCCCCCTCCATCCTCAGTTATTGTCTTGACTATGTCAGAGGAACTGAGGACTTTCATCTGTGGATGAGTTCATGAGACTAAATCCCAACATGCAAATGTTTTCTCGTTTTGCTCAGTAAAAAATGACCATACGCCTCCTTGTCCTTTTTCCCTTTAAACCTTGTAAAGCTCTAGTCAGGCAAAAATATATTCCTCTGTTATTCCAGTTAGAGAGTGTAGACTTCCAAGCCCTTACTTTTGGGTAGAGAATCATAAATGCTTACGGGTTTCTCAGATAAACTGTTCTCAAATATTTGTATCTGATGGCTCTTAACCCAGAGAGATATTCTGATGAATTAAACTGGTAAAAATTCTGTTTCCAGAAAATCTCTGAGGAACTTTTAGACAAGAGCTTGTTGAAATCTGTATTATCAGCTGGTCGATTTTTAGAGACCCTCCAATCGCACACAGCTAATTTTCCAAACATATAATGGTGAATTCCCTCTGACCCTCACAGTTTATCTTGCTGTCCCATGGTACCAACTTAGTCCACTTTCTTATCCTTAGGGATGACCCTGCCTGGAAATACTGCGCTAATGAAAAAAGTGTATGGATCCATGGCAGCCTGTGGAGAGATACCATTAAAAAATGACTAAAGAGTCAGGGTGGTGAAATAAATGTTACTGAAAAATGCTCAACTCTTTTCATTAGTATGTCAAGGAAATGCAAATGAAAAGGTTTTTTTTTTTTGTCTCTACCAATAAGAGTTCCAATAAAAGAATAATACTCAGTATTGCTGAGGATATGAGCCACATTATATATTGTTGATGTTTAAACAAGTTTAAGGATGATTTGGAAATATAGATTCAATGCATTAGAAATGTGCATGCTCTTTTCCATGCCCACCAGTTGAACTACTGAGAATTTATCCTAAAGAAATTTTTAGGCAAATGTGCAAATATAATTTATGTACATATATTTAGATAAACACAGGGATGTGTATGAATGGCATTTCTCAAGGTGCTGAAAACTTTAAAGAAAATATTTTGCAATATGGAAATTGTTACATTATTATGTTGAACTGTACTGATATAATCGGTGTTTGATCATCAATGACCTAAAAAAAGTCATTATAATTTAATAATAATATAGTACATATAAGTAACAGAATACTAGCATGCCATTAAAATGTACTTATATGTGTATATATGCACGTAGAAAACATATATGGAAGACTTTCAACCAAATGCTAATAGTACTTATATCTGAGTGTTGAGATTATTTTTACTTTTTTCTTTTCTGTATTTTATAATTTTTCTCTCAATGAACATGGGCAAATGTGTAATTTCAAAATAAATAAAGAGGCCAGTGTTGAGATAACAAATTAGCAATTTTTTTTTTTTTTTTTTTTTGCGTTAACAATTTGAAGCTCATTTCCGTTAACCCAAACCTCAGGGTACTTCAGAGTATTTTCTGCGGCTGGTGATGTGATAATATATGTTATTAGAAAAAGTAATTTCCAGTTATTGTATTGGAATTCAGTAATTACTTTTTCAATAAAGAAAGTGAAAACTATTAGAAGAAAAACGTGAAATAAATTAGCTTTACATCCTACACTCAATTAAACTATCATAGCAAGAAGGTAATGAATTAAGATAATTTGAGGATAGGAATAAGGCTTTACAAAGCAGAGACTTAACACTCTGCTAAAATCCATTAGAATACTCCAAAATAAGATCACAGCAAAGCAGGTGGCCCACAAGATAGTTCAGAGCAATTGCAGTCTGCATACTAAATAGGTAAAGAGAGAATTTTCAACCTCAGAAGTCTTAGAGGCTCGTGCAACAAGTAGCTCAAGCAGGCAAAGAGTGGTGTGGTGACAGTGGCCCAAAGAGTAAAGCTCAGTTTTCCACTAGCTTCACTACTTTGGAGTAGTGGTCCTGATCAGCAGGCATGTGTCTTCCCAAGGAATCCACATCCTATTTGAGCAGCCAATGATATACAAGCATTTATTACAAGGGGGTGCACAAAAGTAGAAACTCTTGCCACTTCCCTGCTAAAACTCTCCCATGGCATCCCACTGCATTTGAGATAAAAAATAAGATTCCTTCCTGGGATCTACAAAGCTCTAGAGGCTCCAGGTATGCCTGTCTCTCCAATGTCACTCTCCATCACACACACTGGCTTTCTCTCTGTTTCTAGAACAGGCCATATTCATTCCTGCCCCCATGCATTTATGCTGGCTGTTCCCTCCACCAGGAATACTCTTTCTCCTGTTCTTTGCAGGGCTAGGTCTTTGTCAACTTGGGCTCATACGTCACCTCCTCAGAGCTCCCCAGTCGCTAGCCAAACAAAAATAGCCCCTTATTCTCCCACAGTCATTTTCTATCATATCACTTTTTTTTTTAATGTCTAGTTTACTTCACAGTACATATCACCATCTGACACTCCTTTTCATCTGTGAACCACACGAGAGAGTAGGATGTATCCCCAGTTCCTAGAACTATGCCTGTCCTATAGATGCTCCAATATACTGTTTTATAAATGTCCTGGCCACCAAGGGAGAGGTCTGGATTGTTTCATTTGTGTGGTTAGAAGCGTTGAGGGGAGTATCTGTGAAAAGATGGACAGCCCATGCATCTCAACTTTCTGCAGAGCTCCAGCCAGATTTGGCCCATGTGGCTTTCTTGACCAAAATACCACCCTTCTGTTTGGTTCTTCTAATTTTTTTTTGGTTTCACTTCACTTTGATATGAACTAAATTACCAGTAACCAGATGGGTGCTCAACACTGGTTTAGATCACTTTTAATATAAACATCTGAAGGTTCTGGAATGAGCCCCTAAAGAGACATTTCTCTGCCTGGGAATCATTATATTTTTTTTACATTTTTCCATGATTTTTTAAAAATAAATTTTTTTTTTTACTTTTTTTTTTTTCATTTTCTAAACATGATGATACACTTCAATATCACTTTAATTCTTTTCTACACACACCCTGGCCCAATTTGAACCCGCTTCACCATCTGGGCAGACACCTCCCTTCTGCTTCCCTCCTTCACCTTGAGAATCACTAAAGCAGATTAATCTTTCTCCAACTATTATCCTCTTACCCTTGAGGGTGCATAGATGTATTTTCAGGAGTCCTTGAAAATGTGCTTCCTTTTAAAGGTGTCTGAAGCACCAAACACAAGTTTGAGAATCAAGGTAAAAAATTAAATGAAGGAGGACTTATATTTAAAATAGTAATATCTCTAGGAAAACAGAAGTTCCATCAGTCATTCATATTATAGTGATGGAACTTGGCTTATTTTCCCCCTAGGTGGGACTAGCTGTTCTGTGAGAATGGAAGCTTTGCTAGAAAAGAAAGAGAAGAGTAATTTCAGATCATGAAGCTACCACTCTTGCTCTCCAACGAAGACTTCCTGGGCACAGGGCATTCGTATTAAAAAAGAAGGAAAGGCAGGTGAAATGAAAGTGGAGCTTTGTGTGCCGAGACAAACTATCGTTTTAAATCCTGCCCTGGAGTTCAGGAAAAGAAAATGAAATTACCTTCACCCACCTTTTTATTGCTGCCTAAATCTGGAATTTAGACCTAAATTCCCCATAGTAATTTATTTAATTTCTTTATAGTTTAAAGCAACTTTTATAGGTTAACATGGAAAAACTAGACCCCAAACCTAATGGTATTAATAAAGCAAAATGCATTCTGTATTTAAAATCCAGTCTAGGAATTCTTTAGCTCCACGGACAGTAATCTCCCAAGAGCGGGACTCCATTGTATTCATTGCTGAACTTCCCAGGCCCTATAAATTACCTCTAGGGTAAATTCCCAGGGGACACTTTTGAGTACAAGTGTTGGGAACTGGGGACACAAATGCTCCCAAGTTGGGACCTGTGTTTTAGGTTTTCCAGTTTAAGGAGCTGTTCATGTCTGTGCAATTCATGGGGCTCCAAGGTGGTATCTCACAATCATGTTTCTCAGTGACTCTCCCCTCCCCCTGCACGGATGAGACCCTTTCCATGCCAGAAAACAGAGGGTCATGTATGGTGTCAGTCTTCCAGTAGGAGACAGTAGGACTTAGGACAGAGCTGCCAGCAACAACTTACGTGACAACGGGTAGAAGGATGCCTATAAGAGTGAGAGATGGCAACTTGGTAACAGAAACTTCAGGGGAAATCAACAAACAAAACATACCCTATTTCCTTCACCTCTGCCAAACGAACAGCATGCTCTCTGTTTTTATGAACTTTCTAATACCCACAGGTCTCAAAAACACAACAGGGTGAGGGAGGAGGCATGGGTATAGAGTTCAATTGTGTATTTCCTTCAATCATTCAGTGACCAGGAAGGAGCCTAACCCTACTTTCCCTAGAGGATCACCAGCTGCAAGGTGTTTGGATGCAAGGAAAATAAATGAAGCAAAAATACAACATCCAGGTGGAAAAAACTCGAAAAAAGTTTAGTAAGTTTCCCCATGCCACCTGCAAAAAAAAAATTACTGGCTTTTTCAGCTTCTTATGCATATTGTAAAGGCAGAGAAGAATAATGTGAATATCTTCCTTTAACAGCTCAGCCTAATTTGGCATGCCATTATAATTTCTGGCTCAGTTAGCAAATGACTGGAAACACTGCTTTCTGCAATTTTCCCCACAATATGGCAGTTCTATAAGTTGTTCAACTGATGTACTTGAAACCAATCCAAGATGGGAGTGACTATTATTCTTAATTTTTATGATGAGGGAGGTTTTATTACCAGTGAGTTCCTGTGTGGAACTACCTGATTGACCATCTACATTCTGTGATTATGGATTTGGGGAAAGAAAGATCTGACCAATTTCAGGAATGAAGATGCCCAGAATTCTACTATTAGAGATTAGCTCCTTTGGATCAACACTGTATCCTCTGGGATACTAATTTTCCATCTGACTATGCTTGAGCAGGCTGTAATAAGCAAACACTGCTGAAATCTTCACATGAAGAGGGTCAGGAGTATCTCAAAGTCACTGGAGGGGAGGGAGAAGGGAAGGCAGCTTTAAGAAGAAAATTTTTAAAAACTGGATCATGTTCTGAAGATAGTTAAGACAGGTGGTGGTGCTCCTTAAAAACAGGGTGACCTTGAGTATATTACATAAGCTCTTTGCTCCCTGATGATTCTTATCCGTAAAGTGAGTGATTGATAGAAGAGGGAGTTGAAAAGGATAGGAAAGCAAGCCTAACTAGTGCTATATTACCAGGTTGGCTGTCACTACAGGAGCTTCTTGTTCCCAGTGTGCCTTCTGAGAACCCTTGTCTATATATATCTCAGAGTTTCCACATCAGCTCCAGACCACTGCTGGTCAAAGGTGATCTCACAGACATCAACTCTCTTGCTCTGGGGTTGGGCATGTACAAGGGCAAGGTGCTGTCAGTTTGCACTTGAAAGTGACTGATAGACGCTGTCAATGACAAATTGGCACTTGCCATCGGCACTTGCCAGCTACCTCTACGAGGGTTAAATCACGTGCTGCTGCAGCTGCTGACTTTCAACACCTCCTGAAAGGAGTTCAGGGTGGAGAGCAGAAACGGGGCACTCTGTGCTCTGGGAAAAACTGGAAGAACAGGCCTTCAGATAGTTAGCTACTTTCAGGAGAGGATTTTATGAGCCCAATTCTCGTATCTCCTCATATCTAGAAATGCACTACAATCCTTCATGGTGACGACTGCTCCTTGTGACTAGAAGAAACCTTCTGCAAAAAAAATATGTGCTCGATTGCATGTACTCCACCTTCACCAGAATCACATATATACTGACCTTACCCCTGCCTCTTTGGAGCGATTTCTCAGAGCTGTCTGAAATGCTGTCTCCCAGGCTATAGTCCTCATTTTGTCCCAAATAAAACTTGACTCACAACTCTCATGTTGCACATTTTTTTTTCTAACTCCACAAAGACTTCCCACAACTGGTCACTACAGCAGTGACTGGGGTAAGAGGGGGCTTGGGGAGTATTCTAAATGTCACAAAGGAAATGCCAAATGCACATATTTAATGTTTATGTGTTTAGTTATTTAATAACTGTTTCCTGTCTCTATAAAAGTAATTTCCATGAAAACAGGCAAATTATTTTGAACATGACTGAGAACATGACACCTGTTCTCAGTCAATATTTGTTGAATTAATGAAAGAGCAAAAAGAGTTGCCTTTCTATTTTAACGATGAATTTTTGGTGGGTGTGTTTTAGTTCTGAAGTGCTTTTTGTTTTGCTTGTTGTTCTGGTGTGCTTTATAATTGTTTTTTAAATTACTTCTGTTAAACACCTTCTCTTTTTTAATTACCTGTGTTTTTACCATTTTTTGCTTAGATTCCATTTTTTACTTTCAAGAACTGAGTTAAGGGTCTTTTCAAATCTTGGTTATTTTTAGACGCTTTAATTTAGATTTTATATCATTAAATTTCCTTAAATTCTTACTAAACTGGCTTTTAATTTTAATGATTTTGCTCATAGATCCTTTTTGCTTCCAATCTGTACTTTAATTTTCCTTGTAATGGAAATAGTTTATGTTTTTGGATTAGCATATTTTACCAATGTTGTCTCATTCGATCACTATCTAGACACTGACTGGTAGAAATGATAAGGGAGAACTAGACTCCTTCCTTCTTTTTGAGACCAGAAAGCTGAGGAGTGTTTTCAAACTGAGGTCCACTGGTCCTCACTCTGTGTTCTTTCCACTCCACTGTGTAGACTGCAATGTGCAAAATCACTGAAACGAGCTCATTTAAAGTCACTGAAATTATTCTCAAGAAATGCTGGGATATAGTAACATTTACTTTACGGAGGCAGTTAACATAAAATGTTACTATAGACTACCCACTTAATTAGACTTACTTTTGCATAATCTATTTACCATGGCTCTGAAGGATCTAAATCTGGAAACGTGACAGTAAAATGAAAAGAGAAGTTAAACTGGTCTTGATGACAACTACAGTCAACTGGCCATTTGGTTTCCATATTCCTTCAGAGCATTCAGTATAACTTTTATTTTTCTCCCTCACTCAAATGGATTCCTTCAGATTGTATGAACCCAATATTTTAATTCTAGGGAATTTTCTCTCCCTGACTTTTTTTGCAAGAGCCAAATAAAAATATAAACCAAATGTAGATACATATATTTAACTATATACACACAGACACACACCTTGACCTTCATCTCTCCTCATCTGCAAAATGAAAAGAAAAAAGAGAATACAAGTCATGCTCATAATTAGTATGAAGACTCCATGAGGAATGTAGAACACAGGCACACATACATATAAACACACACGTGGGCTTCCCTGGTGGCGCAGTGGTTGAGAGTCCGCCTGCCAATGCAGGGGACACGGGTTCGTGCCCCGGTCTGGGAAGATCCCACATGCCGCGGAGTGGCTGGGCCCGTGAGCCATGGCCGCTGAGCCTGCGTGTCCGGAGCCTGTGCTCTGCAACGGGAGAGGCCACAACAGTGAGAGGCCCGCGTACCGCAAAAAAATAAAAAAATAAAAATAAAAATAAAATAAAATGCACACGCAATTGTAATTTAGGAGGCTGAGGCTCAGCTTCACGAGCTGACTTTGAAGAACTGACTGACTTCGGGTCACTTTATTTCATTTCCTCAATTAAATCAGGGTAACGCCTGTTTTGGGGTACTTTTAGAGGAATATTCTAAGGATAAAATAGGGTGATGTGTCTGTGAAAGGGATTTAAAGAATACAAAGTATCATATAAAATGTAATGTGCCCTGTAAAAATAATATATATACACACATATATATATTCTTATTAAGAAAGTGACATGTGGGGATTATGGAAGAGGCAGGTGAGGAGAGACAAACGTGGATGGCCTTCCCTGGACGTTCATTCTCTTCTCGACGTCCGTAGATTTCTCAGATTGCCTAGCTTTGCCAATCTCAGATAACTCAATGGACGATCCGGCAGATGTCAGAGGCCGAGCCCATGAGACTTGACCCTTTTTTAAAAGATCAATTTCTCTATCAAGATGCTTCCGTCATTATATATTTACCTAGCTATGCCCTGCTTCCCTGTTTCTACATATGTAGACTATCACAGTGATGGGGTTCTCTACCCAGGTGCTTTTCCTAGCATGTCAAGCTCTGCTGGCTCCAGCATATCTCTTAATGGAAAAACGATATAAGCTTTTATATCATCTTATGTTTTGTATCATTTTATAACATTTCAGTATCATCTGCACTGAAATTGCTATCGATGAATCTTTTTATATGTCTGCACCATGCGTCACAAAGAGTGGGTTATACCTGCGCCCCTTTGCAAACAAATAAATGAATAAATGCATAAATTAATATTAAGCCTACGAGTCCTGAAATCCATGGATAATAACTTACTGACATTTTTTAACAGCATTTTGAATTCATTTGGAAATATTCAAGTATTTGGAGATTCACAGTTAATAGCAACTCGCCTCTGTGAGCTTTCCTAATCGTCTCTGTAGCAAATTGATAACCGTGAGGTGACAAGGAGATTTAGAAAAACCAGAACGTTTTGCCTCTAAACTGTATGTGTAGAGAGATTTCACTGGTTTAATCGAATTTTCTTGGCATTACAGTGCCCTCTCTGAAAAATGCTATTTTGTGTTTATTCATTTATGTTTTTTCATTTTATTCAGCTATTTTGTGTTAACTACAAATATGTAGCACATTGTAAGAATCTAGGAACTGAAATGTTCTTGACTTAAAGAGTGTCTCATACCCATCATAAACGTGTGCAAAATTCTCATTCATAATAATTCAAAATAGGAATTTATTAAAACAATTTAGGTAGTCTACTAATTTAAACTGTCCTCCTCTTATGTCGGTAAATTTACCAATCAGTTCTGTAAACACATTCAAGACATCTTTTGTGAATACAATTTAACAAAAAATTTAATAATTATAATACCCTTCAAAAGCATCTTTCTTGAGGAGTGTAGAATCTAAATAAATACATTCATAATGTAATGGTGTGTTAAGGTGACAGTAGTTGAACACTGAAAATTCAAGAGCATTTAATAATAACTGGCTAAGTTTTGTTTCAATATATGAACACATTGTCTTTTAGTATATCTTAAATCCAAATTCTCTCCTGTAACCTAAGGCATTAAAACAGTGGTTCAAACTTCTGAAATTACATTGGTACTTAGGTTGGTGCTTACTTTGGCTAATTATTAGTCTTTTGATTTTCCAAGGAACATACAGTTCACACATAATGTTATCCTCATGAGAAAACATTTTTGGAATTCTTGATAACTATGGTGTGAATGGTTAAATCCCACCTGATGAAATAACAATACTGGCTTAATTCCAGAGGCCTATCAGATGATTCAGTGCACTTCTGGGCATCCCTAATGCCAGAATATGGTAAGGGAGGAATTATCTCAGGTCAGGGCATGTCATGAATAGGCCATGGAATCAAATGAAATGTAAGGTCAAGTTAGGCTTATGCTGGGATATAAAGTCAGTTGAAATCAGATTGAACAGTGTCAAACTTAGCAGTATGTTTATAAGGATTCAGGTATGAATTAAAGTTTTACAAGGTATGAAAGCAATAGGTCCTCTAGAAAAACTGGGAGCCCTCTGGTGCCCTAGATATGATATAACTAATGAGAAGCTGTTGAGAACCTTGGATAGCTCCCAGGGAGAGGGCTCTTACTTTGTTAACACTCAAAGTCATACTGAACATCTACATCTATGTTTATATCTATACATAGAGAGCGGTCCTCAGAAGAATCTGGTTGCCTAAATAATTTTTCTTGTGAGTACTTAGCTTAATCTTTATGAAACAAAGATTTCCACATTCACATGAAGAATATCTAGTCTTCACTTTCACATTCAGGAGAAAAAGCCAAGTCTTGTCTAGAAGTTCCACAGGGATATATACTAATTAGAAGATCACCATCCTGGTTACAATAGAAGAACTCTGGATTCTGCAATACTGGATGTCTCAAGCCCTGAGGTACCAACTCCATTGGACCAAAGAAAGAGACCAGGCATATGCATGGATTCCAAGACAGCTCCTGTCTGCCACTGAATTAAGCAAGGTGCTGCTAATTTTTACAGTAACATGTCGAAGAAAGGGGAGGATAGATTATACATTATTTTTATAAATACTTTAAGTGAATGTGATGCTATTAAACTGTGTACTGTCTTTTATTCAATTAAACTCACGATTGGTTTTAATATGCTAGAACCCTGAGGCAGAGGCTGACGACTCAATTCTCATTTTGTCTTTCACCCGAGCAAACAGGTAAAGTGTATGTTCCACTCTCCTTTGGGATTAAGTGCTGACATGTGACCAAGTTTGGAGAAATGGAATTTGCATGAAAGTGGAATATACCTCCTCCAGGCCTGGCTCATGCAGTCTTCTGTGCTGTCTTTCATTGAGTTCTCTTCTTTTTTAGCCTCCCAGTTTGATTAATGTAGGTTCAGAGGGACACTCCAAGACTCTAGCTTAATAAAGCCATCAGATAGAATAAGCCTGGAGGGCTTCCCTGGTGGCGCAGTGGTTGAGAGTCCGCCTGCCGATGTAGGGGACGCCCGTTCGTGCCCGAGTCCGGGAAGCTCCCACATGCTGCTGGAGCAGCTAGGCCCGTGAGCCATGGCCGCTGAGCCTGCACGTCCAGAGCCTGTGCTCTGCAACGGGAGAGGCCACAACAGTGAGAGGCCCGCGAACCGCCCCCCCAAAAAAAAGAATAACCCTGGAACCATAAATAACTGTGTGGAGGAGAAACAACGTTCCTCTCTAGTCATCATAAATTCACTATAACATGAATAGGAAATAAACCTTTATTGCATTAAGCCACTGAAACTTGGGGTTGTTATAGATTTATCCACTGCAACCAATGTTGTATAACTGGATAGATATTTTTGAAAATGATTTATCTGATCAAATCACATTATATGAAAGTGAAGGTCCCAACCATGACTGATGACACTTGCATTTTAATAAGCTGAACTTTTTGAATATAACACATTGAATATAATACACCTTGATGTTTTGTTTTTGAATAAAATATAATACACTTTAATGTTTTGCATTTTGAAATCCCCTGTGATCTTCTGAACCCAAGAATAAGTCTACAGTTGCAAACATAGCCCCTAAATATTAAATACGATGATCATGACTCTGATGATGATGTCTGATGGTGCTAATGATGATGATATTAACAATAGCTTATTGAATTTATCATCCTTACAAGTAATATATTTACTTAACTCACCTTACTCTCAAACATATTCAGGATGAACACTATTATTCCTACCTAAGAGTTATTGCAACTGAAACCCAGAAAATGTTAATAATAAAAGACAGAAAAAATTCAAATTCAGATCTTCAGATTATTGACCCTAAAGTCCATGCTTTACCGTTACCCTACAATTTTTTTTTTTTTTTTGCGGTACGCGGGCCTCTCACTGTTGCGGCCTCTCCCGTTGCGGAGCACAGGCTCCGGACGTGCAGGCTCAGCGGCCATGGCTCACGGGCCCAGCCGCTCCGCGGCATGTGGGATCTTCCCGGACCGGGGCACGAACCCGCGTCCCCTGCATCGGCAGGCGGACTCTCAACCACTGCGCCACCCACTACCCTACAATTTTTTAGGCAGGACCTGTTACCAAATTGTGGGTGTGCCCAAGTCTACTTAAAGGGCAAGGAGCTCTGTGTGTATGTCACTTGACAGAAGTTACCATAAAACATGTTGGTACTGCAAATAAAGCAGTTTTGTTTAATGACGTCATTGCCATATAGCCAGGACATTATACTGCATTTAAAAGATGTAAAGTTGTCATTTAAATATTTACTGCTTTTGGCCTCATATTTATTACTGATTAGTAGCTTTGACATTAGTAGCTTAAACACTGCTCTACATTTATTTTTCAAGCTCTGTCATAAATAATCTCAGAACAAGGCATTCGGTATTTCTAAAATGGCTACTTCTCCCCAGCCAATAGCATCTGGTTAAACTCCTTTCTTTACTCGCTGTCGATGACCTTAACAAGTAGCTTAATAATAGAGACTGAAATGGGCTAATTGCCAACTTTCCAAGACTTTTCTGGAAGAAATATAATTTAGTAGGAAGAATATATCCAAATGCAATACTCAAAAAAAAAAAGAATCTGGAAGACTGCTATAGACTGTATGCTTGTGTCCCTTACCTGCAAATGTATATGTTAAAATCTAACCCCCAGTGTGATGGTATTTGGAGGTTGGGCCTTTGGGAGCTGATTAGGTTATGAAGGTGTAGTCCTCATGAATGGGACTGGCAGCCTAATAAAATAGAACCCAGAGAGCTCTCTCCCACCTTCTTCCACGTGAGGACACAGTAAAAAGATGGCCACTTATGAACAAGGAAGTGGGCCCTCACCAGACACCAAATCCACCAGCACTTTGATCTTGGGCTTTCTAGAACGGTGAGAAATAAATATTTGTTGTTTAAGTCACTCAGTCTATGATATTTTTGTTATACAGCCTGAAAAGACTAAGACAGAAATTGGTACCAAGAAGTGGAACACGGCTGTAACAAATATCTAAAAATGTGGAAGCAGCTTTGGAATGGCGTAACAGATAGAGGCTGGAGGGGTTTTGAAGTGTAGCCAGAAAAAGCCTGTATTGCTGTGAATGGATCTTGCAAGGTGATTGTGGCGAGAACTCAGAAAGAAAAAAGGAGAACTGTAAAGAAAGTTTTTGTCTTCTTAGAGAATACTTACATAGTCATGAACAGAATACTGGTAGAAATATGCATGGTAAAGGCCAGTCTGATAAGGTCTCAGACAGAAATGAAGAACACGTTATTGGAAAGTGGAGAAAAGACAATCCTTGTTATAAAGTAGCAAAGAACTAGGCTGAGCTGTGTTTGTGTTCTAGTGCTTTCAGAAGGGAGAATCTTCAAGGGATGAAATTAGATATTTAGCTGAAGAGATTACTGAAGAAAATCTTGAAATAGTGGCTTGGCTCCTCTGACTGTACTAAAATGTTGGAGAGAGATGATTAATGATGGAACTGTTAAGCAAAACGGAAGCAGAACTTAGAGATTTGCATAATTCTCAGCCTTTTGATGTTGCAAAAAGTGAGAACACTAAGGATGTGGCCAGGAGACCATCAGATAAGGAGATTATTATGCATAAACCATCTCAATGGAGATCAGGCGCTGTTCTTCAAGACAATGGAAGAGGGACCCTAAAGGAAATTCTGAGATCATCAGGGTGGCCACACATCACAGCCAGAGTGCACCGGGTTCCAGGGGCATGTCTGCCTACACCTGTGTTTCAAATGACAGGGCTGCCCGAAGCGGCAGGGCTGTAACATCAGTCTAGGAAAGTCAAAGGTACAGGATACCAGCCCAGACACAGAGCCAAGCCCTAGGGGGACATCACTGTGCACCCAGTGGGCCTGGAATTCAGAGCATCAAGTCAGAGACGATTATTCTGGAGCATCAGGTTAAATTTTGTTTGTCCTCTTGGGTTTTGGACTTATTTAGAACCCATTGCCCCTTTCTTCTTTCCTACGTCTACCTTTTGGAATGGGAATGTCTATCCTATGCCTCTCCCGCTAAGGTATTTTAGAAGCACATAACTTGTGTGGTTTCAGAAGTTCACAGCTAGAGAAGAATTTGCCTCGGGATGAAGTGTAGCTTGAGTTTCACCCATATCTGATTTAGATGATGCTTAGAGGAGACTTTGAGCTTAGACTTTAAAGTTGACGCTGGAACAAGTTAAGACTTCGGGGCTATTAGGTTGGAGTGATATATTTTGCATGTACCAAGAATATGAATTTTTAGGAACCAGGGCTAGAACACTGTAGGCTGAATGTTTTGTCTCCCCACCACCACCTCCCCTTCCCCAAATTCATCTATAGAAACCTAATCCTCAATGTGATAGTATTTGGAGGTTGGGCTTTGGGGAGGTGATTAGGAAGTGAGGGTGGAGCCCTCATGAATGGGATTAGCAAGCACCCTTATAAAGAGACCTCAGGAAGCGCTCTCACTCCATCTGCCGTTAGAGGACACAGTGAGAAGACAGCTGTCTGTGAACGAGGAAGAAGTGGGCTCTCACCAGACATGGAATCTACTGGCACCTCGATCTTGGACTTCCAGGCACCAGAACTATGAAATAAATGCTGTTTAAGCCACCTGGTCTATGTCATTTTAATTATAGCAGGCTGAACAGCTAAGACAGAAATCTCTTCAGAGATGCCTGTTTCTAATGGCCATGATTTGTAGGGTGCAAAACACCCTACAAAAAAG
The DNA here is from genome assembly GCF_949987515.2 of Delphinus delphis. Classification (NCBI taxonomy): domain Eukaryota; kingdom Metazoa; phylum Chordata; class Mammalia; order Artiodactyla; family Delphinidae; genus Delphinus; species Delphinus delphis. The sequence continues at coordinate 99,840,819 of NC_082689.1, read as the reverse complement.
TCCTATGGGGCTTCCCTGGTGGCGCAGTGGTTGAGAGTCCGCCTGCCGATGCAGGGGACGCGGGTTCGTGCCCCGGTCCGGGAAGATCCCACATGCCGCGGCGCAGCTGGACCTGTGAGCCATGGCTGCTGAGCCTGCACGTCCGGAGCCTGTGCTCCGCAACGGGAGAGGCCACAACAGTGAGAGGCCTGTGTACCGCAAAAAAAAAAAAAAAAAAAAAAAAAGGTGAAGCCAGAAAACAGCGGACATTCACATTTCCAACAATTAGAATCGCAGCCCGCTTTGTTTAACCTTTTGAATTACAGTCAAGAAGCATATCATTAGTTCAACACAAGCCATAAATATTGGGGACCTACAGTATATCAGGCACTGTTCTAGGCTCTGGCAACAAAAACAATAAAAGGCAACCCTAGATCTCAAGGAACTACCACTTTGGGTGACAGAGAGAAGCATCTATGTAAATAAAGTTACATTACTGGTAATAAATGCACAGAGGCATGTGAAAATTATCCTGAAGGAAATAAAATTCGCTGTGGTTGGACGTACGATGCAGGAGAGAATGGGCATGAGAGGAGAGGGCATAAGGAATGTCTTCTCGGAGGAGTTGACGAATGAGATGAGTTTTAAAGATATGATGGGAAACACACTGATTTTAGTTATAGCTGTAGATATAGATAAAGAGGTAGACAAAGTTTTAGAGAAAAAATTAGCTGTAGATATATCTTAGTTGTCATGGGCTGTATCTAACTGAGTGAACAACTAGACAACAATCTGAAAGAGCACAAAAAGCCCTCTGTGATCTGATGCCTGGCTACCTCTCCTTTTTTTTTTTTTTTTTTGCCGTACGCAGGCGTCTCACTGTTGTGGCCTCTCCCATTGCGGAGCACAGGCTCCGGACGCGCAGGTTCAGCGGCCATGGCTCACGGGCCCAGCCACTCCGCGGCATGTGGGATCTTCCCGGACCGGGGCACGAACCCGTGTCCCCTGCATCGGCAGGTGGACTCTCAACCACTGCGCCACCAGGGAAGCCCTCTGGCTTCACCTTTCTAATAACAGATGCATATACTAAAAGGGAATGTGTTTTAAGAGTTCATACTAACCTTATTTAGAGAATGAAGACTTATTAAACCCTTTCAGCCTGCTAGAACTTTCCCTCAGGCTGAAACCCGCCCAGTTTAAGCTCAGCTCAAGTATTGTTACAGGGAGGCTGATACAAAGAAGGAAGGATTTACATGATGCCCAGAAGTGGGATAGAACTTCTGATGCTTGAATTTTTGTGTTTACCTTTAGGACATTTTTAAACTGGGCACCAACATAGGTCTACCTCCGCCAGCTACAGAAACCAGAAATTTCCTTTTAAAATTAGTGAATTTCAAGGCTGGAAAATAATTTTGGGTATCTACATTGGCACATCTCAACTTGAGCAATACTAAGGCAGATACTCCTAGTATATGCCAGTTACTACTGATCATTCTTTGGACATGTTGTGGCCTTTAACTGCTCCATGTATAACATTGGGACTATAATAATATATATATTATAGAGTTAATTTGAGAACTAAACCAGATGATGTATATATAGTGCCTGCCCTCTAGTCATATCTCTATCCGTGCTCTTATTATTGTATCTTATGCAGTCAGGGGTAAGGATCAGGGCCCAGATTGATTGGGTTCAAATTCCATCTCTCCGGGCTTCCCTGGCGGCTCAGTGGGTGGGAATCTGCCTGCCGCTGCAGGGGGACACGGGTTCGTGCCCCGGTCCGGGAAGATCCCACATGCCACGGAGCGGCTGGGCCCATGAGCCACGGCTGCTGAGCCTGCACGTCCAGAGCCTGTGCTCCGCAACGGGAGAGGCCGCAACAGTGAGAGGCCCGTGTACCGCAAAAAAAAAAAAAAAAAAAAATTCCATCTCTCCTACTTACTGGTTGAGTCACTTTAATTAAGTCACTTCACCTATCTGGGCTTCAGATTTCTCATCCCTGAAATGGGAATAATAGTAATAACTGTCATAATGGATTGCAGACAGAATTAAATTAAATGCTATGAAGAGTTTGACACAGGATCTGGACCATAATTAACTGGAGATGAATTTAAGAGATAGGTTAGCATTACATCAAAGAAGTAATTGAATTTCAAGCTTCAGGAAAAGAAGTTAACCTCTGTAGGGCTTCCACAATATTTTAAACATTCTCCAACGTTACTGATTATTACTGTTGCTGATTCATTACCAGCCCATTGCTGAACATCTCAATGAACTTAGCATGTAACATTATTTACAATCATGATAAACAGTCATTTTTTGCTTCACAGCTCTCCTCTAAACTTCAAAACTATGTTCAGCATTTTATAAAAGTTTCTTCAATTTTCTTGTAAAAAAGTTAAGCTGGTATTAGTGTACAAATTTGTTTTCCTTAAAATAAAATTACCTATTACAGAGTCTCCCAAAACCTCCTGCCTCTTTATTCAATTTCTTTCTCTAATAAGCAAGCACGCCTTGAGATTATTTTCTCTCTTTTTTTGCCATCAGAGGTCCAAATATGTTGCTCTTTAACAAACATGGTAATAAAAGCAAAGCCTCAAGGTCCCACTTACTGTTATGTAAAGGTTGGTTACAGAATGCAGTGCATGAAGAACACTTGCTTGCCTAGAAACTATTCAGGCTCACATAAGTGTCAATTTCACCATACCTGTCTCTTGATCACTATAAAGTACGAGCTTCTTGAGGACAGAAATTCTATTTAATCATCCTTGGATCCCTAGCTCCTGGCACAGAATATGACCCACAGTGGGTGTGTTGATTGAATAAGTATAAATAAATAGAAATACTTGATGCTTCTTAGTCATTGAGTTACTGATGTTCAACTTTCTATTTGATTTTTCTTTTGATGCACTGGCAGATGACTATTTAAAGAACAAGCAATAAAAAGTTGGGATTGTATCCATATGAATCACTCCATGAGTTATTTGTATATGGATTTCAGTACATCTTATATCCAGGATTTTGTAGTCGTTTTCAAGGGACCTTGGTAAGTTCAAATTCTTAAAATCAGAGCTCGAGTCTGCATTGCTTCTTTATGGAAATTCAAAGGCCTTAGAAATGTTCTAAGAATGCAAATGCTCGCTTTGGTTTCCAATTATACTTCGCAAGACAAAGAACATTAATTTAAGACCGTTATGCTTAGCTCCTTCAGGGACAGGGTGTGGAAAGAACTAATGTTTATCGATCCTGCATTAAGTGTGAAACCCATTACATATGATCATTAAAAAAAAAATCAGGTTTGTTGAGTTATAACTTACACAAAGTAAAAGACCATGATGAGGTTTGACAAGTGTGTATAGCTGTGTAACCACCATGACAATTGAGATAGACAACAAATAGATCACCGCCACATTTTGCTTGTCCCCTTTCTAGTCAACCTCCCATCTGCCCTGCTAGTCATTGGCAATCATCCATCTGATCTGTGGCTAAGGTTTTGCCTTTCCAGGAATGTCACATTCCTGAAGAAATTATACAGTATGTAGTCTTTTGTCTGGCTTCTTTCAGCATATGTCCTAATTTAATTATTACTAGAATCCTATGAGGTATGTGTTGTTAGTCCCATTTTATAGATAAGAAAATGGAGGCTTAGAGAGTTTAAGTAGCTTACCCAGGTATTGATCCCTTACCTAAAGTTCTGATACTTTTGGTCAATCAAGATCCATTATTTAGGTATTTGCTCACATTCAGTTTATGCTGACATTTTGGAACGTAAATGGAAAGGTCATTGGATCCACCTGGTGCTAGCATCTTAGCATCTAGCCTAACAGGTGCTTAAAAATTATGAGGGGGCAATTCCCTGGTGGTTCACTGGTTAGGACTTGGTGCTTTCACTGCAGGCGCCCGGGTTTGATTCATGGTCGGGGAACTAAGATTCCCACAAGCTGTGTGGCACAGCCAAAAAAAATTCTTTAATTAAAAAAAAAAATGATGAGGAAAGCAATTAATGATTAGCCACCTTGAGATGTTCCTAGAGCTCTGGTCCACCCTGACTCTTCAAATGAGATTGAGTCAGTACAATAATGCTTGCTTTAACTGAAAATAAGGTGGAAAGCTCAAGAAACACACACAGAGAGGGGTAGAATTAATCTACATAGTGCAGTATTTACAGAGAAACCACCAGTACTGTCTCTAAGAAACCTCTAATTATGTCAATGAGGATGACATAATTGTTTACCAGCAGGGTACATGAACTCCTCTGTCTGATAAAAGCCTAAGTGAAATATATATATATATATAGATATAGATATAGATATAGATATAGATATAGATAGATGTGTATATATATAAAGAAAACATAATAAATGTGACAAAGATTTGGGGTAACATACTATAAATTTTTTTATGTTCCTCTTCTCTAAAAGATGATTCCACATCCCAGCAAAGAAACCGTGTAATCCTGATATAATGTGAGAATTAAGGAGAAAAAAAATTCTACCAGGAGAAATCATTTAGACCCTAGGATGAAGTTTTCTTCAATAGTTAATCTACTCAATAACTATCATTGAGCCTTCTATAGTGGCCCGAGGATGAGGGTATCATAAGAAGTAATCTGCTTCCTTGGAAATACCACAAGTATTTCTTATGTGCTTGCTGTATGCTTAGGCCATGGGACTTATATATTTTTTAAAAGTTAGAAATGTTTAATATTTTATTAGCCTTAAATCAGATTAAGATTATGCATGTCTATGGACATATGCAATTCTTGGAAATATTCTAAGGATTAAAAATCACATGCTCTCATTTCCAGTTCAACTCAGGTCAAGTGGCATTAAACAAGTGGGTTTCTTTTCCCCTGTGCTAGGAAGCCGTCTCCTTTCCTTTACTGACATATGGATGCTATCACTAAAGATAAAAGGAGATCCTTTCAGAAAAAAAAAAAAATTTTAATCCAAGATATTATCTTCACAAAATCTACTGCATTCTTTGAAGAAGCAGCCACATACTGACTCTGTCTTTCTTAAGTCATTTATTCTTATGAGGATGAACTCTCTGGCGACCCTGGCTGCTGAATCAGGAAGCAGACAATGAACCCGACAGACAAGGCAATGAAGGGTATTCAGGAGGCTCAGTCCAGGTGAGGAAGGACTTACTTCTGAGGAGGGACTGATGCCTACCTGAGCACGGCATGGATCAGCCACTCTGCACACCCCTGCAGTTGGACTAATGTCCTGCACAACCTAAGTCTTCACTGCAACAAGTTCAGGATGTAACAAATTGTCAGCTTCCTCTTGGTTAACATCTAAGACAACCGGAGCCAGTTCTCTGACAAAAGTTCAAGAATTCAATTTTCTTCAGTTATTGCTGCTCACAGATTTTTTTCTCAACATATTCTAAATGAATTAGCTCTGAAGAATGACACTTGCCAGCCATAATCACAACATCGTGGGTGTTTAGAAGACTACATAAATTAAACATAACATCGATGTCCAAAGCTCTCTAACATAACTGACACTAAAACATTTTCCCCTTTGCAGTCATTTTTTTTTTCATTTGATTTTATAACTATTTCTTGCTAAATCCTATCAAGGAGACAATGCTGAGACAGAACTTTTTTTTCAGATCTTTTGAATATGTGAGTAGTTCCTGGAAACCCTAATTATTCCTTGTAGAAAAATGATCTACAGGTGGAAGAAAAACAGCAAAATTTCTATAAACATGACCCAGGTTATAAAAGAAATTCAGAGCAGAAGAATAGCATTGCTATTCAAGGCCAAAGTTAAACTTTACCTAAGCAATTTTCCTATCTTTCATAGTCTGTGGACTCTCTCCCTCTCTCAGTTACACAAACTTGCAAGTACTATGTCTTTCTTTAGTGTTTACTTGCTATTTAAATATAAAACTCCTTTACGTGAAATCACTAAATTAAGGGGAAAGCATGTTTTGGTTTTTAAATATACAGCTATTTTTCTTTTGCAAAAGTTGGGGTCAATCCATACTCTTACCAACATTGTGTAAATGTTGTGTCTCATACCTTTCATCTGTCCATGAATCATTACCCCTAGCATGTATGTACATTCCTATCCTAATTCAAAATATAATGTCACCCCTAAAAATAAAATTGTCATACAATAATATTGTTGGGATTTTTTTCCTTCCATAATCTAAATCCCCCCTTTTTCTACTACGGGAGAACCTCCTAGGAGTGGAGATCCCCTCAACTAAAACCACTGTACCTGAGTCACTCAGGCTCCTTTCCCCTCTTCCCTCTCACTCACTTCTCCCCAGGGAAGGAGGAATGCTTTCAAGAGGATTTGCTGACATCGGTGGAAGGAACCTGGCTTGAGCGTTTTGATATTTTTGCACTCTGCCTTTTAGAACCGGGTTGCTAACAAAGACAGGTCACTGAGCTCTAAGCATGGCGGTAGGCTTCCATCCTCTTGGGGAGGACTGTAGTTTTCCAGCATCACCTACCATTGAGATCAGGTGGTTGCTTTGGTCGAATTCAGGGGTAGAGTGAGCTAACTCGTTAGCACTGAAGATCTAAAGTCTTATTTCCCAACCAGCTCATCAGAAAAACACTAGCATTTTAATCTCAATCTGTCTCTCTTTTCCAATCTCTTGATTGAATGTAAAGTTAGAAGATCAAGAGACGTTTGTAAGTTTCCTTAACCCTCTGTGTGCATGTGTGTGTGTGCAATGCAGATGCATATATTTGCGTATGAGGAAACATGTTCTTTTACATAGGTATTTATATTTCTATTGGTAATTATCCAAATAAATTACACTCTAGTAATGAGAACACATTTGAGCTACTGAAAATTATTAGTGACATAAAATTTGACCTATGTTCTGTTCACAGGATCCTACTAGTAATACTAATTTTCTCTGACTGCAAAAGCATCAAAACAAAGTTTAGCGACTTGTGCCCACCATGCTTCTTCATACATAATACCTCCTTTTCATCTTGAGCCTTAAAACAACTTTATGAAGGGATGAGCAATGAAATTAATTTCCCTGTTTAAAAGATAAGGCTTTTGGGGAACCCTGCTACACTGTTGGTGGGAATGTAAGTTGGTGAAGTCACTGTGGAAAACAGTATGGAGGTTCCTCAGAAAACTAAAAATAGAATTACCATACAATCCAGCAATCCCACTCTTGTGCATATATCCAGACCAAACTATAATTCAAAAAGATACATGTACCCCTGTGTTCACAGCAGCACTATTCACAATGGCCAAGACACGGAAACAATCTACATTTCCACCAACAGAGGAATGGATAAAGAAGATGTGGTACATATATACAGTGGAATATTCCTCAGCCATAAAAAAGAATGAAATAATGCCACTTGCAGCAACATGGACGCAACTAGAGATGATCATACTAAGTGAGGTAAGTCAGAAAGAGAAAGACAAATACCATATGGTATCACTTATATGTGGAATCTAAAATATGGCACAAATGAACCTAACTATGAAACAGAAACAGAATCATGGACATGGAGAACAGACTGGTGGTTGCCAAGGGGGAGAGAATTGAGGGAAGGATGGACTGGGAGGTAGGGGTTAGCAGATGTAAGCTTTTATATATAGAATGCATAAATAGCAAGGTCCTACTGTATAGCACAGAGAATCATATTCAATATGTTATGACAAACTATAATGAAAAAGAATATATATTTAAAAAGAATGTGTATATATATATATATGTATGTATAACTGAATCACTTTGCTGTAGAACAGTGTTTAACACAACATTGTAAATCAACTATACTTCAATTTAAAAAATGTAAATAAAAATGAGGCTTTTAAAATATCATTCTACCACTGGTGTGCTAGGACTCTGGCCCTTGGAGAGAGAGAGAGAGCATTTTTGTATTTCTTGGTGTAAATATTTCCACCAGAGCTGATTTCAAACTGCCAACAGTTTAACCATCAGCCAATCATTTTCAGCCATGAAAATGTAACAAGCAGCCCCCACCCCGCTGCAAAACAGCCACTAATCCAAACCAAGTCTTTCTGATTCTGTCTCCTGGATTTTATTTGGCCGCACCTCTTTGCCTCTTCACATGGTCCCCTCTTTTATTTAATCTACTCTAATTTAAGCCTTCAAATTTGATTTCCTAATTCTGTCCTCTAGATTTTCCTCTCTCAATCCACCCTCTACGTGGTGGGCAGAGAGATGCTTCTAATACGTCACTCTGATGTGGTCTTGCTCTTAACGCATTAAATTCTCACCAGAAATGTATGAGAAATCCAGTTTCTCAGCATCTTTGCAAGCATTTGGTGTTATCGCTATTTTTTATTTTAGCTGATCTAATAGGTGTGTAGTGTTCACAGAGTTTTTAATTTCAGTGATGATGATTTCTAAGAATTCTCTTTGGGTCTTTTCCAAATCTGTTTAATTCTTTACAATAATGTCTTATTCCATGTTCATTTTTGTGTTCAGCTTTTATTCTTTAACTATTTCCTATGTATTATTTTATATTCTATATTATTCAGTTTAGTTCTTGGAAATCTAGATATGTTTGTTATTTCTGAAGACTCTCAATTGTGGTGGTTTATACCTTATATGCTTATTACTTTGCTTTATGTTGTAAGTTCAGATTTGGCTGAATTTAATCTGTATGATTCCTGAGAGCCAAAAATGGACATTTCTTCCAGATAGGATTTGGACCACTCGTGATTACAACCAGAGGGCACTGACCTGGGATCACATGAGCCCTCTTCAAGGGTCAGAACCAAAGGCAGCTGCCTCAGTTTCACCTGCAGCATTTTAACTGAGACCCCCACGTTAGTTTCCCAATCTCAGCACTTATAGCATAAATACCCCAAAGTAAACTGGGATTTCTAAATTTCTTAACATTATTATTTTTTTAAGTTTTAGCTAATTATTGTTAATGTGGGTGTGTTTACGCTACCGGAAAATTCCCTGTTTGTCTTGAAATTTTAGAAATTCAGTAAAATATATGTTTGTTATAATTGGTCTAAGATTCCTTTTAGCTCTAGTAGGAGGATCTTTCAAAAGAATATGGCCTTGACTCCATCTCTCATATTTTTTTTGGTTGCCCCTTACTAGTGCTTTGCATATAACAATGAATGAACAAAAGAATGAATAAGCTAATAACAAATGTAGCTAAATGACTCAATTCATAACCTCTTGGGAGTGTATCAGGATCACATTCAAATAGCTTTTTCTTAGAAAAGTTCCCTTCAAAAAATTGAGGCTACGATGTTTTTAATATCGAAGTTCTATACATACTCACCAACACATATATCTATACTATTTCACCATAACAGTAAAATCATTATATGGTAAAAATAGATTAAAACTGTAAAGTATAATTTTTAAAAGCTGACGATGCTCAGAGGGTAGCTTACCTGTGAAGCAATAAAAATCAAGAGAAAAAACTGAAAATGTGCCATGTTACAGGCCACTAACCTTCTGAATATAGAGTTGTCGATTCCTGATTGAAATGACTGACCCAATATAGACAAATAATTTGAAACCGTGTTCATTCCAAAGCTAGAATCGTACCTCTGCAGTCTAGACAGGGTGTTTGTTATATTACAAAAGCCTAACCCCTCGGGCTCACAGAAGACAGCAGTTTTTCTTTCAATATTCTGGGTACATTCATTCAGTATAATGAGGTCTGTTCTTCTCTAGAATTATATACATAAATCGAAAACTTAAAGTATTTCACTGATAGGTTTCAGATTGGAATACTTTCCTACTCAGTCTAATTGGTGATTTATTTAACTATTGTTTCCTTTCTTAATACATCAAAATGGTATTCATATGTGGCAATAATAGACTTTAAGGCAAAATAAATACTATAAATTCATCTTTTTTGTATTTCTTTTGGTAATAGTGAAGCACTAGTGGCCTTCATGGGGACAAATATCATTAATTAAATAAACCTTTACATCATAAACAGAAATGTCAGGACTTCCAACTTACTGATCTTATACACAGGATTTGAGTGACAAATTTAAGCAATGGTATAGAGTCGGTTCTATAAAAAGTCTGAAAGAATTCTAATTCCTCTCTAGGTACAAACTTTAAGCTTCTTAATTGTATGGTTGAATCTTAATGCCAGTAAAATTCAGATCAAAACTGTGTTCTATTTTCCCTCAGAATAACTCGACTAGAAAGAAATCCGAACGTAATAGAACCATGATAAAAAAAAAACAATAGCAATTTAAGAGGCTGGCAGTTGCAAGGAAATGAAAAACACAGTGAGATATGTCAAGCACAGTGGTATAAATAATATGAAAATAGGCAGTTTTTCAGATTAAATGAACTATCCTTCCCGTTTTTGATGTTGACTGCAACATCATTTAGTAACACAGTTTGAGGCATCCAAGTGACTGTTTAAGCAGTATTTACCAAGAGGAACTGCATAAAGAAGGAAGCCTTTGATCCTCACAAAACAGTTTTCAGTATCTGATGTGCTCTGTGGAGTGTTCTAGATTTAAAAAAAAAAAAAAAAAGTCTTTCTGCAAAAGAGGTCTGTGGAGATGATATAAAGGAAAGATTACACTGGACTCAAATTGCAGCTAGGATCCAAGGTCTTATCAGAGAAGTGACAGTGATGAGACCACCTGAAAGAATAATCTACAAGAGATGGAGAATGAAGGAAGGAGTTTCCAGGGCCGCCATACTCCAACCTGGCTGAAATTCACTAGTTTGCCTAAGGCTAGAGTTCACATATGCCAAATACTTAGGCACCTGCTACCCATTTTCTCTTTCCCATTCCCATTGCCACTGGGATATGAGGCATTATACACGTGCCACTGAAACACAATCCTTTCTTTGGTTTTCAGGATCCTTTGTTAACACTACCAAATTTCTCCTGATTGGAACTTATTATCATATATAATTGATCATGCAGTCTTCTTACATTAGTTTTTTATTTTTTTAATCTTTGTAAAGTATAAAAGTATGATCTTTACTTCTAGAAACATGATTTAAATATGGAGAAAAAACTAAATTAGATCAGGATATAGAAACTAGTTCATCCAGAAAAGAATTCAACCAACTTTAGAATTTATCAGAAGTGCATACTTTGACCTGTGAGTTCTGAATTGGCCATTCAGTTAACCAGTGTTAGAGCCCCCTGAAGGCCAAAAGAGAAAAAAAAAAGAGTGATACCTTACTGCCTGACTCTAAATCATGTCAGTGGTTTCTTCTTCACCCTCACGATGAAATCCAAGTCCCTTAGCATCACACAAAAGACCTTTCATGATTTTGCCTCTTCCCGATCTCCAGATTCTTTTCTCAATCTGTCCTCATGTGTTTTCAACACTCCAGTCAGATCGGCCCACAGTATCACCAAAAGCACCAGCCCTTTCAGAGCCTGATGCCCTTGAACTTACCACTACATCTTCCTATACTCTCTGTTCTCTGATTTTTTTTACCTGGAAAGTTTCTCCTAATCCAGAAAGGTTCACATCAGAACTCAGCCCCTTCATATACCCCATATCTGGGTGAAGTGTCTTTCTCCCTATCTTCCAATAGCACACATATATTGTTTTCATAACCCTTACCAAACAGTGTTTTACTAACTATTTTACTCATCTGTTTCCTTCTCTAGATTTTGGAAAAGTCTATGCCTCACATCTCGGCATCCCCAGTATACATCAGACCACTGGACAGCAGAGATGCTCAATCAAGGAGTACGTTTCACAGGGTTCTTCTGCTATGCTACCCACGTCAGAAATAAGCTCTTGCGCCTGGTACCGTTTTTATTCAGACAAGGCTGATTTAAGGCTTGTCAAGGTTGAGGTTAACACTCCGGTTAAGGCTCCACTCAGAATGCTATGTTACGGATCTATTCTGATGCTGCCTCATAGCATCTAATTGTTCGATGTGTCTGTCTGGTTATCGGCAGCCTGCTGGGTGTTAGGAGGGAAACGCACAGCTGTTTTAAGAGCTACTTATTGAGTCAGCCCTGAAAGTTTTGTTTATCATTTTCTTTATTCTGCTTCCTTTTATATTCCTTGGGATCACTCAAAAGCATTTAAAGCCATCTTCCAATCTATTTTTCCAATGTGTATTTCCAGCTGAGTACTTTTTTGTTACTTGGTAGTTCCTCTTGCAGAATTCTCAGACAGGCTTTGAGAAGAGTTCACATCACATTACTTCTGCCTCTTAGCTGTTTACACCATTATACTGAGGAATGCAACAGGATGAGGAGAAAGTTAAATTTTCTTTTAGAGGTTAGCTAGTACGGCATAGCAATTAGAGTAAGCCGGAGAAAAGATGCAGCAGCAGAAACATGCAGGTGGAGTCTTGATCTAATGTTTAGAGGTTTCTCCAGAGCTGCTGTTTAAGAGGAGAAAATCTCTGTTATGAAGTTATCCTTACTTCAAGAGTGTGCCAAGCCATGTAATTAAGGCTAGGAAGGTGGTTGATACGAGAAAAGCAAATAAAAGCAGTGACAGAGGAGGCGTAGCATCTGCCTCAAGAATTCTGTTTGTGCTTGGAAAGGGGAGAATCAACCTTCCGGGGAGACAGAGAAAGTAGCAGGTAGCACTGTGCTGTTTCTGAGTCTGACACCAGCTCTGCTAACTGCCTTTCTGCCACTGTGGGGCTGCATCCCATGCCAACGTGAGAGAGAGGAGAACTAGTCCAATTAGGTGAAATAGAACGTGCCTCCCTATTAGACTTCTTAGAACCCTTTTCTTTGAGTTCTGCATTCCGAGGAGGGGGCTGTCAAGTGGTAAAGCAGTTCCTAAGCAGCAGCCTGGTGGGAAACTGCTAGGTGGTCTTCCAGACGTCCACAGACTTGGCGAGTTAGGAAACAATCAGCTCAAATGGATTAGACAGTTTAGTATCCGCAATAACAGCAGGCACACGATCTCCATGCTTTCCTTAGCTCCCCTGGCCTCTGAGGTCCCATGGGGTGATGGATAGATGGAGGGCCCAGGAATCTGTGTCACATCTGAGGAACACCAAGCTTAGGAAATCCCGTCTTTAAGAAGGCTGTTGGCAAACCCATCTATCTCCCCTACAGGGAGAGGCATTATCTTTATTACCCAGGAATACAAGCGAATCTCTCCAGGGAGTGGAGGGAAGCATTTCTACTTTACTATCCCGGGATGTCTCCTTATACAAACATTCTTCAATTTACATTCTTAAATTCCTAAAATGCTTTTGCTCAGTAGACTGTCTAAGAACATGAGTGATTCAGGAAAAATTGTCTCCCACCAGGTCTGTAATATGTAGTATTTGCCAAATCCACTTAAATTGGTAAAACTATCCATCTTCCTCCTTTTTTGGTTTTGGTTTTGGTTTCTTTTGCCCAATTAATGCTCCTTAGAGTGTCCTTTGTTATACATTGGTGGAGGACTGGAAAAAAAAGGCTTGGAATCAGATACGTTTGTTCAAAACACAACTTAAAGACATACTAGTTAAATGATCTTCAGCAAGTTTCTTAGGTCATATGAGCCTCAATGTTTTCAGCTGCAACATGGGGAAAATAACCAAAAAAGGGGGAAACATTGTGACAACTTTCTTATGCATGTGATACCCAATTAAGTCAAAGTAGCCAACAAGAATTGTTAGTACCCCTGCTCTACTTCTTAAAATAAACTGTCCCCAAAATATCTTCATTTCGTCAGTTTTATGTATCTGTTTATTTTCAGAGTTCCTCACACATTTTCCAAATACATCCAGTAGGAAACAAGGTAGTAGTCAATCTCTATGAAGTCAGAAGTTGGGTTGTGTTCTTTTGTCCTTTTTAATACAAATTTCACTCATTTTAATGATATGAAATTTCTCTCCAGAATGAAATTAAAAATACAATTCTGGCAAATCACGTCATTATCCCAAGTTAAACAGCTACACGTATTTACTTGTGCTGTCAGTGTATCTCTCACATCAGGCTTCCCAGAAGCAGGGCCTGAGGAAGAGGGACTTGTGTAAGTGGGGGGGAACCCAGAAGAAAACCTGTTAGGAACGGAGGAAACTGGAATACTGCCAGATTAGAAACTCAACGAACACCTGCTCCCACAGGGAACTCTGGAGCGCGCATAGCATCACAGCTTTATCTCACCTCAAGGCAAGGGAGCTGGCCTCTTGTATGTATCATTTAGACATTGGCTGCAGGTTACATTCAGAGGGGAGGCACCCTTGCCCAGGCATTTCCCTACATGCTGAGGACCATTCTTAGGGGAAGGATGCATTGCAGATGCTCACAGCTGTTGGGGGTGGACACAAACGCCCGGTAAAGAGGATCTGGCTGAGCCAACAATAGCATCTCCTGCATGGGGAGACCAGCTAGAGAGATTTGGATAGCAGCAGAGTTTATGGAAGAGATATCAATACATAGCTCAGGTTAGGGGTGTGGTGGTGCAGATGGTGAGAAGTGGGTGGGTGCATGATTTAAAAATAATGAATGTTGAAGCTAAGATATATCAAGTGCCTCTCTGTTGGTGTCCTTTCTTTATATTTGGTTCCAAATATTGTTTCTCCTTTTCAAAATCTTCCATCTGCTTCCATTTCCATAAATCTCCTAGTTGCTAACTATTTTGCCTGGCACTTTGACTTTGCATTTTGTCCTGACCCTCAATTCTTGGCGATTTCCCAGGTGCTAATTTCCCAGCCTTTTATTTTTATTATTATTATTTTTTTCTTTGCGGTACGCGGGCCTCTCACTGCTGCGGCCTCTCCCGTCGCGGAGCACAGGCTCCGGACGCGCAGGCTCAGCGGCCATGGCTCACGGGCCCAGCCGCTCTGCGGCACGTGGGATCCTCCCGGATCCTCCCGAACCCGCGTCCCCTGCATCGGCAGGCGGACTCTCAACCACTGCGCCACCAGGGAAACCCCTTCCCAGCCTTTTGAGATCTCATTTTGCCCTCTCGACCTCAACTAATTTCCCTGGCCTCTGACCTACTGCTACGTTAACACTTACAACTCTGTGCTCTGCTTTTCTGGTCCAAACTACTTGCCTCGTCCTCACAACCTTCTCGTTGTGAAGTAGGACAGGCAGAGCCACTTTCTCGCTAGGGCTCAAATAACTTTGTAGAAAATCTTGCTCCCAACCCTAGTGGCACTCAGAGATAGCAGGAAGAAAAGAGAAAACTAAAGAGTTTTCTATGTGTGTGTGTGTTTTTTTTTTTTTTCAAGATTTACATACAACTAGTCTGGGACTATTTAGTGCGGAGACAAAGAAATATACTGAGTTTTACTGTCTGAGGATAAGCATGTTTTATAGCCTAGTTACCACAATATCAACTGTGCTCTTTTGAATGCTATCAATGCCATCAGGAATATCTAAAGAATGTCACTGTGTCCTGTTTAATCAGACTACAAACAGTTTGACCACAACCAAAATGGTTAATATACAGATGTTTTGGTACTTCATATGGAAAGCATCAATTATCTGGAAATTTCACACTTCTGGGCAACTTCCTCTTTCTCCTAAATATGATCAATATGTGCAGTTACTGTAATAAAAGTAGATGAAGTAGAGCACTTGGAAAGTAGTCTTTTCAATAACTTCAAAATGAACCCAATTTGTCTCAACAGTCCTGGTGAAAATCCTTTGAAAATGCATTAGTCCATTCTTGTCCTGCACATGGAGTCTTTGAAAATAATCCACTTTTTGTTTTATAACTCAAAATCTTACTGGACCACAAGGTTATCTGAACATCAGTTTTCACTTAACTAGAATACAGATATGAAAGAAAGTCATAGGAGTTGCTTCGAATGTTTTTTGATTTTTAAAAAAATTTCATGATGACACTTTATTTTTCTATCCTTGATGTCATTTTCTAACAAGCAAAGTGCAGACAATGTACAGTTAGTTGAGGTTCCTGCTATGTTCCAGTGTGATTAATCAAGGTTTTGCTATAAAATAATCCATTTTTCATGCATAGAGGCATCTCTAATTTAGCCTTATTTCTTTTACAAGGTTGGAGGGAAAATGTGAGCCCATACATTTATCTGAAATACAATTAGAATAATGGAAACATCTATATATGCTTAGCATTAAAGACTGTAAAATGGACAATTAAGAGCTATCCCAGATTAATACTATTAAAATGTCATGAGTGGGCTTCCCTGGTGGCGCAGTGGTTGAGAGTCCACCTGCCAATGCTGGGGACACGGGTTCGTGCCCCGGTCCGGGAAGATCCCACAGCGGCTGGGCCCGTGAGCCATGGCTGCTGAGCCTGCACGTCCGGAGCCTGTGCTCCGCAACGGGAGAGGCCACAACAGTGAGAGGCCCATGTACCGCAAAAAAAAAAAAAAATGTCATGAGTAATATAGGCCTGGCCATCTGATTTATCATTCATCATTACTAGATAACTTACTCAGAGGCTATGTAATGAGGAAGGAAGCTAAATTAACACAGCTATGGATTCTTATGTAGAGGAGAAAAAAAGCTCTCAGATTAGACTGCTCCTCAGTAAGGATTTCAACTGTCTCGTATGTGATTTATCAGAATGGTAGCTTGGGGTTCTGTTCAGCATAGGCTATGTCAATAGCAGCTGCAGAAGTGTGAATGGCCAGTCTTGAAGGTTACGATGCTATGAAGAAATTGTTTGGTAGAAAGTGTACAGGGTTGAACTGGTTGCACACATCCAACTGGTAACTGCTTTACCTGATTTTTTCAGGCAAAAGTTCTGGGAATTATTATATATGTAGTTGTGTGAAATGGCAAAACTCTGGATCTAAAACTAATCAATTGAAATAACTCCTTTTGAAGCACACATTCAGAGAACCATGGGGATTCTTGAATCAGGCAACACCGAGAGTTGTATTTAACACAGTAGGGCACCCAAACCTTTGAGGCCAGCTTGTTAGGTTTTATTCTGTGAGAACCTGGGGACTCTAAGCACAGGGTCCACACAGAACTGTACTTAGGTTGTGTGTGGCCTGGATAGTGCATGGGGGCTGTCATGGGTTGTCATGTATTGACCACCCATGTTTCAACCAAAGTTAACTCCCCTTGTATCTATGCCAGTGGTTCTGAGCACACTCAGCAACGCCTGGAAAAGCTTGTACAATCAGAACGCTATGTCCCAGACCCAAATTTGCTGATTCAGTAGATCTGCGGTGGGTTGGGAGAATCTGCCTATCTGACAAGTTCCAAGATGCTGTGGATCTGGGGACCACACTTTGAAAGCCACCCGATTCTATTGTATATCTTGGGTCACCTAATAAGAATCTATTTGAAGAAAGCATTCTAAATCTAAAAAGATCAAGCTATAAGTTAAAAATGTTGGAAACACTCATATTAGTAAAGTCTCTCTAGCATGCCTATTTTCCCTTTTTATACCCTTTCTCTGAAGTCCCTGGTACTTGAACACTTCTGGCTGTCAAAGACACGCAGGTGTGCAAACTAGTTTATTCAGTCTTATTTACTTGTGTTCATCTTCCCTCCTATCCCCCCTCCTTCCCTCCTCCATGTAGTCACAACTTAATATACTGTAGACACCAGGCTAGGAGCTATGCATTTTAATAAGACTAAGCCCTTGAGAAGTTTGCAATTTGAAATGTAAACTCAGCACCTGATGACCAGCATGAGAGGTACTTCAACAGAACTTTCCTCACACTGTTTGCCAAGGAATAATTAATTTTTCCTAGGAGTATGAATAAATGTTTCATTTGAGAGATAATATTTGAAGTGATTCTTAAAGAATGAGTGAATTTTCTTCCAGTCAGGAAGAAAAATGGTGTTTCAGGTGAGGAAAATGACTTCAAGAGAATATGCTTAGAAATTTCTGAACGTCTGACAGAGCTGGAAGGAGGTAAGGAAAATAGAGCTTGTTGGAGACCTTGTGTTCTCGCCGTATTGACATAGTGGGTTGTCACTTTAGGAAGACAGAAGCCCTGTGAGGGCTGGGATGGTGATTCATAATCTTTCTTTTTTCTTTTTTTTTTTTTTTTTGCGGTACACGGGCCTCTCACTGTTGTCGCCTCTCCCATTGCGGAGCACAGGCTCCAGACGCGCAGGCTCAGCGGCCATGGCTCACGGGCCCAGCCGCTCCACGGCATGTGGGGTCCTCCCGGACTGGGGCACGAACCCGTGTCCCCTGCATCGGCAGGCGGACTCTCAACCACTGCGCCACCAGGGAAGCCCCATAATCTTTCTTAAATGTGTTCCCAATAGCCAGGCTCTTCCCTGGCCCAACCCCATAGAAATTCAGATTTATTTGTCTGTGGTGGAGCTTAGCCCCAGGGCTTTGATGAAGCTCCCCAGGTTACTCTAACATGCAGCCACTATGAAATCCCTCTTGATTGTGAACTATTTTATAAGCACTCATATTGGGTGACATATATGGAGAACTGAACTGAGTTTGTTGTCCAGTATTCTTACTAGGTGTAAACACCTTTTGTCTATTGAAATGCATGTGCTTCTCCCCTTCGACTCCAACTGTTGCCAACCAAACCACCTTGGATCATGACTGTGATCCCCCAGAGTCTCCAAGACCCCTATTCATGGATGAGGGCCTGCCTAATTATGATAGACGCCTTCCTTTGCCTTTTTCTGAACCAACGTACCTTCGTACTGTGTATGTAATGCCTCTCTTAGACCATAAATCTTCTTCCTACCAAATGTTTTTTTTTTTTTCCCTTTCTTCCTTGCATCCTCACAACCTATCTTAACTCCTGCCACATGGGAAATACTCAATAAATATTAACTTCAATCAATGCTAAAAGGGCACGCAAAAGACATAAAGAATACAGTTGGAAAATGAAAGGAAGAATATTGAATGCATGTTTGGGACATGTATTTCTTCTTGAACATCCTGCATTCTTCCTTGCCTTGTCACCCTCTGCCACGCAGCTCCCCTTTGTCTGACCATTGGCTCCACCGTCATCCTGCCATCTTGGCTCAGCAGGATGGAGACGACCTTGCGATTATATCATACTAGGGACTCTCCTCCCCCAACACAGTTTTCTCCAGCCACTAAATTTTGTTTGTTTACTTCATTGCACTTACTAGGACCCATCATTTGTTTCCTTATTTATAGTCTTTCTTCCATTAGATTTTAAGTGCCAAGACGTCAGAATCCAAATCACAAATATTGCGACCATTTCCTAGTCCACAGTTAGGTACCCAGAGGAGGGGATTCAATCAGTATTTGTGGAATGAATGAATGAGTAAATGAGTGAATGAATGGAAGAGGAGAGTCTGGACACTAATACAGATTCATTTCCCAGTCCTGCTAACTCAAATAAGATTTCTCCAATATATTTATTAAACAATGTTAACACTTTAGCAGCAAAAACATTCAATTAGCGAGCTATTTCACATTTAAAAAAAGATAAATCTGTATTAAATGACCTAATTCAAACTCAAAGAGTCACATGGATGTTTTTAAGTTTTTCCTGTATACCCAATCTCTTTTTTGCAAAATAAGTTGCACAATTTACTAACACGAAATTTAACCATTGATTTAAATACAGTCACTTTGTTTACTGGACCATTTATTTTGCACTCAAATCAGAATCCTAGTTTATATTTGAAAAACACGCTTTCAATTGTAGTTTTATTTCATAATCCCATAAAGATATTGTTCTTATCTGTAGGATACTGACAGCCTGGTTAATTGCTTCAAAATCAGTCCTGAGAAAAACTGATGAGAGAAATGCCATCTCTATACAAGGGAGCAGGCTACCTTGGCCCCAAGCTGACTTTCCTAACCCAGGCAGCAAGTTTGAATCATCTAGGGAGCTTTTAAAAAGAATAGAGATGCCGGGCTCCACCCTCTGAGATTTGAATTTCATTGATTTGGAGTGGAACCAAGGGATTTCTACTATCTTGAATGCTCCTGGATGATTTTCCCGTGCAGCCAAGGTTGAGAATCAATGATTTAAAGAAAGAAAAATAACTATGCTCAAGCCAAGAATGGACTGCTTGCTCTCCAGATTTTGAGAATTGCCCTGACATTGAAATCAATCGAGCCATTATACATAAAAGGCAGAGAAATGACTGCTACTTGGGCTCTTGGTGCTGGCAACCTGAACGGGCAGTGGATATGAAAGACTCGAGCTGGAGACCTGTTAAGTCTGGTGATTGGCTCAGGACTGGAACTGGCTGTGAGCAGAACAAATGAGCACCCATCCAAGTCTGGCCACCTGTCTCACTGGTCCTTAAACCTCTGTGCTAAGCCTCTGCCCAGGTCCTTCATCCCTGAAATGTCCTTCCCCCTCCTGCTATTAACAACCTGTCTCTCCTCCTGGAGCCAAACCAACCCACGATGCTCCAATGGAACCACCACGGGGCAGCTCTAGATCCTTCCCCATTCTATACTCTGAACCATATATATTTTTTAAAATCTTGAACTGAGAAACTACTATGTGCTACGTGTTCCATTAATCATTTCATGTATTACTTCCTGTAGTCCTCATAATAATTTTTTAGCCCATCTTTACATTGCCTTATACTGTATTTAACATTTTCAATCTTTTTCTCAAGATTTTTAGAAAATCTTTTCCTCAAGATTACAAGTTCTTCAAGGTCAAGTACAATACAAAATATTTCATTGTATTAAGTCACAAGGCTAAGAGATGAAAAAGGAAGGAAGAGAAGGAAAATTGTTATAAAGAGAGTCCTTATAAAATATAAAGTGATATCTTATGTCTCATGATCATTTTTGAAGATTTGATTTATTTTCTCCATCACGTACATGTAAAACTGAGGCTCAGAGAGGTTACCTAACTAGCCTAAGGTAGGATAGAATTTGAACTCAATTTAATCATTTAATTAGTTGCTCATGGTAGAGGGAATGTTAGCCTGGTGTTTGAGGTGAGAGTGTGTTGGCAAGCTTAAGACTTACTGTCTTTTTAGTGGGGCTACCAATTAATTGCCCACTTCTGTTTCCAGAGGAAGGATAGCCATTAGCTCATCATTCCTGGTTCCTTTCTATTTCATTTCCTGCTTTCTTTGGGAGTGAAGACTGACTTACCTGATACATGGCACTTAGCTGGCTTACCTCTGACCTTCTCTCCTCTCCTTTCCTTCAGGAACTAGCTGCCTGCAGGGAACCTGCATTCTACTCTGCTTCTCCACACGACCAGTTATCTGGGGCAGGTCCCCATCAGGGGATGCTTGTGGAGTGTAGCACTGCCTGTGAACGGGTGCACACATCTGTCTAATTCTGGGGCTCAGCCTTAAGAAAGCCACAGTTGACTTACCCCTATGTCATATCCTCCAATATCAGCTTCATCAGCAAAAGTAACATTCTAGCTTCCTTCCCTGTCTTTTCTTAATTCGTGGACAATGTAAGCAAGTAAAACAGGGTGTCCTTTAATTTGGTCCCTTAAAACAATGGTTCTCCAAGTGTGGTCAGAGACCAGCAGCTTTAGTAACATCTGGGAACTTGGTAGAAATACAAGCTCTCGGTCCCCACGTCAAACCAACAATGTGTGCTTTAACAGCCCTCCAAGGGATTCTGATGCCTGCAAAAGATGAGAGGACAGGACCCTTGAGTCCTGTCTCTTTAAGCTCTGTGACGGTAGGTAACAAAGGGATGTTCTTTACTGTGCACCTGCAGGCGCGTACAAGTGGGCGTAGGATGATTGTAGAGTTGGCACCGATGGCACAGACTGAGAGATGATGGTAGCTAGAGACGTGCCATCTATCAGTATTTTCATTCAGGCTCTGAGCAGAGTGGTTGCATGATTGTATTTTGCTTTGTTTTGTTTTCGTTTTCTTCCCTATTGCTATAGCATTTCAGTGTCTTAAAAGGTTGAGAGGCCTTCTTTTTCTTTCTACATTACAGATGGCTGAACAGTAAGAAGATCATTACCTTTCCATCGACAACCCTGAAAATGCTAAAAGGGGTGGGACCAGCACACGTTCTGGGAAAGGGGCGGCAACCCATCCTTCAGTCACAGCTGAGTTCAGCTGCGAGCAGTATAGGTTAAGGCTGTGGTTCTCAACATGCGGATCCCAAACATCAGTATCATTTGGGAACCCCTTAAAAAATGCAAATTCCCAGCCTTGCCCCACACTGCTGAATCACAAACTCTGGAGGAAGGATCCAGCAGCCTGAGTTTTAACAAACCTGTCAGGTAGTTCGGATGCAAACTCATATTTGAGAACCATTGCTGGGGCCTCGCTACTCCTGGCATGGTTTGACACCGCAGTACCGGCATCACCTGGGAGCTTGTTAGAAATTCAGATCTCAGGCCCCATGCCAGACCTCCTGACCTATCCAGAGCCTGCATTTTAACAAAACCCCTAGGTGATTGGAAAGCTCATGAAAGTTTTAGAAGCAGCGGTGTAGAACCAAGGATGCAAATGCCAAATCATGGAACAGGAGAAGCGAACAGGATTTTAATGAGGTTTTCAGCCTAAGCTGCAAACACTAAAGTTACAAGCTGAGGAGTGACGCGGGACTAAAGCTGGGAGCCTAGGGTGCCCGTTTCTATCTAGTCGCTCTCACTACCTCCTGCTAGCCCTTCGGTCACCCCTGTCGTGTTAGTCACTTGTTTGGGTCTAGACCACTGCCTGGGACTTACTGAATCTCCATCCACTGTATGAACCTTCACTAGCCACTTTTTTTAGAACTGCATTGAATTTTCAACCAAGCTTCTTTTGGAATTCTGCTCACAGCAGGGCAGGCCTCCCAAGATGTCCACAGAAGGTCATCTCTCAGCCCAAACAGGTAGCAGCCTAGGATCAATAAGGACCAATTCAACACTGAGCATTTAAACGTGTGGCTGGAGTGTGGATAAGTAGTTGCAGAAATTGGAAAAAGGTCAGGTAGCAAGTGCCAGCTTTGTAACTAGCAAAAGTGCTTGTTCATATGTGGCATTTCACAGAACCCGCAGGCTGTGTTTGATTAGTTATTAAAATCATGGTTGGCCAGTAGGGAGAATCATGATAATTGGTATAGGTCCTAGACAATCAAAAGTGTCTCCCCCAGTGGGACGAAACCTATTAAAATTCCTTATTTAAATCTCTTGGTCATTTCCACATTCTGCTCACATGCAAAATGACTTGTCCCCATCTTGGTCTCCAAGGAAGAAAGCAAACATCCTCCATTGTTCTTTGTTTGGTGCTAATTAACGTTTCCAGGAGGACTGACTTAGATGCAGCTCTGCAGACCCCCAAAGCAATCATTCCATTCAACTTCCAGATCGTAGCTTTATCTCCTTAAAGACTTAGCTTTTAATATGCAGAATGCTGAGATTATTTCAACTGGTGTTTCCAAAACTTGTAATCACACACACAAATAATCCTCAACCTTAGGGCACCAGTGCTGAGGGGAGAAAATGCTTTTGTGAAGGGAGAATCCCTTATTTCTAGTCTTAGCCTGTGCTTTGGAATAATGCGCCTTCTATTCCTGAAAGACAGCCAGCCACCAAAGACTCATTTGGTGGAATCGGTGAACTGGCATTGACCCTAATGGCTCGGAAACCTGGTGGCACATTGGAATCACCTGGGAAGGTGTTAAAACCATTAATACCTGCCTGTCCTTCCAAAATACTGACTCATCTGGTCTGAGGTGGAGCCTAGTCATCTGTTTTTTTTTTAGACAGCTTCCCAAATTCTGGTGTCATTGTGTAGATAGATTATTTTCTTCTTCTCCATTCAGCCTCCCCCATGCTTTGCCTTCACTACATCTGCGTCTTAGACTACCTGACTTCTGCTCTTTCTCCCATTACTTTCATTACAAACTTCCTTTGCTGCTCTACCCACCCAATTTCTTTCAAACACTTTAAGCTAAAACGAAAAAAAAAAAGCATATTTGATACAAAACACAGAAAAGCATAAAGGAAAAAAACCTGAAAAATAACAAATTACCCTACCCCCGAAGGATAATTATTGAGAACAGTTTTATGTATGTGTCTCTCTCTATATGTTTCCTTTACTAAAATCTGTCATACTAAATATATTTCTTTGTGCCTTATTTTTTTCCCTAGCACAACAGTATGTATTCATGCCAAATAATGATGATTTTGCCACAAGCATGTTGAACGACTGAAGGTGTACCATCCTTGTATGCACGATGATTTAGTATACTAATTCCTTGTTCTTTGGTGTTGATGTATCTTTAATATGTTTGCTTATAAAAACAGTGCTGGGACTAGTGTCTTTATTTATACATCAATGCAATCTTGTACATCTTGCATTTCTTCACCACAAGTAAAGGGTCAGTGGTCATGAGGCAGAGAAGACACTGGCAGAAACAAATACAACAGTGTATTTTTTCTGGAAGCTGAGTCTTCAAAAGAACATGGTTTGAATGCCAAGGTCTTCTGCTCAGATTGGAAAATTCCCATTGTCCTAACTGGAGAATTTTAGATGTCCAAGGTGCCTATTTCTCACAAGACCCACCAAGTGAAAAGCATTTTGCAAGCAGTTTCTGTCTCTTTATAGCTGTGCTTCCCAAACAATCCTGGTGAAGGGCCGGCTTTTTGCTTGTTTCATTTTGTTTTACATCCAATTTTTCATGGATATATACTTCTGTAAAATAGTATAAAAATGCATTTCTAGAAAAATGAAATAAAAATGGCATACAAAATACAAGGTCCATTTTTTTTTATTACTAGATTCAAGAGTCAGAAAATTTCTTTGACAAATTGCCGTAAATATTCTAAGAGCTTACTCTTAATCTCTGCACTCAATTTCATAGCAGGCCAGTAACTAGCAGCTTACAGCTCAGCACTGATGGACCCTAACTTGAGTGGCACTGGTTGAAAGGAAATTCTCCAGGAGATGCATTAGCCAAACAAGATAATCCAGTGTTTGAGTGGGGGGAAAAGGTTTCCCTAGCAAAGCTGTGATGGAAGTGCAAAGTCAAAGTGAGTATTTTGAGTAACAGTGGAAAATCCAAGCGAGACATAGTAGTCGTGAACGACACTAAAAACATACAAGGCTGGGAAGTTCACGATCTGCAGTTGCAGTGATCCAGAGAAGAGAGCACAGACTCTGCCCAAGTATGCATGCAAACTCATAAAGCATTCCACATTTTTCCAAAAATGTTCTATGTCTTGACCTAGCAATGATTTTACGGATTTTCACCTTAGAATCATTTCTTAAAATGTACTCATAAGTTTTATGTAGTTCTGTCCATATATCCTATAATTTAAAAATGCTACACAGGGACTTGCCTGGTGGCATAGTGGTTAAGAATCTGCCTGCCAATGCAGGGGACACAGGTTTGATTCCTGGTCTGGGAAGATCCCGCATGCGGCAGAGCAACTAAGCCCACATGCCACTACTACTGAGCCTGTGCTCTAGAGCCCACGAGGCACAATTACTGAGCCAGTGTGCCACAACTACTGAGCCCACGTGCCACAACTACTGAAGCCCGCACACCTAGAGCCTGTGCGCCACAACGAAGAGTAGCCCCCGCTCACCGCAACCAGAGAAACCCTGTGCGCAGCAACGAAGACCCAACACAGCCAAAAATAAATAAATTAATTAATTAAAAAAAAATGCTACGTGTACACCTATATGCTAATGCTTGCTGTGAGGCTGTAAATGACAAGTACTTCTATAGCCACATAATTGAATGCAGCTAAGTGATGCAAAATGTACACTGTTGGTGACAGGTACATTCATATTCAAAAAGTATAGTATTTGTGTCTAAAATTCCTTTCAACAGCCCTTAAATAAAGGATCTCATACTTATCACCCTTACAAAGGATAAAGGACTGATAAAAACAAAGACAGACCAAAGACTCATTCTTACTTGTGAAGGACATAGTTTATTATTCTTAAAGGGAAGTTGTCAGGTAAGAT
This sequence comes from Delphinus delphis, assembly GCF_949987515.2. Lineage (NCBI taxonomy): Eukaryota > Metazoa > Chordata > Mammalia > Artiodactyla > Delphinidae > Delphinus > Delphinus delphis. Next base: position 99,815,126 of record NC_082689.1, on the reverse strand, counting down.
GCATCCTAAAGGAATAATGCTGGGTGTGTGTGACTACCATCTAAACGCCAGGGAGTGGGGATGGGAAAATGTGTTCTTACGACCCTCCCACCATCCCTCTCATATTTATATCTCAGTTGCCTAATGAGAGAAAGAGGGAACACCCCTTCACTTAACCTTCACCCTGTGATGCCATAACAAATCATTCAAAACTATTTACTACTTATTTTTTACACTTTTTAATTGAAGTACAATTGACCTACAACACTTTGGTAGTCCCAGGTGCACAGCATAGTGGTTTGATATTTCTATACATTACAGAATGGTCAGCAGGATAAGTCTAGTTACCCTCTGTCACCATACAAAGATATGACAATATTATTGAGTATATTCCCCATGCTGTAATTTCATCTCAGTGACTCATTTATTTCGTACCTCTTAATTTCCCTCATCTATTTCACTCATCCTTGAGCCCTCATTCCTCTGGCAGCCACCTGTTCGTTCACTGTATCCAGAGTCTGTTTCTGTTTTGTTATGTTTGTTCACTCGTTTTGATTTTTAGATTCCACATATAAGTGAAATCAGATGGAATTTGTCTTTTTTTGTCTGATTTATTTTATTTATCATAATACCCTCTAGGCCCATCCATGTTGCCTCATAGTAAGACTTCAATCTTTTTCATGGCTGAGTAATATGCCATTATATATGTATACCACATCTTCTTTATCCATCCACCTATCAATGGACACTTAGGTTGCTTCCATATCTTGGCAATTTTAAATAATGCTGCCATGAATATAGGAGTCCATATATCTTTTCAAGTTACTGCTTTTATTTTCTTTGGAAAAATACCCAGAAGTGGAATTGCTGGATCATATGGCCTCATAACTAACTATATGATATTTAGAGTGTATTCTCACTAAGAATATATACATGTATGTATATAAACACATATAGATTGTGATTAGCCTAGGAAGTCTCTTTTATGTTTCAACTTGAGTTTCAGGAACAATGTTTCATTGGTGAGTTCAGCTTGGCTTTTCTAATTTTTACCCCTTTTATGTTTAAATGATGAGGGGGCATGAAGCAGCTGGAGAAAGATAAGGGCACCTTTTTTTTTAATGACCCTCATACACGTTCCCATTTTTATTTTGTCATTGGAAAACTCCTAGAGCAGTTTGCTTTGCTTCCTTGTTCAAAGTTCTAAACAGAAATGTCTCTCCTGGCTCCTTTGGGGTTTGCTCTTCAAATACAGAAAAGGAGGGTAGAAGCTCTGGACACTTTCTCTAGCATCATTCTCACGCCCGTCCTCCACAGCTTTCTGGAAGCCTTTGTCTTCTCTGCACTCAGACCAGGCTCCAGAGACATCAAATTCGGTCTCACAGGCTTCTCTCTCCTGAGGAGAGATTGTTCATGGCTACATTCTGTAGTTATGGGCAGATCATTTATCCATTTGGGGCTTTAGTTCCCTCAGTTCTTTGACTAATTTTTAAATTCTCTTTTAAAATTGTTAAATATATATGTATGTATATATATATGTGTGTGTGTGTGTGTGTGTGTAATACACACACACACACACACACACACACACACACACATATGTATGTATATATATATGTATATCGCTTTTTCTGCCCTAGGAGCAGAGGAAGGAAGGGAAAAAAGAAAGACTGGTAACAGGGTCAGAGCAAAAGAATGAGTGAATTAAATGTACTTGGCTCAGCAGAAATAGAACCCAGTGGATAAAGCCAAAGAGGACTCTGCTCTTTGAACCCCTGGGACATCTATTGAGCTGTGTGTCACTACGGTTATTTTTATTGACATTTCACAAGACATTCGAGCAAAGGATCAGAACAAGAGAAAATAGAATGAGAGGAGGGAAAGAGAAAAGAAATAGACACTGGGGACGAATGACAGTTGGCCAGTTCTCTTTGGTCAATTTCCTGCTGGTGAGAAATAAAGGGAGAGACATAAAGAAAAGGAAAGATAAAGGGAGATTGCAGAGGGAGACCGCACAGAAGTCGTCAAGGAACTGACAGCCAGCACATTGTCAGGGGCTCCCCACCTGGCTAATCACCAGTGAGAAGTCCACAGTGCTTCTAAACCAAGGACTGCAAACCAATTGCTTTGAGAGACCAATGGGTAATATAAATAAGTGAAGCTGGCTCAGCATGAGACAAGAAGGAATGATAGAAACTGTGTGAACAGAGAAGCATATCTCCCACGTGAAGAGATGAGATACTACCAACCGGCTGCAGGTATCACCTGAACAGCCCGGTCAGCAAGCCCAGGGTTACCACATCTTCTGATAGTTCAAGAAAAACCCCGTATCACAATACTGATTTTCATTCTGATTTTCAAAACATTATTTAGTTTCTGTGGACACTTGTCTTCGTCATTAACTGTAAAGGAAAAGGGAAAGCAGGACAGAAAAATGGAAATTAATCCTCACATTGATTCTCCTTCCATAGAGTCAATATTGGCTTCTGTTTTTTCATTTGTTTTTCATATATGGACATTTGCTTATGGAGATTGAAACATTCCTAAAGGGCAGTCACCATGCCATACATTTCCTTATGTTCTATATGCACTCACCTACACAGACTACAGTTCAGGTCTGATTAAAACATTCTGTGATTGAATTAAAATAATCTGGTCATGCGTTCCTTTTCTCTTCCTCTCCCTAGTGGAACAAAACCAAATCCATTATTGCCTAGTTTTATGTGGCAGCCTTTGGTCAAGAAAGTAGAAACTGCTGGTATGAAGCAGATGTATCCTTCCTCCATGTTTTTCTTTTAAAAATGCAGATTCCCAAGCCTCTAATTCAAGTCTTTGAAATTTCAGAAACTGTTTCCAATACACCCCAGAAAGGAATAGCAAGGTGAGCTAATTCCATTTCTGAAATTTACCTCAATACCAGGCATTCTCGATCAGGGGGTCAGCAAATGTTTTCTGTAAAGGTCCAGAGAGTGACTGTTTTAGGTTTTAGAGCCATATGATTGAGTTGCTCAACTCTGCCCTTGTAGCACAAAAGCAACTAGAGACAAAATGATGAGACTGTTCCATAGTAACTGTACAGAAACAGGCAGCCACAGTTTGTCCATCCTTCCCCTACATGAAAAATCCTTTTCTTTCTTTTGGCCGCCCCATGCGGCTTACGGGATCTTAGTTCCCCGACCAGGGACTGAACCCCGGACCCTCGGCAGTGAAGAAAGCCCGGAGTCCTAACCACTGGACGGCCAGGGAATTCCCAAGAAACATCTTTTCTTAGCTTGCATTCTCTGGATAACTGCTTCTATTTCAAATTTATTTTCCAGTGGAGACAGTTCTCTTTAACATTTTCTCCTACTTCCTGCTCAGAACTGCCACTTCCTGTCCACCACGTGCCAATCTTAGGACAGGCCATTCCCACTGCTGGTTCAATTACAATTCAGTCTTCACTGATTTTGTCTCTTTTGATTGTTGAAAATAGAGACCCATTGTTGAAAATAGCTTCTCTATTTTCAACAATGGGTCTCTATTTCTGTCACCTCCCATGCCTCCAATAGACTCTACTTAGATATACTAACATGTTTTTGCAAGTGAAGCTATCAACTTGTCACTCTGTTCAAACATCTTCTTTGACTCTCTGTTGCCTACAGAAATGTTCAGACTCGAAAGCAAGCATGACGGTCATCAGACCTCTCCAACTTATGTGCATATCCAATTGTCAATCTCTGTGTATCCTATGCTCAGTCAACCCGTAATCTTTACACTGTTCTGTTCTTTGATTGAACCAGTCCATCTATGGACCCTAACTCTGGTTAAATGTCAGTTTGCTTCAAGACCAGTTCAAATGCTACAATCTCCAGGAAGCATCCTAGGTTCCCCTTGGCCAGAGGTAGCCTTTCCTCCATCTGTAGTCTAAAACTTGGTGTCTTGTGTAGACTATTTATTACCTTCAGCCTTAAACTACCTGAGGACAAGATCAAAATTCTATCACCACCACCACCAAGACCTAGACCAGCAATCCTACTCACAGGAGACATCATTATCAAAAGCTAATATTTATCAAGCACCTGCTATATGGTACAATAAAACTTCCATGTTTTACACATAAGTATTAAATCATTTAATCCTTACAACCACATTTTTACAGATGAGCAAACCAAAATGATTGTATAGTATTTATTTTATAGATGAGGAAGCAGACACCTTGCAGGGCTGACACCCAAACCTACCAGGAAAGCTTGGGAGCCTGAACTCTTAGCTTCTGCACTGGACCATCTCTCAGTACACTTTTACAGGATTTACATTTTGCAGAATTTGGAATATATCTTGGTTCTTTTCACTTACAGAGGTTGTAATAATTGCATCTATGCTTTACTGACATCTCCTTGGTCAGAATTATGATGTTTTTGATATTGAATGCATTTGTTCAGAAACAAACCCCCCAGAAATAGAATTATTGCTGAAAACTACAATGTGTTCTACTTGATTATTGCTAAAATAGTTACTTTTCCCCCAAGATTTAAAAATCTCCCCTTGCCTGTTTTTACCCCTATTCTTAACAAGTAAAATTAACATTTTCCATTTTCATCCAATCGTCAGGTTTAGATATGAAAAACAAAAACTTTTAAATATTAAAGCAAATTTCACTCTTCTGTGGTCCTCTCCTGTTCATCTATAAACTCACAGCATGGTATTGCTCTTTTCCTGAAGAGGGGTAGGGAATCACTAGTAAGTATCCTAAGAAGCCATCTACGATATAAACATGGGTTGGATTTTATGAAGTTTCTCAAATCAAATATGCTGAGGTTTCTGGCAATAGTAACTCATCTGTATTTGATGCGTCATGCTTTGGCACAGACACCACAAGAGCAAGCCTCAAAGTAAAGTCCACTGGAAGAATCAGTGCGCTTACCTTGCTCTGTGTGTCACTGGACTGAGTAAGTCGGGTTTCAGATATTTTTTCAGGGGCCAAAAGAATCTTACCCTTTGGTGGTGGCGACATCTCTCTTTTCCTTCCTTACCCTTTGGCCTTGGCTGCTTATACCTCAGATTCTCCTTTTATACTCCAGTATGTACAAAGAGGGGTCCAGAATTAATAATGGGTGAGAAGGGGATGCTGACCAGGAGTATATCAGTTTCCTAAGGCTGCTGTAACAAAGGAGTACAGACTGAGTGGCTTAAAACAACAGAAATTTATTCTCACACAATTCTGGAGGAGAATGTCCAAAAACAAGGTTCTGCAGGGCAATGCTTTCTCAAGCCTCTAGGGGAGGGTCATTCCTTGTCTCTTCCTCTTCCTGGTGGCCTGGTTGTCCTTGGCTTATGGCAGCGTAACTCCCATCTCTGCCTGTCTTCACATGACCATCTTCTCCCTGTGTGTCTCTTTCTTCACCTGGTGTTCTCCTCTTGTCATAAGAACATGAGTCATGTTTTTTTTTTTGTTTGTTTGTTTGTTTGTTTGTTTTGTGGTACGCGGGCCTCTCACTGTTGTGGCCTCTCCCATTGCGGAGCACAGGCTCCGGAAGCGCAGGCTCAGCAGCCATGGCTCACGGGCCCAGCCGCTCCGCAGCATGTGGGATCTTCCCAGACCGGGGCACGAACCCGTGTCCCCTGCATCGGCAGGCAGACTCTCAACCACTGCGCCACCAGGGAAGCCCCCCCACGAGTCATGTTTGATTCAGGTATACCCTAATCAAGTTGGGCTTGATCGCATCTTCAAAGACTCTTTTTCCCAATAAGGTCTCATTAACAGGTATTGGGGATTGGGATTTCAACATACTTTTTACATTTGTGGGTGGTGGCACAATTCAACATATAACAAAGGTTTAGATACCTCTCCCTGCTTTGTTCCCGCTCCCATAGGCCAAGGTGACGAACAGAGGCTGGACTGTCCTTCAGGAATTTGGAGGAAGAGACCCTAGTCATCACTACTCCTTTCCCCTTGACACTCTCTCTTATAGCCTTCAACGCCAGTGGTGCTCTGCACCTCTACTTCTCTCCTGGCCTTTGCCACTGCCCAGAAATCACCTTGGACTGCAAGAATAATTATGGAAAGGGACTCAGATTATCCTTTTTCCTTCTGATAGCTCAATGCTCCTCTATTGTGCTAGGATCAGGTAAAAAATGCTGGGAAGTATTGGTAGACAGAGGAGTACAGGCTTTACGATCTTGGAAAATTGGATTCCTATCCAAATCCTCTATTTATAAGCTCAATAATTCTTCCGTATTTGAGCTTCAGGTTCTTTACAACAGAAAAATAAAGATGAGATCACATTATAGAATTATGGTAATGATAAAAAAAAGTCACAATATACAAAGCACTTGGTATCCAGATATCCCTTAGCAACTTAACTTTTTAATTTGAAACTCTGAGTAATTTTTTTGAAAAATTTGAAACTCTGAACATTTTTTAAAATTTGAATTATGCAAGATGATCAGATTCTATGGTGTCATGAAGTCTTATGCAGTACTAGCTCATGAAGGAAATGAACTTTATGTTTAAACAACTGACCTTAGACCAGACTTTTGGAAAACAACCTGACTGCTCCTTGGATAAAGGTTCAAATTAATTTATGGCAAGCCTATTACCAGAGTCTGTCTCTGCCTGCAACATCATGCCTTCAAAAATATGCTGTATTTCCCTTAAATCTATCATTTAGCTTATTTGGTTGTAGGCAATAGAAATGTATTCTAGCTTAAGAGTGAAAAATAAATTTACTGGAAGGAAGAGCGTAGCCCACAGAATCAGAGGATTTGTTGAACAACGAGATCACAGAAAGGATAGGAACACGGTATCACTGAATATTTAGGCAGCAAGAAGTGATGTACAACCAAGCCCTCATGATGGTTAAATAACCTGGTACCATTTTGGCTCAAGACACATATTTTGAGAAGAGATAGTCTGATTGAACTAGCCCCTCCCATCCCTTATCCAAGGAATGCAGGACCTTAGTTTGACAGTCTCAATAGGACTGCATGAATTGGAGAAGTGCTCCCAAACTAAGTGTTTTCACTAGGGGAACGTAAATGAATGCCTGGCAGGTAAAAGGGCAGATGTCTACTATGTTGTCATTTTAAGAACGGAGATTTACCTTGACTTTCAGTTGTCATTCATACAATTAATCATGTGTATCAATTGAATGAATGATGGCTTCCCTTGTTCCTAAGAGGACTTAGGAATAGGTGGAAAAGGGAGTGAAAGGGATGTTAGGAAAGAAGATGTTTAGATTTATACCTAAGGGATGTTTAGATTTACACCTAAATCTGTCAAAGAATTTCTCCTCTGAAAATCCCTTTATTTTGATTAGTGTACATTTTCCTAACATACAAAAAACCTTTTGTAGCGTGGCGACCATTTATCAGATGCCAACAAAGGATTAAGTTACTTTGATGTTTTAATCCTGCTGACAAACTGAGACCCTGAAACCTCAAACGAGGAAAACAGGGAAACTAAACAGGGGGCGAGTTGCAGAGGAGACTGTATTTCTGAGGACAGGAGAAATGTAGGAGATCTCTGTCTTGCGTTGGGATAGGTGACAGATTCGGGGGTGAGCTCCTGGGTTTCCACATGACACCCTGAGCATCTCACACATGTGGAAGGAAGACCAGACTCAGAGGAGAAGAGAAAAAAGAATAGTGGAGAGATTCCGGGCAATTATCACAAGCACTAATGAGTCTGCCTGCCTCCCCATCAGAGGCCATGGATGTGTGCTTCATGGATATAGTATCCACAAAAGGGCCAGGTGTTACTGGGCAGTTACCTGTCCTTTTCCTTATCCATCTAAGTCCATCTCAATGTTCTACCCCACATTTTTGCTCTCTTCATTTCTCAGATAAGGAAACAGAGGTTCAGAAAAATGAACTCATCCCTCTGTCCATACAGATAAGCAGCTCTTGAACAGCGATTCTAACACAAATCATCTAGCTCAAGTTCCCCTTTTAACCCTGTGCTGTGTAACCATACTCTTCCCAGTCTTTATTTTTTTCCACTAAGGGTAGAATAAACAGTTTGTCCCTTATTAAATCATTTAAGCAATCAGCTGAGAAGCTATGTGTTTTGGGGGTGTACCATAGCAGTGAGAGGTAGAGCAGCAGGTAAGGAGCTTCCCAGCCTTCTTACAACCATCCACGTAGGCAGCCTTCTCATACATGAGCAAAGGTCTTTAGCAATGATTGCTGTTTGAATTCTTACTATGTGCCATGCACTTTGTTGAGTGCTTTTACATATTTTATCTCATTCTATTCCCACAACATCTTTGTCAGGTAAATAAAGCAATCTGTGTCCTATAACTAAGGACATAGGCTTAAGTGTTTTGCCCAAGGTCACATAGCTAGTCCTTGACAGGGCTGAGAGCAGAACCCATGTCACTTGATTCCTAGTCTCATGCCTTTAGCACTGCCCCATGCTGTCCTTTGGGGCTTCAGTAATTGCAAGTCACCATGTGAGTTTCTTGGAAGCCCATCTTCTGAAATAAGAACACACTGATCTCCTGAGATGGGAATAAGGATGACACCTACTGATTCTATCTCTCCACTGTTTCTCTTTGAAGTCTTACAGATTTCCTTTTCCATCAAGTTTTGTTTACAAATAGGGCTCAGGAAAGGCTGGAGGGATGTTTGTCAGGCAGATTTCTCTCTACTGCAGAAATGTTAGTCTTTTCACAGACCACTGCATCCTTCCTTAAAAAATCGTAGTAAACTAAAAGATGTGTTCTGGGACCAGACTGATGGAGGAGACACCTGTACACATTCTTAAATCAGACCCAAGTTCAAATCACAGCTCAAGTCCCTCCACCTAGGTCAGGTGAGGACAAGATCTTACTGAAATTTCCCTGTCCATGGAGACTTGTCTGACTAAATGCCCATGAGTTGAGTTAGATGAGCAGGAAACAACTAACATCTAGCGTATCATAAGCACCTATCCTAGTCACCACTATGAGCAGAAAATAATACACTTTTGGTTTCTTTTTTCAGTTTGCAACAGTTCCTATAGACCATAACCATTTCTTTTCTACTATTTCCGATTTATTGCACATTTCTTGCTTTTGCTAATCACTGTAGATGGAAACAATTATGAAAGGTATGTTCATACAGGCTTCCATGTTCTTTGTAATACTTAACATAATAACTGTGCACTTCGCAAGAGCTCGGCAAACACTTAATGATGGGAAGACTGACTCACTAGATAGTCATCTAGTCTGAGTTATTGCTAAATATAACCCTGAAAATTCTGTAAGAGTGTCTCAAGGCCAGACTCTTTCTAAACCATGACATGAATCTAGGTGATCAGAAACATAGGCAAACCATTAAAATGTTTAGGCTTTATTTTCTCAGTTTGCACCATGTATCACATTAGCCAAAAGCAAGAGGAAAACTGGATGATCTTTGCAAATCATTTAAGTCCCCACTTCTGTCCAGCTAAAATAAGGGGGAGAGTAAGCTTGACTCAAATTATCGCCTTGGCTGGTTTTGGAAATTTCATTATTCCAATAATTAACTGCAAAGTTCTCTGGTGTTGTAGACTTTGTCTTTCATGAAATCAAACATTCAATTTCATTTTCTTTTTCTTAATAGTACCCAATTAATTGGCACCATTAAAATATGTTCAACTGACTTTTGCCTGGATGTTTTGTCCTGTATAATGCTCATTCATTCATTCACTCATTCATTTATTCATTCATCCAGTCATCAGGTGTTTATTGAAGAGTGAAAATAAGTGAGGTACCAGTCTAGGCAGTGGAGACACAGGAAAATATAACTGTTTTCGCACTTGTGATATTCAAAATTTGGCCGAACACACAGATAGACTTATATTATAATATTACGTAATTGGGAGGAGGCATAAGCATGCTTATAGTAGGAAGAGGAAACCAGGGGAAGGAGGTGTGTGATATTGCTTAGAGAGGAGATAGTTGGAAATGCAAAATCCTAGAGGAAGTAGAAAACGGTGGAGTTCTGGGAATAGTTGAAGGAAATTTGGGAAGGATCTGAGATATTTCTTCCCACACTGTAGGGGAGAAATAAGTATATGGGTAGAACTAGAAAGGTTTTGGGAGGTAGCTATATATGTAGGAGTAAACCTTGAGAAAATCCCCTCTTAAAGTCCTAAGGGCCCCTAATAAACTCTCTCGTTAACTCTCTAGTCATCTATCTTATAAAAACTAATTAACGGGGCTTCCCTGGTGGCGCAGTGGTTGAGAGTCCGCCTGCCGATGCAGTGGACACGGGTTCGTGCCCCGGTCCGGGAAGATCCCACATGCCGCGGAGCGGCTAGGCCCGTGAGCCATGGTCACTGGGCCTGCGCGTCCGGAGCCTGTGCTCCGCAACGGGAGAGGCCACAACAGTGAGAGGCCCGCGTACCGCAAAAAAAAAAAAAAAAAAAACTAATTAACAAACTGTAACTTGTGAGTCATATTTGTGTGCTCCTTTCTCAGAAATTCAGATTTTATATTTGGCAACTCAAATGCCTAGAGAGTTCCCTTGGAAGGTCTCATGAAAGATTATGAAAGAACCAGGATATCTCCCCCTTTGATGGTGATGCCAACTTATAAGTAAAATCCCCTGTAACCCTCACGAAAAGCTGATTTGCTTGAATGTTAATAATAATAATAAAACCTCATAAGCAGAGGGACGGAACCAATGATCATCGGTATGTGTTTTACATCTTAGAATACAGAATGAAGAAACAGTGAAAACTGTCTGAAAGATTTTTACATTATCTGGAGTCTTGAACATTTTGGACCCTTGCTTATTCTAAGGATTCCAAAATAGGGCTAGCCCGGTGGAAAAAAATTCACCCCTGCCTTTTGCAAGCACTGAAAACTCTCTGGTCTCCAGGCTTGGAAATGTGATCAAACTGGATGTCATTACTGTAACAGTTCTATATATTTTTTCTGGGCTCTTTTTCTTTTGGTGGTGGTGTTTTTTGGATAACAATAAACACAAATGCAATGATAAACTTTTAAGGACTGAATTGTGTCTTTTCAAAATCCGTATGTGGAAACCCTAACCTCTAGTGCCTCGGATTGTGACTCTATTTGGAGACTGGGCCTTTGGGGGGTAATAAGTTAAAATGAGCCAATCTGACTGATGTCCTTGGAAGAAGAGGAAGCGATACCAGGGACGGGAATGCACAGAGAAAAAGCCATGTGAGGACAAAGGGAGAAGACAGCCATCTACAGGCCAAGGAGAGAGGCCACAGAAGAAATCAGACCTGCTGACATTGACGTTGGACTTCCATCCTCCAGAAACGTGAGAACATAAAATTTCTGTTGTTTAAGCCACACAGTCTATGGTATCTTGTTATGATGTTATGACAGCTCTAGCGAAGTAACGCGTGTGCCATGCCACAAAGATCAGGACTTCTATCTGCTCCAACTAATAGCAAGAATTGAGAGGGATGTGCGGACACAGGGCGGGAAGGGGAGCGTGAGAAGAATTGGGAGATTAGGATTGACATATATACACTACCCTGCATAAAATAGATAGCTAGGGGGAACATGCTATACAGCACAGGAAGCTCAGCTTGGGGCTCTGTGACGACGTAGATGGATGGGAAGGTGGAGGGGAGGGTTGGGAGGGAGGTCCAAGAAGGAGGGTATATAGGTATACATATAGCCGATTCACGTCATTGTACAGCAGAAACTAACACAACATTGTAAAGCAATTATACTCCAATAAAAATAAAATAAATATTTTCAAAGATCTTCTTAGACATTTTCCTGTGATAATCCTTCCTGCATCTGAGAAGAAATTGGCTAAATAAACTAATATTCCTAAAGTGTGGTACCACGAGGCTTTGTCCACTTTATCCATTTGTCTACTTTATCCATTTATTTAATAATTTATATAACTTCTGTCTATGAAAGGAAGTGGAAGCACACAGATCTTTCTCTGGAATGATGATTTGGCTACTCCGTAGCAATTCTATGTGAAAAGAACAAAAGCTAGCCTTTCTGGCCCTAAAGGAGAAAATACAAGTTGTTACCAGATGTCATTACTATCAATTACCTAAAATATAAAGGAGAGGTTCAGACAGCCTCCTGCGATTTCTGGTGAAAGGAGTGACCACAACATATCTGCAAGGCTCTACCATGGATGTACTTTTTTCCTCTCCCTATCGGTCCCTCCTGAGGATGGAAGACTTATCAGCTCAGACCTTTGAAACAAAAGAACAAAACTGCTCTAGCAAAAGGCTGAGAAACCATGGCTGGAAACAGATGCTATTATTTGATATTACTATGAGTAAGACATAAAGAGATCTTCATTTTCACTGACTTCTGTCTCTTCTCATTATGTTGTAAATGTTTTGATAAAGAACCAGTTAATTCATTTGAACCTGGCAAACAGAAGGACATGATTACTAATCTTAGTTGAAGACCCAGCACTAAGTAGGAACTGTAAGCAGCCACTGAGGTGGACGAGAGATGCAACAGCACAGTGTCTGCAGAGGAGTGGAGAAGGTTTGAGATGGTTGTTATGAAGCAAAAGAGATGGGGCCAGAAAACAAGCGAAAAGATTGCCAAACTGAAGAGGGTCCAAGTGAAGTTGGGAGCAAAATTTGTAGTGACTCTGAGGCAACCTTAAGACTTCCCCACCACCTACCTTTAAGGAGTCACCAAGACTTGCCCTTTCTACTGTCTTAATAGCTCTCCAGTGTGTGGCCTTCTCTGCTTTCCAGCTGCCACTAACTAGTTCAGGCCATCTTCTCCTCTAGGGTGGAGGCAGTGGTCCAGCAGGTAAGAGCCCAAACTGAGTTCATATCCTGATTGTAACACTTACCAGCTGTGTGACCTTGGGCAAGTTACTTAAACTTCCTAACAGTAATTTTTCTTATCTATGCAATTAGGATACTACTAGTATAACCTACCTTATAGCATTATTATAAAGATTAAATAGAATTGACGTAAAATTCTTGGCAGATAAACTTATTATTCTTATCATATAGGACTGTACTGAAAAAGAAATGAAACAAGAATAATTCAGACATTCTTCCTTCAAGCTTTGCCTCTTTTCAATCCATAGTATATCCTGTAGCCAGAATGAGCTTTCTAAAATACAGATTATATTGAGTCACTCTTCTACTTAAGACCATTAACTGGCTCACCATCAACATAAATAATGAACTTCTTGATAATGTAAACAGAATCCTTCTTGACCTGGCTCCAGCTTAAGTCTCTAACAAGATCTTTCCTATTCCATTCTCCCCTAGTCTCTCTACTTTGTGCAGGAGTCATATTAATCCATTTGGTTCATCAAATTTTTTGTGTTCTTCCTTCCTTTTGAAATTTAAAAACTGCCACTGACTTTGCTGCAAACCCTTCTCCTTCCGTCTCTCATTCCCTTAGCCTGAGACTCAGTATAGAGACTACTTCCTTGAGGGAGCCTTCCCTGACCTCAGTATGAAGGGCAGCTGTCCCTCTAAGGCACCATAGCCCACTCCCTCCCCCCTCATTGCACATCCCACACTGCTGACTTGTGGTTGCCTGTTACACTGGCTGCTGCTTTCTCTGTTGGAATGTAAACTTCAGGAGGTCTAGGACCAAACACTCTGGCATTCCAAGGTTCTGGCACCGAGGAACACTCAACCATGATATCTATTATTAGGAAGAGTAGCACTACAGTGCTGTTAATCAGTGACAAAAAAGACAAAGGACCGGGGAATTCCCTGGAGGTCCAATCGTTAGGACTCCGAGCTTTCACTCCTAAGGGCACGGGTTCAATCCCTGGTGAGGGATCTAAGATCCCGAAAGCCAAGTGGCATGGCCAAAAAAAAAAAAAACACAAAAGATGAAAAGACAAATACTGTAGGATTTCACTCGTATGTGGAATCTAAAAACAAACAAACAAACAAACAAAATAAAACAAAAACAAAGTCATAGATACAGAGGTCAGACTAGTGGTTACCAGAGGGGAAGGGAGTTTGGGGGGGGCGGGCTAGTGAAACATGTGAAGGAGCCCATCTGCACGGTGACGGATGCTTACCAGACGTGTGGTGGTGATCTCTTTGTACATAGATGTCAAATTATGACATAGTACACCTGAAACTTACATAATGAAACACATACATAAATAAAAAGACAAAGGTATGCTTGGAAACTTGATTGTCCTTACCTAAATCCGAAGAAATGATATTAAGATACCTCAAAAAATGAATGATATTACGATGCCTCAAAAAAGAAAGTGTCGACTGTGGGGGGAAGTGGAGCACAGAACATGGAAAAACCAGTCAGAGAAGCGGAATACATTCTGCTCAGAGGTAATAATGCTGTGACTCGAAAACTCAATTAGCAGGTTTGTCTCACAGTCTATCTTCACAGTGGTGATGGGGGCATTAGGATGCTAAACTCCTCAGCTAATTTTTTATGATTGGATATTATGTTCACCAAGCACGTTTCTAATTTTAATTTAACTCTCCCTTGCATTCTCCAAGAAGACTAGGTATGTACATGCGGATCACTTAACAGACTCTCTGGCTGGCTCTTTACTTCTGCTGCACACAGCAAACTGGAAAAAAAAAAAAATTGGCATGGTAGGTGATATTGATGTGAACTTCTTGTGGGTTTGGTTAAAAAGAGACTGCCTGAGGGACTGATCAAGTCTGGATGCCATGCCAAAATGCACTTCATGGATCTGTGAAGTTAAAATGGAGCCTTGGACATTTGTGGCCACAACAGAGGACTGTCCCTCCTTGCGGCCCCCTGAGGTGGCCAGCCACCGTTTTGGGTGTTTTGTCTGTGGTTGGGTTATTTTACCTAATGGAATAATGGTCCCATTACCTGCCATCTACTGTAAAACCACACAATTAATTAATAAAACAGAAATGAATTTTTCCGAACTAGATTTTAGTCGATCCCCATTAAAAAGGCAAAATTACTTCTTCTTCCCAGAGTCTCTATGCTTTTTAAGTGTAATTGACTTTTCACCTCCAGCTTTTTTTTTTTTTTTTTGGACCATCAGCTTGCATTATACTTTTATTATGCATTTGTTCTCTCTGAGAACAACTAAAAATCTTTTTCAAAATTTTCTTTCTCATTGTATTGAGGAATAAGTTGTAAGCATTTCTGATAGAGAAAATTACTTTAAACATAGTTATTTTTTCTGAAGATTTCCATGCTATTGGAAGGTAGGCAGAAATTCAAAAGATGTAAGGGAAAAACCTCATATCTTCCTACATTTCTCACTGACTGTTCCAGTCCATTTTTAGGGGGTTGCTTTCTTTCAGGTTATCTTTTTAGGCCCACCCTTATTATTCAAGCTTATTTATGGTTAGAGCTATACATAAGAACACATAATTGGTAAATCCTACAGCAAGGTATTGTTTGAGGACTTGCTCCACATTTTGAAATATGACTGATAACAGTAGTCTCAACACCAACACCTTCAGTTCTCAAAGTTGACTGTACACCAGAATCACCTAGAAGGCTTAGAAAACCCAGATTTCTGGACCCTAAGCCTAGAACTTCTGATCAGTTGGTCTGAGGCAGGGCTGGAAAATTAGCATTTCTTACAAATTACCAGGTGATTTTGATGCTGCAGATCTGGGGACCATACTTTGGGCTTTTATTTTTTTATGTCTAATGGAAAGAAATTTAGCCAAAGGCCCAAAACTGTCCAGAGCCTCCTTCTTCTGGCTCCACTGCATCCTTGGAGGTGAAAGTTATCCAAAACTGGGTCGCTATTTCAAACCCCAAAATGTGCTTGGAGGTTTTAGGGGTGCATTTCACCAATAATTATTTCATTTGTAGCAATAAACTTCTAGCTGCTGCTTATAAACTACAATATGGCTTATTCTCTCTGCAGGTTTCCTTCGAGCTGTCATCTAAGTCTATTCAGTAAGCAGTGCTGCCACCTTCTGATTTTCAATTGAAAACATATATTAAAAAGTTTTGCTCTTTGAATGTATTCAAATACTCAGCAAATATTTATTTTAACATTCTCTGCTTCATGAATTCTTTTTCTCCCTTGGGTTTCTTATTTCAAATGCCTCTTATTGTTTCTTGTTAGCACATTTCTATGCAAAATGTATTTTGTAATTATAGCCACTCAGGATTTTGTAAACTCTATCCCAGTGAAATTTCCCTCCCTTTATGGGTATGGAGTCATGTGTCAAAAATACTGAACTTACAAAATTTCTTGTAAGTGAATTGGTTTCCAAAGACTATTTCAAAAAAGACTTCCAAACTCCAGTGTACAAAGTCTTTTCGTAAAACTCATTTTAAAAAATCCCTTGGTTGTAGTGATTTATAGCCAACTAACAGAGATTTTGCCTCAAAACGCCTCCCCCCATATCTGATATTTTATAAAACCCAACTACATTGAATAAAAACTGAGAGTGTATTTTCCTTCAGATGGAGTAATAAACTATCAGAGCTTGTTGGAAGTAAAGAGAACCTGATCTAATCCAATGCCATGATTTTACCACATAGAGAAAGGTCATAATGCTAATTCAAGGTCATGCATACTTAGAAATAGAGCGCCTTCAAACACAGTTCACTTCTCTGGACAGACCTGGGTGGCAGGATTCCAAAGGCCATCTCTGAAACATTTTCTTTGTCCAAGAGAATGGGGCACGATAACTGCCCAAGCCTGGGTCATACACCTACACCTGTGACCAAGGGTCAAGATGTCTAACGAAGTGGGGGGAAAGTCACGCTTTAGAAACAACAGAGGCCCAGGATAAAGTAGCTCTCCTGAGTTCACACAACTAGAAAAAGGTATTGGTGGGACTCAGACCAGGTTTCGACTCCAAAGCCCTGGAGCTTTCAAAATTCTTCCACTGCCCTGGCTTTGGAGCATAGGTAGAGCGTAAACACATGTTCTTGAGGGAAAAGTGATGATGCAGCACTGCATCTGCATCTACTGCATCACCTGCATCTTCTCACGACTCTTCCAGTGTGATCAGGGCACCCTGATCTTCCCCCCTGCTTGCCTCCCACCTCTGCACTCCTCCCCACTGGTTCACTGTTAGCCAGTAAGTCTATCAAGAGTCCATTGAGAGCTAAGCCTGTTCCACTTTCAAGAAGAGGGTGGAGAAGAGGGAAAGAAGACTGAAGATGAAAGAGTGACTCCTATTATATAACTGTCACTTCTCTATTAGCACAAACTAGCTCTTTTGGTGGTGGGCAAACGAAACTCTATGTCTCAGTTTCACCATCTGAAACTGGATGTTAGACTTTCCTCAGAGGATTGATGTGATGATTAAATGAGGTTTGTATCTTTTCAGATTAGGGTTTTTGTTTTCTTTGGATATATATACCCAAGAGTGGAATTGCTGGATCATATGATAGTTCTATTTCTAGTTTTTTGAGGAACCTCCATACTGTTTTCTGTAGTGGCTGCATCAATTTACAGTCCCACCAAGAGTGTACAAAGGTTCCCATTTCTCTACACGCTCGCCAACATTTATTATTTGTCAGCTTTTTGATGATAGCCATTCTGATAGGTGTAAGTATTTCATTGTGACTTTGATTTGCATTTCTTTGATGAATGGATGTGTACACGTACACACATACACAATGGGATATTACACAGCCATAAAAGAGTATGAAATTCTGACGTTTGCAGCAACATGGAGAGACCTAGAAGGTAGTATGCTTAGTGAAGTCAGACAGAGAAAGACAAATACCATATGTTATCACTTATATGTGGAATTGTTATAAAACGAATGAATATAACAAGACAGAAAAAGACTCACAGAGAGAGACCAAACTCCTGGTGACCAGTGGTATGGCGGGGGCCGGGGGGGGGGAATAGGGGTAAGGGATTAAGAGGCACAAACTACTATGCATAAAATAAATAAGCTATAAAGATATATTGTACAGCAAAGGGAATATAGCCAATATTTTATTATAACTTTAAAGGGCATTTAATCTATAAAAATATTGAATCACTATGTGGCATACCTGAAACTAATGTAATATTGTAAATCAACTATACTTCAATAAAACAAAGAAAGTACACCTGAAAAATGTGAAACACCAAAAAAATTAAAAATAAAAAAACATAGCTGAGGTTTTTACTGGAAGTGCTGACCACAATGACAGACAATAAAGAGCAGTTCTCACTGCAATTATTTTTATTAACATGAGCACCTCAGAAAAGGTGTTCCTAGCCTGACAGATCCTACCTGTAGTACCATCTTACAACTACCTCTGCCCCCTATCTGTAGGAGTACTGTACTACAGAAACCCTGAATAATTTGGACTAAAGAAGCTGATTGAATTTGTGCAGCTATCAGGAAACAATATGTTGGTTTTCCTAGGAGTGAATATTTGATTGAAATCTTCCATTAGGAAAAATACCTTAAAAAATGCCCTGTGTCCATTTGCAAAGCCAATAGTGGCCAGTGGTTTGGGCACCATGTGGGCATAGGAACATGCCTGCCACTTAACTTATCCCAGGGTTTCTTTTATTTTTATCTTTTAAAAACAACCTGCCGGATCATACATGACATCTAATCCTGCCTTATTAACTAGAAACTAAATGAGCATTTGAGAAATTTAATTGAAAGTGATATTCAGAATGTTAATAAGCCACTGGTCAGGAGGGAGGTTGATGTTCCCAGCTGCAAACCTAGCCTGGAGGAAGAGTCCCTGAAGACCTTGTCACCAGAGGCAGCTAAACTGCTATTTGCTGCTACTGCCTTCCTTGCAGGCTTGCTTCCAGCGGCAATCCCAGCTATCCACCTGTTCCCCAAATTCCTGCTTAATCATTCTCCCCCAGAGAGGACCCTGCCTACTAGCCCTGTAGCAAATCAAGCACCAGGCCAACAGTGCACTGCTGCTATTAGGAATGAAAAATAAACAGCTTCTCTGGGGGAGCAAATGAAAAGGATGATGCTGGGAAAATGGGGGTTCACACATTTGAATCCTTTCCTCTTCCATGCAGGAAGCCAAGAAAGTCATATGTGTCCTCTGCAATAAGAAATAATGTCCTTCTGAAAACAGCATAAAGATGGACTATGCATTATTCAAACTATATTTGTATATGTTAAAAGGAGCATTTCCATTTCCGGAATTTATAACATTAGAGGATACTAATCATACTTTGCTCTTTGGGCACATCTTTTCATAAAATATTTCCAGGAATATGAGCATACGCCTCAATTTTTCTTTTCCCTTCATAATTCAAAACACAGGCGATCTGCTTGCATCTAAAGTGTGTCCAGTTGAGGCTAAAGCATTACTATTTTTTTTAATTTTATTGAAGTTTAGTTGATTTACAATGATGTGTTAATTTCCGCTGTACAGCAAAGTGATTCAGTTATACATATATATTCTTTTTCATATTCTTTTCTGTTCTAGTTTACCACAGGATATTGAATATAGCTCCTTGTGCTATGCAGCAAGACCTTGTTGTTTATCCATTCTATATATAATAGTTTGCACCTGCTAATTCCAAACTCCAAATCCATCCCTGCCCACACACCCCCTCCGCCCCACCATCGCTTGGCAACCACAAGTCTGTTCTCTATGTCTGTGGGTCTTTTTCTGTTTCATAGATACGTTCATTTGTGTCATATTTTAGGTTCCACAGATAAGTGATATCCTATGGAATTTGTCTTTCTTTTTCTGACTTACTTTGCTTAGTATGATAATCTCTAGGTCCATCCATGTTGCAGCAAATGACATTATTTCATTCTTTTTAATGGCTGTGTAATATTCCATTGTGTGTGTGTGTGTGTGTGTGTGTGTGTGTGTGTGTGTGTGTGTGTATACCACATCTTCTTTATCCATTCATCTGTCGATGGACATTTAAGTTGTTTCCATGTCTTGACTATTGTAAACAGTGCAAGCATTGCTATTGACAGACCCAATGATTTCCATTGCTGTTTCTGAAACAAAAATGTCTCAGTACATTCATTTTCTATTTGTCTATAATTGAAATTAAAAATAATTCAGAGCAAAAATCAAAGCAAAGTAAAATTTTCCAGTAGTCACAGAAACAAATATTTTCATACAAAAAAGGAGACAATGATGAAATAGAAGTGCTGACTGGAAGGCAGTGCCACCAGGTCAAACTTTAAATGTTTATTCACCAGCACCTTTTGGAAACCTGCATTTGGCCTACAAAGGAGGGATTAAAAATATCATCCAAAACAGATAAAAGTATGACTCCTATAAAAAGATGAGGAAGTCAGTATTAAAAAGCACAAACCACTCCCTAATGCTGCTTGCCCTGGGGGCCTGAATATTGATTTAAGGAATCGTTGGCTCATCTGAGCCACTTGGCTGGCTAGCTTAGCTTTTCCCAAATGAATTGTAGGACTTCTGCTGAAACCACATTTGTTCAATTACACACTGGACTTCCTAAAAGATAAAAAGACCACCTTCTTGTTTGTCATGTTGATTTTAGGAGAAGCAAGGGAATGTAATATTGTAGTTATGAGTACATACTCTGGGGAATGATTGACCTTGGATAAAATCTCTTCTCCAGCATTTCCTAGCCAGGCAAACAAACCTTGAAAGCAGTTTATTCTTCTGTAAAAGATAGATAATAACTATTCCAGAATATATTAAGGGATTAAGTTAAGTAACATACATCAAAACATCTAGTGCAGTGTATCTGGCACATGGTAATGCTCAGGAAACCTTAGCCATCTTTACCATCTGCATCACCATCCTATCATCAAAGGCTTTAGATGTCATGGAGGGGCGCTCACACTCTCCTCTCTAGAAGACATGGAGCTACTGAAAGAGCAGTGGCATCGTTAGATATGGCCTTTGAATCCTGGAAACTGAGTGGAAGATGGATCTACAGGGGGACAAGATGGGAGGCAAGGAGATCACTGTTCTACCTGTTTGAGCAGGAGAGAGCTTGATGTAAAGCAGAAGCTGTGAGCATGGAAAGGAGTGGGAAATGGATTCAACAAGTATTCAAAATGAAAATTAGAAGAACTTAGGACAAGTCTGGATGTGGATAATGAGGTAGATGGGGGAGTCAGAGATAGCCTGGCTTTCCAGCTTACATGACTTGATAGATAGTAGAGTCATCTATCAACCCATGTAGAGAGTATATCACATATTCCTCATATCCTATGGCCATGATCCCCTTACCCTGTCTAGGTTCATCACTTTTGTTGGGCTTATCCTTCTATATGAATATGCAGAGGGAGATTTATCTATGGGCTAAAGTCTGTTGATTCTAGTATGCAAATGATAGCATTATTGTCTGTGGAGTTTAGCCATTAGCAATTTATTTATTCGGACATGACATATTAAGTCATTAACTAATGCTCACTGTAAATGCGTTTGTAGTTCTCTTCCTGAGGCTTTGTAAATTTCTCATTGGAAAAGATGGAGAACTGAGCAAATGAAAAAGCAGTAAAAGAAAAGAAAGAGAGCATGCATCAAAGAGGGAGGAGTAGTAAGATCGGGTCCCACTTCTCACCTGGGATCAATAAGGACACGGTCATTGCCCCACTAGCCTTCAACCACGACCGCTATCAAATAGGAAAATAGATTGGTGTGCTTCAATCCTCTGGGCCACCTTACTCTGAGCTAATGGACTCTTTACTTTTCTCACTTTATATTTTGGAACCAGTAGGGTTGAACAGAACCAAAGCTTCACTGAACTGACTGACAGAAGTCTTGTCTAGCTTTGGTCCAAAAAAAAGAGGTCAATACAGTTTGTTTTTGGTGCTGGACATCTCTCCAACTATCACCATTCCCTTCCTTGAAACTTTTTTTAACTCCTTACCTCCAGACCTCCAGCAAGGCTCACTAATTCCCCAAAAGGTGCCAGCTGATAAGATCAAGCATTTGCCAGGAATTTGCATTTTAACAAAGTTCTCTTGAAAATGAAAACTTTTAAGGTTCAAAGGAATTCTAAGCTTCAAAGCACGGAATGTTTGTCTTCAAGGTCTTGCCCAATATTTTACATGTTTCTTGATGGAGGCTGAGAGGTCTGATGGTCAGAAACCCTGCCCCAAGGTGTGGGCAGCTGCCTCACATTAAAACTAGCCTGAAGGAGCTTGCGAACATCTCCATCAGGAAGACTTGCTGATTTTCTACCCCTGTCCCACAAACATGCATACAAACACTCCCGCCCCTGTTGGTTTAGGCAGGCACTGAGTTTCATTGACAAAGTGTGCTTATCTCCAGTATAGTACTTATCACACTGGACTGAAATTAATTGTTTATTTAATTTTCTTCCTCATCAGAATTTCATCCCCTTGAGGGCAGAAACTATACTGTTACTCTCTGTGTACCTTTTGGTCAACATGACACAGTTCCTAGAAAAAAGAAGGCCTTAATGGTAGGAATAGTCTATTACTTGGTTGTTTTATAACCTAGGTTTTCCTTTTTGTTTGGATACTAACTACTTAAATAGTCAAAAAGTTTCCAGACTCCTCAAGGCCTGTGTTTAAAATGGGGTGATATTCTTTCCATCCTTCAGATCCTGAGACCTCCTCTCCTTAAAACTCAGTTGGGAAACAACTGTAAAAAATCATGTGCCAATGTAAGAATTTTTAATTATTATTCTTGATAAAAAGAGTACAGTGGCAGTCCAGAATAAAATTATGAGTTCTCTTGCTGGCCTCTCCTCTCCATATTCAGGATCTTTAGTATGCACTTATCTGACAATTCTCTTCATCTAGGACTTTCTCATCAGGAAATACTATCTATATTCTTTCCTTACCTTCCCTGTGTAAGAGAAATGAGAGAAGTGGCATTTGTAGCTACTACGGAGCCATGCATTATTCTTTGTGCTTTGCATAAGCTGTCTTATTTTACTTTCTCAACTATACTGTAAAGTAGTTGCTATTAACCCATTTTTCAAAGGAGAGAGCTGAGGCTTAAAGAAATTGAGTAACTTGCAAAAAAGTCACCCAGAGAGGTAGTGATAGGTTCAGAACTGGAGCTCTCAGTTCTTCTGGATGAAAATCATTAGATATTCTCTCCATCCCACTGTTGTTTTCTAAGCTGAGAGTTACTGGATTTCCAAGGTGGTATTTTGATCTTTTGTCTGTCTCTGGGATTGTCATATCCTATTGAGTGTGAAGAAATGAGTAGGTCCTTCCCTATCAAGGCCAAATTTGTTCATTATAACGTAAGCATGCTTCTGTAAGTCAAGCAATGACTCTCCTAGGCACCCTTGGGCAGGGTTGACCTGTAGAATCAGAGTACTAGCCAAGGACACCGAAGGTAAGATTCACGTTGGGTGATGGAGAAAAACAGGCTAAGAAGAGCCACAGCGAAGCTAACAGATTTGCTCAGTCAGTTACAGTTCTCTGCAGTCTTTAAAGTGTGCTTTCAAATACTAGCAAAACAAGGGGGAAAAAAGTCTCTTCAAATATCCCCAACTGAAAAGGATAAAAACTTGCACATACCCAAATTAAAAATTAAAATCGACGTCATTCCAAATGCTTAATTCAGAAATAGCAAGACCTCCTTTGGAAGCTGTCAGCTTTGACAGCAACATCTTTTGTTTATAAGAATGTATCAGTAAGGTCCTTGCTCCTTTTCAGAGCATCTTCTCAGTAAATCGGCAAGATAAGTAGGGCAGGCATTAGAGAAGAACTGTAGAATGAATGTATACCTTAGAAGAGTCATTGGAGGAACTCTAGTCTAACTTCTTCTAGTATATGCATGAGGAAGTCAGAGTACTAGGAAAAATAGTAACAACTTCACCTAGACATTGCAAATTACCACAGTCAGGATAGGATGGTTTATGCTGTGTAATGTATAAACCCCAAACCTCACAGTGGCTTAGCCTTTAAAAGTGTTCCTTGCTTATACAATTCTGCTGCAATCTGGGTAGCTCACCAGGGCAGCTCTCTTCTAAGGCATGACTTTCTTCTAACATATGACTTTATAGACTTTTGTAGTTTTCCATCTTGTGGCTTCATCATCTCCACATGTGCCTTTTGGAATCACTATGACAGATAAAGACAACTGATGGTTTGTCAGGGCTAGTCATGGCTCTTACTCAGAAAAGACGCGCAAATTCTACTCAGGCTATTGTTTGGAACTAATAATATGGTCTTGAGCAAGGATCTGGAAAACACAGTATTTCATATATCCAGAAAGTAGAGGAGAATCCGATATGGCTGGGCAACAGTAATCTCTACCAAATAAGTGGTCCAAAATCCCCACTTCCGGATGGTCTCTTTCTCCTAGCACATGGCCTCTGGGCACTATTTGTAATAGATGCTGGAAACTGAAGAAGACTAATTGGAAATTTCAGAAAACTCTAATGTTATCTTAACACTAAACTTTTTTTCCATTCATTTTAGGGAAATAACTTGTTTCATTTAACCTCATTAATTGACTACCTTAAAGAATTACTGAGTTTCTGAAAGGTTGCCATCTTTATTTTTCCTTTTAGTCCTTGCAACAAGCTATTGGAATTGGTATTCTTACCCCAGATTGAGATAGGAATGCTTTGGTTGCAAATTACATAAAATTAACAAATGACTTCAAGTTAAAAAAAAAAAAACTGAAAGGAGAAATAAAGAGATTCAGAGCTCAAATAGGAAACTCAAATAGGGAATGTCATCAGGATAAAAAACTACAATTGGGTCTCATTCAGAATTTGTAGCTGCTCGCTCAAGGGCTGCCTGTCTCCTGTGAGCACGTTTCAGCTTCTCTGAAGCACTCTGTACCTTTTCTCAGTCTCTCTCCAAATGCCTGCCCTCCGTCCCCTGCCACTGGCCAACTTTCTCTGCTTTCAGTTTCTGAATGTTTTATTGTTTCTGCTTGTATACAGCTCAAAATCTTGCACCAATTCTCTCCACATCTCGGCAACCCTCAATTCTGGACATTCCCCTTGCCACTAACTGTTCTTGTCTCTTACTATCCTCATTGGAAATTTCAAAATACCATATACCTGGCTTATTCTTGTGAACTACACCATGCAAGTCCTATGTCATAGGCCCACTTACAGGTCAGCTGCCTTTGGATCAGGTCTCCACCTAGGCACACACCTATACACCTGTGCCCTGGTTAAAGATGTTGGAGAAGAAATAAACATGGACAGTCTGACTTAGCAGGAGCAAGGACAGGGGAGCCTACTGCAGTAAAGGGGCAAGTGGGTACAGTAATGGATATGCCTAATCTTTGTGCCAGTTCACTGCTACGGTCTGAATGTTCATGTCCCCTGCCAAAAGTCATGTGTTGGGCTTCCCTGGTGGCGCAGTGGTTGAGAGTCCGCCTGCCGATGCAGGGGACACGTGTTTGTGCCCCGGTCCGGGAAGATCCCACATGCCGTGGAGCGGCTGGGCCCGTGAGCCATGGCCGCTGAACCTGCATGTCCGGAGCCTGTGCTCTGCAACGGGAGAGTCCACAACGGTGAGAGGCCCACGTACTGAAAACAAAACAAAACAAACAAACAAACAAAAGTCATGTGTTGAAATCCTACCCTCCAAAAGTGATGGTATGAGAAAGAAGGGCCTTTAGGAGGTTCCTGAGTCATGAGGGTGGAGCCCTCTTGAGTGGAATTAGTGGTCTTATAAAAGAGATTCTAGGGCTTCCCTGGTGGCGCAGTGGTTCAGAGTCCGCCTGCCGATGCAGGGGACGCGGGTTCGTGCCCCGGTCCGGGAAGATCCCACATGCCGCGGAGCGGCTGTGCCCGTGAGCCATGGCCGCTGGGCCTGTGAGTCTGGAGCCTGTGCTCCGCAACGGGAGAGGCCACAACAGCGAGAGGCCCGCGTATCGCAAAAAAAAAAAAAAAAAGAGATTCTACAGAACTCCCTAGCCCCTTCCACCATACTAAGATACAATAAGTCTGCGACCAGGAGGAGAGCCTTCACCTGACCATGCTGGAACCTTGATCTCAGACTTTCAGCCTCCCGAACTGTGAACAATAAAGTTCTGTTATTCATAAGCCACCCAGACTGTGGGGTTTTGTTAGCAGCCCAGATGGACTAAGCATCACAGCACTAGTAAACATTAATGTGAGATTTAAATGCAAAATTGCCTGACACCTCAGTATCCAGCTGAATGAGGAAACACGTAAAAGCAACACCTAGGCTTCAACTTTGTAGTCTCTTTCACTCTATAGATTCTCAACCCTCAGTCAGTAATAAGTCTAGCTAAACAGATGCCTCACAAAAGTAAAATGTTTTGCTAAACCTGAATAAATTACTTTACAGCATATTTAAGAGGGCATTCCTGATTGAATCAACCAAACGCTGGAATAGTTAGAGTGACTGGATGGAAATAATAAATCAACAATTCTCAGACTGGAACTTTGAATTTGGTCTCTAGGGGAAACATTAGCCAGGTTGGATCTGCTCAAGTGGGAACTTGGCTTAGTTTAAGTGCAAGAATTCATTTTACATGCTTTCTTTCAAAATTTGTGAATGTGTGTCACTACCAATACTGATGATTGTCACAAAATCCTAGGTGACATTACACAAAACACTTAACCTTTACTGTTTCCACAACAGTAAAATAAGAGGAGTTATATTAAATTACCTCCTAGGGTCCTTAGAGCTATAAAATTCTATGACTAGCTCATCTTCCACATTTAGCATGTAAATGTCTACATCTACTGATTACAACCCGAGGCAAGTTCATTTTCCTCCATGTTCATTTTAAATAACATCCAAGAATCCTTGAAGAGATTTTCTTAACTAAACTGCAGTCCCATCCAGTAGAACTTTCAATGATGATGGAAACTGTATGTATCTGTCTAATACAGTAGCCTCTAGCCATACACGACAATTGCACTCTTCAAATGCAGCTAGTGCAGCAGAGGAACTGAAATTTTACTTTCATTTAATTTAAATGTAAACAGTCCCACATGGCTAGTGGCTACCATATTGAACAGTGTAGGACTGGAGATGTATGTAGTGTGAACATCAAAAAGAGAAATCAAGAGGTAATGATACTACTTTGATGCATGCTTTAATATTTGAAAACCACTGACTTTCATTTTCGTGTGGAATTGTGGTGGACTCTATTTTTATTTTATTGTATTTTATTTATTTTTAAAATTTTTATTGGAGTACAGTTGATCCACAATGCTGTGCTATTTTCAGGTGTATGACAAAGTGAATCAGTCATACATATACATATATCCACTCTTTCTTAGATTCTTTTCCCATATATGTCATTATAGAGTATGGAGCAGAGTTCCCTGTGCTATATGGCAGGTCCTTATTAGTTATCTATTTTATATATAATAGTGTGTATATGTCAACCCCAGTCTCCCAATTTATCCTTCCCCCTTCACTTTCCCCCTTAGTAACTATAAGTTTGTTTTCTACATCTGTGACTCTATTTCTGTTTCGTAAATAAGTTAATTGGTACCATTTTTTTTAGATTCCACATATTCCACATATGATATTTGTCTTTCTCTATCTTACTTCACTCAGTATGACAACCTCTAAGTCCTTCCATTTGGCTGTAAATGGCATTATTTTGTTCTTTTTATGGCTGAGTAATATTCCATTGTATATATGTACCACATCTTCTTTATCCATTCCTCTGTTGATGGACTTTTTGGTTGCTTCTATGCCCTAGCTACTGTAAATAGTGCTGCAATGAACATTGAGGTGTATGTATCTTTTCGAATTATGGTTTTATTGGGACATATGCCGAGGAGCCGGATTGCTGGATCATATGGTAGCTTATTTCTAGTTTTTTAAGGAATCTCTATACTGTTCTCCATAGTGGCTGATGGACTCCTCTTTTTAAATTTTAGGTAAAAATCTATTCTGGGATGATACAGGCCTTTCCAAAAGTAGGGAAGTGATTGATGATTTCTCAAGCTCTAGCTCTATGTGTCAGAACAGTAACGAATGCACTTAAACAAATATCAAAGGAAATTCATTTGCCAAATCTTTTTTAAAAACAGACAATTCCCTCTTACAATATCTCATCAGAGATTTGAGATTTTTAAATAGTGTTCTTTGCAAAAGACAAGAGCAAGACAAATGAAAAGATATAAAAATGTTTAGTAGTTTACTAGATATAAAATTTGGAGCCCTGAATTTTTAGTTCTATTTTTATAATCAATCACTATTTTCTTTAATTCTAAATTACCGTTTAATGTAAAATTCACCAACAGTTTAATAACAGCTTTGGGAAAGGGAAGGTAGTGGTGGGGGAAAACACTTTTTTTTGTCTAACTTATTATTATGGCACTCATTACCTAGGCTACCACTTTTATTTTCAGTAACAACATTTAAGTTTGGTTAGTCCGCGGCATGTGGGATCTTCCCAGACCAGGGCTCGAACCCATGTCCCCTGCATTGGCAGGAACAGCAGCAAGACGCTTTTGACAAGTAGATGGTTTATGCCTAAGTGATCGTCTTTTATGACTTTTTATGATCAATCACAAAATGGCCTTTGAGAATGCATAGACTTAACTCTGAAGGATCAAGCCCTTTCTATTGCCTTTAACTGCTCTGCTCAGCATGAGGCATGCTGCCTACTTCATGTGCAATAACTTTTCATTGCAGTGTGGTCTCCTCACGAAATTTTTAAAGAAATCTTAGTGGGAAGTTAAGAATATAAAAATAAGTTAAGATATAATTGCCTGTGGTTCTACCAGGAAAATTAACTGTATTGATGATTGGATGAGCCCTCCAGGCATGGCTTATTCACATAGGCCTAGGCCAGCGATGGTTCTGTTGCGACCCCTTCTCTGTTTCTCAACTGGCAGGTGGTGGTGGTTGTGTTTTTGTGTTTTTAAATGTGCCTTATATTTGAATAAATATGGTAGTTGTTATTCTGTGCAAGTCTCTTCAATATATTGGATCACCATAAAATGGGATTAATGAAGCTACTTACCACCCTTCCCTAATTAGTGGATCCTGACGCTTCTAAAATACTATAATTTTCAGACACCTTACAATTTATCCACTTTAAACCATTATCTTTTAAATAAGGAAGACTAAGTCAGTTGGGACATAAGATTACAACTTTATTTTTTTTTAATTTTTTAATTTTTTTGCAGTACGTGGGCCTCTCACTGTTGTGGCCTCTCCCGTTGTGGAGCACAGGCTCTGGACATGCAGTCTCAGCAGCCATGGCTCACGGGCCCAGCCGCTCTGCGGCATGTGGGATCTTCCCAAACCGGGGCACGAACCTGTGTCCCCTGCATCGGCAGGCGGACTCTCAACCACTGCGCCACCAGGGAAGCCCTACAACTTTATTTTTATACAGTAAGATATTGCTTAATAAGAATGCTCAAGAAAAGGGATATCCCAGTTAGCTGAAATTGCTACATGACAGGTATGGTCCATAGTCCTTCTTATGTACATTGTATATTATCCCAAGTCCTGTTTCCTATGTACAGTGTAGTGTAGGGATAAAGCTCAGTTGGACGAGGAAAGACAATTTAGGATCTCAGGATCACTGTCTTTGGTTTAGATGTGGAAGGTTAAGGAGGAGATGACCCCACTGTGTCACCAGGATCCATTCTAGTTCCACATCTCCATGTTGACTGTATTTACTGTATATACCAAAGGAAATTCCTTCACCAAGTCACACATAACCAAAACACTGGTTCTTATATCAAACACACTTCTGTGTACAATTCCAAGCAAGCAACTTTGTTGTTTTTTTGATTTATTTTATTGAAGTATACTTGATTTACAATGTTGTGTTAGTTTCTGGCATACAGCTGTGATTACACATATATATGACAGTTTGCATTTGTTAATCCCAATACATCCCTTTCCCACCCACCTCTCCCTTGTCAACCGCAAGTCTGTTCTCTATGTCTGTGAGTCTGTTTCTTTTTCTTAGATAAGTTCATTTGTGTCATATTTTAGAGTCTGCATATAAGTGATATCACATGTTTGTTTTTCTCTTTCTGACTTACTTCACTTAGTATGATAATCTCTAGGTCCATCCATGTTGCTGAAAATGGCATTATTCATTATTTTTTATAGCTGAGTAGTATTCCATTTTATAAATATACCACATCTTCTTTATCCATTTATCTGCTGATGGACATTTTGGTTGTTTCCATGTCTTCGCTACTGTAAATAGCACTGCTATGAACATAGGGGTGCGTGTATCTTTTCGAATTATAGTTTTGTCCAGATATATGCCCAGGAGTGGGATTGCTGGATCATATGGAAACTCTATTTTTACTTTTGTAAGGAACCTCCATACTGTTTTCTATAGTGGCTGTAGCAATTTACATTCCCACCGACAGTGTAGGAGGGTCCCTTTTTCCCCACCTCCTCTCCAGCATTTATTATTTGTAGATTTTTTTTTTTTGGTATGTGGGCCTCTCACTGTTATGGCCTCTCCCGCTGCGGAGCACAGGCTCCGGACGCGCAGGCTCAGAGGCCATGGCTCACAGGCCCAGGCGCTCTGTGCCATGTGGGATCTTCCCGGACCGGGGCACGAACCCGTGTTCCCTGCATCAGCAGGCGGACTCTCAACCACTGTGCCATCAGGGAAGCCCTGTAGATTTTTTAATGATGACCATTCTGACAAGTGGTACCTCACTGTAGTTTTGATTTGTATTTCTCTAATAATTGGTGACGTTGAGCATCTTTTCATGTGCCTGTTGGTCATCTGTGTGTCTTCTTTGGAGAAATGTCTGTTTAGGTCTTCCACCCATTTATTGATTGGGTTGTTATTGAGTTGTATGAGCTGTTTGTATATTTTGGAAATTAGGCCCTTGCCAATCGCAACATCAAGCAATAGTTTTAAATTTAGTTTCTCTCCTTAAACATTTTGGAGATCAACTGAGTGAAAAGAGCAAACTTTTAGTTACAGCCTTAAGATAATCATTTTCATTAGGAATTTTGTTAATATTTGCACAATTTTTTTTAATGTGTCTCCAGTCCAGCATGAGAAACAGACATCTCCACTAATTATCTGGTACTCTGGTAGTATCTTGAATTACTTTTTAATTTTATCATTCATATTTATCATCTCCATGATCA
The DNA here is from genome assembly GCF_949987515.2 of Delphinus delphis. NCBI lineage: Eukaryota > Metazoa > Chordata > Mammalia > Artiodactyla > Delphinidae > Delphinus > Delphinus delphis. The sequence goes on along the minus strand of NC_082689.1, from coordinate 99,784,297 downwards.
CATTATAAAGACGGAATAGTCTCTTAAATTTATTGTGTGTACTGAGTACTTAGTGATACATATGGACATTTAGTGATATATTAGCAATTATCCATAAATTATTATACCAGTCTTATTTGTGAGTGTGTGTCTCTGTGTGTATATGTGATTGTGTGTGTTCACCTTTTTTGTATCAGAATATAGTAATTTACTAAATTACTAAAAATTTGATTAGTTGCATTCTGGTTAACAATGGCTTTACCCTAACAACCAGCTTTCATTTTAATTTTTAACATGCTTTTTTTTTTTTAATACTAGGAGGTTGAGTATAAAGTGAGTGGTACCTAGGTTCTAACATTTTTCAGATTATTAATAGTTAACGTTTGAAGGCTTTTTGCTGGCAGGGTAAAATATTCGCCTTTCATAAGACATTCAAAGTTAGTTCAAAGAAATATGGAAAAGAATGTCTTAAACATAACAACATTGAATTATTTTTGCACTTTCAACCATGGAAGATGATTCTTTCTTGTTTGAACCTCTTCAATGAATAAAGCATTAATTTTCCTCACACTGACAACATCGCCATTAAGAGATTATACATCATTCAAAAGAAAGTTGGGAAAGATTATTTATATCATTACCAATTGGATTACTGAGAATTTTCCACTAGAGAACATTTTCTTCTCAATTGTTTTCATTATTTTGGTGCTTAATTACTGTCCTAATTTCAAGTGGGATCATTGCCTCTTGGAATCCCTTTCATAGAGCCCATTTTCTGCTCACAGATTAACAGAAAGATTTATATATATATATATATATATATATATATATATATATATATTTTAATTTTCCTGCTGTCAAATCTCTACCTGGTCTTCAGGAGCCAGATAGGTAGAGTCTAGAAGATGTACTATAATAGTAATTCTCATAATTTTTACATTGAAAGGGATTCTTACATATGACTTCTGTCTTTTCAGGGAGACTGCTACCATTATGGAACAAGAGCAATATTTTTATTTTTATTTTTTGCGGTATGCGGGCCTCTCACTGTTGTGGCCTCTCCCGTTGCAGAGCACAGGCTCCGGACGCGCAGGCTCAGCGGCCATGGCTCACGGACGCAGCCGCTCTGCGGCACATGGGATCCTCCTGGACCGGGGCACAAACCCGCGTCCCCTGCATCGGCAGGCGTACTCTCAACCACTGTGCCACCAGGGAAGCCCAAGGGCAATATTTTTATCTTCTTTATCCTTAGTTGCTGTATTTTTGTTTTTTTGTTCTGTCTTCCTAGTTATTACTGATGGCACATGGATTATGGAAAAGCTTGAAATTTCAGACCTTTCGAAATCATTTTGCTTTATTATTTTACTTATATAACAAGAAATAGAGGCTTACTCAGGCTGCATCAAATAATGGAGATGATACCACTCCAAATAATGGAGATTTACCATAATCTAGGTCTCAAAGAATCACAACATAAACCTTCAAAATATCCTCAGAAAAAAGAACCAAACCCCAAATAGGCCTGAGCTTTACAAAAACTAGAACACAGTTCAAGAACTTTCCAGGAGCTAAGCAAGGCCTCTGTGTGAATAAAGCTCATCATTTCCTTCTTAAGGGCGTTGTCTTGGCTTTTCTCTGGTGCGCAGTCATCAAGACGACTGAATTATTCTCTGGTCTTCTCTGCTGCTTTGTTTGCCTACTTTGGTGTCATGAAGTCAAAGGCCCATCTCTTGATATCATCAGCTCTGGCTGGTGTATCAGGGCTACATTATCCAGAATGTGATTATCTATTTCCTAGGTATAAGTATTAATTTAATGAAGCATAAAATTGTGAAATGTTGCTTTGAAATTAACTTGTGTTCTATGTTTCAGGAAGTGGATTATTCACTTCCCACCCCACCAAAAAAAACCTTTGGCTACTGCTCTACTGCTGAAGATACCCTTATATTTCTTTTTTTTTTTTTTTTTTTTTTTTTTTTTGCAGTACGTGGGCCTCTCACTGTTGTGGCCTTTCCCGTTGCCGAGCACAAGCTCCGGACGCGCAGGCCCAGCGGCCATGGCTCACGGGCCCAGCCACTCCGAGGCATGTGGGATCTTCCCGGACCGGGGCACGAACCCGTGTCCCCTGCATCGGCAGGTGGACTCCCAACCACTGTGCCACCAGGGAAGCCCAATACCCTTATATTTGGAATGTTTGTCATATCCATAGATTTTAAACGATTTTAGAAAATTTCTGGGAACTTTCCATATCATTACTTTCTCCTAAAACACACACACATGCCCATGTGCACTCAAAAACACACACAAAACCTACAATTTTTATATTTAGCACCTACCCTTACCATTTTTATTTTCAGAAATGGAAGGTACTGAACAAATATTTATTAATTTCATAATTCTATCTTGGATTAAACATTTTTGGAAGCTGGGTAGCATGCTTAGATATTTTTGTATTGTTCAGTTCACTACCAAGTATAACCTAAAAATTAATAAAGTTCATGATGATTAAGGTGGGAAAATTATATAGATGTTTCTATGTTCAAATAGGGCATTAGAAAAATTGGCATTGACTTAACTGTGGCCTTTCTAGAAGGTGATTTGTCTATACAGATCAGTAATCTTAAAATACTTTTACCCTTTAACCCAGCCGTTCTACTTATAAGTATTTATTATAAAGAAGCAATCAGAGGGTCAAAGACCACATCAAAATTTCATTAAAATATATTTATAATTGAAAGCATTCAAAGCACCTGGTTAAATGCTATTGTACTATAGATACAAATATACTATGCAGATATTAAAATAATGTTTTTTAAAATAAACAATGACACATAAAACTCAATGACATATTAAATTAAAAAGTCTGAATTAAAATATAAAAAAGTAAGAAATCATTTAGAAGTATGCGTGTGTGTGTGTGTGTGTGTGTGTGTGTAAAAAGAGGGAGAAGTTTAAACAAATATATTAAAACATATTAATAATGGCTGTTTCCAGTGGGTAGGATTATGGTTGATATATATCTGCTTCATAATTCTCTGAATTTTTCAAAATTTCTATAGTAAATATGTAATGCTTTTATAATTGATAAATGACAAAAATATATAATTTGGCTTACTAACACCCTATTATTGAAAGAAGCTATATTAGGTGTTCTAAATGATAGCTTTTCCATTCATGTGTCCTTGAGACCACATCACATAAGAGAAAGACGACACACTTTGGAGTTAAGTTTTCCTAGGAAGGACTCCTTGTTCCGTGTCACGCCTCACATGTGACTTGGGAATATCACCTTAGCTATCTGCACACCTGAGCTTTCTCATTTGAAACATGGGGATGCAAACATCAGCTTTATGTAATTTCTATAAGCAATGAAAAGAGTTAATAATTATATGAAACCAACTTCTATGACTGGTACATAGTAGCCATTTAGTAAATGTTAGATGACGATGATGATTATAATTTGTTTTTGCTATTCTTCATGTTTCACTGGAAAATTGCGTATTTTCCAAGAAAACATTTTGGGACCTTTAAAAGCAGCAGTTCTGCATACATGGAGTGAATTATTCCAAATGAAGTAGAGAAAGCATAGCATGCTAATTAAATTATTACTTCATGCTAGCTTGATTTTCTAACCCTCAAGTACTTTCACTTAAAATATAAAGAGCAAAACACTTCTCTCTCCTCAGATTTGTTCATTCATCTCATCAGAGATCCCCCAAAATAAAAATATCAAAATGAAAATAGAATAACCAGAATGTGAGCAGTTTCAGAGTACAAGCAAATTGGTTGGTTCCTCTATTAATAAACTCCACAGAGCACTTACTATGTGCCAGGTACCCACCATTCTAAGCACTTTGCAAACATGCTGTCTTTTAACACTTACAATAATCTTATGATAGATTCTCTTACCATCCCCACTTTAAAGATGAAGAATCTGAGACACAGAGGTATTCAGGAACTTTCCCAAGGTCACATAGCTGATACAGGGCAATGTAACACAACCCTAGGCGGTTTAAATCTTGAACCCACATTCTCCACCTTTCAGCTCTCCTGAATCATCAACACTGTTACACATTCTCCTTGTGTCTTGATTTGAAGATCCCCCTAAAGCTTCCACTAGATTCATGTCGAAATCCTTTCCAGGCTGCTGAACAAAGGGTGTGTTTAACACCTACCCATTAAAATATAAGCTCGCTGGGGGCAGGAACATGTTCTGCCATGTTTATTGTCTATTTCCAGCACATCGTACAGTGCCTGGAAGAGAGGGCTCTCAAATACTGATGAGTAAATCGATGAATGAATTGGTGATAATCCAAAATTGCTTTCCCCTGATTTTAATCATTTTTATCCTGCTTTCCTTAGATGCATGTGAGTCCAACAAGCTGAACTTAAAGCACACGTAACAATGTCTGGTCCATTTTTTTTTGTTTTTTCCTTTCCTCCAGGAGGTCTTCTGCCTTCCTGGTTTGAAAAGAAAGTAAAATGCTTATCCCTGTTGTTTCACCTCCATCTTAGTTAGAAGCAATTTCTTTCTCTTCTGGAACAGTCCCTGTCTGCATTTCTACTAGCAGCCATTTTACTCCCTTGTCTTACCTATGTGTGCAGGTATCATCTTCCTTCTACCACCTGATGAATTCCTTAACTACACTGACTATTCTTATCTGTGCTTTTATTCTGCATAGCATCTAGCACAGTACCTGGCACATAATAGGCACTCCAGAAATGTTTTACCTGAAGAGAGAGGGCCAAAATGACCTTCATGAGAACAAGCAACTTATTCTATAGCAGAGTTTGGCAAACTTTTTCATGAGATGACAGATTGTCAGCATTTCAGCTTTGCAAGTGTCCGTGAAAAAATGTTGCCGGCCGTATCAGTAAAAAAAGGATGTTGCAGCCATCAGGCCATCACATTACAGCTGCTGGACGGTGAGCCCTCAGAGAACCCAAGATAGAAACAGAATGCCTGCCACCTAGCAGTCAACAGCTGCAGTCACCCCTAATGGTGCACCCTGAGGAGACTCAGGATGAGAAGCACAGGATACTGACCCCAGATAACTGAGGTGCCCATCAAAGGAATGATTTCAGTGAGCCCAGACTTCTGCATCTTGCCATATATAGAAAAGCCCTAAGTTCCTGAACTTGAGATATCTGGTTTTCTTTAATTAATAACAATTTTTGATGTTCCAGCTACCTGGTCTTTGTTGCAAAGACTCCTATATATCCTGGCTCCTCCCTTACCTCTTCAGAGCAGTCCCTCAGAGCTATCTGAGAGGCTGTGTCCTGGGCTTAAGTCCTCGGTTTTTTCTGCCAAATAAAACATAATTCTCAACTTTGAGATTGTGCATTTTTTTCAGTCGATACAGGCCACACTATCTCTGTTGTAACTGCTTAACTCTGCCTTTGTAGCATGGAAGCAGCTATAGACAATAGGCATATAAATGAGCATAGCTATGTGCTAATAAAACTTTATTTATAAAGGAGTCTGTGGGCTAGATTGGAGCACAGCCCACAGTGTTTTGCCAACTCCTGTTCTTGGCACACCCCACCCTGTAGTGCCTTCTGCATTCTGAGGACATTTCAAAGGGTAGAGGCAGGCAGAAAGAATGAATTTATCAATAAAACCTTCCCCATTACTGGAAAAGCTCAGAAGAATGCAGCCTCCAGAAAATAGCTCAGATGCTTCGTTTGCATATGCAAAGCCCATTCTGTGGTTTACTTTATGTATCTTTCTTTGCCTGCATAAAATCTTCTCCTAATCTCATCTTTTCAATTTCCCCTTCAAGCTCTCATCCTTCCAAACCTTTAAAAGAAACTAAATAAATGTTTCCTACTAAAGATAATGGGCTTTCAGGGATCTCTCTGCAAAGAGGAAATAAGGCGAAAAAAATCTTATTAGGACCTATTTCCATCATATAGATTGATCTGCAACTCTCCAATTATAAATTTGGATTTTGTTCTATTAATCAATTCTCTTTTCTTATAGTATCCCTTTAGGATATCGAAAATGAAATTAGCTCTCGGCAATTTCCTAAGGCAAAGGGGAAAAATGTATAGAAAATAACTTGGCTGAAAATAAAATCACAGGCAGATGCGAAACACCATGCAACTAAGTGGTAAAGTATACTAATTCAAAAATGATCACCTATTTACTTCTATTTTAAAGGGTGTATTAGTGTCCATGCAGGGAAATAGAAACAAGTATTTGCATTTAAATAGAGGAAATTAGGACTTCCCTGGTGGCCCAGTGGCTAAGAATCTGCCTGCCAATGCAGGGGACACAGGTTCGAGCCCTGGTCTGGGAAGATCCCACATGCCGCGGAGCAACTAAGCCCGTGTGCCACAACTACTGAGCCTGCGCTCTACAGCCCACGAGCCACAACTACTGAGCCCGAGTGCCACAACTGCTGAAGCCCATGTGCTCTAGGGCCCGTGCTCCGCAACCAGAGAAGCCACCGCAATAAGAAGCCCGCACACCGCAACGAAGAGTAGCCCCCGCTCGCCGCAACTATATAGAAAGCCCGCGCGCGGCAACAAAGACCCAACACAGCCAAAAATAAATAAATAAATTTTAAAAAAAGAAAAAAATTAAAATAAATAAATAGACGAAATTCAAGGCAGGACATTGTTTACACGGGTAATTAAGAAGTTGAGAAGCTAAAGAGGAAAGAGGCCGTGTTATCAGAGCCCAAAGGGGTCAGAATGGGCCTGGCTGGCAGGAAGTGGCTCACAGAGGATAAGCAGCTGGTGCTGAGCTGCCCCTGAGGCTTAGAGAGAGGGAGAAAGTGCCTTGGTTTCTCCCTTCCTTCCACCTTCCAGTCTGCCACCAATGCCTCCTCTTGGATGAACCCAGATGTAAAGCAGCTGACAAAGGAGACTGGGAAACAGCTTGAAGAGTCAGCTTCTTGTGATAAGGAGCAGAGTGGAGAAAGAGAATTTAAGGGCAATCCTGCCTGAACCAGTACAAAAGGAAAAAGTGAGAGGACAGATAGGAAGAAATACATTGACATTGACTGTAAACTCCATGAGGCTTGGGAAACCACAGGTGACTTGTTTATATGTGCATTTGCCTGGATCACTCAGTAAATACCTGCTGACTAAATGAGTTAAAGAGGATTGCTCCTACAGATGCTCACACCATACAGCGTGAGCTTCAAAGTCTCCCTTTTCCAATTTCTTTGACTATCCTTCTTTCCTCCCTTCTTTTACCACAGTGATGTACAGCTGAGCCATAATTGCCATCGAACTATAGATATTGGTCCCGTGAAGCAGATTAGGCTAGTATCTACACAGCTCCGTCACACAGCATCCTTATCCCTGCCTCTCTACATAAGGCCATGCTTTCCAAGGCCTGGAATGACCCTTCCAGCTCTATCAGCCTGTTCCAATCTTCTGCTTACTGTACAATTCCCAATAAGACCTCTTCCTCCCTAATCCTTCTTATACTATTCCAGACCACAATGATCATCTCCATCTTTGATCCTCTATCAATCACTAGCACCATTACAGACAGCTTCAGTGCCTAATCCCATCTATATCTGTTTCGTATTTATGGACACGAAGTATTTTCTTAAATACATCATTCTGAGTGTCACCCTATTCCTAGCACACATCATACCTTAAAAGGATCAGGCTTTGCCCTGGTGCCCTCGTAGTCCCCATTACTATGTGGGGAGTTAACTGAAAATTTGGAGAAATTGTGGTGGAGCCCCACCACAGTAGCGGGCAAAAGGCGACAGATCCCTTTTTTGGGATCACCCACCTCCAAGTTCTCCTCTCTGTGTCTGTTCCCCAGACATTATGTAACTACTCTGATTTACAGCCCAGACAGTATAATAAATCAATTTTCCCTCCTGGCATTGTGACTAATGAAGACTGAGAATTGAAAATGCTCCTATTAACCTAGCATCTAAGCAAGATACTCTTCTAATTTAAACATTTCTATTTTATGAAACCAGACAAATATGTTTTATTAACAATATTGTCTAGAAGACTTTAGATTCAGGTACATTTATTGTGCCTATAAAACCAGTCACCATTTCCATTTCCCATGGACACCAAGCTAAACTTTCTATGAACTTTAACAATGAATGAAAATTGATTAAAATCACACATGAGGAATTATTTTTTTCCCAAGCATAGCTAACAATTTTCTGAATAAACTTGACCTTTTCACTTCCATTCTTTTTAACATAAAGGTGAATGAAAATCACATTCAAACAAGTATATCAATCCACTTGGGCAAGCCTAGAAAGAAACTTATGTCTGTGAAAATGAAAAGTAATTTACTCGTTTTATTAAGATGTATTATAAAATCACAGTTGTGACCTAATGCATGTTTAGCAGCTCTGTGCATCTATTTATGATTTTCTGTGATTTTTTTTAATGATTTATTTGTTTTTCCCAGAATGAGGAACATAGCTCTTAAGGAGAAAAAGATTTATATATGCTTTTTCTTGTTCGTTTTTAGAAATGATTCTTTAATGTAAAGCTCCTATATTAATGAAACCATCTACCTCTGACACAGTTTTCTGCATAGCATTTTTTTCAAAGTGATTTCACATGTATTTCGCTGATTTGATCTTACCAGCAATGCAATGACCTTCTTGGTGACACACTTCAGCCTCCAGTAGAAGCTCATCTCTCGGCCAATGCACTTCCTCAACCCCTTTTCCCACCCTACTCACCCCAGTGCAGAGCGACTTAGACACAGTCAAAGACAAAATGGGCTCTAAATTGCTCAAGGTATAAAGAGAGTGGAGACTGTGATGAGAAGAGCACAAATAAAAGAGACTCCATCTTCTTTGTCGACTATCTTCTAGGGGTTTCCTTCGGATTGACTTCTATCTATCCATGCAGCTGATTGGTCTGGGGCTGCCATCCCTTTTAGAGCTACATCCTACTCTTAGAGAGGGAGAATCCAGGATGGCTCCAAGGAAATAAGGGATGAATCAGGCTGTTTAGGCCTGTTAAATACCAGAAGGGGTCCTCTGCCTCACATGTGAGCAGGCCACGTCCCCAGGCTTAAATATGAGAGGGGATGTAGGGCCATAGCAAGGAAAGGGCCATTTGTCTTGAAGTGGCTCTGTGACCCAGGGAGCAGAAGCCAAGTATATTAGGGAACAGGGTAAGATTTGATCATTCAAGATCAAGGCCAAATATCTTCAACTATATAATAATGCCTATTTTACTATCATATAATTTGAAGCTCAGATAAGTCAAATGGCCTGTCTTAGTATCACATAATTATCAGCTCAGAAAAGAGCATGAGGCTTGTTTATTCCTGTAGGGTACTTTCTAGGGGGCCTCATAGCAACCCTGGAGCTGTGATGAGACCCCCTAGAATCCAAGCTTCTCCCTCACACCTGTGACATCCTCTGGTGCCTGTGCCCTATCTGCAGGGCCATTCTCAGGTGGTCACCCACCATCAGTGGACCAGAAGGATGCTGGGAGCAGAGAGCATCCACTCTGATTCTCTTCAGACACCACAGAGTGGCTCACGTCATTTCATCCTCTGGGAACACCTTCCCACATCATCATAACCTATCAATAACTTTTCCTCACTTCAAAACTTCCTTCCTCCGTAATGGTTTTCTTGACCATACTCTCATAGTTGGAATGATGGTGAATTTGCGCAATAAATTTTTATTGAATACCTACTGAGTACTACAAATTGGGTCAAGTTCTTTCAGGGAACAAAAGTACAATGCATTGTTCTTACCTGCCCTCAAGTAACTTACAGTCTATTGGGGTTGATTCTCAAAGAAACTAACCGTCACATGACATCACAGTGAAGCCACTTACAGACTTTCCAAGCAGTGGCTTCCTCAAAGCGAGTGAAGCTGGAGCTCAAATCCCATTACCCCAAGTGCCCATATTTATAATTATTCATCCAAGAGAAAATTAATCACTTTCTATCCAGAGATATCTTTCTAGGCTTATGCTGAATTGCTACAGACAGTTTTCATTGGTATTTAACTTTCCACATTATTTTTGTAGGTGTCCACAAGTTGCCATTTCAACTCAGAGATTTTATAATACTGTATTTTCCCATCTTGACAGGGCTATAAATCCCTGCAGAGGCAGAGACTTCTTTTCATAACAGCCTCAGCTTTCCAGGCACACAAACAGACTGTTCCTTGGATGTAGCCGGCACTCTATTTTACAGGTTTTACAGGTTTTGATTGAAAAGTGCCTGCATGGACTCAGAAGTCAAGTACGTTAGTGCTCAAGGGTGGCTCTAACATTTTCGGATTTTGCTCTTTTGGCAAATTTAGTTATCTTCTTTAAACCTGAGTTTCCCACATTTAAAATGAGAATAATGATTCCTAAACTGCAGGATTGTTGTAAGATTTTTTTTTAATATTTCATAATAAGCCATCTGGCACACAAAGAACCGTAAAGCATGATCTTCAACTGATCTTCAAGGGCTTAACTGTAGCTAAGAGACCTGAATTCAAAACTTGTCTCCTCTACTTGCATGTACTGTGCATACACGCTCTGTAAACCTAAACATTCTCATAAATCAAATGGAAACAACAGTAACAGAATCTACTTCCTGAGATTTTGTAAGGATCAAATGAAATAATGTTTGTAGAGCACTTAGCACACTGCCTGGCACATGGGAAGCACTCAGTAAACGCCAGCTTTTAAGATTCATTTCCATTATGTAGATTTAAGGGCATCGTGTGTGAATTCACAAGATCTTAATTAGGATCCCATCATTTATTCAAAGATCTATTTTCACCTTAGGTAAAAGGTACAAATAGTGTCTTGTAGATACCTTGGTCCTAACTGAGGAGTGAGAAAAGGCTCTGTGAAGTTAATAATAGTAATAGGGCACCATCACATAGCTCCTGCACATCTTCTACAAAGCTCCTGAGATTCTGATGACAGCTAAGCCTGCAATGGCTATGTGTTCACTGAACGAGCCAGGAGAGCTAACCTAAAGATGAGTAAGAAGGATTTCCCTGGCGGCGCAGTGGTTGGGAATTCGCCTTCCAGTGCAGGGGGTGCAGGTTTGATCCCTGGTCAAGGAGCTGGGATCCCACATGCCTCGTGGCCAGAAAGACAAGGCATAGAGCAGAAGCAATGTTGTAACAAATTCAATAAAGACTTTATAAATGGTCCACATCAAAAAAGTATTAAAAAAAATGACGATGAGTAAGAAAGATACAAATCTTGTGATTAAATTGCCTATGATCTCATCTGGGAGTAGGACATGCACGTAAAGAATACCACTGTAGTGGAATATGTACTTTCTGATACGGTGCCTTTAGGGTAGGAATGAGATGGATCAACTCCGTTCACGGATAGAGAGCCATAAAGAAAACCTCCACTGAGAGGCTGTACTTGACGTCAGTCTTAAAGGCAGCGTGAGGGTTTCCCAGGCAGAAGAGGTAGCTGAGGAAATAACAACACGGTCAAAGAACCAGAGGCATGGAATGGCCCAGGATGACAAAGGGAAAGGATGGAGTTATTCTTGTGCCGGTGGAGTGGATATAACTTAGGGAAACGTTAGAAGAGAAGTGAAAACTGGCTTATCTAGAAACTTTACCTAAAGCTCAGTGATTCTTGACATTTCGAGTTCACAAGTTTCTTTCAGTTTCCAGTGAATGTAATGTAGCCTCTCTTTGGGAAAAGATACATACTTACATTTTTATAAAATACCCTGAATACTGGGAGAGATAGGAAATAGAGCTTCTAGCCAGGAAAAAAAATTACTCTTAGTCTATCAGACAAGCACATGGAGTCTCCGCAGGATGAAATGGTAATGCAGGTGGTGACTGGTTGGTCCTCCGGTATCAACAGCTTTGTTTGCTTCTTTTGGTCTTGTTTGTTTGTTTTCTTTTGGAGGCTGCCCGGTTTTCATTTCAACAGCTACACCTCCTCCATATAACATGGAGAGGCTTTGAGAGAAACTGACTCAATCTTTAGGGTCTAGGGGTATGGCGTGTGGTTCCAGCTTAAACTAATCATCAAAATTCTACCCTTTGATCACAGTTATTGATTTACGGGAGGGTATGAAACACATATTTGACCAAGTAATTTACTAAAAAGGTTGGCTGAAGCCTTCTGGGAAATGAGCATCCTTGATTTTTCTGGGAGGGCTTCCAGAAGCAAATTGCAGAATTTCTCTCTTTATCTATATTGTTCAAGGTATAGTAGCTGCGGCAGTTACTGCCAGCCATATTCTGTGACCATGATGGGAAGCCAGCCTTTAGAATTAAGCCTGTGCAATAGCAGGTGGAATGAAGAGGTGGAAAGGAACATGGGTCTTACTGACACTTCTGAGTCACAGAATCAATACAGTTCTGAAGTCGTCCACCTACCACCAGGCCTTCCTTTTACAGTGGCCACTAAGTCCCTTATACGGTTAAACAAATCTGAATTCAATTTTTTATTTTTATTTTTTTTCCGGTACGCGGGCCTCTCACTGCTGCGGCCCCTCCCATTGCAGAGCACAGGCTCCGGACGCGCAGGCTCAGCGGCCATGGCTCACGGGCCCAGCCGCTCCACGGCATGTGGGATCTTCCCGGACCGGGGCACAAACCTGTGTCCCCTGCATCGGCAGGCGGACTCTCAACCACTGCGCCACCAGGGAAGCCCTGAATTCAGTTTTTACTGGTTGTATCCAACAGTACCCTAAATAATACATTGCAAAAAATGATACATACTCTCCTTTTTGTCCAATACAGTGCTTGCCTTCCACTCTCTCCCTTGTGCCTCTCCCTTTGGCCTCTCAGCTCCTTCCACACCACGTGGTCTCTGCTCTTGGGTACTTAATTCCATCCTCCTTGATGGAGCTGGGAAACTATTAGGAGGCCTTCAGGTCTTGCCTTTACTTAGTTGTTCTGTTTGTTTGTCTTAATAAACAGCTCTTCCTTTGGCTAATATTAACTTCCTTTTAAATATAACTATCGGGCTTCCCTGGTGGCGCAGTGGTTGAGAGCCTGCCTGCCGATGCAGGGGACACGGGTTCGTGCCCCGGTCCGGGAGGATCCCACATGCCGCGGAGCGGCTAGGCCCGTGAGCCATGGCCGCTGAGCCTGCGTGTCCGGAGCCTGTGCTTCGCAACGGGAGAGGCCACAACAGTGAGAGGCCCGCATACCACACAAAAAAAACCAAAAACATAACTATCAATTTGCAGCTAGCAGATAAGTAAGTTATGGAGATCTAATGCACAACATAGTCAACAATACTGTATTATCAATTTCAAAGTACTAAGAGACTAGATCTTAACTGTTTTCAACACACACAAAAAAGACACGATAATTACGTGAGGCAATAAAGGTGTCAGCTGGCCCTACTATAGTAATCACATTGCAATATATAAATGTATCAAACCAACAGTTTGTACACCTCAAGCTTACGCAATGTTATATGTAAATTATCAACAACAACAATACAACTCTAGGGTTTTTAAGGTTATAATGTTTGTAACAGCCTCTGCCTCTTTGTTCTGCCTCTCAAAGACTGCTAAGTTTTCCTTCTTCGTACTTAGATGTGTACCACGACACCCAGAGGAAGGTGGAAAATCTCTAATAGGAATATGGGGATGGGAAGGTAAAAACTTCAATCTACCATCATAGTGTTTGCAGTGTGTTCAGAGACTCCCCCAAAGACCATGGAGTTTGCAAGGATCCATAAGTTCAGGGTAGGAATACTTGCTTTATATGCTGGGGAGCTATTGAAGGAATTTAAGGAGAGATATTACATGGCCATATTTGTGTTTTTCAAAGCTCACTATGGAGCAATGTTCTTAATAAATGGGTAAGTGAAAGTCTCCTAAAGACACATTTTATTTTTATGCCTAGAGTTTATCCTAATTTGTTCTTGTGACAGCTTTCTCTACATAGATAGATAGATATCTGTACAATGGGCCATTCCTTCATAGTACACCAATGTGAATACCATAGTTTCTTTTGAGTCTCACTATGTCTGTAAGACAATTCTCATAGGATGTTTTAGATTTATCACTATTTAATTATTTTGTAGTTTTATGTCATCCTACTTAGAGCAGCCTGCATACTCACAGAATCATAGAACTATAGGTTTAAAGTGGATCATAAGGTCCAGCTTACCTAGTTATTAAAAAAAAATCCTATTTGTCTCCAACATGTATAACGTCTGTCATATAAGACCTAGGGTTATTGAACATATCGTGAGGGCATTTAAAAATGGAAATTGCCTATTCCTGACCAATGGAAGTTATATTTTAAGGTAGTATGACACATAAATCATAGACATGATAAGACAGTAATCGGGAAATTTAGCATATGAGGGACAAACATCCCTGACTTATGCAATATTCAGAATGTGTTATGACCTCCTGGCCTTCATTCGTTTGAACACACTAGCTCATATTTGCAAAGTCATGCTGAGAACATGTGAAGAGCTAGGTAGACAGTTTCACTTGGTCTCTGGAGTTCATTCAGGCCATAGGTCACTCTTAACAGCCTTGTTCTCAACTCTCCAAACTTTCACTCCTCTTTCTAAGATTCCTTGACTAAGTCTTATTCTCCTGACTTAGATTTAATTGAACCTTCTTTTACAGGGATTGTTCTTTACATTCTGACTTTATGTGTTGTGAGTATAGAAAGAAGCACCTGATCCCTTAATCCCTCTGTATTAATTATTAATGCATAATAAACTACTCCAAAAGTCAGCAGCTGGAAATAGCAAACATGTATCTTACACAATTTCTGAGGTCAGGCATCCAGAAGAATCTTAGCTGGGTAGTTATGGCTCCGGGTCTCTCGTGAGGTTGCAGTCAAGTTGCTGGATGGGGCTGCAGTCACCTCAAGGGTTGACTGGGGCTGGAGGACCCCTTTCCAAGATGGGATGCTCACAGAGCCCTTGGTACAAGGCCTCAGTTCCTTTCCATATGGGCTTCTTTTTATAATGTGATAGCTGGCTTCCCTCACAAATAGCAATGAGAGAGAGAGAGAGAGAGAGAGAGAGAGAGAGAGAGAGAGAGGGAGAGGAGCTACAGTGTCTTTTAAACCTAACATTGGAAGTAATATACCATCACTTTTGTCATATTCTTTTGGCCACAAAGACCAACTTTAGTATGATGTGGGAGGGGAATATAGGAGGATGTGGTCACCACAAGTGGGGATCATTAAGGGCTTTTCCGGGGGCCAGAGACCACACTCCCTCAGTGAGTTAAATGCTCCTTCCACACAGGCTTTATTCAACTCCCATTACCCTGTGATAGAATGAGAATGGGTAGTGCTAAAGTGTTTTTCCTGCAGTAATATCAAAAAATACATGAAAAATGTGTGCATGTTTTCTAAACACCGTGGTGGATTTGAGTAAAAAGTTGTTCTCTTCACAAGAAGCAAAATTTTGAACTTTCAATTACATTATAGCAGTGGATAAAAAGAGAGTCGTAATTAGGAAGTCATCTGAATTATACTATAAGTGACACATCTGAAATGCTTTAAAAATATAAGATGATACGTTCTTGAGTTCTGATTTTTTTTTTCTCTATTTTGGTATTTTCCAACCTAACTAGAATACATTTTTTGAGAAAATTAGGTAGATATACATAAATAAAATAATAAATAGATAAAGAGGCTTTGTTTGGACTATAAATATACTAACATTAGGGCTGTTAGAAAATCTGCTAGTATCCAGAATTCTTGACTATAAAATATATGACAAAGGTATATACAGTGGAATATTACTCAGTCATAAAAAGGAACGAAATTGGGTCATTTGTAGAGACGTGGATGGATCTCGAGACTGTCATACAGAGTGAAGTAAGTCAAGAAGAGAAAAACAAATATCGTATATTCAGAAAGAGAAAAACAAATATCGTATATTAACGCATATATGTGGAACCTAGAAAAATGGTACAGATGATCCAGTTTGCAGGGCAGAAATAGAGACACAGATGTAGAGAACAAACGTATGGACACCAAGGGGGGAAAGTGGCGGGGGAGGGTGGTGGTGGTGGGATGAATTGGGAGATTGGGATTGACATAAATACACTAATATGTATAAAATAGATAAGTAATAAGAACCTGCTGTATAAAAAAATAAATAAAATAGAATTCAAAAAAAAATATACAAAGGAACATCAAGTTGCGTTACCGAAAGCTCTCGGCCTCTCTGTACACCGGTGCCGAATCAAATCCCGGAGACAGAGTTTTGGGTGAAGTAGAAAAGGATAGCTTTATTGCTTTGCCAGGCAAAGGGAGACACACAGGGCTTCTGCCTTGGAAAAACTATGTGTCTCCACCCCAGAGGATTTGATGAGGGGTTTATAACAGTGGTTCAAGGTTGGGGTCCTGAAAAGATTAGGGTGTGCGCAGGACCTGCGCTCCCTTAGTCTCTCTCAGTTGGTCTCCTAATCTTGATGAGCTTCTCTGGTCCCTTTAGTCTTGCCTCGGTTGGTTTCCTGGCTGCTCCTCCCTTGATTACTAACTGTTCAAATCCACCCTTTGGAACTCAGGGAAGGTCATGGAGGCTGGAGTCTTGCTTACAAGAAATAGTGGACAAAAGGAGGCCTCCGTGCCCAGGCCCCACTCGGTTTCAGTTGTAATACCTTTTTAAAAATAACAAAGGCTGAAAGCTAGAAGATGAAAGGCTGTTATTTATATATATACAGTAGTCTCTCCTCATATGCAGGGCATATGTTCCAAGACCTCCAGTGGATGCCTGAAACCAAGGAGAGTACTGAACCCTATATACGATATGTTTTTTTTCCTATCTACATACATACCTATAAGTAAGTTTAATTTATAAATTAGACACAGTAAGAAATGAACAACAGTACCTAATAATAAAATGAAATAATTGTAACAGTATACTGTAATAAGAGTTGTGTGAATGTGGTCTCTCTCTTACAAAATAACTTGTACTGTACTCACCCTTCTTCATCTCGTGATGATGCGGAGATGATAAAATGATGAGATGAAGTGCTGTGAATGACACAGGCACCGTGACATAGACTTAGGCTACTACTGACCCTCTGATAATAGTCAGAAGAGGATCATCTGCTCTGGGTGATACAGGATCACTGAGCCATGAGGATTTCAATGGTTGAATGTCAGGGGCAGATGATGTCAATTGCTGGGGATTCCAGGAAGGATGGAGAAGGACCGTGTGGTGAAATTTCTCATCACACTATTCAGAATGGTGCACAATTTAAACTTATGAATTGTTTACTTCTGGAATTTTCCATTTAATATTTTCAAATTTTGGTTGACCTCAGGTAACTGAAACCACGGAATGCAAATGGAGGATAAGGGGGGGACTACTACTATATATCTGGAGGAAAAAAAGAAAGCAGAAGAACTCCCAAAGTCCCAAAGTGTGTATCAAGAAAAAGAGGTGGCACCTCACACGGGTCAGAATGGCCATCGTCAAAAAATCTACAAACAATAAATGCTGGAGAGGGTGTGGAGAAAAGGGAACCCTCTTGCACTGTTGGCGGGAATGTGAATTGGTGCAGCCACTATGGAGAACAGTATGGAGGTTCCTCAGAAAACTAAAAATAGAGCTACCATATGATGCAGCAATCCCACTCCTGGGCATATATCTGGAGAAAACCATAATTCAGTAGGATGCACGCAACCTGATATTCATTGCAGCACTATTTACAATAGCCAGGACATGGAAGCAACCTAAATGTCCATCAACAAAGGAATGGATAAAGATGTGGTACATATATATGCAATGGAATATTACTCAGCCATAAAAAAGAACAAAATAATGCCATTTGCAGTGACATAGATGGACCTAGAGATTGTCATACTGAGTGAAGCAAGTCAGACAGAAAAAGACAAATGTCATATGATATCACTTATACGTGGAATCTAAAAAAATGGTACAAATGAACCTATTTACAAAACTGAATCACAGATGTAGAAAACAAACTTATGATTACAAAGGGCGGAGGCGAGCAGGGATAAATTGGGAGATTGAGATTGACATATACACACTACTATATGCAAAACAGATAACTAATAAGAACCTACTGTATAGCACAGGGAACTCTATTCAATACTCTATCATGACCTAAATGGGAACAGAATCTAAAAAAGAGAGGATATATGTATAACTGACTCACTCTGCTGTACAGCAGAAGCTAACACAACATTGGAAATCAACTATACTCCAATAATTTTTTTTTAATTAAAAGAAAAAAAGAGGTGGCAGTTTGACTTCTTCCAAGTGAGACAATCAAGCAGACTAAGGCTTTGTGAAACCATTAATGAAGCCTTGATAAAATGCCTAAACCACCATGTTACACTGAACGTGAACTATTCCAAACGGAATGGAGATATAACCTTCATGGGAAAAAAAGAAGGCTCAAGTGCAGACTTGAGTGCCCGCATCCAGGAAATGGGGGGAGGCTTTGACTGAGTTTAAAACCTACAACTTCCAGAACTTTGCACAGTGTAAAGTCTACCTCTGGTATAACTTTCCATTGTGGTTCATTTGCTTACTTCTCGTTTTTCAGGAAAAACATCCAGCCTTGCTAGAAAAAGGTTTGGTGGGTCCCTGGGCATCATCAGAACTGGTGAAGCCGAATGGTAACTGTGAGGTTTTATGTCTTGTCTTTAGGCTTAGGGTGATTATGCTAATCATGCTTTAAGGGCCGAGTCACAAAGCTTGCCTCATTCTACAGAGCAATGATTGAATATTTTAGAGGTCATTACATCTATTTTCATGTTAAAAATGTCCCTCTTTGAATTCCAGTATAAAATCCAGATGTCCCCACAGAGAATATGAGCTTCCAAAGGAGGACATTTATTTTATAAATATCTGAATTCTGATAGAACATAAACAGTACGTGAAATCAACTATGTTAAAAGTGAAACAAGTCATAATGAAATTATTGAAATTGAAATGAAATGAAATTTCATTTCATAATGAAATTCATAATGAAATTCTAAATAATGTCAGTGTAGAAACTAAATCAAAATCTGTAAAATAAAACTATAAGAAGTATATTTTGGAGATGTCTACTACCTTCTCTGCTATAAGGGCTGGAATGTGGCTCCAAGTCAACAGGGAGCAACGAGGTCTATTCAGGTTGAACTTGCGGCAAAGTAATTGCTGATTCGCTTCTGCTAGTCTCTTTGCAGTCTCCTCCCTGTTTCGTTAATTAATTATATGATCTCTCTTCTACCTGTGTAACTTACCATAAACTTACCGACTTAGATCATTTTATTTCTACTAACCTCTGTATCTTTCCCTTTTCTGATGTATAAGATTCCTTTTCTGATTAGTGTCTTTGACTCAGCACCACTCAGTTCAATAGTTAATGATATGCAGCAGGGTCACTACTAGGACTAAATAATTTAGAGACTAAGGCAGTTTAAAAGAGCTATTCCTGGTGCCTTTTCTGCGCATCAGTGATAACCCAGAGGTTCTCACTATTCTAAGGCAGCTTGAACATATTCACTTGAAAAAGACATCAACCAAGGACCTGACCCATCCTTTCAAGAGGTGCTTGAGGAGGAAGGTCATAGTGCCTTCATAGTGGTCTGTCATACCTTTGGCTTTGGCAATAGGGCACATTATTAAAAGAGAGCACGAATGCCATTTTCTGAGTGCCAGCAACGTGGCAAACATCTTTACCTCACTTAATGCTTAAAACCCCATGAGTCTTAATATAATCATGTTTTTTTTTTTTTTTTATTGAAGAAATTAATGCTATTTACTGGAAAGGCCATAGTCCAAACCCAAGCTTGCCACCCTCCAGAGCCCATTCTTCCCTTACGACACCATGCTGCTTTTTCAGGCCATATGGATTTTGCCTCTCCTCTGATGACTTTTTTTATTCACCCCTTCAACTTGGCTTGTGGCACCCTCATGCAAACACACACACACACACGCACACACACAGACACACCTTAGGTAAGCTAAGCATTACTTTTTTCCAGTACCTGTTATTTGATTCTTTGCCAACCAGCCACACAACAAACTGTTTGACTGTATTTTTCATATTATACCTTGTTTGCTAAATGATAAGGGACATAGAGTAATAAAATAATGTCCCAGAGGACATTTTCACACTTTACTTGCTGTTTCTCTTTTAAAATTTCCATCGTTAAAAGCGCCAAATAGCCATAGGCTCTAGATATAATAGCTTCAGCTGCAAATAAAAGAACTCTCTCTGTGGATGGAAGGTGTGAAAAGGACTATTACATAGGTCTCTCAGCTACCCTCCCACAGAACACTGTAGTGTATTCAAACAAATGACGGCAGCACAGGAAACGGCTTAACATCCAAACCTTGGTTTTATCTTATGAGTTATGGGACTATGGAAATCAGCAGACAAATAGGCAGAGTGAAGAGGTAACAGGGGTAAAATGAGGAAGGAACCTAGTAAATAATAATATTTCAGAACTAAACAGGGGATGAGGAATCCAAGGAAGAGTTTGAAAAAGGGCAACCAGAGATTTAGAAGAAGGAAAACTAGGGTAACTGAAAAGAGGGAATACTGATCTGTGTCAGACAAGGCTGAGAATTCGTGTAAAAACAAAAATAAAATACGTCCTTTCACTTTAGTCAGTGAGAAATTCTTGTTGACCTTTGTAGGTACATACTACTTAGTTAGGAAATGTTCACTGAATAGTTAAGAGTTCAATCACAATTAACCACAACTACTTAATGGGTTTCTGTGGGCTTCTTTAGGTAGAATCTGCTCAGTTTTACAAACACAATATTCAGTAAGCTGAAAACATGACAGATATTAGTAAAAATTATACCTACACACATGAATTAAATATGCCAACACAGGTGTCTCAGAATAAAGGAGAGGGTAGGTCCTCTTTCCTTTCATCTACTAAAAACGAGGATGGTTTTTCATCCACCAACCTCTTTCCTTTGTGGAATAGGTAACTGAGTGTCTGAAGAAAACCAGACTCCTCTGGCAAAATGTGGTGAATGGGAGAACAGAAAGACAGGACCCAGCTTTTGGGTGAGACCAAAGCCTTGCTGAATGTTTGATGTCTCTTAGTACAGTTGAGTTTCTAACCCAATCAGAGACCTTTAACAAAGTACTAAAGAAGGCAGCCACCCTGGTGTGTCAGCATTGTGAAACCAGCCCAGGAGAGAAAGAAAACACTTTCATGTGCTAACCTCATCCTGTCCTCCCCCTTTTGTCTTTGCCTTTGCCTCTGCCTTGTCTATTTGTCTATGAACTGCAGGATCTACTTCTTTCTAACCTTTGAACATAATAGGAACATATCACATTGGGAGCTACAGTGAAGTAGAAGCAGAGCGAAATCAACTCCTTTAACTTCCATTCCTCATAAAGTGGTCAGAAGGTGAAAGAGAAAGTTCCTCAGACCTCTCTCTCTGTGTAACTGACAGGAGGGACCACTTGACCTCCAACTCCTAAAGGGCTTGACTTAGAGTCACCTGAAAAATAAAACCCACTAAAGTCAACCTAAGCTGAAAATAGGTAAGAAAAATCTTCCCTACCTGGACTTTTATGGATGGCTTACAGGATTCTGAGAAAAGGATGGATTCTCCCTGCCCAGATCAGCCAGAAAGGTCTGGGGCAGCTGGAACCCTTGAACCTATCCTCACAGGCTACACTTAGCTTTGGCCTTTTCCCCCATGGTACTATATAGAAATAACCATTTTGTATTTTTGTCATGATGTAGGAACATTAGCACTGGTCACCTCTCACTTAGGTGGTGGATTTGAACATAGTGAGAAGGGACTTTGGAAAGTGAGAAGATCTGTGAGATCTAGGAGAGAAATTTTGGAAGATGGGCTATCACCACTATAATGGTCCAGTATTCTGGATTTTCTGCAGGCCAGGGTAGCAGGGACAGGGAGTCTAAGATAGGAGAAGAGCTTCATTGTCATCAAAGAGCAGAAAGAGGTCAGTCAACCAAACACTGTGTTACAGTTCCTCTCATACTCACTGTCCCTAATACATTCTTAATTGTAATGCAGAAAGAAAAAAAAATGAAAAAGGGACACACTGGGTGGTGAAGAGTTCATTACTGGAGTAGTGTGGACCTGGGTAAGGATTCTATTTCCGTCATTCCTTGTCAAATAGTTCCATGAAAATAGGACCCAAACCTACTTCTGCCCACCCCTATATTTCTAGTATTTAGCACAGTACCTGGTTCATGATAGGGACTAAATAAGTATTTATTGAATAAATGAAAGAAAAGAAATAAAGGAGAAAATAAGATAGGAAGAATATCTTACATTGAGTCGGTTCTTAACATCTCATAATCTCAGTTTTCTCATCTGAAAAGTGGGAAAAAATTATACCTAAATAAAGAGAGTCTGAGAAGATTTGAGGATAAGGAATATATATAATTGTGCTTATCAGCATGTTTCGGCCATAAGACACACTCAATAAATGTTAGCTACTGTAGTGCTTTAAGAAAGCTTTAGAAATACAGAATCTTTTAGTTTGCCAAATGGAAAACTTGGTAAAAGGACCGGGACATTAGTCATACATAATCTGGAGAGTGAAGATGGTTTTACTACAAGATTGAAGAGAGGTAGGGCATAGTATATACATGCTTTTTGCACTTCATGAAACAAACTTCATGAAACAAACAAACTTCATGAAACAAACAATATGGGAAGATGACATAAAAAGGAAGGTTAAAATGACCCAACTTAAATATCTATATAGGCTTTTACCTTAAAAAAGAAAGAAAGGATACCTAACTTTAAGGGCATATCCAATACTGTTGAAAACCGAATAATAATATAATAGTAATAACCTGATAATTGCCATTTAGAATTGGATGTTGGGTAAACATCTGGAACCATGGGCTTACGCAAAGCACAAGAAAATAATGTTTTACAGTTAGACCGTTGACAGTGACTATTGCACACTGGAAGTATTATTACGTTTAAAAGAAAAATAAAAAAGATCAAGATAAACTAAAATATCACAGCACCACAGAATCTCAGAGTTGTAGGAGTCTCTAAAACCGTATTTCCAAGCTCCAGCTGGCACCTGAATCCTTAAAAAGTGTATGCCAGTTTAAAGTCTTGAAGAATGATTCAGATTCAGCTAGATGGAAGAACAGTTCTGAAGGGATCTCACTCTTCAGAGAGAGAAAGAAGGAGAGAGACCAAGAGTGAGAGTAAGAGAGAGAGAGGAGAGAGAAAGAAAACCAGTCTAAGAGTCCTGTTGACTGTTCTAGGAAATACTGTCAATTATACCATACTGGAAATGAATACAACAGGGCCTAGGACTTGAGCCTTAGTTTTCAGCATGGCCAGTGAAGAAATGGGACTAGACAGTTGATAATGCTTTAACTCATCTCTTCTAAGCTTTGTCACCGTCAAAAAATCAGGTCAACCATTTGCTAAATGCCCCAGGCTGTCCATGGTTGGAAATACTGTAATCTTCCCTAAGCACTGTAGTGCTATGTATCTCTGCTTATCATTATAACAGAATGCCACAGCTGTCGCACAACACAGATTATAAATGGAACATAAAATACAGCAAATTAATTGTCTCACATGATAACAGCGTTAGATGACAAAGAAATAAAAACAGGCTGTCCTCTTCCCAAAGCAATTTTAAAACTCTTAACATCGAGTCACGTTCACTCTACTCTGACCTACTATAGGCTTCATAAAATGCATTCATTCAAACCATTTCTTTTTTGTTAATTCACAGATATTCCCTGCTGTTGCATAACCAAGTCAGCCCACACAGACCCTCCATTTATCACTGGGGATAAATATTTTAAAGGGTCTTTTAGGAATCAGGAATACAGCTAGAGCAATAAGCATCTCTGAACTAGATATTACTGGGTGAACTAATGGAAAGTAGCTGTTGTTCTTTCTGTTCCTCATATCAATTTAGGACTCTATCTGATCCCCATGAAATAGATGATAAATGCTATTTTAAGAGCAAAGCACAGAGGAGAAGACTTTACCGTATCCATAAGTAAAAGCAAATGGAATTTAAAAGTGATTACAAAGTGATGGAGTTCCTACTAATGCCAGACAGAGTCTTGGTGTGGAAGAAGGAAAACGAATTTGGAGAACTGTTGGTAAAGTAGGATTTATCCATACTTTGAACTGGGAATGGACTGCACTAGGCAGCACAATGGTATTTTCAAAGAAAAAAAAAAAAAAGCTGTAATAATAAGCAATTCAAAGAAAGCAACATGGTTGGCAGATCTGATTGAACATTGGAAAAAGACTTCTGAGCAAAATATTCAAGCTGGGACTCGTAAATTGGGTAGGATTGAAATAATTCAGACAGGATTGGGATGGCACTTGGGAGAGAAATAGCTTGACTCATGACTAATATTAAGACCTAAGTACAGAACAATATGGAAAGAGACTGAGTCCTAGGATCAGAAAACATGGGATAACTTCTTACATGGAAGGACTCTACTATGTAGTAGTCAAAATTCATCTCCTCTCCAAGTAAGTTCTTCTAATTCCAGGACCATGTCTTAGTCATATCTGCTTTTTTTAAGGCCAAAGACAGGACCTGGACCATCATTTTAGTTTAATGAAAATGTAGGTTGATTGACTGGTTCCCAAATATATATTTGAATAGCCTACATAAACAATTTTGAAGAGGATGGACTTAACAGATTTAAAAGAATCAATTTGCTTCATTGTTTTTCAGGATTACATTCACTGGTACCTTATACTTTTGTATTCTATGCTTAGAGAGAATTATTTCATTGTATTCATGTAACCCCTAAACAACAGGTTTGCTCTAAAATTTTAACACACGTTTTTATTCAATTGACCACTTATTAGAAGGCCTGACAAGATATACAATAAGCTTTTAAAGAAGAAAGACAAAACAATTTTTAAAAAACAAAAATGTAGAGAATAAATTATACTTCTGAGACAGAATGAACAATGTAAAACCAGAGATTACTCTGAGAGAATTCATTATTTCAGTCTTCTCTTGAAGCTCTTAAAATACAGAACCCAGGTTTACAAAACTGGATAATGTGGTTTTGATAATAAACACATAGGAGATCAAGAAAATGAGAAAATAACTCTGTGGGCTGGAGAGATTACAAAATCAAGAAAGTCATAAATATTGTTGCACAAATTTCCCCAAAGGGAAATAAGCAGCAAAAATATCAAAAGCTTTTTTTTTTTTTTTTGATTAAAACCTGCATGTTAGCATTCTCCCTCATTTTAGGTGTAGATGCTATTCATAATATTCTTTGCCTGGACAGTGATATTACAGTATTTAGAAGATGTCCTCAAATACAGAAACCTCAAGAGATAAATCCATAAAAATATAAAGTACAGATGTGCCAACAGATATGTTCTACATAAGATTCTGCAAATTGATTTCCATCTATTACATCCCACTTTAAATATCCTAGGAGAGTTGCTCATTTAAAAAAACACCTGTTGAGAATCCTGTCATGAACAGCAGAATTGCTTCCTATATCCTGTACTTTGTCAATGTACTTCCATATGTTGAGCTTACTTGGCTAGAGGTTATCTTTACTGAAGCTCAGCACTTGCTCCATGAAAGTCACTGTAATAGAAAGAAATGTGCCTTCTCAATTCTTAAAAATTTTAGGAAAGCACAATGTTAGAGTCTGAAGCATTCTGGTAACCAGCTAGAGAATCCTAAGGTAAAATGTCATAATTCTTAAAAATATATTCTAGCAGACATATCTCCAAGAAGTAATTTATGATGCATTATCTAAGTTCCTCCTGTCATTTTAATCATCGTTGGAAGTGGGACTGACAGCTAATTCTTCTCCACTCCCACCCATTCAGAAATGAAACAGACATAGACACACACACACACATACATATCAAACCATTAGTAAGTAGTGCTTTCAATTTTGCAATACTACCTAATAATCTATAATTAGTAGCTCTACTACCTATGATATGTTGCAGAGGTCACATGCCAAATTTGGAGTTAAGGCCTTGCTCATTTGCTTACATCCCGTCTATGGCTGCTCTCAGGCTATTATAACGGCAGAATTGAGTAACTGAGACCACGACTATATGACTCACAAAGTCTAAAATAATCTTCTATCTGTGGTCCTTTACAAAGTTCACTTACCCCTGACTTATAATCTAAGTGCTAAAATGCATCAGAAATGCCTGATCACTAATAGCTGTCAGAAGTATTTCTTAATTAAAATGATTCAAAAAGATTTCTGTAGTAGGAACACTTAGGGTTTTATTTTTAATCTAATTTTGGCAATGAGTTGCAGTAAATATCCCTCTGCCATCAATGGCATACAGTGTTTGGCCATAGAAGGATAAGTTATATTTATTAATATTTCAATGTGCCGAGTATGGATAGGCTGTTTTGGATGTATACATTTTTTTAATCTTCACAACCACTTAGTGAACTACTATTATCTCCAATTCACAGAGAAGTAAACAGAGGCCTAAACGTTTTATAAAAATTACCTAATGATATATAACTAGTACATGGGGCAGCTGTGATTTGATTCCAGATCCTTTTTCTTCAAAAACCAGGTGCTTCCTAGTACAGAATAAGCCTTTTAAAAATGTACTTATGAGCTCTCTAGGAAGCTAACTAGACAAAACATGCAGGCAACTCACATCCTGGATTGGCTCTCTGGCCCAGGAGTCCTCTAATATTTAGTCCTAAATAAATACTGTAATATAAACAAGAGAGGCCTAAAGAATACCCGTTAGTGCCATTACAATAACAACAGGGTATTTTAGAAAACAATTATTCTACTATCATACTAGGTAGAGAAGGAATAATTCCACAAGCGCTTTATGGTTCTCCCTGGAAGAGTTCTCTGCATTAGAAGCCAAGATGCATTTTCACATTATAACAACAGATCTCAGCTCCACCTCCCTGTCTTTTCAACCCCAGCTCCAAGCAAATAAAACTTAGAAATCTAATTTGCGGTGTTCACAAATAAAATGCTTTGAAACAACAGCCCAGCATTAGAGTTTTATGAACCAGTGGGGTGTAATCAGACCTCATTTGAAAACCATGTTCCAGCTCTGTGTACAGTATTACTATGGCCACCGTTACTCAGAAAATCCACACTCTAAAGCAAATGCAGGTCTCAAATTGAGGACACAAATGGATTTCTAGTCGGCAACAACCTGCTGAGAAGACTTCTTTTAAAGAAATGTATCCACGTGCCCAATCCAAGTGAAAATATAAGGAATTACCCTTAAGATGACTACTTTTATTCTGCAGAGTTAATTTCCTTAGAAATCATAGCATTATGATGAGAAATTTGAGAGCAAAAGTAGAGAAAAAAGGGGAATTACCATTTTTCTATTTACTGTGGAGCTAAGTACCCAGCCCAAATTAGAGACAGTTTGTTAATAATATTCAATTAATGTTCTGCATGAGTATCTAAAGATTTTTTTTTTTTTGATGTGGATCATTTTTTTTAAAGTCTTTATTGAATTTGTTATAATATTGCTTCTGTTTTATGTGTTGGTTTTTTGACTGTGAGGCATGTGGGATCTTCGCTCCTTGACCAGGGATTGAACCCGCACCCCCTGCACTGGAAGGTGAAGTCTTAACCATGGGACTGCCAGGGAAGTCCCTTGCATGAGTATTTAATACTTTTTAATTCCACCAATATTTACTGAACTTACTGAATGCTCAACATTGTGTTATGCCCGATGTTTCAAATATTAAAATAAGATAGTGCCCTCAAGAGCTTATATTAGTAGAGAACTTTTGTAAATAATAATTACAATATGTGAGCAGAAATGAAACAAAGGTGAGGAAGAAGACAAGAGAAGAGAAAGGACCATCCACCAACACACATGCTGGAGGCCAGACCTTTGTAAACTAATTCATCTTCAGCTGGTGAAGTAAGAGAAGCCAGGATTAGAAAAGTTGCAAACTTTTCTCATAGTTGGAACATATAAATCCTATGGGAATATAGGCTTAGAGTGAAAGTAATTTTCAGGGAAAACAAAACAAAACAACAATAAAAACAAAAAAGAAACAATCACCCAAGTATTTGGAAAATTGACCTAATAAAGACCTAGCAAAACAAACACAGGCTTTATAACATATTCATGGTTTTATCATGTATTAGAAGTTAGTCATCACTGAAACATCTGCTCCTTTTTTTTTAATCTTCATGGCTACTGGTTGGAATTGAAAAAGAACTGTACAGTTGGAAATGTAATTAAACCATTTGTTTACGTCCCACCTTCAGGCATAAGAGTTTAGAAAGTAAAATGATAACTGACTGCAGCAAAAACCTAGTCAGTATAACCTTATTCATTTAGCACGTTATGGTTTATTACAAATGTTAAAATACGAGTAATAAAACACTCCGTGTATTTCATTTCAGGAAGCTTTCACTTTATCAATCACATATAAAAATATTGGTGTTTGGGTGTGCCTTTTGAAAAAATGTTACTTTACCTTCCTCACATAAATAACCACTCTCATGAATCTCAATTAGGCTAGAGCTATTGCAGTAATCATCAGATTAAACATGCTTTCATTTGTTCAAAAATAAAAAGAGATCTATTTTAGCACAGTATATTACAAATTCACCTAATGCATTCCAAATTGTTATCTGCAGTTTATATGGAAACAAATACCACATTTCTTTAACTATATTGATTCACTAAGTAGACAAACATTGTCATCATCGTTTAGCAACTGTTATCGGCAGGCAAGTTTTTAACCCTTGATTTTCAGTTTCTTCACGTGTAATATGTGGAAGATAACAATTTTGTGGCTTGTGAGGACTGAGTGGGATAATCTATTCATTGAAGTAAGTAGCAAGAATAGGAGATCAATAAGTGTTAGCTATTTTTCCATTAGAGGAGATGCTATAAGATCCATTTTAACCCCCAAATAACTGATCATCTATTTCCTCTATTTTTTTATCCAAGAATAAAGGTGAGGGTATAATGTCATTTTCCAGATAAGAATTCCAAATCCAGTAGATATAAAAGGACCTAAGTACAGGAGGGAAGTGCTAACCAAATGTGCAATAACAGTTGCGTATTTTGTTTTATAAGTATATTATGTATTTATGTGTATTATTTATAATTATGTATATTATGCACTTATGTATATTTATGTAATACTATGTGTGATATTAGTAACTAACAGTCTTGCCTGGACAGCCATCTTCAAGGTGCAATATGTGGCTTATGATGAAACTCAAACATTCATCTTTGATCGTTACCAAAAAAAAAAAAAAAATTAAAAGCTCAGGTGGTGGGAGGCAGATGAGCCAGAGCAGGATAAAACTATTCAGTAGTAAGATTACAGACTCTGGATCAGTGGAAGGTGGGTTTAAACTCTGGTCTTGCCACTTCACACTGTGTAGCCTTGGGCAAAGAAATTTTTCTATCTGAGCCTCAGTTAAGTGGGTATAATAAATAAGGTCATGGATTTGATGTTTGATATTTAAAGTGCTTTCTCCATGCAAGGTCCTGAATAAATAATAGATAAATATATTTTTCAATTGCATTTAATTATGGGGAGATTATAAGGGATCAATTTCAAGAGGATGATCCATCCTGTAAGATCTCTGAGAAAGATGTATATATATATATATATCTCTTGGCCTAGAGACTACTTACTCAAATTTTACTCTAAAGTTTAGCAGCATTAGCAAAAACTGGAAGCTTGTTATGAACACTGAATCTTCGGCCTCATTCCTGTCGTATGAATCAGAATCTTAACAGGAATTTTAGCAAGATCCTCAGACAATTTGGACGCCCAGCCAAGCTGCAGAAGCACTGATAAAGAGACCCTTTTAATGGTACTTATTCCATGAGTTACGGCTGTGACACACTCTGTATGTGTGTGTGTGTATGTGTGTAAATAAATATATGTATATAAAATATCATATACCAATGCACCAATATTTGATTCGTTGAATTGAAATCCTTTATAACCAACAATGTTGACCATTAAACAGGTAAAGTTGGTATGTTAAGTAGTTTTAGTTGTTATCTACAGAAGTAGCCATTGTCTTATGGAGAGCTGAAAATAAGTGTTTGAAGATATTAACTGAAAAAAGTAAAACTTCAAATGAAATAATTGAGTATTGTAATTCTCCAAGATAAGATTAATCTACCTCTTTATATACCACTATTTGTCTATACGGGTCAGCATTGTCTGAAAATGTTTTCCAACACCTCTTGTATCACAATCATATAGAGACTACTTTCAAATGCAGATTCCCAGACACCAAATACCCAAATACAGTTAATCAGAATTCTTAGGAATTGAGGGAATACATACTCATATTTCCCTTTTAAAAGGACACTTAAAAATGCTGATGACTTGGTCCTATCGCCAGAAATTCTAATTTAGTTTATCTGAGTGTGGTTTGGGAATTGGCTTGTTTTAAAATCTCCCCACGTGATTTTAATGTGAAGCCAATGTTGAGAACCATTGTTTGCAATAGAGCTAAGCTTCATGGTGAGTGTGAAGAATTTCCTGATTGTGAAATGTAAACTCTGACATGAGGTTGGAAGGACGAATTGAGCATAAGGGCCAGAACACACATGTGGCCTTTTATAGCCAAACATTCCTTAGCCTCAATCCTAAAGTTATGATATTGGTTAGGATTCGTAGTACAAAGATATTGCTAATTAACTGACGATTTATCAAATCAATGCTCATTCAAACATTTCCCCTTCTTAGCACTGACATCTGTCTCTTCCCATTTTGTCGTGTATGTGTGTATGTGTGTGTGTGTGATGTTTAAAATACAAGTGCAACTGGACTGAATCATGGAACTTCACATTTCTAAAATGATCCAGGATTTTATAAAAGTGACGTTGAAGAGCCACACACAAAGCCATTGACAAATGACTTTCTGAGAGAGCCAGACCGGGTAGCAGGAAGAGATCAGGAGACCGATGTTGGGAACTATGAAAAGACAGTTCAAAGGAAAAATTCTGAATTTCAAAACACTAGGAAAGGCCCTTGGGAAAACTGCTGATGTACTAGAAGATTTCTGTAAAAAGGACCATTTTTATGAACATGCTACAAAAGCCATCCATAGAGTGAAGGGTTACGCTAACTTTGAACTTAGAAAAATAGACCGAAAATTTGAACTTTTTGTCAGTTTCCAATAATCATACATAGTTGCAACTATAACCCAAAGTTTATAGACTATAAAGTTAAATAAATTATTTTCATAATTTTTAGTTTCCTCTTTTCTAGAAGAAATTTCAATAAGCACACTACACAGTATATAATCTGAATTTTGATGCTACATTTTAAAACTGGATCAACTACCCTATGAAAATAAAAATGTTTCTATATTTTTCTCTCCTCTAAAGTACTTATCAAAACAAGAGATCCCAAAGGTGCATCTAGTTCAGAATCACTGTCAGGGCAAAGCCACTTAAAGACTTGTAACCTGCCAGGATGGGATCTTCATTGCCACCACCCGGCATGACTCATTTATTTAAGAAAATAACAAAGTTGAAAAGCTGCTCTGCACAGATGTATCTTGTTATGTTCACTTGTTTATTTAAAAAGAGGTTTCCCAGTAATAACCTTAAAATATTTTTCCTTTGCTCTGAGAATTTAACTCCTAGTAAAATAAAATAATCTAAAATATATTTCTTCATTCATGGAGGCATTGTTAACTGTAGTAAAAATGGGAAATCAATGAAAGTGCATAGTACTAGGTATGCTTAAGTGAAATAAACATTCATTTAATGAAATACTATGAATCCTTAAAAAAATAATGTTACAAATAGTTTTCAAATATCAGAGAATGTTTATGTTTTAATGATAGGTGAAACAAACAGGATATACATTATTTATTCAGTATAATTTTAATTATATTATAAAAATTAGTATATAATAAAAATGCAACAATGTATGCAAAACTTTTAATAGTAGGATAGAATAATAAAACTCACTTTTCTTCCATTCAAAAATGTTTTCTATATTTCTCAAATTTCCTAATATATTCCATGAAAAACTTCAATTATTAGAAAAATAAAAGTCTTTCAAGTTAAGTTTGAACTAAAGCAAGACACCTGTTCTCAGTCTTGTAAGTCTAATTCATCAAGATCCCTTGTTTCTTAACATGTTACTGAGGAAAATAACTAACATTCAAGAAGTTCAGATTCGAGCATCCATAGGTTCTGGTATCGATACCCAATAAATTCACTAATGAACTTGCTTTTAATGCAGATTTTAAAAATACCACCTAGACTCGTTATAAGTAAAAGAGTATATTTCAAAGAATGGGAAAAGTTTGCATATATGAAAAGTGAAGTTATTAATATGACATTAGGGAAAGATAATAAATATAGAAAGCAAACAGCCAATCTCCACATCTTCCCTGTTAGCAGACTTCTGAGTAGCAAATGAATGGCATCAGGATTTTCCTAGCACAGTCAGTTACCATCACCTGTCAAAATGAATCAACACGTGAATTAGAAACTGTTTGTCCATCCCAGACATTGTATGGAGTTATGGAAGGGACAAGGATTTAAATCAATAACATACCATGGAGTTGCTGTGCAAGTTAGGTTTAGGGTTAAGAGGGTGTGCTGACACACAAAAACTTACAAGGTGTAATATGTCAAGCAAATTAAGTTGCATGCTGAGGAAGAGAATGTTTAACATCTATCTTCTTACCCTTTGTACCCATCTGATACAATACTTAAATCACAGCACTAAGCCTGTACCAGATGTTTAATAATTCACTGAACAGCAGGTAATACAATAGAAAAATGTTGGTGGAGCTGGGAGGACCCTAGAACACAGGGAAAGCTGATTCCATCTTCCTTGACATCACTGTTAGGAATATCCAAGTACCAGGATTAAGTGTAATCAAGAAAGAATCTGCATGTGGAGGAGAGGTCTCAATATTTTTGTAAGCGTATGAACTGTGAGGGTGTGGAAATATTTCACAGGGTATTTAACAACAAGCACCAATACATTATTTGTGGGAAGCTGCTATAAATTCTGGAGAGTAACATGTGCAGTTCTGAGAATCAAACAATCTCCCACAAATTCCAATGATAATTTCTGTGTTAGAGGAGAAAGAGTACAGGAAGTATAACAAGAAAGGTCAACTGGGAAAAACTGGATTCCCACTAGCTTACAAACTGAGTCTTCTAGAAAGCAATCAGCATGACATCCTCCCCATTTCCTTGCCTCATTTTCATCTGTTATCTCCTGAAGTGGAGATTGAGCTTGTGATTTCAAATTTTACAAATGTAACATAATCAGAAAGAGTTGACGTAAATATGCAAATGAGTACCAACACAAACAAGTCACTCATGCAAAGAACAGTTACCTAATTTATCTATCGAACACTTACTTCTTTTTAGGGAAAGTGGGAGGGGAAGGTAGGGAGGAAGAGAGAGAGAAAACATGTATTTTAGAAAATAAATATAATTATATCATTTCCACTAACCCTGTTTTTTTCCCCAAGTGCTTTTTTTAATGTGTCTTATTTGAATGTGATCCACAATCCCTTATGAAATACATAAGGGATCTAATTTTCTATAAATGATATTAAAACAGTAAGGTATCTGTTCGGAAAATAAAAATACGCTTGAATGTTTTTCACTCACCACACACAAAAACATACAAAAACACAAAAACAGAGTGACTTCAGCAAGGTGGCCAAATAAGATATCCTCGTCTTGTATCCGCTATGAACAACAATAATTTGGCATCCATCCACAGACAAAAGTGTCTTCCCGGGAGCTTTGGGATCCAGGTAGGTGATTGTGAAAACCCAGTGCAGTTCAAGACCAAGAATGGAAACTGAAATATTCCTGGGGCTCTGTTCCAGCCCCTTTCAGCCATGGTCCAGGGCCAGTCCTGCCCATCCAGGGATCCATCCAGTGAATGAGCAGGAATCCTCCCAGGGATCTTCTAGGAGCCACGCCCACCTGGTAATAGGCCCACTGACTGAGTACCCAACTGTGGACCCTGAAATGGAAATTCGTCCAAGGGCTACCCTACCAAGCAAGCTACTGGAGGAAGTCCCATCCACCCAAAGACTAGATGGAATCCACACCCACCTGAGCCCTTGGTAACAAGCACACCAACTGTGGACCAGCTACAGACCCAGTGACAGCCTCCAACCCAGCATGACTGAAATTCTAGTGGTAATCCCATCAGCCCAGGGAACCAATAGGAGAAGATGTTTATCTGCTGAAACAAGTCGGTAAACACTGGAAAAGATGGTTTCAGGTGCACAGCAAAGCGACTCAGCCATACATACACATGTATCCATTCTCCCCCAAACTCCCCTCCCATCCAGGCTGCCACATAACATTTTTTAGCAGAGTTCCCTGTGCTATAGAGTAGGTCCTTGTTTGTTATCCATCTTAAATATAGCAGTGCGTACATGTAGATCCCAAACTCCCTAACTATCCCTTCACCCCCCCTTCCCCCCCACACCCCTGCCGGTAACCATGAGTTCATTCTCTAAGTCTGTGAGTCTGTTTCTGTTTTGTAAATTAAGTTCATTTGTATCATTTCTTTTTAGATTCCGCAGATAAGGGATATCATACGCTATTTCTCTTTCTCTGATTTTCTTCACTCAATATGACAATCTCTAGGTGCATCCATGTTGCTGCAAAAGGCATTATTTCATTCTTTTTAATGGCTGAGTAATATTCCAATGTATATATGTACCACAACTTCTTTATCCATTCCTCTGTCGATGGACATTTAGGTTGCTTCCATGTCTTGGCTATACCCCAATAAAAAAAAAAAAAAAGACTGGAAAAGATGTTTGCTCATCCAAATGCACAGACTACATGAATCACAAAGAATCAGACAGACAGACAGACAGGATACTACCAAAGGTAACTAATAAAGCTCCAGTAACTGGACCCAAATAAATGGAGATCTGAGATTTGCCTGACAAAGAATTCAAAATAATCATTTAAAGAAACTCAATGAAATTCAAGAGAACACAGACAAGTAAACAAAAATCAGGAAAACAATGCATGAACAAATTGAAAATTTTAATAAAGAAATATAAATCACAGAAAAAGAACTAAACAGGAATCCTGGAGATGAAGAATACAACTAAAGAACTGAAATATTTAATAGAGAGTTTCAACCACAGATTTGATCATTCAGGGGGAAAAAAAATCACCAAAATTGAAGACTGATCATTTGAAATTAGTCAGAAAAAACAAAAAGATAGATTGGGAGTTTGGGATTGACATGTACACACTGCTATGTTTAAAACAGATAACCAACAAGGCCCTACTACTTAGCACAGGGAATGCTGCTCAACATTCCCTGTGCTATATAGTACACCTGAAACTAACACAACATTGTTAATCAACTATGCTCCAGAATAAAATAAAAAAAGAATGAAGTGAAGAAACTTACATGAATTATAGGACACCATCAAACAAATGAACATTTGCATCATGGGAGTCCCATAAGGATAAGAGAGAGAGAAAGGGGAAGAAAACTTATTTAAGGAAATAATAGCTGAAAATTTCCCATATCTTAGAAAAGAGATGGACATTCAGGTTCAGAAAGTTCAAAGGACCTCAAGCAAGATCAACCCAAAGAAGATTATTCTGAGACATATTATAATCAAAATGTTAAAAGGCAAACACAAAGAGAATTTTGAAAGCAGCAAGAGAAAAAAATGACTCATTACGTAAAAGGGACCCACCATTAGACTATCAGCAGATTTCTTGCAGGCCAGGAGGGAATAGGATGATATATTCAAAGTGCTAAAAGAATAAAACTGCCAACAAAGAATATTATACACAGTAAAATTTTATATCAGAAATGAAGGAGACATAAAGACATTCTAAGACATACAAAAGCTAAGGGAGTTCATCATCACTAGACCTGCCTAACAAGAAATGATAAAGGAGGTTCTTCTTGTAGAAATGGAAGAACACTAAGTAACAACATGAAAACATATACAAGTATAAGTAAATGGTAAAATAAATATGTAGTCAAATTCAGAAAACCCTACTATTGTAATGATGATGTGCAAATCAGTTTTAGCTCTAGTACGAATGTTAAAAAATAATGATGTTAAAAATAGCTATAGCTGGGCTTCCCTGGTGGCGCAGTGGTTGAGAGTCCACCTGCTGATGCAGGGGACACAGGTTCGTGCCCCGGTCCGGGAAGATCCCACATGCCGTGGAGTGGCTAGGCCCGTGAGCCATGGCCGCTGAGCCTGTGCGTCCGGAGCCTGTGCTCCGCAAAGGGATAGGCCACAACAGTGAGAGGTCCACGTACCGCAAACAAACAAACAAACAGAATAGCTATAGCTGGGCTTCCCTGGTGGCGCAGTGGTTGAGAGTCCACCTGCCAATGCAGGGGACACGGGTTCGTGCCCTGGTCCGGGAGGATCCCACGTGCCATGGAGCGGCTGGGCCCATGGGCCGTGGCCGCTGGGCCTGCGAGTCCGGAGCCTGTGCTCCGCAACAGGAGAGGCCACAGCGGTGAGAGGCCCATGTACCGCAAAAAATAAAAAAATAGCTATAGCTAAACTAATTTGTTAATGAATGAACAATATAAAAAATGTAAAGTATAACATCAATCGCATAAAATGTGCAAGAAGTGCAGAGGTTTTGTATGTGACTGAAGGTAAGTTGTTATTATCAGCTTAAAACAGACTTCTATTTTTATAAGATGTTTTATGTAAATCTCATGGTAACCACAAAGAAAAGAACCTATAGTAGATAAATCAAGGGTTAAGGGGAAGGAATTAAAGCATAAACACTATAAAAATAAATCACAAAGGGAGAAAACAAGAGAGGAAGAAAAAATAAAGGAACTAAGAAAATCCCTCATAAGAAAATGAACCAAATAGCAGTAAGTCCCTTATCTAGCAATAAATACTTTAAAATAAATGGATTAAATTCTCCAATTAAAAGACTGAAAGAATGAAAAAAAACAATGTCCAAAAATATGCTTCCTATAGGAAACTCACTTTAGTTTTAAGGACACACAGAGGCTGCAGGTGAAGGGATGGAAAAAATATTCCATGCAAACGGTAACCAAAAGAGAGAAGAAGTGGCTAAACTTCTTTCAGATAAAATAGGCTTTCAGTCAAATTCAGTCACAAGAAAAAAAGAAGGTCACTATGCAGTGATAAAAGGGAAAATCATTAAGAGACTATAAAAATTGTAAATATAAATGCACCCAACATTGGAGCACCGAAATTTTTGAAGCAAATATTAACAAAACTGAAAGAAAAAATAGACAACAATACAAAAATTCTAGGGGATTTCAATACCTCATTCTCAACATTGGATAAATTATTCAGACAGAAAGTTAGTAAGAATACAGTGGACTTGAATAACACTGTAGACCAAATGAGCTTAACAGATACATACGAAACATTTCATCCAACAGCACCAGAATACCCATTCTTCTCAAGTGCACATGGAACATTCTCTACGATAGGTCATATATTAGGCCACAAAGCAAGTCTTAAAACATTTAAGAAGAATTGAAGAAGAATCATATCAGGTATCTTTTTTGCCCACAGTGGTATGAAACTAGAAATCAATAACAGGAGGGAAGTGGGAATATTCACAAACACATGGAAATTAAACAACACAATTTTGAACCAATGGGCCAAAGAAGAATCAAAAGTGAAATGAGAAAATATCAAGACAAACGAAAAAAGAAATACAATATACCACAACTTATGGGATGTATGAAAAGCAGTTTTAAGGGATAAATTTATAGCAATAAACACCTACATTTAGAGAAAAGTAAAATCTGAAATTAACAACCTAACTTTACACCTCAAAATACAGGAAACAAATCATCTAAGCCCAAAGGTAGTGAAAGGAAGAAAATAATAAATAATAGAGGAGAAATACATGAAATAGAGACTGGAAAGACTAGAAAAAAATCAATAAAAAAAGAGTTTGTTAGGTTTTTTTTGCGGTACGCGGGCCTCTCACTGTTGTGGCCTCTCCCGTTGCGGAGCACAGCCTCCGGACACGCAGGCTCAGTGGCCATGGCTCACGGGCCCAGCCGCTCCGCAGCGTGTGGGATCTTCCCGGACCAGGGCATGAACCCATGTCCCCTGCATCGGCAGGCGGACTCTCAACCACTGCGCCACCAGGGAAGCCCTGGTTTTTTTCTAAATAACCAAAATTCACAAACTTTTAGCTGGCTAACCAATAGAAAAAGAGAGAGAACTCAAATAAAATCAGAAATAAAAGAGGAGACATTAGAACTGACAATACAGAAATGCAAAGAATTATGAGGTTACTATGAAAAATTATATGTCAATAAACTGTATAACCCAAAAGAAATGGATAAATTCCTGGAAACGTACAATCTGCCAAGACTGAATTATAAAGAAATAAAAAATTAAGCAGATCAAAAACAACTAAGGAGATTAAAACAATTTCAAAAACTTCCCCTAAAAGAAAAGCCCAGGACTAGATGGTTTCTCTGATGAGTTCTAGCAAACATTTAAAGAAGAATTAATGTCAATCCTTTTCAAACTCTTCCAAAATATTGAGGACAGAACACTTCCAAACTCATTTTAAAAGGCTAGCTAGCATTACCCTAGTACCAAAGCCAGACAAGCATCTATAAGAAAAGAAAGCTACAGGCCAATATCTCTGATAAATATAGATGCAAAAATTCTCAACAAATACTAATAGACTGAATTCAATAGCACATTAAAAAGATCATA
Source organism: Delphinus delphis (assembly GCF_949987515.2). NCBI lineage: Eukaryota > Metazoa > Chordata > Mammalia > Artiodactyla > Delphinidae > Delphinus > Delphinus delphis. Next base: position 99,745,718 of record NC_082689.1, on the reverse strand, counting down.
CACCACGATCAAGTAGGATTTAACCCTGGCATTCGGCGATGGTTTGACATACCAATCAATAAATGGGATATACCACATTTCCTAAAAAAAAATTAACATGTACTACCATATGATCCAGTAATCCCATTATATATGTATACCCATATATTCTAGGTATATCTGAAGGATATGAAATCACTATCTTGAAGAGAGGTCAGCACTCCAATGTTCATTGTAGCATTTATCACAACAGACAAGACATGGAAACCACCTAAGTGTCCATCAGTGGATGAATTGATAACTAAAATATGCGATAGATATATGGATATACATATATATATATATATATATATACACATTTAATAAAATATTATTCAGCCATAAAAAGAAGGAAATCAAGCCGTTTGAGACAGATGAATGGACCTTGAGAGTATTATGCTAAGTGAAATAAGTGAGACAAAGACAAACCCCATATGATCTTACTTATATATGAAATCTAAAAAAAAGGTGAACTTATAGAAACAGAGGGTGGAATGGTGATTGCTAAGGGCCAGTGGTTAGGAAAATGAGGAGATGTTGGTCAAAGGGTATGAACTTCCAGTTATAAGACGGATAAGTTCTGCGGATCTAACGTACAGTGTGACGACTATTAACAACATTGTGCTATATACTTAAAGTTATTAAGAGAGTATATCTTAAATAATTTCACTATATAAAAAAGTAGTTATGTGAGATGATGGCTATGTTAAGTGACCTTATTGTAGTAATTATTTTACAATAGGTTTGTGTATCAAATCATCACATTGTACACTTTAAACTTATACAATGCTATAAATCAATTATATCTTTATTAAGGTGGTACGAAAAGACACAAAAATAATTGTACAGAATAAACTGAAAATCAAATTTTCTGAAATATATATTCTCCCCCAATTCTCTAAATAGATATTAAGGAAAGTCATAGAAAAATGTCTGGGCTTCCCTGGTGGCGCAGTGGTTGAGAGTCCGCCTGCCGAGGCAGGGGACACGGGTTCGTGCCCCGGTCCGGGAAGATCCCACATGCCACGGAGCGGCTGGGCCCGTGAGCCATGGCCGCTGAGCCTGTGCATCCGGAGCCTGTGCTCTGCAACGGGAGACGCCACAACAGTGAGAGGCCCGTGTACCGTGTAAAAAAAAAAAAAAAAAAAAAAAAAAAAAAAAAAAGTCTGTATGCCTTTAAGAGTAGACAAAGATTTAAAATTCAGAAGACAATATCCATATTAGAAAATATAAGTGTGACTGATGAAGCAACATGGTTAAAATTTAAGTGAGAAACAGTTGAAAGCATTTTCAGTATTTATAACAAGATTATTATCTTAAAAAATTAAGACTTCTTTGAATAATTTAATAAGACATAACAGTTCAATTTTAAAAGGCAAAGGATATAAATGGTCTTCTTACAGAATATGAACTGTAAATCACCAATAAAATATCTAAAAATGTTTTACCTTTACAGTAACCCAAACATGAAAATATGCCTTACATACGATGCCTTTTAATAAAAATTTTACCTAACAGAATGGCAAATTAACAAATTTATTAACAATTTCAAATTCAAAAAAATTTCAGCAAGTAAGAATGCGCAGAAAGGGTTACCTCTCATATTATGATGGTGAAAGTTTCAATTAATATAGACAATATGGAGGACAATTTGATAGTATCTGTTAAGTTTAAATTCTGTGTACCTTCTGCCAATGAAATTACACTTCTGCATATCTACCCTGGAAAACCGTGAGACATATGCCCAGGAGCTAGATGTAATAATGTTCAATGTGTCAGCAAAATGAACAGCAAAAAAAAAAGAAAGAAAAATAACCTGAAGACCCATTAATGGAGGAATAGTTAAATAAACTATTCTACATTACAGTCTTGAATACTATGTAGCTGTTAAAAAGATTAGATTTACACAGATATCAATATTAACAACTCTCTAAGATCTCTCTTTTTGTGAAGATGCAAGCTGCTGAACAGTTCTTGCATAATAATTTAATGTATGTAAAAGGGGAAACAAAACACAACATAAATCATACAAAGTCGTTTCTATAAGTGAATATGTAAATGAAAGGAATCACACTAATTGATAACGATTAACAGCTCTTGAGAGAATGGATTAGAGGTAGTGACCAAATGGGATTTTTGTCTTAATTGTAGTGTTTGCCTTTTCTTCCCCAGAGAATGTATCTAGTTAATCCTGGGTAATTAATTTCAAATATGAGTATTAATTCCATGACAGACACTTAAGTGGCATTGTTGAGTAAATGAATAGAAGGAAGAAAAATACTAGGCAGAGAAAGAGGGAGAAAAAAATGGATGTAAGAAAAAATGTTTGTGTGTAGTAAGTGGAAGACAGGAGAAAGATTTGGACTTTATTCAATAGATGCAGACACATTGAAGGTTCTCTATACAAGGGGAATCATATGATAAATGTGGTGCTGTGAGGTAGCCGCTTTGTGCAAGATGGAGAAGCACGGGGAGAGAATGGAAATAGACAGTAGTCCAGTCCTGATAATGTAGGGATAAGTGATGACAGAGATCTAAGCAAGTCCAAACGTTTATTAAGAGTAGCCAGCAGAGAGGGAGCAGCTAAGAAAGGGGATACACAATGGCGCAGAGCTCTGAAGAAGCTGGAGAAAACAAGATTCAGAAAAGAGTAAAGGTATCATTCTTATATAGAAGAGGGGGCACCTGTTCCATCATAGCAGGGGGAGAGGATGAAAGGAAAGAGCAGATGCAAACATAAGGCGTTTATTATAGGGCAATAGCAAGAATGCAGTGCAGCCATGCGGTTTTCCCAGCAGTCCTCTGGAGGCTAGGTACAGGCAGAAGTGACAGAATCCTGGACTAATCTTAGGCATTTGCTGCCAATGGGTGAAAATAGTCATATCGTAGGGAATCCTGTATGGGAAAGAAAAAGTAAAATGAAGAGCCGGAAAGTCTAAACTACTCACGGGAGTGAAGGAAAGACGGACAAAGGATGGGAAGAAAGAAGTTGCTCATGGCACTAGTTTTTCTCTCTCATGCTCATTTTTTAGCAAATATTTAAAGAGAATTTTCCACATTCTGAGTATTCTTCTAAGGCTGAGGATACCATGACAGAAGAAGCTGAAAGTATTCTTGTTCTCATGGACCTTATGGTCTAGTGGGAGACATAGAGAAAAACATGTAAACTAAATATGTAAATATGTAAACTAAATATGTAAACAAGAAAAAATAAGCTTTTATACAATTAAAACTAGGTAGGAAAACAAAACTTCTTGTCTGAAAGAGTGGTTGGTGAGAATTGTAAGAGAAGAAGGTATCTGAGCTAGAACCTAAATAATGCAAAAGAGAAAGCCACACAAAGATCTGAGAGAAGACTTCAGGCAGGAGGAATAAAAAGTACAAAATCCCGAGGCTGGACTAAGCTTGGCCTCCTCAAAGGAAGAGGATAAAAAGATCCATGTAACTGAAGTGCAGCGATTAAGGTGCAGAGATAGGAAATGGGAACTAAGAGGTAGGCAGGGAATAGATTGTACAGGGTTTTTGAAGAGTTTAGATATCTTATTTGCAACAGTAAGCCAATGAAGAGTTCCTAGAAGGTTGTAATATGATCTGATTTAGTCTCTAAGAAAAGCAGAGGAGCAAAAATGGAGCTGGTAGACTAGCAGGAGACTACTGCAGTGATCTGGGTGAGATATGGCAGTAACCAGAATGACGATGGTAGTGGTACAGATGGTGAGAAAGTGTTGGATGCAGGATAAGTTTTGGAAACAGAACCAGCAGGACTTGCTTGTGTGTTTGACGTAAAGAAGCAAAGCAAAATAATTGAGGAAAAGATGTAATTAGGTAAACAGGTGGGAGGATAGGAAGTTAAGTAGAATATCTAAATGTAAAATTTTAGAATTACTTATCCATTGCATGAGATGGAAAGTTTCAAAGTGTGGTCACTGATTAGGGTCATTGGTCTGCAATGAAAATGAAGGTCACGGAAGTTTAGGAGATCAAATTGAATGGTGGCTTTCATGATGAGGTATCATACAGAATGATAGTAGGGAAATAATTTAGAAACTAAAATATTCAGTGAATCGAGTGGAGAGGTGCCTGGACGGTTGGTAAATGCCAGTGAAGAGAGGAGGTTAGGGATAGTTAGTAGATGATAAAAGCCTCAGATGAGCAGAACTTTTTACATACAGTTGGAATATTAATGAATTGTGTGTAGGAATGGGGTGTGTGTTTTATTCCAATCTTTACACAGAGGTAAACAGGGGTGGGAAATGAGGAGTCTTCGTTGAGAAAGCACAGGGAAAGTGAGTCAGGCCAGAGGGAAAGTAGCATGGTCAGTGAAGAGGTTGAGAATATAGCGACACTGGTTTACACTGAACCCTGGGTACCACAACACATAGTGGCACGTGGTAACAAAATATAGAATGAGAATAACAGGATGTGAGTTTGGTGGAGAACTTTAGAGCACGCGGGAGCGTGAATACACACGTGTGGATGGCCCTAGAGATTTATGTCTTGCAGACTGACAGAGCATGTTAAGAATGGTGACTTTATTTAGCTACGCTTTTTCTAAGAATCTGAAGTGAGCTCTTAATCAAATGACAGTGCTTTTGCGAGAGTAAGAGAAGTTGTGAGTTATGCAAGAGATTGGTTTTTCTGCAGCTATCCAAAATATAGGGGCATTCATAGAGAGCCTGGAGGCTAGCTCAGGAACACAGGAGCAGCGATTGGGTGAGAAGATTGCCCTTGAGGGATGAATTCGAGGCACAATGGACAATATGGCACAGTCACAGCTCACAGAGGAGGGACGTTTGCAGCATGAATATAAGAACAATGAGAAAGAGGCTCTTGAAGGATAGTAAACTTGTTATTAGAGAGAGAGAGGAAATCTAAGCATGAAAGACCAATTGCACTCTAGGGAAGAGAGGAGTTAATAAAGGAACACAGAAGAAATGAGATCTATAGACAAAGAGGTGGCTGAGAAAACAATGGGCTCAGAATCAGATATTCAGAGAGCAGAATCTGCTATGTCATCAAGGTCCTAATAGTTTAGTGTTATTAACTGGTTTGTTTACAGAAGGGTCATAGACATCTTATAAAAGTCCCAAGGAGGCTTCCCTGGTGGTGCAGTGGTTGAGAGTCCACCTGCCAATGCAGGGGATACGGGTTCGTGCCCCAGTCCAGGAAGATCCCACATGCCGTGGAGCGGCTGGGCCCGTGAGCCATGGCCGCTGAGCCTGCGCATCCGGAGCCTGTGCTCCGCAACGGGAGAGGCCACAAAAAAAGAATAAAAGTCCCAAAGGCCAATACCTTGAGTAACCTCTCTTAATTCCATTCCAGAGAAAGCTGGAAGATGTTTGGTTTAGCTACTTTCATGCCATGTTCCTTACTCTGCCAATTGGAAAGAATGAGTCAAGGTGGCGTTCATGGTCAACACAAGGCAAAAAGAGAAGAAATTTGAGACTACTGTATTATACTGAAATCACTGATACCTCCACTTCCATGTAAATGATCTGGGGTAAGGCCCAGGCTTTAGTAATTTTTAAATGTTCATGGTTTTTAAAATTCTAATGTTCAGGCAGGGTTGGAAATCACTGATATATTTACAGAGAAATATTTAAAATTCTTTCTTACAAAATCATAGTAGTACCATTAGGAAAACTTAGAAGATAGGATTGAGGAAGAAAATTAAAAACATCTTCCCTCTTATGAATATGTTCAAAATTCTAAACAAAATATTAACAAGTTGATTTTACTAGTATATTAAAAGAACAACAGAATGTAAACAATAGAGATACATCCCAAATTTAATTAGAAATGTGATTATTATCCTCTAAAAATTGTGGGGAAAAAAGCATATGGAAAGTTGTAATAAATGCTTACTAAATTCAAAAAAAATGTAACATATTAGGAGCTGATGAATTTTGTCCCTTGATAAAACACATATAACACATCCTACCAGTCCATATATATCCTGTTTACTGGTGAAATCTAAAAGCCTTGCCATCAATGTCAGATTTAAGTTACAGATATCTGCTTTTCCTGCTGTTATTCTGGAACTGCTTGCCAATGTCATTAGATAAAGATAGAGAAGTATTTAATACATAATATGTCAAAAACAATAGCAATGAAAAACCTAGGAGAGGCCACTAAAAAAAGTTATTAGAAATATTAAAGAATTTCAAAATAGTGGCAAGGTTAAAAATAAATATTTAAAAGTATTTTTATTTTACTTTTATTATTTTGTCAAATAATAACAGGTTAGAAAATGAAATTTAAAAAATATCCCATTCACAATAGCAATAGCAAAAATAAATCTAGAAAATAACTTTATTAAAAATATGCAAAACTCATATGAATAAAGTTACAAAACTCTGCTAAAGCAAGAAGGTTTCAACAGATGGAACAGAATGATATAGGTGCAGGACTAGAATAAATCACTGGAAAATACATACTGAAAGTTTAAATATACCCAAGACATATTGACAATTAGAATATAAGAAAGCAAGTATTTCAAATAGACAAGGGAAAAATGGATTATTCACTATGTTTGGGGATAACATTCAGTCATTCGGCAATAAATAAACCAGTGTTCACTCATTTCACTAAAATAAATTCCAGAAAGATCAAAGATTTAAATATAAAAACATACATAAACTACTGAAATGTGGGAGGACTTCTATGCGTGTGTTATGTGAACCTTTAAAAAATATTGACAGATTTCACTACATAAAATTTTTAAATGCTGGCATAGTAAAAAGCACTACAGAGAAAAGAAAAGAACAACAATTGTGATCATTATTTGAGACATATGGACAGAAAAATATGTTTAGAAAGAAAAAAGATTCCTTACAACCCAACAGAAAGATGAGCTAAAAAATATGAAGAGGAAATATTGACAAAAAGTTTCAAAAGCAATAAATACATGTAAAGATGATCAGCCTCCTTAATATTCAGTTGTTGCAAACTAAAGAGTTTTTTTTCATGTCAAACTTGCAAATATTCCAGAGATGATTTATGAAGTTCTTTTTTAATATACGGATAAAAGACACTCTTTTGGAGAAAGTATAAGTTAGCACAACCTAAGAGCAATTTAGTTACATCTGGCCAAATTTGAAATGGAAAGTCACATTGGCCTGGCATTTCCAACCCTAAGACTTCATCATATATAAATACGTATCTATATATGAAAACAATATTTGTGTCTGTGTATGTAATTGGTGTGTATAAATGTAATACATGTATGTGTGTGTATAATATATACACAATATATAAATATATGGAATATTTATAAATACATACATATACACACACAAATGTTTATGGCTGCCCTGTTCATGAAAAGTAAAAGTAAGAGATTGATTTAGTTTACTTTGACTCACCCACAGAATGGAACATATATGAAAATAAGAGATGAAATACATCTTTCTGCATTCAGTGGAAAGGTGTCCATGGTGTATTTGTTAGTTTGAAATGCATTCTTAAGAAAGGAATGCACAGCGTAATCTGATTTATGTTCTAATTAATATTTACGGGTGTTCTTCTTGATACACAGATATTTTAAACTTCAGTATGGTTAAACATTTTTTTAATGAAAGACATGTATTGCTTTTTAAAATTAGTTAGCTAGCTACATAAATAGATAAAATTATTTTCTTATGTGGTCTTCAAATTATAGTGTAAATGAACTAGCAGTGTCAAAGGATTATAATATACGAACACATTACATACTTAAATTGTAGTAAACATACTGCACAGTACAGAAGGCATCCCCAAGGGCTTCAATGCCTTAAGTCAAATTGCAAGAACACTAATTTTTGTTGTATAAGTCACCAGCTAAAGTGGTAAACCGGAATTGGGCAGGATGTGTATGGACATACTAGAAAATGTTTTAATTGAACAAAATTCTAGTATCTTCTATATTCTTCCTTTTCTTCTTTATAACTTCCTTTATTTCTCTTTCCTTCTTTCTTCAAACATTTGTTGCATATCTACTATAAAAGTGCATATGAAATAACTGAGACCTAACTGTTTTTGCTCTATAAAAATATCAATTTTCTGTGATTCGATCTCATATATTTTAGGCAATTGTGATATTTAATCTCCATTATACTCCTATAACTGTGAGCATTATTACCCCCATTTTTGATACATACCACACACACACACCATTGAGCAAGATACTTAAACCTCAAATAATTGATTTCTTTCTGACTTTATTAAAATACTGAGTTTATCTCACATGTATTTTTTTGTATCCACAGCATTTGTCTGACCACCACTACTATTATAACATTTCACATACGTAAAAACCAAGCAAAAGGTAGAGTCCCATCTTTAAAAACTAAACAGGCATTTTGGACAACACAGTCTTGGCAATGGAACCTGGAGAACATTTATCAGACACAGTAGGGGAAGTGCTCACTCTGCATTAGAAAAAGGGTGGCCATATATCAACTATTACAGAGGTGAAATAAGATGGAAATTTTCATCTATTTAAAATATTTTCTTTAAGAGACTCCTCCACTGCCAGAGATTTTGAATAGCCTCCAGATCAGGCATCCGGAAGTAGTTCTTCACACAATCGATAAACTTGGCTTCCTCTTTAGGAAGAGAGCCACGTTCTTCTATATTTGCTTGCGTTTTTGCTTTAATGCCTTCTATAGAACTAGGTCCCTTCAGCATCTTAGGAGTTTTTTCTGTTTTTTGAAGGATTCTTGACCTTTTGATTTCAGTGTTTATGGTTTTGAGTCTTTTTCATTCTGGTTTGATTTTTGTGCATTTTTGCCTTTGAATAATCCTGGGTCTCGTAAAAGCCAATGATAATCAACAATACAAATTATCATAAGTTTTGGAAAACTAGGATATTTTAAAAATCTATTATCTTCTTTATTTTCTCATCTTTTAGATGACTGTTTATAATATTGTTTTCAGTTGAAAGTTATTTTAATCTCTTTCAAAACCATAATATAGATAATTAAGATTTACCCTAGAGGATAGCTAGAAAAAAACTGGAAATCAAATCTACTTCAAAGCCTTTTATTCTTCGCATTTTCAGTGAACAGAAATTTCTTAATGTTAGTTCATCTTGTATATTCTCCCTAATGTAACTTTTACTAGCTCTAGAATGAATTAGAATAGAATTAAATGGTAGTAACTACCCGCGTTTCATGTGACGATTACTATAATCACACCATCATCATTCTCTGTATTGATGTATTTTTCCTACAACACATCAAGAAAATTATTTACTTCTAAGATGATGGATGACTAGCAATTCAGACAGGTATTGATGATAGGTAATAGGGTAAACAATTTTCCTTTGAAATACAAGTACAACCTATTCTCTAAGCTGGTGTGTGTAGATTTTACACTTAAAGTCACTCTTTAGATCCTGCAGACATTAAATGGGAGCTCTGATTAGAAAGAGCTTAATGTTGTCAAAGGAGCTGCTTTAAGCATGTTTTTTTTCCCTGAAGTACACTTTGTTCTTCATAATTTTTCTAAATGGCCTTTTTTACGGGAAAAAGCCAGTTTCACTTGCCAAAAATATTGATGGTTTAAAGGTGGCCTAAATGACAAACTACTAAATAATTTTAAATATGCTATTTTATGTACTTGAACTGAATTGTTCTCTTGTGTAGGGAGTAAGTAGAAAAGAAGAAAGTAGTTTATAAAATCTTTCATGTGGAAATTGCTATTTGTTATTAGTGTCATCAACCCAACACTGAACCCGATGATCTGCACTGTGAAAGGGACAAAGTTTCTGCAAATAGGTGTAGCTCCTTTATTGACATAAATCAATAGTCTCCACCCACATACCAAAGGCCCCTTTAGGAACAACATATTTATTATCAGGTTTCTAGAAACGTATATATAGTGAGAGACACCAATTACTATAGGCTGGACTATTGTTCTTACACGTGTGTATTAACAGTTTTTTTTTAATCACACAAATGCTTTTCACATATACATTTTTAAAAAAGCATAACTATAATCAGAATAGCTTTTGATACTGTTTTTGGCTCAAGCTATGGTTACTAGGAGTCCAATTATCACACCAGGGTCTATGACATTTTTGATATTATACATTAATCTGAATTTAAAATGGCAATCATTATAAATAATTGGTAGAAGTTATGACCAGAAAGTGGATGCAACCTTACCTTTTTTTAACAATGTATTTTTTTTCAACATGTCTTGTGATAATTACTGTGTTTTAAATAACACTAAATGGATGTTCAGATACAAGAAATGCTAAGACATGGCCTTGTTCTAGACAGTCTTATGAAAGACAGAAACATAAAGAGAACATAATGACTTATTCATTACATTTATGTACAAAGTGTGATTAAACATGAGGGAGGGAGTAGGTAATGAAAGGCATGACTTTTGAAACTTGACACACAATAAGATTTCTCTTACTAGAGAAGAGTGGAAGAGTCATTCAATAGGGAAAAAAGAAGTCAGCAAAGATTCTCCCTGCTTTTTAAGGCTCTAGTTTTCAGTTTGTGGGCACAGACACATTTGGAATTGGGTCTCTCTCTGATGGGTCATATTCTTTCAATCCTCCGTATGAGTAACTTCACGTAGGTTAAATTTTCTATGTAATCTGCTCAGTAGTATTAAAACAAGAAGTTTCCTTTCTGTTGAACTGCCAGCTTATTCACTTTCACACATATGAATACAGCTATGTGCACAGCAAAATACATGAATTGTGCACCAACCACTGATGGTGAGAATCATGAACAAGCATCAGATTTCACCTTAGCCTACTTCTCATGCATGCTGAGTTGGGGATTAATTTTGAAGTATTTAATTTATATTGTTATTCCCATGCTATCCAACAACTACAAAAGAAGCCGGTTACTTTAAGATAAAATAATTAAATGGTAAAATAAATTTTGAAAAAAAAATCCAAGTTTTTGTTTTCCGGATTGTTGATAATATCCAATGTCTTAATAGCCTGCTTCTAACTCAGGAAAAGGTTGGAAATTAATTTCTGAATAAGCATAAGGACAGAATTGTTGCTTAAACTTTAGTTGCAAACCATAAATATATATCTTTTTGCTATTTATATACTTATTAATATTGCCTAAATTTTATGAAAAGATACTATCTGTCAGGTAATTCAAGAGCTGTACCTTCTTTCCTCTAGTGACTCCATAAAATAGACATGATTATTATCCACTATTAGAGATAGAAGAAACAAGCCATAGAGAAATTTAGTGACATGCCCAAGGTCACAAATCTGGGAACTTATAATGCAGCTCACATTTCCTTTCTCTGCAGTGCTCCATAGAAACAACTCAATAAAGTGAGTGGGGGGCTCCTAAGCCAAAGATACACTTATCAATGTTAGAATTATACAGGATGGCAAACATAGTGTAAATCATGAAGTAGGAGAAAAGTGTGTCTAGCTATAAAGCATCATAGGAACAGCAGGCTTAACCATCTCAATCATTTTGAAGGACCCTTCAGCATACCTGTCTTTTAAGAACCAACTGTGTCTCTGAATGCAGGTGTTTCTGTAATATACTGTCCATTTTTCAGATTATTTTATGTGGGATGGAAAAGAGGTTTGAGTTTGTTTTTTCTCTATCTTCCTAGTCTCATCTGAACTGGAGAGCTAACAAAATTTCTGGGTGGGGCAAAGGAAAGTCATGACCAACCTTCTATAAGTCATATTTCTTTTTTTAAAAATTTATTTTATTGAAGTATAGTTGATTTACCATGTAGTGTTAAGTTCTGCTGTATAGCAAAGTGATTCGGTTTTATATATATATTCTTTTTCATATTCTTTTCCAATATGGTTTATCACAGGACATTGAATATAGTTCCCTGTTCTATACAGTAGGAACTTGTTGCTTATCCATTCTATATATAATAGTTTGCATCTGCTCATCCCAAACTCCCAATCCATCGCTCTCCCACCCTCCTCCCCCTTGTCACCCACAAGTCTGTTCTCTATGTCTGTGAGTCTGTTTCTGTTTTGTAGATAAGTTCACTTGTGTCATATTTTAGATGCCACATATAAGTGATATCATATGGTATTTGTCTTTCTCTTTCTGACTGACTTCAGTATAAGTTATATTTCTAAATTCCCACTGGGCCATCTTTTAAGCAAAAAGTTTTTTTTTTTTTTTTTTTCTCTCCCTCAAACCTTAAGAGGTCATGGAGTTAAGGACACTCATGGAATATTTTCTACACTCACAACATTATTTGATAAGAATTTTTGTCCAAGTTCCAGCATGTAGAACATCCTCTGGCAAAGCCATTAGAATGTTTCAGATTTGTACTTGCCCCACTTCTACAAGGCCTCCTGATTAAATTTAGACTGCATTCTTATTAGCACTCACACAATTTACTTCTTTGTAAAAGTGTGTTTCTGTTTGCACTCTTCTTTTCTGAAGTCTTATCCCCTCTCCAGCACTGTTTACTCAATATCCCCTGAGCTCTCTTTGAGCAGTAATAGTACTCAGAATGGGATTTGCCAAGCATGAATATTCCATAAAGGATCACAAGGATTCTGTAGTTCACTGACTCCATTGTCTTTGAAAGCAAATTTCAACATAAACACTGAGTTCTCTTCTTCCTTTGCAGAGCTAAGTGATAACATTCACCCTATATTATGAGGGTAATTTACATTCAGTGGGGAATTATTATTCACAGAGGCTCAAACATACCTTACTCATTTACATTTCCTCTTTCCCTAGGTTCTTAAGGCACATTGGAAGAAGAAGCCTATCTTTCAGGTTATATCAACTAGAAAGATGTCAACAACATAAAGAGAAAAATAATTCACAGATGACTTTTTAAGTAAAACATAAGGCAATGACCATAGTTTGGACTGTGACACACTTGGCCATAAGGATCAGGTCTCACTCACCTCTGTATTCAAGTATATAACACAGTTCCTGGTACATAACACTTGTTTAATAAATAAACATTTGTTGAAAGAATGAAGCATGGTGGGTGAACTGTGGCCACTGGACCAAATTCAACCATGCCTTATTTGCATAGCCCACGTGCACAGCCATGCTAACGCATTGACATAATGCCTATGGCTACTTTCATGCACAAAGGCAAAGTATGTGGCCTCTTGGACTGCAGAGCTGAAATACTTTATCTGGCCCTTTATAGAAAATGTTTACTAACTCCTGCATAGGAGAATGCGTGAAAATAGAAAAAAGTAGTCATCTTTTTATGAGCATAATTTTGTGTAGTTGCAGTTAAAGCATATACGAAACAGTATTTTACTTTTTGTTTCCTATACCATATGCCTTTTTCCGTGATGAATGCCAGTCTTCATTCTTACTCTAATAGCTGCAAGAGTATTCTGTTGTGTAGATACATTGTGTGACTTCCCTTGTCAACCTCAGTTCTCATATTTGGGAGGTAAGAAGACTCAATCAATTATAAGGTGCTTCCAATTCTGACTCTCTCTGGTTCTGTATCCCTTCCACACTCTTTCAAATACATGCAACTTCAAAGGTTGCAAATATACTTATTTATTTAATTCTAACATATCTGAGGGCAGTTGGGAAGCCAAGTTCTAAATTCTCTTCTAGGCAAAAATGGAAGACACTGGGTCTTTGTTGATCACCCATCATTTGGCTTCTACTGGTGGGTCTAGCTCTTCATGTTTTCCCATTCAAAAGAAATGAACAGCTGTTCAGCTCTGCGAAAAGGAGATCATGTTATATTCTCTTCCATTAGGTAATCTTTTTGCTAGAAGCCAAATAATATCAACTTTAGAAATCAAATATAATGGAAAATCACAATATGTTCGGTTTTCTTACTTTTTACATTTTTAATCTGCTCACCTGAAATGTTTATATAAGTAGAACACTCATTTTATATCCATGTATTATTCATTTATTCACTTGTAAAAAAATGCTAAATGCCTAATACGTGTCTAGCACTAAGTTATGCATTAGGAATAGAAACACAAGGAAGATAGGTATCAGACTTTGATGATGATGCTCAGCGATGAATAAAACTCTAAATCCTGAAGGAAAAAATAAGTCCCACTCTATTCTGACTCAGTCAGCTGTGTAGTAAAATCTCTAATTATGCTCAAACTTAGTGATACATACGATCTTTGATGGCCAGAACGATGAGTTTACACTCTTCTACTTAGGCTACTAAAACAAAGGTAAGGGCTTCCCTGTTGGTGCGGTGGTTGAGAGTCCGCCTGCCGATGCAGGGGACGCGGGTCCGTGCCCCGGTCCGGGAAGATCCCACATTCCGCGGAGCGGCTGGGCCCGTGAGCCATGGCCGCTGAGCCTGCGCGTCCGGAGCCTGTGCTCCACAACAGGAAAGGCCACAACAGTGAGAGGCCCGCGTACCGAAAAACAAAAACAAAGGTAAGTCCCCTAAACTCTGTGCCCCAAAATATTTCAAAATGCATTACTGTACGAATACGGTAGATTAATCACTATGAGTGAAGGTAGCTGGGTCACATCGCTCCTCTAATGCACTGGTCTTCCTAATTTTCCTCCACTGGAACAAGCACATTCTCTTGGGATCACCTGTGATCACAGGGCTTGTGGTTCTAGGAATTGCAGCCCACAATAAGAATATCAGCACCCCTGTTATTTAGACAACTTCCAAACTAATTCCTCTAATCAGGTGATAGGAAAGATTTTCTGTAAGGTCTGTGTTACACAATTTTAGTCCTGGCACTCCAAAAGACAGCTGCCCTTCCTTCTTTGACAGTTGTGAAGAAAGCACGGGTCACTTCCACTCTCCCTCAGATGCAAAGAAGTAGCAACAGACACAGCGGTTTCACCTCTAGGAAAAGATGTGTCTTTTGCAGCACTCGTGGGCAGCTTCACAAACAACAGAATGATAAAGAAGAAAAGAGTGCATGAGAAGAACAAACTCATTGCCCTTTGGCTGAGATGACTTACATGTGAAGAGAAGGAAGGGTGGGGATGTAGTGTGGCTGTGCTTGGTAGGCTATGGGGTAGGTGGTTCATGGATGCTGGACCTACTGTCATAGCTCAAACAAGAGGACAACTTTCTTAACTTGGTGGTGGTTTCTCTGCTTCCTGAAGTCCACTCACAAGGCTATAGGTATGAGAGGGCAAAATGTGTTAACATTCAATTATACTTTTAAGCACACATTTTTCCTTGACCGCTATGTTAGGATATAAAGTACTTGTGAATTGACAGGAGACATATGCTATTTCCGGGGACTCCAGACCCCCTTCAGCAGTACCCACATTATCCTTTGCCTGCCCTGTGCTACTGTTCTTCTCCTTCCCCTGATTGTGGCTTGGGCTACAGATACTGCCAATGAGATGACCATTTCCTAATCAATTCTGCTCTTGGGTCTCTCCAAGTGGTGATGACCCTTCTGCTAGCTTTATTTTCGTCCACGTGCTTCTTCAGTGAGAGGGAAAAAAAGAGGGGTTTAGAGTTCAACTTCTATATGCTGCCTGAGTTCCACAGATCAGCTCTGAAAGAGCTAGCTGTGAGTACAGAAAATCTAGATAATCAAAATTCAATGTATCATGCGCTGTGTTGGTCAACCACAATGAGAATCTCAGACTTGGTACCCAAAGTTTAAAATATTCCGACTGCAAGATTCAGCTGTAGAATGTTGTACAATAGCTCCTTGGGATGTTTGCAGATGATGCACACTTATACTCCTTCCCCAAAATTGCCTCTCTACAATTATCCATCTTTAAACTCTCATTAATAACAGCTATGATTTATCAAGTGCTTATTATGTTAAGGGTACTAGTCAAAGTGCTTTGCATGTATTAACTCAGTCCTCAGAGGAAGGCACTCTTATCATTCCCATTCTACTTTTTATGGCATTTAATCCACAGAGAAATTAAGTAAATTGTTCAAGGTCACACAGCGAGTAAGTGGCAGAGCTGGGTAAATCTAGGCAGTGTGACTCTAGAGAACCAAAGCTCTTAAAGATGAAGTTTCTTTGTTAACCTCTGGGCTCATTATACAGCAGGAATCTTCATTACTGTGTCATTATTTCCTTTAGTAGGAGATATTTCTCATACTGTTACCGGAATACACCTAGCAAAAATCTTACCCCTGTGCACATTCACAAAGTACTAGGCAGACATTACTGAGTGTCAAGAAGTCTATCGTAAATTATAAATGCCCTGTATATCTCTCATATTTTTGTTATATCAGTCAAAGATTGATTTGCACTATATCTGGGGCAGCAGAATAAAATATACACATAAAGGAAACAGGGAGTCCTAAGTTACTTCGCTAATGAATGTGGGCAAGGTGAGGTGAGAGAAGATGACTAAAATGGAGAAATGCTATATGTTGACTTGTATTGTCTGAACCTTCCAGGAACACTGTCACCCTTCTGCCTTATCATACAGTCTATGTAATAATTCCCCTCAACGCTATTATATTACAAAATTCAGGTTCTTTTCCATTGATGCTTTCATAATATTAAAATATGCCCCAATCTGTGGAGTAATTGTCATGTATACTCTGTACATGTATTATAATATCTCAAGCAAAATCAAATTTGCCATGGGAACCTTATGCTTCATTTACCTTGATTCTGCTATTGATAGACAACTCAGTATAGCATGTGTTATGAGAAGAAATAAAAAATGAACAGCCCCAAGTTCTTTACAGATTCTCTAATAGTTAATCATGTTCTGATGCAGATCTACTGGAGAATTTTCAAATGCCAAGTCAAGCATGATTGGGCATCAAAGATTATAAACATTTGGTGGTGGAGGGGGGAATCCATATTATTATGGAAGAGTGGAAGCCATTTGTATTATTTTAGCATTGAAGGATACTTATCTGACTTAAAGAAAAAAAAAATTTTTTGTTCCTTGAAAGGAAAGATGAAATGGCATATATCACTTTGGGCAGAATTCTCCAGAAACTATAACCTACAGCTACAGCATTTATCTGAAACTCTGTAGTTTATTTTAAAGGTCATGGTGGTATAATTCTGACTTTAGCCAGCAGGAACATTTTCAAAAAATGTAGCCTAATTTTATTGTTCATCTTTAAATATTCATTTCATATTTGATGGGCTAGAAATTTGAAATTCAAATTACTTCCTTTTCCTTTATTCTTAGCAAAATCATCTAAGAGTAAGAGGTGCAGTTCATTTATAACAAAACAGAAATAAAATAAAGTTCATAATTCAACAAGAACTAATTAAAATTATTTGAAAGTCAGTTTACAGGTGAGTAAACTGTTAATTCCAGTTACATCACTTAGATTCTTTATAAGTTATTTCAGGAAAATTATTCATCTACTGAATCACTGAATCACAGATTTGAAAAGGACATTAAAATTCACTTCCTACAAAACCCTCATATCACTGATGAGGTCTAGAGAGGCTCCTCAGCAAGTATAAGGTCACTTTTTAAGAAGTTACAAAGTGAAGAATCAAATTTAGGTCTACTGTTTCCAAGTCCTCTGCACTTTCTAAGAAATACCTGGCCAAGCCATACTAGATATTGAGTAAATCTCCTTAGTATCTCAGGTCCAAGATCTCACCAGTGTACCTTGTCTCAAGCCCAGAATCAGGGGTAGCAGGTGACACAGGGTCTCCCATGTGGTCACTCATTTTCAGTAAGACACTGTATTCCCAAGGATGTCTCTGTCCAGAAGATCTAAGCAGAGGTCAATGAATGAGCCTAATTTTTCTAGAAAACAGTATCATAAGTTTCTCAGGCTGACACATGCAGGCTGCTAATATCAAGCACATTTGATACAAAATCTCTTTGTATTTGTCCATTTATTGGAGCTAGTGGTCAGGCAGGAAACAGGATTTGGGTCACCATTTCCTTTGCACCCATTTCTTTGCACCCCCATTTCCTAGGGCTGCTGTAACGAAGCACCAAAAACTGAGAAGCTTAAAGCAACAGAAATCCTCTCACAGGTCTGGAGAATAGAAGTCTGAAACCAAGTTGGTGGTGGGGCAAAGTTCTCTGTGAAGGCTGTGACAGAGAATCTGTTCCATGCTTCTTTCCTAGCTTCTGGTGGCTGCTGGCAAAACGTGGTGTTTCCTGGCTTGCAGCTGCGTTACTCCAATTTCCCCGGCTGTTTTCACAGAGCCTTCTTCCCTCTGGATGTGTGTCTCTATGTTTCCAGATTTTCCCGTCTTTATAAGAGCCCACCTTAATCCAGTGTAAACTTATTTTTACTTAATTGCATCTGAAAAATTCCTATTACCAAGTAAGTTCACTTTCAGAGGCGCTGGAGGTTAGGACTTCAACATATCTTTTTGGGGAACACAATTCAACCCCTGATGGCTCCCAAATAGATTACGTTTAATAAAGGCAGTGCTTCTTCAGGAATCAGTGGATACACTCTTGGATAATTGTTTTTTGAACTAATCATAAATATTCGGCTAACTCAGAAAAAATTTTTTTAAAAATAGCTAGGTCTAGGAATTGGTATAGGAATTTTTTAAAAGTCAGAAATGAGGCATCTTCCCTAATGTGTCAGGACATGTACAGCCACTGCAGAGATCAGGCAATAGTCCCTGGTGAGTGGGTTCTTTCATCACCCTTATTATAAGTCACTAGAACATCCACTTTTGAATTTTGTGTTTTAAATTTTTACTTACTAGGGAATTTAAACTACCTATAGTCTCCGCTCATATCTGTTTATCTGACAGGAACTCTGAGGTCCTCATGCTACACACACTCCCTGGACAGAGACATTCCAAAGTGTCTGACACAAATTAGTGTTTGCTCATGTTCTAGAAGGTATAATAATTCCACTCAGTAGCAGGTACCAACGCAGGGTTTACATGGCACAAACTGTGGGATACACCTGGAGAGTGGTGCTCAGTTGACCCCCTTATACCTGTTACAAAAGTCTGGTTATCTTATTTTTTTACTTTTTGTAAGTGCTCTGCCGTCATATATGTATACATACACATACATATGAAAGATTGTAACTCCTTTAAGGGAAGAAATTGAAACCTGACTCATTTTGATAAACTTCACAGAAGTTAATATAATGTCTTGCACATAACAAGGGTTTAGAGAATATTTGCAGAGTAAATAAACTGATGAGTTTTTAAGCCAACACTGGTTATATATGAATCAAATTAGGCTTGAATTTAGAAAACACCAACAAGCTTAAACAATTTTTCACTTGCTAATATATCTGATCAAGGCATTGTTTAATGAGTTGGTCTCACATATCATACAAAGAAATTTCATCAAATTTAGTAACATGTTATTTGGCAAAAATAAACATGTTGAATAATAATTATACCTTGTCTTCTCACAATGGGTTATTCTTAAACTATGTATAAAGAACAAAATTATTTCTACTTTATGATTTTAAATATAGAGGAAAGGAAAAAACATTTAAAATAATTAGTATATAGATTTGACAAGCTGGATTTATTTAAACAAGTATATAAAATTCAAATGATACTGACTAACGACTAATATTTTAATTTTAAGTTATCAAGCTAAATTACAACTGGAAAATGATGCACTGAAAGGTTGTCATTTAAAACATAATGGGGGGAAAATGCCTATTTCTGGTCATTCAAGTTTGAGTTTAGAGCTAACAGAATCAATTTCTCTTTAAATGTCTGTTAATGACCACCAGGAATAAAAAGAAAGAACATGGAAATAGAAATAGAATTGGTTATATTACAAATTTTTGAATAAACTTTTTATCGTATCTTTTGGATTTTAAAAAGTGTAAGTCTGGGCCGATGACAAATTACCAGGAAATTGAACCTGCACTTTAATCTTCTAGTTTTGGAGCATGGCAGAGCCAGCTAGCACCAAGTTTACATGCTCTTCAGATCCCCAGCGAGTCCAGGTTTATGATCTTTCCATGTGCAATGCTTTACCACTAAGATTTTGAGATAAAAATCGTGCTTATGGGACTTCCCTGGTGGTGCAGTGGTAAAGCATCTGCCTGCCAATGCAGGCGACGTGGGTTCGATCCCTGGTCCAGGAGGATCCCACATGCCATGGAGCAACTAAGCCCGTGCGCCACAACTACTGAGCCTGCGCTCTAGAGCCCGCGAGCCACAACTACTGAGCCCGCACACCTAGAGCCCGTGCTCCGCAACAAGAGAAGCCACCGCAGTGAGAACCCCGCACACTGCAACTAGAGAAGGCCTGCACGCAGCAACAAAGACCCAACACAGCCAAAAATAAATAAATAAATAAATGTTTTAAAAATGGTGCTTATATACTTGATTTTATCTTTTTTTTAATTTTTGTTTTCTCTTACTTGTTTTGACCACTATTTTCTCATCTACTCATTCCTCACCATTCTTCTATGTACCTGACCACACACAAGCACACTCTACAGTCTTCAACAGAAATTTTGCCTCATTTGCTACATATACTTATCACCAAGCACAACACTACATAACAGGTGTTTAACTATATCAGGGTGCCTCTTTTTCCCTTTGAAGACTATGGGAACAATAGATGGCTGGTGTTTGTTATAAGATGGTTTACTTCCATGATATCTATAACAATGTGTGAGGACTTTATTTTCCCTTTTCCTCCTCTCTTTTATCTTCTGCAAATTATTCTTTCCTCTGCTCTACAAATGTATGACAGCCTTTCCTTCCATTCCATTAAGCTTGTTCCAAAAATTTTTTGAACAAACTCATCACCTATCTCCATTTTAACAACAGATGCATCCCGAAGGTCAGGAAGAAAATGGGAATCAAATCCTTAGTTATCACATGATTTGACCATCATTTTTGAAATTGAAAATTTTGACTAGTTCAATGGATTCAGATACTGAGAATGTTTGCTAAAAATTACCCATTTTCAGATGAATTGCAAAGACATACGAATAACACTGAATCACAACACATCTAAGCCTACATAAACATATGAGATTGTCTTTAAATTTTGTAATCGCTACTGCAGACTTTGACTAGAAGTCATATGTTTCTGACCACCAAATTTTAACAAGCTTCTCTCCTTGACAGAATTTAGTCCCACTCTCAGCAGAGTCAGAAATAATGGAATTGCTCATTAAAAATAATGAGATGCCATTGTAATGAATCCTGATCTATAGCTCTCCGAAATAATTATTTCAATGGAAAAAATAATTAGATCCTATGGAGGTCCTCACCTTGGGATATAAAAGGTAACCACAAAACCGTACTTAATTATGTAAACTGAATACTTTAAGAAGGGTGTTACCAAAAAGTTTCCATTCCATACCAGGTACCAGGTTGACTAGAAAAAGAAGTTACATCTGATAATGAAATGGACCTGGAGAAGAAAGACGAAAAAGAAACAAGAGGACACTATCATTCCTTTGCTTCCAGGAGCCATCATAACTCCCTTTCCTAAAGAATTTATCCTGATAGAAGAAGGGGCACTAGTCAGTGGAAGGTTAATCTCATTTCTCAACCCATCAGACATTTGCACTCTTCAAACTTCTAAACGCACTTTTCTTGCCTTAACTTCCTCTTTCATTCTGTGAAAATGGAACATAATTTTTTACTGAAGCCGTGTAGAAGTTTAGCAAGGAATCAAAAGTTATAATTAGCTGAGTCACTTACACTCATGTGGCTCATCTGCCATCTAGTTAGGCTGCCTACCTGTCTGGGAACCCAAGAAGGAACAGAAACACCTAGAATCTCATGTCAAGCACAGTTTACTTGCTTGTAGAGTGTAGCAGGTCTTTGTCTGAATGGCAGTGGGATAGTAAGAGCAGGGAAAAAATGGGCCAGACAGGAATTATTTTTTTTCATTAATTCCCAAATAATATCTGAAAGATAAAAACTAATGATTCAACAGTGAGACTGAACACCAATGAGAAGAGGTGCTCTGTTGACATTAATAACATCAACCAGACTATTGGAAATAGACCTGGAGGGCCAGTGGATTCCTCTGGGGGATTCGGTACCTTTCTAGCTGCCTATTTTGGGAGAGAAGAAGTAACAGTATTCACCACCTAGAGGGCCTGGTGTACAGGTATTCCCACAGAGAATGTTCTTTTAATCTCAAGCATTTTATTTAGTCCATAGAGGTCTGTTTTAACCTGAAGGCTTTGCCTGCAACCGCACAGACACAGAACTCCCCATGACCCACCTGCAGAGAATTCCCTTAGCTTCAGGCCTCACTAATCTGTATTTGAATTCAAGGTCAGGATAGAAATAAAGAAAAGCTCTGCCTTGTTGAAGGGTTGTTGACAACTCATTGTCAGGCACAAGACCATTTGGAGGAAACAATAAATGCACAGAAACAAAGTTCAAACAAAACGACCTTTAGGGGGGCCTGGGCACTTGTTTTCTTTTTCTCCTCATTCCTCCCAGAGCCTGGGTTATTCAGTAGTGCACTAGTTTTCTAGGGCTGCCCTAACAAATTACCACAAACTGGAGGGCCTAAAAAATCAGAAACATAGTTTGTCATAATTCTGGAGAGCAGAAATCCAAAAATCAGGGTGTCTACAGGGCCAGCCTCCTCCAGAGGATATAGGGGAGATTCTCTCCAAGTGCCTGGTAGCTCCAGGCACTCCTTAATTTGTGACTGCATCACTCCAATCTCTACCTCCATCTTCACCTGGGCTTCTCTTCTGTTTCTTCTCCTCTTCTGTCTCTTATGAGGATACTTAATGTTGGACTGAGGACATATCCAGGTAATCTAGGATAAGATCCTTAAATAAATTATATCTGTACAGATCCTATTTTTCCAAATAAGGTCATATTCACAGCTTCCAAGGTGTGGAAATACCTTTTTGGGTGGTCACCATCACTGCGATAGTAGACTTAGGCTGAGACTGAAGACTATATAATTCCCCCCACCTCCACTCCGAACATGAACTCTAATATCTATGAGAGACTGAATCCTGCTTAGAAACTCTAAAGAATTAAATTTCTTTCAAATGCTCCATTCTCCATTTGGAGGAATGGACCAGGGAAGAGCACACTTGTAGAAGATGTGCTTGGCTTTTATAGAGAATAAAACCTGACAGGAAGTTTAAATTGGACATCCACTATGACACACCTTCAGATAGGTGTTTTGCAAATAAAAGTCAACTTGACTAAGAAAACTGAAATATGTACAGGGTTTGTGGTTAAATGATCAGGTGAATCTGATGTAACTGCTGCTTAGACACTCCCTGCCCACGATCTTGGTCCCTAAACACACTCTATAGGATGAATTTAATGCCAACTCCTGGGAATAAAGCAAATTCCTGTTATTTTGTAATGGAAATTACCTTCTCAATTAAGGCAACTAAGAGGATGGAGAAAGCCCACAGGCTTTAATAAAATCTCTCTGGGGCTCTATTAAGATGCACCCCTAGAAGTTGCATTTGCTCACATTCCTGCCTCTTCAATCAGGTAGAAATTACAGACTTAGTCTAGGCCAATCTTGTCAAGATTGGATGCTTTCTCTAAAAATTCACTTAAAGACTTAAACTTATAGCTTTAAGTAATTTCCTGGGCAGAGGAATCTGTCAGCACTTCCCCTTTCCTTCCTACTTTTTTTTTAAAAATAAATTTATTTATTTATTTTTGGCTGTGTTGGGTCTTCATTGCGGTGCGCGGGTTTCTCATTGCAGTGGCTTCTCTTGTTGCAGAGCACGGGCTCTAGGCACGTGGGCTTCAGTCGTTGCAGCACGTGGGCTCAGTAGTTGTGGCTTGTGGGCTCTAGAGCACAGGCTCAGTAGTTGTGGCACACGGGCTTAGTTGTTCCGCGGCATGTGGGATCTTCCCGGACCAGGGCTCGAACCCGTGTCCCCTGCATTGGGAGATGGATTCTTAACCACTGTGCCACCAAGGAACTCCCTCCTTCCTACTTTTGAATTCCTAAAGAATTGACTGTGGTTCCTCCAGCCTCGTTTAACTTTCCTCCCCTCATCTATCCACCTGCCTTCCTCATCCCTTGCATGCCTTGACCCAATTTCTTCATGGATGTCTTCATGAAACTCTTTGCTAATCAGAGTGTGTTTCATGGATTGTAACCACTTGGGAGCTTGTTAGACAGCAGCACCTCAACACACCCCGGATTTCCCATCCTCATCTTAACAATTAAAATGTGAGACTCAGTTCCCAACTCCCATTTGCTTATAGGTTATGACATTTGCTTTAGCCAGGCCTCCCAGGGAGCATGCTCTCTTGTTCAAGGCTCCACTTCTTCAACTGCTATTTGTGTAGACAAGTGAATTTCAACCTTAGCTGCACATGACAATTGCTTGAGTAGCGGTGGTTGTTTTTTTTTTCATCAGAAGAATCCCACCCTCAGAGATCTTAATTTAATTTGTCTGGGGTGGAGCCCAGGCACAATCTTTTTCTTTTTTTTTTTTTTCTTTTTGAACTTTCCCAGGAGATTCTAATGTGCAACCACATTTGAGAACACCGTCATAGAAGGGTGGTTTCAAAGTGCGGTTCTAGAGTTGGTAGCATCAGATCACACAAACTTCTTAAAAATGCGAATTCTTTGGTTCCATCCCAGCCTTTCTAACCAGAAACTCTGGAGAAGGGCCCAGCAAGCTGTGTTTTAACAAGCCCTCCAAGTGATTTTGATCAAGGCTAGAGTCTGAGAAATACTGCCATTGAGTATCTCTTACCACTCACTCAAAGTTCTACGGAAGGTACACAAGTGAATAAAGTCTGGTCCTTACCCTGGAGTAACAAAAATGTACTTGGAAGAAACACTTTGAACATACAGACACACCCAAACATAACCCATGTTTACAGATGTGTAGTTCTAGTCAGAATGTGATTAAGGTGAGTAGGAAAAAAAAAAATTACTTTTGAGTAGAAGAACTTCTATAGAAAGAGGAAACATATGCAGGTGATACAAGCATAAATAATAGGAGGGAGAGGGTGTTTAAGCAACTAGAGTGGTTTATTAGTGGTTAAGAATCGCCTGCCAATGCAAGCGACATGGGTCCGAGCCCTGGTCCAGGAAGATCCCACATGTCGCGGAGCAACTAAGCCCATGCACCACAACTACTGAAGCCCACGCACCTAGAGAAGCCCGCGCACCACAACGAAGAGTAGCCCCCGCTCGCTGCAACTAGAGAAAGTCCACGCGCAACAATGAAGACCCAATGCAGCCAAAAATAAATAAAATAAAATAATTTATTAAAAAAAAGACAGAGACCAAACAAATAAATGGGTGGTAGTCAAACTCTGTGGGATCTTGAATATCATTCTAAGCCATCCAGGTATTTCTAAAAATACCAGGAAAATATTGTATGTATGAGTTGCAGCTAGCTAAAGTGAAAGAAGAGGACAGAGAAATTTTCAGGTACTGAAGAGAGCATGTACAAAGGCCCCGAGACAGGAAAAGCCATGGAATCTTCAACAGAAACCAAAATAGAATCTGCATGAAGCAGTCATTTAGGAGGCAGCGTCTGAATGCTCATCTGTAAGGATGATGTGAGGCTGACTGTGCAGATTGATAGGACTTGGGAACTTGAAATCCCAATTTAATTCTACAAGACTCTCTGATTACACTTAACAGGATTCATCCACATTTCCTCCATTTTTCTAATTCCTTTCTTTTAATGTAAAATAATGGATGCTCTGAACAACTAAAAAATTGAAAGTATGGAAATTTTATGATACAACACAACTTTAAAGGTTGCCATAGTAATTGCAGTATTGAAAAACAAACTTAATTGTGGGTGTGTGGCATTGCTCATTTGCAACTATAGCTTCAATTCTGGAGGACTACCATTTAATATCACATGCTGGGTTGATTCCCACTGCCATACAAGCCATAAGGAAATAAAATCTAGTGGCCATTTGATGTTTTTTGATGCTTCATAGCCATTTCTACCCTTTGAATTAACAGAACCCTAATTTCTCCCTACCCTACAGTCCTGACACTACACCTCTTTTACCAAAATTTTCTTCCTGGATATCAGAATATGTGCTCTCAGATGACACTTCAAGATTAGAGCATGGAACTCAGGTCTGGCCAATCAAAATGCCATATTTCCCTGATCTGGGGCTGCCTGGCTCTTCCTGGCACAAGACACTACATTGTGGAACTTGATGAGTTTATTCTTAAAGTTTTCTAAAATAGAAAATGTAAAACATAGCCAAGAACATTTTTTAAAGTAGTACAATGAGGCAGAACCTGTCCCCCTAACTCTCATAACACTAATGATAGTTAAATTTAAATTACTAATCTTCAGTAATTTAAATAGTGTGATATTAGTTAAGAAATAGTCAAATAGACCAATGGAATAGCATAGAGAATCCAGAAACAGAATCAGACACAGAATTTATATTTGTAAGGATGTCACTTCAAAATCAGTAAGGAAAGATGCTCAACATCACTGATCATCAGGGAAATGCAAATCAAAATCACAATGAGATATCATCTCATGCTTATCAGAATGGCTATCATCAAAAAGAACACAAACAAATGTTGGCAAGGATGTAAAGAAAAGGGAACCCTTGTACTTTGTTGGCGGGAATGTAAATTGGTGCAGCCGCTGTGGAAAACAGTATGGAGGTTTCTTAAAAAAATAAACAGAGAACTACCATATGACCCAGCAATTCTACTCCTGGGTATATATCTGAAAAAACACAAAAACACTAATTTGTAAAGATACATGCACCCCAATGTTCTTAGCAGCACTATTTACAGTAGCCAAGATATGGAAGCAACCTAAGTGTCCATCAACAGATGAATGGATAAAGAAGATGTGGTACACACACACACACACACACACACACACACATACACACACACAATGCAATACTACTCAGCCATAAAAAAGAACAAAATTTTGTCATTTGCAGCAACATGGATGGACTTGGAGGGTACTATGCTAAATGAAACAAGTCAGACCAAGACAAACATAGTATCGTATCACTTACATGTGGAATCTAAAAAATGCAACAAACTAGAAAATATAACAAAAAATAAGCAGGCTCAAGATATAGAGAACTAGTGGTTACCAGTGGGGGTGTCAGTATAGGGATGGGGGAGTGAGAGGTACAAACTATTGGGTGTAAGATAGGCTACAAAGATGTATTGTACGACACAGGAAATACAGCCAATATTTTATAATAACTGTAAAAGGAATGTAACCTTTTAAAAATGTATAAAAAAATTTTTAAATTTGAAAAAAATCAGTAAAGAAATTAAACTACTTAAAAATAGGAGATTTCATAAATAATGGCAGAAAAACTGGCTATCTATTTGGAAATATAAAATAAAAGTTAGAATCCTACTATGTCCCAGTCCAAAACTGAATTCTAGATAAAGTGCAAAATGGAAAATCCTGTAGAATAGTTCCTTTCAAAGTGTTGCTACATATTACATAACATAGTGATCTTTTTTTTTTAATGCCAGGATCTATCACATAACCAATTAAGTGAAAATCTGTGAGGATAGAACCCACACATCAGTATTTTTACAGCTTTTCTGGTTATCAATTTATAGCAAAGTTTGAGAACCATTGCTGGTTAATAGAGAAGAATGTCCCTGAGCTTCCGAGCAGTCAAAGCAAAGAACAGTTTAATAATGAGTGACAAAGTTTTCATTTAAAAAAAGGCCAAATGTTCAGGAGATTTACCAGTTTTCCTGGTGTTGAAAAATAGGGAGAAGTGTCACCATTTAAAAACTTCATAAAGTAATAGTGCATCAATAAGACTGTTAAATTAATAGTGGCTTTAAACCACTAATGTCTTTGCTTGTTGTTCTTTTCCACTCTTGAAACTAGTCAGAAGGATCCTAATTGCCTGGCCACGGAGAAATCAGGGAAAGGACTGTAGAGAACTCAGCACGTTTATCGTCTGTAAATAGCCAGCGTAGTTATCTATTTGGATGGACAATGGCTTCGCCACCATTAAAAATAGCTCACTTCATGTTATGTACAATGTACTGCTCTATTCGCCAATTTTCCATGTCACTTAGCACTGGGTAGCCTCACGCCAGAGCCCTAACATAGAAGTTTTGGGCTTCAAGTATCTAGACCACTTCTCCTTTCTAGTCCTAAGGATCATGCATCCTTTCACCATGAGCTTAGACGTAACTTCTGAATCTTTCTATCATCAGCTCCAGGCTGTCACTATCAAACAGTTAGAATTGACATATGAGTTGAAATATGCCTACAGGAATTTTCTATTTCATTGTGAACACAGAGAGGGAGCCACACTTAGAGGGGTAACCCAGTAGGAAAAGATACCAGAAATAGGGGCTGAACCCCTGAAACGGGAAGGATGCTGAGATGAAGACTGTGCAGCAGTTATTAGTAATCTATACCTACAAGCCTCCAGAAAGAAGAAACCAAGTGTCACTAACTGTGGAGAGTCTGAGACATACAAATCTGAGATTTATAAGTTAGTTTGCTAGTTTCATAGATGCTCAAAGAAGATATGAAATTCTTGGATCAGAGACAAAGGACTCTACTACTGACAGCACAGGAAGCAGCATGAGCTTCACATTCTTACCAGTTGCCTTTGTCCCTTAGTCCCATGAGGATGGCGAGTGGGGGTCATGCAGAGCTGGGCTGGGGGATGCTACACATACAGTAGGTTTGTGCTACAGCTGAGGAGCCCTGAGATTAGAAAACAGTCTATGATGGGGGTTGCAAGCAGACCTGCCCAATTTTTCCTCTGAGGAAGGCATTATCATTATTACATTGTCCTCTGTCCTGAAGGGGGAGAATACCTCTGTCTTGCAAGAATGTATGCTATATAAACATTCTTAGAAAGAGTCAAAAGACATACAGAAATACCATGGCAGATTACCCCCAGCTCAAGGAAAAAGGAGATAGCAGAAAGGACCTAAGAAAACAGCAGGAATACGACTAGGAGACAAAAAAAATAATCACAGTAAATACATTAGCAACATAATTATAATCCCAGCTTTCCAAGGCAAATGACTAAGAAATTGGGTCCTCAGTTAGAGCAATATTGTGTGAATCTAGGATTTAATGGGAATTTCCTCTGCCCTATTAATCTACCAGACTCATGGGTCTCTGAGGGTAAAAGCAAAGTTAAGGCATTACTGAGGATACCACATTTTTATCTGCTGCACAGAAATTCAGTGGATTTGCTTTCCAAACATACTTCTATTTTCTTGTTCATAAATTTCATTATAGGTGTATAACCTGCTAAGAACATAGCCAAAGGATATCATTGCTAACTGATGCCTTACAACTCCAATTAAATTAGTCACTTCAAGAATACTGAAGCTGTTGAGGAAATACCTTGACACTAAATGGCTCTGGCATTTTCAACAGTCATGGTTAGTTCAGCTTTGCACAGAGAACAGCTGGAGAGGTAAATGTACAAAGATGTGTTGATTGCAAGTCAAGGAACCTGAAGAAAAACTAAATTAAACACATTCAATTTCTGCTCACCCTGAGGGACTGTCAGTGGGAAATGGGCCCCCTGAGACAGAGAAAGTGATAGCAAGGGGAATATATAGAGATGGACACCTCGAGCCATCCCATAAGCTTCCCATGAACTTTCTTCTTATTCACAGCCACCCTTGCTGATTTGGAAATATGTTCAGCTTGCTTTCCTCCAAATGCTATTCAATGTATTGTGAGGCAATGACCACAGCTAATTGAAAGATGATGTCATGTCAACACAAGTGAACTGCGCTTGGAATCCAGTATGTGAATTGCAACTAACTGGCTGTGAGGCCTCAGGTAAGGCCCTCCTGTACTTTGAATCTCAGTTTTTTATTTGAGAAAATGAGGAGACAGTCACTAGGTCTATGGTGTTTAAAATATCTTTCTCGTAAGTGGCACAATTCCAAGGACAAGCTTTAAGGGTAACTTGATAGAGGGTAGGGGAATGGGTTGAACAGAAAGACCAAGAACCTAGCCCTCACCTTTCCCTTCAACCTGCTGGGAAGGCATCATTTTATGTATTTAATATATCTTTTTTTTTAATATCTAATTTTAGGTAAGGGTTCTCTGTCAAAATGAATATAATAAACACTGGAATAAAACTCTCTACAGTCCCTCCAACCACTAACATTCTATTATGTTTTCAAATTTTTCTTCCAGTGGAAAACAACAATAACCACACACACACACACACACACACACACACAACTGGGGGCCATAAGTCTTCAGGGAGTCAGAGTTCAATTTCATATAATAAAGGAAAACTCCCTTGGGGTCCTAAATAGCCTCATTCAGAGATTCAGACACAGAATCCTGAAGCATGCTGGGAAATAACATATACGAGGCTTAACTGGAAATGAAGAGTTTTTAGTGCCATCTCCTCTTGTTCATTTACCTCTTTTGGAAGGGAACTGAGGGACAGATAATATGGAGATAGAGCCATGTCTAGGGCAGAACCCTTCAGATTAATTTGTTTGGGGGGAGCTCTTCTGAATTACAAATGCAGGGAGATGGTTAGCCAAGACAGAGGAGAGAAAGCAGCAACAAAAATGCCCCAAGACTCAAACCTGTACCATTTGCCTTTAGGCACCTCATCACTGAGGTTAAAGCAGGTGAAATGTCTCTCCTCATTTTTATACTCCTGCCATTTTGACCTGTTCTTCTGTTCTAGATTCTCATTTTAGTTAAATGTTTTCTCCATTTAATTGATCTCATCCTAATGTAAAAGGAAGGGAGGATGTGATACACACCTGGTATGATCGGAGAGTCCAGTGCCACTAAGGGCCACCTGGACACTCCACTGCCCACACATGGCTCTGAATGGGTGCAAAACCAGAGCTTTTCATCTTCCTTTAATTCCTTCTTCAACTTTTCTGAGAAGGCTTGGCTTTGGAATTAAGATACTTTGATAATGAGAACCTACTGTTTTAGCACAGGGAACTCTATTCAATGCTCTGTGGTGACCTAAATGGGAAGGAAATCCAAAAAAGAGGGGATATATATATATATATATATATATATATATATATATATATATGCGTGTAGCAGATTCCTTTTGCTGTACAGTAGAAACTAACATAACATTGTAAAGCAACTATACTCCAATAAAATTTTTTTTTTTTTGCGGTACAGGGGCCTCTCACTGATGTGGCCTCTCCCGTTGCGGAGCACAGGCTCCAGACGCGCAGGCTCAGCGGCCATGGCTCACGGGCCCAGCCGCTCTGCGGCATGTGGGATCTTCCCGGACCGGGGCACGAACCCGTGTCCCCTGCATCGGCAGGTGAACTCTCAACCACTGTGCCACCAGGGAAGCCCTAAAAATTAATTTTTTAAAAAAAGGAAGATACTTTGATTTGTTCCACAGATGACATAAAAACTGGGGATAGGGCTCTGGAAAGGAAAGAATTTCCGTATTAAGAGGTCTGCCCTGGTGAACTTTAGTCTAGTGTGAAGACCAGTGTGTAAACAGGAAGGGGTGCCCAGGCTCGGCCAGGAACACCTGCAGGGCAGGGCCTTCAGTTCCTAATGCCATAGACCAGTGAGGACATGGAACTCATACACTAAATCTTATAACAGTGTACCCAAGATGTCAAAGACAACCTCAAAATCAACCTGGAAACATCCTAATTGGCTTCTATAGAGAGAAAAAGAGCCAGAATTATGCTGTTCATCCTGTAAGGGAGGTGTGATGTGCTTTCAGTTCTCATGCTATAACCGGTGCGAGAACCACTGATGAAGGAAAAGCCCAAGAAACAGAATAGATTTCCATGAAAAAGTCCTCAAAAGTCCATATCCTGTCACCTCAAATCTCTTCAGCTGTCTTGGTCTGTGGATTAGGCCAATATGTGTTCTTAGGGCCTAACTCGGGACATTTAATTTAGCTGTGAAAATAATAGATGGATAGCAAATACTAGTATACCATAGAGAGACCAATAAATAGGCTTGGGATTTTTAAGATGGTTTTTAACCAAGAGTTCACTGGAATAGTTCACTTCAAAGGAGAATGTACGCTGGCACATTCAAAACCAGTTTAGTCCACCTGTTAGATGGACTGAGTGTCCTGAACTCCTTCACATCACTTATCACACTTACGATATTTGCTAAATGTCCTAATTTGGCAAGGTAGGGTCTATCATTTTTACTACTTTACCCACAGAGTTTTTTCAGCATATGTTAGGGCCTTAATTTGAATTTGTAATGACTGGGTTTCACAAGGAGAAAACAGAAGATGGGAAGGGAGCTTTGAATCTTTGCATGCCTATAATTTAGAGATATCAGGAAAAGAGCAACTAAAACAGTTGCGCTGTTTTCCAGCTACTCAATCAGGAAGATCTGAAATGATAAAACCAGTAGCGTGTCTACGACCTTCAGAGCTACCATTGTCTCCGCACATTAGGCAGGGCATCTAATTTAAATTGCTTATCAAATAATTGTTGCCAATAAATATTGACTGAATAAATGAAGACAGACAATTTTTCGAGCGCCAGCATTCTTAGAGTCAAATCTACAGGCCTTTCCAGAGGCTGAAAGCGTGAACCTGGCTTCACATTAATATCACCTGCACAGCTTTTAGGAAATACTGATTTCAGTGCCCTGTACCCAGAGACTTTGACATGTTCTAGGAAAAACTGATGCACTGACTTAGACCTATGGGCAACAAATTAGTCACCAGCTCTACTTCAAGGGACTTGAGATCCCAAGTTATGAGGTATAACAATTAGGAGAAGAGGAGCCCTTTTACAGGGAAATAGGATATTTGGAAAGACACATACAACTGTTGGCAAATCACCAGTTATATACATATATATATATACATTGGGGAAAATTCTGTATATAATGTAAGTCAATACAGAATATACTAAATGAGTTTAGAAGAAGTGGCTTTGGTTAGTAAGATATAAGCAAGATGGTGAAAAGAAGGGCAAAGAGTATGGATCTTTCAAAAGAGAGGGAAAAAAAAAAAACCAGAACCCAGAGTCAACTGAGCCAAGAACAGAGGATCTGCTTGCTGCTGAGCAGCAAAAGACACCACTACTGGTTGCCCTGACTACAGTGACCGCCCCCTCCTCAAAATAATACTGTTATCTGACAAAAGTCACAGGCAAATGAAAGAAATAATAGTGGGAGAAGGAATGATGTATTGTCTGGCGAACGTCACCTACAGGAAGGCTTGTGATGGAGCTTTGGAAGGCTTAAGCAGAAAATAAAGTATAAATGCACATGGGCTAAACCTTGCGTCGAAAATTAAAAATCTTATCAGCATCCTGCATGCTTGAGAGAGTCTTAGGAACGGTAGCAGCCTGCCCTGTCTTAACACTGTCAGAGATAGTACCAGGGTGAATAAACTAAGTGTGCATCCACATCGCCCAATTTGTTCTGTCAGGTGACATTGTTTCTAGGAGAGAGGATAACAGATTTTGGCAATCGGGGACTGTGTCTGCTTGCCTTCCGCAGCACCCTCGCTCTTGGCTAACCATCAAGGAGTTTGAAAACTCCTCCAGGAAGCTGAGTAGGAAGCGAGGACTGTTAGAATAGCAGCATGATTGGTACCCTACGGTAGCACACTGAAGAAAGAGTGGGTCTCTCCTTCCATGAGTTTTACGTGTCCTAGAAGCAGCTCGATGTTTTGAAATAAGAATTTATTATAGTTAGACTAGAAGTATTGGGGAACATACTACAGCTTCTGTCTTCACAGACTCATTGCTTTTGCAGGAAAAAGTATAAAGTCCCACGTGAGGCTACCAGTGACCAATGGGCCTACTGACAGCACTGGAAGTGAGATAGAAATAAAGAGCAATATGAAAACATGATTAGCCCATTGTGATTATTTCCACAGGTGATCCAAGCAAAATACCTGGTTGGACTCAGGAGATCTGGGTTCTGTTTCCAGCTTCACACACACAAATGCTGGTATCTACAACAAAGCAGTGATGGTTTCAATCTGTGTTAAGCACCTGTTGGATTAGGAAACACACTGGAAGTGAGGGAATGTTTTTTCCTAGGCTAGGTGGAATTCCTGAAGGTAAGGTTTTCACTTCTTCACTGCGCTCTCCTGGTGATTTTTTCCTGCTGCTCTCATGACAGCCATTTGTTTGACTGTGCTTTCCATAGCTGCTGACATGCCTACAGCCCGAGGGCACATGCAGTATCTTATTCACCTGTCTGCACTGTGCCTGCTGGTAGCAGTGTTGGTACTTGGTAGCTGCTTAATGATGTAAAAAATACATGTTTGAAAATATAATCCTACTTAGTTCTCGGCTTAATTTGGTCTTGTTTAATTCAACTCATGGGAAGCATTGCAGTCTCGATGAGAACACTTGGGCTTTGAAGTCAACCCATCTGGATTTGAATTTCAGTTCCTTCCAAATCTTTAGTCGAGGAATTAAGACAGTCACTTAACTTCTTTGATCTTGAGTTTCCTCTCTTATGAAATGGTGTGGTACTACCTATACTAGCTTACTCTCACAACTGCTTAATGGTAGAAAAGAGGTCTTGCAGGTTAAGGAACTCAATAAACTAAAGACATCTCTGAGAGCGTTTTTTAAGCCTCATTTTATAGATATGATTATTTGTTATACACTCAAATATTGCCCTCATTGGATAAGATAGCTGGACTCTTCAACTACAAAAATATTTCTGTTCTGGCTACAGGCCTACGTCTGAGGTTATCAGCAAGCAAAGGATTAAAATTAGCCCAAATCAGAAGAGTAACTACATTTAGTTATCATTAATAGAACAAATTTTTTAAAAAAACAGTGCATTAAGGTTTTTTTAAGTGAAAAAAAGGGATCCGCTTAGTCACTCTAAAACTAAGCAAACATGTCTACGTTATTTTCCATACCTGGTGAGTGATAAAGTCAGTTTTGTACTTTTGAGCCACTACAAATTCATTATGACCTAGAAGTGGTATCAAAAAAGACAAAATATAATTTTATACAATCTAATCTTTTTTTTTTTATCCATTCCTTTTTAAAATCATTTGCTTCATCGAGCATTTACGTGGTTAATTTCACTGAATTATTCTGTCTTGAATTGTGGGCTTTTATTGGGACTTCATAAAGTTCCTCGTGAGAGAACACTAATCAGTTTAAAAGAGACTTTTGTTGTGGCCAGAAAGCCTTATCAAACAGCTAAAGCATTGACTTCACATTAAAAAAGCAAGACCTTGAGATCATTTTAAAATTTAGGATAATATTTTTTAAAACACTTTTAAGTGGCACCCACGTCGGCAGCTTCTACCAGATCATTTCATCTGCTATTAACCTAAGTGTGGATCCTTTGAAGGTGGCCTCTGTACTCAGGGCCATTCATGACTTCTCTCCTGGGAAATCCCATAAGAGAAAGCTCTTCATTGCCTCACACCGTTGGGAAGACACTGCTGGTCATGAATATGAAAAGCAGTGCCAAGAACAAAGTGGCCTATCAGGGAACAAAAGAAAAGTCTGAGTTGAAAAGTGATTGAGAAATGAAGGGAATGTAGTAGCTGGAAAACAGCGTGATTTGTAAAGAAGAATGAAAACACAGCTTGGATTTAGACAGACTTACTAGGAGTTAAATCTTGGGAAAATGACTTACCTTCTCTGAGCCACCATTCTGTTATTATTAAATAGGGATAGTAGCAATTATCTTCTAGGACTGTTGTGAGGAGTAAATGAGCTGACATGTGAAAAGTAGTGGGTGCTTATGACATGTTTAATCTCTTCTGGCTTTCTCTTCCTCGAGACGGACAGAAAGTTAAAGTCAGAGAATGAAAGAAACCCTGATAGAGGTGTGGAAAGTGCCAAACAGATCCTTGCCAGTTGAGGATCCAATAATGCTTAGCTCCTCTGGGGTATTATTAGGACAAAGGGGCACCTCCTTCTCCATCATTCCAAGACCAAGTTGACTTGATACTTTGTCTTCTGCCTCCCCCTTCCCTGTGGCATACCAGGAAGGAAGTTAAGGTGATGAAAAGAGCCATGGAACCAAGGGATTCAAAAAGCTAAGCTCTTTTCCTTATTCTCTATGTGGTTGACTGGTGGAAACATCTTCAAGGCTGGGGCTACCATATATGTCCATGATGTAGCGGAGAAAGAGGTCACCCTGAAGGTGAAGGGACAGGGAGGATAGAGATAAAAGGGACCTGGGAATGACAGTCACAATCATATGGCCACTAGGGCTGTAGATGAGGCTAGGCTGCTGAATTAAGACATGGTGAGATGTGTCCTCTTTAGTTCTATTCAAATACATTATGAGATACTTCTGCATGCACTAGAGCTGATGTACGTTATTTCTGAATTATAGGAAGTAGTTAATTAGAGGTTAAAAAATCAGATCAGCTTGGCATCGAATAAAATGGGGAAGGAAGATAAGCTCTTAGAATAAGGGAAGACATGATTCTAAGGTTACATCAGTGAGTACCAAGTAAGGTGTGATCTCTGACCAGCTTCAGACTCTACCCAGCTTTCCAAGGCCCACCGCTGCACGCTTCAGGAAGTAAGCCTGTCAACCGCCTGAACCACTGTCAGACATTGTTTCCAGTCCTCCTTATGTCCTTAGAGAATCTTGAATGAAGGAATCATTTGTCTCTTATTTTTCTAAAATCCACATAGGGTCACAATGTGCTACTGACAGAAATAGCAGCAGAATCCACGTCCCATTCTATACAATCCAATGCTACACAGTATTGTCCCATTTCCCTCTGTCATTCTCATTCTTTCTGTAATTCATTTAGAAACAGTGGAGAACAGGATTGTCCAAAAAAGTTCAGAAGACTAAATCACAGTACCTTCAGTAATGTTTTTATTCCAGATGTTAACTGATTTCAGTAGAAATCCATTTGGAATCTCATTTTTCCTCAAGGAGAAATATTTCGGATTTAAAATTATTTTGCGAGTAAGAAAACAAGGATAGAGCAATAACTTGCAAAAAGAAAAAAAATCCAATATCTTTAGAAAAGCCCAAGACAGAATAAAGGCCTCAGACCTGAACTATTCTTTGCTAATTAACCAATTACTTATTTGTTTTATGAAATAAAATCTTAAATGCAGTTTCTATAGGCTGTTAAGCACCAATCTTTCCTTTGGCAGCCTGTTCTGCATTATGCTTAACCAACTCCTGTACTGATTGGAAGATAGTAGTAAGATCACCTGAGAAGATCAGGTGATCTCCTCAATGCCTTTACTGTTATAAGAAGTTTGCCCTAAATAAAAATTTTCTTTCGGGCTTCACTGGTGGCTCAGTGGTTAAGAATCCGCCTGCCAATTCAGGGTACCCGGGTTCGAGCCCTGGTTCAGGAAGATCCCACATGCCGCGGAGCAACTAAGCCCGTACGCCACAACTACTGAGCCTGAGCTCTAGAGCCCACCAGCCACAACTACTGAGCCCATGTGCCACAACTACTGAAGCCTGCGCACCTAGAGCCCGTGCTCGGCAACGAGAGAAGCCACCTCAACGAGAAGCCCGTGCACCACAACTAGAGAAAACCCGCACACAGCAATAAGACCCAACACAGCCAAAAATTAATTTAAAAACAAACCCCCCAAAAAATTTTTCTTTCACCCAGTACTTATCACCTATGTGACAAAAAGCATGAAAATCATGATTATCAATATTATGCATTTGAATGCTTTTTATTACAAGGCTAAATATTTTAAATAAGAAACTTCTTGCTTGTTTAAGGATCTTGACATACAAAAGTATTAAAATTTCACCCCTTGGCAAACATCTTTTCCAAACTAGTAGAAGAAAAACAGCATTCTTTATTTAAAAAATTTTTTTTTCCTTCATAAGGCATTTATTCATTAATATTTATTGAGTACCTCATCCTAGTGGGATTAATCACCTTTTATAAAAACAACATTCTTTAAACAATGAATAATAAAAATCAAGGACTTAAGCAAAGTACAATATGTACATTAATCTGCTAATGGTTCTTCCCACATATTTATCTCCAGTCATTATTTCCAAGTATATGGCAAAAGCAAAAGTTCTGTCGCTGTATGACTTGAGCTTCCTAAATTATTTTATTCACCCCTCAGTTCCTCATGCTCCAAATTTTTGAAGTGAAGTTCTCTTCTTGGACTGCTGTTCACCCAAATCTTATATCAAAAGCCAACAATGGAGGTACATTGTGTATATTTAGGGCTAAGAAAGTTTTTGGTCTTCTTCTAAAGCTCATATTAATCCCACAATTCTCAAGGAATGTGGAAAGTAAGCTGGTTTTCTAATTTATTTCTAGGTAATATACAGTTTAACAGTATTTTGAAAATGAGAATGGAAGGCTAAGGTACAGGTTTTAATGGATGCAGAATACTTTGTTTCTGTCATGAATGAATGAGTCCTTAGGAAGACGGCAGGACCATTTCATACATTTTCACACCAACCTCCAACTGTACTGTTCTGGCCTGTGTACCTGGAAATAATTTGTCAATAGTAATGTCCTTTTCTCAAGACAGCTCTTCGAAATAGAGTTGGTGGGCCTATGCATTTATGACACCTGTGTTAAGTTTTAAAGTATTGCATTGGCCAAAAAGTTCGTTCGGGTTTTTGGTAAGATAGGTAGAAAAACCCGAACGAACATTTTCGCCAGCCCAATATACAGCCCAGGGTCCACCACTTCCAGAGAGCTGAGACTAATACACTCAATCACTCAATTTGGCTTCATCTGAATATCTACTCACAAGAGCATTCACTTGTTCTAACTTTTAAAGAAATATTGCAATCTATTGCAGTTTACCCACACTCCCCTAAATAACCTGGCAAAAATATTTTATTTGGATGTTCTCTGTTGTATTTATTCATTTATTTGGTGGCATTTGATGTGTGGAGGTTAGAGTGGAGAGCAGGAAAAGGGCCTGACACTGACATTCCTAGATGCCCAGAGATCTCACCGTGGGGAGGGCATCACAGAAGTGGGCCCACCTTTCTTTGTAAAGGTTATCTCTGCCCTGATTCAAGGGCATCTGGGCACACTATGGTGTTCTTAAAGCATGGTCCACAGACCCCTGGTGATGTCTGAGACACTTTCTGCTGGTTCTCAAGCTCAAAACTGGTTCTACAATAATTCTAAGACATTATCTAGCCTTTTCATTGTGTTGCAATTTGTACTAATTATGTAAAAGCAATCGAGGGTAGAACTGCTGGTGCCTTAGCATGAGTCAAGATATGGCACTAAACTGTACTGGTAATCATTGTATTGTCAAAGCCACTCACTTGCAGGGGAAAAAACTCCGCTAATTGTATTTAGGAATATCTTTGTTGAGCTGTAAAAATTATTAATTTTATTTACAACCCTTGATTACATATCTTTTTATTGTCTTCTGTGAAGTCTGTAGAAAATAATTCTACTGCATACTGAAGCATATGTGGTTATTTCAAGGAAAAGAACTTGTGGAAGTTTTTGAGTTGCAAGATTAACTGGCTCCTTTTTTTGCATTTAACATGATTCTCCCTTAAAAGAATTGTCAAAAAACATAATTGTTCAGACTCGGGTACTTAGCAGAACTAGTGAATCTGTCACTTCAAAGAAAACAACTGACAGCTTTCAAGTGAAAATTCAAATTCTGGAAAATATGTATTTGCCATCCAGACATTGGCAGCTTCCCAGTACTTACAGACTTTCCTGATGAGAACAGTGTGATATTAACAAATGTAATTGTCTTACATTTTATAATGAAATCTGTCAACATTTGGAAGATCCACATAACTCAGTAAACCAGTATTTTTCAAAAGACCAAATGCATGATGTTACAAAATCATGCATGAATAAAGATCATGTTCAGAGTACGAAAAGTTCCTTGAAATGATTTCAGCTACTACACTCCAACTGTTTTTTTTTTGTTGTTGTTAGAAGCACCACTTGGGACTTCCCTGGTGGCACAGTGGTTGAGAGTCCGCCTGCCGATGCAGGGGATACGGGTTCGTGCCCCAGTCCGGGAGGATCCCACATGCCGCGGAGCGGCTGGGCCCGTGAGCCATGGCCGCTGAGCCTGCGCGACCAGAACCTGTGCTCCGCAGTGGGAGAGGCCACAGCAGTGAAAGGCCCGCGTACCGGGAAAAAAAAAAAAAAGAGCACCACTTGTAGAGTTTAGGTATTGCATCAAAAAAGTATATCCACAAATTATCTGAATAGGTTACTAAAATCCTCCTCACTTTCCAAGTACATATCTAAGTGAGGCCACATTTTCTTCATATATTTCAACCAAGACAACCTATCACCACACGTTTAATGCAGAAAAAGATTATAGAAACTGGATGTCTTCTATGAAGCCGGACTTTGAAGAGGTTTGCAAAAATGTAAAATAATACCTCTTTTTTTCAGAATTTTTTGGAGAAATATGTTTTATTAATATATAATGGTTTATTGTTCTTATTTTAAATGAATTAATGAACGAGGTTTTCTTCAATTTCAATTCTTCATAT
The DNA here is from genome assembly GCF_949987515.2 of Delphinus delphis. Lineage (NCBI taxonomy): Eukaryota > Metazoa > Chordata > Mammalia > Artiodactyla > Delphinidae > Delphinus > Delphinus delphis. The sequence continues at coordinate 99,705,506 of NC_082689.1, read as the reverse complement.
GATAAATGCAATGGATATAAACCCACATCAGTGAAAGCTATTTGAAGTCCTGGATAATTTTTAAGAGTGTAAAAGACTCTTTAGACCAAAAAGTTTGAAATTTGCTGCCTTAGTATAAGTTGATGTGCTCAATCAATCAATACCATTATAAAGTTCAGCAATATAACAAATTCTCTAAGGCAGGGATCAAGGCATTTACTAATGTCAGAAAAAAAAAAAAAAAAACTATTGAATGAGCTTTGTCTTCAGAAAAGCAGTCACTGACAGTTTTCCTCATACAGCTTCATGTAATTATGCCAGTAAACCTAGTAAGCTCAGTATGTCTCATTCTGTAAAACAATTATTTCCATCAAGATATAGCAGTCATGATTTTTATTCATGTAACATTTCTGATAACAATATCCAATTAACACATCCATTTTATGTCCACTGCATTAATTTTATGTTAAAAGAAATCCAATAGTGCTCAATTATATTTGCCTCCAAATTAAATTAGCACTACATGAATTTAATGGGTATCTTAATTAGATCATGTTATTAAGAGGATTTTATACAAATTAAATTCCACCTCTGCATGGTTCAAACTTCTTTGTGTTAAACACAGGATGGGGCTTCCCTGGTGGCAGAGTGGTTGAGAGTCCGCCTGCCGATGCAGGGGACACGGGTTCGTGCCCCAGTCCGGAAGGACCCCACATGCCGTGGAGCGGCTGGGCCCGTGAGCCATGGCCGCTGGGCCTGTGCATCTGGACCCTCTGCTCCGCTAAGGGAGAGGCCACGACGGTGAGAGGCCCGCGTACCACACCAAAAAAACAAAACAAACAAACAAAAAAACCACAGGATTAAAATTCTTTAAAATGTAAGGAGCATGAGTATCTCACATTGCAAACAGAGAAGGAAAACAATGAGGAAATTAACAGAAAATGTAAGCAAGACTCACTTCAGCCAGAAATGACTTATTGTTTCTATATTCCTTCTAGTGATAGTAGAACTTTCTTTTCCACTAAGTTATTAAAATCTTTATATTGAAAAAGGAAGCAATGGCAGCACAATTCTCTGAGAATCTTTAAACTTTTTGAAATCAATTACCAATCCCAGGCTGTCTCCTTTTATTTTTCCCAAATAATCCAACTTCACTAATTCTTAGGAAATTTTAATTTTATTAAATAGAATTGGCATGTAATCGAGCACAATATACTTCATTAACTCAACAGCAAAATTGTCTAGTGCTCTTCTGTATGACGTATTACTATGGTTTCACTACTAATAACAATGGGTAACATTCAGTGAGTAATTACTATGTGCCTAGCAATCTGCTAATTATTTTGCATAAATTATCTCTAAACTTTGTTACATTTCTGAAAAGTGGGCATTATTGTCCCTAACTCATAACTGGGGAAAATGAAGCTCAGAGAAGCTAAGGAACTTGCCCAAAGTCACACAGATAGTAAGGGAGAGAACCCATTGATTTCAAAGGCTGTTTTTTCCATAATGTTACTTCACTAGAGCCTTTAAGAAGTAGCTGAGTGCTCTATCTCTGCAAGCAGAATGCCTTGGTTTGAAAAAAAAAAAAAAAGATTTATTACTATGTTATTTGGGAATGTAGAAAGCATAAATGGGATTAAGTTTGATTTAGAGAAGTTCAACACCTAAGCATTACAATTGTCCCCTTACTCTTGGGAAAGTGAACATTACACACAGTAAGTATTTGCCTAATATCCAGCTGGGTGAGTCCAGTGCTGATTTTTATTTCATTTTAAATCCCATTTCCATTGGTTTTATTCTCAGTAGAGAGCAAAATCAGATGACACTTGGGACCAGGTTCATCTCTTTTCTTAGAACCCCACAGGGTTTCTTCTCTGTCTGTATGTTTTGGCTTGGCTTTACTCGGGACCGTAATAATGACTTAAAATTGAAAAGTAAGATTCAGTCACTGATACTCTCTTGGTAGAGATATTAGATTTTTATTTTACCAATTCCACCAGATTTGGGGAACATCATGTAGTTACTGCCAAGAACAAAGCTTCTAAGATGTACACTGATATATAAAGAGAGAAGAATGAAGAAAGCATGTATGTCACCAAGGTGCTGAACTGTTGTTTAGCTGTGATGAAGAGTCCTTTGTAAGAATAGATACAAGAGGTTTTTGCAGTGGATGGGAGGGGCAGGGACACAATTTAAAATTTTTCATTTGCTTATTAGTTGGCCTAGTGCTTTCCTTTGAAACCTTCTCAGTATCCTCCTTAAAACACAGACATAGAACTAAACTGATACTGTAGAAAAACTGGGTTTTGCTCTGTCATTTGGAAAGGGAGTTTCCAGGCTATTTTGGAGGTAAAGATAGCAGGCACATACAGGGTATTTTTTTTTTTTTGAATACTCTATAATAGTTTATTTTCACCTCTAATTAAATACTAGATTTCACTGTTTAACCTCATAACATCACTCCATTATGATCAGTTAATGTTCTGAAGAGGAAAATGAAGATTTTAATTAAGACAATAATTAACAGCTTATAAGCATCACCCTAACAGCCACCTTAATTCTCTCCTCTCCACATGCTAATTCAGAGGTTTCATTTTATTTTATTTTATTTTATTTTTTTATTTTTTTGCGGTACGCGGGCCTCTCACTGCTGTGGCCTCTCCCGCTGCGGAGTACAGGCTCCAGACGCGCAGGCTCAGCGGCCATGGCTCACGGGCCCAGCCACTCCGCGGCATGTGGGATCCTCCCGGACCAGGGCACGAACCCGCAACCCCCGCATTGGCAGGTGGACTCTCAACCACTGCGCCACCAGGGAAGCCCTAGAGATTTCATTTTAGACAAACTACTCCACTCACTGCTATTCCCTGAAAATGATATACCCAAGCCCACTTGTGTTCCTTTATTTTCCTTGCCTCAAATTTCTTATTTCTTGTTGCAGTTGATTCTCAAATTGTCCTGCATGGTGAGTCCCTCATCCCCTCCTGAATCCTGCAGATCTAGGAGAAAAGTCCTGCTCATTGGTGCACAACCAATTATTTTGCCTTTCTGTGAATAAATGTTGCTTTCCCTCCACTACATTGAAAAATCTTTGAAGGCAGAGACTATATCTTCTATCTTGTATTTTCAAGATTTTTCACATAAACTGTTGTTGATGACTTGTCCATTTATATAACATACTTTCTTAAGTATCAGCTGAGAACTGAGAAGGAAAAATTGACAAAATTTCTGCCACTGAAATGTCACAGTCTAAAGGAAAAATGAGTGCATCGACAACTAAATTTAATATGATATTGTAGAAAGAGAAACAGACTCATGACATAGAAAACAAACTTGTGGTTACCAAAGAGGAAAGAGGGGAGGAATAAAATACGAGGCAGGGATTAACAGGTATACACCACTACATATAAAATAGATAAACAACAAAGATTTACTATATAGCACTGTATGTGTATATATATATATATATAAAATATTGTAAAAGGAGTCCCAACTTGAAATTAGACTTTTAGGACATTTTTAAATAATTGGTGAATAATCCTAACAGAGGTTAATTCATATGAGAGTTTCGTTTTTGGCTAAAATGGAACGGGATCGGTGAAAGCTGGTTTAAATAGAAAACGTAAGTTACATGGCCGTAGTAGCAAGAGGAGAACAGAGGTGGTGCTGGTAATGATGAGGGGGCTGGTGTTGATGTTGTTATAAAGATAATATTTATAGATATTACCTCCCTGGACACTTGTTTTTAATTGAAATATAACTGATGTACAATATAATGTTAGTTTCCAATACAGTGATTTTACATTTGTGTACATTATGGAATGATCACGAGAAGTCTAATAACCATCTGCCTCATACAAAGTTATTACAATATTATTAGCATATTCCTTGTGCTGTATATTACATCCCCATGGCTTATTTCTTTTATAACTGGAGATCTGTAGCTCTTAATCCCCTTCGCACACACTCACACATGCACACACCTCTGCTCTGGCAACTACGCATTTGTTTTCTGCATCTATAACTCTGTTTTTGTTTTGTTTTGTTTGCTTTGGTTATTTAGATTCCATGTAAGTGACATCATACAGTATTTGTCTTTCTCTGTCTGACATTTCACTCAGCATATTCGCTCTAGATATATCCATGTTGTGACAAATGGCGAGATTTCATTTTTTTAATGGCTGAGTAGTATTCCATTGTGTGTGTGTGTGTGTGTGTGCGCGCGCGCGCATGTGTATACCAAACTTCTTTATCCATTTATCTATCAATGGACACTGAGGTTGCTCACATATATTGGCTATTGTAAGTAATGCTACAATGAACATTAATTTGAATATATCTTTTCAAATTAGTGTTTCGTTTTCTTCGGGTAAACACCCCGAAATGGAATTACTGGATTGTATGGTTGTCCTATTTTTAATTTTTAAAGGAACTTTCGTGTTGTTTTCTATAGTGGCTGCACCAGTTTAAAATCCCAACAGCAGGGCATGAGGGTTCACTTTTCTGCACATCCTTACCAACACTTGTTCTTTGTTGTCTTTTTGATGATAGCCACTCTGACAGATGTGAGGTGGTATCTCACGGTGGTTTAGATTTGCATTTCCCTGATGATTAGTGATGCTGAGCATCTTTTCATGTGCTTTTTGGCCATCTGTGTGTCTTCTTTAGAAAAATGTCTATTCAGGTCCTCTGCCCATTTTTGCATTGCTTGGTTTTTTGATATTGAGTTCTATGAGTTCTTTATGTATTTTGGATATTAACACATTTTCAGATATATCGTTTATAAATATCTTCTCCTATTCAGTAAGTGGTCTTTTCGTCTTGTTGATAGTTTCCTTTTCTGTGCAAAAGCTTTTTAGTCTGAAGTAGCCCCATTTATTTATTTTGGCTTTTGTTGACCTTGCCTGAAAACACGTATCCAAAAAAACATTGCTAAGACCTATGTCAAAGTGTGTACTGCTTATGTTTCCTTCTAGTAGTTTTATAGTTTCAGGTCTTACATTCAAGTCTTTTATCCATTTTGAGTTCATTTTTGTATATGCTGTGAGAAATTAGTCCAGCTGGATTCTTTTGCATGTGGCTGTCCTGTTTTCTCAACACAATTTATTGAAGAGGCTGTCTTTTCTCCATCATATATTCTTGCCTTTTTGTCATAGACTAATTGACCATGTAAGTGTAGGTTTATTTCTGGGCTCTCTATTCTGTTCCATTGATTTATATGTCTTTTTTGTGCCAGTACCATACTGTTTTGATTACTGTAGCTGTGTAGTATAGTTTGAAATCAGGGAGCGTGATACCTCCAGCTTTGTTGTTTCTCAAGATTGCTTTGGTTATTTGAGGTCTTTTGCATTTCCACACAAATTTTAGAATTATTTGTTCTAATTCTGTGGAAAATGTCATTGGTATTTTGATAGAGATTTCATTGAATCTGTAGATTGCCCTGTGTAGTATTTTAACAATATTAATTCTTCCAACTCATGAGCACAGCATATGTTTCCATTTGTTTGTGTTGTCTTCAATTTATTTCATTAATGTCTCATAGTTTTCAGAGTAAAGTTTTGTACCTCTTTGATAAGATTTGTTCCTAGGTATTTTATTCTTTTTGATGCAATTGTAAATGGGACTCTTTTTCTTAACTTCTCTTTTGTTTGTTATTTGCATATAGTTCACTATTACTGTATAGAAACACAACAGATTTCTGTATATTAACTGTGTATCCTACAACTTTAATGAATTCATTTACTAGTTCTAATAACATTATTAGTACTGAATTCATTTATTATTTTTAGCATTGTTAGGTTTTTCTATATACAGTATAATGTTATCTTCAAACAGTGACAGTTTTACCTCTTCCATTCCAATTTGGATTCCTCTTATTTCTTTTTCTTGTCTGACTGCTGTGGCTAGGATGGCCAATACTACGCTGAATAAAAGTGTCAAGAGTGGGTATTCTTTTCTTGTTCCTGGTCTTATAGGAAATTATTTCAGCTCTTCAGCATTGAATATGATGTTGGCTGTGGGTTTGTCTTATACAGCCTTCATTATGTTGAGGTAGGTTCCGTCTATTTCCACTCTGTTGAGAATTTTTTCATAAATGATATTGAATTTTGTCAAAAGTTTATTCCGCATCTATTGAGATCATCATATGATTTTTATTCTTCAATCTGTTAATGTGGTGTTGTTAATGTGACTGATTTGCAGATAATGAACCATCCATACATCCCTGGGATAAATCCCACCTGATCATGGAGTATGATTCTTTTATTGTATTGTTGAATTTGGTTTGCTAATATTTTGCTAAGGATTTTGCATCTCTGTTCATCACTGATATTGGCCTGTAATTTTCTTTTTTTGTGCTATCTTTGTCTGGTTTTTGTATCAGGAAGATGCTGGCCTTGTACAATGAGTTTGGATGCATTCCTTCCTTTTCAATTTTTTGGAATAGTTAGAGAAGGTTAGATATTAACTCATCTTTAAATGTTTGGTAGAATTCATCTGTGAAGCTATCTGGTCCTGGACTTTCATTTGTTGGGAATTTTTTGATTACTGATTCAATTTCATTGCTGGTAATTTGTCTGTTCATATAATCTATTTCTTCCTGATTCAGTCTTGAGAGATTGTACATTTCTAGGGATTCATCCATTTCTTCTAGGTTGTCCATTTTATTGGTATATAACTGTTCATGATAACCTCTTATGACCGTTTGTATTTCTGTGGTGTCAGTGTAACGTCTCTTTCATTTCTGATTTTTGTATATTTGGGCCCTCTCTCTGTCTCTTTTTTTATAAGTCTGGTTAAAGGTTTATTAATTTTACTTATATTTTCAAAACACTAGCTTTTAGTTTATTTGATCTATTTAATTGCATTTTTAGTCTCTATTTTAAAATTTTATTTATTTATCTATCTATCTGCTCTTTCTTTTCCCTTCTACTAATTTTAGGTTTCATTTGTTCTTTTTTTCTGCTTCCTTTTGTTGTAAGGCTAGGTTGTTTGTTTGAGATTCTTCTTGTTTCCTGAGGTATGCTTCTATGCCTATAAAGTTCCCTCTTTCAGTGGCTTTTGCAGTGCCCCATAGATTTCAGATTGCTGTGTTTCCATTTTCTTTGTCTCAAGGTAATTTGGGATTTATTTTTTGTTTTTTTTTCTATGACCCATTGGTTGTATACAGTATCATGCTGTTTAGAGTCCCCATGTTTGTGTTTTTCTTCAGTTTTTGTCTTGTAGTTGATTTCTAGTCTCAAACTGCTGTGGATGGGAAAAAATGCTTGATATGATTGCAATCTTCTTACATTTATTGGGGTTTGTTATATGGTCTAGCATGTGATGTGTTCTGGGGAATGTTCCATGTGCACTTGAAAGGAATGTGTATTCTGTTATTCTAGAAGAAATGTTCTGTATATATATACACCGAGCATTTATATATATAAATGCCAATTGATCTAATGTGTTATTTAAGGCCAGTGTTTGCTTATTGATTTTCTGTCTAGTTGATCTGTCCACTAACATAGTGTGGTGTTGAAGTATCTTACTATTTTTGTACTACTGTCAATTTCTCCCTTTATGTTTGTAAATATTTGTTTTATATATTAGGTGCTCCTATGTTGCTGTTATATATATTTATTTCTAGTTGGGTCTTTTCTTTTCTCCTTAGAGATGTTCCTTTAACATTTCTCTTAAAGCCAGTTTAGTGACACTGAAATCTTTAACTTTTGCTAGGCTGTAAAATGATTTATCTCTCTTTCAAGTCTAAATGATAGCCCTGCTGGGTAGAATATTCTTGTTGTGAGATTTTTTTCTTTCATCATTTTAAATATACTGTGCCACTGCCTTCTGGCCTTAAATGTTTCTGCTAAAATGTCAGCTGATAACCTAATGGGGTTTCTGTGTATGTGACATTTCCTTGCTGCTTTTAAGATTCTCTTTTTATTGATAATTTTTGCCATTTCAATTGTAAAGTGTTTTGGTATGGATATCTTTGAGTTCATCCTGTTTGGAACTCTCTCTGTTTCCTGGGTCTGGATGTCTGTATCCTTTCCTAGGTTACAAAAGTTTACAGCTATTATTCCTTCAAATAATTTCTTGGCCCTTTTCTCTCTCTCTTCTCCTGGTACGTCTATAAAGTGAATATTAGTACATCTGATGTTATCCCAGAGGGCTCTTAAACTATCCTCATTTTTTTTAAATTATTTTTTCTTTTTTCTGTTTAGCCTGGGTGATTTCCATTACTCTCTTCCAATTCACTCATCTGTTCCTCTGTATCATCTAATCTACTGTTGATTTCTTCTTTTGTTTTTTGTTTCAGTTATTGTATTCTTCAGCTCTGTTTGTTTATTCTTTTTATTTTCAAACTTTGTTGAAATTTTCACTGTGTTCATTCATTCTTCTCCCAAGATCGTTGAGCAACTTTATGATCATTACCTTGAACTCTTTATCAGATAGACTGCTTATCTCCACTTCATTTAGTTCTTTTCCTGAAGTTGTCTTGTCCCTTCAATTAGAACATATTCTTTTGTCACCTCTTTTTGCCTGATTCTCTGTTTTTGTTTCTATGTATTGATATTAGGTAGGTCAGTTATGTTTCCTAATCTTGGAGAAGCACCCTTATGCAGGAAATGCCCTGTGGTACCCAGGAGCATGCTCCTTTCTGGTGACCGGAGCTATATGCTCTAGGGTTCCCCCAATGTGGGCTGTGTGTGCCCTTTTGTTGTGGCCAGGCTAACTACTTTGGACATGCTGGTAGGTATCACTGGGCCCTGGCCAATTTGGCTGCAAGGCTGTGCCTAAATCAGTGGTTGCAGGCCCTCTGGAGAGTGGACTAGACTTCCCACGTGATTGGCTGTGTGACCCAGTGGGGCATGGGGCCAGTGCTGGTCTGCTGGTGGATGGGGCTGAGTCCCCACATGGCTGTCTGCATGATCCCCCACCCCAAGATCCTTTAGTCTGAGCCCCATGCAGAGGGACTATAAGTAGAAACTGAAGAAAATATATTTGCAAGGGGTTTAAAAGAATCATATATTGACAAGCACATTGGAACAGTTTCTTGGCAGTCATAGACCTGATGGGGTTTTAAAAGGCTACTTAAAAAAAAAAAAAAGACTCATAAGTAACCTGATGAAAGCAATTCTTTGGAAGGTCACTTCATTCAGGACATTAAGTTAGAATTGGAAGGGAGAAAATAGAATGCTTATTTTCAATGGCTGTGGCAAAATTGTTCAAATATTTTGATGTTTGAAAAAATGTTAAGAATATTCTGATGTTTGCATTTTTACCTAGTTATTTGAAAATTACATTGTTTTCTGATTCCTTAAAATACATTTGACTTTGTGTTAAATATTTCCATGTTGTTGTTAACTATACTTGCATGTTTTCAACTGTTTCTAAACTGTAACAAGAGATTTTCATTTCTTCAATTTTTCTTAAAATTTGCTCTCATTATCCGTACATGGATAAACATATATTCTGAAATCCTTTTTGTTATTTATCAGAATCCATACTGTTCATTATTGCCATAAGGTTCTTTTCTCATTCCTATCCACAATGTCTAAATCATTCAGCCAGTTGCATTGATGAGGAATAAATGCCTGCCAACGTTCCACAACAGTGTGTTTCCTTTCCACTGTTCTGATCCATTGCTTCCTCGTTACATTCTTTTTAATCAGTATCAGTGATTCCTGATAATGCCCAAGTTTGAGCTTTCAGGCTTAAATCTGTACATTAAAAATGATGTAGAAATTGTGGCTTTTATGCAGACAAAAAGAAAAACAACCCCACTCTCTTTGTCTCATATATACAGAGTACTATTTCTGGCTTGAATTATCAGAGTGTTTGGTTCAATAATCCAGTTTATTTTATACTGATTATATTTCTCCAGTGCTAAATATACCCAATGTCACAAAAATATCACAAAATTTAGTCTTCCATGTAAAGTTTCAGTTATATGATTTGTTGGGTTTTTTCGTTTGTTTTTTTGTTATGCTTTAATCCCCACCAGGACTTTTGTCATTTAAAATAATAATACTGCAAACATACAAGGCTTTTGGTCAAAATCCTCCCTGCCCATTACCTTAAAAATTTTTTTGTTAAAGGGACTGTCTGGACTAAGCATTCTATTGACTAATGACCTTTCAGAATTCATTTTCCTTTCTACTTTAGTTTTCTCATCTATGAAAAAGAAACAGGAAATAGTTTATTGATCTGGCAGGGTTTTAATGAGAAGATTATAAATAATATGCCTAGAAAATCTCATGTGTTTCCTGGGACATGGCTCGTTCAAAATGAATGATTGAATCATCATTTTCATTACTAATATTCTGAAAGAGAATATAACCACCACTTTTCATCTTTTTCAAGAAAGTCTCCCTTTTTTGAGCTCTGTGCTGTTACAAGGACTAAGAGAGAAACCCGTGTACTTGACATTGATTGTTGAATATTTATAGTATCATTGTATTGAAATTACTATGTATTTCCCTTAAAAAATTATGATTGAGGGATATACAATACCTGTCAATCAACTCCAGTATCTTGACAATTACATGCCAAGTATGGGATAATTGATAGAGGATTTTAAAAAGTGGTACAACTAATCTGTTGATGTTAATGTGATGGGCACCTTATTATTACAGAAATCCTGATGTCATATTTGTCCTCCTTTCAAAACATATTTGACCCATGATAGAGACCTTGGGAATGAAATTGTGTAGCCCCATTTGGCATTTAAACACACCATCTGTTCCCATGCTCTCTGTATTACCTGACACTTAGAGCAATATCAAACAGCTGCAGTAATCTAACTAGCTCTCACCAGCTGGTTGATTGGCTTCACTAGCAGTTCCCTGCTTAGAATGACTTAATTAACTAATTCCTAGGGCAAGAAGCCATACAACCATAGACTATGCTTCCACTGATAAGGACAAAGGAGGGAAATATAAAGTCACTAATGTAATAAGCAATAATGAAAAGAAAGTTCTTTACATCACCTTTAATGGAATGGCTAACACGTATTTATGCGATAAGCAACTGAGTGCTTGGGCTAAGTGAAAACAAGTATGAAATGTGGCACGGATCTTCATGTAGCTTACTGACCTCTTTGGATATGGGTAGTAAGCAGGTAACATAAATTAGAGAACACTAAAAACAACACTAAATTCAGGACCAGATTGCACAGCAAATGACATCCTAAATGCTTTTACTCTGCATCCTAAGTGCACTGTCACTGGTCTTTTTATTTAAAAAAATCTCAAACATATAGAAATTTTAAAAGAGTAGAATTAGAGGCATCTTTATCTTTTTCCCTCGAATTTAATAGGCATTTACATTTTGCCATAATTGTAATATCTACTTTGAAGTAATTTCAAGTCAATCACATATGAGCTACAAAGTCTAAATAATTCAGCATATACCTTTAAAAGTTGAGACATTTTTCTAACTAACTACAATACCATTATTAAATTAAACAAAATTAATAATAATTTCCGAGTAAGGTCTAGTAGCCAGGCTATATTTAACTTTTTTCAATTGTCTTCAAATGTTTTCTGTAACTCAATTTTTCAAGCCAGGATACACACTGGAACCATACACTGCATTTGGCTGTTATTTTTTCTGCCTTCTCACTTTTTCTTTTTGCAACATTGGCTTGTTGAACAGACTAGTCAGTTGTCCTGTAAAATGTGCTGTGCTGAATTTTTCTGATGTGAATTTATGCTGTTGTTTAACTTCTACTATTTCGTGCAAAGGGAAAGTTGGATGTAGCAGTTTACTAAATTCAAGTTAATCACTTGGGCAAAAACACTTCACAGGCCATGCTGAGGAGTTTATGTGTCACCTGATGTGATGCATTATGGTGTCTGGCTGTCCCATAATTAGTGACAAATTGCGTTAGGGTAGTGGAAGCTTGATCTCTCCACTGAAGTTATGTTTGTTTTCTTGTCCTCAGCAAGAAATCTGTGGAGTCATATTTAGCATGTAAATACTCAGTTCCCCATCCATCTTTCATCTTATAGCTTTATCATTTATTGATGAGTACTGCCTCAATCGATGATTTAATTCAAGCTCACAAAAAGGTGTTTGATTAGACCATCCTTTGCTTAACCATGATAATCCAAGGCAACAACAACACATTTTGTGTTTCTAGGTGTGTCTGAAGTTTTGCTGGTCTAGACTGGAATCAGCTGGGTGGGACTGGAATCCAGGCTTGGGTGGAGTTCAGTCTGGGCCATATTGCTTTGTTCTTGGCATAGACTAAGGAGAAACAGTTACTTGGGAGTATAGTCTTTTCCTGGCAAAGAGGAGGCGATCCAAACAGCCTGGCAGCAATTTCTCATAACCCTTCAAGTCTCAGCCTAGATCTGGCATAATGTCTCTTCTGTCCATATTCTATTGGGTAAAGCAAGTCACCTCGCCGAAACCAGCCAATGGAGGAGGGATGTGCACTCTGCTGACTTTAATGGGAGGCACTACAAAGTCACATGGCAAAGGCAATTAATGTTATAATTCTTCCACAACAGGAAGTAACAGGTTGCAAACAATAATCCAGTCTACCAAAACAAACTTCTTCTTATTTATTCACTGTCTTTCTTCAATGTATTAATAGACGTACTATCCTTATAATGTGACTTATTTGTATTTAAGATGAGATTCCAGATACAATGTACTGTTTCAAACACACTTGAGTCCAGAAGTCTCTTCCACCTCCTGTCAGATATGAGCACCAGTGTAATGTCCAACTTACCTTTGTATCCCTGGTACCCAGCACAATCCTTAGAACGTGGAAGATGCTCAATAAATGTAGGATGAATTATATTTCAGAATAATCCTTTGAATTTTGTAAATAATTGCCATCCAAAGTAATGTATGTCATGGTTTCCTTTTTCCCTGCCTACAAGTACAATTAGCTTTGTTTCTCGACGGAAAGAATAAGACATTGAGAGGGTAAGAAGCATGACGAGCCCAAGGCTAAACAGTCAGTCAAAGCTAGAGTAGGGACTGGCACCCAACACTTCTGATTCCCTTGCTGTGCATCAGACAGCATGCCCCCACTGCTTTCATTCTGTATCACACGGTTGTTTCCATACATAAGGTAATTGCCACTGGACATTTTGACTATTAATGACAAATTGAGCTCTGTGGTAATTGCTAGATCTTTTATATCTCTGATTTATCTATGTCTATATCTATATCTATCTATGTATATATATTTTTTTAATATATATATATATATATACACACACACACATATACACAGAGAGAGAGAGAGAGAGAACTAGAAATAAGTCAAACTGCTTACTCAATTTTAAAGCCAAGGGAAAAGAGACAAAATAAAGCAAGATCTCAGGGAAGCTAAGGGAAACTACAATCACAGTTAGTATTAGACACAACTGTATTGTTCTATATGGACAGAATTAAATTGCATTCATATTAATTCTCAGTAATTAAAAAGTTCATTGAATAGGAAAAGAACACTACCACATGAACATGTAAATTATATGACTGAAAGCTAGTTTACTGTTCATTTGGAAATAAAACTGACATGCAAAAATTTTAAAAAAGATCAGTGGTAGGAAGTAAGATTTGCACATCTAATTGATTAAGTCCTAACCATTCCATTATAGACACACTTAATTACAATCCACAGATTTCAGTAACAAATTATATTCCCATGGCTATAGAGCCAGTTCTATAAATATGTGCATATTCATTAGCTTGCTCTAAATTGAAGTATTTTGAGGGGTTTCTTTCACTGTCCCCTTTGTTTCAGAATATCAAGTCTGCCACTCTACGGGCTTACTGGATAGAAAAATGATTGATTAGACTTGACTAGCTGTGTTGATCATTTATGCACAATTAATAGAAAGGCTTTTGCCATCATTATGGCATTTCATAGACTACTTATACACTCTAGTGGGAAAAATTGGTCAAAGCACTTTTTTTCTGGAGAGAAAAATCAAACAAACAACAAGTAAATATATAGCACTTAAGCATTGCAATGATATTGTAACTCCCTAGAGTGTCCTGAAATTGTGTAGCAAATTGATATAATAAAATCTGACACAAAAAGCCACTTAAACCACACTAATTAGATGGATAATAAAAACCAAGCAAGTATTGAACTGCAAGGCAGTCACAAAGATGCTCAAAGGTTAATTAGATGCATGAATACAGGATATCCTGCCCTGGGATTTATTCCTCAGGGGCTTTAGACAGATTCATAAGGGAGCTTGACATATAACACAAAAATTCACTAGGATTTGTTTATATAAAAAAGTTATTTAAAAAAAAGACCAAGCTTTAGGAATTGGGGTAGGGTGGAGGTTGATGGGAGGGTAGAGGGAATAGAAAAAAATTAATAACAACAGTGAAATTACTTTGGAAAATTCATAAATAAATTTAAATTTATTTTTATCCTAGCTACATAAATAGAATTTTTTTTTTGCGGTACGCGGGCTTCTCACTGTTGTGGCCTCTCCCGTTGCGGAGCACAGGCTCCGGACGCGCAGGCTCAACGGCCATGGCTCACGGGCCCAGCCGCTCCGCGGCATGTGGGATCTTCCCGGACCGGGGCACAAACCCCTGTCCCCTGCATCTGCAGGCGGACTCTCAACCACTGCGCCACCAGGGAAGCCCCATAAATAGAATTTTAAAAGACACAGAAAGCTCCAATGATGAGAGTATGAAGAAACTCTGTATGAGGTGGGGAGGCAAAGGTTGGGGTTTGGGTTCTAATCCCAACCTTGTCCCTTTCAAACTTTGCGTGCTGGCATTTCATGGAACATCTTTGGTCCTCAGTTTCTCCCTCTAAAAGATGAAATCTAATCTAGGTTATTTTATCTTTCATGCCTCCTCCATTAATTGAATGTCCATAACCTACTAATTTTTTTCTCCAATATTTTCAGTGTCATACAAAAATGCTAATGTGTGTGTGTAGGAGAGACTGGATACCTAAAAACTGAAATGTCAAAGCCTCTAAAAATTTATTTCACCGTAAATTCAATTCAGTATTGTTTTCTGGGAGCTGAACATGTGCCAGAAACTGTGCTAGGTGCCAGAGATTTGGAGCTAAATGCCATGTTCCATAGACTCCCTTTCACTATTATTAGTTAAGTTTAGTGATTAGCTACTTTGGTGTGAATATCAAGTATCAATAACTACATATATCTGACATACACTCATAAGATTTCAATAGAATCCTTTTATATGATTCTTATGTAAAAATAACAGAGAGCTGAGAATATTTTTAATAATCAAGGTTATTTACTGATTACTGAATGTCATTTATTTGATCAGCACAACTCTACGAATTAGCAAATATTGTTTCCATGTAAACAAATGAAGATTATGTGGCTTAGAGGCTCACTGAAGGTCACACAGCTCATAAGAGACTAAGCTGAGAATTGAACTCAGGCTTTATTTTACCAACTACCAACTACTCTGCCTCTTGCAGGCATGCACTATAAGGCTTTTGGGTTTGTTTGTTCGTTTTCTGGTATTATGGATTGAGTCTCACAGACTCATTTGTGTTCCCTCAGCAAGTATTGTAGACTAATCAGATTTAGGATAGACTGACCTTTAAGGGAACTCCTGTCATCTGACCCTGTGTAGCTAGAAGAAATAGCTAAAGGCACAGTGAGGAAAAAGTAAAGAAAAGGCCGATGTGTGATTGAAATTTTGCCAAAAATAATGAGGAAAAAAAAATCACCAAGCATTCAAATTCAGAAAGTTTGAGGCAGAGCATCTCTGGCACTTAAAATAACATGGTTTCAGGCTACGGAATCTTCAAGGGAGAGGTGCTCAGCCCCATCTACAGTTTGGGGTTGGGAAACCCTCCAGAGGTGTTGAGGCTGGAGATGACTTCTCAAGCCTGAGAAAGACCTGGACAAAAAGGGAGGTGGAAATGTGAGGACCGGATTCCGGGAAAGGGAAGGGCACAAAGGCAGAAGCAGGGGAAGAGGTGGCTAAAGAAGCACAGGTGATGAAGTTACCCTGATGCAAAACCCAGGTCAAGCCCGGCAAAGGAAGGGCCAAAGAAGAAGCAGAACAAGTGCAGGGAGAAGCTGTATAGGATTCGGATTTGGCCTTGACAATTAAGTCAAGTTTAAAAAGGAAGTGTGTGAGTGTGTGTGCAGTTGCAGGGCTGGAGAAGCAGCGTGAGCAAGGGTGTGAGTGGAAAACAGCAGCTAACATGGATGGTTTGTACTACAGAAAAGAGGGTGAAAAAATGGAAAAATAAGCCAGGAAGTTAGCATGGCCCATTTTACAGATGAGAAAACCCTCCAAGCTAGTGCCAGAACTGGGAATCAATCTAGGTTTTTTCTGTTCCAAAGCCTGTGCACCATCTCCTTACGCTGTGCTGTGATTAACAGCTGTTTACACATAGGAAACAGCTTGAACAGTTATCTTGGGTGATTTATTGATTTTTAAGGAATTAGCAAAGGGTAGGGAATAATTTAAATATCCAACAGTAGGAAAATAAAGTGAAATAAATGAGGACATGACCGTAACATGGAATATTATAAAGCTATTAGTTGTTTTTAAAATGTATTCAATGGCATGAATAAATGTTTTTCTCATAATGTAATATAAACAAAAAATCAGAATATAAAACTGCTATAATAGAACCTCAAATATTTTGTCTGTGTGCATGTGAATGAATAAGAGATTGGATGGAACTGTATGAAAGTATTAATAGGAGTTTTGTCTGAACTGTGGAGCCATCAATTGTTCATCTTTATGAATTCCTATATTTTCCATATTTTCTGAATTTCTTATTCATGGAATGAGAAAATAAACTTTATGAAGGAAAATAAAGGGAAAAGTGACAGAGACTGAATTGCAGACAATATGCTCAACCAATCTCATTCCCTGTGTGCACAAGAAATCAGGCTATCACCATCCTCCACTTTTTATAACAAAATGAAAAAAATGTAAATCCTGGATGAGTAGATAATTAAAACTTGCACAGGCCTATCAAAGCAAGGACACTCCAGCTCCCATTTCTACTTGGTGCCTGAACCTTGTCATGCCTACGGGTTTTCTTTCAAAACATTCAATAGAGAATGAGAGGCCATCCCTGCCGGGAAGTACAGTGTAGGCTGCAGGTGCTGGGACAGCCTTCATAATTATACCTGAGGCTGCAGGAGGAGTGCAATTGTGTGGTCAGGAAATCGTATCTGACCGTGATCACTCAGTGCCCAATGTCAGAAAATAGCTCGCTGCTAAAAAAGCATCTTGCTTGTGTGTGGAAGGGAGGTGGTAGTTGAGGAGAACTGTGGATTAAGCAGTGAAGGGAGAGGCACAACCCAGATGCAGATGGAACTGCTGGAGATGCTGGGCAGGGAGACTGGAGGGCAGAAAGAGCAGAGCCTCTTCTAGAAACCGTGCCAGGCCCTCTGCTGCCAAGAACCCAGAGGTCCAGCTGGGAGAAGCTGTTTACTTGTTTGCATGTTGGTTGGTTGGTTTAAAGTGCATGAGAGAACTGCCCTCACCAGGCTTCCCTGATGGCCAGCCTCTTGGACCGCGTTTGGTTTTGTCTTGAGTCACCTGGACACAGTCCCTAATCCCCAGCACAGTCGTTCTCTCCTAACCTGGCCCTTAAAAGTAAGCTACTCCAAATATAAAATACTCTCATATGATATGTACCAAGACGATCAGGACTATCTGCTCTCCCAACATTTGCTCTGAATATTGTATATTTATTTCAAGCAGTTTAAGAACACATTCACTCTTTTCCTTATCATTATTATTATTTTTTAATTGAAGTATAGTTGATTTACAATGTCGTGTTAGTTTCAGGTGCACAGCAAAGTGATGCAGTGATACATATATGTATCTATTATTTTTCAGATTCTTTTGTCTTATAGGTTGTTACAAAATATTGACTATAGTTCCCTGTACTATACAGTAGGCCCTTGTTGGCCATTTTATATAGAGTAATGTGTATAAGATGTAGGCACCCCAATGTTCATTGCAGCACTATTTACAATAGCCAAGACATGGAAGCAACCCAGACGTCCACTGACAGATGAATGGATAAAGAAGATGTGGTGTATACATACAATGGAATATTACTCAGCCACAAAAAAGAATGAAATAATGCCATTTGCAGCAACATGGATGGACGCAGAGATTGTCATACTAAGTGAAGTAAGCCGGACAGAGAAAGGCAAATATCATATGATATCGCTTACATGCTGAATCTAAAAAATATTAATAATAAGACAAAAGAAAACATTCACTCTTCTGAATCTGCCCTTTTGAGTGTCAGCCTTGGCTTCTCATCATATCCCCCGTAAAATATAGTCATGTTACAGATATCTGGTCCCCTAGCTATGGAAGGACCAATGCAGCAGGTTTGGGGATCTATAATTTTAGCAAGTTTCTTAAATTATTGTGGTGACCAACCAGGGTGTACCATCCCTTCTCTAGAAAATTAATATAGAAGGTGAATACAGGCAAAAATCCAAATATGCAACTGTTATGTATACCATAGGGACAATGTGGGATACAAAAGAGTACTTTTTCCTATGTGAGCCTTGGTTTTGTCATCTGTAAAATGGAGATACTATTATCTGCCACAGTGTTGTTCATGTGAAATACTTAGCACAGTCTGGGCACAAAGTAGGTTACTCAACAAATATGGAGACCACCTTCCCTTTCTTCTGGAATTTGGTCAAGTGCATTTAAGAATGCCAACAAGCAGCTCCGATCTCTAGTGCATCAAAGACATTTGGGATTAAAGAGTACAGTTGTCCTGGTTGAATGCTTTCCAGGTTAAAGACATGCCTCTTACTTCCCATTGTCCTATAGTAACTTGGTAAGGGTTTCTCATTCAGGAGTTTCAAAAAATTCCTTTTGACACCCTGAAATTTTAGTCTATGCCACCTCATTGGTTAATTTCTGGAAATTTTCAAGGGGCGGGGGGAGTCTTTCCATCAGTAATTAGTAATTGGGAGTTTGGATAGAGCAGTTGAGAATCTTTCTGTGTTAAATTTTCCTCCCTAAAACTGAACCTCAGTTTTCTCCACCTATAAAATGGCAAAAATTAAGGAACCAGATACCACTTGCATCATTTGAAGCCGTCTTGGTCTCACCTGTCTGGGCCCAACAATCCCTGTGTGGTGCGGTGGGCCTCTCACCTGCCATACTGAGGCTTCCCTAGGGGCAGCCATGGCTCCGATGCACTAGAGACTAGAATGACTGTTAGAGGGGGAACTTAAGGCCATGAAGATAATCTCCGGTCAGAGAGACACAAGCCATGGATGAATCCATCCTCCCTTCCCCCCCATCCCCCCTGAGAAAGTTCTGAGACACAAGTTAGATAGCTTCTCGGGGAGAATGTACTGTTGATCAAGCCATCTGTGATACTTGGTTATGACCACTTTGATAAGCATCCTCATCTTGGCTCTTCCTCCTGCATCCTCTCTCTTGTCCCCAGAGTCGTCCTCCCAATTAAAGTAATGGTCCAAAAATCTCTTCAGTTCTACATTCTGGGTAACCTTTCTGCTAAGACACATATATTTATTTCTTAGAATTGATGTGGAGATCAAATTAGGTAGTTCACAGAAATGTGTTATAAATAGAATTCAATAAGTGTTAAATTATCATCATCATATATCCTAATTTGTGTTCCTCAAGCTGCAAGATATAGTTGTGTATCATTCCCGCTAGCTCTTCTAACCCCTCTCCTACACCTATCTTTTCTGGCTGGGGCTGAAAATAACCATAAAATAAATCATATCTTATTTATGGTTGCTGGCGGGGGGGTTTTGTTCTCTTTTTCTGAAATTGGAGAACAAATCTATGCTTAGTATGTTACTGATAAGTATGACTCCTCTGAGCAAAGATTTAAACGGCACTAATTATCTAAACGACCTGGTAATTCTCTATTAGCCTCTCACTGTCTCTTGAGTGTTTGCTCAAAAGATTGTAACCCACTATGGATAAGGGCTATCACCTCACTTAGACCTCCCACAAGCCAGCTCCCTTAGAGCCAGTAAATACTTATATTTGGAGAGTTTCAAAGTAATGACCAGGGTTTAAGGGGAGATGGTGCTCTTTGCATAGATGGCTGAAACCTCATGAGTTGGACAGTGGATGGAGACTTTGGGGGACATGACCAGCTCACAAGCTTGTGGGTCCATAAACTCTCAGAGAGTAAGGTTCTTCCTTAATCCCCCAATCAGTGCACTGGATAGACAGAATTCTTCCCTGAAGGAAAAGATCGTGACAGGTCCAAGAACTATAGTTTGTGGGTTGAGTTGGCACTCAGACTGATTTTGTGTGCAACTCACTTAGGAGGAATTTGGAAGTCTCTATAAAAGAAACAAAATCAAACGAAAGCATGTTACAGCCTGTTCTCAGTGAGAAGAAAACACAAGGCAAAGAAGGAAAGATATTTCCCCACTCAAGGTTGATGTGTATAGGAGTGGCCTACCTTGCTTAATAGAAAGTGTCTTGCTCATGTAAACCCCCAGTGCCCGGCAGAGTTCTTGGCTTATCATGTGCTCTGTAGGAATTTGTTGACTAACAGGATGATATGATGAAGAGAGGCTCAGAGAGGCAGTAAACTCAGCAAGAGAATTAATGATGACAACGCTAAGAAATATACAAGCGGGGTTGCATGAATAGGCTGGAATTTCTTATCATCATTGAGTGCAAGCTTTAAGGCTCATGGATGGACAGTTTTATAGAAGCAGGCAGGATTCATACCTAAGTCCAACCCATGATAACCCAAGGTCCCTCTTGTCACGCAAGCACACACGCACACGTACAATGTGGCTTCGCTTTCCAGTTACAAATTGTTTCTTCCCTCACCTGTATTCATCCAGCAAAACAGGAACAGTATTTATTCTTTGGACCACACTTTGTCTTTCCCTTTTGATATCTTCTGCTTCCAGCATGGACAGCTGGGAAGCCCCTGGACCTATCATTCCTAGGGATACTTTCCCTCCTCTCTAAGAGCCACTGAGAACTCTGTTCTTTATTTGACCCATTTTAGGGTACTTGTATTTTGAGGGAAAGACAGAGTTTGTAAGAATTCAACTTCTAAGAAAAGTTTTAAATTAAAGTCCTCATGACCAAAACCACCCACAAAACCTTCATTATTCTGATGTTCCTATCATTCTGTCAGGGCTACTCCAGAGCTATTATGGTTCTTTGCATTTTAGGACCATTTCCTTGGATGTTCTGGGCTGGGAAACACAGAGCCCATGACCATTCTCAGGTTTTGTAGATTATGGCCTCATCTTTCCAACAAATTACCCTGACCTAGTTCCTTAGCCAGGCTTGGTCTTAATTACCTGATAATACTTTGTGTCCTTCCCAGCCATGACACTTAGATAAGAGAGTCCAAGTTTAAATGAACATCAAAAACTCCCCTGAAAAGGGACAGAACTTATAATGTGTGACATGCCTCCTGAAAGGTATGTGAAGAGGAAAAGTAGGTGAGAGGCTAGGCTTCCCACTGTGCTGCTGATGTGGGAGATTTTGGTTACAATTATATGCACAGAAGTTTTTCTGGGAGACAGCTGGCATTGCATCTGTGTTCTTCTCTTCCAGACCACCATTTTCATTCACTATACCCTAGATTGGTTCAAATGCATGAGTTGATGGATGAGATCTTTCTTTACAAGAAATGAAAAATCAAAAACTTAACAAACGACTCCCCAAATATTGTTAAATCCTGGTCTGCTGTATGGGATGGCCCCAGGGCAGGCAAACCCTTTAGGGAGGATGTAGATACTAAAATCCTAGAAGCATGAGAACATCAGGCAGCTGAAGAAAGAATTTACATGTAGCAAGGGTGGTAAAAAAGAGAAGTCAGGAAAGGGCTGGAAAGACCTTTGCTACCTCCACAATGTTTGCCAAGGGCCAGTCTGAGCCCTAATCATCAAGCTCATAAAAGTGCAAGCAGAAAATAGAAACAAAGACAACTGGCTCTTCAAGTATAGCCGATTTCATTATTTAAAGGTTTATTAAGTGCATAGATCATGGAATCAGTGTCTCAGATTTCCAGTGAGACCTGATTCAATATATTAGGATACAACGTTAAAGTAAAGGACTGCAAGCTTTATTGAATACTAAATAGCGTTTATAGTGGGATGTCTCTATAAAACTAATGTTCGTGCCCAAATGGTTATTTCAACATTTGTGAGAAAGTGAATGAAACCTGAACGAGTTAAGCCTTATTCATGATAAACATGGCTTCGAAACAGACAAGCCACCCACTTACTAGACAACGTACATCCAAACAAGAGGAAAATCTCTGTTATGATAGGCTATGCTTAGATACAAAGAATGGAGATTCAAGCCCAGTTCTTGGCAAAATAATTGGATCTCTGTCTTTGTTTTTGACTCTGCCCCTCACTGGCTGCTTCATTCCTGAATATGTCTATCTCATTTATACCTTGAGTTCTTCTACCTTTCTCCTCACTCATGAATTTTGATTTGACGACTAGATACAGTTTCTCGGGTCTTAATAATTTGTACAGGTTTGTACTTATCATTAGACGTTGCTGGCTTAGAGTAGTTGGCCATCCTGACTCATCTCACTCAGACCTCTGAATTCCCACTGTGGCAGTGACCCCCTTGGTTAGATCTCCACAGGGCTTACTAGTGCTACAGGGGCTCATAAAAGCAAGGACTGTCTGTCATTGGACTGAGACTGCCTATCCACTATGACTCTTTCCATGAACTTACTTTTACGATATTAAGTTGATTCTACAGGATGCCCATTCAAGATAGAAAATCTGTGTTCTGGCCGAAGTCTTTCTAACAAGTGTCCCTAATATGGTTACTTAACTACACTGAGCTTAACCACTCTAAGCTAATACAGAGAATCATTGGTCACTGTTCCCCTTTTCTTCACTGAAGCCAGGGTGAACACTGCCCAGGTCAATATTAATTGCAGTTATGGAGGTGGGTGTCAGGAATGGAGGGGACCAATATTTATAAATGCCCTCCTATGTCCTAGGTACTATGTTTGGGGTTTTATATACATAGTAAGTTATCATAACAGGGAGGCAGTAGTAATCCTCTGGTATGCTTTAAAAATCTGGGATGCAGAGAGGTTAAGTAATTTTCCCAAGATCACACAGTATGTGTTAAATCATGACTTGAAACTGATTCTGTCTCAGTCTATCTGATTGCGAATCACATGTTCTTTCCATTATATTACGTTGCCCTCATTTTCAAGTCTTCAGCCTCATTTTTTTTTTAATCTGAAAACTGCAGTTAACTATCTAACTGGGTTTTTATTAAAATAAAGTGAGATATGTATGCTAAGTATGTAGTATAGGATCTGGTATGTCATAACCATGAAAACAGATGAGAATCATGTTTATTGTTACTATGACTATGATTACACTTTCAGCAAAAATGTGTCTGGCTCAGGACTCCTGTGGCTGCTCTGCACAGGGCTCCAAGAGCTGAGGATGGCAAGATGGACAATAAGGCCTATCTAGGACCTACGATTCCGACATGTTTTTGTTTTTTTTGCGGTATGCGGGCCTCTCAGTGTTGTGGCCTCTCCCGTTGCAGAGCACAGGCTCCGGACGCGCAGGCTCAACGGCCATGGCTCACGGGCCCAGCCGCTCTGTGGCATGTGGGATCTTCCCGGACCGGGGCACAAACCCGTGTCCCTGCATCGGCAGGCGGACTCTCAACCACTGCGCCACCAGGGAAGCCCCCGACATGTTTTTCATGCTTACAGTATAGCACACTAATAATGTATCTCATTAAATATGCATCAGATTAGTGTTGAAATTTTATTTGAACCAACTCCAAACTAATAGGTATGCAAATCTCAGTTTTTCATATTGTTTCTGAAGTACCTTACAAATCTGCCCAAACTTAAGAGCAAACAACAACAATAAAAACTACCAAAAGCATTGTCTTAGAGTGGCCAGGTTTGTGTTCCTGAGCACATACCGATGTATGAAATAACTTTACAAATTATTCTCCTATACACCACTCTATATCTAAGAAATTGAGACATATATGTCCCCAGATGTATATGAGAGTTCACATTTGACTTCTGTTGTTAACAGTTCAAAAACACATCCCAGGCAGTGATTTTGTTCAAATCACTACTGGACATACAGTGTGGAGTAACACAAAGTTTGGTTCACAAACATTTATTGAGAGCCTGCTTCATGCACTTAATACAACAGCTCTCTGGCACACAATAAGACTCAATGAATATGAGCTGGGATGATGATGGTGGTGGTGATTAAAGAAGGAATAATGTATATTCCAGATTTGGACGACAGCTTAGATAGTTTCTGAGGTCAATCCATTAATATTTTATAGTTTAATAACCCCTACACACACACATACATACAAACATCACCCATACACACACCCCACTTATACACACACACAGAACTATTATACACAGGCACAGGACTGAGTCCTCTGTACCTCTACCTTCCTAGAAAAACCTTTGATTTCATGAAGTTACATTAGGTGTACTGAGCCTATATCATCGGGGTTTTTTAGGGAAATTCAACTTTCATGGCTCTACTTACATTAACTACCACCAGACATACAGTGTGTATTCTCCTATTAAAATATGCTCAGTATTTTATACGACTACTTTTAAACTCCACATTAATAAACTCAGCCCAAACAACAGGAGAAAACATCCTTAAATAAATATAGCCCATTCTATTTCCATGGGGATGTATTATTGCTATTGATGTTCTAGTCATCTACTTTTAAAGCCAGGTTGAAAATGATTTTTTAGTGCTAAACCTCATTTATTAAAACCTTGAAAGTTGATTGCCTTAATTTTCCCCCAATCAACAAGATAACGCTTAATTTTAAGGTCTGGATTAGTGCCACTCCCAACGATGAAGTAATGATACCATTTATTTACATTAGAATCAACACAAGTTCAGAACTTAAAGCCTTCATCAATTTTCCAAATAAAACTGCAGCTGTAGAGTGGAACAGGTGAAATGAGGTCTGTATCTCTCAGATGTAACATAGCCAAGAGCTTAACCCAGGCTTCATGAAGTTGAAGAGCAATAAAGCCAAAGTTATTTCAGCCCTGCAGGATACTTATTTAAAGAGATGGACGTTATTGGTTGTCTTTCAATATACTGCTTATACTGTCATTAAAACTTGAAATGGAATCTTCGGTTTATATGCGTGAAATACCATACTCTGATAAGACCCACCTCTCTCCCCAATCTCTTTGAAACAGAAGGATAAAACAGTTGTAAAGCTACACCCAGAGGACTGTGATGTTTAAAGACTCCTATCTCTATCCTCATTCTTTACAGAAAAAAACATAAGATTGTGAGATTACGGAATATCAAGTGTAAGAACCAGATACATCTGTCAGGAGCTTTGGTCTAAGAGTCAGGAACCTAAGGCAGTTCATTAGAGCACTTGGTGGCATCTACAAAAGTGTCACATTAACAGCATGAAAGAATATATTAACTAATCTCTAAACTCTATGAAGGAAGGAACCATGTCTCCAGCTATAACACTGTCTGTTGAGGTGCCAAGCAAATATCAATTATGTAGTGAATACTGAATTAATTAATGAATAGATTCTATACAGAAACAGCCAAGTCCTTTCATGGTGATTAACTGTTCCAAAAAAGTTCCCACCCATAAAGAAAATGTGAGTATGTGCTACAGCACAAAATCTTCTCATGTAGAAAGGTAAGTTGGAAGAGGGAGAGAACAGAGAAGAGTATTTCATCTTCTTCGCTTGGGTGTCTATCTAGGGTAGAAATGCTTTTAAAGTGGCCCTGCTTCTTCCTCTCTTCCTCTACTTCTAAACGTAACAGGTTCAACAAGTTCTGTCAAAGTAGCATTTATTCAGTGTAGCACTACTCTTTTAATCTCAGCACTCTCAGTTTATTAAGATAAAGCCGAGTTTAAATGGAGATAATCAGGCCTCTTTTATTTTCATTATCATTATCAGGTGTAATCACATTTTTCTATCTCCCTGCATAATAGCTGAGGTTTCTATTCTCACTAATTTATGCTAGAAGTATTATCACTAGTATATTAAAGAGTAACTTGGGATAAGTTAATGATGCTGAGGCATATCAAACTGCTTATGACTGTGTCAAGTCAAACCAAGACTTATGTTTACATCATGATTCCCATGACAATAAAATTCTTTGGTTTCTTTTAAAACCAAAAGAAAAAATAACTAATTGAAATAGGCCCAGACAAATCACAGATATTGGAATTAGCAGAGGAGCACTTTTTAAAGCGGCTATGATAAATATGTTCAAGGATTTTGAAAAACATAAATATTATGAGTGAGCAGATAGGGGGTTCTCAGAAAATTAATGGAGTTCATATAAATTAACCCAATGGAAATTCTAGAACTGAAAAATATGATATCTGAAATGTAAAATTATCTTATGAGCTTAACAGACGACTGGTAACTGGAGAAGAAACAGTCAGTGAACCTCAAGAAAGGAAAATATAAATTATAAAATTAAAGGACAGAGAGGGGGAAAAAAGCTTAAAAACGAACAGAGCTGAAGTGATTTGTGGGGCATTATATAGTCTAACAGATATGTAATTGGAGTCTCAGAAGGAAGAGAAAACGATTGGCAGAGAAACAAATATTTGAAGAAATCGTGGCTTAAATTTCTTTTCCAAATTTGATTTTTAAAAAATCAATCCCTAGAAGAAGCTGAATGAAACCTCAGCAGGCTAAACATAAAGAAAATGACATCTAGATACATCATAGTCAGATTCTTGAAAACCAAAGAAAAAAGAGAAAAATGTTAGAGTAATTCAATGGAGAAAGAAGTCTTTTCAAATACTGATAAGCACAGGGTATCCATATAGAAGAAGAAAACGAACCTCTACGCCTAAATGTAACTATACACAATAATTAAATTTATCATCAATAACAGACCTAAGCATAAAAGTTAAATTATAAAGTTTCTTAAAAAAATAGGAAAATTTCTACATGCCTTGGGTATGTAAATATTTCTTACAAAGCAAGCCTTGTACAGGAATGTTCATGGAAGCTTTATTCATAATAGCCTAAAACTGGAAACCAAAAAAAAAAAAAAAGTGTCCATAAACAGTCAGATAGTTGTTTTTTTTTAGGCAGATAGATTTAAAAACGACAAACCAACCAACCTGTGGTACATTCAATATATTTAAGTCTAACAATAAAAAAGAAAAAGTACAAGTGCACATAAATCCCCAAAACTTTATGCTGAAAGAAGCCAGAGACAAAAAAGTATGTACTATCTTACTCCAGAAATTTTAGAAAAAAATAGGAAAAAATAATCTGTCGTTATAGAAATCAAACAGTAGTTGTCTCTGGGTGATAGAAAGACTGACTGCAAAGGAAGATGAGGGAACTTTCTTAAGCAGCAGAAGTAGTCTATATCATTAAGGGTTCTGAATTACATAGATGCAAGCATCTGTCAAAACTTGTATATAACTGCAAAATATCTGTGCATTTTACTGTGTATATTTTATCCCATTTTTTACAAAGGAAAAAAATTACAAATCAAACTCATCTTCTTCTTTAAGCCACATTATCCTCTCCAGACTTCCCCATTTATCTTAATGGCAGCTTTATTCTCAGTCAAAACAAAACTATTGTTATTTTTACACCTGTTACCCTTTCCTCCAATATTTCACCATTTTCCAAATTCAAATAATACTATAGTGGTTACCATTTTTGTCCAATAGTTCACTTATAATCTCATTCATTTTGTGTACAAACCCATTGGTTTTTATTTCCTTATCCACTGTGAGGAAACTAAGATTCAGAGAAATCAAGTTACAAATAGTCAGGAATCAGCATTTGAATTCTTGTCTGCCTCTTAATTTTTGCCACCAGTACTTATTACAAAATCCCCCTCATGTCTCTTCCACTTTAAAGCAGTACCCTCAACCAAATATAACGTGGATTTTGCCCTCAAAGTAGCAAACAAATAATCAAATAACTGGCTAAGACCATCAAAGACCCCCATGTTAGTAAAGTTGATAGCTGTCCTCTAGCCCACGTCTTACTTGACCTCTTGTCTGCATTTATCACTGTTGACGTTTTTCCTACCTAAAGCATACTTCCTTTACTCCTTTTCCCCATGCAAAGTATCCTCCTGGTCTCCCTCCTTCTCCAGCCATTCCTTCTCCAGTTCATTTGAGTACTCAACCAAGTCTACTCGGTAACAGCATTCCTCGAAATGCGGTTATAGATGCTATGTTCCCTTTATGCCTCCTATCCTTAGATAATCTTATCCAAACAAAAGGGTTTATCCCTCTCTCCATCCTCTTTTCCATCCTAAAGAAAGATGATTTCTTCACCCTCTTAGAGCAGAGTCTGATCATTTTACTTCTCTTCCCAAACATCTTCAACCCTCCCTCTCCCACCGCCAGCCAAATGATTCCCCTTCTTGATATGAAAACAAGATCTTCCAAAATGTAGAAGCAACTCAGCTCTCTTAGCCCCGTATCACACTGCTCCTTTTTCTATCATCTATGACTTAATCACACAGGTTTCTGTACCTTTCTGTCATCCTTTTTACAGTGTGCCATGACTTGTGCTATTTCTTCTATCTAGGAAATCTCCCTAGACCCCAATTTTTGATCATCACTGTTTTACTTACCTTTGTAAGAACAGAGTGACATATCTTCCTTGAAACTTTCCTATACTCCTAAAGTCAGAAGTATCATTTTCCTTCTGTAAAATCCCAGATTATTATATTGTATGGTTTGCACACAAAGATACTGAAGTGGCCAAAAAATCATACAGGGAATTGAGGTGGAAAAGGGGGTCACGGCCCAAGTTTCAAGTCTTCTCTTACTGTTGGGTAGTAACTGGCATCAGGATGGGTGACAAAGACACTGAGGGAAAATGGATTAACTTTAGTGCCATGAACTTCAAGAGGAGATAAATATATGGTTTCCTTGAGAATATAAAATCTTTTCCTATGGCTTGAAAATACTAGTAGTACAGAAGAATGGAGACTAGTCAAGAGGGCTTCAGAGGAAGTGGTATTCTTGGGGAGGAGCCAATTTTTCATAATTTATGTAATTGGAATGTTGAATAAAAATTGTATCTACTCCATAGACAAGGTGAATATCTTCATATTTTTTTTAATCCAGACAGAAATTTTCATTCCTAATATCTAAAGAGATGGCAACTGAGATTAAAAAAAATAAAATAAAAACATCTCTACGGAATATGTTCTTGCCAGTAAAACAAAACCAAAACTACTAAAATGTTTTCTTGGGAAACAATTAGCTGCCCTATAATTACTCTGGGTATGACTTGTTCTAATCATTCCCCTGTTTAAAATTCCTCACATGGGTCTTTTTGCCTACAAGAGTGAATCCAAACTTGGAAGATTGAATGATGAGGTTTTTCCATTTTTGTCACCTAGTCACCTTAGCCTCATCTCCATCATTCACCTACATATTCTTTATGGTCCAACAGTACCATTACTCTTATTTTTTATTCCATGCAATTTCCCCACTAGGTGCCACTGCGTGGGCTTTTCCCCTTTTCTGGAATGTCAGTACCCTCATTCTTTTCTACCAGGACAACAGATCTTTTCCTGAACTGAGCCACCTGAATTAACTGATAGTTAGTTGTTTATTACACGTACTGTCCTATATTACATTCATTTGTTCACTTTTCTGACTTGCCTACTAGAATATGAGCTCGTATAATGCAGCCCTGATTACCCTGTAACCCCAGCAACTAGGACAATGGCTACACGTAGCAAATGTTCAATAAGAATTTCACTGAAATAATATAATCCACAGGTTCAAGAGAGCCTGGCAATCGCATAGAAAAATGGCTAAAAGGTCCAAATTGATAGCTTGGCATATTTGTATCAGATCATGACTTACTGATTTTGTGACTCTGGAAAGTTAACTTCTGTCAGTCTCAATTTTATCATTTGGGGAAAAAAGGCAAATGGAGATAATAATACTCTGTGGAATAATCGTAAAGACATGAGATGATTTGTATAAAATGCATAGCATATTTTCTGTCATATAGTGAACACTCAAACTATAGCTGTGATTATTTGTACTACTACAAAATTAACACCCCAAAATAGAGAGGAAATACTAAGAAGATTCATGATACACCCCTGGGAAAAGAGCTCCATGCGTTTTTATTATCACTGAGCTCTCAATCCTCATATATTTATGGTTACTTGAGGTTGTTACAGTAAATTTAGTAGCTGTCCAAGCCTCTAAAAATTTAGACTAAAGGATGCCTAGTTTTTCTTTTCAAAGACGCTGCAAATTTCCATCTCCTTCAGACAACCAAAAGTTGAAGACTGCCATGTCACCACGAATACACACCAGTATGAGAGGGTCTAGCTATGGGACAGCATGTAGGAGAGAGGATAGAGAAATATGAAATAGATATAAAAACATACATGATTCATGTAAATGGCCCAATAAAAAGCAGCAATTTCTCCATAATTTTCAAGAAATAGCTGAGAGGAAAAGCAGTAGCTTAAAAAGTTGCATACTTTCAAGTTGGGTTTGATTCACTCACAAGCGACTTTTGTATGTATGCCTCAGAAATTGGGTGACTCAGGAGTTGTTTCTGAAGGGCCGGTAGTGGAATGCCTCTTAGCTTTGTGAATAGGTATAAAAATACCAAGGAATTTCATCCTCAAATGACATTTCTGAATTGATTTCCTACTAATAGCAACACTTGGCAAACTGTTCTGGGCCTATTCACTGATGAAATCTCCTCCTCTTATCAAACTCTAGTTGAAAGTACAGATAACGATCCAGGATCATGCGGGGGACATGTAGGTCATCCATCTCTCCAGGTGTCTGAGGTAGTACACTTGATTCTTCTTGGGTCATAGAAAAGCTATTTATTTAGGCTACAATGTCTCTGCTCTACACGGAAGTGCTTTCACTGAGATTCATTTGGAATGCATGCCCCAGCATCTAGCAACTACCTCATCTGTGACTATCTGAAAGGTCACTAGCAGAATGGCTTACTCCTCCCCCGCCCTTTACCTCAGACTGCCTGCGTTGGCTTTTCACCTTTTGTGATGACAAAAATATTACTAAAAATCAAAGCCTTCTATCATTAAAATAACCAAGATTAATCAGAACAGAATATAGTATGGTAAAAATGCCCTTCGTGAGGTACCAGTTGTTTTTGAGTGCCCTCATCACAGGCTCTCCAAGCCTCTCTTTTTCTATAATTTGCTATTTTCCTTCCTTTTGGTGACAGGTTTTTGATAAGGTTGGTTGGATCGTTTGTTTCAACTGTGAACATGATTCCTACAGCATTCCTCAGCTCCAGAACCATATTCCTCATGAAATCCTGCAACTGGGAAGCATAGCTTTATTAAGACTAAGGACTGGATTCAGTTATTTCAATTCGAGAGCCCCATCCTAATTTCCTTGCTTTCATTACATCCTCTAGGCACCAAGATTATCTAGAAATGCTGACCTCCCCCAAATAAATTCAGATGACCAAGCCGTTTCCCCAAATGCCAATGAAGCATATTCCCTTATATAAAGTAAAGGGAAAACAAGAGGCAAACAAGAGGGGGCAGATGTCTGAGCACAGGCAGGGACACAGCAGCCTCAGCTCATAATCTGGAAAGTGCCCTTGAGGCAGGACTGAAATCACAAGTCCTTCACCTCTAGTTTCAACATTCTAAAAAGAAAGCAAGGGGCTGGCACTCTGAAGAGAAAACCCATCCTATTACAAAAAGTGCGTATATGTTTTCCCTACGTACTTCTCAAATAATTAAATTAAATTTTCTATCATCCTCTGATTCAGTTTCTCAACACTGCCTGCATTACTACTGTCATTGAGGGGACTATGTTTAAAGTCTTTAGTATCACTTTCCCTAATAACATCAACCAATGTTGCCTGATTTGAGTTCTCTTCCTAATTCATTGGCAAAGTGATGCTTTAGTTAACAACCTCCGTGGTCACAGTTCTCTGAAGTCAGCATTAATTAAAAAGAGGTCGGGACCATTTTGAGCCTCCTTGGTCTGGGTGGGCAGACAAAAAGAAAATCTCTCATTTGTTTGGGATTGGATCTGGGACTTGCTGAGGAGAAAATCAAATTTGAAACAGACACTAAAAGGAAAGGAGGGGCTGCTGACCAAAGACAAGTACAAAAGGTCCCAACTTACAGTGGTTTCATTAGGGTTTTCCAAGTTTACAATGGTGCAAAGGCCATACATATTCAGGAGAAACTGTACTTTGAATTTTGATCCTTTCCTGGGCTAGAAATATGCACTATGACACTCTGTGCAGATCCCATTCAGCTATGTGACCTCAAGGGTAAACAATCTGTACGCTTACAGCCATTCTGTACACGTACAACCATTCTATTTTTCATTTTCAGTACAGTATTCAATAAATTACATGAGATAGTCAACACTTTATTATAAAATAGCCTTTATGTTAGGTGATTTTGCTCAACTGTAGGCTAATATAAGTTTTCTGAGCACGTTTAAGGCAGGCTAGGCTAAGTGATGATGTTTGGTAGGTTAGGAGTACTAAGCGCATTTTCGACTGAAGATTTTCGACTTACAATGGGTTTAGTGGGACATACCCCACCGTAAAATCGAGGATGATCTGAGCGAGAATCAACGTCAGCACTGAGGGTTCAGCTGTGATGGGGGCAGCTCGGCCTACCTGCCTTATGACTTTGCCTCTCTTCCCCTATGTCCTTCTCATTGCCGCTGTAACCTTTGTTCCAAAAGGCAAGTCTGAAACATCAACACTCTTTAAAGGCTGTCAATTACAAGGAAGAGAATATTCTGACTCCTCACTGGGACCTAAAAGGTCCTTCCCAATCTGGCCTCTGCAGATCTCACCCCGTTCTAATCCTAAGAGACATGGGCAGGTCCTGACATACGTCATGATGCCTCATGCCACTGACCATTCTGCTTCCTCGGCATGGGACACTTCCTCATTGCATACCTGGATGTTGCCTGATTGACATGCATTTATTCTTCAGAACTTATTTCCTGACATCCCCAAATAGAGATGACTATTTTTTGTGTGTGTGTTCCACTCTATGCAAGGAAGTTTTAGAGCCAACTGTTAAACACACTATTATTAAAAAGTAAATTCTATAAAATTATACTTAAATAAATTATATTAAAAACTAAATTGAGAAATGCTCAAAGCTCATCACTTCCTAGATATTTTACTACATTTTACTATCATATGTGCTTTGGAGTTCTTTATTTCTATTTTATATGTATGTTGGAAATACTATAAATGACATGCCACTGTGAATCCCTTTCCGTCTCTCTGATCAGTGACATCCTGTTAGTAGCTTGAAATCAGCCATGATGGAAATATTGACAAACCATGGGAATTGACAAATACTACACATCAGGGCTTTCTTGTTGTCATATTGATTGTCTAGACTTAAGAAAATGGTTGACAAAATGTTAATAATACAGATTAAATTTAAAATTCACCATGTCCCTAGATGTTGCATTATGAATAACACAAAATAATTGAAAACAGTCTTTCAGGATTTGAAAATTGTTATACAAATGAGAAAAGTTGCTCTGTTATTGATGACTAAGGGAAGTGCTGACATGCATCTTTGTTGTTTCCCTTTCATTTTACTTGTTAACAAAAATCAAAACATCAGCTGTTATTCATGCTGGAACTGTACTTGTTTGTCACTTGCAACCATCAGTTGGCTGTAGATACAAGAGGTCAGCCTAAATCCAATGTAGGCATTCTTTGAGGGGCTATTAGTTACGTAAAGTTTAAAATAAAGAACATTGTATATTTTGTTATTATTATTTGTAAATTACATGCTCCGCCTTCTTTAAATCTGTAATATTTATAATAAGCTTATGTACGTGTTTGCATTCATACTTTTACCCTCCCAGAAGGCTGGTTGTTAAATATTTCCTAGTACACCACTTCATGTGCTTATCTCCCCCAGGAGACTGGAAGTTTTAGTTTGTTTATTTGCTTTTTAAGAGTTAGGAAAATGTCTGAATCATCATCAAGTCTTCAGCACCTATTGGATACCCAGTAGTTACTTTATAAATGCTTGTTGACTTGTGTTAAAAGGAGGATGGTATTCCTGACTATTCAGGTTTGTAGGGCCTCTCCAAATTCAGAGAGACTGGCATGTTTCTCACCTGGGCCAAGGTGATTGGGGAGCAACAGACTAATTATTCTGTCTAAATAGACAGGAACAGAGGAAGAAAAAGGGTGTCTGGCCAAAGCATCAATATTCCAGAATACATACCTATAATTCTTTCATTAATTTTATGTTTGAAAACTGTGTCATCAGGAGACCCACTGAATACAATGTATTGGTCTGATCGACTGAAATTGTTTTTAGAGTCTGTAGTAAGTGCAGTTACGTCATCGGAAGCACATTCTCCACCCATTCCCCCACACCCACAGGTTTATATATTACATACACGTAACGTTAATACTTTCTTAGGGGAAAAGAGCTGAAAACATATGCATGCCAAAACATAACCTGTAATGTTACTTAAAATCGTAAAAACGTTCCCTTTAATTGCAGAATTCACATTGTAACTGTGTTTGTCCCCATTTGGCTTAGGACAGAAAACAGAAATCGCTCTTAGTAGAAAGGGAGTCAACAAAGAGCTTCAGGCACTTATATTATGCTTGAGGCACAGGGAAGCATCATCCTATAGGCTGGGCCTTCAGGAATGATCCAGAACTTCATAGAACTGACCTACCTGAGGGGTTGTCCTCTGCTACAAGCCACCACTTGGATTAGACTTATAGTGATGCCTGGATCAAGAAACTGCCACCGCCCTGAAAACGCACAAAATTTACAGAATGTTCACTAGTAAGGGCTACTATAAAATTTTACATCTCCAGTTTCTGTAAACAGCCAAAAGAAGCAGGGAAATGACCTCTGCCTTACTTCCAAACGGCATAGATGTACCTAACTGGCAGAATCGAGTTCACATCCAGAGTCATAGCTTCAAAGGAGAATGGGAAATGTGAATTTTAGATTTCCCACTTCCACGGAATAGGAAAACACAATAGAAAGAGATGGGTTGGATGCTGTGTGTGAGCCAACAATAAACAACAAAAATCCCTAACTGGTCAGTTTCTGCTCTCAGCCAGATGGTTATGGAGACTATATCCTTCAAACTGTACAACAACACAACCAACCACTATGCCACTTATTCTTCCAAAGTGATGTCTGGCTGAAATAAAATAACTAATAGACTCTTTACCTAGAAAACAGTCTTAAAATATGATCATGATCATTGAAAATGTTGCATGCATTCTGTATTCTGCTTTTATTTTCACTTAAAATTATGTCATAAGACTTTCACTATATAAATAAAAAATTTTCTTAAACATTTATTTGCAAAGGATACCTAATATGCCATTTTGTGACTATCCTATATTATACTTAACCATTTGTCTTTTGCTAGTCATATAGGTAAGTTACAATTTTCCACAAACGCTAATGATTTTGTGAGCAACATCTCTGTGGGTAATATCTGCCGTCCACTCCAATTATTTTGTTAGGATAGATTATCTGCCTTCTCTTAAAAAAAAAAAATGGGTCTTATTTACCGGCTCACCAAATCTAGGGCTTCCTATTTGTTCTGTAAATGGGACAAAAGTAGAACTACATTGTTTTAGAAGGAATAGAGGGGAAAGTCAGCAGTATATTATTTGTGCTAAAATAGCACAGCTTCTAAAACACCTGGGACCTTGTTTAGAGACATTACATTAAAGCACAGATTGCAGTAAATGTTGATTCATTCTGACTTGTGTTTTAGGCCCATAATCTTGATGTAATAAATCAATATGTTTCTTATTTAAAATGATACTTAATCACTAGAAACTAGTACTGGCAAATACTATTGTTTATTTTCCTAAAGACAACACCTGTTTCTAATATTTTTAGTTTAAATCAAGTCACTAAGTATGTGCTTCCCCACCATGCAAAATTCTGGTGCCATCACAAATGTGTAAAATAATGTCCCTAAATTCCAAGAACTTACAGTGTTTTGGAGGAGCGAGCAAATTGCTTTATTGCTCTATTTTAAACCTGCATTTTGTTCTAAGTTTTTCTTTAAATCTGAGTGGGAATGGAGTTGGGTGAGAGCACAAAAGATTCCCTTTAGAATCTCTAGACTGTAAACTCCTCAAGGACTGGGGATTTATTTCAAATTTGAATTGGTGTGTCTATTACTTAGTTTGCCACTTGATAAATACGGATTGGATAGCTGAATGAACAAATGGGTAGTAAATAAATGAATCCACTCTGGCTGTATTCTCTATGACAGAAAATCAGTTCAAAAAATGGTCAAAGACCTATGTGGCTTAGTAACTAGACAAATTATACTGAACTTAGAGAACATTTAACAAGAACTTAACTGAAGTCTGTTATAAGCCCTGTACATGGTGTACTTCATTTACTATTCATAACTACTTTAAATGGTCAGTTCAATTATGTTTCCCAATTTATACAAAAGAAAAATAAGGCTTATGATTGATTTGCCCAAATTATGCAGTGAGTAAGAAGTGAAGAGATTTCAAGCCCCACTATGTTCTTAATCAGTATACTAGGTTGTCTCCTATAGATTATATAACAAATATCAAGAGTGGATACGGGGTAAGATTTTATAGCAAGTCAGTAAAACAGTGTTTAAATGCTATGACCTCCTGCATGTCTTTTCATGACAGAGTTACATCATTTTCAAGTTTCTGTGTGTCCTTTTGGTAGGAAACCCACTATTACCATTTGAGGTCCTACCAACTTTGAACTTCCCCCAAATGTTAAAGGCATACTCTGTCCCAAAGTGTTCAGAACTTAAAGGAACGCAAAGCCAAGAGAAAACCCAGTTCTGTCGGTAATCACAGCCTTTGTCTCTCACTGGTACACCATGTTGCTGTTGAAATGGTATAGTTTTCTATCTGTCATGAATGTCCACTCTGCAGTGATGCTGTGTTGATCTGAATACCTGCCAGCTTGAGAGGGTTGCTTCTCACTTGAGTTTGAGCTTGTATCTCAGTGGTAGGCAGAATTCTAAATGGTTCCCCAAATGCCTGGCCCCTGATGTACCTATGCCTACCCCCCAGTTATTCAACTAACACTAATCTAGGTATTGCTGTGAAGGGACTTTGCAGATGTAATTAAGGTCCCCAGACAATTGACTTTAAGACTGAAAGAGAGCCAGGTAGAGCTGGTCTAATCTCATGAGCCCTGTAAGTTTGAGTCTAGTGGTCAGAGATAAGTAAGTCAAAAAGATTAGAAGAATGAGAGATTCAAGAGGAGGGAGATGAAGGTAGAAAGACACAGGGTATAGAATTCAGGGACCCTCCAGAAGCTGAGAGCAGCCCCCACTGACAGCCAGTAGGGAACTGGGGAACTCAGTCCTACAGCCCCAAGAAACTGGATTCTGTCAAACACTGAATGGGCTTGGGTGCGGCCTCCTCTCCAGAGCCTCCAGGGAAGCCAGCTCCTGATTTTAGCTTTGTTATAACCTGAACAGAGAACCCAGCTAGCAGTACCAGACTGTGAGTTCTTAAATACACATTGATTCAAGCAGATAACTGTGTAGTATCTGTTACACAACAACAGAAAACCAATACAAGTTCTGTTGTTCGCACTCTAAGGCTAAGGATTTTTCTCCACAGTCCAAATGCTCGGTTGGTCCTGAGGGGCTTTTAGCATGAGTCACATTGAGGTCCAGAAACTCCCGTAGCCCATAAACCTTCAAGGTTTGCGCTGGGGCCAGGGTTCTTTCAGCATTCTTATTGAGTCCCCATTTTTCATTCACAAAAGCAAACTGCTCTTCACATCTAGGGACAGAGCCTTATTGTCAAGCGACAACAAGTTCCAATACAGTCTCTCTATCAAGTCACTGGCTACCTATTGTAGATATTCAAAAGTGACCTTCCAATTAAAAAAAAAAAGTATCACGTGACTTGAGATTGTCAACTGTAGGCAAAGAAGAATTTTACCCCAAGGTTTACCATTACCTGTGAATTCTTTCTGCTAACCAGAAAAGAAAAAAAAAAAAAAAAAAAAAAAATACACACACACATACACACATATTCACACAGACTATGTTTCCTTTTCAGATTTTGTGTCAAAGCAAAATCAAAGTATCATGCAAAAGAGGCAAATGTACACTCAGAATACTAACTGGGAGTGCTGAGGTGGTAACTTGATGCTTTTCAAAATAAATAAATCAGGAGTATTCATTTGAATCCTTCATGATTGCCTTCTTTCTTTTTGTTTGGTATTTGTCCTTATTCTCCCTTTACCAGACAAATAATCTTAAAGTCTTAACCCGCCAGCACTTTTATATATCTGTGCATTTCCGAATAATATTTACTTTTAAAACATTTTGATAGTGAGATAAAAGAAAAGCCTGGAAGGAGAAGGTGAATTATATTAAACAGTGATTCATAAGGGTTGAACATCAATGAGAAGGGAACCAAATGCTATCTAGAGGTTACTCCACATCTCATCATCTTTTGAAATATGTTATATCTTATACAAGAGAAAATAGACTTTATTCAGCTTTGCAGGTCTGTTGTTTTGGATTTATTTAAAAGAGCAGATAATTTCCTCCTCCAGAGCAAGGACTCGAAGAGTTACGGTGTAATAAACCTAGCTTTAACGCTGTCAACTGCTACCTCAGGGAAGTCCAATTTAAGAAGTCAAATGTTCATTTAAACGTCCCCAGAGTTTTCTGCAAGAGGTTGATCTTAAATTTTAGAAAAAGGCAGACTCGTCTACATTTTAAGTTAGGCATACCTAAATTCATTTTAAAATCTGAGTATACACGTATTTTATTCTGTGTTTAATAAATAGACTCTAACCCTGCAGGTAAACCTATGATCCTTTGTTGAATTTGTTTGTATCCAAATGTTTTAACAAAAAGTTCTGTTGAAAAGGATAACAGTAAAATTGAGTAGAAATTGTTGAGTTTCACCTTCTTACTTAAGCTTTTGGAAGAATAATATTAAAGATCACAAGGTTGTAACCCAGGCATCACCGTCCATCTGGTAGTGGTCTAAGAACAAAAATATAAAGCATAGAATACAGCAAGAAATAAACATCTTTTTGAAAACTAACCTAGAAAACACCATTTCAAATTATGAGTGTAAATACATGCCCTTAAACAAGTAATTGTAAACAATTTATAAGACATAGAATGAGATGTTAAGGCACAGTCATATAGAGAAAGAAGAGGCTGAAGAAATGTACTTAACCTATACTAAACAGAGAAGATCCTGTGAGATCAATATTGTAGTGGATCTCAACACTGCCTACACAAAAGAATCACCTACAGAGAGTTTCAAAAATGCCTATACCCGGCCAGCACCCTCAGAAGAACTAATTTACTTGACCTAGAGCAGTGGTTCTCCAAGTGCGGTACCATCACCTGAGAACTTGTCAAAAATGCAGATTTTCAGGCCCACCCCAACTTAGTAAATCAGAAATTCTAGAGATGGAACCCAGCAATCTGGGTTATAACAGGTCCTCCAGTGATTCCATTGCTTACAGATTTTGAGACTCATTGATCTAGAGCAAGGAGGCAGATAAGTCAGACCTTTATTGTTTGAAAGTTCTAGAGATGATTCTAATATACAGCCGAGATTGAAAACTCTGAGTTAAACATTAAAAATCGGGTATATCAAAACTCAACAATAATGAAAACCTGATTTAAAAATGGGCAAAAGATCTAAACAGACATCTCATCAAAGAAGATATACAGATGG
The DNA here is from genome assembly GCF_949987515.2 of Delphinus delphis. Classification (NCBI taxonomy): domain Eukaryota; kingdom Metazoa; phylum Chordata; class Mammalia; order Artiodactyla; family Delphinidae; genus Delphinus; species Delphinus delphis. The sequence goes on along the minus strand of NC_082689.1, from coordinate 99,665,803 downwards.
CAAATAAACATATGAGAAGATGCTCCACATCATATCTCATCAAGGAACTGCAAATTAAAACAGTGAGATACCACTACACATCTATTAGAATGGTACAATCTAGAATACTGACAACACCAGTTCTGACAGGAACCCTCATTCATTGCAGGTGAGAATACAGAATGGTGCAGCCACTTTGGAAGACAGTTTGGCAGTTTTTTACTAAGGTAAACAAACACTTACCACATGATCCTACAATTGTGCTCTTGGTATCTATCAGATGAATCGAAAAAAATGTCCACACAAAACCTGCACTTGGATATTTAGAGCAGTTTTATTCAGAATGCCAAAACTTGGAAGCAAGCAAGATGACTTTCAGTAGGTGAATGAATAAATAAACTGTGGTATATCCATATAATGCATTATTATTCTAAAAGGAAATGAGTTATCAAGCTATGAAAATATGTGGAAGAAGCTTAAATGTATATTACAAAGTGAGACAAGCTAATAATGAAAAGGCCGTACATGGACTTCCCTGGTGGCGCAGTGGTTAAGAATCCGCCTGCCAATGCAGGGGACATAGGTTCGAGCCCTGGTCCAGGAAGATCCCACATGCCGCGGAGCAACTAAGCCCGTGTGCCACAACTACTGAGCTTGCGCTCTAGAGCTTGCAAGCCACAACTACTGAGCATGCGTGCCACAACTACTGAGCCCGCGAGCCACAACTACTGAAGCCCACGTGCCTAGAGCCTGTGCTCCACAACAAGAGAAGCCACCGCAAGGAGAAGCCCATGCACTGCAACAAGGAGTAGCCCCCACTCGCCACAACTAGAGAAAGCCCGTGTGCAGCAACAAAGACCCAATGCAACCAAATAAATAAATAGGTGAATAAATAAATTAATTAATTTTAAAAAGAAAAAAGAAACGAAAAGGCCGTACACTGTATGATTCTAATTATATGACATTCTGGAAAAGGAAAAACTATGGAGAGAGTAAAAGATTGGGAGTTGACAGTGGTTGGGGGAAGGAAGGGATGAATAAATGGAGCACAGAGGACTTTCAAGGCAGCGAATCTATTCTTTTTATTTTAATTTTTTTAGTTGTGGTTAAAACACACACATACACATATAACAGGACATGGTACTATAACAGTGAATTCATATCATTACACATTTATCAAAATCTACAGAATGTATAAAACCAAGAGTGAATCCTAATGTAAACTGTAGACTTGGGGTGATTATTATATATCAGTGTAGGTCCATCCATTGAAAAAAAAATAATGTACCACTGAGGCACTAGATGTTGATAGTGGAGGAGAGAGTACTTCTGTAGGGGTGTGCGGTGCATATGGGAACTCTCTGTAATTCCTATTCAATTTTAGTGTAAATCTAAAACTGACCTAAAAATAGTCTATTAAAAAATTGGTAGAGGGCTTCCCTGGTGGCGCTGTGGTTGACAGTCCGCCTGCCGATGCAGGGGACACGGGTTCGTGCCCCGGTCCAGGAGGATCCCACATGCCGCGGAGCGGCTGGGCCCGTGAGCCATGGCCGCTGAGCCTGCGCGTCCCGTCTGGAGCCTGTGCTCCGCGACGGGAGAGGCCACAGCAGTGAGAGGCCCGCGTACCGAAAAAAAAAAAAAAAAAGGTAGATAACATTAAAGGATAGATTTCATAAAAAGTAAATCATATATAAAACAAACGGGTCAAAAATTTTAGTTAACTCATCAGTTGGTAAGGGTGCTAGAAACAAACATTATAATAAGTTCAAAGGAGAATCCAAAGACCAAACACTCATGACCGTCAGGAATGCTGAAATGAATTTGCTTAATAGAGGCAAAACAGGTTTCTTCCAACAATGCACAAGGAAAATCAATTGAACCTCTAGCTGGCAGAGTTTATCTTCATTTATATAGAAAAGAATTATTCGAATTACTGTCCGTTTTTTACAAGTTAACTTCTGACTCTACAAAGTTGTATAATAGCTTCAAGACAATGAAATACACAAACCCTAGAGACTGAGATAATTCAGAGGGAGTGCTCTAAACAATACATAGTTTCTCTACTGAAGAAGTCTAATAATCTTTTGGTTCATATTACAGTTGTGTACAATTTTTCCTTACAGTTAAAAACAGATGGGAAAAAGGGCAAGGCCCTTTAGGACCATGGCCAGTTGAGATGACCAGGAGGTGATGAGTCTTGAAAGAGCAGAGGTTTGGAATTGAAACATCAGGTTCAACAGCATGCTTGTCCTTTGTCAAAGGGTGTTAAGTGTCATGCTGATGATTTTGTTATTCCTCTTATGGTAATGCTAAGTCGTTGGAGGTTTCCGGAAGGAGATGTGTACGCTTAATGCCCTGCTTTAGGGATACTAATCTAAAGTAATCTCTAAAATGGATTCAATGTCAGAAACGATTGAAAAGGCTAATAGGAGCTGGTAAAATCATCCAGGATTAAGGTAAAATTTTAAGTTTTCTTATCCAGAGATTTCCTAAGAATTTCTTTGGAGACAGACACTCATCCAAACCCATTTTATTCTACAAAGCTCACAAAACCAGTGTGCTGTCTCTCTCTCTCTCTCTCTCTCTCTCTCTCTCTCTCTTTCTCTCTCCCCCGTGGCCATGCTCTACAGAAATACGTTGAAAATAGAGACCATTTTTCTTTCCAGACAAGGTGGATAGTTATCTGGAGTGAAAAATTTCATTTTCTAGCATTTTTCATTGAAAGTATCACCTGATAATTACACTGAATAGAAAGTAACCATTAATCACATCTTTAATATACGATTCATCACTGTCTCTTGCGCGAAGCAGAAGAACTAAAAGTAATCAGTCCAACCAAACTCCATCACAACCCAATGCCTGGGAAGGGGTGGGGGCCAGAAATCCTTTTAAATGGAGAAAATACATTTCCTTCTGCTGGCAGGAGGATTGAGGCCTCCAAGGTAACGTTACTTTCTATCATCATAGAAAGTGATTTTAATCTCCTCCCTTGCCCAGTTTGAGCAACTTCAAGTTTGTAAGAAATTCAAAGCTCTTAAATGTTATCTGAACCACAAGGGAAGGAGGAGGTAGGTGAGTTCTGTCATTGCCCTTTCATTGCACAAAATTTTGTTAATGAAAGGCTTTTAGAAAACAAATTCACATTTCAAATTGCAACTGCTGCCTCTGTCCTTGTCACCCTGGTTCTCAACTGATAAGTGCACTCTGTCAGGTGACCCACTTAGAGGTGCCTAGTTCTAAAGCTCTAGGAGAGAAGGTGCGTGTGTGGTGGTGATTCGATGTAGGGGCTGGCTCTAAAGACGCCTGGTAATGAATAAGGCACAAGGAGAACTATTCATTCGTTGTTTATCATCCTCTGCCTTCTTGACTTATGTTGGTGCCATGAAAAGAAACGTGTTTCATTTCCCCAGCTAGACCATAAACTCCTTGAAAGTAACAGCCAGGTCTTATATTTTGTTAAGTCACTTTCCAAGTATGGGAGCTCCTGCATAACTGCTTGATAAATAATTGGATGTTTGGTTAGTTATAAACCATGGATTCTCTAAAAAGTTTAGGAGAGAGAGAAAAAAAAAAAGGATTCTCTTAGGGGCTGAAAATGTCAAGGCACTTATTTCTAAACTCCTAATCTAGATTATAAATCATTATTATATTTTACATGGAGAGATGGGATTTGGCATTTCTGAGAGAAATGCTTTAAGACTTTCAGTGATTGCCGTCACAGTACATTATTTCCCCCTATAAGATTCAGGAAATTGAAAATTGATGAGTCAAGGCTGTGGCAAAATGAAAATGATCAAGCCACTGAACTGTGGGTGCTGAGCGGCCGAGTCCACTCCCTCACAGGAGAGAGGCTCCCGCTCAGCCCAGCACCGCACACGTCACGCCCCGGCCTCCTCAAACTTGCAAAGCACTGCATGTTGGAAACCTGTGTGCGCGGTCATTGATCAAAACAATAACTTTAAATTCAACACTTTTTAAATGTACCGAGTAGCCTCATCTTCTCTATAGCTCCCAGCACGGTACAAGATAGATGATGGGGGCTCAATACATTTCGGTTGGATGAAATAACTTGTCGATCATTAGCCTCCAGGGCAGAGTGACCACATTTGAGAATAATGAAGAGGGGAACGTAAGGGTCAAAAAAAGCAGAGGTGATGATGCCTATGTCAGATATAGTATTCATCTTCATACAAATCAAAGGAGCGCTTTAATATTTGAGTTCTGAGTTAGACACAGAAACTCAGAACACAGGTATTTTTATTTTCTGCCAAAAAAAAAAAAAAAATGAATGAAACAGAAGGATATTGAATACGTGTTGCCTGAGAGCCAGTTACAATTGGAGAGGACAATTCATACTAGCAGCCAAAGAAAGGAGCCAAAGGTCACCGGGGCTACCAGCCAAATCTGACCGGAGCATCCACACATTGTCTCAATTTCTAATTTATCAGTATGCGAACTGGTTTGTAGTCAATGTGCTGACTGTGCTGACATTTAAGTTCCTTCTGTTAGTGAGCTGTTTAGTTGGAGTTGGCTACTTGAACAACCCAGTGTCAAGACTTGATTTTGCATTTAAATGAGAGTTGGGAAAGATATTTTAGAATAATCAAGGAAAAAAAGTGGAGGGGCTCGGTTTCCTAAGAGAAAATAGACATATATGCTACTAATCCAGGATGTAATGAAGTGAAAAGAAATGGACCATATAAGTTAGAAATGTCCAATGTAACAATAAAAAGAAGCTATGTATATAAATAAAGACATAGTGATGACAATAAAATTCATGCCTCAATTTGAAATGCACACAGCTTGCAAAGTGCCGTCACATATGGTACCTCATTTGATCCTCAAAGGTTATTATAAAATGTATTTGCACATTATACATATTCATATAATGGACTTTTAGGCACCAAAGCCAACTATATTTGAACAGCATCAGGCTATCATAGTTCTTATGAGCAATACTCTAAATGTCCATTGTTTCCCTTTTATTTATATCTTCTTTCTTAGATGTTCAAGCCCTATGAACCAATTCTTCTTAGAACCCATTGATAAATTTATAGGTTGCTGTTACAAGTTGAATTGTATTCCTCAAAAATGCATATGTTGAAATCCTAAACACACGCATTCAGAATGTAACCCTATTTGGAATTAGGGTCATTGCTGACATAGATAGTTATGATGAGGTGATTAAGGTGAACCTTAATCCCATATGACCCTGTCCTTAGAAAAAGCAGAAATGTGGACACAAAGACAGGCACACAGGGAGAATGCCAGGTGAAGATAAAAGGCAGAGATCAGGTGATGTTTCCGCAAGTCAAGGAACACCAAAGATTGCCAGCAAACCATGAAAAGCTAGGGGAAGGCACGGAAGAGATTTTCCCTCACAGCCTTGAGAAAGAACCAACACTGCCGATACCTTGATCCAGCACTTTTAGCCTCCAGAACTATGAGACGATAAATTTCTGTTGTTTAAGCCAGATTATTTGTGGTACTTTGTTACAGCAGCCCGAGAAAATTCATACAGTGCCATCATGCTTGTTCCTCTAAGAATGGAGACATGTCTAAGGGTATAGGGTCATGGGTCTTTAGGACAGCTTGCCAAAGAAAACCCTTCATCATCCAACAGCAACAGCTCTTTCAACCTGCAGTCAAGAAGAATAACTTGTGGAAAGCTGAGGTGTCCAACTAGCTCCTCAGGTGTGTGATACTGACCACCCCCAGTCTGCTTCCAATCCATATACTGAGCCGAGACCTCCTGTTCTCTGCAGGAAGGGCTGTTGGCCAAGAGAATTGTCAGAAAGGAGGTTGCTTTCTAGCTTTACCTATTACCAGGTATGTGTTCTTGGACAGACTACTTAACTCCCCCATTTATAAAGTGAGGAGGAGGAAACTTCTCTCATTAGGTTGTTGTGAGGTGTAAATGAGTTAATGTCCATCACTCTTCCCGGACATCTTCTCTTGACATTTTCTCTTCAGTGTTGAAAACTCCTGAAGAAACCAGGGAGAAAGAATATAAATACCACATTTTTCCAGCCTCAGAGACTATATCCCCAGATTGTGATTCTTGGTTCTTTCTTTGTCTCTTTCCACTTAATAAAACACCATACAATTTGCTTCTATAATATCCATCTGCTTGCTCTTTCTCTTAATTTCTATACCCCCTTTACCATGTCATACCCATAACTTTGTCCTGAGACAAAAAACCACGTGCATTGTCTCCCCTTTACTCATCCTTATCTGGGAAAAGTACTTTTCCCCTGTCCACTGGTGGCTTCAGAATTTCTATATAGGATGGCTTAGAGGCAATAATTTTGTTGGAAATGTGTGCCAAAAGACAGATCTTGAGTCTGCATTTGCGGAGTAGGTGCTGCGTTTTTGTTTAGGGTTGTTTTATTTTGGGGTGGCTTGGGAAGAGATGTGCTAATTAGCTTATGCATAATGTAAAGCCCCATATGCTAGATGTTCTGGTTTTCCAGCCTAGATCTTATCTCCACCCTCTCCATCCTACTCTGTGCCCCGAGAGGGAAATCTCTATGGACTGTTTACCCAAGCTCTCTTGTCCTCCTGCCAGGAGATCACAGGGTTGGAATAGAGAGAAACAGAGGTATTGACACACCCCATTTCCAGGTTCCTTCATGCAAGGCTATGGTTTTGACAGCAGCTACATTTCTCCTAAGACTATAGCTTCTTTCCAGCAACTCTTCTCCTAATGCTATAGCCCTTACCGAATTCCAGTGAGAACAAATTCCAGTAATACCATTCCTTCCCCTCCCTCTCCAGGATCAGGGGTAGTAACATAAACAAGTGTAATAGTCATTCTTCAATACATCCATCCCTTAAAAACTGGGGGACTTGCACTATTGCTCCCTGGGAGTTTCATTATACTTTAACCACTCTCACATCTCTGTAAATAGTCCATTCATTAAAACTCTCTTCAATTACACTCACTGAGGTGCCATTTCCTTTTTTCTTTTTCTTTTTTTTTTTTTTTTTTTTACGGTACGCGGGCCTCTCACTGGTGTGGCCTCTCCCGTTGCGGAGCACAGGCTCCGGAGGCGCAGGCTCAGCGGCCATGGCTCATGGGCCCAGCCGCTCCGCGGCATGTGGGATCTTCCCGGACCGGGGCACGAACCCGTGTCCCCTGCATCGGCAGGCGGACTCTGAACCACTGCGCCACCAGGGAAGTCCGAGGTGCCATTTCTTTACTGTCAGGACTTTGGTCATCCTGGCACTGCCATCCTGGAACTGCCGTTTCTCTCCCTAAGAACATCATACAAGTATAACTGGTACATTGCTGATGAGGAATTTCTATTTTATCCCAGTTCATCTATATCCTGAAGAATGTTTTTTTTTACATCTTTATTGGAGCATAATTGCTTTACAATGGTGTGTCAGTTTCTGCTTTATAACAAAGTGAATCAGTTACACATATACATATGTTCCCATATCTCTTTCCTCTTGTGTCTCCCTCCCTCCCACCCTCCCTATCCCACCCCTCTCGGTGGTCACTATCCTGAAGAATTTTAGTGATGCTTTCAATCACAACCACCAGCTATCTGTTATTAGGTTATCATGCATCTCTTATATTCTTCAACTTTTCTTTCCCTTTTTCCTGTCTTCATCTTTAAACCTGTCATCTGTGAAGGAAATCTGGGCCAGTGGAAAGAGCTGGGACCACAGTCAGCCAACTGGTCAGGCTTGGAATCAGACGTTCAGCTATTATGAGTATTATGAGCCTATGAGTACTGCAATTTTGAGCAAAACATGAATCTTCCATCAATCTTATGTGCATAACACCCACAAATTAATGATAAAGAAGAAATAAAATAATGCAAGTGAATGAAATAACGCATAGTAGTGGATTGACAGTTGTTTTCACCTTCCTATATATTGTTCCATATTGTCTGAGGCTTCTTACAGACAGTGCTGTTCTCATCCCCAAAAGGCCCTGAGACTTTCATTTCCTTCCCTATCAATGCATTAAGCATGGGGTTTGGGGTCTACTTGGAATAAAATGTTACACTTCTTCCATCAGTTTATCCTCCACCATCTCTTGGCATTAGTCATGATTTCCTTGTCTCTTACTACATAATCAAATGTAATAACCATTCTCTGATGCTTCCATCCCTTGGAGAAGTGGAGATTTCCCAGCAAAGGACCATCTATTTCCAACCACTTTCTTTCAATAATGCTGGTTTTGCAGGCTACTCCTGAAACAAATACTGCGAATACTTTTTTAGTTACTATCAGTTACTGCTCACCATCTTTCTCATCATTGTTGACCCTATCACTCAGTCGGTCAAGAATTATTCCTTGCGGGCTTCCCTGGTGGCACAGTGGTTGAGAGTCCGCCTGCTGATGCAGGGTACACGGGTTCGTGCCCCGGTCCGGGAAGATCTCACATGCCGCGGAGCGGCTGGGCCCGTGAGCCATGGCCGCTGAGCCTGCGCGTCCGGAGCCTGTGCTCCACAACGGGAGAGGCCACAACAGTGAGAGGCCCGCGTACCGCAAAAAAGAAAAAAAAAAAAAAGAATTATTCCTTGCATTCCTTCCACGTGTGAGTCGACTTTCGCCCCTGGAGAGTGGTCTAGGATAAACACAACTTTCCCAGCAGTTCTCAGAACTCTCTTAGAACTCAGTAACTAGGTCAGCAAACCCAAGAACAACTTTCCTTTTCAAGGGATTGTTCATGCTCTTGGTTTCCTAAGCAGAGAAGCCTGCTTTTGGATTATTTTCTGCTTCTCTCTTTGATAACTTTTGACCATGTCCTTGCTCTTTTTCCTGCACTTTTCTTGTTCCCCAAACTGACCTATAAAGAATTCCTCTGTTAGCCACAATTATTCCTTCAGGATCATCTTTCCAGATCCTCCTTTTATTATGTAAGCCTGTTAGTGCCTTCTTTTCTTCTCCCACACTCTAAAATGTCTACAAATCATGGTTTTATTTGGGCTTGGCCTGACTGTTCATTTATCTATTTATTTTCTCAGATCTCCTTAATTCCTAACCTACAAATTCATTTATTTGTTCTTTGAATTTTACTGTTTTCAGTTCATTTTTATATTCTCTGGGATGGCAGAGAGAAGAATCACAGGCTTTGTATCTGGCAGTTCATGATATTAATCTCAGCTTGACCACAAAACTTCAGTTTCTTCATCAGTAAGAGGAGATAACAGTATCCACCACAGTTTTAAGGATGATCACACTTTAAAAGCCTGTCATAATGCCTGGTACATTGTGTCCTCCCAACAAATGTTAGTTTTTGTACTTCTTCTTCATTAAACTCAAATATCAGGAGATATTTATCATTCACTGTGGTTTTAGTGTTTTCCCTGAAAATTCATGCTATAGATCTAATTTAGCACGTGTCACCAGTTGGACAGATTGAATGGGGTGGAGAGATCTCCCTCTTCCGATTATTTTTCATGTATTTCTAAATCTTTCGTGTTCTAATAGGAAGTTATTTATCTTTTTCTTCATGCCACAACAAACTCATTGAGATTTTGAGGAATTACTTTTGGTCATTATTACAGAATGACAGATACTATTTTGTCTCCCATTTTACCATCTATTTTCTTCCCTAGAGACAAAGTACCTAATGTCTACTGGTTCACACCATGTTTTGTTGATTTTGTTCCAGACTGTTAGCATATTTATCTAAATAAGCACCTTAAAATCTGTATGAGCTGATCAATTCAGAGTATTTAACCAAAGAGTAAAAATTTGGTTACTTCTGATTCTAGTAGTTTTATAAAATTATTTACAAAGGATAGTGCTTCTTTTTGTAATGAGCTTCTCTACTCTTTAATAGAGTTGATCACCTTCCTTGTTTGTGTGTGTGTGTATGTGTGCTATGCATAGGGGACAGCTGAGTGGTAATGGTCATCCATTTATATGGTATGATATGATATCTAATATTAGATAGTATATATATTATACTATAATATAATGTAAATGATCTAAGGCTCATTATGATTCATCATCCAATTAAGATATCCTTTATTTTAAAAAATCTACATGATGAGTATTAACTGGAAATCCTGTCTCTGGATGGCTTTCTCCTTCTATAGATCCAGATGTTCGACAGCTATACACGTCCCTAATGTACTCCCCATTGTTACTTGGGAACAAATTGTACTCGATCTCTTCTCTCTCAGAATTCCCTACTAAGCAACATTTTAATAAATATCTGAAATGAAAGACCGAGGCATGTGAATATCTGGGGGATAAGTGTTCCAGGCAGAGGCAAGAAAAAGTACAAGTGCCCTAGGTTGAGAGTATGCCTGGCAAGTTTAAGGAACAAAGGTGTCAGTTTTTCTGAAGTGTACAAAGTATAAAGCAGAGGATGATAAGATAATGGGGGTACTGGGATTTAGAGAAGGGTGAAGATGCTGTAGGGTCTTGTAGGTCACTGTAAGCGTTTTGGCTTATACAGTGTGAGATGAAACCTATTGGAGTGTAATGAGTAGAGAACTTTCATGAGCCATGATCTGACCTTGTTTTAACAGTACTATTCCAGCTGCCAGGTGAATTGTTCACAGAGACAAAGTGTGGAAGGAAGCAGGGAGAGCTGTTAGACAGAGCTTGTAATGATGTGTGTGAGAGATGATACTGGCTGCAACCTGGTTAGGAAGAGTGGATGTGGTGAAAAGTTTTCAGACTATGAGAATACGTTGAGGATTTGCAGCCAATAGGATTTGCAGACAGGTTGTCTGCGAGACAGATAACACCAGCTTTTTGAGGAGTTGCCATTAACTGAAAAGAGCGAGGATGCAGCGAGAGTACATTTGAGGTGCATGATTATTAGAAGTCAGAGTGGAGGAGAGAAGGCAGCAGAAGCCTGGAGGACTGGGGAGAGTTACAGGATGGAGGTCGGTATTGGGAGTCATCAGCCTCTAGATGGTAATAAAAGACATGAGAATGAGGTCTGAGAGAAAAGGAGAAATCAACAACTGAGACTGAAAAAGAGTGATCAGTGCTGTAAAAAAACAGGACAAAGGGGTGTCCTGGAAGTAAAATGGGGGAAATGAGGTGTTTAGAAGGAAGGAATTGATCCACTGAACCAAATGTTGCTGACAGATTAAATGTGACAAAGGTTAAGAATTGTCATTAAATCAAGCTACAGAGGTTATTGGTATCATTGACAAGGTATTTTTGAGGGGAGTAGCAGAAGGGAAGCCCTGATGAATTTGGTATTATGAGACAGTGAGAGGAGTGGAAGGAGAGAGAGAAGCAAAATTTTCAAGGACACTGTCTATGAAGGAAAGCTGATAAAGGATGAAGAGAGGGTTTTCTAAGATGGAAGAAATTGCAGAATGCTTATATGTTGATGATAATAATCCAAGAGAAGGGAGAAATTGATCGTGCAGAGGAGAAACAGGACAATTACTGGAGTGATCAACTTGAATAGCAAAAAGTAAACAGATCCAGTGCTCGGGTAGAGAGCTGGCCTCAGAGAGCAGCTCACACACACACACACACACACACACACCACAACCCATAACAGGATGTGGACACAGGTGCAGTTAAGCAGATGCAATGGTGGAAGGCTGCAGGAGTTCTCTTCTGACTGTCTGCATTGTCCCAGCAGAACAGGAAGTCAGGCCACCAGCTGTGTTAAGAGGGTGAGGGAAGAGGTGCTGGAGAGCTGGTAGGTTTACAATGTCACCTAGGAGAAGGAGAATGAATGACCAACAGAAATGTTTGTATGATTGTTTGTTACTGTTGTAGGTTAACTTAAGGACAGAAGTTTAGTTGTCATGAATTTAATGTGCAACCAGTGATGGTGGGCTTTTCTCCGCCCACATGTGGCTGCACGACCTCAGGTATGAAGATGTGAAGGGTGGATGCGTGCACAGAGGAGGCTTAGCTAGGAAGTATGATGATGTAAAAAGGGCTCAGGAGTTGAAGTATCAGTGACGGAGTGATTATATAGGAGGGCTCTGGAGGCCAGAAGCACACACAAGGTGTAGGATAGATGGCTTTTAGGCTAAGTAGGGTTTAATAAACTGTTCGAATTGGGGCATCTCACACTAGTCTGGTTCTTCTGAAGTAAACAGATTCATTTTGTTTTGTTCTGGTTTTTTTCTCTGCAAGGACTATTTCCTGTGTATGCCTTGCTCATCCCTATTCTTTTTCTCATGCTGTATTTTAGCAAGTGCAAAATGTGTTTTTTCTTTTAAAATGTCTCCTTATTTCTTCTGAAATATTTCACTACTTCTTTGTTCTCTTTCAGTGCTGTCCTAGAGAACTTCCTGTGCTATGAAAATGTTCTGTATCTACATTATTCAATAAAATTGCCACTGGCCACCTGTGGCTGCTTATCACTTGAAATGTGAATAGTGTGACTAAGGAAGTAAATTTTCCATTTTATTTAATTAGAATTAATGTAAATTTAAATAGCCACATGTGGCTAGTGGCCAATCTACTGGAGAGCACAGTGAGCCTAAGAGCTATCTTTATATCATTTGATGATAAAAAATGTCATTGGCATTAAAATATTTTTTCTGGTTTCCCAGAAATCTCTTTCATTTCTGCCTTCTAAATCTGGTTCTAGTGCAACTGCCTCTTTTTTCCCCATTCAGTCAAAAAACATTTATGGAACCTCAGCTGTATGCTGGGACCAGTGAGAGGTATTGGTGATTTGAGAATGTTTGTCCTCAAGTAAGGAGGAGATGGGTAAAGAAATCAATGACAATAATGGCGGGTCCCCAAAAAACTAAAAGTACAGTTGCCATATAATCCTGCAATCCCACTCCTGGGCATATATTCAGAAAAAAAAAAAAAAAAAGAAAACTCTAATTTGAAAAGATACATGCACCCCTACGTTCACTGCAGCACTATTCACAATAGCCAAGACATCGAAGCAACCTAAATGTCCATCAAAAGATGAATGGATAGGGGCTTCCCTGGTGGTGTAGTGGTCGAGAGTCTGCCTGCCGATGCAGGGGACACAGGTTCGTGCCCTTGTCCGGGAAGATCCCACATGCTGTGGAGAGGCTGGGCCCGTGAGCCGTGGCCGCTGAGCCTGCACGTCCGGAGCCTGTGCTCCGCAACGGGAGAGGCCACAACAGTGAGAGGCCCGCGTACCGCAAAAACAAAAACAAAACCAAAAAAAACCACACACAATAAAAAGATGAATGGATAAAGAAGAGGTGGTGTGTGTGTGTGTGTGTGTGTGTGTGTGTGTGTGTGTGTGTGTATATATATATACACACACACACACACACACACACACAATGGAATATTAGCCATAAAAGAGAACGAAATAATACCATTTACAGCAACACGAGATTATCATACTAAGTGAAGTAAGTCAGAAAGAGAAAGACAAACATCATATGATATCATTCATATGTGGAATCTAAAATACCACACAAATGAACTTATCTATGTAACAGAAACAGACCCACAGATATAGAGAACAGACTTGTGGTTGCCAAAGGGGAGGGTGGGGGACAGGGAAGGATTGGGAGTTTGGGGTTAGCAGATGCAAACTATTATACACAGAATGGATAAACAAGGTCCTACTGTAGAGCACAGGGAACTATATTCAATATCCTATGATAAACCATAAGGGAAAAGAATATGAAAAAGAATATATATATATATATATATAAGTGAATCACTTTTCTGTACAGCAGAAATTAACTCAACATTGTAAATCAACTATATTTATTTTAAAATAAATTTTAAAAATCAATGACATTACTATAAAATTGCAGTACAATGTGCCACAAGCTATGATCAACAAAAGTGTGAAGGGTAGTAGGCACACCACAGGGAATGGACAAAGGGAATATATTCTTCAGCATCCTACCAACTGAGGTTTGAATCCTGGCTTTGATCCTTCCTTAGTGAGTAATCCATTTCACAAAGTAGTTTGTAAGAATTTAAAAAACTGGTGCATGTGTAAAGTGCTCAGCACACTGCCTGGCTTTATATAAAACTAATTTCCTCTTGGGCAAAATGCATAATTTTCTTTCATTACAAAGTTTACCTGTGAGTTTTTTTAAATTGAAAATTATGCTATCCTTCTTCTCCATTATCAGGACAGTATTTCTCAGTGTACCTCCTATTCAGCTGATTTCTTGAGCCACATGTGCAGCATGAACCTGATGGTCTCTGTGCCCACTCTTATCTGCGTCTAGCCTGAAACGGCGCTGCTCTGTCACCACACATCACTATAATATATTAAAGGTAGTTATCGCCCAATCTGCTATTTTTCTTGAACACTTACTGGGTCAAGGAATTTATTTGAAAATATTTGGTGTCTTTTGTCCAGAAGAATTATAAAATGCTGGAAACTTGGAGATATAAGCAGAGCCCCTATTCCTGCCATGAAATCATCAGATCTCTGCTTGACAGAGGAGCTCTCTCACAGGAAGGCAGCTTGACTCACAGGGAACTCACTCCCTATGAAGCAGTTCAACTCATTATAAGGACTTTCATCAATAGGAAGTTTATTTTTCTGTAGAAATGTAATCTACTGCCCTCTGGGTCCCTCCATCAGTCCCACTTGTGTCCTCCACCTTTCTTTTTTATTTTAATTAATTAATTTGTTTGTTTGTTTATTTTTGGCTGTGTTGCTGCGGGCTTTCTCTAGTTGCGGCGAGCGGGGGCTACTCTTCCTTGCGGTGTGCGGGCTTCTCATTGTGGTGGCTTCTCTTGTTGCGGAGCATGGGCTCTAGGTGCTCAGGCTTCAGTAGTTGCGGCACGTGGGCTCAGTAGTTGTGGCGCACGGGGTTAGTTGCTCTGTGGCATGCGGGATCTTCCCGGATCAGGGCTCAAACCCGTGTCCCCTGCATTGGCAGGTGGATTCTTAACCACTGCGCCACCAGGGAAGCCCTGTGTCCTCCACCTTTCTGAAGTGGCATTCCACTTGGGAGAGAAATGGGGTGGGGTTACAAGTAGGGCTAAGATTATACAACACCTAAAACCTTTCTTATCTAAGCAGTATCCAGCTAGGAGTCACCCATACTTATGATGTATACATTGTCCACTAGATGAGTCCTGTTGGAAAGTGTCAGAACCATCAGTCTAGGATAGAACGGAAGAAATCTAATTTTTTGAATTTGAAATGACAACCTTTCACATTTTCACATATTTATATAGCCCATCCCCCAGGAGTCTTTCCGATTCCAGCCTAAGTATCACTGATTCCTTCATCTGTCCTTTATGTCCTAATTTCAAGTTTCCTCATCCTTCTCCCTCCTTGCGACCTGTTGTCAAGGTCCCTCGCTAAGGGGTCATATGTGGATTCTGTTGACTTATATCTGAACATCTAGTTGGAT
Organism: Delphinus delphis; assembly: GCF_949987515.2. Taxonomy (NCBI): domain Eukaryota; kingdom Metazoa; phylum Chordata; class Mammalia; order Artiodactyla; family Delphinidae; genus Delphinus; species Delphinus delphis. Next base: position 99,650,537 of record NC_082689.1, on the reverse strand, counting down.
GGCTTCTTGGTGTGCTGGTTGGATTCTTGGGTCTCACAGTGATAATGAAGTTGAAGAATCTTTCTTTCCTATTTACCTTTGAGGGAGGTACAATACCTGGCTATACCTTGGGTTCCCTGACTTCTGGTCCATAGTTTCGCTTTTCAGTGTCTGATATGAGGACATGAAGTGGCGAGAGGGGTTGCTGAGAGTAAAGAAGAAGAGGAGACAAACCTTCATCCCCCATCCCAGTTAGACTTTCTTGGCACATTCACCCTCTTTGACAAAAGAAACACAAAAATTTGTGTTCCTATCTTGATCTCCTTTAGTTCAAATATGCCATTCTTCTTATTGCCACCAACATAATAGATAGATCTATGGAGAGATCCACAGATAGATAATCAATAGATAGATAATTGATAGATGATAGGTTGATAGATATAAGTGTGTGTGTGTGTGTGTGTGTGTGTGTGTGTGTGTGATTATCACTCTAGTTCTAGTTCTCTTGTTCTTTTGCTCTTCTTTCATTTTGCAGCTTTTTTTTCATTGCTACTCAGCGCCCTTTCTATTTTCCCACTCTTGTTTTGCCACACACTTTCTCTTCCCCATTACCCAGCTTAAAAATGGCCACATCTGGGCTTCCCTGGTGGCGCAGTGGTTGAGAGTCCGCCTGCCGATGCTGGGGACGCGGGTTCGTGCCCCGGTCCGGGGGGATCCCACATGCCGCGGAGCGGCTGGGCCCGTAAGCCATGGCCGCTAAGCCCGCGCGTCCGGAGCCTGTGCTCCGCCATGGGAGAGACCACAACAGTGAGAGGCCCACGTACCGCAAAAAAAAAAAAAAAATGGCCACATCTTTAGGGGGAACAGTAATGCCCAGAACAATGCAAAGTATATTTCCCGGGGGACAATAATAACTTGATGGGCCTCATTGTGGGGCAAGGTCAGAAGAGATGGGAGGCAATTTGTGTTCCAGCAAATATCAGTCTGTCAGGTCCTTGCCGTTGTCTTAAAAATAGCTCCCACGTATCAGGACATATTTTAGAGCTAAGTTCAAAGCACATTTGCTTGTTCAGAGCATCTCTTATGCTGAAAACGCTGAGCTTGTGGAAAGCAAAGTTGGGAGTATTTATTTGTAACTTGCAGTCACTCTAGAATTCCCTCCGGGAATTCTTTGCAGCAATTTGAGCTCAAATGTAGAGCACATAGAAAAGTCTGTGCTTTTCCCCACTCTCACAGGATTTGTCTTGTACCACCTCCTCACATGGATAACAAGTAGAAGAAAAGATGAATTAGAAGCCAAAATCTGCACTTTTATCAGTAACTCCAAGAGACTTTCTCAGTCAGTGTTACAAGTTAGTACACTGAAACCAAGCCTCTGCCCCTAAATTATTCTGTTCCCACCCATCTTTTTCTCCTTCAGGGTACTTTTTATACCAGGATTATTAACACATTATATGAGGAAAAACTGTTGAATGTCACATTAAAAAAAAGCAACTTAGTTGTGCTTGTTTGTTTAGAGTTTTAAGAAACATGTAACACCTTCTACTGCTCTGATGTTTACATCAAAAACACATAAATTCTACTTGTACATCAAATGACTATAAATATTACAGCTTTGCTTTAGCTTCTGCAAAAGCAAGAAAAACACTGGTATGGAAAGAGAGACATAGACTCAGTGACATAGAGACAGGCACATAAGAACGGGCAGAATACAAAGGCAGACGAAAGACAAGGTGAAGACCCAGAGGGACAGATACCCCACAGCTGGGGTCAACGACATCCTCTTTACCTCACTCTCAAGGTACTGGATTCAAAATTAAACACGAGCGTGTCTCCCTAAGCAATCTTGAATGGTATAAGTCGCTATACAACGACATGAGGTTATTTTTGTCAGTGTCAGTATTATTGTCCTTGCTTAAGAGTCAAACAGGTCAGATCTGAGCATGAAGTTGCTGGACTCAGTGTGAGGCAGTCAGGATGGGTGGGGAGTATGGCAGGATGGAGAAATAGTGAGTGAATCAGCACTGTGGATTGTTGCATTCACGGCGGTAATGATATTGGACAGCCTTCCTACGTAATGAGCATTGTATTTTCCTTGCAGCTCCTCAGATGTCCCAAGAAACCTACAGGGACAACGCCTTGAACCTCAACAAAGCAGTATGGCCTAGTGACTATAAATGCAAGCTCTGGGTATAAACTGCCCGGGTTCAAATCTGAATTGCACCACCTACCAGCTATACAATTCTGGACACAATTTTTAACCTCCATGGATATGTTAGTTTCTTATTGCCAAAGTAACAAATTATCACAAACTTGGCTTTAAAAAAAACACAAATTTGTTATCGTACCGTCTGGAGGCCGCATTCCCGCTGAAGGCACCAGTAGAGAATGTGTTTCCCTATCTTTTCCAGCTTCCAAGGCCTCCCACATTCCTTGGCTCAGGGCCCCTCTCCCTCTTCAAAACCAGCAGCATAGCATCTCTTCTCCTCTCTGACCTTTTGTCACCCTCTTAGAAGAATATTTTGGATAATCCAGGATAATCTTCCCATCTCTTGATCCTCACTTTTATCACATCTGCAAAATCTCTTCTGCCATGTGAGGTAACCTATTCACAGGTTCTGAAAATTACAGTAAAAATATCTTTAGGGGGCCATTATTCTGTCTACCTTAATGGGTAAACCAGGGAAAAAACAGTACTTACCTCACAAAAGCACTATGAGAAACACAAATAAAACACTGAGAAGAGCTCCTTTTTTATTAATGGTCACAGCCATTAACACCTACTTAGTGGAACAGGGAATGGAGGATGGGAAATGAACTGGATGGAGGATGGGGTAGAGTTTGGTCAGAGGCAGGGGCAGCTCTGAAGCTCTCTACAGCCCTGTCTGGTTTCATGGTTATGAAACCTGCTTGGAATTAGGAAAATAAGACACATAACTTTTGATGTTTCTGTATGTGAAAACACTGATACCATGAGTAATTCCAGAGGAGAATTTAAAAGGTTGGAGGGATCTTAGAACTCTAACCTAAATGTCTAAACGTTATACAGGAGATACCTGTCTCAGATGCAGAGAGAGAGAGAGTTGTCCAAAGACACACAGTGGCAGAGCTGAAATGAAAACCCAGGGCTCCAAGACACCTGTCAGGTGTTCTTTCTACCACGTTTGATTCCACTTAAGGAAGACTCAATGGTCCAACTACTGTTTTCCAACTGGCTTCCAAATGCCACGTGGTACAAGGAAATAGAATTTAATTTGTAGACTACCTGAGTTTAAAATACTGTCTCTCCTAAATGTAATGTCATATTCTGGATTAGATCCTGGAACAGAAATATGATATTAGTGGAAAAAAACTGGTAGAATCAGAATAAAGTTGGTTTCTTAGTTTTGACAAACATACAATGGTAATGCAAGACATCAACAATGAGGAGGGGCTTCCCTGGTGGCACAGTGGTTGAGAGTCCGCCTGCCGATGCAGGGGACGCAGGTTCGTGCCCCAGTCCGGGAAGATCCCACATGCCGCGGAGTGGCTGGGCCCGTGAGCCATGGCCGCTGAGCCTGCGCGTCCGGAGCCTGTGCTCCGCAACAGGAGAGGCCACAACAGTGAGAGGCCCGCGTACCGCCAAAAAAAAAAAAAAATACAATGAAGAAAACTCAGTGAGGAAGATAAGGCAACTCTCTGTACCCCCTTTGCAACTTTTCTGTACATCTAAAGTTATTCTTACATGTAACATTTTTTTAAATATGATTTTTTCTTTTACTGTGATAATGCATATTTCCTTAAATAACGCCTTTCGTTGTGTAGTATAAGGTCCTGACATTGTTATTCTTCTCTCAGTCCCAGTGTCCTTACTGGTCCCTCTGCCAATAATGCTTTTCCTACAGGCAGTGGCATGGCTTGTCCCATCACTCTCCTCAGGACTTTCTGCCCACATCACATTCTCAGTGAATTTTCCCAGTTGTGACGGATGAGAGAGAGAAAGAAATAGAGAAGAAGAGAGAGAGGAAGGAAGGAAGGAAGGGAGGGAGGGAGGGAGGGAGGGAGGAAGGAAGGAAGGATGGAAGGAAGGAAGGAAGGAAGGAAGGGAGGGAGGGAGGGAGGAAGGAAGGAAGGAAGGACTCTCTTTCAGTGAGAACTGAAAGAAAGCCCCTGAAATTTCCTCTCTCTTTCCCTGCTTTATCTTTCTGCTTAGCACCCACTACTATTAAACACAACGTGCATCACTCCAATTTATCTTACATGTTGTCTACCTCCACTACCACAAAGGCTAGGATTTTTTATTTTTGTCCATTTCTTTCATTGTCGTATCCCTAGCAACCGGAATCATGCTTGGTATACAGAAAGCACTTCATAAATATTTGTTGAATGAATGAATGAATGAACAATTGTAATTACCCTGCAGGTTGAGTGATCCATGTGTACCTAGCATAGTGCCTGACCCACAGCAGACACTTAACCAACATCCACTTTACATACAAGGAATCTGTGGCCCAAGGAGATCAGATCACATACCAAGAAGTCACATAGTTTATAGGTGCAGGTCTGAGATTACAGTGCAGGCTTCCTGACGTCTGGGCCAGGTATTCTGCACACCGAAATTCCTCATGCCAAGCTCCATCCCCAGGGTCAGTATGTGCTGCCCCACTCTCATCACCCTGATTTCCATGGCTGCTTTCACTCCTCCACAGAAGTCACAGTCGATCTCACTAAATAATCTGCCAAGTACAGAGGAGATACGTGTTTATATTGTGGGATTCCTAATGGCCATTGGCACTAAACTTAACTAAAGTCCATTTCAAGAAGCCCCAGCCGAAGAGAGTGGCTTGTCACCATGACTCAATAAGATGCTGTAAGAACTGGGGTCAAAACGAGTGAACAGATCAAGCGGGCAATGGGTTATTTCCTGCTTCTTCAACTCCATCCAATCCAACAAGTATTTACTGAGGACACGCCCTGCACTGTACTAGGCATTTTGAGGATTGTAAGAGAAGACCAGTACCTGCCATACAAAAGAAAACACAAGACCTCCTGTCCTTACTCCATCCACTATGGTTAAGATGGCAGGGGCAGAGTCCCAGTCTCGGCAGGACAGGAGTCCAGCCAGGAACACCCAAAAATATGAGCCCTTCCACAGTCAGGAACTTACATGCCTTCTTGCTAAAAACTCCATGATGAGACCCGACTGAGCTCACAGGAGTTTTAACACTCAAGATACACCTGAATATTTCGCTTACATAACTCATTTCAGACTGGCACAAGGAACATTCCTTGAAGGCAATCAGAGCCTCTTTGGTCCACACCGCTCTAAGTGATTGGAAGTGAATAAAATTATTAATAGGTGAAAGGACAGAAAGATCATCTGGTGAGCGGAGATCTTTAAATCGCTCTCTTCACTGTGATAAAAACAAAAACAGTGCACCAAAGCCTAAAAACAGAAAATATTTGTGCACGTCTTTCCTAGGGTGGAACAGAAATTATTCCTGAGGACTCCTTCTCCCTCCTGCTTTTGCCTTTTTTCAGTCTTTCTACCATTATCTTCCTTCATTTATCCACCTCATTTCTCCCGTGTTTCACCCCCACCCCCGTCACTGCTTTTTCCTTTTCTCCTCCCTCCTGCCTACCATTTGCAAGGTACTATGTTGGTGCCAATGGAGAACCCAGGGCATCGGGAGCAAAATCGATGTCCTCCATTATTGATAGCACAGGGAGATCAGCTCGGTGCTGTGTGACCACCTAGAGGGGTGGGATAGGGAGGGTGGGAGGGAGACGCAAGAGGGAGGGGATATGGGGATATATGTGTACATATAGCCAATTCACTTTGTTATACAGCAGCAACTAACACAACATTGTAAAGCAATTATACTCCAATAAAGATGTTTAAAAAATTTTTTTGAATAAAATTTAAAAATAAATAAATAATATAAAACTTGTATGAAGGTCTGCAATACGCTAGGTACTTTTTATAGTATCATATACACTTTCTAAGTAAGTAACAGTCATTCATGAGGATCAATATGGTGTCATGGGAAGAGTAGGGATTTGTTATCAGGCCACCCTGGGCTTGAGGCTCACTACGCCTCTACCACTGTTGTAGTGATCTTGGAAACCCACCTCGACCTCTATGGGCAACTTCTTTCATCAGTTAAATAAAGAGAATATTTACCTCTCTGCTACTGTGGAAATTAATTAAATGTGGTATATGAGGTGACCTAGCATAGTCTAGAGAAGGGGCTCAGTGTATAGTGCCTGTTGATGAAATTCAAGCAGAAAATTTACATTTTTAACTGGGAAAATAATATGTAAAAGTGTTCATAAAGTAACATCAGAGAATCACTTCAAAACTGTGTGATCACCTCATTCAGTCCTCACAGGACAGCAACCTTGAACCCATTTTATACATTTGGAAAAGCTGGAGCACAGAGAGGTAAATCGCCTAAAGTTGTAGGAGAAACTTAGTGGTAAAACTCGGGCCTTGGTATTTCAAACCCAGTTCTCCTTCCATCCCACGGCGGATCCCCTGCGAGCTCTATCTTACCAGGTAGCAAACTGACAGAGGCTTCAAGCACACGGCAAAGAGACTTACAAGTAGAGTAGAGGGCAGAGGGAAGGTATAGTGTGAAATGGGCAATGAGAAAAGTAAAGAATACCCAAAACACTGCCTTTCTTCACTCTGTCCCTCTGACTTTCATGCTGGCTACTGTCCAGACTAACTTGTTTAGTTTCCAGTCTTCTAAAGTGTGCCACTTCAAAGCAAACTAAATGAATGAATGAATGAATGAATGAATGAAGCCAGGGCTCCATGACCAGGAAAAACCAAATCATCTCCTCAGGAAGTAATGAAGCAAGACTTGGGGTTGTTCCTCTTAGTCATTTAATGGCCATATTGCTAAGGTGGGGAAGAAATAGCAGAGACCAACATAATATTGTTTGTATTTGCTTATTCCTCTAACAATTATTCTCCAATAATAAAGATAGTGGTAGATCTTTCACTTAAATTTCTGGAAATGTGGATAAATTCAAGCCATACTCATTCCTTGGTCCATCTTTTTGGAAGTATAAATTCATCCTTCAGAGTGGAGTGGCTCAGTTAATTTATATTTAATATTTAATTGAAAGTTTTCTGTATTCTTAATACGCAAACAATTTCATTTGAATAAGAAACAGTAATATTAATTGTGATATAGCATATTCACTTTTAGTAAGCTCTGTAAATGTTATTGTATATTTCTGAGAATTCCACTCAAAAAATTTAACATGATTAAGCATGCATGGAGCATTCAAAAGCCTTATAAAAAAACAGCAGGGAAATAAAGAAAGAATTCCAAACATGCCAAATTCCCCTTCCTAAGAATTTTTCCTTAATATTAAATCAACTCAATTTGGAAAGGTTACATATAGTTAAACACATGATGCCATATAATAAATCAAGATAAATGGAAAATATATAATTCCTTTTTACAGAGTATGATCTCAATACTTAATTCATCATCCACCGTTCTGACAGAGAGCTTCAATATGAATCTAAGCTCCAATACACAATGAACACACTATAGCTATTTATTACAATGTTGTGTCATTTGTCACTTTTATTGAGTTCAGTGTATTTTGCAGGCTGTAAAATGGGCTAGAGTGATTCAGAAATGATCTACACCATCATTATTTCTCATTCCTAGTGCTTGAATTGCATCTACTCTCCCCAACAGACCTGATTTATTAGGTGAATAAATAACAGTATGTTTCAATAATGTATATCTATTGAGACTTCATTAGCTGCCCAGGAGATGCTATCCTGATTTTAAATAATTAAAACACACATGTGATGGAGTCCAATGGACTTGAGATGATTGGGGTATAAATATTTGCTAAAGCAGAGTAGTGGAAGGAAGATGCTTTCAGAATAGATTGGCATTGAAGGGACACATTCAAATGACAGTAAATGTTCTTTGTAAAAGTACAGAGATTTAGAGGCTTCTTCTCTCAGAATAGAAAGGCACCTTAGAGTGGAGGTGAGGAGATGAGTTTGTTTTCTGTGAATCCCAAACAGACTGTCCTCTATCATTCAGCTGACTCATTCTTAAAAATGGACCTATAATTCTGGTCAAATTCATTAATAACTTAATTCCCAAGCCAACCCAGTGCCGAGCCTCAGAGTCCAATAAAATGAGGACCGAACAGTGAAGTATACTGCTCTCTTCAAGGCTAACACTTTATCTTCTGCTAGTCGAGATTATTCACTTGCTAGGTTAAATGAGTTTTGTGCTCTTAATTAAACATCTTTTAGCTCTCTGTTTATAATGCACAATGTGATGAAATAAGCTTAAATCTGTAGTCAAAATGTCTTAGTTCAAAGCTTCAGAAATTTCTAGAATGGTTTGTGTCAGCAGCCATTTATAACAGGTACAGCTGAGATAGTTAAGAAAGATAAACCTGGTACAATTTCTAACCTACTCCAGCTGGCATATTTTGGCTGAAAATGTATTTTGGGGAGGAGAATATTTATTTCTTCTATAAAGTAGACTTAGAAGTTCCTTGCTTCTAATTGGACAAAAAATTGCCTCACAAGTATGAATAGATGTTAAGGAGAATGTTTATTTCTTCTCTAAAAGCAAACTGGAAAGCTCTTCTCTCTAACTGAGAGTGGGGGGCATAGTCTCAGAAGTAAGAGATAGTTGCTAAAGGAATAACATATCTACAGCAAAAAAGGTAGGGTGTGTGTCTGTGTGTGTGTGTGTGTGTGTGTGTGTGTGTGTGTGTGTGTGTGTGTGTGTGTGTGTGTGTGTGTGTGTGTGTGTGTTTCCAACGGCATATGGGCGGCAAGGGAGATATGTCCTGCAGCCACCAGAACCAGGAATCTAATTAGAGAGGTCAGTAATGTGATTAGGGTCAGGGGCTTAGTTGGCAGCAGGAAGGCAGATCCTATGGGTCCGGTGAGAAATATTCCAGACACAGAAGAGCACACACAGCTCGTTTAGGCAGGCGGGAAACCCCAAGGCAGGAGAAAGGAGGTGCTGAGGATTTCCTCAGGGCATCCTTAGGATTCCCTGCTGGGAAGAGGAGGCTGCCCGACCACAGATGTAAAGAAAAGGGGTCAGGTGAGGGCAGCTCATTACCTAAAGTGTGAGGATAAGTACGTAGTTAAACGTGATGAATCGAACAAATGCTTTCCAACACTGAACACATTTATGGGAGGCATCAGAGGGAGCCCGCGTTAACAGTTGATCACACGTATATTTTTTTCCTTCTAGAATCTTTGGAGGATTTCTGCATCCCATAATTACCCTGTTTCTGTAACCTAATGAAAATACAATGCGATCAATCATGCTTGGTGATCTGAGGCCTGAGCTGTCTTGGGAGAGGTGGTGGAAGGAAACAGAACAAATGGGAGTGCACATAAACCAGCCTCACTGTAGGAAGCCTTGCCCTCATGCATCAGCTGTCCCTCCTCCCTTCTCCTCCTGGACCAGTGTGAAGCCTACGCAGATACAAGGTGCGTATGCCCTGTCTTTCTGCCAGCAAAGGTCTTCCTATCTGACACTAGACTAAATCTTCTTCTTCCCCCTAAAGCTTTAGTTTCAATTGATCTGATATCCTAGGTCCTGCCAAGGAGATCCTGGGCGTGTGATACCCTGGGAATCTTGAACAGCATGCACCCCAGCCAATCATGCCCCATATAAGTCGCTTAGCCTCAAGAACCCGTCTCCCTCTTGTGATTTTGTCTGTTGCCTCTAAATATATTATATCTATTTCTGTATTTCTAAGTCCAATTTTTTCTCGAGTTCCCATATATATTCAAATGCTACTACACGTTGCTACCTGAATATTCTCAAAATGTATGTCTAAATATTTAGTGCCAGTTGCTTTGAGCTCCTATATACCAGGAATTATGTTAAATGATTTACATATATTATTTATAACCCTTGCAGCACAGCAGCCCTCTGAGGTAAAGAGCAATTTATTTGAGAAGAATCTATTGAATGCCTGCAAAGCACCAAGCATCCTGCTAGGTACTGGAATACCACAGTGAAAACATTAAGGCCTTGCCCTCACTGAACTTAAATTCTGATAGAATTATTAATCTTAATTTATTGGTGAGGAACTAAAGCTCAGAAGGTTTGATGAACCAACCAGTGGTGCCAGATTTAGTAACTGGCAGATTTATGATTTTTTTCTCATGTCTGCGTCTTTATTCCTGTCCTGCCCCTAGGTTCTTCAGAACCTTTTTTTTAGATTCCATATATATGTGTTAGCATACAGTATTTTTCTCTTTCTGACTTCACTCTGTATGACAGTCTCTAGGTCTATCCACCTCACTACAAATAACTCAATTTCATTTCTTTTTGTGGCTGAGTAATATTCCATTGTATATATGTACCACATCTTCTTTATCCATTCATTTGTCAATGGACACTTAGGTTGCATCCATGTCCTGGCTATTGTAAATAGAGCTGCGATGAACATTGTGGTACATGACTCTTTCTGAATTATGGTTTTCTCAGGGTTTATGCCCAGTAGTGGGATTGCTGGGTCGTATGGTAGTTCTATTTGTAGTTTTTTAAGGAACCTCCATACTGTTCTCCACAGTGGCTGTATTAATTTACATTCCCACCAGCAGTGCAAGAGTGTTCCCTTGTCTCCACACCCTCTCCAGCATTTATTGTTAGTCGGTTTTTTGATGATGGCCATTCTGACTGGTGTGAAGTGATACCTCACTGTAGTTTTGATTTGCATTTCTCTAATGATTAGTGATGTTGAACATCCTTTCATGTGTTTGTTGGCAATCTGTGTATCTTCTTTGGAGAAATGTCTGTTTAAGTCTTCTGCCCATTTTTGGATTGGGTTGTTTGTTTTTTTGATATTGAGCTGCATGAGCTGCTTGTAAATTTTGGAGATTAATCCTTTGTCAGTTGCTTCACTTGCAAATATTTTCTCCCATTCTAAGGGTTGCCTTTTCGTCTTGTTTATGGTTTCCTTTGCTGTGCAAAAGCTTTTAAGTTTCATTAGATCCCATTTGTTTATTTTTGTTTTCATTTCCATTTCTCTAGGAGGTGGGTCAAAAAGGATCTTGCTGTGATTCTAAATCATTGCAACCAAAGTTTATCCTAAAAGGAAAACCTGTGATGATAGAATCAAATAAAATTAACATTAAAAGAGACAATAGAGGAAATCATTCTACAGTACTTGCACGTGGCACATAAAGTAAGTATGGGCTTGGAGAGGCCAGGGTTATGTATCAGAGGAAGACATAATATAAGCTAACTTCCTCTTTCCTTCTTTTCTTCCTCTATTTTTAAAATTTTTCTTTTTTTTTTCTTTTTCTCTTTGTAATCCATGACAATATCTGTGATGTTCCAGGAAAAAAGTTTTTTCTTCACCAAACTAGGAGAGGAGTAACTTCTCATCCTCTAGCCTCTACCTCCTCTTATCACCAGCCCTAATCACTGATGGTCTTCCATAAACCTCTGTGCTACTTCCTCACGATCCAGGCAGATCCATGCAGAACAGATCAGTAAAACAATCCCACAATCCAGATGTCCCTTTCTTAGGATGCACCTGTGTCAATTATGGAATCTACCTAATAGGGGACAGAGATGAGGGAGCTGGAGTGGGTGAGTTTGATGTGAGGGACTAGGTAGATTTATTTCCTGTTGCTCCTGTGACAAACTACCACAAAATCAGTGGCTTAAAATGACATGAATATAATATCTCACAGTTCTGGGGGTCAGAAGTTCAAAATGTATTTCGCTGGGCTAAAATCAAAGTGTTGGTTCCTCCTGGAAGCTCTAAAAGAGAACCCATTTTCCAACTTCTTGGGACTCCCACATTCCTTCTCTTGTAGTGTTGAAAAAGTCAGCAGAAATCCTTGAAAGGTATTCTTAAACATCTAATATTCTCTAAAGCACTCACATTTTGTTTAACAAACATGTATTGAGCACCAACTGTGTGTCCAGCAGTGTGGTGGGCCTTCAGCATACAGCAGGAAGGATGGAAATTCCTGCTTTGAAAGAGCTTATAGTCTGATGGAGGCAACACAAAAATGAACAAAGAAGTAAACAAGTTGAGACAGATGTTATAAAAGAAATCAAAGTGGCACGGAGTGGGATTGCTTTAAATTGATTGTCCAGATGCAATCAGAGGATGACGTGTGAGTTGATGCCAGAGGATGAGAAAACACCAACCATGCATAGGGCTTGGGGGCAGAGCATTTGAGTAGAGGGAGCAGAAAGTGCAAATGTCCTGAGGCCGAATAAAAGCTTGATGTGTCTGAGGCCAGAAAGAGGGGCCATTTATCTGGAAGAAAGCTGCGGTAGGAGACAGTCTTAAATTTTAAAAATTACTTTTGGTTGACGTAAAGTGAATCAACTGCTCAGTCAGAGGACATCCAAAGACCTCTCAGCCAATCACAGTCACAATCATGCTGAGGATGTGTGCTTCACGCCCTGTGTCTTCTGTCCTCATATGGGCTGTCCAATTTGGAGGCCAATAAGCACCACATGGAGGTGTTTACTGGTTTTGAGCTTCTCCTGAACAGCAAGTCGTTGCCCAACTTTTTGTTTCTAGCCATGTTCATGAATTTTTTTTTTTTTTTTTTTGAGGCCCATGATTCACCAACTGGAGTGTGGAGGAGACTGCTAAGAGAGATGCTGTGCCTCTAGTAATAAGATCAGGGGCTGAGGGATGGGTAGAGGGAGAAGATTGGACATTTGGAAAGATAATTCAAGCCTGTAATCAAGATCAAAGGTGCAGACCTTGTGAAGAGTTCCTCGAGAAGGTCTGGCTCAGGGTTAGGGTTCCACTTAGGAGACTGTCATGACTGTGGTCTGAATGAGCCTCAAACAGATCAACTACTTGGCAATAATCCTTGCCAAGGGAGGGAGGGAGAGAAGAAGGGAGGGAGGAAGGCAGGGAGGAAGGGAGGGAGGAAGGGAGGGAGGGAGGAAGAGAACGCTGTTTATACTCTGTGTTGACACTCTTATTTTCATTTTTCCTCCTCAACTCGCTCCAATTGGTTTTTGTCCCCCCCCACTCTTTAATGCCACCAATAATTAGATCCCTGCTCAAGAAAAATGTCAAATTCCCCGTCATCGCACTTGACTTCTCAGCATCATCTCACAGGGATCTCGAGTGTTACTGTACGACACTCATTGCTCTCCTTCTATCCCAGAAACCACTCTTCTCACTAGACCTTGCTAGGACTCATCTAGAAAACCTCCAGATCCCCAAATCTCAGAGCTCAGTCCTCAAACTCCGTCTCTTCCCTACTTAATACACTTCCTTTCCTTGATCTCAGTCTTACCACCTTGACATTGATGCCTTCCGAAGGCCCCTCTCCTCGAAATTCTAGTCTCCTGTCTAGTAATTTCACACTCTCACTTGTGCATTGTGAAAGTCAAATATGAAAAGGCGGGTAGACTGGACTGCTTCTCTCTCCCCATTAACTTTGCTCTTCGCCCACAAAGCCTTCTCCCCCTCGGTAAATAGTGGGACGCTTTAGGCCAAACCTAGGGAATGACCTTAATTTCTCTCTTGTCTTCCCATCCTGCAATGCTGTCTACATGATATATTATCATACTCACTTAACATATATATACACCATATATATACATATCTTATATATACATATACGCACAGCTCTTCACCATCTGTATATTTCTCACCGTTTCTCCTGCTACAACCCGAGTCTGAGCCACCACCATCCCTCTCCCAGACCTCGGTGGCAGCTCCCCAATCAATTTTGCTGCCTCCCTTCTTGCCCCTAAGTCGATGCTCCAACAGCTGCCAAAGAGAATTTTCTAAACCTCGAATCAACCAAGATGGTCTCACATTTTCCCCTTTTATTTTCTTCCTAGTACATTGAAAATCATCTAATTCCTCTGTTTTCTAGTTATTATCAATCTTGTTCATTAAAAGGCCAGCTCCATGAGGATGGGGTATTGTATGTTCTTTGACCTTGTATTCCCCATCCTGGAATGGTGACAGGAAATAATAAATATTTGTATTAATGAATGCTGATTAAGTCAAAGGTATGGCCTAAGCTTTGGTGCCATGAAATCCTCAAATAGATATTTTGGAATGAACAAATCTATTATTGGATATTCTCTTACATCTACTGTTTGAATCTAAGCAATCAAAGGTCTCTACCCTGGTAAAAAGATTCCCTAGATTTGAGATCACTGACAGCCTAAATGGCTGGTCAGTCATTTACAACTCATTCGATGTCCAGCCCACATTATCACCTTATCTAACTCATCTCTCATAAAATGACAGAAAACTACTGGAAAGCACTTACCTTTCTTGAATTCCCCTGATATAGACCCAGAGTGAAAAAAACATGAATACTGCTCTCCCCAGGGGGAATCAATCCTCATCTTAGTTACTGTTGGATGGATAGCATTATGATTCCTAGGCATAGGAAATCTATCATCTTCAACTTCTCTATCTACCCAGGATCAGACTGTGGTAATAACTCAAGGAGCAGCATTTCAACTCCAGCTGTGGATCCTATTTCCACTCATATGATTTAACCTGGAAATTATCAGTGACAATCCCAGGGGGGAAATGAACAGCTGATTTGGGAGATACAGTGAGAGAAGCTGGCTCAGCCTGGCAAGAAGAAAAGACAAATGAGACACATGGCAAACGGGAATAAAGGATGTCCTTGTGGAAGTGAAACGTGATACACAGTAATTCCAACTGTGAAGCCACCAAACAGTCTATTAACAAATAAGTGGCTTGATGTGATCATAGATAAGACAAGTGAAATTAAAGGACATCACATCCATCTGGGAGCTTCGATTGAGTGGTAGTGAGAGGTCTAAGCAGCAGAAGGAGATGAAGACTTGATCATGCTTTGAATGAAAAAATCAAAGGAAAGGAAAGGTGGTACATGGGGGAAAGTCTATGTATTTAATTGGGGTGCAGATATAGGGGGGAATTAGTCTCCAACTCTAAAATATATAAAGTCCGAGAATTGTAAGAATGTGTAATGAAAAGTCAAAAAGCATCAGCATCTTTAGCTATAGGCATTCCATTCATTGAATAAACATTGTTAAAAACCTAAGGGCCAGGCACTGTGCTAATCTATAGAAGAAGATTGAAGACATCATCTCTTCCCTGCAAGAGACTAAGTTTGGGGGAAAGACAAGGCAGCTGAAAAATACAGGAACAAACTTTGGAATGGGAATCAATATTCCCAGGAGAACTGTTCTTTGCATTTCAAGAACAAGAACCCCTTAATGAGTTGATCTTGCATATATTCTGTCACTCAGACTTCACAACACTCTGTGAGCTAGGCACTGCTGTCCCCCATTGCTCTGGGAACAAAACCAACGCCTGAGATGTTTACACACATCACAGAGACAAAGATCAAAGACGCTGGGGTTTGAACGCAGCATCTGTTCCAAAACCTGTGTACTGTCCACCACATCATGTTATGTCTACAGGTAGTTAGTCAAAACAATGCCTGGCAAATCTATAAAGTACACAGGCTCCCCCTTTCTTGTGATTTATGTCCCACTGAAGTGACCCCATGTTACCTTCTCCAAGAACAAGTAGCTGTAGAATCTTTTCTGGCAGGATTAGAAATTTGTTTACAAGTTGGATAACTGGGGGAAAAAAACATACGCTTCATTTTTCGCAAAAGTATTTGAATGTTAACATGTGCTGCGCTGTAAAGATTGAAGAATGAACAAAAAACTCCAGAGAACGATCAAGTCAGAGAATGAACAGAGAGGGAAAGAGGGAGGTGTCTGAGGGAAGGAAGGAAGTCTCTAAAAACTCTCCAGACATCCCACAAATAGCACAGGGTCTGCCACATGGAACCTAGTCTAGGAGGCAGGAGGGCAAGGCCTCTGTTTGTTGCAGTAGAGTAGCATCTCCATGGGCATATGTCACCAGTAGCACTCCGCTGTCCCAGGTCTACTGTCTGCAACAGTGTTGTCCAGTCAGGGGGCTGCTGACTGAGCTAGAGCTCGGAAGAAACTTCTCACAACCCAGAGCCCGGCCAAAACGCTAGGAGGCAGCAAAGTACATGGTAAGGGAACTCTCTTCAATTAACTTCAGTTCTGGACGTATTTATTTCTTTATTTTAACATCTTCATTGGAGTATAATTGCTTTACAATGTTGTGTTAGTTTCTGCTGTATAACAAAGTGAATCAGCTATATATATACATATACATATATCCCCATCTCTCCTCCTTCTTGCATCTCCCTTCCACCCTCCCTATTCCACCCCTCTAGATGGACACAAAGCACCGAGCTGATCTCCCTGTGCTATGCGGCTGCTTCCCACTAGCTATCTATTTTATGTCTGGCAGTGTACATATGTCCATGCCACTCTCTCACTTGGTCCCCGCCTACCCTTCCCCCTCCACGTGTCCTGAAGTCCTTTCTCTACTTCTGTGTTTTTATTCCTGTCCTGCCCCTAAGTTTCAGAACCTTTTTTTTTTTAGATTCCATATATATGTGTTAGCATACGGTATTTGTTTTTCTCTTTCTGACTTACTTCACTCTGTATGACAGACTCTAGGTCCATCCACCTCACTACAAATAACTCAATTTCGTTTCTTTTTATGGCTGAGTAATATTCCAAAGTATATATGTGCCACATCTTCTTTATCCATTCATCTGTTGATGGACACTTAGGTTGCGTCCATGTCCTGGCTATTGTAAACAGAGCTGCCATGAACATTGTGGTACATTACTCTTTTTGAATTCTGGTTTTCTCTGGGTATATGCCCAGTAGTGGGGTTGCTGGGTCATATGGTAGTTCTATTTGTAGTTTTTTAAGGAACCTCCATACTGTTCTCCATAGTGGCTGTACCAATTCACATTCCCACCAGCAGTGCAAGAGTGTTCCCTTTTCTCCATACCCTCTCCAGCATTTATTGTTTCTAGATTTTTTGATGATGGCCATTCTAACTGGTGTGAGATGATATCTCATTGTAGTTTTGATTTGCATTTCTCTAATGATTAATGATGTTGAGCATTCTTTCATGTGCTTGTTGGCAATCTGTATATCTTCTTTGGAGAAATGTCTATTTAGGTCTTCTGCCCATTTTTGGATTGGGTTCTTTGGGGTTTTTTTTATTGAGCTGCATGAGCTGCTTGTAAATTTTGGAGATTAATCCTTTGTCAGTAGCTTCATTTGCAAATATTTTCTCCCATTCTGAGGGTTGTCTTTTGGTCTTGTTTAAGGTTTCCTTTGCTGTGCAAAAGCTTTTAAGTTTCATCAGTTCCCATTTGTTTATTTTTGTTTTTATTTCCATTTCTCTAGGAGGTGGGTCAAAAAGGATCTTGCTGTGATTTATGTCATAGAGTGTTCTGCCTATGCTTTCCTCTAAGAGTTTTATAGTGTCTGGCCTTACATTTAGGTCTTTAATTCACTTTGAGTTTATTTTTGTGTATGGTGTTAGGGAGTGTTCGAATTTCATTCTCTTACATCTACCTGTCCAGTTTTCCCAGCACCACTTATTAAAGAGGCTGTCCTTTCTCCACTGTATACTCTTGCCTCCTTTATCAAATATAAGGTGACCATATGTACGTGGGTTTATCTCTGGGCTTTCTATCCTGTTCCATTGATCCATGGATGTATTTATTATTTGGTGAATATGGGTCCTTCTGCTTAAGTTGAGAATGCAGTAAAGAACTAGAAATCATAGCCTTGACCACTTAAGGGTGTACTATCTCATTGAGGATATAAGAGAAATAAACCCGGTCGATTTTTAAAGGGAAGCAGGGAGTGTTCCAGAGATGGTGACACTAAGAGCATGTTTTAGGAAATAAAGAAAGACCAGAGCAAGCTACCTAGTTCAGGAAAACTTTGTGGAATAGGTGGACTTCGAGACAATTGTGACGAGAAAGGGGAAGATCTTTGGTGGCAAACAAGCATCTCAATGGCAAAATGAACCTAGGAAAGATGGAGGTCGGGGAAGCTGCACTGCAGGAATACCAGACTGACTTAGAGTGGTGCATGTATTACCTAACAGCCTGGAGCTAGAGGTTTACACTCGCCGTTTAATCTGACTCTGACGATAACTGTGTTCAAGGAAGTGCTTTGTTTATCCCTAGTATAAAGAGAATCTCAGAGATAAGTGATTCCTCTAATAGGCAAGAGTCAGAGCCAGAAATTGAAAGATCATTCACATCATTCTCTATTCAAGTGTCTGCAGGGGTCAGATGCAAATGAGACAAAGGAAGATATCTTCCCTGGACTCAAGGAGCACACAGCTTGTCTGTGGGAGACACAGACAAATTAATCAGGGGTTTTGATCTGGTATAATGTGTCATGGCAACCGATTCAGTCAGGGTCTTGGTTTGAAAAAGACCCTGCGTGGTACCTGAAATGAGTCTTGAAAAATAAACAGAAGACAAGCCATAGACTGAGAGAAAATATTGCAAAAGACACATCTGAAGAGGGGCTATCATCCAAAATATACAAAAATACTTCTAAAAATTAAGAAAATAAATAATCTATAAAAATGGGCCCCAAACCTTAATGGACACCTCATCAAGAAGACATACATATAGCAAATAAGCACATGAAAAGATGTTCTACACTCTACACCATAGGTCATCCGGGATACAAATTAAAACAATATTAAGATACTACTACACCTACTAAATGATCAAAATCCAGAACACTGGCAACGCCAAACGCTGGCTAGGATGTGGAGCAACAGGAACTTTCATACATTTCTGGGACACATACAACATGGTGCAGCCACTCTGGAGGCAGTTTAGCAATTTCTTACAAAACTTAACATACTCATCATACGATCTAGCAGTGATGCTCCTTGGTACTTACCCGAAGGAGCTGAAAACTTTTGTCCACACAAAAACATACGTGTAAATGCTTAAAGCAGCTTTATTCATAATTGCCAAAAACTGGAAGCAACCAAGATGTCCTTCAGTAGGTTAATGGATAAATAAACTGTGGTACATCCAGACAATGGAATATTATTCAGCACTAAAAAGAAATGAGCTGTCAAGCCACGAAAAGATGTGGAGGACACTTAAATGCATATTACTAAGTGAAAGAAGCCAATGTGAAATGACTGCATGTTGTATAATTCCAACTATATGACACTCTGGAAAAGGCAAAACTGGAGACATTAAAAAAGAAATGAGTGTTTGCCAGGGGTTAGTGGGGAAGGAAGGATAAATAGGCAGAACACAGAGGACTTTAAGGGGAGTGAAACTACTTGTAGGATACTACAATGATGGATACATGTCATTATACATTTGTCCAAACCCACAGAATGTATAACACCGAGAGTGAACCCTAAAGTAGACTATGGACTTTGGATAATAAGAATATCAACGGAGGTGGCGGGGTGCTGATAATGGAGGAGACTATGCTTGTGTGAGGGCAGGGGGCACATGGAAATCTCAGCACCGCTGCTCAGTTTTGCTGTGGGTCTAAAACTACTCTAAAAATAAAGTCTATTAAAAATAAAAAATAAATGGAAAATATGCAGGAAAAGGAAGGAGCAAGGGTTGCTTCAGGATGAGAAAATCGCCTGCATATAACCCCAGAGGTAAGAAGGACCTGGTTCATACAGAGAACTGTGCAGCACGTCCTACAGTCTAAGGGCAAAGACTCTGAAAGCAGGTGTCTAGTCTAAGTCTTGCTAACTGTGAGACCTTGGACAAGTCACTTAACCTCTCTGTGCCTCAAGGGCTCTCATCTGCAAAATAAGGACAATAATATCACGTTTCCTAGGGTAGTTATGAGGATTAAATGAGCCAACATTTGTAAGAAACTTAGGATGGTACCTGGCAAATACATTATGTGGTTCGGCTGAAGTCTTGAAAACAAGTCTGATCGTGGCTGTCCCTTTGTGTTATGCTAAGGAGCTTGGAATTTGTTTTGCGAATGGGGCAGGGATGTTGAGGGGGTTTAACCTTTGCACAGTGAAATCTCTGGACCAGCATTTTAGAAAGCTGGTGGTGGAGACTTGCAGTAATTTAAGTGAGAAATGGGGAAGGCCAGAGGCTAAGGCAATGGCAGTTGAAAAGGACAGAATACAAAGGGTTCGAAAGATATTGAGAGTGGAATATACAGAAGAGGTGACTAAATGGATAAGGGCAGAGATGCTCTCTAAGTTTTAGGTTTGGTGATGTGATCATTTCTAAAGGAGGTAAAATGCTTTCCTGTGATCCTTGGCCTTCCCTTTCACCCCTCATCATCCCCGGACTGCTTCCCTATTTGTAAGATGAGTGCTTTCCAGGATATTATCTCTAATTGGCCCTTCTAGCTCTAAGAGCCCTTGTGTATCATGAGTGTTTCCAAAGTACAGGAATGAGACCAGTTGTCTCTCGGACCAGTATCATGGTAGCCATCCTTGCCCTCTTACCTCCTGTTTATACAGACACATTTTCAATGGTCTGCTTAGAAATGAGGCTTTAAATTAGCTGTTTCTTCTTCTCAAGCTAACACGTGAAGTACACAGAGATGGGGCACAAGAGTTACACATGGCTCTTTGAGTGGAGTTTCATCCCACGCCGTGGATTCCCTCCCTGCTGTGAGACACCCATGAAGAGTCAGTGAGCGAATCTGGGCCAGCAAGAATGATTTGTTTCTACCCCCTGAATCCACCCACTCGTTTGTTTCCTGCATGTGTCCACGACTAACTGAACGTTCCCTGGAGGCCAAAAAAGTGACCCAAATGAAAACTTAATGCATCCCCAATCCTTCTCCCTCTGCTGCTAACACGAGACGAATGTAGTCAGTGAGAAAATTTCATGTTACTTGCTTTATGTTTCTATATTTTAATGTTCTTCTGCTTAACAGCTATTCCCCTGCCCCCTTTTTAAGGTCATGCATCAAAGTATTTTTAACACACCTCTCTTTACCTAAAACTAAACAAGATGTTTCACATTGCAACTCCCCTGTCTTAGAATCAACTCTCACGTTTGTACCAGAGGAGAAATGAGTTCAGTTTTTTCCTCACTCTATTACAAACACGTGGTACCACAGAACATTCGGGCATGGAGAGAAGCAATGTCATTTCATTCTACTTCTTGGGGATGGCTGCACCCATAAGTCCCAGAACTTAAAGACCCCACGGCCACCAATTTTATGTGTTTTCAGCAGCTCCAGAAGTGAAGTAGATGATGACAAACAACACACTACTTCAGAGACTCACCAAGCGAGACCTCCAGGCTTGTCCCAGGCAGAGAAGCATGTGTATGCAAGCACTTTCTTGATCTTGATCGAATGACTTAGCCTGTTATTAGTCACCCCATCTCAAAGATGAGTAAGGGGAGGATTAGAGGAGGTAAGTGACTCGCTCAATTGTCCTACAGAAATATGTCAGGGCCAGGATAAGAAATCAAGTAGCCCTACCACCTTGATCTCTGTATTACTGATTAGAGGCTATGTCAGTGGAATCTTGTTTCGTACCTTACACAACATCACCACTTCTGAGCATGGTGGTGTGACAGAATCAAGCATACAGCAAGACTTTCCACATGCTACCACCCCCACTACCTGAATTCCAACTTGCTCTGGCTTCTCCAGAGAGATAAACCATATGAAGACTGGTAATATACACCTCTGCCTCGATTCAGTGCTACTTTACACTTGTAAGGTATTTTACATGCTTTATCTCATGGAACCCTCAGAGCAGTTGTACTGAAGACCAGCTAGGCAGTCTCATTTGTATCCCTTCACCTCCCTTGCCACCCAGCTTTGGTCCTGGGAGGCAGATCTCTAGACCACATCATGGTGGTCCCTGCAGTGTGGCTTCTGGTCCGTTTCTGCAATACAGAAACAGGAGATGAGGGGAGGAGAGACAGGTCAGTGAAGGTGGTCACCAGCTCCCTTGACTCCCTGCGGGGTCAAGGCATGACTGTCTGTGCTCCCCAAAAGAGGTGACATTTTCTGTCCAGAGGTCCACTTCTAGACTCTTCTACAGCGAGAGTGTCAGCAAATTCAGCACTCCAGTGACTACAGATCTGCTGGCAAAGGTGTACCACGACAGTGGGAAGCAGTCGAACAACCTCAAAAGGCTAGTATCTTTGCTATCTATGTATGTGTCAAACCACATGCATATATGTATGTGTGTGTATATACATACACACATATACTCATAAATACACACACATACACGTTACTAGTGCTTTTCTGATTGAACCATGATCCTGACTGATACACAGAGGATTAATTGGCTAAGGAGGGCTCCTGTAGTCACACAGCCAGAGTCGGCTACAAAATTTGCAGGGCCCAGTGCAAAATGAAAATGCAGATCCCCTGTTCAAAAAGTAGGGGAAAACCTCTTTCCTTTCTCCTGTGGTCTCCTTCTTGAGCTATCATGGTGTTTATTTTTACTATTTAATGTCGCACTCCCTGAATGCAGGTGCAGTTCACTTACAAAACACAAATCCAAAGATAAAATGATTAAGAATTCCAAGATGGCAACTACAGGGCAATAAACCCCAAGAGAAGGGCGCCCTTTTGATGGAGCCCTGCACTACCGTACACTCCAGATGCTGGCCCTACACACAGATAGTCTCTGATGGAGCCAGAACTTGAAGCCATATCTGACTCTTAAATGCAAACCCGTGCTTTTCCCATGGAATCACATTGCCTTCCGAAGCCAACAAAGGATGTCTCACATGTAGGGAGAGTATGGGGGTCAGAATGAGCATGCACCCCACAGATCACATTCTTAATTTCCCAATCCTAGAACCCACCTACATCTCCATTTTGTTAGCCAAGAAAAGAGAGTATTTGGTTTTCTTTTACAACTAAGAAAACACAATTGAGCCAGGAAACATTTCTAATGACATTTCTACCTCTTTTTTTAAAAAAAATTATTTATTTATTTTTGCCTGCATCGGGTCTTCGTTGCTGCACACGGGCTTTCTCTAGTTGGGGCGAGCAGGGGCTACTCTTCATGGCGGTGCACGGGCTTCTCATTGCAGTGGCTTCTCTTATTGCGGAGCACGGGCTCTAGGCGCATGGGCTTCAGTAGTTGCGGCACACGGGCTCTAGAGCTCAGGCTCAGTAGTGGTGGCGCACGGGGCTTAGTTGCTCCGCGGCATGTGGGATCTTCCCGGACCAAGGCTCGAACCCATGTCCCCTGCATTGGCAGGTGGATTCTTAACCACTGCCCCACCAGGGAAGCCCAGCATTTCTACTTCTAATCTCAGCATCAGACGCACACTGAGTCTCCATTAAGTGTACAGGCCGAGCAGAAGTGGCAAATTTTAGGAGATAAGGATGTCACCACCTGCTTTAAAACTGAATAGTGCACTTGACCTTTCTTGCTGGAGGTGGAAATACTGGTCAAGGGAAAATTCAAAATCAACAGACCGGGAAAACATTTCAGTGCTTTAGGCACAGTGCAGGGAGATTGACTGAGAGGGTCTTTGGTTGCCTGGGTAACACTGAATTCTGACTCTCAAGAATGGAATGATGCTGGTGTTCAATGTGGGTGGGGTCAGAGGAAACAAACAGAGAACAGCTCCCCAAGAAAGAAATAAAGACCACCAATGTGAGTTTGCAAGCCAGGTATACGTCTCAATGTAGAATTTCTCTGTGAGTTTTTCATACATAACACAAGGGACAGGTGTCCAGGTAATTAAGTGGCAGCACAGAAACAAAACACTCATCAAGACTCTTGTATGTGTAAGATTTGCTCCACCGATCAAAGCACAAAGAAATCCAAGATGGGACTGAGTTTTCTTGCACGTGAGACCAGAACTATTTAATAAAAATAAACAGCACCTGTGCTTAACATGTGTTGAGTGATAACTGAATGCTATGAGGGGCTGAAGAAGAGTAAATGGACTTTATGGAGTAGGAAAAACTTGAACTTTTTTTTTCTGCAACAAGAATGAAGAGTCACATAAATGCGTGTCCTGGCTAAGAGATTCACAGAAAGTCTGAATTCCCTGCACTCAGTCAGTTATAAAGAATAAGGCGGGCTTCCCTGGTGGAGCAGTGGTTAAGAATCTGCCTGCCAATGAAGAAACTGAGAAAGGATTAATCTCCAAAATTTACAAGCAGCTCATGCAGCTCAATATCAAAAAAACAAACCACCCAATCCAAAAATGGGCAGAAGACCTAAATAGACATTTCTCCAAAGAAGATATACAGACTGCCAACAAACACACGAAAGGATGCTCAACATCACTAATCATTAGAGAAATGCAAATCAAAACCACAATGAGGTATCACCTCACACCAGTCAGAATGGCCATCATCAAAAAATCTACAAACAATAAATGCTGGAGAGGGTGTGGAGAAAAGGGAACCCTCTTGCACTGTTGGTGGGAATGTAAATTGATACAGCCACTATAGAGAACAGTATGGAGGTTCCTTAAAAAACTGAAAATAGAACTACCATATGACCCAGCAATCCCACTACTGGGTGTACACCCAGAGAAAACCATAATTCAAAAACTGTCATGTACCACAATGTTCATGGCAGCTCTATTTACAATAGCCATGACATGGACACAACCTAAGTGTCCATCAACAGATGAATGGATAAAGAAGATGTGGCACATATATACAATGGAATATTACGCAGCCATAAAAAGAAACAAAATTGAGTTATTTGTAGTGAGGTGGATGGACCTAGAGTCTGTCATACAGAGTGAAGTAAGTCAGGAAGAGAAAAACAAATACCGTATGCTAACACATATATATGGAATCTAAAAAAAAAAAAGTGGTTCTGAAGAACCTAGGGGCAGGACAGGAATAAAGACGCAGACGTAGAGAATGGACTTGAGGACACGTGGAGGGGAAGGGTAGGCTGGGACGATGTGAGAGAGTGGCATGGACTTATATACACTACCAAATGTAAAACAGATAGCTAGTGGGAAGCAGCCGCATTGCACAGGGAGATCAGCTCGGTGCTTTGTGACCACCCAGAGGGGTGGGATAGAAGGGTGGGAGGGAGGAAGACGCAAGAGGGAGGGGATATGGGGATATATGTGTAGGTATAGCTGATTCACTTTGTTATAAAGCAGAAACTAACACACCATTGTAAAGCAATCTTACTCCAATAAAGATGTTAAAAAAAAAATACAATGTAAGCCACATGTGCAATTTAAGATTTTTTAGTAGCCACATTTTAAAAAGTTAAAGAGTTGGAGTTAATTTTATATTTTATTTAATTTATATCCAAAATACTATCATTTTAACATATAATAAAAATTGTTGAATTATTAATATTTTTCATTAATTTTATTAAGTCTTTAAAATCCAGCATATATTTTATATTTACAGCACATCTCAGTTCAGACTGGTCGTATTTCAAGGGCTCAATAGGCACATTTGGTTGGTGGCTGCCATAGTAGATGATGTAGGTCTAAACTCTTTCTTAAGCATTAAAGTCTATTCCATCAATCGACAAGGCTTTAGGTAGCCTCTCCTCTGCTTAGTCATGGATGGATTCCAAGGTAGCTCTTTATGTCTGGAAGCTTGTGAAGAAGAGGGAGTATGTCTAATTTCTTTTTTTCCCTGATCAGTGACCTGGCCAGTGCCATGCATATAGTTCATGATGTAATGAATGAGTGAATGAATGAACAAATGAATGACCAAGTGTCACTATGAACTATCAGCAAGATTGAGAGGGACCAAAAAGTAGGGCAGTAGAGAAGAAACACACATTATCACAACTTTAAACTTGGTGTGGTATTCAAGACTCTCCACATTTTATTTCTTATCCCCAGATTTAACCCTATACAACACTTCCCAGTGAATGCTGTAATAAAAACTAATCTCAGGAGCTACTCTGCACAAAGGAAAGAAAAGAGGATTTTACCAATCGACAAATTACACACACATACACACATACACATTGTAGTCCCTACTTGGAGATTCACCACACACACCAGCATGATGATAAACACAGCTGAAAAAATTTCTTTTCAGCACGATTTTTCAGAGCCTTTTTTTTTAAATTCTTATTGGAGTAGAGTTGATTTACAATGTTGTTTCAGCTTCAGGTGTACAGCAAAGTGAATCGGTTATGCATATACATATATCCACTCTTTTTTAGATTCTTTTCCCATATAGGCCATTACCAAGTATTGAGTAGAGTTCCCTGTGCTATACAGTAAGTCCTTATTAGTCATCTATTTTATATATAGTAGTGTGTATATGTCAGTCCCAATCTCCCAGTTTGTCCCTCCCCCCTTATCCCGTGGTAACCATAAGTTTGTTTCCTACATCTGTATCTAAAGACAAATATCATACGATATCGATTATAGGTGGAATCTAAAACAAGGGTACAAATGAACTTATCTACAAATGACAGCCTTTTATATGCTAGTATTTAATCATTCTCATTCTCTGCCATGTCTCTCCACCTAATTGGTGAGCTTATTGAGGTCAGAGATCACGTTCATTGTGCTCTTATAACCATCACATGGCCTTTTATTCCTGCTTGGACTCTTGCCCCTACAATCGTTCTCCAAACACTGTTAGTGTGGTCTTTTACAACATAATCCAATCATACTACTTCACTGCCTTCACTCAGATCCTTTAGTAAACTATTTTTGTCAGAGAATCTACAAAAATGGGATGTTTTATACAGACCTTCCTAAACAAATTTGAATCCTTTCTTCCCACCATAAAAATATTACCTTTTTCTGTAATTAGTGGTCTATACTCTGTCCAATCTTGTTTAGAAAATGTTAGCAAAGAGAAATGATTAGCGGTGTCACCCTCCCCACAACTCTTTTACGTTCCTTTAGTATTCTTATAGCATCCTACAAGGATCCTATGCCATCCTTAGCATCCTATAGCATCCTTAGCTCTATGTCTTATCAGTAATTATGATATACTGAAATTGCCTATTTTGGATTGGTTTCCTATACTAGACTATAAGCTTCTTGGAAGCAAGAAACATTCTTGATTTATCTCTGTACCCCCAATGATTAATACTGCCAAAAATATAAAAAATTTTTAGTAAGTGTGTCTTGACTTTTCCCACCACAAGACTTTTGCCCTGGCCTGGAACATTCTTTCCCCAAATAGGTTTTTGGCTCACTTTGTCACCTCCTTCAACTCTTGACTCATCTGTCACTTCTCAATGGAATCCACACTGACCACTTTATCTAACACTGTAAACCTCTCCCCTTGAACTTTCTGATCTCCATCAACCTGTTCTATTTTTTTCCCCAAAGCATTTATCACTTTCTAATAGACTATATATAGTAATGTGTACAGTATACTTATTCTCCACCCCTTCCCCTCACTAGATAATATGCTCCAGAAAGGTGAAGATTTTTTTTTAATATTCACTAAAATATCCCTAGCACCTAGAATGGTTGATACTAGGTGGTCAAAATAAATTTGTTGAATCAGAAAAATCAATTTATGAATGAATGAGTGAGGCCAAAAGGACGAACCTATACCTCAAGGCTCATCTGAGATAGGCCTGCAGACTAGCAGACCCTGCTATAATCAGAGCAGATGCCGGGGACTCTCTTCTCAATCCAGAAAGAAACTAGAGTTCAGGCCAGCCATGTTTAAGAACAGCAGTGCACAAATAAAAGCTAACAGCCCATATGGGAGAGGAGTTTGCCTTGCTTAATGACTTGGCAGCAAAGTGAGCGTGGGAAGGGGAAAAAGGACAGGGGAAAAAAATCTAGTCTCGTTCAACCACCAGGAGGCAGAATGAAACATTAGTATGAAAGGAAAAAAATAAGAGTTAACTCTCAACTAATTTCCACGAAGGAATAAATCTACTTTGAAAGAATGGAGTAGGTTGTTTTTTACCTCCGGCTGTCTTCTACTTATTCATCAACTTTGCCTCAGAGGCTGAAAGAGATTGAGGATGTTGTCAATATGGGGTTTGACTGGGGTTGAGAATAATAGAAACAAGCAACTTGGCAAAGGACTTTAGATGAGAGCTTAGATTTGCCCTTAGCTGAACCTTGAAACAATATGGCACCAAACTTAGAGATGACAAAAAGCAGGAAACAAAAAGAGGAGCTAAGTGATTTAATTCTTTTTATTAAAAAAAACAAAGATAATGGTAAGAAAATAAGAACTTTGTTTTCCTAACAAATGAATTTTAACAATTAGTACTGTTATTAACATGTCATGGTCTCCTTAGGTCCCAACAGGAAATGGAAAAAGCCTTTAGCAGAATTAACCTAGTCTTTGAGGAGAAAACACATTTGAAGTTTTTTATTCTATTAACTTGGAAAAGAAACCCCACTATTCTCCTGAGCAAAACCAAGGCTTACTTGAATAAAGGGGAGACTTTGGGGCTTCCCTGGTGGCGCAGTGGTTGAGAGTCCGCCTGCCGATGCAGGGGACGTGGGTCCGTGCCCCGATCCGGGAAGATCCCACATGCCGCGGAGCGACTGGGCCCGTGAGCCATGGCCGCTGGGCCTGCGCATCCGGAGCCTGTGCTCCGCAACGGGAGAGGCCACAACAGTGAGAGGCCCGCATACCACAAAAAAAAAAAAAAAAAAGGTGAGACTTTGTTTATTCAAGCTTTCAGGCATATTTAGTAGAACCAAAGAGACTCCTAAGAAAAAATTCACCCTGAGAAATGAGAGGCCGACTCCACTCTTGATAAAACCCTCACTATCAAATCCTTGATTTTGGAAGCATGGTGTAATTATGGATCAAGAGAAATAAAGTAACTCTCCATTTCTGAGAACTTATATGCTAAGGTTTTTTTACATGGGTCTTCTCATTTTTATCCTACAAGAACAAGGCCTCATTACCACTTAGCAGACGAGAAAGCTGTTGCCTACTGATGGAGGTAGATAGACTGGGGTCACACGGCTAGCAATAAGTGGAGTCCACTGCAACTGAAGCCAATTTGATGCCAAAGCTCTTTTTTCCTCTATATGAAGAAATAAGGGGGCCAAAAACTGCATTCCTCAGCAATACAGAGGGGGCTGGAATATAAAATCTGATGACCTACCTGCACATTGAGAGAAGGAATTTGCCATGTGTTCTCTTGGAAGTGGTTTTTAAATGGGGTGGGTGTGAAATGGGAGGGTGTGGACTGCCTGGCAGTTGGAGAGAGGGGCTCCCTGAGAGGGCAGGTGGCACAGAACAGAGAGGTTGGGCCAGCATAGCCCCCCTCACAGTGCTGACCACCTGACTGCACCCTCACACAAACCACTGAGCAGAATACAAGTGACTCAATCCCCCAGAGAGCCAGACATCTTGAGCATGTCCAGGGAGTATAAGGCTAATTCTAAATTGTAGGACCAATTAGATTCCTGTACATTAAAAAAAAAATACAGTGGTTGGGAAAAACTGTGATTCAGTCTCCATCAGCAGTCTTATCATCCACTAGAAAAGGTATTTTCCAAATGGTCACAGAGCTCCTTTAAGAAGGTTCTGAGTTCATTTGTATCATTTCTTTTTAGATTCTGCATATAAGTGATATCATACAATATTTCTCTTTCTCTGTGTGACTTACTTCACTTAGTATGATAATCTGTAGGTTCATCCCTGTTGCTGCAAATGGCATTATTTCACTCTTTTTAATGACTGAGTAATATTCCATTGTATATATGCACCACATCTTCTTTATCCATTCTCTGTCAATGGACATTGAGGTTACTTCCATGTTGAAACATTCTCGATAGATATATTCACCTCTTAAAGATGTAGAAGACATGCAGTATTTAGAAAAACAAAGAGAATGGAGTTGGAGGGTGTGTAATTTCAGAAGCCAATTTCTGAAGGCAGCCCACAACCTTTTCTGAAGATGGGATTAAGAAGAGATTGGACAATACTATTTCATGTCTGGTTTTAAAAGTGGGGAGGCAGCTAGAGGCAGATGCAGAGTTAAGGGGAAAGATGTCCTTTCACAGAACTATTCTATAACAAAGTGTTTGTGAAGCCTCTCAGTTTATATGCCTTTTCTTTTAAGTCCCAATGTAATTAAATCAGGTCAGCAATTACAAAATATCATAAATAATTTGTGTGTAATATATGCTGACAAATGTTATTAAGGAGATGGCTGCAATAGACAGGGAAATATTTAGTATGACTTCATCTGAATGTTATATTGTTAAGGAAATTCAATAATGAGTTTCACTTTAATTATTCCCATGAAGTGACTTCTCTAAATGATTTTAAAATCATGACCAGAAGTACTTAAAGAATTTCCAAACTGCTTTTAGGGAGGACCTGCTGACTTTATCAAGTTTACACAAAATATTCCAGGTATAAAAAAAAAATATGTGCATAGAATTCTTACTACTACTGATGCATGGTTCACTGGTCACCTTTTAAAATAGGTTTACCAAACTTCCAATGAGTTTTTATTCTGTTTAGTTCTAACTAGATGACAACCATCTAACCATCTGTCTTGGAATTTCCATGACAGTTCTAATTACATATATTCCATGTCAGTCCTTCCAAACCATATATTGGCCTAGATATGTCAATGTAATGGTGTCAAGACTCCTCTTATAAGATGATTCTCCACTCTTGAAAATGACACAAAAATCCTTTGTCAGACTATATTCGATTTCTTATTTGAAAAATATCATCACCCCACTGGTTTTATGAAAAAAGCTGAATTGATGGTATCTGCCTTTAAAAATATGTTCCACATTCCCTCTGTCACTCAAACCTTAGGTTTCCACCCCTATTGTGTATTTTAATATTCAAAAAAAATTAAAACTATATTATTCATTGACAATGTACAGTAGGGAGGTAATGAGTTAGAGATACATGGAATTATCACTACCTGCAAAATTGGCATCATTATCACAATACCATTACAAAAAACATAATATGCACAGTTCCTGTTCTAAGTGATTTATCTGCTATGCCTGCATCACTGTGCTTTTGAAGACTAAGTGTAGTATTGTATGTCGGAGGCCTCCGTTCATTCACTCTTGCGTGTAATCGTTTTACAAATATTTATTGAGTATCTCCTTTGTGCCAGGCTTTGTATGATGTACTGAATATACAATGAGAACAAAACAGCCACGATGTCTATGCACAGGGAACTTAACAGCTGGTCAAAGATGACACTGAAGCTGAAACATGAAGGATACAAGAGAATTAGCCAAGCAAAGGGAAAGCAGAGGGGCAAGCAAGGAGAGGGAACAGCATGTGGAAAGATCCTGAGCAAAGAAAGTGCTTGAAATAGTCAAGAACTGAAACAAAACACGTGTGATAAAGTAAAGTGAATTTGGGGACAGTGGCATGAGGACAGAAAGGGTCTAAAGGTCTTATGGAATTAAACAAGGTCTAAAGGTCTTATGGAATAGCTTGGATTTTACTTTCAGGTGATGGGAAGGAAGTACTGTGTTTCCATCGGAGGTGTGAAATGACAAGATATATATTTTAGAAACATCACTGTGGCTGCTCTGTGGAGATTAAAGAAGGGTAAGGGTAGAAGCAGATCGGGATGGTAAATCATCTCTTGTGCTTATCAGCATTTGTTTTCTTCTTCTTTGAAGGACAAAGAAGACAGTCACTTCTTGGCT
Organism: Delphinus delphis; assembly: GCF_949987515.2. Classification (NCBI taxonomy): domain Eukaryota; kingdom Metazoa; phylum Chordata; class Mammalia; order Artiodactyla; family Delphinidae; genus Delphinus; species Delphinus delphis. The sequence goes on along the minus strand of NC_082689.1, from coordinate 99,619,117 downwards.
CTGTAGTACTTTGATTGGTCCATGTGACTGATCCGGTGGAGGGGCCGTGAACCAAAGTGATACGAAGCACTTATGAGCCCAAGTACAGAGCTGAGTGTGAGTCCTCTGTGTGTTTCCCCTCCTACCCCAGCAAGCACGGAGGTGTGTGCTCCATGCGGGTCATCTCCTGGAAGTTGGAAACGCTCTCATTCTGGGTCTTTAGTAACCGCAAGGAGAAGAGATGGCTCCCATCCACCCCATCTGTCACCTACTAATCCACACCAGACTGTAGCACGAACGAGAAATAAATCTGTTATGTTAAGCACTCTGAGATTTCAGCACCACTTTGCTACCTCAAGCTGGCCTAACCTATTCTGACAAAAACATGGGGATAAGAGCCCTCAGTTTTGCAGGTGTGAGAGAGTCAATATAGTGACAGACGTAAGAGCAAATCACAGCAGCAAGGACATAGCAGATACTAAGAAAAGAAAAAGCAGATACTAAGAAAATAGAGACTATTATTATTGACTCTGTCGATTCTAGTCTCAGTTCTGATATTAACTAACTCTCTGGACTTTGGGTGACCCCTTCAGCTTTCTGAATCTCGATTCCCTGCCCTTGTGAATGAGGGATTTGTACTGTATCTCCAAAACTGACAACCCAGGATTCTAAGCTGATGGGATAAAAATGCAGGGGAGTTCATGGTAATTTGAAAATCTGGACAATACTTTCCCTTTCTCTTCTGTCATCCAGCAGAATAAGCATATTCTTTGGATACCAGGTCAATAGGTAAGTGGCCCCAGGAGCCAGGACACTAATGTTCTCCTTTGCATAAGGAAAGAAGTGAAATAATTCAGAATTCTTCTAAGTCCATCAAACAAATCCTTAATTTCTCTGGAGACTTACAAGCCCAGTAGCTAACATGGGAAAAGAAAGGCACTGATTCTTCTAGCTAAGATGGGTCACAGGTGTTGATAAATTACCGCTAAGAGATTTTCTAGTTTTAACTTCTGTCCTCTTCTGAGAACTGCCAGATGAATCATAAAACCTCCAGAACCACTGACTTGGACTTCCAAATGAGAAGGAAGTTTGGGCTTTCTCCATGTCCTGGACATTTCTGTGAGCAGACAGTGCATGTAATCCATTTATGTGACAACATTTCTCAGAAAATCAGGGCTCTGGCTCCAAAGCTGCCACTAACTAGCTCTGTGATTCCGGACAAATAACTCTACTTCCTCCATGACTCAGGATCCTCATGTGTAAAATGGTGATAGTAATACCTGCCTTATGTATCTCCTGGGGTTGCCCTAATGATCAAATGAGATGGAATTGAAGTGAATGTCCTTTGAAAAGCATACTCTGCCTCATGGATGCACTTGAAAATCATTGATGCAATGTTGTTATTATTGCTATCATGATCTTCCCTGCTCCAAGATCATTCATCTCAAGGGATCAAGGACCAACAAAGAAAAAGAAAAAAGAAAAAAAAAGAAAAGCACCCCCAACGCCTCCCTTCTCTGTTTGATGCGTGATGTGGCTGTGAAGGAAGTTTGCTCACTTGAAAATGTAAACAGCCTCTTTCCACTGAGATGATTTTCCTTATACAGAAAGAAACAACTTTTTTTTTTTCTTTCTCAATGCATACGAATTTCTATTCTCCTGAGAGATCCTAACTGCTTTATCTCTGTAATCAGTTTACCTTCCCAGGTGCTTGCTATTCACTGAATAAACTCACTAAAGTAAGTATCTATTCCTCAGATCTCATAGGAGTCTAGTCGACCATTTTACCCAATTCTCAACCCCAGGGACACTGGTTGACATAAAATTTTAAAACAAGCCAAAGGAATTGGAGACAATGGTCTACAACGCAAGCACACACCTAAGGCATGCTATGAGGTCAATGAGGTGGGAAGGTGCGGAGGGGTACTTGGTGGAGTGCCTTTGTCCAACAATCTAAGAGGCGCTATAAAATCCTCCTTCCTTAGGAAGCTTCTGTCTTTGGGGTTATAAGTCTTTTCAGACGTCCAGAGTTCTGTCTAGTGACGCAAATACATATGAGAGTGTATCTGAAATTATTAGCTAAAACCTTGGATGGACTTACTGAGAGCTTCCTGAGAGTAAGCTTTAACCTGGAGCTTTAACCAAAAGAAAGGGGGTGCATGTGTGGGGAGGGGCAGAAAAGGACAGAGAGATTATAAACAAAATAGAAACTTTAGAGTTAAATTATAGCGATCTAATCAAATAATTACAAAATGACATAATTGCAGCCCAAAGAGGTTAAAGAGTTAATTAGCAAGAAACCAAAATTACTTCAATCCCAGGCCAATACGGGAATTTCAAATCAAAATGGCTCCAATAATTATAGAAGTGGGGAAAATATCCCCTTAAGAGAAAAAAATCTCATCTGGTGGCGGCTCTCAGTTTCAATGTTATCATAGCAGGAAGCATTCTACTATGTGTCAGATAGTATACAGGATATGCAGGATAGAAAAACAGGGCAGCTCTAATAAGGCATGGAAGTGCAGGCAGTACAGGTCAATACAGGTAGCATGGGGCAGAGTCCTCAGGAAGTGTGGAAAAGGAACTCCAAGCCCAGCTATGGGAGGGCTGGTGAGAGATTCCTGGAGGTACCCAAGCAGGTCTTGAAGGATGTCTCCAGAAAAGGGTGAACATAAGTACACAAATATACAAATGTGTGCGATCTCACTGAAGTGCCTGGTGCCAGGAAGGCCATAGTGAAAAATGAGGTTAAAGAGACTTTGTTGGAAGGGTATCTTTCAGCTCTCTCCATGCTGCTCTAAGTTTGGACTAGATTAAAGCAATAAGGATTCATTTGGGAGTTTTAGAGAAGAATGTGACATGGTCATATTTGTATTTCAGAAAATTCAGTCTGGCAGAAAGGAAGGAGGTGAATTTGAGGCGTGTGCTGCAGGGAAAATACCGTAGGCACTGATGACATTAATTCATACGTCGGGGCTCACAGAGTGGAGGTCACCCCAGTGGCCCGTCCCTGTCACAGATCCAAACCCCAGTCAGCCTGCACTTATGGGAAACACCTCACTGTCAAGGAAACCTCATGTATACCAATCACAAGTCTCCAACTCGGCTTTAGCTAACAGAGAATAGGACCCGCTAATCTTCTAGTGAGATTCCTGACCTCCTAGCCAATCATTGTGTCCATATTGCTTCTTCTAACAGTCTATAAAACACTCCTGCCCAAAATCTATCAGGAGGAGTACTCCACTACTTATGAGGCTCTGTACTCCTCAACCCACGGACTGCTTCCCCCTGAATAAAGAACATCAAACTCATTACTAAATCATTTTAGTTTTGTCATTGGACAGAACAAATGCAGGAGATATTCAGAAGGTTAAATCATCTAAATTTGGTGAATGCTTGGATTGGGGGGTGGTGAGATAGGGAGTGATTAAGGACAAGTCCCTAGTTTAGCAATTCTTGTAACATTGGGGGAAAAAATAATGATTAGCTTAGAGAATATTTTAATTTGTTTATATCATATTCTAGTGCTACAGTGAGGGGGAAACTACTAAGATATGAAGGAAATTAAGAGGTAGAGAGGTAACCTGCTTTCTCCAATTTAGCTAGTATTCCCCATTTTTACCCAGTAGTTTTAGTGCTAGAAAGCTTGACTATCCTAAATATAATAAGGAAAGGGTATCTTAATAGTCAAAAGAATTGTCTTAGAATTATGGAAGCAAGATGATGTTACTCTTCACTTACTAGAAACCAGGAGATATTTGTTGAATGGGTGAAGGCTTAACATTAAAATTACACCAGCTGAGCCATGGGTTAAGATGGTAGATTAAACACAGCATTTAATGCTGTTCCCTCATGAAGCCCACTAAATTTATAGTAAAGGATGAAACCCACACAAATGCTGGGACAACAGGAAAGGAGATATTAGCAAAACAATTTTGGAAGCTGAAAAGCAGTTGAGCAAAAAGTAACTTAGCAGAACTGAGAAAGTCCAATCCTAAGTCAGTATTGAGGAAAACTGAGAACGAACACAAGTTATATCATGGGATTCTCAAGGGGGTAAAAAAAATGCCAGTCCCAGGCAATTTTTGAACTGCAAGTTTGGGAGAGAGGCAGCAAGGGAGCAGGAAGAAGCTAAGTAAAGAGGAGGTATGGGTGAAGCAGTTTGAGAATCAGGTAAATCACTATTTCTCATTCACCCCAGCCCCACGATCCTGGGAGACTTCTGTCACAGCATAAAATTCTGGAAGCTTATTCCCTTAGAAAAAAGTAAAACACAGGGTCTCTGGGGACAGCAATACAGTTAAGAGTGTGGATACTAACCTAAAAACAAAGGAAATAAGTCACAAGAATGCTTACTGTTGCAACCCCAAGTCTGTTGCCTGAAGAGTCTGGGCAGTCAGATTTCCACTGCTGCCTGAGAGTGGGAGAGTGTTTTCTGGAAATCTGACCAGCACAAGAAGAAAGTTTCAAAGACACTGAGCATTCTCCTAGGCAGGAGCTCGGTGTTGACCACCTACCAGGCAATCAGATTCACATAACCTTCTTAGTATCCCATTCTCAATCATCAACAAAAACCAGGTTTACCAGGCATCAGCGTTAAAGGAAAACTTCTAAGTTAGAGAAGACCCTCTCACATGGAATACAGAGATCAAAGTGACAAACAATATAAAATCAACTTGGAGAAAATAGAGACAACGCCAAAAGAAAAAGAAAAGGAAACATTTATAGTCTCAGAAAGATAATACAGACATGAAAGAAGCACAGAGATAAAATATAAGAAAAACATTCATGTAAGTTAAAAAGAGTTCTTAGTAATACAAAACATAAACAGAAAATAAAATGGAAATCTCAATACAAGAATTATAAGACAAAGGGAATATACCATAAAGTAGAGGAAAAGAGATGAAAACTAGAAAAGTAGAAAATTGGTTGATTACATCCAAATAATAGAGTTCTAGGAAAAAAAACAAAATCACAAAAACAGGAGGGAGAAAATCATCAAGAAAATAATTCAAAAAAAGTTCCTGGAAATGGATGATCACAGTTTTTAGATTTAAAGGCCTCATGAATGCCCAGCACAGTGGAATCACAAATTTGTATAAGCTTCAAAAGAGGGCAAAAGAATAAACTTAGCAAAGAAAAGAGGCTGGAAATGACTGCAGTTTTCTCAACAATCACCCTGAAAGCAAAAAACATTGGGAAAATGCCTTTAACATTCTGAAGGAAGGTTATTTCTAATCTAGTAAAAATTTCTATGATGCTATTATAAAGACATTTTCAAACATGCAAGGTTAAAAAATACTTCCCTCTCATTCTTTTTCATTAGGTTACTACAGTATGAGTTCCACCTCGTACCAAAAAAAAAAAAAAAAAAAAAAAAAAGAGACAGAGAGAGAGAAAATAAACCAAAAAAGAAGATGACATGGAAAATAGGTTATTTAAAACAGGAGAAAGGATGAGAGAATCCATTAGGGAATCAAAGCATATTACCTCCATAGGACTGCTGTGCAATAGATTTGGTGGGCAACTAGTAGGGTTTAGACAGTGCATCCCAAAAGACAGACACCCTGAGGGCTGTCATCTCTAAGATGCCAATGCCATCCTCCTACTTTTTATAAGAGAATAAAATGCCCAGGTAAGCCTGACCCTCATTTGTAGCTGGTCTTGGTTTATCTTGACAATGTGCTGATGCATTTTCTGTTCTTCACACTGCCATACATCCTAGATCAGTTGAAGACGCTCATTTCGCTTTACACAAATGTTCATCTTTGACCCACTCCTGAGAGCTGTAGGTAGGGCATGATGCATTCAGAAGTAGAAAATAACACAGAGCCACCCAGTCCCCTTGTCATATTCCTGTGGGATGCCTAGTATCTGGTCCATACCTTAACTCTGCCACATGCCCTGCAGAAGAGACATGTCAATTTTACTACAGTAAAGGTGAAGCCACGTGATTACTCAGATTCCATTCAGTTTATCTTCCCTTGAGAGGCTTCATGTAATAGTGGCAATATTCTCCTTTCCTCACATAGCTACTCAAACTTCAAAAATAATCTACATTTTACTTGCAGATATTTACACTGGTGATAACATCATAAATAAAGCAAGGAGATAACTGCCAAAAGTCAGGGTAGCGAGTACTTCTGGAGGGTGGAACAAGAAGATGCAATGAGGCAACCAAGGAGCGGCACACAGGAAGCTTCTAAAATGTTGGCCATATTCTAATTCTTAAGGTCAGTAGTGGATGGATAAGTGGTTGCGCTATTATTTATAAACTGTGCATATGTTTTATACACTATCTATGTAACATATATCATAATCTGTAAAAGTAAAAATGAACACCATATATTTTTCAAAGCTCTTTGCTTTTGGATACAACTGATGAACATTTATTTGCTTGTATTTTACATAATAAATACTTATTTGCTCACCATTGTCAAAAAAGAGGTTATGTGTGACATACACAGCACATTGTAGAAGTCTTCATAGAGATTCCTGAAGACAGCAGTATTTAGAGAAGGCTTCCAAGAGTGAGTGGAGCCCATGAGGGAAGGTAGGGTGTGGTTGTCCTCTCCATGCAAGTATCACAGTTTATTTATTCTTCTCCTCCACCCCAATGCCAAGTACAGTGCTTACAATATAGAAGGAGCTCAATACATACTGAGTAGCTGGATGTATTTGAGGAAAAAGCATACCAGTCTGCAGCAGGAACGCAGTCTGCTCTGATACTGTAGCTGTCTTCTTGCTTCCCCCTCTACACTGTCTTTGTCCCAGCTTCCCAGCATTACTGAATGAAAAGTTTCTAAAATGAGGTTTCATTTAAATCATATCTGCTTTTTATTAATTGACATGAGTAATTTATTCTGGAACAGATATTCACATCATGTAAAAAATGAATAATACAGGTTCCCCAGTAGTTCTCACTGGCCATCAGTGGTTTTCTCACCATACAGCTAAATTGGATGATTCAAAAGAATATTTTTCTTGTTTTGTTGATTCTACAAAACTTAAGAATTGATACTATAATTATGCCCTTAATGGTTTTGTGGGGTTTTTTTTTTTGACTATCTTATTGAAGACAGAACTTCCAGAGATGCTTCTGCTGCAATCATTATATGAAAGTGATGAGCTGAGGTCAGCAGAGTGACTTGGAAGAAACCCTGGAGGGGATTTGAGTAGTTGAGTTATTGGCTTGTGCTCTGAGGTTTTATTGCGGATGCTCATGAAAAATGGAATTGAAGACCTGCCATTGACCTCAGAGCAGCTAAATGTTTTTGAATGAGCCCCCTTTCTCTGCCTGTGGACTATGTTTATTCCCAAACTCCTCAAGTGAGTTTTCAGTTTACCCACAACAGATTGTTTACATAATAATCATAGAAGGCTACTTTCACTGCCTTTACTGCCTCACTCATACGGCCTTTGTTTTATTTTTTTGTGTGTTATTCTGGCTGGCTTTAGCTAGTGATAGCTCTTCTTTATTATACATCCAATAGATGTTTATAAAATGGCAATCGTGTGCCATGAACTGTGCAAAATGCTACGAATCAAATTATGAGAAATAACACATTAAACACTCCCCCCAAAACACACTCAAACTTATTTTACATTAAAAAAATGACGCAATATATTATACTGCACAGTAACTGCTTTGAAGCAAACAGGTAGACCAATGTTCTAAACGTGTCTTATATTAACTGGAGAATCAAATTCCTCGGGCAAAAGTGGAATGAAGTTTCAAGAACAGCTTTCCCTGTGAATCAAACATCTAAGGTAAAATTGCAGGGGAGGGATGGGATAAGGCAAGAAAAGAGAGAGGAAGTTCTGAGGAGAGGAGAGAATTCAGGAAGGTGTTCAAAGCAGGAAGTCACCTGGCAGTTCAAGGACCTGAAAAAGAACAACATAAGTGGAGCCCGATGAGTGAGATAAAGCAACGATGAAGACAGAGGCAGGGGCCCATCATATAGGCAGTGGGACCACATTAGAGTCATTTCTCTCTATCTTAAGGGATCCCATGATATAACTTGTGTTGGTTCTCAGTTTTCCTCAATACTGACTTAGGATTGGACTTTCTCAGTTCTGCTAAGTTACTTTTTGCTCATCTGCTTTTCAGCTTCCAAAATTTTTTTGCTAATATCTCCTCCTTTCCTGTTGTCCCAGCATTTGTGTGGGTTTCATCCTTTACTATAAATTTAGTGGGCTTCATGAGGGAACAGCATTAAATGCTGGCATCATTGCACCAGGCAGAATGTGAGGCATCCTCAAGCCTCAGAGGGCAAGGGGAGCAGAAGTTTAGCAGAGCCTGAGAAGGGCTGGAGGAAGTAGAACTGGGACCAGCTGACAGGGCAGGTGATGGAGATAAATATTCTGATCTTTCCCCTTCCTGATGCTGCTCTATTGCCAATGCTTCCCCAGCCAGACCTACCTGAAGAGCATAGGTGAAGGTCAAGGCAGAACATGGCAGATAAGGGCCAAGAATTGATCTAGGGAGAGGGTTGTGAACAGAGAATAACAAGCCCAAATAGTTAGCATTTTCCTACAGTTATGCACGTTTGAAGATAAACAGAAGTGAATGCTTTGGAGACATATCTAGGAGGCAAAATCAATAGGCCTGATGTTGAATTCCTGGTGGGGGTGAGGAGGAAAGAGGGCAAAGATTTCTCCTCAGGTTCTGCCTGGTGCAATGATGCTGCCGTGAGATAGCTGCTGATACTCTTGACAAAGATAAGAAATCCTAGCAGAGGAAGGGTGGGTGTGGTGGTATTAAGAGTGGGTTCAGCTCTCAACCTGCTAAATTTTAAGTATATTTGAGACCGTCTAGTGTGGATATTAAATAACCTTTTGGTACTCTCAAATCCATATGGACCATCAGGCTACAGTGAGTCCCACAGGTGCAGCCCTTGATCATGGCCAACCACACCATGAATCCAGGGCATCAGTTACAAGGGGAGAAGGAGAGAACGTGGATGTATTAGAACATTCCCTGTGCTGACCTTCATCCTAGAGTTTGAGTTGATCATCCGGCTCTGTCTAGGCAGCCTCATCCCTCACAGAGAACCAGGGAAAGAGTAGCTACACCCTGTAGCAACAACACTCCCACAAAGTAATTGAAAGTTGATTTTCTAAGGTATTTTGCCTGAGGATAGAATCCCAAGCACTTCTGACTGACTACCGGACATAAAAAGTAATTCTCTCCCATTACCTGTGAACTCACTGGCTTGTATTTCCACAAGATCCCAGAAGCACTCAGATGGGTCCCTTAGCTGGTATCTACTCTGTAGCTACTTCTCTGTAGTGCCTGTGCTTGTGAGGATGGAAGGTGGCCATTCCATTGCCCATGCCCTGGGATGAGAATGAGCCAGCTGGCGCTGGATGTGCTCCCCTTTCCCAGGCTCACTTTCAAGGCAGTTTCTGATATAATCCCCCTTCGCATTGACACTACACTTTCCATTTCTGAAGCCTTTACCTCTTTACTGTTTGAGATTAGTTTCTAATTGTTGGCCTTCTAACTAGGAGCCCTGTATATCCAGAATTTCTGCTAATATCTTTCTAATTCCTCCTGCCCCAGAATCAAATGCCCTTGTTTCTTTGTGCAGCATGATGTCAGCACCATAAAGCCTGATACAGTAACTTCTTGCTCATAATTTAGAGAATAAATTAACACATAATTACCATGACTGAGAAAACAAGAACCGCACCAGACGACAATCGTTCCCATGGTACCAGTTCAGGACATTAGGGAATATTCCCATTTGGATTGAGATTTTGATAAAAGGTGGATTGCTGGAACATGATAGGCTGTAAGCCATCATGTTCTGTAAACCATCTGCGCTTCAGGAAACTTTTTCTTTGTTGAGGGAAACAGGGCATTATTGAAAAATTACCTGGCTGAAACAATGCTTCCAGGATCTAATGAGCCCACATTTTACACAGAGCTAGTCATAGAGTAGACAATCAATAAACTCTTGTCTAAAGATTGATCTCACAACCATAACCATATCTCATTCCACGTGGTAAGAGCTATGATAGAGGTAATCACAGAATCCAAAGGAAGCCCTAAAAAGGGACCCCCAACTCAAACTAGAGAAAGGGGAGTGTAGCTGTGGATCATTTCCCGAAGTAAACATTCTAAAGGGTGGGAAGATGATATAACATCAAAGGGGGACAGTCATAGGAAAAGTGAACAGCCATCCACAGCTTGGGAAAGATAACTGCATCAGTATAATTGAAAATAATGTCCACTTATCCCTGAGACAAAAAGGCACATAAAAGTCTTTTCCATGGGATATCTTAGATTATCATAATTATACCTCATTCATAGAAATAATGCTTGTGGTAGCAGATTTCAAATTGTCTTGTGATTTTTTATTCTCTCTATTCTCTCCCCAACTTTAGGAATCCAAGCAGTGATTGTGAAAAGGAAACAAGATCATATAAAAGAAACAGGAGAATTTACTCCCTTGGCTATCACTGTGCAACCCCTCCTCCAATTGCCAATGAAGAAAAGGGAAGACAAGGGAGGAACCCATATTTTCTTGTTGACCAACGTAAACTACCCTTGCTTCCGTGATTCTACGTAACAATATAACTGAGGTTGAGGGATGCAACTTAAGGTATATTGTTAGGTCAGCTCTCCCCTTGGCTGGCACACCAACCAGTGCCCCACAAATGATGAATAAGCACTGTTCACAATCGGATTACTATCACGGTTTGCCAAAGAGCACTCCTCTCGGGCAATAAAATATGACTTTGTTTTCAGTGTCAGGCATGATTAAGTTAAACATGTGAAAATTCCTAACCTTATCGATTTCTTTGTATTACGCTCATGTTTCTCATGCTTTTCAGCACCGTATTCATGCTTAAAATAGAGGGAGACACTTGAAAGCACAGCTGCTGTTTAAGAGTCCAAGAGAGGATAGGCAGGGAGATGTGGAACAGTGCTTCATGGGAAAGGTACAGACATAAGATGCTAAAGAGTAGTAGAAAGACTACTGATTTTGCCTTTCTGTCAGATCTGACTATTTACTAAATAAAGACAGTTCCATGGAGATGAACATAAAATCATACAGCAGGAACAGACCCGAGAAATAGGTTAAAACTTCCTTCATTTTACAGATGAGATGCAGGGCATTCAATGTAATGATGTGAACCACCCCGAATCACATAGTAATTGATAAAATCAAAACTCAAATCTAAGCTTCTTGGTTCTGAAACAAGGTCACTTTCATGAGATTTTGTGCAAACTTCAACACCTCTAAGTCTCAGTTTCCTCATCTGTTAAATGGAGAGAATAACATATATCTCATAGGGTTGTTTTGGAATTGAATAATCATAATACAGGTAAAATTTCTTAGCACAATGCTTTTCATGTAGTACCCAATCAGTATTTCCTGTTGTTGTTGTATTATAATATTAATACATGCTTTTCTTCAATATTGTTCTTAGGAGATGGTCTCCTGAAAAGTCAGCAATCAGATGTATAATGACTCAAACATACTAAGAAGTGCCCATTTGTCAAATAGGTATTTGCCACTAAGATGCCTAAAATCCTTCCCTTAAGGGATACTTCTCTGGTTAAACGTGTGAAGATTCCTAACCTTATCGATTTCTCTGTATTATGCTCATATTTCTCATGCTTTTCAGCATTAATCTCTCCCCAAAATACATTTTTACAATGGGAACATGTTTGAATTAATGCACCAATGTCTATGTGTCTAAGTTGAACTGATTCTTTTATTCTAGTAGAGTATGAAATAAGAGGGACTAAAATTTTTAGAAAGTTAACTTATAACATACAACTCAAAAGGGAAGGATGAGTTATTGCTAATATATAAGCAAACCTTGCACACACATGCTAGGTAGGTACACTGGCCCTTCGCAGTGGACTGTGAATTCTATGTTCTTATGCTTGGACCTCGTCAGAGCACAACTGAGGCAATGGGCAATTCTGGAAGGCCACACTGGAAGAAGAATACTTCCAACTGTATTGGACAATACTCCGGACAATACTTCCAAGAAGACTTCCAACAAAGTCTCCAGAGGAGGAAGGAATGGGATTAAAGAATTGAGAAGTTATATAATATGAGAACAAGTTAAAGCATCGGGGTATATTTAGGAAGAAAAGAGGGAAGGGTAGAATGGACATGATTGCCTCTCTCCAATGTAGAAAGGATTCCATCAAGGCACCGTGCATCCTCTCAGGATGCCAGGGCAGTCATTCACCTCTTCTTCTAAATTCCCTATGTTTTTTCTTTGCTAACATTTATTACAGCAAAACCTGATTGTTTATGTCTTTTTTTTCTCATTAGGTTTTAAGCTGGAACCATGTCTGCTTTACCTTTGGATTCTCATTATTAAGACAGCACTTGGCATATAAATCTTTTTGTTGAGTGAACAAATAAACTATCCTGTATAACTTCAAAGAGCAGAACTAAGACCACGGGAGTAGTTCTCAGAGAGATACTTCAATTGCATAGTGGGAAAACATCCTTAATGCTTAGAATCACGCAACAGTCTGTATTAGCAGTTCATGAAGAAAGAAGCATCAGTGGCTCTTCCATAAGGAATGTAGGCTCCTGCACTAGGCTGGGAGGTTGCATTAATGACTGCTAAGATTGGTTCAGGCTTTTAAATTTTTAACTGGAATAAAGAGCCCCTACCTGGCCTCAGTGACATTTTCTTTCCTCTCCGATCCATCTTCCACATTTCTTTAAAAAGTATTATGCTACCACACACATGCCATCTTCACCTATATTTCTTGAAAAGTCGCTGGGTCTCATTGCCAACACCAGCATCTGTCAAAACATGTTTTTGTAAAACGCCAATCCCATGGGATGGTCAATAAAAAATGGGTCCCATTGTAAACTAAATTTGGAAAATGCCACATTCTAGTCTTCTCTTCAAGACTTGAGACTACGGTACTCCTTTACATACATGTTACAGAGACATTGGTGTATCCCAAATAGGGCACAATTGCAAATTGGTTTTTCTAGTCTCATCTGAATCCAAGATAATGTTTTCTTTCAATTTCAACGTCACCCCCCAAGTGCCCATGTTTCTCACCTACTGTTCTTGGGGCTTAAAAGTTTTCAAACTGTGATTTGAGATATGGCATCTCAGTTGAGTTGGATCACTGGGGAGGATGGAGAGAAAAGAGGATAGGATGAGTTGTGCAGAGTCTCTGGAGGACATCAAGCAACACTTAATAGCTTAGTAGAGTGACCATCTGAGGTTGTTGTGACCTCACACCTGGCACCATGAATAATAACTTGAGGCTAAGATCACTTCCACAAAGCTCAACTGCATACTTTCTTCCCCCCAAATCTAGCCGTCTCCATCCTCCTGTTCTCTCCACAGAGGTCCTTTCCTCTCTTCTTCTTAGTGAAATACATTTCCTAGGCACTGTCATCTGTAAGCCATAAGAAAGGATAATAAAGGATTGATCAGTGACAGGGAAAGCTAACATCAAGTACAGCTATCGATACCCTACAGGTGACACTGTTGGGACCCTGCCCAAACGCCATTTATCAGGCAGATGCACCCAGACCTGAGCTGCTGTGAGTGTTGGCTAACAGCCCATAACTGTCCTCTTTTCCAGAGAATCACCCTCCATGGAACTAAAGCACCTAACTCCAGAGTCACACCTCTATTTATCCCTCCCTCTATGTAGCCAGTGACTGACTGAAGAGGTACAAGAGACCAAGCCCTGGCCTCAAGGTGGGGGCCAATTCTGTGGTTCAATGTATGCTCCAGAATTCCATGTACGATCAGACTGAAGCCACACTCAAGCTGGGACTACATCTTTGCTTAACTTCCCCATCTTGCTTCTCTCACACCCTTCCCCTTAAGAGCACTCACTCAATAAATCAGCCCAAATTCCTGTAGCAGGCTCTGCTTCCAAAATATCCAACCTAAGACAGCACCAAAAGACCAATCACAGGGCTCAATTCTCTCCAAATATTCTGAGTCCTAAAAATCATTCTTCATGGCTTTCCCTTTCTTCCTTCTTCTGTCATATATCTGCCTTTACAGCCGTGGAGCGTTTATTGTATTTCCACAAAGAAGAGCTATGCCTAGCTCCTCAAAATAGAACCATCCTGATAGAGCATCTTCCCACTCACTGCTTCTCCCAATTGCTGATGAATACATAATTATTTAAAATTATAACATAACATCAAATGTACCAATACATTTATAACATTTATATTTGTTTCTATAATTATAATTCCCAGAGATTTTTTAGGCCCATTTATAAATGTATAAACTTTTAGTCATTATGTGTAAACAGATTCAATACCAGTGTACTGAATTATCTAACTCGGTATTATATTTGATTTATCTTACATGGCTAAGGTCTTACATCAAGATTTAGTTTAGTTTAGTTTTGTTTTAAGAAGGGTTATAGGTGTTATAATCTCTGAGTGCTTGTTGGGATATAATCTATTTTTTTTTTTTTTTCGGTACGCGGGCCTCTCACTGTTGTGGCCTCTACCATTGCGGAGAACAGGCTCCGGACGCACAGGCTCAGCGGCCATGGCTCACGGGCCCAGCCGCTCCGCGGCATGTGGGATCTTCCCGGACTGGGGCACGAACCCGTGTCCCCTGCATCGGCAGGCAGACTCTCAACCACTGCGCCACCAGGGAAGCCCTAACCTTTATATTTAACAACAGTTTGGCTAGGTATAAAAATCTTGGATAATAATTTCTGTCCTTATTCTATACAGTTTCTCCCCTGTGTTCTGTGACTGAATTCTGCCATGAAGAATTTTAGACCAGCTTTCTTTTTTCTGACTGGACTCTTATAGAAACTTTGTTTTTATTCATTAGGATATGTTTCACATCAACTTTTCCTGAAACACAAAAAAGCCTTTTCTTCTTAACGTTAAAATTCAGGTTTTAATTGATTTCAGGAAATGCTCTTTTATTGGGTATTTTAATTTTTTTCTGTATTATATTATTTTCTTTTCAGCTGTATCATTTATCATAATTTATATCTCCTTTGCTCAAACTTGCATATCTGTCAACATTATCTATAAACACTTGAGTCTCTATTTTTTTGGATTCTATTTTTTTCCTGTGATTATCTCAAATCTTTCTTCTATGCCATGGATGCTGTTTTTAGCATTAACTTTTTTTTTTTTTTTTTTGTGGTACGCGGGCCTCTCACTGTTGTGGCCTCTCCCGTTGCGGAGCACAGGCTCCAGACACGCAGGTTCAGCAGCCATGGCTCACGAGCCCAGCCACTCCGCAGCATGTGGGATCTTCCCAGACCGGGGCACGAACCCGTGTCCCCTGCATCGGCAGGCGGACTCTCAACCACTGCGCCACCATGGAAGCCCTAGCATTAACTTTAAATTTTTTTTTTTAATGTGGTCACGATTTTTGATAGTTTTTTTTCCTTCCATTTCTTTCTTAAGATCTGCCTACCTGTTTTTCCTCTCAATGTGATGTTTGTGTATCTTTTCATTATTCTGTTGATATCTTTTTTCAAATAGTTTATATTCACTTTATCTTAAAATATGAAAAATATGTTTATTTTCTTCTTCAGTTTTTTTTTTTCTGTTATGTTATTAGATTTGCCTTTTGTTTTCTGTATTCCTCTCTAAAGATCTTGTGTTAGTTTCTTTCTGATTCTCGTGCTTCTAGGAGTGAGGAAAGTTCTGTCCAAACCAGTGATGTGCTGATATATGGGGAACTTTGTAGGCAAAGTGTGACCTGGAGAAGCCAGTGTTTCTACTTGGGTATGTTGTCTCAGAACACTTTAAATCATGCACATGTTCTTTGGTGCTTGGTTCTCCCAAGGTTTCAGCACTCCCCTTTGGCTCAGCTTGGTTCTTCGTCAAATCTGAAATCTCACATATTCTCTCTTTCGTGATTTACCATTAGTTTTTATCTCTCCAAAAGACACTGAAAGCAGGTTCAGAGAATCTATAATACTTTTCAAGGTTAGGAGAAAAAAGGATTGGCTTCTGGCTTAATTCTGTGGAGAAAATGGAGTTTCTTCTCATCGTTTTTTCTTATCAGTGGATACTTTCAAAAAGGGAAGCAAATATTGCATTTATCCAGTTACCTTTTACTAGAATTCCACTTTCTAAACAGTGACCATGCTTCTACCTGCTGCTCTTTTATCATTACTTTCATTTTTTATTACCTAATGAACATCTATATTTACTGTTGGCCTTTCTAAATTTATCTGCTGTTAATTTCCAAAATTTCTTATACACAAAAGCAGCAGCATTTTTGCGGTATTTTGCCTTTAAGCAATTTCCTTTATGAAGCAGTCTCTAGGAATGCATCATGTACAAATTAGGGGTCATCTGTATTTTACTTTATTCATTTACTCACCCCTTATTCATTTACCAAATATTGAGTGCCTCTGATGTGTGTTAGCCCAAATAGAAACTGACGGGAAAAAAATAACTAAAACACTTACCAGCACTTCATAAATCCCCTTCAGATAAACAAAAAAGTTTTAAGGAATTTGATAATAGCTTTAGAGGGCAATTTCAGTTACTCTGCATTTCTCACATCCATAAATATTATTAAGTGATGATTATCTGCTTTGCTCCTGACCAGAGAAATTGAATTTCATGAGCTAGCGATGAGATTGATTTTTCTAAGAAAAGAATATTGGTCAGTTATTTCAGTCGAGTTTTCTTTTTTCCTTGTGGTTGTATTTTGAAAGGGGAATATATGTACCCCTGAGAAGATCTGAATATGTGACTATTTTTATAATAATCTGACCACAATACATGAAGGGGAATGTAAAATGACTGCATGTAAATCCCGTAGTTGAACTAGTAAGGATATATTTTGTAGAATTCTAAAACAAATCCTTCCGTTGCCTGAGTTCTTTGGAGGATATACGTCATGTAAAGCCAATAAACATGTAAATAAGTACTAGACCAATACAACTATCAGCTGGAAAATATAAAAGGTGGATGATGGCTCCACACTATGGATCCAGAAAGAACATCTGTTGCTGTTTTAAGGAAAGAAGGAACCATATTTAGAACTGGCTATGAAGTTGCCCTGTTTCTCAGCAGAATGCAGAGGAATCTGATCAGGGACTCTGGTTATAATTATGGTTCTGACTATGAGAATCAGTTATAGATACAAGTGTCAATGGAAAATGAACTGGGGAGTTTGGTCCTCTTTTGTTCACCAGGGTGTACAGGAATGGAAATTGCTTTGCCAGGTGTAGGATATCATTGGATATCTCAGACTTTCGACTCCTTTTTAGATCAATGTATGCAAAGTGAATGGCACTACCCAATGGATGTCCAAGGTCAGAGTGTGGCCAAATAACCAATACCGATTTTTTAAAAAGACTGAATAAAATGTAGTATCGCGAGGTGTCATAAACCGTTCTCCTGCAGTGTCAAAGGGGGTAAATTCAGGACAGTATATGACTAAGATTGAGAGAAACAGTGGGAAATTTAGTGACAGGCAGGCTGAGTTTCTCTATCCTACTCATGGAGCCTCCTAGAAGCAACTAAACTCTTGGTCTCACTACCTGACAAGTGTGTATACATGAAGAGATATTTCCTTTTAAAAAATTCATATCAATGAGTGATATTATAATTATACAAAATTTATATCTGGAAGTGACTTTAGAACTCCTCAGTCACGCCTAGCCTCCTCAGGTAGGCTTCAAATCTCTTTCACAGACAAATCTTTTCTTCGAACAGTGCCTTATGTTGGACTAGTGGCTAAAAGCAAATAAAATTGGCGTTGCTCAGGACTCAGGTGGGAGTCCCTGACCTCACCTCTCAGGCTCTGAGTAACCATAGCTGAGCAGATAAATATCCAAGGAACACAGTTTGAAAAACTGAACTGACTGGTACAGGGTACTGTAGCTAGACAGTGGCAGAGCTAGGATTAGAAGTTGGATAAACAAACAAACAAAAATAATTAATTAATTAATTAAAAAAAAGAAGTTGGATAACCTGCTTCAATGCCAGTACTCTTTACCAATATTTTTCAGACTTCAATGAGCACACTAATCACTTAGAACTCTTATTAAAATGCAGATAATTCCATGGTTCCGAGGGGGTCTTGAGACTCTGCATCGCTAACATGCTCCCAGGTAAGATCAGTGCTTCTGGTCCAGGAAGCACACTTGGAGAAGCAACGCTTTACACTAAACCACGCTGCCAGCAATGAACAAGTATCTTAGACAGAAATTTAATCTAAGTTATAAACCACGTTTTTAAAAAATAATTCACTCAGACCTTCCATTTTCACAATCTTGACTAATCTCCAGTTAAAAATAGAAGGGGGAGGGCTTCCCTGGTGGTGCAGTGATTGAGAGTCTGCCTGCCGATGCAGGGGACACGGGTTCGTGCCCCGGTCCGGGAGGATCCCACATGCCGCGGAGCGGCTGGGCCCGTGAGCCATGGCCGCTGAGCATGCGCGTCTGGAGCCTGTGCTCCACAACGGGAGAGGCCGCAACAGTGAGAGGCCCTCATACCGCAAAAAAAAAAAAAAAAAAAAAAAAAAATATATAGAAGGGGGAATAAGCAGAGTAAAGAGAAAGCGAGAATTTGTTGGTCCCAAGTGGTCCACTGACTGACCTTAAAGAATTATCAATAATATGAAAACAAGGAATGGCTCACATTAGACCTGATTATTTTTGAAATTATAAAGCCAAGCTTGAAAATCCTAACTTAAAAAAAATATATTTTGAGGGAGGATCCTCAGATGAAATGAGTACAGAAGATGTAAGGCTGACAGCTGCCTAGAGAAACATTGCACAGTAGATGAAGCTAACCCTGAGAGGTCCTCCACATTCCCTTTGTGGTTTTATCCTTCTGGGCACTCACCACCCCTTGGCCTCCTCTTTGCAGCCTAGCACTCACCTCACCATGTAGGGTAGCACCAAGCTTTCCTATCAAATCCCATCTGTTCCTTACCCCTGAAGTCATACTCCATACATCCGAGGCAACTGATCAAATAATTTGCAGGTTAAAAATAACCTGATGTGTTTTCACTTTAAGACAGTATTTGGATTCACGTATTGACCTTAGAAACATTAATGAAAATCAGTGATAAAAATACAAGTTAAATGTTTCATAGGCCTTCTTGTAGTCTTTATTATACCATAAAAGACAGCTGATTCCTCAGCGAAGTAGATGCTATGAAATGGATAGGCCCTTAAAAGACAGGTTATACTCCTCAAACCCTAAGAATTTGGTTATTACTTGTGGTATAAAATCCACAATGGAAACCAAAGTGAATTTCCATGGAATGAAGTTCTCACTAAATCAATAACAAGGATACAGAATGCCTTAAAGTTAGCTGGAGAATTGATTGTACTGACCTTTATCCACCATAGTTGCTGCAAGTATAACATAAGAAGAAGTCTTTTTGTACCTTTTTGGCAGTATCTGTATGCAAATCCTTGGTATGACTTTCAAAACTTTCTACAAGAAACTACCTGAAGATTTAGCTTCTTTGGGTGCTAAAGGTCAGTACTTCATGAACACAAAAACAGAAATTAAAAAAAAAAGTCCAATAATTTATTCTCACAAAACAATTTATTCTATTCCATTTACATTTTTAAATGAGATGCTCTCTTCTGAATTTAATGTAGTACGCCAGTTTAAACTCTTTAGAAACCTACATGGTATTATGTTCTTGTAATTTGGTGAAGTACAGGCAAAGCATTTGAGTAATGAAAAAGAGGCATTTTCTCCCCAATACTGCATTAAGTAAAAGCAAATCACTAACTTATAATCTTGTTTCCATGGGAACCTAAGTATAGAGCCAATTTGATACAAGGCATTTCTCCTGTTATACATATTTTCCCCCTTCTTGTAATATACTTTTGATTGCTGTCCAAAGGCTAAAGAGTAGTGCTGAGAAACAAATGATCATCTTTGCTCCTTTTTACCAGGTTAAGAGAGTTGCATAAGTAGCTAAAATAGAAAACAGCACAGCCTCTTCATAGCAGGACTGGAGGAAGGACTGGCTGGAAGAATGGACTTCGAAGGAAAGAAAAAAATGCCTTAAGGAATCTGATTGCCTGACTTGAGATCTGGAGATTAAATCTGAACTCCTCAACTCCATCTTCATTATTTCCTAAGTTGTGTGCACAGCACACCTCTGCCTGGCGTATCCAGCATGCTGCCTGTTACAGGACAATGTTTTCCAGTCATTCAAATGACTTTTTTTTTTTTCCTGGAACAGTTGTTTTCGAAGTGTTGTTACTGGACTAGCAATATCAGCAGCATCTAGGAAATATGTTAAAAATGCAAATTTTTGCACTCAACTTCAAATCTACAGAACCTGAGACTCAGGAAGGACCCAGAAGTATGTTTTAACAAGCCCTCTGTGTGGTTCTAATGCATGTTTATGGAATCACCAGTTACACACCTGTGTGACTTGTGGGGAGATGTGGACTTTGACTTGCAGATAAGTGACCCTCAGCATGCAGAGAAGAGTGGCTAGGATTCATGTCTCATCTACAGTACCTGCCCTAAAAGAGATCGCTAAGGAAACTAAATATCCTGGGAATACTTAACATTTAATGCTAGAAGAAGGATGACGTGAAGCATGGTGTTATATGGGGTAGTGGATTAAGATTAAATAATTTTTAAAAGAGAAGTAGCAGCAAACTATTTCTTATATCATATTGAACTTTCTCTTACAATGAAATTGGGTTAGAGACTACCCCTGACTCCAGATGGTAGCTAACTAAACAAATATATGGATATACAATATTTGAATTTAGACTTTTCAAGGTGCATGCTGTACTATTTTCTATCTATCTGGAAACAGTCTCCTTTATTTGCATCTAAACCAGCATTTTATTTTTAGGAAAAAATTGTATCAGAATGCATTGCACCAAAAGCTCTTTTAGTAAATTATATCTTCAATAAGCTGCCTACCTTTCTACCCTAGTCCTCTTGCCAGCTCTTGTTGCAACACCACAGTAGGTCAGATGCCCATTGCATAGGTGCCGAAAAGGGACTCTTGGGACCTCAAAGCCTCCTTCTAACACTAACATTCTCTCAGCATACGACAAATTGGGCTCTGAGAAGACACAGGGGTTATCATTCTCAACATTCACTCTGATCGTGAATGTCAAAAAGTAGAAGTATGGTAGCGTATGGCATGTTGGAAAGTAAAGCTGAGCCTAGGATAAAATTGGAAATTGTACTAGGACTGAATCCTCACTCCAAGCATGTTTATCTCTTGCCTCTTTCTCTTTGCAGAGCATACAGAAAAACATCTAATTATTTTAAGAGGCTTATACTTAGAGTCCAGTTTAATCAAATATCTGCTATATGCTGTAGCATGCTATATAGTATTACCTATGCACAACTTGCTTTTCCTTATTACTAGCAATGAGTGAATGCACTGAGTGTTGTTTGGAAGTAAGGCCATGATACTTGGTAACTCCTATTATTGTTGTAGGGAATTGGGGCAAATACTCTGATGAGAACCCAAACAAGTTTTCTCCTGCCTCCATTTTGGAACAATTTATACCTTCTATGGCAATAGAAGATACAAAGGCATTGCAGTTATTTCGTCTAAAAAAAATTATTGCATTTTTTCATGTAAGATATCTACATATTTGACCTGGGGGATGATGAGTAACACATACAAACCCCAAGTCTTTGCCAGGGACCTTGCAGCCCTGTCCTGTAGAATGAAAGTACCCCTAACCTCTTAAAGGAAGGGTTTATCTTTTTATTTAAGACTTTGTTCTTCTCCTTTGAGCAACTGACAATAGGATTAAGACCTAGAGAAGCTCCGATATACATCATAATCATATCCATTCTCTGTCCCCTCAACCTAGGGATGGGAAGAGAACACCTCTACCATTGGCTAGAGCTGACAGCTTAGACATTCCTTAAAGGTGCTTGGCTGACAGCTGTGGGCACCCCCTTCTTTCTACATTCCCAATAAAGTGGACAATACCAAGGAGAGCCTCAGGACCACGTAGACAACTGAAGTTTTCCATCTTCAGGCAAAGACCTGAAAATAATGCAGGTAATGTCTAACTACTGTTTGGGCATTGTATTTAACTGAGAATTAATAAAACTGTCTAGCAGGTTTTTCTGTCTTGGTGTTTGACTAAAATGACCAAAGTGGGAGCGTCACATCTAATCCGGTCAAAATAATATTGGTTTCCTTCTCCTTTTTCACTTTAAAAGGCATCACAGGCAGTGAAATGC
Source organism: Delphinus delphis (assembly GCF_949987515.2). Classification (NCBI taxonomy): domain Eukaryota; kingdom Metazoa; phylum Chordata; class Mammalia; order Artiodactyla; family Delphinidae; genus Delphinus; species Delphinus delphis. Next base: position 99,596,957 of record NC_082689.1, on the reverse strand, counting down.
AGCCCCTTGAACAGGTCAGTGTTCAATGATCTGCTGTTTACATAATATTTATCTCTAACCTTTCCCCATAATGATGTTCGAGGTTGGTCAAGGAGCAGGCAATCCTCAGTGAGGAAGTATGACCAAGCAGCTCCTGTCCCCATGCTGAGGACGACACTGGCACAGATCTGCTCCTGGTACCTGGAAAGTTAGCATGTCTCCAAAGGAACTCACAACCCAGTTCTAAAAACGCCATGCTTTGCTAGAGGGGAATTAGTACTCTCAGAGTCATGTGTTAAGGAGAAAACTCTGGCTAACTTATGATATGTAAAGGGGAAATAACACACTTGTTTATGTGCTTAGCATTGTGCTGGAAGGGGGAGGACGAAATTTACTTTTATCTGTGCCTCTGGCCCTCCTGGGACCATATTCAGCACTTTCATATACAGTAATGCAATTAATCCTTAGAGCCATTCTCCTAATTTTACAGATGAGAAAACTGAGGCCACAGAGTTTGTGCATATTGTCAGGTTTGTCTGAAGCACGCTAGGCTCTGCAAAGGATGAATAAAAGCATAAGGGGCAGTTTCTGTGTCACCAAGTAGGTGAGACAGATTGACAGGCATGAAATCATTAAATCCTAAGGTGTGTGGAAAGGATGGGGGAGGGTTGATACTTTAGTAAGAACTCAAAATGTGAACGGAGAAGGAAATCAGGTGGGCTTTGCAAAGAAAGACCCTTCCCTTCCCCAGGTTACCAAACCAACATCAGGGTTCACTTACTCAGAATAAGATCATCTGGATTTTGTTTTACAAAAGACTGAAGCTTTGCAAAAGGCAGGACCAGCCTCTCTATGCTCTCTGCTTATTTCTATACTGTTTCCCAAATAAAAATAACTCTACAGCATAAGAGTTATATGTTCAAAGACAAAGATATGTTCAAAGACAGCAATCCCTTCAGAGTAATCATCTCCACAGGTGCCTGGAGATCTTTATGGACAATCCTTTTAGTTGCTACTTTTAAAAACAGATGAGGAATGTACCATTTTCTAGCAAGGGAGAAAATGTATGGAAAACTTCTCATCTGGAAATAATACAAAGCAAGAAGCAACTTGAAACTCACAGACAGTGTGTGCATGAAGGAAACTTCCTGTGCCGGGGGTGATGCCATCATGCTTGGGCTCCCTTGTTTGTTAGCTCAGGATCACTTTTTGGATCGAACTCACAGCAGAACTTTGAATTACTTTGAGGTTTGGGAGCCAATGTGCATCAAGAGCTGACAGAGGCTAATCCTCCTTGTCTCTACTTACTACCGATCATTATACAGCATTTATACCAATAATTGAGTTCAATTAGCCTGGGAGTGCTCCAGAAGCTGAACTCAAGTCTTGAGAAATAAACTCGAAGGTTTATCTGGGCTTCCCTGACATCAGCTTCAGACAGTTACACACACACTTTTTTATTTCTGCTGCACTTTCAGAGGACTATGTTCAAACACAGCCAGTTGTTTCTTTCCAATTGTTTTTAAATTGTTCGTCTTAGTCCAAAAATACATGGACAAATGTCAAGAGCCTGCTCTGACAGTTCTGTTTGTCTTTAGCACAACAACCTTTCAGGGCCTTATTATGGAGCTTCTTGCTGTGTTCCAAAGCGTGTCTTCATCAAGGCCCAAGTTCACGCTAACGCCTTCTTGGAGTCACATTGATTTGATGAAATCTCTTTGCACAGAAGAATGTTTAAGGCTAAATATAGAAAGTAATCAACTAATAATTTTTGCCAAGTACCATGCACTATAAATATATCCATGTATATATATAAATATATCCACATCACGGAGAAAAGGAGATATATATCCTTTTTTTTAACCTTTGATGTAAGATAAATTTGAATCACTAGTCCCTACTCTTACCTCCTCTCCATCTTCCATGGAAGGGACCATTCAGCAAGCCTCATAATTCAGGCACGCCCATCATTCCTGAACCATAGAAAGATTTAATACTCTTTGTGTCTAAAGTTTTAAACATGTACTCAAGCCCTTTGGCCCCCATAACTAAGAGGAAGTTTTGATACATTTAAGATGAATAACTACAAAGAAGTCCTTGGACTATCTGTATCTAAATACTCTAATTTGAGTAGTGTCTAAATACTCTAATGAGAGTAGAACTGTCACTCCATTACTGTCCATGAAATAATATTCTCCACTGTACACTTCTTTGATTATCCACATCAAAGAAAATCGTAAAGATAAACAGCTGAAAACTAATGAACATCTCAAAGAAGAGTAAGAAGTAGTGACAAGGAACCTAATATTTACTGAGCACCTACTATGTGGCAGCAGACATAGTACTGTATTTAAACCCATTTGATCTTCACAGCAAGTCTGTGAGGTCTAACTTTCTTCATTTTCAGACGAGGAGACAAAAATTGAGAAAAGACCAGTGATTAGTCAAAGGACAGACAATTAGTTGCAAAGTCTATATTCATATCCAAGTAGCATGACTGAAATATGCACTGTATCCATTCCACCACCTGCTTTTGAAGTTCACCAGGCCGGGGAATAATTGTAGGCGACTTCTAGACATTCCCTCATAACTCTTGAAGACCTTCCTTCTTTCTCATCTTCCCCCCCGTCCTTTCTTTTCTGTGTCTTACTGTGCTTCCTTCATTTCACTCTCTCTGACAAGTCCTTACCACCCCTAATGAGGAACAGAAACAAAATGTTTAGGTGTTGAAAAATCATACATGTTTTCTCCATAAAATAAACAAAAGAACAAGCAAACAGGGCTTCCCCGGTGGCGCAGTGGTTAAGAGTCCGCCTGCCAGTGCAGGGGACACGGGTTCGAGCCCTGGTCCAGGAAGATCCCACATGCCGTGGAGCAACTAAGCCCATGTGCCACAACTACTGAGCCTGTGCTCTAGAACCCGTGAGCCACAACTATTGAGCCCATGTGCCACAACCACTGAAGCCCGTGTGCCTAGAGCCCGTGCTCCGCAACAAGAGAAGCCACTGCAATGAGAAGCCCACGCACTGCAATGGAGAGTAGCCCCTGCTTGCCACAACTAGAGAAAGCCCGTGCACAGCAGCGAAGACCTAACACAGCCAAAAATAAATAAATAAAATAAATTAAAAAAAAAAAAAAGAACAAGCAAACAAGCAAGCATGCAACCTGGGAATACTTACATTTCTCCAAATTTTACATACATTAAGTATAGTCTTCAAATGCCCCCCACACACACATTTTCTGCATTCCTAAATGAGCATCCGACAGCATGCACAACTGGCTTTCTTCGAATAGCCTATACTATCTCTGCCCTCATTATCAGCAAATAATCTAGATTCACAGAGAAAGTGGAGTCCACAGACAGGAGCTCCCTCATTGTCAACTACTCCATTTCCCTTCCTTAGACAGATCAATGCGGGATCACTAAGCTGGGAGGGGCTTCAGAGCGCCCCGGGCCACCTTCATCATTTCACCACTGAGGGTCTAGTATTGGAGCTTATTTCTAGCAGAGACTTTAGAGAAAAGCAGATCAGAATCTAGGCTCTAGATCTGATACTCTCCAACCATGTGACCTTGTAAAAACATTTAATTTCTTTGAATTTCAGTTTCTTCATTTGTAAAATATGAAAAAAAAGAAAGAAAAACCCTTCCTCAAAGGGTTTTACATGTGGTGGTAAAATTTCAGAGGCTTTATTAATAAAGGCTTTATTATTAGAGTGTTTGGTTTAGAGTTAAAACTCAACCTTCATAGTAGTTATGATTTGCCTCAGTCAGGCATTATTTGGCTGATATGAATGGCATAAACAAAAGCCCACTGAAGCTAGTTAAGACCAAAATGACTGTTCATTGGAGTACTATCTGGGCATCTAACAAAAAATCCAGGAAGGACTGCCTAACATCTTGGAACACCAGCATAGGAAGAAATAGCTCTAGGTCACTTCCCCATCTTGTCATCTAATCTCTTGTTTCTGTGCCTTATTGATTATCTGCTGCATTTCTCCTCACCCCCCACTGTGCTCTCTCAGTGCTGAACCCAAATGGGTTATAGCAGCCAAGTTCCCCTTACCTCTAATTCAAGCGTACGTAATCAATTAAACAAAGCTCCTGTTTCTGAAAGCCCCTATTTCTGGATTTCACATTCTCAGGGGAGAAAATCCATTTGGTTCAGCTTGAGTCAGGTGCCCACCCCAGTTCAGTGAAACTTGGATGGGATGGGGGAAGGGTAACGGGCTCAGCAAGGGCCAGGGAGCAGCTTCTCTGAAAAGGGGATACAGGCAGGCCAGACATAAGGAAGGGCATGCCTGCTTCCCTATTCCAATTCTGATACAGTGTGCTATGCTTTCCATTATGACCCAGTATCCTCCTTCTGGATACACTAAGCCCTGTGAGAGAGTCAGTCCACACAAAGCCTTGTGTTCCAATGCTTATAGCAACATTATTCACAAAGCCCCAAACTGAAACAACCCTAATGCCTGTTGACTTGTGAATGGACAGACAAACTGTGATATATTCATACTATGGAACACCACTCGGCAATAAAATGAATAAAATATTAGTACACTCAACAACATGAGTGAATCTCAAAAACATTATGCTAAGTGAAAGACACCAAATGCAAAAAACTACACATTGCATGGTTCCACTCATATAGAATTCTAGAAATGGCAAAACCATAGTGACAGAAAAACAGATCAGTCATTGCCTGCAGCTGGTTAAGGTGGGTAGGAGTGATGTTAGACAACAAACAAACATGAAACAACTTTTTGGGGTGTTGGAACTATTTCATATCTTCATTGTGGTAGAGCTCATGTGACTGCATACAATTACCAAAATCCTTCAAACTGTGCATTAAAAATGATTATATGTTATTGTACATAAATTATACGCCAATAAAGCTTTTTTAAAAAGCTAAGAGAAAGAAAGAAAGAAAGAAAGAAGGAAGGAAAGAAAGAAAGAAGGAAAGAAAGAAAGAAAGAAAGAAAGAGAAGGAAGGAAGGAAGGAAGGAAGGAAGGAAAGAAAGAAAGAAAGAAAGAAAGAAAGGAAGGAAGGAAGGAAGGAAGGAAGGAAGGAAGGAAGGAAGAAATAAAGAAAGAAAAGAAAGGAAGGAAGAGGAAGGAAGGAAGGGAAAGAAACAGATTGAAAGAGATAGAGTCATCTCCAAATTCTACATGCCATTTTTGAGCTGAGTCAGCGTATATCAATTACTGCATTTAAATTCTCTATTATTACTACTAATAAAACCCTTATTAAGCAATTACCATATGGCAAAAGGTATGCTAAGTAGTTCCTTTATATGCATTACTGAATTGAATTCTCACAACAACCCTGCAGAGTAGGTGTTATTATCCCCATTTTAGATATTAAGAAGTGTTTGTTCAAATAAACTAAGTTTCTTGCCCAGCTAGTCTGTGGCAGGGCTGGGATTCAAATTCAGGTCTGTCTGATTTCCAAGGCTCTACTTCAGCAGCCATCCTTTGAGATTGAATCCAATATAAAAACCAGATATTTCCTCAAACCATGATCGTCATATTGGTTAAAGGAAAAAAAATCAGCTAAAACACAGTGAAATTGAGTTTTTAAGGCAATAGCCATGTTTTCAGAAGCATGTGCTTTCTGGTACCCATTAAAGGGAATCCAAGGTAATTTAATAGTGCCTCCTTTTATGTAGAATATAACTGTACATATATACAGTTATTTATATCATATATAGATATATATATATCTCACAAATGGTGTGATTTTCTGGTTCGTGTGTTGTGATGTTTATATGGGTAAGAATGTTAAAAAAAATTCTTTCAGAAACATTTCAAATGAAAACTGAGTAATTCAGATCCACCAGAGCCCAACTGAGAAAGCACTGCAGAATGCTGGTCAACTGTCACCTCAGCTGAGACAAACTTCGTAGATCATATACATGGAATTTAAAACACTTTATAGTGTGTCCTAGACTTGAGGGTACTGAGTCTATATGGTCAAAGTGAATTACAAAATCAAGACAATTATTGTGTAATGAAAAGGGAGGAGTTATCTCACACTATCTATCAACAACAAATGAGTATTGAATGAGTTCCTCCATGAGCTGGGGCCATGTATTATTTTGGAAAGAAAGTAGAATGAGGCATGGAACTCTTTCTAAGACATCTTGCTATGTAATTTCCCAGGGGAAAAAAAGGGCATGAAATAGACACAATGAAATGATACACTTGCATGGCTTTGAACACAGCTACCATACTAGCTCATAATGGAGGGAGTCAGGGTGGGCTGGAAGACAGAGAAGAGACCATGAGAGAAAAGGCAGAGGGTGGCAGAAGTGTGCAGCAGTAGAAACGGCAGGATGACGAGGCCAGCAGCCCACTTCTGCATCCCAGTCGAGTGACTTAACAGCTGTGTTATTAGGCCAGTCACTCCTCTGTGCCTCAGTTTTCTCATTTGTAAAATGGGGATGTAGAACTACCTTACAAGGTCAATATGAAAACTAACAGCACAATACATGACATGTGCTTAAAACAGTGGCTGGCACATTGCCAAGTCTCAATGCGTGTTAGCTATTCTGTTATTACATAGGTAGGAATTAAGATGAAATTTAAAAACTCAGTCAAATTTATGAAGGGAGAGGAAAACGATGGGGTGGGTGCTCTTGGGAAAAGCAGTAGTATCAGGAATGGCATGAAGATTATGAGGGACAATGGGGAAAAGGCCTTAAATGGGGGAGGAAACATACATTTTAAGTAGAGGAGGGGCAAGAAATTAAGGTGAGATCAAGCAGAATAAAACTGAGGATGACCTTGAAATCTGGAAAGGAAAATTCAGATTACCCAAAGCAATAGTAAATTGGTTAGGTTCTTCAACAAGAAATGGCTCAAAAACCAGTCGTGTTTAAAGAAAATTCATCTCATAGCAACATATGAGTTGTAAATAGGAAGTGACAAAGGAAAGGAGAATAAATAGAAGGCTACTGAATAATCCTGCATATTTCAGCAAAATTCTAAATTTTAGGCCTGACCCAAGGAAGTCTGATATCCAGACAATACACAGTAATCAAAGCAGTCCTAAATTATAGGAAGACTCTAACTACTTATTGTGACAATGGGGAGGGAACAGTACCTGAGTCTGGATTCACTTTACTACACTTAGTTAAAACATATCTATTTCAACCATCAAGATAAATTCTTCTTGTCATTCTTCTCCCCCTCATAGGCATTCTAAAATATATTAGCGGTATTCTACGGTCCCCCAAAGCTATATAAAAATAGAAACTGATGAATAATTGTTTAAAAAAAAAACCTTTCTAGCGTCTTATATTTCATGGTACGAAACTCTGACAATATCCAGCATAAAGGAAAATAACAGGCTAGCCCAATTTATCTCAGCAAGGCTTACAATTGCCTGCAGCATTTTGATATGGTTCCAATGAGAGTTCATGTTTCTGTGTGACGGTTTCAGTTGCCTTTATCCTACACCCACTTCCCTTCTTTTCCCACAGCCATGCTAATAAAACAATACATTATTTGAGCCTCCAGATCCTTCTACCCCTTTCAGGATCCCTCTTTTACTCAGACTCAGGGCATTTGCTCTAATCTCAGTGTATCTCCTTGTGAGTCTCAGTTCAGTATTCTAAAACTCAAAAAGTGCCCCTCTGAGGTACAATATGATATCAGTATCAAGGTATTGGAATTTCTCAAGATTTTAAAAGAAACCAAATGAATTATTATCATCTACAATCTATCAAAACTCCCAACCAGTTAACCCTGGTTTTAAAGTGCATAATTAGACATTAATGATCAAATTAAGCTACTTTTTCACAGTCATGGTTAGGACAAATCCCTCCCTATGTCAAAGAAAGCCACTGTCACGGGAGTACTTTTTTTTTTTAAGCCCCAAACAAATGTCACCAGATGTACTGAATTGTATACGTCCCTCCTTTTATAAAGTTGGGCAAGTCAAAAAGCCCTGAGAGCATCTGTGTGTGAGGAAGCATGTTACTGGTGATTTTGCAGAGTCATTGCAAAGAGTGTCTGCGGCCAACGGGATCTTAAACAGAAGACCAGTGCCAGTTAAATTCACTTCTGAAGCTCTTACACATCTATTTCTAGAGCCCTCTTTGTCGCCTTTATACTTCACACACACACATGCACACACTCACACACAAACATAAACACCCTTTCGTGGTGTCTTTTGTCTATCCAAAGCTCCACACTGTGACAAGGACCCTGGCTTGGCCTGTCCCATAGTGTTCCGAAATCCTAATGTTATTCTGTTTTCCTCTCTCTTAAGCAGAATTCACATTTCTGTACAATTTTAATTTGGAAAGAAATCATGCATTTAACAGTTTCAAAAATTCACACTGAAGTATGAGTCACCATATGATGGGCTTAACCCTTTCAAGTATGTCTGAATTCTAGTAAAGGCTTCTATTAACCCGAATCACTTTCCACTTGGTAGAATGTATGGCAGAGATATTTTGATTGGTGCGTGTTCCTGGGTTTCTCCATGACAGCACCCACATGAGAAAAAAAGGGGGCAGTCAGTTGTCTTCTGAAAGAAAACAACTCAAAATATAGGTTATTTAGCTAAGTCACTTGTTTAATTTAGTACGATGACAACTGGTTTATTACTTACCCATGGCTGCTTTGGAGTCTCCCTTTAGCTTTGCCGTAGCCTAAAACTGAATACATTTTTAAAATTTCTTAACAAAAGAAAACACATGTCTACATACCAACACTTCTCTTTATATAATAGATATATTCCTAAATTGGTTTTATCTATATCAACATTTCATAAATAGCAATCTATTTTAAATGCCTGAAAAATGCTTTTAAAGGAACGCTCTTGAGAACAGAATATACACACACACACACACACACACACACACACACTCTCTCTCTCTCTCTCTCTCTCTCTCTCTCTCTCTCTCTCTCTCTCTCTCTCATAAGGATTCACCAAAAAGTTTCATAGACCGTTGGTCTTACTTTTTTCTCATATCAATCATATCCTCACTTTAATGGTGTCTGACCAGATGGAAAGACACCTTCTTCATCAATTATTTCCCACTTTGCTTTAGGAGTGAATATGTACTTCTCAGTAATATTTTATCATATGACACCTGAGCTACAGTTTCATGGGCATGAGAGTTACAAAATGAAATTGAACTGCTCTAGCACCAAAGCCATAAGCAAGATGACAGATATTGATTGTGCCCTAAGATGTAATGTAGGCACCTAATGGGGCGTAGTAATGTACAATGAATCATTAGAAAATTATTTTAAATTTTCCATTCACCTGGGAGATTGCTAACGGGATATTTCACCTTCAGGTTGCTCCCCTGCTTCCCTAGACTAGGACAGCACTTGATCAAGGTCATTTAGAATACGGTGGATTTTTCGCAGCTTTGGCAAAATTAGTGATTATTTTCTAGGTTCCAGGAAGCAGACGTCCATATTACTGAGGATTAGGAATCTTTGAAAATTAAAAATATGTATACCCTTATTATCCAAAACACGAAGTTGGAGGATATACCTGCAAGAACTAGAAACTAATAATCACAACATGATACACCACAAGGCTTTACTGAACACACCATTAGTCCTGGGGTAAGTGCTGCCCATGCATTATTTCCCTAGTGTTCACCATAACCCTCTGAAGGAAATGCTATCATTGTACTCCTTTTAAGGATGGAACAACTGAGGCAGATGGAGGTTAAAGAACTAGACTCAGATGGTCACAAAGTTAGTAAAGGGTAGAGCCAAGGTAAAAACACAGATTTTCCTAATATAGATGCAGACACCCCACTCCTAACTACTATATAATTCTGTGAAAAGAAATGCTAGAAGACCTGAAGTCATTCATTAGAAATTTAAATGACCGGTCATCTCTAACTACAGCTCTTTCTCTAGGCCAACCTCCTGGTCATAGCTATGATGTGCAGGAAAACAATGTCCTTTCTGTGGCCCTCAGTTCCTAGGCATTCACTCTTGCCATCGGCTGCCCTTAGCCACTAATGGTCTCCCATGGAAAACCCCATGCACCAGATGGATTCCTGCCTTGATATTCCTCCCAACCAAATTACTTATCCTGGGCTCCTTTCCCTTGGATAATCCAGAGACCAAACTGTTTTAGATTCACTGTTTTTGTTTCTAGTTCATTCAATCTATTTCCCTTTCTGTCATTCCCTCACCCTTTATTCTTTCTGCTTTTCCTGGATCCTGGACGCCCATCAATATCCTACTTTGCTTTTGAGGCACTTGTTATCTGAATAAAGTTGTGAGGCAGGGTGGGCAGGTCTTAGTGTTTGGCGTTAGGCTGAGGAGGTCCAAATCTGGTTTCTGTACCAATTTAGCAGAGAATTGGGGCTCATCTAATCTGATACATTGGTATGATGCTTTCAAATTAGCATTTTATTAGGGCTTTCAGGGACTTAACCCAAATAACTAAGTGGTGGGGAGTTGTGAAAATTGGCAGAGATAATTTTTTTTTTTTTTTTTTTTTTTGCGGTACGTGGGCCTCTCACTGTTGTGGCCTCTCCCGTTGCAGAGACAGGCTCCGGACACGCAGGCTCAGCGGCCATGGCTCACGGACCCAGCCGCTCCACAGCATGTGGGATCTTCCCAGACCGGGGCACGAACCCGTGTCCCCTGCATCGGCAGGCGGACTCTCAACCACTGCGCCACCAGGGAAGCCCAAATATTTTAATACCATGGAACTTCTGTTGCCATCATAGTTCATCACATGGGCAAGTGTATATTACACTCACCCAAAACGTGAGCCTGATTCAGCAATTCCTCCTAGGATTTGTACAATAGGGTAATTAAAAAGCTTACAAACTTCATCAGTGTTCCTCATGAATCCTTTAATTCAGTCAATGGAGTCAACAAATATTGATTAAGTGCCTACTGTGTATCAGGTTTCGGTTAGCTTCTAGAAATTCAGCAATGACCAAGGCATAGTCTCTGCTCTCATCTCTCCATTTGGTGCAGAAACAGAATGATTTATGCCATAAGAGAAATTTTTAAAGTCCTCAAAAACTAGATGAGTGTGCCCTAACAGTCTCAAAAGTTTGGCAAAAAGGAAAAGAGCTAGAAAACTCTTTCCAGAGGGGGTGACAAGAGATGAGTCATAAATTCTGAGTGGGAGTTGGTGGTTCAGAGAATACAGGATTGTATGAACACCAACAGAAGTTTGATTGACAATAGAAAAGTTCCACAGAGAGCATCATTACACGTTAGGCCTCATTTGAGGAAATTTATTTTGAATTATCAGGACAGGCACTGATCTGCAGGATGACAAACTTTTATTCCATAAAGGCAGGAGATGTCAGATCTATCCTCACTTCTCCCCCAGAACTCCTCTCTCTACCTTGTTTTATCTACTTAGAGCTTCAGTCTAATTGCCTAAAATGCTAAATATTGGGCATTTCTTTCAGGAACACACCCACACACACAAAAGTGCATCCCACTGGCTTAGCCTGGAAGTCAGTCTCATAACCCAGCAACCTCCTCCCCCCTCCAAAAAAGAGTCTCTCCGAAAGCTTACTGTGCTACCGTTTTACTGGGGAGTGGAATCTCAAGGCAGCAAGAGTGAGGGAAAAGGAGTGTAAGGGAAACAAATATAACAGAGTGTGTTACTGAACTGGCCAGAATTTGTGTCAGGCTGTTTGTTCAGCCTTACAGGATACCTTCAGAGAGGCCACATAAAGTTGTTGTAACTCTGGAGTCCACCCAGGGAGAGGAAGGGAGAAAATTTTATCTACATGTTCTAACAGCTCCTTATATCCCTTGCTCAAAGGGTGTTAACTCCTGCACTTCTGGGTGACACATGCACGGGGGCTGAGCCTGTGACCTGGTGTCTCATGTCTCAACAGTAACAGAAGAGCCCCAAGGTGGGAGGTGAGAGGTAAAAGGCATGAGAAAGAGGTGGGCTACTGTTGGTCACACACATTTGTGGCAGTAGAACCTTGACTTGAAGACTTGGGCGAGAAGAGCCCAAGTACTTGACAGAACTACTCCAACCAGAAAGCAAGGTTAGAGCGAATTCCTGAAGCACTGAAGTTGAATTCAGTACACCCTCCATGACTGGGTGGGCATTTCCTTAGAACCAAGGCCACGCTGTGTGTTCATATCTTCCATCCTTTTATTCTGAGCTGCCCACTTGTTGGTTACCTGTACTCGTGACTCTCTGGTTTTGCCTTATTCTACATTACGGTAGATGAAGGAAGCTCAGTATTTCATTTGTTGTCAGACAGTACTTGGCCAGAATCCTACCCTCTATAGACTGGCTGATATTACTTAAAGCCTCTGAGCATGATTTTTTTTTCATTTGCAATAAAGCGGTAATCCCATTTCCCTAACAAAGGCTGGTGGTGTTATTAAGTGAGATGATATCTCTGAAGGACTAAACAAAACTTTTGAGCCATAATGGGGCAAGGGAGAGAGCCGTTTTCTCCCTGAATCATTTCCATTATCCTAGTTTATAGTTCACCACTCACCCGTTCTTAGACACTTTTATACATATGTCCATTCGTGGTGAGAAAGGCTCCACATACTTCCTTCCATAAGGAATACTTTGTAACAGTAAAACTTGGTAAAAAGATTTGTGCTGTCATTAACCTATCTCTAAGATCAACACCCACCCTTCCATACACTGCTTGGTGATGCTGAGGCTGGGAGTCAGCAAATATATCTCTCCTTTGCCAGTCGTTTCCCTGTCAGGCTCTGTTAAGGGTACTAAGAGGCCAGAAGGCTGGAGGAGAAATAAGGGTCTTGCTTCTTCCAGTTTTGCTTATTGTTTCTGCAGGTGTCACTCCAACAATGGCCATTCTCTGTGACAGCGGCAGTTGGTTCCAGTTCTTCCCCTTCTTTAGGTCTTCCCAAGCCAGCCTCATTGGATCCCCTCAGAGACAGTGGAAATGGTGGCAAAGCATCCACTCAGAGGTCTAGGTCCCAATTCTGCAAAGTTCCTTCTTTGAGTTTCTGATTTAGTACCACCAGCTGGACAAAATCTCCTCCCTCCAGCGACTGGATCCCAACTTTACGAGTCCTTTCCTCCAAGCATCTTGGTTCTAATAACCCCAAACCTTCCCCTCCCCACCCTCTTGACCACAGAGATAGTAGTCGCTTCCTGCAGGTATCAGTCCGGTAGAATTTCAGAGCTAAACTTTCAACATTTCTTTAACGAATTTCCTTATAATAAATTATCTTTGTTGAAATATCTGTATGGTTTCTATTTTCACTTACTGATACAAGGGATATCAAGATCAGCCCTGCCCAAACAGGGGAAGCAGTTACTAAAGGACAACATGAATTTGTGAAAAGAGAAAAGATGAAAGGTGTGTGCATATCCCATGCACACACATGCAGTTGGCATTTGCTTCTCAGCTAATACAGAAACCACCAAAATGGTGGCTCTATCTACTTCATCCAACAACCTTTAGTATATCTGGACACCCAAGATTCTTATCCACTGTTTATCCTCCAGCTGCCTATATATCAATTTTTTTGAGCTATCAGTTTATGGCTCCATCTTTTAATGACCTATCACTGTTGACATCCAACGCCAATACCTGAAGCTAAGTAGATTCTTTTGGTGTATTTTACAGAGAATAAAACCTCCCTTCACAGCTTTTTATAAAAGAACAGTCTCTGTCTTAGTTATCAAATTGTGATATGTCCAAATTCATTACTTTATGCTGAGAAATTAGTTTTTCATGGATGATATTTCCTGAGATGATGGGCAGTGCGTAAGGAAAAGAATGAGATAACAGAGAAAGATTACATGTATTAAAATGCTTACAAATGGTTTTCCAGAGCTAGAGCAATATTTGCAGAGTTCAATATTTGCTCCCTTCTGATATAAGAGAAAACTTTAATCAACTGGGTTGGCAAATACAAAGGTAGATAAGATGAGTTGAATGTCGTTGAATTCTTACAGGCACTCTTTAACGAGTTCTGAATTAATGGACCTGGAGCAAAATACTGACTCAGTGCCTGCTCAAATACCAACACCACAAAGGTATTATGCTGGTGGTGTGCTGTGGAGAGGGACACCTTTTATAGCAATAAAAATGTATAACAAAGATACATGCATAACAGCCCCTGAATAATTTCACACATATATTTTTTAATATTTCTATAATTTCTACAGATAAAACAAAGTTTTTTTAATAAGATGAATTACTTATTCCTCTCCCAAATTACCTGGTTACCATCTGAACAAGAGACACATGTTTTTTTAAAAACCTACAAAATTTCACAAAAGTTCTGATAGAAAACTTCTCTATACAAAACAGATCTTTTGGGCTTCCCTAGTGGCGCAGTGGATGAGAGTCCGCCTGCCAATGCAGGGGACACGGGTTTGCGCCCCGGTCCGGGAAGATCCCACATGCCGCGGAGCGGCTGGTCCCGTGAGCCATGGCCGCTGAGCCTGCGCGTCCAGAGCCTGTGCTCTGTGGCAGGAGAGGCCACAACAGTGAGAGGCCCGCGTACCACAAAAAAAAAAAAAAAAAAAAAAAAAAAAAAAAAAAACCCAGATCTTTTAATTATAAAACTAACTCTCTCTAGTGACCCCAGCACCACCTACTTGTGATTTACATGGGAAAGCCCAAAGGGAATGTTTACCTTGTCATGGCCCAAACCTTAGTCCACTCTGTCACTGGTACTGAACATTTTAGTAGACACCAGAACTACTCTTCGCTAAAATTATTCCTGATCTTTTACCTTACTCTTGCAGAGAATGCTGGCCAAATGGTGCCAATAAATGTTGATTCAAGCAGAATATGGTTATCAGATTCAGCTTTCCCAAAAGTCATGTTTATTATGCCATTCCCTTTTGAGAACCTTCAGCATTTTCCTATCAGCTGTCATCACAGAGCCAGGCACACTGGTGCTCGGTAGCCATGACAGAATTCCCTAATCCTTCTAGTAAGAATTTCTACACTAGAAACAAATGGCCTTGCTTATCCATTCCTGATTTCTTTCTACTCTAGAACATGTGTGACTATCTCCCGTCCATAGGTGCCAAATGCATACTTGTTCCTCTTTTTCCATATGCTATTTCCTTTGCCTGGAATCACTTTCCAAATCTTTTATCTTTAACACCTAGTTCACATTAGTTCCATTAGTTCCATCTTTTTCGTGAAGCTTAGGAGCAATTCTTGACTCCTTATGTGCAGGGCCTTGCTATCAGCAGGCTTACACACATTAACTTATTTAATTTTCACAAAAACACTATGAAGAATATAATATTATTGTTTCCATTTTACAGATGAGGAAACTGGGGCACAGGAAGTTGAGAAACTTGCCCAGGATCAGACTGCACAGACCCAGGATTTGAACCCAGGCAGTCTGGCTGCAAAGTTTAGCTCTTAATCACTATTTTTCATCGACAGATACTTGTCTTATTCCTGTCTACACTTGTCCACCACTGCAGTAAATTCTTGCAGCATACCTTCACTAAAATAGACAATTAAGTATTTTAGAAAATGAAATATCAGGTAGAAATATAAATGAAAATATTTTTTTGTATAACACCTATAGATGAGGAAACGGAGGCCCAGAAAAAGCATGCTACTCCCTAAAAATTCACCAAAATTTCACCAGAAGCCCAGTCTCCTAATTCAGGGCACTACCTACCACGTGATTTTAACCATCTTCCATGGTGAAGTAAAAGGAAGTTCTTCTCACTTGTAGAAAGTCTTCAATTTGTCCTCTATATCTCTCCATGATTATATATCAGTGATATTCTATCCTTAATTCAAACTAAAATTGAAGAAGACCCATCACCTTTTTCTTTATCATCTTTTTCTTTATAATTCATTTCCCATGCTAAATTTTTCTGCAGTAATGAGTGAATCCTCTAATTTTTAAGGTCAGAATTACTAAGAATGTCTTCTGCTAGTTTACTGCATTCTGTTCCCCATTTTGATATATCCTATTTTGTCTGATATGAGATTTTTTAAAACTTTTCAGTGAGAGATTTGGGCAAGTCCACTTATCTTTATGGGCCTCAATTTCCTCTTACTGGTTCCCACAGACATTAAAGTAAGTCCCTCTCTTCCATCCCTGCCCATGCTATACCCACTTCTGGGCAAATCACCATTCTGAATTCTGAGTCTTTCTTCTTTGAACTACTCTACCTCCTTCATTTTCCTTTTACTCCAGCATCCCTCACTTCCCACTATCCTCTGCCCTTTCACTTTCTGCCCTCTGTCCCTTTCCTGGGTTCCACAGCAAAAGCTGACCTTCTCTAGTTACCTCAGCAATTTCAAGCAGGTTGATATGACACCGCATGGTTCCCTACCCTCCACTCAAGACCATTCTAGTCAATATGTGCTATTCTGCTTTCACCAGGTCTTTATTGTTTCCTCTTAGCTGCTGCGGCTGTTATCTCATGGATGGTTATGAAGCTTTTCCCAGGTGTGATGCTCTGCCTACAATAATAAGTGTATAATAGCAAAGCCCTCCTCCCATTTCCAACCCTCTCATTATTCACATGCCTCTCTCATTATTCACAAGCCAGAAAATATTCTGCCCCTCTCCATGCACTGAGCATCTCACATGGCACTCACCCCAGAGCACTTACACAGAAATCCACGTTCAAAATAACAGCATCACCATCATCACATGCCAACACCTATTGAGCACCCATAATAGACCAATCACTCTGCCTCAGACATATAAATCATTCAATCCTTGCATCTCTATGTGATTTGTCTTACCACCACCCCCATTTTACCACTGAAACACAGGCCTAGAGACCAAATGACCTGGTAGAGATTAAATGACCTGGAAAGCAGGAGCTGTCCACTATTTCTCATATTGCCAGTGTGCTTATCTCAGTATCCACCAGAACCTAAGCTCTGGAAAACCAGGATCATGTATGTATTACTCATGTCTGTATCCCCAGGGCTTAGCATGGCATCTGGGCACACAGTAGATGCTCAATAAGGATCTGTTGAATAATGGTAGCATATTTCCAAAGAAGAGAAGCTATTTCTCCACCTCTGGTTGTAGCTTTAGTGTCTGTACGCTAACACAAAGCCACACCCAAGTGTGTTCAATGCTACAGCTGTGACTGTGTATGCTAGTAAGAGTATACAATTAGATATTAGTAATATAATTAATTGTCTTTGGAAAGCAACCTATTTTTAGCTTATATTTAAGATAGCTTTTATTGAGCTTTATATGACGAAAGGAACATACTGAAACACAAAGTATTTGTTTCCAGGAGTTTCGGGAAATAATGAGCATGTGTATATAAACATCATCTACCTTATACCTTAAAATCAAAAGACATTTTCTTTTATTTTTTTTTCTTGGCAGTACGCGGGCCTCTCACTGTTGTGGCCTCTCCTGTTGCGGAGCACAGGCTCCAGACACGCAGGCTCAGCAGCCATGGCTCATGGGCCTAGCCGCTCCGCGGCATGTGGGATCTTCCCAGACCGGGGCACGAACCCGTGTCCCGTGCATCGGCAGGCGGACTCTCAACCACTGCGCCACCAGGGAAGCCCCGAAAGGCATTTTCAATAGTAAATGATTCTGGTCACATGGTTATTATTCTGCAGTTACCCATGTGGGTGTGTGTGTGCCTACCATTGTAGTTACTATTATGCAATTAAAACAAAATAAAGGTATTTTAGTTAGTTGGTCATTGATAAACTAACCTTAATGGTTCATTTTACAGCCCCTGCTAGGGGCTTTTAACATTTCATAAATGTGGTTTAAAATGACAAATTAGCTTCGGGAATAAAATTACACAATACATCACTTTGTCAGAGTAAAGAATTTCTGAGATGATAGCTCCTATGAAATAAAAGGGCCACCGAACAAATAATTTATTAATTAGATATGTAAAAATAATCTGTTGGATAAGAATGCACAAGCCAATCCATTTGTAACAAATGTTCTCAACTTCTGTAACCAGGACAGAGATTAAAAATATATAACCCTATACAAAGCATGTGATAACTATTTATAAAGGAACATTAATTCTTCCTAATTCTTGATCAAAGGCTTATATTCATTCATTACTCTATTTTCCTGAGGCTTTTCAACTGTTTTCCAAGAATACTAGTTACATTCAGAAAACGACAATTGAATTAAAGACATCAGCATGCTCATCCGTTCTTAGAAAAATCCTTTTTGTCTCGCTAATACCCAACCTGAGAACATTAATTAAATCTATCTTCAAGGTGATCTATTTAAATTCTAGATTTAAATATCTGAAAGTTAATTCTTCCAGAGTTTACCTAACAATCTTTTGTCTGATGATGTATTTTCTTCTTCAGTGAGTAAAATCTTTTCAGCAAAACAGGTAAAACTTTCCTAAGGAAATGCCATATTTGGTGTAGTAGGTCCTAGGTAGGTTGCCAATGGAAATGAACCACTTCTGCTAGCATGTAAGGAGAATGGTACTTCTTATGCTGCAGAAGAGATTTGTGTAACAAACTGAGGGTCAAGTTGGAATTTTAAACCTAGAAATAAAGGCGATATATTCTTTAAAGATTTAAAACAATGGAATCACCATGGACGTTGGTTTTTACACAAGGATATCCACTGCAGGTTTAATTACAACAATGAAAACGGTACCAAGTAAATGTTCACTATTCAAAGAACAGCAAAATAAATTACACAATATCTACACCTTGGAATAATATGAAGCCATTAATAATGATATTTTCAAAGAATATGTCATGAAGGAAAATTTTAAGTAAGAAAACTTTATTTGTGATTTTTCATTCTTTCGTTATATTCTCTATTTACCAAATTTTAAACAAGTTGGACTTTAAAAAATGTATGTCTTCTGGTCCTTAGAAAAAATTTTTAAATAATTTTAAATGGAAATAGTTACATATGCAGGAGTCTATCGGGTATAATAGGTTTTCTTGGAAAGGCAAATTTCTTAAAATGCCTTAAAGTATACTTCATATAAATCAGATGTAAGAAACAGGACAAAACGCTGAGGTCTGAGCTCGCCAGGGCATAGTAGGTACCTGAAAATAGCTTAGTATTTATGGGTCTGACAATGCTTGTTTTATATCAGGATTCTATCAATACTATATTTTCAAGCACTCACAGCTTGGCATAATTGATAATATCAAAATTTAAAACTTACAACTAAATATGTCTTCTAATCTCTCATCGATAAAATTCAGTTCAACTAATGTTTATTAAATACCCTCTCCCAGAATTTTTCTGAGCTCCACATTACCAGCCCATATTTGCATCATGGATTAACTAAGCCTCAGCCTTTTGAAATATTTTGCCTGAGATTGCAGTTTGAAAGGCAAAACAATGAATCAAACCTAGATTTTCAGGTTTCAAATCCAAGACTTTTTCCAATATTCTGTAGAGCTTTTTCTCCTCATTTCACTTCTCTTCTTCCCTTTTACTTCTCCATTTAGCCAAATTCTATCCATTCTTCAAATCTTGGCTTCTCCACAGAGCTTTTCTTGGCTATGCCCAATTCACAGTCGTGGTTTTCTGAACATCTGTCCAGTTTCCTCTAACTGACTATGGATCTGAAGCTCTTGGGGGCGTCTTCTCAAGGAAGCCTCCCTCAAGAGGTTTTTTTCTCCCTCTCCCCTCCCTCAAGCTTTTATTCTCTGCAAAGCTGGCAGTATAGTGCAAAGAGCCCTGTGCAGTTATGAAGGCAAGAAAGTATAGGGCAAAGCCCACAAACAGTAGGAAGCTCATTTTGCAAGAAACTTGCGAAGACAAGAGAGCAAGCATGGAGAGCTTAACAAATGCAGAATGGGACCATGAGGTTAGGAGATTCTCCGAGCAAGAGGTTGAGAAATTAACCCTTTAGAAAGACACATGTCCTGAAATGCTATTGCTGCAATTCAGAAAGCATTCACTGATCATCTCTGGTGGAAAAGCCATGCTGACCTTACATTTAAAAAAGTCCTGGACCAGTAAATAGTGTATAATAATAACAGTTATTGAGCTTTCACTATGTTCAGACATTTGTTAAGGGTTTTACACACATTATTTCTTTCAATCCTGACATCAGGTGATTTTTACAATTGAGAGAAATAGGCTTTGAGGAGTTAACAAAACTTGCTCACGGACACAGCTAATAAATGCTAGAGCTTATTCAGAACCAGTGCTATGTGCCCTCTTAAGTGCCCATAAGCCTTCATATTTTACTGCAGAGACTGCTGATTGAAAAATAATCATTTCTGTGTATGGTCTGAGGTGCTTTCACATCCAGGAGCTTGTCCAACCAACTTCATGTGCACCCAAATTCAGATACCTTGTTCTCAAACCAAGGTAGGGGGAGAAAACAGTTCTCTTGCTAAGCCATTGGTTGAGTGAGAAGCTAAAATGTAATGTTCTTGAGAAGTGTGGTGATGAGATACAAGTTCATAAATAGGGGTTAGCTGTTATCCACCACTCCTGGGAATTGATGCTACTATTGATGGTATTTGTGAAGAAAGTATTTAGTTTTCCCTTGAAGTATACACGGTATTTTTTTTATCAAGATTCACAAGGGTTGGATGCCAGTATACCAGCTACAGCATATGCAGCCCTCTCTGCTCATCTGGATGTGATTGGGAAGCTTCTGTCATTTGCCTCCTGGGCCGTGGCTGTTAGACACAGCAGAACTTGGCCCATGTGCTATGCAGCTATTGGCAACTCCTCAGGGAGACTGTCTCAATGTTTAATATTGGTTGTACTCCTTCCTGGAGAGAAGAATGGGATGGATGTCTAAAAAATAAAGGTGTGGAAAAGAAAGATACAGCAGGAACATCATAAATACACCAGGGATCTGGGCATGGATGACATTTCACAAAGTCGTCTGAGTGGATTTGGACTTTGCTCAAACATTTAAAGCAGCTTCTGATCATGCTTTATTTTGAAAACAGATTCAAATAGGATGGAAATATTCACATGTAACCCAAAAAGTGTCTGAAGGAACAAATGTTCCAAATGTTCTCACTGGCAGAGGTCTTCAAAGAACCAAGAAAAATCTGGGACTGGGTTAATGTGTTAGATGATACAAAATTAGCAAGATCAGTAAGTGTTTATTATCTTTCTATCATGCTTTACCATCTGCTAAACCTGCCTTGACAAAGAGTATGAGACTATGGTTCCAAACATGGAGGTATATAGAGCTGGGACTGAACTTCAGAAAGGACTTGCTTATTGAAAGAATGTTGCAGAGGTTGATTTAGTCCTGGGGACACCACTAGGCTGCTGTTTTCCAAACTGTGTTCTGCAGAGCAGCGTCCACAAGAGATCCTTGGGCCAAATTAGTGTTCTATGGTTATATAAACTTAGAAAACACTATACACTATGTCTCCCTCCTTAGAGATTCACAATGCATATTAAAAGTTTATTAAGAGCTATGAAAATTCTATAATTAAGAAAGGTGCTTGATTACTTGATTTTGCCCTAATTCTTTTCTTTGTTTGTTTGTTTGTTTGTTTTTGGCCGCACTGCACGGCTTGCAGGGTCTTAGTTCCCTGACCAGGAATTGAACCTGGGCTCCAGCAGTGAAAGCACTGAGTCCTAACCACTGGACAACCAGGGAATTCCCCTAATTCGATATTTATCATTTGATCATGGGTCTCTTTTTCATACACTAATATTACTATTACTAGTGGTAGTAGTAATAAAAATGAATAACATTAACTGAGCACTTATTATATGGTAGGCATCGTTTGGAAGTGAAATATATATATTAACTCATTTATTCCTCATGTCAGCCAAAATGTAACAGGCATTGCCACTATCACCATTTTACAGACAAGGAAACAGAAGCACAGAGTGATTGACCTAAGACCACATAACAACTATGTGGTGGAGCCTGGCTTAAAATCCAGGTGGTCCAAACTCTGGCCAGTCACTTCACCACCAAGCCGAAGTTACTCAGCCGATGTCAACAAATGAGATACAGTTCAGCTGAGACATACTGATGGCTAAATTTGTGAAGTGTAAATAAAAATTTAAAGCCATATTTTCAACCATTCCAAAACTTGAATAGTTGAAATGAAGTCTGAATACCATTTGTATGTAACTTTCTGAATTCAGCAATCATTACATCAGCAAATGACTTTATGAGGATAACATGAAGCATCTTCCTTTTGAATCACCCCAACTGGTCTGTAATTTATTTATCAAGAATAAGGTTCTTCTGTTTGCTAGTGTAGACAAATCATTTTCTGTTCTTTCTCTTTAATGGTTTACTTTCATGATTTCTCTACTAATCTAGAAGTTACATAGGCTTGCCGTTGTTACCACTTTTTCTTATTAGATATTGATATTTAAAAGATAACTGATGTTAATTTTCTAGATTTCTAACTCAATTTATTTATATTTTATTATATTTTGACGTTTAAAGTCTCAGGAAATTTCATAATAATTATTGTTTGTTTAACAAATTTTTATTTCTAATAAAAATAATTGGACCTAACTAAAATTGATTTACTAAATAAACTGTAGACCTTGAACATTTAAAAGTCACATTTTATTTTTAAAAAGTTCTGAAAAAAAAAAGTTCTGGAATTGAATAATGGTGATGGTTGTACAACACTGTGAATATACTTAATGCCACTGAATTATAAACTAAAAAATGGTTAAAATGGTAAAAAAATATTTTAATTTAAAAACCAAATGAATATTGAAAAGAAAAAAAGACATTTTATAGTTTAATTTTTTTATTATTAAATTAAATTAAACATAATATTCCAATAACCAGAAAATCAATTTTATGAAACTATAAAGATCCCCATTTCTCTAGAGAACTTTATACTTAAGTAGATTTAATTTTTACTTGACATTTATTTTCTCAACAAAATGGAATGCTTTTTAATTAAAGCTAAAGTTATCAGATTTACAAGACAAACAAATAATTCACCGCAAATGAAGCTGACATGAATAATTAGGCAACATAAGGATTTTCTCAACTTTCTATTAGTGCGCCTTTCTCTTCAGCATTTAAGACTCATTTGCATGGAAAGTTATTAAACAAATTGCCACAAACTGCACTGGTACCTAGTCACAAGACAGGAAAATATTTGAAATTTAAGTGTGTGCAAGAACAAAATATGAAACAAAGTTTTTCTGTACAGTTTTCTATAAAACTTTTTCTTTTCTTTTTTTTTTTTTTTTTTTTACAATAGTATTAGGTGGAGTTCAAGAAACTAGTTATAAGAGCACACCGTTATCACTAAATCCAAAGTACTTTTAAACTTTGGTTTCAAAAACGGACTTGCTTCAAAAAATTAAAAATAGAACTACCATATTATCCAGCGATCCCAATTCTGGGTATATATCCAAAGAAAATGAAATTAGTCTTCAAAGAGATTTCTTCACTCCCACGTTCACTGCGGCATTATTTACAATAGCCAAAATATGGAAACAGTCTGAGCATTTTTCAACAGATAAATGTATAAAAAGATGTGGTTTATAAATACAATAGAGTATTATCTGATCATAAAAAAAGAAGGAAATCCTGCCATTTGTGACAACATGGGTGAAACTGGAGGACAACATGCTAAGTGAAATAAGCCAGACAGAGGAAGACAAATACTTTACGATCTCACTTATACCTGGAATCTAAAAATGCCAAACTCATACAATCAGATGGGTTGCCAGGGGCTGGGGGTTGGAGGGGGTGAGAAAACAGCCAGATGTTGGTCAAAGGGTACAAACTTTCAGCAATAAGATACATAAGTTCTGGGATCTAAAGTATAGCCTGGTAATTACAGGTAATAATACAGTATTGTGTACTTGAAATGCTCTAAGAAAGTAGATCTTGTGTTCTCACCATAAAAAATTATAAAAAGGTAACTATGTGAGGTGGTGGATGTATTAATTAACTTGACTGTGGTTTGGTTGTGGTAATCATTTGATAATATATATCGAATCATAATGTTGTATACTTTTAAAATACCATATTGTACAACCTAAATACATTTTTAAAATACAATTTTTATTTTCCGTCATATTGCAATAAAGCTAGGGGAAAACGTGGCTTTACATCTCTCACATTTTTGAGCACTGGAATGAATTTAGCCAATTATTGCAAAAATCATGTAAAATTATATTATTTACTGACAAAATGTACGGATTCAAAGCAACTCAACTTTGAAAAGTGAGGTGGAGATGACTCATTAATAATGTTTAATCAGCACTTTATTGGGCTCCTGAAGGATAATTATTAATACTAGTAGAACAATATCTGTGTGCTTAAAGAAAATCGTCATCATTATTTTAAAATATTTGATATGAAAAAAATCAATAAAAATCCATATGCATGCCTTATCACAAGTATTTTCAACATTACATTTTCACTTGAGAAAAAAGGACAAATTACAATCATAAGGACTAGAGAATTACAACTCCCTTGATGTATAATTTAAAGAAACTAAATTTTTTGTCGATGGCAAGAAAACAATTGTAGTTAAATGGAGAAAAAAGTAATATGAACACTCCTGATATCTGATATCTACTTGTGATGATAAAGAATTGAAAGAGATCATAATTAAATTATCTTCCTCAAAAATCACTCGCAGCTATCGCAAACATAAATACCTCATATAAAGCATTATGTTCTTGGAAGGAAACCTATTAAAAATATTTAATACATTTTATGTGAATGTTTATACAAACTCAATATTTAATATTCTACCTAAAGCTTTGTATTTTATTTTTCTTACAATCTGAAAAATATGTAATTTTGTTTTAAATAAGACCCATCTGGATATCCCTAAATGTTATGAAAAACATTAGAATGTCGTATACAATGCTGTGTTCTATCCACATCACCACAAAAAAGAAATGTACTTTTGGAAACCTTGGCCTAGCCATTCTGATCTACCCAGGTTGGTAGCATCATCACCTCAGTTTCCAGAATTTTTTTAACGTGGATAGAAACCAACCTACTCATACCAAGATCCTGTTTCTTCCATGCCTAACCTGGTGGGTAAATGTGCCCCTAATGAATTTTCCAGGCAGTTCAATGCCCTCTCAAACTGTATCAGACAGTATAAGCAACCTTTTCAATTTGGAGTGCCTTGTGTGAGTAGGGTGGGATGGGAAAGGAGGGTGTACCCTAGCCCCGACCCTTCTTTTGTACAAAACGGCATTTAACTCTCATCTCAGGGATATTTCCCATTTCTAACCCTAAGGTAGTCATGCTTTGCTTTGCTGGAAGACCAGATAATCCTGGGTTATCAGAATCAGCAAATCAGTCACGTATGTGGGATTTTGAGAGTCAAGTTTAGAAATGGGCAAGAACAACAATAATACAGCAATAGAGAAGCAAAGGAGGAAACTGGGAGGACAACTAGAGAAGGGAAGAAGGAAGAGAAAAGCCCAACATTCTAGAAAATAGGTAATAACAGCCACAACAAGGCAAGCTTCTTCGGATTCAAGTTAGAATTCCGATCCCCATCATGACCAGCTGTGCCTCTCGATACCCATCAAAGACCCTTCAAATTTACCACCTCACTCTACAGAGCTTTGCCTAATGAATCCCACCTCATTCCTCTATTTTCTCTACTCAGTTTATGCTATAAAAACAGTGATTTGTTTTGTTATGGATTTTCTTTAACCTCTGCAACCTTCCCTTCAAACAAAATCTTAGGAGGATCCCAATGAATAAAACAGAAAAATCACATACTACTCTGTGCTGAAGCCAGTAAGGAGCTCCAGGAAACTCCTGTAATGAAAGCATTAGAATTTTTAGCTGTGTTGTTTAACAATCAACCTATATTATGTTCCATTTTTATTCGAGTATTCTCTGTATACCCATCAGTGTCTCTCAAACTCTAACTGTATGAATCACCTAGGGAACTTGTTGAAATACAGACTGATTCAAGAGGCCTGGAGTGGACCCAGATGGCCTGTATTTCTAACAAGCTCCCAGATTGTGCTGCTGCTAGCTATTGGACCTTGGACCATAGGTGTCACAGCAAGTCCTGTGTCACTAGCTGTGGGCTAAACCCTGTAGCAGATAAAAGAAAGTATGAACGTTTACTTCCTGCCATCAAATATCTTAAAAATAAAAATGATCTCTAGGAACGGATTATTGATCAAGAAAGCTTACTGCCTAACTAAATGTCTCCTCCACTCAGAATGTGGCCGTGTCAGGGATGTCCTCAAGCTCTCGAGACCTCAGTTCCACCCCCCCACCCTGTGTTCAGGTTCATTTTGGTTCCATGACTCTAAAGGCAGTGATGTAAATCTAATTGCAAGTGCAGAGTGAGTTGAGGGGCCCCAGGAGAGGCAGAGTAGTTGGGAACACCTCATGTTAAATCCAGGCTGTGAGCTGGGATTGGGCCTCGGGCAGGCTCATAACCCCTGCATGGCATTAATGGAGTCTGTGGTCTCCAAGGTTGAAGTCACTCCCTTGAGTTCTGCAATGCCACGACCCTCATGGTATTTGCCCTGGATGAAAGGAATGAGAAAGAATATCCAGTCTGACAGCGTGACACAAAGGACTCAGACACAAAAGTCCCCAGGGGCTAGGCAGCTAAAGTAAATGAATGACACTGTCCCCAGGCCAACAGGGTCTAATATCCCAGGCGTGTGACAATATGAAGGTGCTGCTACTTGGCTCCAGACAATTTTGCAATACAGAAATACAGACATGCCGACTACCCAGAGGTAGATACTCAGATTTTTCAGACAAAGTAGAAATCCCGATTTTTATGAGAATCTTTTTTAAAATACGGTGTGTGCTGGGTAACAGAACCTGCGTGAGGACCTCTAATTTATAACCTCCGGAAGAAGGACTGGATTTCATGTGCAGCCATGACGGCTTCCAAAGAAACCTAAGTTCCCCCAAGTGTGAGTATCCCCTTTTTTATAATCAAAAAGAAATTATTACACAGTAGCCTGCAATAATCTTAGCCCATGTTTTTTTTTTTTCTTTTTCTTTTGAAAGTTCTTGCTCACCACGGTCCTTGTCGTTAATGACAGGCTGTAAGTACTTCAAGTGTAGACTGTTCTGTTCTCTCAGAGGCTGCCTATTGTCTGAGAAGCACCTTAGGGCTTTATATGGTTACTGGTTAGCATCTTGTTCTTTTAGGGAAGAAAAAGTTCAATGGTTTTGCCATTTATGAAGCCTTCATGGCACTTGTTTTAAAGTGGTAGCTGAATGTTGGGGTTATTGTATATTTCAAACATGTCCAAATGATAGCAGAAGAAAACATACTTAAACAGGTGTTCACTGAGGTCTCTCCTTTTTCTCAGAAACAAACTTATCTTCTACCTCATCTTCTACTCTCCCATCAAATTCAACATTCTATAAAGAACGGTTGAGAAAAAAACAAGTAAACCAGTAGTGGCCCAATCAAAGGGTCTCATTATCTTCCAATTAAAGGGTTTTAGGGACTTCCCTGGTGGCGCAGTGGTTAAGAACCCGCCTGCCAATGCAGGGGACACAGGTTCGAACCCTGGTCTGGGAAGATCCCACATACCGCGGAGCAACTAAGCCCGTGCACCACAACTACTGAAGCTGGTGCGCCTAGAGCCCATGCTCCGCTACAAGAGAAGCCACCGCAATGAAAAGCCTGCGCACCACAATGAAGAGTAGCTCCCACTCGCGGCAGCTAGAGAAAGCCTGCATGCAGCAAAAACGACCCAACGCAGCCATAAATAAATAAATAAATACATGTATTTACTTAAAGAAAAAGATTTTTAGATTTAGACAAGGTCTGGTAACAACAAAATATTCAACCAACTTAGTTACCATTCAACTTAAATCATTTATCCAACTCTTGGGTCATATTCACTAAATAGCTGTATGAAAAAATGAAAAAAATAGTATAATATATTGCTTGTTAAATTGACCCATAAGCACAATAATTTGTTTAACAAACTTGTTTTCACTGGCTAAGTTGTCAGACTGAATGTAAAGAATCAACCTTACGGGGCCACAGATGTATAGCTGTGGGGTTTGTCCTCACAAGGAGTAAACATGGTGACTGAAGTTATGAGATCCAGGATCCAGGGTACTAAACATGAGGTTTATTTTTCCAGATCTTCAAACCAAAGTCAACAGCATGCTTTCTAGTAATCACAGAAAGTAAAAGATGTGCATTGGACAAAATAAAGCTGAACAGTCTCTGTTTCAAAGTCTTAAATGAGAAAGAAATAGTAATAAATCAGACTCCTACAAAAAAAAATAGTTCACTAATATCACCCTAGGCTGTTTTGCACTCCTTTCGTGGCATCCAGTGCACCCACCAACCTGTTTAGATATGATGGCAGATGCAAGCAAACCCAGCCCAATCTGCCAACCCCCGGCCCTAATCAGCAAAACTGCCCCACCAACCCTTACAGCTGTGAAATAATAAATGATTGTTTTAAGCCACAAAGTTTTGAGGCAGTTACTCAGCAATAGATTACTGATATGTTTGGCTTTCATAATTTTCATTTCTATCTAAGATGGAATTTGCAGAGCTTATAAATCATAAGAATCTATCTTTACTGTATTTTTCTAAGCAGATAAAAATAGATTCAGTTAAATCCATAGCTTATAGTGAAAGGCCTATTTTGAAAGCCTATTTTTTTAAGTAGCTTCCTTTAAGAAATGGGAAAAAAAAAGTTATACAAACTGAATTAAGTAGCAGATTTGTGTTTAGGTCTTAGCAAGAAAAAGAGATATATTTGGAATTTTCTATAAACTATGATCCCCTCTGAACCTGCTGCATACTCATTAAACCAATATTGTTCTAGTTATCAGCACTTATTTATCAATTATGCACAACAGCTGCAATGGATTTCAACAACTGCTCAAGGTTTACTGTTTGGTTTCGTGTATTTTTCATCAGCACCCTCCTAAAGCATCCATTATACATTATATATATACATGCTCCATGCTTCCAGTGCCTTAGATTCAGCAGAGAAACACTGCCTCGAATAGGCCCTGAATGTGGTTCCAAGAAAGTTGGGTATGTAAGGAATTTGCTAACAAGTTTATTTGCTAAGGCGTGTTGCAACACTTCTACCATTTCCTTTTGCTTTATCAAAATGTGTTATATTTAAATCCTAAGAGTATTAGAAAAAAACATGCATTTACTATAAAATTCTATTTGTATATGACATGATAGATCTTTTTCTTTGTTGTTTTTTTTTTGGCTGCGTTGGGTCTTCGTTGCTGCACGTGGTTCGTGGTGAGTGGGGGCTACTCTTTGTTGTGGTGTGCAGGCTTCTCATTGCAGTGGCTTCTCTTGTTGCGGAGCACAGGCTGTAGGCGCTCGGGTTTCAGTAGCTGTGGCACGCGGGCTCAGTAGCTGTGGCTCGCAGGGTCTAGAGCACAGGCTCAGTAGTTGTGGCGCACGGGCTTAGTTGCTCTGCAGCATGTGGGATCTTCCCGGACCAGGGCTCAAACCCGGGTCTCTTGCATTGGCAGGCGGATTCTTAACCACTGCGCCACCAGGGACGCCCCTACATGATAGATCGTTGTGATGTTCTAAGAAAGGGGTAGGCAAACTTTTTCTGTAAAGGGCCAAAAGAAAATATTTTAGACTTCGCTTGTCCTAAGGTTTCTGCCACGGCTCTCAACTCTGTATCACTGCATTGTGAAAGCAGCCATTGACAATCTGTAAATAAATGGGTGTGGCTGTGTTCCTATACAACTGTATTTTAAAAAACAGAAGACTAGACCATATTTGGCCTGCAGGCTATAGTTTGGGGGCCCCTGTTTAAGGGACTCACTATTACTTCAGTTTGTTATTTATTAAGTCACAAAGGATTACAGAGGGTTGAAAGAAGATTGTAAATGGTCTGTGAGGGTCCAGGTAAGGGACAGCATGAAACTACCCGGCCTGTTGATAAAATTAAAACTGGTCAATGGAGAATAGAAAGAAAGAAAAGAGGTAAGAAGTATGCAGGAAAAGCTTCAAAGCGGTCTCTCCCCTAAGATTATTCCTCTCTCCTACATCAAACACTCACTAGCTTTTGAACGTAAATTGGCATAGCCACTTTGCAAACTTGCTTTGCGATATCCTCTAAAGTGGGACATAGGCATACCCTATAGCTCAGTACTTACGCTCCTAGGTATGCAACCAACAGAAATACATACATAGGTTCACTAAAAGATATATACCACAACATTTAGAGTGATACTACTTTTTAATTAACTTTTAATTTTGAAGCAATTATAGATTCACATGTCGTGGTAAAAAATAACACAGAAAGATCAGATGTCCCCTTTACGCAGATTCTTGTGATGATAACATCTGGCAAAACTATAGAACAATATCATAACCAGTATGTTGACATTGTTTTAATCCACTAATCTTAGCTGGATTTCCCATTTTACTTGTACTTGAATGCATGTGTGTGTGTGTGTATGTATGCGTGTGTGTGTATTTAGGTCTATGCAGTTTCAACACATTTGCTTCATGCATTCACACATTCAAAATACAGAATAGTCTCATCACCACAAGGATCCTTCGTGCTGCCCGCTTATCACCACCGTTTATCCTCTTTCCCCACTGCTAATCCCTAAAAGTGCTCAACTGTTCTCCATTTCCAAAATTTTGTCATTTAAAAAATGTTATGCAAATAGAATTATCCAGTATATATCCTTCAGAGATTGGCTTATATTATGAAGTATAATTCCCAGGAGATTCATCTAAGGTGTTGTATGTCCGTTTCTTTTGACTGTTCAGTAGTAGTCCATGATACGGAGCTACCACCATTGTTAAACCATTCATTCATTGAAAAACATTGGGTTGAAGGGGGAAGGGGGAGAGGGATGAATTGGGAGATTGGGACTGACATATACGCACTACTATATATAAAATAGAAAGCTAGTAAGAACCTACAGTATAGCACAGGAAACTCTACTCAATACTCTGTTATGACCTATATAAGAATAGAATCTTAAAAAAGAGTGGGTATCTGTATATGTATAACTGATTCCGTTTGCTGTACAGAAGAAACTAACACAATATTAAGTCAACTATACTCCAAAAAAATTAATTTTAAAAAAAGAATTAAAAAAAGAAAGAAAAACATTGGGTTGTTTCCAGTTCAGGGTTATAATGGATACAGCTGCTAGAATTTTTGTGTATAAATTTTGTGTGAACATAAGTTGTGATTTCTCTGGGATAAAGGTCCAAGTGTCAATTGTGGGTCATAAGGTAGTTGTTTATTTTTTTAAGGAACTGACAAAATGTCTTCCAGAGTGGCTGAACCTTTTAAAATTCCCACCAGCAATGTATGAATGATCCAGTTTCTCCACATCCTTACCAGCCATTTGGTGGTGTCTCTATTTTTGTTTTAGTCATTCTGATAGGTGTATGGGATACTTTATTGTGGTTTTAATAGGATGCAATGGTGAAATATTCCTCCAAAAGCTGCCAGTGTAATAGAAAGAAAAGAAAAATAAGTAGGCATGTTGTGTGGCTGACCTTATTTATTTAAGCCTTGTTTCTTTAGAGCAAACCAATGACTGCAAAGACCAAGAATCCAGGTCACAGAGAGGCTTGAATGCAAAAACCACCCCCATTATCCTGGACTCTGGCTCCATCTGTGTCCCTGGGGATGCTCATCTTGAATGCTCTGCAGACTCCTTTCTCCCTCCATGGAACTGAGACTTTTCAAGCTGACCAGGCATCTTCGGGCCAAAGCAGTTAAAACACACACACACACACACACACACACACACACACACACACACACACAGACACACACACACACACACACACAAAACCAGAAGTCCCTCACACTGTGCATGGCAAGTCCTTCAGGTGCTCCAAGTGACCACTCTTTCTGCTTACCTTCAAGAAAGAGTCAGAGTGTAGATGACCCTTCCCTCAGGGTCTGCAGCCCTTCTGGAGTACAACCCCTACCAAGACTCTCAGACAGTTTCTGAGTCACTTCTCCTGCTGTTGGATGCCTAGGCAATGCCTTATAAGTGGAGGGGAAAGCTATTCAATACTTGAGCAGTTTTTCATTTTCTGTTTTTCTTCTACCAACACCGAAGTTTATCCCAAATCAAAACATAGTATTTGCCTTTAGTCTTTCCCTTATCTTAGGGAGACCTTCCTCCTTTTGGAGGACTCATTCTCACTCCAAGTCAGAGGTCAGTACTGATTATCCCTCTCTCTCCTTCTCTTTTTTTAACTTGAAGTAAAATTGATTATCCCTCTCTTTTGAGGACTGAACCTGGTTAAAAGTTCTTCCAGTGTTGGCTAAAGCCCTTTGTCTACTTGGTTCCCGGAGCAAGGCTCTGTGGTGGGCAAGTGCCAACAAAATCTTGTTCCCATGCTTCCAGTTTCAGGCACTGTTAATTTCTCCAGTTATCATGATTGGATAAAGTGTTGATCTGGCCCTGAAGCAGGAGAGAGGCCAGTGTGGTTGCCCAAGGTTTTGTTGCCATAGTGGGTGAGAAAAGGGAATTGTCATTTTATGTTCCTCATTCTTTTTATTTTGGTTGCTACGCCATTAGCATAGGTTTTTAGTAGAAAATAATTATAAAATAGTGAAATTCACACAAAATCACACATCATCCTCAAATGTTTGCCTAGGCAAATGAATATATGTATGAGTATTCATTTGAATGTGTGTATATATATATTCATGTGTCTGGGTGTGCATAATATATATTTTAACAACTAAACTTCAGTGTTAATTTTAAGACTACTTTTTTTTTTAAAACAATGTATCATAACACCTTTCCATTTCAAAAAATAATAGAGCTACCATCAATTTAAGACTGTATTGTATCTATTGAATAGATTTACCATACGGTACCTAACAAGTCCTCTAATGTTCAATATCTGGGGCTGTTCACGATTTTTCACTGCTGTAAACAGCCCTATGTATTTTAACTACATTTCAGCGTTTCTCATACCAATTATCTTATCCATACCTCAACACTCCAACTTGCACCACTATCTCCTGTCATAAAGATACGGGAAATTTGTTTCTCCTCCAGATAAGTGCCAATTAGCAAACCCAGATGGCCTAGTCATAAAGATCAAACTCCTCCTTGACACCCTCCAGTGCCTTTTGTCTAACACACCCAGCATTTCAAAGTCCTACCTTTAGTTTCAGTGTAGTTGAACTCAGGTGACACTGAGACCTCTCCTCTATAACGGTAGTTATGACTGAATGAAATCTGACTTCACCGCTTTTAACAAGTACCTGGCTTTGTTTCTTTCCACAATTATGCTCTGACAAGTTTCAGCCCCTACCCATCCTGGCCTACAGTAGCAGATACGCTTTGCGATTTCTGCCTAACAGGATCCCTGCCTTCCTGATCGTTTGATCTCCAGTGCTCTACTTACTTGCCTGAACTTCCAATTACTCATCCTTCCTGGCCTTAAAATGTGCCCTCTCTTCTCATGGGCCTGGCAATAAATAGGCTGTGTGTGGAATAATTTAAACAGACAAAGAGATACATAAGGTACTGAAATGGATAAGAACTTTAACTCTTATCTGCAAAAGGATAAGAATAAAATGATACAGGTTTTAACTGTATCATTTTATTCTTATCCTTTTTGGCATTCTATTTTAGTCTTGAGACACTATTCTTTTGTTTATATCCATCCATATCACATGCATCAACCACCAAATTGATAACGACCATACTGTTTATCCTCAGGAAAATCTCTCTCCATCCCTGTTTACTTCTATTGGTACCTGAAATTAAAATAATGAAAGGTTGTAGGTGTGAAGTTAGGTAGAAACTCTGAGGAGGTGGGTGGTTCAATTTTGTCCCTAGTTCTACTTGATTATCCTTCTTACAGCACAGCAGTGCTGGAATTTCCTCTGGTCTAATCCTTTAACACCTTTTAGACTGCCTAGAGGAAAGAAATAGTCTCTTGACTTGGCCAGGAAAATGATCCAAATCTCTCAAATTTAAACTACTTCCCATTTTGACTTTACAGCATTTGCTCACTAACCAGGAGGGAAGGAGATAACAAAAGAATAGCTTTTACTGCCAGCATCCTATTTTTGTTTCTCTTTGTTAAATAATAGTATTAAGGAAGCATTATTTATCAAGTCTTAATGATGTGCTATGTGCTGAAAAGAACATATAATTAGGCTGTGAAATAATGGTATAGATCTCAGAGGCTGCAAGTTAATCCAGAAGCTATTGCCCTTCTCCTTCTTCACTCTTATCCCCCTCCACATTTGACTAGTTGCTACCTATTTATTGACAAGCTACTCAGTTCCTACAATGTGCAGGAACACAATGTCCCTACAGTAATGAGAGACGCAAACTGTTACACTATTACTGTAAAACAAAACGCCAACCAACGAAGGGCTTAAAATCTATGGTGAGGGAGACTGAAGATGGCGCAAGAGTAAGACGCGGAGATCACCTTCCTCCCCACAGATACATCAGAAATACATCTACATGTGGAACAACTCCTACAGAACACCTACTGAACGCTGGCAGAAGACCTCAGACCTCCCAAAAGGCAAGAAACTCCCCACGTACCTGGGTAGGGGAAAAGAAAAAAGAATAAACAGAGACAAAAGAATAGGGACGGGACCTGCACCTGCGGGAGGGAGCTGTGAAGGAGGAAAGGTTTCCACACACTAGGAGCCCCTTTGCGGGCAGAGACTTTAGGTGACAGAGGGGGGAAGCTTCAGAGCCGCGGAGGAGAGTACAGCCACAGGGGTGCGGAAGGCAAAGCGGAGAGATTCCCGTACAGAGGATCGGTGCCGATCTGCACTCACCAGCCCGAGAGGCTTGTCTGCTCACCCGCCGGGGAGGGCGGGGCTGGGAGCTGAGGATCGGGCTTCGGAGGTTGGATCACAGGGAGAGGACTGGGGTTGGCGGCGTGATCACAGCCTGGAGGGGGCTAGTGCACCATGGCTAGCCGGGAGGGAGTCCGGGAGAAAGTCTGGAGCTGCCGAAGAGGCAAGACACTTTTTCTTCCCTCTTTGTTGTCTGGTGCGCGAGGAGAGGGGATTCAGAGCGCCGCTTAAAGGAGCTCCAGAGACGGGTGCGAGAGAGACAGGCAGGAGACGCTAAGGCTGCTGCTGCCGCCACCAAGAAGCCTGTGTGTGAGCACAGGTCACTCTCCACACCGCCCCTCCAGGGAGCCTGTGCAGCCCGCCACTGCCAGGGTCCCGGGATCCAGGGACAACTTCCCCGGGAGAACGCACGGCGTGCCTCAGGCTGGTGCAACGTCATGCTGGCCTCTGCAGCCGCAGGCCCGCCCCGCATCCATACCCCTCCCTCCCCCGCCCCCCCGCCCCCCGGCCTGAGTGAGCCAGAGCCCACGAATCAGCGGCTCCCTTAACCCCGTCCTGTTTGAACGAAGAGCAGACGCCCTCCGGCGACCTACACGCAGAGGCGGGGCCAAATCCAAAGCTGAACCCCGGCAGCTGTGCGAACAAAGAAGAGAAAGGGAAATCTCTCCCAGCAGCCTCAGGAGCAGCGGATTAAATCTCCACGATCAACCTGATGTACCTGCATCTGTGGAATACATGAATAGACAACGAATCATCCCAAATTGACGAGGTGGACTTTGGGAGCAACGATATATATATTTTTCCCCCTTTTTCTCTTCTTGTGAGTGTGTATGTGTAAGCTTCTGTGTGTGCTTTCGTCTATATAGCTTTGCTTTTATCATTTGTCCTAGGATTCTATCTGTCCATTTTTTTTCTTTTTTTCTTTTCGTATTTTTGGGTTTCTTAGTATAGATTTTAGCACTTGTTATCATTGGTGGATTTATTTTTTGGTTTGGTTGCTCTCTTTCTTGCTTGCTTTATTACTTTAAAAATTTTTTAATAAATGTTTTTTATTTTAATAACTTTATTTTATTTTACTTTATTTTATTTTATCTTCTTCTTTCTTTCTTTCTTTCTTTTCTCCCTTTATTCTGAGCCGTGTGCATTACAGGCTCTTGTTGCTCCAGCCAGGCTTCAGGGCTGTGCATCTGAGGTGTGAGAGCCAAGTTCGGGACACTAGTCCACAAGAGACCTCCCAACTCCACGTAATATCAAATGGTGAAAATCTCCCAGGGATCTCCATCTCAATGCTAAGACCCAGCTCCAGTCAGCGACCAGCAAGCTACAGTGCAGGACACACTATGCCAAACAACTAGCAAGACAGGAACACAACCCCACCCATTAGCAGAGAGGTGCCTAAAATCATAACAACACAGACACATCGAAACACACCACCAGACGTGGACCTGCCCACCACAAAGACAAGATCCAGCCTCATCCACCAGGACACAGGCACTAGTCCCCTCCACCAGGAAGCCTACACAACCCACTGAACCAACCTTAGCCGCCGGGGACAGACACCAGAACACTGGGAACTACGAACCTGCAGCCTATCAAAAGGAGACCCCAAACACAGTAAGTTCAGCAAAATGAGAAAACAGAGAAACACACAGCAGATGAAGGAGCAAGGCAAGAACCCACCAGACCTAACAAATGAAGAGGAAATTGGCAGTCTACCTGAAAAAAAATTCAGAATAATAATAGAAAAGATGATCCAAAATCTTGGAAATAGAATGGAGAAAATACAAGAAACGTTTAACAAGGACCTAGAAAAACTAAAGAGCAAAAAAAGTGATGAACAACACAATAAATGAAATTAAAAATTCTCTAGAAAGAATCAATAGCAGGATAACTGAGGCAGAAGAACGGATAAGTGACCTGGAAGATAAAATAGTGGAAATAACTACCATGGAGCAGAATGAAGAAAAAAGAATGAAAAGAATTGAGGACAATCTCAGAGGCCTCTGAGACAGCATTAAACGCACCAACATTTGAATTATAGGGGTCCCAGAAGAAGAAGAGAAAAAGCAAGGGACTGAGAAAATACTTGAGAGATTATAGTTGAAAACTTCCCTAATATGGGAAAGTAAATAGTTAATCAAGTCCAGGAAACACAGAGAGTCCCACAAAGGATAAATCCAAGGAGAAACACGCCAAGACACATGTTAATCAAACTATCAAAAATTAAATACAAAGAAAAAATATTAAAAGCAGCAAGGGAAAAATAACACACAAGGGAATCCCCATAAGGTTAACAGCTGATCTTTCAGCAGAAACTCTGCAAGCTAGAAGGGAGTGGCAGCACATATTTAAAGTGATTAAGGAGAAAAACCTACAACCGAGATTACTCTACCCAGAAGAATCTCATTCAGATTTGATGGAGAAATTAAAACCTTTACAGACAAGCAACAGCTAAGAGAATTCAGCACCACCAAACCAGCTTTACAACAAATGCTAAAGGAACTTCGCTAGGCAGGAAACACAAGAGAAGGAAAAGACCTACAATAACAAATCCAAAACAATTAAGAAATGATAATAGGAACATAAATATCGATAATTACATTAAATATAAATGGATTAAAAGCTCCAACCAAAAGACACAGACTGGCTGAATGGACACAAAAACAAGACCCATATATATGCTGTCTACAAGAGATCAACCTCAGACCTAGGGACACACACAGACTGAAAGTGAGGGGATAGAAAAAGATATTCCATGCAAATGGAAATCAAAAGAAATCTGGAGTAGCAATTCTCATATCAGACAAAATTGACTTTAAAAAAAGACTACTGGGCTTCCCTGGTGGCGCAGTGGTTGAGAGTCCGCCTGCCAATGCAGGGGACACGGGTTCGTGCCCTGGTCCAGGAAGATCCCACATGCCTCAGAGTGGCTGGGCCTGTGAGCCATGGCCGCTGAGCCTGCACGTCCGGAGCCTGTGCTCCGCAACGGGACAGGCCACAACAGTGAGAGGCCCGCGTACCGCAAAGGAAAAAAAAAAAAAAAAAGGGAGAAGACTCAAATCAATAGAATTTGAAATGAAGAACGAGAAGTAACAACTGACAGTGCAGAAATACAAAGGATAATGAGTGAGTACTACAAGCAACTATATGCCAATATAATGGACAACCTGGAAGAAACAGACAAATTCTTGGAAAAACACAACCTTCTGAGACTGAACCAGGAAAAAATAGAATATATAAACAGACCAATTACAAGCACTGAAATTGAGATTGTGATTAAAAATCTTCCAACAAACAAAAGCCTAGGACCAGAAGGCTTCACAGGCAAATTCTAAAAACATTTAGAGAAGAGCTAACACCTATTCTTCTCAAACTCTTCCAAAATATAGCAGAGGGAGGAACACTCCCAAACTCATTCTATGAGGCCACCGTCACCCTGATACCAAAACCAGACAAAGATGTCACAAAGAAAGAAAACTACGGGCCAATATCACTGATGCACATAGATGCAAAAATCGCCAACAGAATACTAGCAAACAGAATCCAACAGCACATGAAAAGGACTGTACACCATGATCAAGTGAGGTTTATCCCAGGAATGCAAATATTCTTCAATATACAG
Organism: Delphinus delphis; assembly: GCF_949987515.2. Taxonomy (NCBI): domain Eukaryota; kingdom Metazoa; phylum Chordata; class Mammalia; order Artiodactyla; family Delphinidae; genus Delphinus; species Delphinus delphis. Next base: position 99,558,682 of record NC_082689.1, on the reverse strand, counting down.
AAATCAATCAATGTGATAAACCATATTAACAAATTGAAGGAGAAAAACCATATGATCATCTCAATAGATGCAGAGAAAGCTTTCAACAAAATTCAACACCCATTTATGATAAAAACCCTCCAGAAAGTAGGCATAGAGGGAACTCACCTCAACATAATAAAGGCCATATATGACAAACCCATAACCAACATCGGCCTCAATGGTGAAAAGTTGAAAGCATTTCCACTAAGATAAGGAACAAGACAATGTTGCCCACTCTCACCACTATTATTCAACATAGTTTTGGAAGTCTTAACCTCAGCAATCAGAGAAGAAAAAGAAATAAAAGGAATCCAAATCAGAAAAGAAGTAAAGCTGTCACTGTTTGCAGATGACATGATACTATACATAGAGAATCCTAAAGATACTACCAGAAAACTACTAGACCTAATCATTGAATTTGGTAAAGTAGCAGGATACAAAATTAATGCACAGAAATCTCTTGCATTCCTATACACTAATGACGAAAAATCTGAAAGAGAAATTAAGGAAACACTCCCATTTACCACTGCAGCAAAAAGAATAAAATATCTAGGAGTGAACATACCTAAGGAGAGAAAAGACCTGTATGCATAAAATTATAAGACACTGATGAAAGAAATTAAAGATGATACAAATAGATGGAGACATATACCATATTCTTGGATTGGAAGAATAAACATTGTGAAAATGACTCTACTACCCAAAGCAATCTACAGATTCAATGCAATCCCTATCAAACTACCACTGGCATTTTTCACAGAACTGGAACAAAAAAACTTCACAATTTGTATGGAAACACAAAAGACCCCGAATAGCCAAGGCAATCTTGAGAAAGAAAAACGGAGCTGGAGGAATCAGGCTCCCTGACTTCAGACTATACTACAAAGCTACAGTAATCAAGACAGTATGGTACTGGAATAAAAACAGAAATATAGATCACTGGAACTGGATAGAAAGCCCAGAGAGAAACCCACACACATATGGTCACCTTATCTTTGATAAAGGAGGGAAGAATATACAGTGGAGAAAAGACAGCCTCTTCAATAAGTGGTGCTGGAAAAACTGAACAGCTACATGTAAAAGAATGAAATTAAAACACTCCCTAACACCATACACAAAATTAAACTCAAAATGGGTTAAAGACCTAAATGTAAGGCCAGACACTATCAAACTCTTAGAGGAAACATAGGCAGAACACTCTATGACATAAATCACAGCAAGATCCTTTTTGACCCACCTCATAGAGAAATGGAAATAAAACCAAAAATTAACAAATGGGACCTAATGACACTTTATAGCTTCTGCACAGCAAAGGAAACCATAAAGAAGTCGAAAAGACAATGTTGAGAATGGGAGAAAATATTTGCAAATGGAGCAACTGACAAAGGATTAATCTCCAAAATTTACAAGCAGCTCATGCAGCTCAGTATCAAAAAAACAAACAACCCAATCCAAAAATGGGCAGAAGACCTAGACATTTCTCGAAAGAAGATATACAGATTGCTAACAAACACATGAAAGAATGCTCAACATCATTAATCATTAGAGAAATGCAAGTCAAAACTACAATGAGATGTCACCTGACACGGGTCAGAATGGCCATCACCAAAAAACATACAGACAGGGCTTCCCTGGTGGTGCAGTGGTGAGAGTCTGCCTGTGAGTGTGGGGCACGCGGGTTCGTGCCCTGTCCGGGAAGATCCCACATGCCCGGGAAGATCCCACATGCCACGGAGCAGCTGGGTCCGTGAGTCATGGCCGCTGAGCCTGCGCGTCCGGAGCCTGTGCTCCACAACGGGAGAGGCCACAACAGTGAGAGGCCCATGTAACGCAAAAAAAAAACAATAATAATAATCTACAAACAATAAATGCTGGAGAGGGTGTGGAGAAAAGGGAACACTCTTGCACTGTTGGTGGGAATGTAAATTGATACAGCCACTGTGGAGAACAGTATGGAGGTTCCTTAAAAAACTACAAATAGAACTACCATATGACCCAGCAGTCCCACTACTGTGCATATACCCTGAGAAACCATAATTCAAAAAGAGTCATGTACCAAAATGTTCATTGCAGCTCTATTTACAATAGCTAGGAGATGGATGCAACCTAAGTGTCCATCATTGGATGAATGGTTAAAGAAGATGTGGCACATATATACAATGGAATATTACTCAGCCATAAAATGAAAGGAAATTGAGTTACTTGTAGTGAGGTGGATGGACCTAGAGTCTGTCATACAGAGTGAAGTAAGTCAGAAAGAGAAAAGCAAATACCGTATGCTAACACATATATATGGAATCTAAAAAAAAAAAAAAAAATGGTCATGAGGAACCTAGGGGAAAGCTGGGAATAAAGACACAGATCTACTAGAGGATGGAACTGAGGATATGGGGAGGGGGAAGGGTAAGGTGGGACCAAGTGAGAGAGTGACATGGACATATATACACTACCAAACGTAAAATAGATAGCTAGTGGGAAGCAGCTGCATAGCACAGGGAGATAAGCTTGGTGCTTTGTGACCACCTAGAGGGGGGGGATAGGGAGGGTGGGAGGGAGGGAGACGCAAGAGGGAAGAGATATGGGAACATACGTATATGTATAACTGATTCACTTTGTTATAAAGCAGAAACTAACACACCACTGTAAAGCAATTATACTCCAGTAAAGATGTTTTAGAAAAAAAAATCTATCGGGAGATAAAACTTGCAAGTGTGCAGAAATTAGCAAATAAGGCAATGTATATAAGTGAAAATTGTATGAAACATTTTATATTCCTCTTTTAAGTAAGAGATCCTAGCTTCTGTCAATGTAGGAGAAGAAAACAGTAAGAAATAGAACACATTTCCCTTATTAAAGAGCTCAGGAAAAAGGAAAATACACATATCAATACACACAGCTTTTGCCAAGTTTCTAGAACACATAGTGAATGGGTGAACCAAATGGATAGCAAACCAACAAAGAATCATAGTGATGAAGGGATTGTAGATATTTTCAGCATAGTTCTTCTTATCTCTCACCCCCAAAAGGAATATCTCTACAGCCATGAAACTAGTGAAGAATTAGCATTTCTCAGTTCCCAGTAGTTTTATGTAAGAATTCCATATGATAGAGATAGATGAGCTTGTATTTTTAAGACTTTTTTTACTTGCCTCATAAGTCTATACTGGCTATTTACAGTACATGAAATGCCAGAGGAAAATCAACCAAAGACAGTGCAGGCTGATGGGTGATTGATAACATGCCTCAAGTCAGTTGCTCTTCCTTAGATTTGTCTTATACATACTACACTTATCCATGTGCACCTAAAATAGAAGAGATATGAGACTGACTTCTCTTTTAACAGCATAAGCCACCTTACAGAAAGATGATTAGTTTGTAAACCTGTAATAATGATCAGTGTAAATCAGTAAGGATGGATCAAAGAGACAAGTCCTTCAATTCTAGAAATTCTACCACTTTATCAATTTATAATTCTTTAGACCAAGATCATTAGACATCTCAACCAAACTGTGACTATCTAAGACAAATTTCCATATTTTCCATATTCTATTATTGATAGAACTCTAACCTTGCCAGTTTTTAATTTGGTTGAATTTAATCACCAAATACAAAGTAAATATATATATATATATATATAAATTTTTTAGTTTGAAGAATAAACAGAACTTAAAAAAACACTTTATTTCCAACTTTATCTGAAGCATTTTTAAAATAATCACTTAAGCAAAAGCATGTCTCTTCCAAACTATGTTGCTTTCTTTTTTTCTTTTGTTTTATTATTGTCTTAAAAATGTGTTGAAAACATTTTAAAAATAGCACATAGTCATCATTCCACTATCCTTTCAAGTTATTTTTCCATAAAACATGGAATGACTGGATTTATTAACGTAGTATTATCGATAAATTTTAAAAAGTGAGCCTAAGGGGCTTCCCTGGTGGCGCAGTGGTTGGGAGTCCGCCTGCCGATGCAGGGGACACGGGTTCGTACCCCAGTCCGGGAGGATCCCACATGCTGCGGAGTGGCTGGGCCCGTGAGCCATGGCCGCTGAGCCTGCGCATCCGGAGCCTGTGCTCTGCAAAGGGAGAGGCCACAACAGTGAGAGACCCACGTACAGGGGGCGGGGGGGGGGGGGGGGGGAATTCCCTGGAATAGAGCTTCGTTAATGACCTTCTTCCTGCACTGCTGCAACAGGACAATGCTTTTGATGTTTCCGTGCTGTTGTTAGTTCAGAGTGGTTGGGGCAGTTTATTCTGACTGGCCAATTAACCCAGGCGCATGTATTGAAGGGAGGGTCAGGGGAGGAACCCCCTCTTATGCGCTTGTAAGAACGACAAAGGGAAACAATACATGCTTGCCCACATCACTTCCTGGTGCCTGTTTGGCCTTGTTAGTTTTCAGATTCTTCACCCTGGTTTGTTTTTGTCTTATGACCATGATGACTCCTCTTTCTTTTATATCCTTCTAGGTAAAGCTATGTTTGGCAGAAAGGACCTCTGCTTTGTGAATGTAACTTGCATTGTTATTTGCATTGTTGTTCATGTGACTGTTTCCAAGCACACTCTGGAAATGTCAGCAGACTGTTCAACTTCCCATTCAACCATTTGGCCATCTGAAAAATACAGAAAGCCTGTATCTTTCACACTCCTAGCTAAAAATTAAACAAGTCAGAAGATAAAATCTAAGCACAAAAATACTGTGTTGATTTCTATTTGAGGTTGAAGTCCTCCCTTGTTTAATAAATATTCAGGATTCTGAATATTTAGTGCACTTGAACAGTGTTTTGCACTCGATTTCAACTCTGTACCAATCCTACATTTATCATGGCTTATGACCAAGATACCTTGAGATGATAAAATCAAACAATAACAGCTTCAGGAATTTCTCAGAGAAAAGGTCCCTACCATCAGTAAACTTTTTCATCTCTAATGAGGAGTCAAAGGAGTCTCTCTTTCCACTGACTGTAAGCTATCGCCACCTCTATCATGGGAACACAGATATGGTTTTTAAGTTTCTTTCTCTTGCTGTCTCTCTCAACTTCTGCATTATTGAAAAGTACACCTCCATTTATCTTCTCCTTTTCTATTCTCTTTCATGTCTTTGGTGTCAACTGAATTGGACACTAGAAACAGCACTTAATCATGGGAAGATGAGCGTTCAAAAATCTAGAAGTCATGAAGTGAAATCGAATATTTCAAGTACTTAATTCCATTAATTTTTCAAGTGCTTCCATAGTGTCCAGAAATGACGACTCCTGAAATCCTAACAAAATTATTTTCCAAGTTCTATTTTCCTCTGGATAACTCCCCCTTTCCATTGCATCAGTATTCAGAATACATTTTAAAGTTTTCATTGAATATTACTGTTTTCTTTTTTATTTAATTACTAGAATTACAAGAGTTCTGTTTTCTACACATTTTCATGGCAAATGTACACTATTTCAGATACATTAAGGCTAAACAGTCTTTTGTGGACAAGCCTCAGGGGAAACATAACTGCCAGTTGTAACTCTTTCTGCAAGGAAATGAATTCTGAGGTCCAAACAACTGATTTACAAATGAACATTTGGAAAGCTATACATTTGTAAGTGGCAGACTTCTTTTAACCTATATTTTCTGCATTCTAAGCCATAATCTTGACAAAGTCATCCAACAGAATGATCCTAGAAAAAGTTTTTTCAGATGGACAAGATGTGGTTGGCAACATGTTAGCTGGTTCCTGAACAATTTCACTGAGGAAGAGCTGAACGTTTCATTACTTATTTTGAACTCTAACTCACTCAAAAGGGCAGACCTAGAGAATACAGTATCAAGTCTATCCTGGCCACAAGGCTTTGACCTTAGAAAAGTAACTGAGCCTTCTAGTTTTCTCATCTATGTCATGCGAAAAAGCACCTGATGGAATGTAGTAACAATCTGATTGTTATAATTAGAGAGTATATAGAATCCCTAATAGCACCCTACATTTAAAATAAATGGCTACAAATGGAGCTTTATTAATGATTCAGAGCATTGACTAGAATCAGAAAGACTCAGGAGGAAAATCAAATTGACTAAACAAAAAACAAGTATTAAGCTGTAGTATCTAGGTAGCACTGTAAAAGGTGTAATGGGGATATTCAAGTTGGCGGAAAGACAGGTAAGTGTAGCCGAAAGATTCTAAGTCTCGATGGCAAACGAACAATACGAACCAGCTGTGAATGGCAGATATACTTTGTCCCTCACCATATTTTAAAAAGTGAATTAGTTGTCAACATTTAGAAACAGAAAGTTTTGCAGGGGAATCCAGGTTTTCAGATTCTCTTGAAAAACGTGCACTCATATTTCTGCATGGCGGTAATCAGATGGAGTTGAATAGCAGTTGTCTTTTTAATATGGTCTGTGAGGTCTCCATTTCACCATATTCTCCATCCAGGTGACTTCAATGATTCACCTGCTGGCCCCCTATGCCAATGAGTTTGCAATTCTTGTTTCGGATAATGTGTTAAAAAAGATATCCCCCTAAAGAGTCTTTCACTACTATTTTCATGATAACTTTTAAAATTGTCTACTTATTTTAAACCTTTTAATAAACTATTTGATATCTCAAGAAATCAACAATCTGATGGACACCTATCAGCATAGAACTCCAAACTAGGGACTATAGTGTTATTTTTCAAAATGGGTAGACAACTGTTTAAAAAATCTATGTTTTGTATAATAAAAATAATAATGGTTCACATCTACTAGTGCTTAGGGAAAAGGCCTCTTCTAAGCTTGTTATCTACATTAATTTATTTATCCTTCAAAACTACCTTTTGATATAGGTACTAGATTTTTTTTCCACAGAAGGAAACTTGGGTAATAGCTCAGGAAGTTAAAGCCCAAGGTCACACAGCTGGGAAATGACAGAGTCAAGACTCAAACCCGGCAGTCTGTCTCTAAGACCAGTGTTCATAACTATCATGCAATACAGACCTTTCAGTATGGTCCATCCTCTCCCTGACAATTTGGAAAACTATGTGTATATTTATATGTGTGTGTATATGTAATATACATACATATTTATATATATTTATAAATGTGCGTATAAACATATCTATGAACAGACATACATAAACATATATACATAATATATACACATATAAATATGAATGAATGAACCATATATGTATGAGTATACTATTATTTTCTGTTGACAAAATACATACAGTCAATATTACATTCCTTTAATTATTTTGGTTTTATAGAATGCTTTGATATATTTCTTGGCTAATCTCAAATACAATCTCCTCCAAATAAGTCTTAGGATAGGTTTGTCAGGTCCATAAGAATTCATACTGGGATTTTTATTAAGATTACATTAAATTTATAGATTAATTTTGGGTGAATTATCATCTTAATATTAATTCTTCCTATCCAATCATAGAACAGGCTGATTGAGAAGATCTTTATGTAGTCGAATTGACAGGGCTTGGTGATAGATTGGAAATGAGAGATGGAGAAAGGAGAGCTTGAAGATGTTTTGTTTTTTAAGATACTCCCCTGACCTGTTCAAGAACTGTGACCTAGATATTAGGAAGACCAACAGCAGCCATTTGCTGGAAGTAAGAAAATCCTCTTCTCAATAAGATGAGCCATTTGCAGTGTAGAAAGGAATAGAAAAGGTCCTCAAAGTTGCATGTCCTGATTTGTAATAAGAATGGTGGATGAAAATTAGTAATAGGGAGGAGTTCCACTAGGGTGAACCAGGAGAGGCTCAAAGAAAATGTGGCACACAGGAGAAGAAAAAAAAAAGTGTGAACTAACACTTAGTGCTTACCCTGCGCCAGGCCCTGTTCTTTACATATTTTCTTCCAAGAGCACCTTAAGACAGGTGAGTGATATTGTCTAAGTTTCATAGATGAGAAAGCCAAAGTTCAGAAAAGTTAACTTTGACAATTTCACACAACCAGAAAATGTGAAGAGCAGAATTTGAACCAAGGTCCCTGAGTGAATTCCCATGGTTGTTGTACCCTATAGAGAAGGTAATAGGTTTCCTCCAGTCCCAGGCCTTCTCCCCTGGTTTCTCAATGATTCGAGGTGCCCTGTATAGCAGCTTTGTCAGACACAGCTGTAATCGTATGCAGAACTGGAAAAACTAAGATTACAAGTTAAACCACTCAATATACAGCAGTTCTTTCAGATATAATATGCAATTATGCAGAGCAGCAGAAACTAATGTAATGTACTCTGAAAATAACGTGAGCAGTTCCACATAGTAGAGGATATAGCTGTGGATAAAAAGAGTATAAAAGTAAATTTTTTTTTTTAAATTTTATTTTTGGCTGCATTGGGTCTTTGTTGCTGCGCGCGGGCTTTCTCTAGTTGTGACAAGCGGGGGATACTCTTCGTTGTGGTGCACGGGCTTCTCATTGCGGTGGCTTCTCTTTTTGCGGAGCACGGGCTCTAAGCCCGTGGGCTTCAGTAGTTGTGGCTCACGGGCTCTAGAGCTCACGCTCAGTAGTTGTGGCACATGGGCTTAGTTGCTCCACGGCATGTGGGATCTTCCCAGACCAAGGCTCGAACCCGTGTCCCCTGCCTTGGCAGACAGATTCTCAACCACTATGCCATCAAGGAAGCCCAAAAGTAAAATTTTTAAATTAAAAAAAATTACTTTTGCTTTGAGAAGGACACAGGTAAAGACTGAAAAGACAAGCCACAGATTGTGAGTAAATATTTGCAAATCACATATCTAATAAAAGACTTACATCTAATACATGCAAAAATATAGTTATTAAATCTCAACAACAAGAAAACAACCAACCCAATTAAAAATGGGCAAAAAACTGAACAGACACTTCACCAAATAAGATATACAGATGACAAATAAGTATATGGAAAGGTCCTCAATAGCATTTGTCATTAGGGAGTTGCACATAAAGCAACAATATGCCACTACATTCCTGCTAGAATGGCTAAAATCTAAAAAACTAACAATACTAACACTGCTGGTAAAGCATTCTCATTCCTTACTGGTCAGAATGTAAAATAGTATGGACACTTTGGAAGGCAGTTTTTCACTTTCCTATAAAGCCAAATACAGACTTACCATAAGTCCTACCAGTTGCACTCCTAGGTATTCACCCAACTTATTTAATTTATATCCACACAAAAATCTTCACGTGAATGCTTATGGTAGCTTTATTCAAAGTCACCAAAAACTAGAAGCAACCGAGATGTTCTCCAAAAGATGAACGGCTAGACGTACTGTGATACATCCACAGAGAATACTATTCAGCAACAAAATGGAATGAGCTAGTAATCCATGCTACAATACGGATGATTTTAAGTGCGTCTTACTAAGTGACAGAAGCCTATTTGAGAAGGCTACATACTCTATGATTCCATTCCTATGACATTCTGGAAAAGGCAAAAGTGTAGAGACAAAAAATGATCAGAGATTGCAAGGGGTTGGCGAGGAACACCATTGACCAGGTGAAGCACAGGAGATTTTTAAGGGTGGTAAACATATTTTGCATGGCACTATAGTAGCAGATACATGATGCTATGGATTTGTTGAAACGGACAGAACTTTACAGAACAAAGAGTTAATGTACGCAAATTTTAAAAAATTACTAGTAGGTTACGGGATCCCAGGATGGAGTGCATACTTTGACAAAAGAATCAACTGTATTTTAAAAGTATGACGTAACCTCACTGAAGAGTGTGGATTAAAAAGGAGTCAACATAAGTAACTTTGGAAATGACTGGAAAGTATACGATTAGAGAAAAAAACAATCATGTATAAGCACTGTATTCTCATTGGTAAAGTTGTTTCTCCAAAGGGATGCAAGTTAACAATTCTGAAACCACTGTACATGTAAACCTGGGGGGAAAAAGTAGGTAAATGAATGACCAGTGGTGGAAGTCAGATTTCTCACTGTTGGAGTGAAAAGTTCCAGAGAAGCAAAGGGTTCTAGAATTATCCACATGGTACAGTATTAGAGATGGAAATAGCTGTATGAACTCACATTTAAATACTTAATATACATACGTATAAATAGACACAGAAATAAGTATAGATATGCATACATGCATGGGTTAGCATACCACATATATTTTCTAGCTCTGTCTGCTGAGAGGGCCTAGAAGCAACAACACCTCAGTCATAATGAGCACACTCAGCACCCAGATCTTGGTTTCTACTACTATTCTCAAATAAAAGGAACCAGGGGTGCCTGGAGAATTGGCTCATTCTAGGATTCGAGCATGGGATATACAAGATCAGCCTGAAGCATCTTGTAGTGTCAGAAAGTAAGGAAATGATCAAGAAGTAAAAAGTGATGAGGGCATGTCAAAGGGACACAGGAGCTAACCTGGGCTCCCAATGGCCAAAACGAAAGCAATTTGAGCAATAAAATAACGTAGTGTTGTATTATAATCCAAATATAAAATAAATATCCATGAGTTCATATGGATAAAAATAAATGATTGAATAATAAGTAAACAGGGAAAGAGAGACAAATCTCTGAACAAAAGAACTTCAAGTAATTGACATAGATACCTCCCCCTCAAGGAGATGGAGTGTAATTACCTATCTCTTAAGTGGAGGCTGTGTGTAACTTGTGGCCAAGAGCAAGGTAGGGGAGGGGGGAAGAGGAGAGCGCATTTTCACAATGAAGAAATCTGAAGCACTACCTTAGCCAGGTCATCAAAGTTAACATCACCAATAAGAAGTCATGTTGATAGCACATGCCCTAGGTTGCCAGAACTGAATAGCAAATCACCCCCAAAACCAATTAACCCCACTGTAACTAAGAGAAAAACATCAGACATATCCAACTTGAGGAACATTCTACAAAATAACGGACTCCTCAAAACTGCCAGAGTCGTCAAAAACAAGGAGAGCTTGAAAACCTGTCAGACCAGAAGAGAAGACATATGACTAAATGTTACGTGGTACGATGAATGAGGTCCTGGGACAGAAAAAAGGACATCAGGGAAAAACTAATGAAATAGAATAAAGTACAGAGTTTAGTTAACAGTAACATACTGATGTTGGTTCCTTAGTTGTGACAAATGTATCACAGTGATGTAAAATGTTAACAAGAAGGGAAACTGGATTGGGGTATATGGAAACTCCCCGTACTATCTCTGCAACTTGTCTGCAAATATAAAACTACTGTATAATGAAAATGAATTTTAAAAAGAGGAAAATTGCCTTGTAGTGCAGGATAACATTCTGTTCTAATAAAGCTCCACAAGTGTTTGCGTTGATCATCCGGCTCCAGCCTCCTCCTGACATCAGCAGAGTCTGTTCTGGTTATTTCTCAAGTGATGAATTTGGATGAATATCACATTGCTTGTCCCTTTCCATCATGAGGAGGACCTCTGTGTCTTACCCGGTCCAGGTCTCATCATCTCCTCACCAGCCTCCAGCCTCCACACAGCTCTCACCTCCCTCTGTCTTTCCTTCCTCTTGTTTCTTTCCCCCTTTCCAATCTTCTTATATCTAAAGGTTGAAGCCATATTCTATCATATTCAATATATACCAGGTACCTCCTGATGTAGTTTCTAATCCTCTAACTTAAGAGATGAGGAAACTGCAGCTCAGAATCTTTAACTTGCCCAAGTGTAGATCTGACCAAAATGAAAAGCCAGCGTTTGTCTCCCCATGCACAGGCCCCCTGCACCAGCAGGACATCACTGTGTCTTTCCTAAAGCATTCTAGATTTTCTTTCCTCGAGCTTGTAATGCAACATGAAAAAGAACTGTACGACCTGATTTAAAGGAACCTGATTATTAATGGGAGTGAGGGAGCATAAGGGAGAGGGGAGCTACTGAAGGGAAGCAAGGAATCAAATGCTAAGTAAACGATGATGAAGAAAAGTGTTCTCTCCTGGTGAATCAATGGGACAAGGAGAGATCTGTACGCCTGACACTTCTTACCATCTTCTCCCTCCTACATAAATGGCTCGAAAGGAGAGCTTTTTGTGCTCTGCTCACTCAGCAAACCCCATGGGCACTGAAGGTGCTTGCCACCAGCCGATCCTTAAAAGAAGGATTGAGGCGTGTACATTAAGAGTCCTTGCTTTGCAGGGTGTGCCAATGAGGGGAGAACACACACCCCATAACTTCGCCAGAGCTCACCTGCTGGAAATCCTAAGAAACCCAAATGCTAAATGAAAACTCATTCGGATGTAGTTTTAAATCGATGCGTTTAAAGAGACTGAATAAACTCTTTATGTTAGTTACAATCTGGCATGAGCTTTTAATATTAACTATTACATATTTTATAGACTGTATTTGTTGCCAAACACTAAAACAAACATTAAGATGCTTTTGCCTCAACTGGTATTCTGAATGCTTCCAAAACAGTGGTATAAAAAGCCACATAAAACACATCATAATCATGGAAATCATCAGCATTAAACTCACATTTTCCATGAAAGTGGTACTTATTTTTCATCTACAAACAATTATATCTCAACTACTTACTCTCTGTTAGCGAGTATTTCATCAACAACTCTCATTTAATTGATGTGAGGATACATTTTGTTTGGGGAGAAACATAATTTCTAATTTGGATTAATTAAAGGAATAGGCATTCTGAATTAATGAAAGACTGATGTCTACTGAAAAATAACGCAGTTTTGTTAGTTTCATACACAGAGAGTAACACAAACTAAGCTACCAAACTGACATTAGAGCAAGAAGGACCTAAAAGAGAACTGGTCTTTAGTGAACAGATAAGAGTAATGCTAAGAGGATACATATTTTCCATAATATGGAGAGCTTGAAAAAGTCTTTTATATAAGTAGTTTAAATGTACACTCTGTTTAAATTTTGAATTATCCCAGCAGTTATTTTCTTTTTAACTATGCAGTTATAATAGGTGCATCTAAATCATTATATATTCAGAATTACTGCAGTTCAGACAAGTGAGCTTCTTTTGTAGAGAGGGAATGGTTTAATTATTGGGTTGGTGAAAAAGTTCATCTGGGTTTTTCGTTAAGATGTTAGGGAAAAACCCGAACGAACTTTTTGGTCGAACCAATAACTCTAGATATATCAACTAATCTTAAATTATATGCAAAATGTCTACAGATTGTAAACAATCAGTAGTATACCAAAATATAAGAAAAGACTGAGGTTTACTAGCATGGAACTTTTTGTTTGTAAGTTTCCAAATTTTTTTTTTAACTCAGAAATTTCAACACAAACATATACTCGTAGAATTTAAAACATAAAATAAAAAGTAACCATCTGAAAATGTATTTGGTTGCAATTGAATGGTTTTTCAGAAAGCAGGTTACTCTCTTTTTTCTCATATCCAGCCCCACTATCATCCCAGCATATTGCTATTTATAATCTTTGGGAGAAAATAGAAGATATTTTCCTTAGTTTAACACACCTGGGTAGATGGTTTGTAAGAGGACTTCAGGAGATGAGAATGGCTTTAATCCCACTGTGCTTTACGTCCAGCAAGGAATAACCTGTCGCTACACAGGCCATGGCAGCCAAGGAGTTCCCCCAGGTATGAATGGCAGGGGTAGTAAGTCATGGTAACAGCAGGATGTGACTGTCTTTATTACAACTCAAGAAAAGAAGAAGAAGAAAAAAAAATCAGGCACAGCATAATTAAAGTAATGGTATAAGGCCTTGCACTCAGTGACATAAAATGAGAAAACACTATTAACATAGAGATTTCATAGCAAAAATGTTATGTAGGAATGGCAGTGCCTTATGATAAACTAAATGATATTCATTGCTCTTTAATCTAAATTGTTTGTATCCTTTCGGAATGAAAGAGAGCTTATTTTGAGACCTTGATACAGAAGCGATCCCAACCCAATTCCATCGGCTTTGCACGTATTATGAAATAGGGGAAGCCTAGGGAAGAAAAAAAGGAAGAAATACATGATTTTCCCAGGTTTCATAGAATGTTTTGACACCAGTCTCTGCAAGGAGATCTCACATAGATCTGGGTCTTTCTAGATCTATGTAAAGTCTACTTCTTACGACAAATATTGTCAAGCAGCACGTAACATATACCACAGGGTAATAAAATCAGTGACATGAGTATTAATAATTTAGGTCCCTAGAGCAAAACTTGCCTTGGCATAATGCCCAAATCACTGGTTACATCACCCAGTGGTGCATTTAACATGTTGTGTGACAGTGTCCAGCTGGCTAACAGAAAAGGTCATAGCAACAGTAAGAACATGCATGGTGTAGGGAAGGGCAACCATTAAGAACCAAAAGTTTTCAACGTTCATTCTGCAAACATTGATTTAGCTCCTGCGCTATACTTTTCTTAACATTTCTAGAATTTACTCAATTAGTAAAGGTAATAGCGATTTGACTACACTATTCTTCTATTTCTAAGATCTGGATTAAGAATATGATAAAATGGTTAGTCAGACAACACTTATTTAGGTAAATATGTTAATTATCTAGTTTTTCTAAGACTTTTTTGTATCTAAAATATCAAATACTTGATATAACGTCTAGTGACCCTCACACTTCTTTTTTAAAGTTCTCTTTAACGTATAAGGCAAAACGCACCCTTTCAGGTATCCTTGGTCCTCTGGAAATAGTCAAACAAGACAGTGGAAACTTCACTAGACGCCTACCAATCCACTTAAGACCGAATTTATAATAGGGAGAAAAGTATATCACATTTTAAAATGTCTACTACAGGGGCTCTACTGGCTTATTACAGTAAGAATTTGATTTTTATTGGGATGATTTAATATATTATAATTCATTTAATATCATTTTTCCTTGCTGAAGTTATATTTTTATTGATCTATTCATTATAACCTTTGTTTTCTGATAACTCAGAGAAGATTGTGAAATTGCCAAGATAACCTCCAATATTGTTCTTATCAATGATTTCTTTAATTTATAATATGCATGCAGGATGGTCCCCTGGGAATAAAGTAGTAATAACAATGGAACTGGAAATTATTTTTGAGTATTTTTTAAAATGCTCTACATATATTATCTCATTTAATTCCAATAACTCCAATATAGAGAGCATTATCACCCCACCTTACAGAGGAGAAAAGGAGGTTCATAAAAATTTAGAAGACTTGTCTGAGATAATATTGCTAAAAGTGGCAACCTGGAATATGAACTGAGGCAGTTTAACTCCAAAGCACACATTCCAAAGCACACAATTCACAAGTATGCAATATTGCCTCCCAAAATAGATGGTTTGTCTTTGGCTGACAAAATATACATATGTCAAAATTTTCGAGTTCATCTGCTTTTAAGAAAAATGATAACTGCAGAAGTCAATCTCTTCATTTAACAAACTCGATCTCTAAATGTAGATTTTCAGATATCATGACAGGCAGATACCAGAGATGTGAGTTGTCAAGCTGTGTTTCTCTTGTCCGGAGCTGATCCCTATTTTATGAAAAAGGGGAGAGTTAGAAATTCCTGGATTAATATAGAATTTGAAGATTGCCAAGCAAGATGTTAGCAGGATGAGAATTTAGATTCTCAAGAATGGGGTAAAATTTCTCAAGTCTCTGCCAGAAGATAACTCTGGCACAATAATTCAGGATAGCCTAGAAAAGTGAAATATGGAGGCAGGATGACTTTTTCTGGAAAGAGACCAAGAATGGATAAAGAAAACGGCCTTTTTGGGTCCCAGTCCCTATTAAATTTCTACCTTGTAGGTTAGCAAACTTAATACCCCTGCAGCCTCAGCTTGCCTTACTCTTGAAAACAGTAAGAGATATTGTTGAGCTTCTCTCTGTGTAAAGGATAATGCAGAGGATTTTATCTGTTATTACTTTAGTAGAAAAATAAAACCATTATCAACATAGGATGGTGATAGTAATGCTGCTGTGGCCAAGGTAAAACTAGGGATGGGTGGAAGTGCAGGAGGACCCAAAGTCCTATCTATTTCCCCTTTCCCTCAGTACCTAAGGTTTGGGGAATCTGCAAAGCCTGGGATAAAAGCCACTTGTTATAGAGAAAAGAGATGGGGCATAGTGTTATAATTGGGGTTCAAGTATCAGTTCCTCCGTGTGATGTGGGGACAGATCTCTAGCTCTCTGACTGAATCCCTTTATCTATAAACCTCAGATGATAATTATTCAATATTCTGATTGCCCTTCAGGTGGCTCAACCATCCTCCGTGTCAGAACGGCCCAGGGATAGAGTGGCACAGTGACGCTCAATTCAAAAGATCCATGAGACCAGAAGGAGCCTCATTTACTCTCAAATCCCTCTCTCACCTGTAGCAATGGCTACCAGTTAGGCCAGTGGCTCTCCACCAGGAGCAATTTTGCTTCCCAGAGAACACTGAGCAATAGCTGGAGACCTTTTAGTCATAACTGGGGAGAGTGCTACTGACAGGTAGAGGCCAGGGATGCTGTTAAACATCTTACAGTGCACAGGTCAGCCCTCATAGCAAAGAATGATCTGATCCAACGTGTCAATGGTGCCAAGGTTGAGAAATCTGGAGTTAGAGCAACTGAGATCGAGTGAAACCAAGTGGACAAAGAAATCTTAAATTGATTTGCACTGACTGACAGAGTCTCAGTGGAAGCCAGAACAGATACACAGTCTCTGATATCATCTGAACATTCAGTGTTTATTTATTTACCCAAGACTACCCTCCTAGGTCTATTCCACAAACTCATTTCAAATTCTTTCTCAAATCTTCCCCCCAAGATGGAGCTGAATAGGACATGGACAGCCCCACTTCTATCAGCTGTTTTCTATAACCACCCTTGGCTTTCTTGGCTTTTCTTATTGCTGATGGACCTTGTACCAACATCAGCAGAACTTGGCCTCTATAACCATAGTGCCAGGAACAGAGCATGTGCAGTGCAATATATTTGTTGCTATCTTTGCCTAGCTTGGTCCTAGCTTCATATGTGCCCTTAGCCTATCACACTCCAGTGGTCTCCAGAACACAAGTTGCCTCCTTTGCCTATTTTGCTGATGAGGAAAAATTTAGCCAAGTACTTTAAATGCTCCAAATATTTGCCTAACAATTACAATTACACTCCTTAGCAGCTGCCTTTCCAAAATCTGTTGCAATTTACAAAGCTGTGTAGTATATTCATACTTCATTACATACTGCTATTTTCCTTATTCCAACACCACATATTTCCTTCTTCATTTTGTCATATCCTACCAATAATAAGTATATGTGTTTCACAGCATTGTAGTTGACAGTCAGTAAGAAGCTATCTAAAAATGTTCTGCAAATATTTAGAACACTGTCATGGTTGCTGTTGTTAATATTCTTATTCTGGCTCTAGTTAGGCCCAGATTGCTACAGACTCCTCTGCTTGGGTTGTTACTCCAAATGGACCTAAAAATCACTGTTCATCCTGTTCATCTTGTTCCTGAATGTCCAGTCTCTCCCAGGCCCTAAGCTATCCTCGGAAATTAGCTGATGTTGTTATGTCCTATTTGGTGTTCCCATCAGATACACTTTCTGGACTCTGTATTGTTTCTCCTGCATTGAATCCTGGGTTCCCAGTTCTCCTGTTTCCAAATTGGCCCCATCCATTAGTGATACATGAAAAGGACATAAATATGGTGGTGACTGTGAAAATGTGAGACTTTGCAAAGACAAATCTGTCAGCATGCAATGACTGCCTGGGAAATCAAGTGCTTACATGTTTTAGAATAAAGATCCCTTAAATTATATGTTTTCTATAAGCAATATTACCATGTGGTATAACAGAAAGAGCCTGAACTATGAAGTCAAGGCCCAATTCTACATTTTCCTCACTCAGATCCTTAAGCCCTTAATACTTTTTGGCAGAATAAGGCTCGTGTCGTCCCTGTAATGTTAAAAGATACGCTGAATGCAGAGGGCTTGACTAAGATCAGCTAATTAAAATACAGGTTCCCACTACTTCCTTAGCAGCAAAGAGGTAAAAAATAAATGAATTTGCTGGTAAAAGAGGTCCTAGCACAGAGTAGGTGCTCAGAAAATATTTTCTTCTTATGGAAAATTCCCATTCTCAAAAAAATAATTTCTCCACATTTGAAATGACTTTAAAATCTTTTCATCTAAACACCAATGAAAGAACTTAGCAATAAGCCAATTTCAACCATATTTACATTTTAAAAACTCAGCTCTCATATTGTCTGTGTGTGTCTCTCACACACACATGCACACACACATGCAAACACACACACACAATGGGGGAAGAAAATTCTTTGAAAAAAGCACAAACATAATTGGCTTACATTTCTCATACTTACATTTCACCCAGAATGAGAGCCATGTGACTATATATCAAATGAAAGGAAACATTAATATTATAAAGAATATTCTGGAGCAGTAACATATCATTCTCCATGTTAGATGGCCTTTGCTTACTCATTCATTCATTCAGCAAGCCCTTTCTGAGTTTTCACTTCATGTCAGGAATGGTACTAAACGCTACGGTCATAATAACAAATGAGATACCACCTTTGCCTCGAGGACCCTACATTTCGGCTCTAGCTGGGTTGTGAGGGCAAGGGCCGATAGGATAAGGAAGAGGGTGAAGTGAGAGGATAAGAAGATAAGTATATAGAAAGGCAAGAGAGTGAGGAAGAGGCAAAGCTTCAGAGAGGAGAGGAATTGCCTGTGAAGAGTCCACAATGGCATTATCTGCCAGACAGGCGAAAAGGAGGGACAGAGGGCATTCCTGTGGGAAAAACAGTAAACCTTGATTTAGAGGCTTAAAACAGCAGAGGACCCTGGATACCAACAACCAGCTTCGTAGAGCTTGTGGGAGCATGAGAGAGCAGAGAGAACACTGAAATAGAAGCCAGGAAACCCGAGCTGTCAGCTCAAGTTTTGTAACAAACTTATCAGGGTTCAAATATGAGCTCCACTTCTTATGGTCTCAGAAACTTGGGACAAATTAAAGTTCTTATTTATGAAATAAGAATAATAACCCTTTCCTTGCTTAGTCATCGTGGGAATTAGAAATATCCCATAAAAGCACCTAGAGCTGTGAGTATCTCAAAATGGTAATGTTGGCCATAATTATGGTGGTCGGGGTCAGGCTGTCCCTTACCAGGGTGCCTTTGCACATTCCACTATCTGGAATGTCCCTTTCTCCCATATTCTTCACCAAGATTACTATTGCTTGCCCATCAAGAATCAGTTCAAATTTTACTCCTTCAATCAAACTGGAGAACGGTGCACATTCTCCGATCTCCCAGAGGACATTCATGCTGTACTGTCATCAAGGACTTAGTTTTCTGCGTCCTCCTCCTTCATCCCAGGCAAAGGAAGAGGAGAAAAGAAGCCAGAATGTACTCCTCTTAAAGACTGGTCCTGTGTCTTATGCTTTATGGTACCCTCATCTGTGCAACGTGGTATTTATTATATAGTCGCTAAATATTTGTTGAACTAACATAGTGATTAGGAAAGAATGGGAAACCAGAATCTAGAAAGGTTCTTTTATGAAGTAAAACCCTTTTCTACAAGGGTTCTGACAGGGAATATAACAAAGATTAAGAGAAGGAAGGAAGGCACTCTTCCTTTCAGAGAAGGAAGAGTGCCTCGCTCCCCTGTGGGTTGGAGACTTTGGGAGAGGCACTATGGGAATAACAGAAGAAAATCGCCACTTTTGGTTATGAGTTTCTGCGGCACCAACATAGGGGTGACCACAACCTAGATGGGCAGAGTCCATCAGAAGTGGCCTGAGTTGAAACCAGAAAGGTGCTATGGAAAGTCGCAGGAAAAAGAGTTCTTAGACAATGAAAAGAAGCACAGAGACCATGGTACGGCAAAGAGCTCACAATGTTTTAGGCTCAGAAAGGAGGCCAGTTTTGCTGGAGAATCATGGGGTGAAGTTGGGGCGAGAGAATGGGACACAGTAGGGTCATAGGGAAGAACAGAGGCCAGATCAATGCAGGGTCATCAGGGTAAGGTTAAGGACCTGGGGTTGTTTTCTAAAAGCAATGTTAAGATCTAAACCAGGAGTGCAAAGTGATTAGAGTCATATTTTAAAACCACCACTCGGCTGGGGAGTGGAGAATTAACAGCGGTAAGGCCTGCTGGAAGTCAGGAGTCCTTTGAAGTTGTTGCCATAACTCAGATGAAATGTGCACGTGCGTGTAGTTTGGGGGATCTTGGTGGAGGTGAAGAGAAGAGGTTAGACTGGAGATACATTTAGGAGGTGGAATGGGCAGGACTTTTGATGGATTGGATGGTGGACTGAAGAGAAGAGAGGAAAAAATAATCTTTAGGTTTTTGGTTTGAATCTCTGAAAAGAAGATGGTGGACTCATGTAATGATGTTAGGTGAAAGAAGGGTAGTCAGCAAGTATCACAAGTTCTGATTTTACTGTGATAAGTTTATAATGCCTGTTACACATCTATGTGAAACATCTATAAACATCTATATGAAAGAGCAACATCTGAGGATAGAGATCAAGGGAGAAGTCTGGGTGCCAGACATGTCTGTTGGTGTTCAGCATCTGGTAATTAAATCCACAATATTTACCAACATCACACAGCCAGAGTTACAAACCAGAGATACTGAGCTCCCTGAAAAATTATTTTTGGTGTGATTCCACGTAGTCGTAGTGTCCCATCATAAATACCTCTCCAAGATATTTCGTGGGGAAGGGGAGTGGACTTTGTTCTGGTGTGTCTTTACATGGGACATGCTATCTCCAGCTACCACAGTTTCAACTGTACATCTAATCACAGTTATTATGTTACCTCTCAACTTTGGAGGCATAAGGGCTACAAGTCCTTAGAGGTACCAAAGAAGAGGCTGCTGTAATAGGCCTTGAGCAACCCTAATTATATGATAAAAAATATCACCAGTTCCCCTCATCTTCCTCAAAAAGAAAAGAGCCCAATGATGTGTGAAAAATGAAAACAGAATCTAAAAAAGAGTGGATATATATATATATATACACACATATATATATGTATAACTGATTCGCTTTGCTGTATAGCAGAAACTAACACAACATTGTAAATCAACTATACTCCCATAAAAATTAATTTAAAAAAACAGAATATTTCAAAGTTGAAAAAAAGATTTAGACTGCTATTTTAAAAAGAAATTCAAAGAGAATTTTTTAAATGTTGAGAAAATGTCCAAAAAACAACTGTATTATAATAATAGTACAATAATGATCAGATGAAATGAGTAGAGAAGGGTCCTCTCCACTTCAAAATTTAGCAAAAAATTTTTGAAGAAATAACTTATTTCTGTATTGATTATTAGAATTTACCTGTGAAATTACATGGTACTAAAATTTTTGTTTTGAGAAGTAAACTAAGAATTAAATTTCTGTAATAGAAAAAAAAATGAAAACACAATGCAAAGTGATTGGCTACAAAAAAAAAAAGTGATTGGCTACTGAGTCATTTAATATCAAAGGAGATAAGGCTACCCAAATGAGGCAACCTTGGGACCCTCTCTTCCTACCCTTTTGCTCCAAAGTGATGGAAGGTATCTCTGCCATGAGACAGAGTCAGTGTTGTGTTTCAGTTTGTTACATCTTTGTTGAAACAGTTCTTAGACCATGGCATTATCTGTCTTTCACAGTATGGTGTACATTCCATGTCCATCAAATTCTAAAATCCTTCTTGCTGATCTCTGTGGTGCGTATTTTTTCCTCCTTCAAAACCGTCTAACCTCCCTGTTTCTAACAGAACCCCATGTTTATTTGGTTAGCCACCACCTCTACTTCCTCAACTTAACCATATGCATCGTCAAGCACAATGGGTAAGGAACTGGCATAAGACAATTCTAGGCAAGAAAAGTTGAGGGGAAATAATGTGTAGGACTTTTTCCTAAAAAGAAACTCAAAGGAAGAAACTTCTCTTTGTCCACTGCACATGGTCAGTTTTCAGGTCTGCACGCCAATTATGGAACTGAAGCAGCTAGTCTGAGAAAGACAAAGTGTGATGGTGCAAAGAGCCTGGGCCCTGGGACGAGCTATTTGAGCACCAAATTAACTGACTCTTGAAGTGCTCTACCAAGGGACTTTTCATTTTGTGAAATTACTATCCTTTTCTGGTTCTTCTAACCAAGTCACATAGAATTTTGTTATTTTCTAATACTTTCAGCTAAAAGCACCTTGATAAATAAAATCTACATATTCTTTAACTTACCCCAGACCTCAAAGGACCATAGCCATACCAAGTATTAATCATGAGACAATCATGCAGGATGGTTGTGTGTGTGTGTGTGTGTGTGTGTGTGTGTGTGTGTGTGGCTCCTATTTAAAAGGATGAAAGGAACAACTCTCACCTCACCTAACTTCCCTTTTTAAACCTCAGATTTTTTGTCTGCAAAGTGAGAATCCGGAGTACAGCATCTGTAAGAAACATCTCAAATTTTATGGCTGCGGAATTGTAGCACATCAAATGTACTTTAATCTTCCCTGTCTTCTCTGAAAAAGTGTGAGCCTTTGAGAGAGAACTTTGGAACTAATTCTTCAAGAAACCTAAGGTATCTGTATTAAAGACAACACATGGCTTAATGTATAATTAGGAGACTAACAAGAAAAGAACTTTCACACCTCTACCTCTGAAATTTCCAGGAATTCGTTATACTAAAATCTAATGTCACTAACAGAGGCCATTCATATGTCATCGGGCATTGTTGAAAAGACAGTTAGCAACCAGAATACCAGGAAAACGGTTATCGGTATATAATATTCAAATAGTAAAGACAAAAAGTTTTGGTATAGCCCAATGATTGTCATTACTCAAAAAAAGCTTTTTAAATTAAAAAGCTACCAGTAAACTAAAGCCTTTAAAGACCAGCTGTCATTAGAGTTCATAAACTTGCATGGTACTAAATCAAGCTAATGAATAAATCTTTTGTTCTTACTAAGATTTACCTTCAGTAACACATGTCTGGCTAATAATATCTTATACTTGGATTATCCTGAAAGATGGACCAGGAATGTGTCACCATCTTCACTTTCTACCTAAAGACCTCAGGAAGGCTTCCCAAGGTCACAGAATTGGATCCTGAATTCACATCTCGTGATCTTGTCTTCGTACTCTTTGCCCTTAAGCTTTGCCCTCAGAATACAGTCACATTCTGAAAAACAGTTTTTCAGCCCTCCCATATGTATTTGCAACCTCATTTTTCACTCCTAATTATTTGCACCTTATAATATAGTCAGTTTCAACTAAACAATGCTTTCATCAGAATTGCATTGCCTTGCTTCTGCATCTTTTACACATGTTTTCTTTGTGCCTGGAATATTTTCTTCCATCAATCTAACTCCTATGTAGAATTCTGGTTTGAACTCTGTGAATGCTCCCCCAAAATCTTGCATTGGCCTCCTCTAGCACTTATCATTTTATATTATAATTGTATTAATTTGTATCCTAGGCTGTACTTCTTAATAACAAGTATTATCACCCTATTCACATTTAAATCCTCTTTCACTAGATGTTGAATGACTGAAACAATGAAAAGAGTCAGTCCAAGTCTCTATCCATCACATCATACTGTGCTCACCGATCACAAATCAATATTTCTTGAGTCTGTCCTTTCACTGGATTTTATTTCCTTCAGAGAACATACATAAAGGAAAAATTTTACCATAGCTGCCCTTCCTTGATTAAGAATATCTGTCTTGCATAGTCTCTCTGCCCTAATTCTTTCACTGTCTCAAAAAAGAAATATTAAAGTAAAGGGCCCATCTATTAAGTACAATAAAAACTCTCATGCTATTTACTTTCCATTAAAATAAAGTGGAATCCATTTTTCTTTAGGCCAAATCCTGGAACCCAAAGTTGCGAGAAGTGGTGTTTTTCAATCCAGCAGCAGTGATTGGTCTTGGAAATTACCCATCCATTAAAATCAGCAGCAACTAGTGTCTGCTATGCTAACACGAGCCCAAAACAGGGACAGAGAGTGTCTCTGTTTGGATACAGACTTTCCTTAACCCTAATGTAGAAAGACACTCATAATATGAAACCTATTTTTGACTTACAGAAACCACTCATCCCCAAGAGGACTAGCATATATGTTGTCAAAAGCTGTGCGGCCCCTTTGTCATCTCTCCAAATGTTGTTTACATATTTTAAAGTAAAACCTTTAGCTCTGCGTGGGTCAAGGAGAACTAGCATGTTTCTGAACCCAGAAGTCAGGCTGCATCTCTTGGGAAGACAAAGGAGTTTATAACCTTCTTTGACTGTTCTTTCATTCAGAGAATCTTAATTGAGCACCTGCTAGGCACCAGCTGTTGGGCTAGACACCGGAAGTACAAAAAATAAAAGATAGAGACCCTTTAAGATTCCTTTAAGAGCTAGTAGAGAGACTTATATGGAAACAAATAATTATAACTCAGAAGATGAGTTGTTATTAATCAGGTACAGAGAAGATGATGTGAGAACACAGATGATTAGAGACTATGACAGCTTGCCTAGGGGAGTCTGAGAACTTTCACTGAGAAAATTCCGTATGAGATTTCAGGTAAGAATATGGGTCTGTTAAAAGGACCATTGTGTGGAATGAGATGAGACAAAGGAAACAGTGAGCACAGAGGTAGTAGGAAGGCTGTATCCATATCATGATAAAATATCTCCTCAATTCAATGTACAATCCATGCAGCTACCCTAGGTATCTTCCATTTTTTTTGTCGCACAGCACCAGGATGAGTGACTGCACTTTTTATTGAATTAATCAGTCCTTTAGATGTCACTTAAACTCAGTCTCCTTTTCTCCCTACTTTTCTGGTACAGGTTCATGATGAAATCTTGCAGATGTTACTACAATATTAGAAGATACTTTTCAGCTCCCTGGTGACTTCAAAATGAGTTTTATCCTCATTATAGTTAATAATAATTGCAAATAAAATTCTCAGCTTTTATGTCATAAAAATTGATTCTCACTATACACCTCTCTATGAAAATGTCATATCCGTTAAAAATTGCTACTAGAACAAATTATAATACAAAGCACTTACATAGCATTTTGGGGGGGAGGTAATTTAAGTTTATTGCCCTTCTGTTAGCGGGAAGAAAAGCCTTGACAGGGTTAATTGCCTTAGCTAAGATCACATGATTCATGGTGGTATTGGGGAAGTGAGAATTCAAGTTAAGGATGACCCTCCAAAGGAAAACTCAACCAATCTGCCTTCCACTCCATTCACAGGAGGTAGGGTAGGCTGTGTGCATTTGATCTTTCTTCCCAATGGTAACTGTAAAAACCAAACAAAATTCTGAAGAATTTCCAAGAAATAAGCCTGTTCAGAAGGTAAACTTTCTTTATTTCAAAGCTTATCACCCAGCTTAAATCTAGTTCTGCTACTGGACCACCACACTAGTTCTGTCAATGGGAGGTCAGGGTTGAAGATGATGATTAATTTTGGTATAGTGCTGCCAATTATATCCTACCAACGTGGCCTATATCCAAGGGCTAAGGAGTATTCATGAAGAGAGGGGCAAAGGCCATAGTGACACTCCTGCCTACCGCAGTTTTGCCAAGTTTCAGAGGAAGCTGGCAAGAAGGAAGACACTTACCCAGCACACTTTCGGCTTAGTGTGACCATGGATCTCCCTAGTTACCAAAAAGTGCTTGACTACCAGATGGTCTCAAACCAAAATCAGAGAACAGAACCTTCAAAAGCCAAACAAAATGTGAATACACATTTCTGAGAAACTTGCTATGAATTTAAAAGAGAGAGCAAGGCTTCCAACCTGCTTACCTATTAAACAAGATTTTAAAAATTGACTTAGTTCATCTTAGAGCTGATAGACTTTTGCAGTCATTTAATAATCAACAAATATATATTTGATGTCTACTGTATTCAGGGCTTTGTATCAAATAATCCCTGTGACTGATAGAAGAGATGAACCTGATGAGATCTCGGCTCTCATAGAATTCATGTTATTTAATGACCTTAAGTATCATTCTGAAGTTCTTCAGACTCCATCTATGATACCCAAACAGTCAAATCTTACATGTGGATCATAGCACAAGTGTGCCTTATTTTGTATTCTTTTAGCTCAGTGTTTCTGAAATTTTAATACATATCCAATCACCCAGAGGGCTTGTTAAAACACAGATTGCTGGGCCCTACCCGCAGGGTTTTCCATTGATTAGGTCTGGGTAGAGCCCAGGAATTTGCATTTCTACCAAGTCCACGGGGGATGCTGGTGCTATTGGCTCAGGGATGATGCTTTAAGAAGCATTACTTGTGCTTATTTATTCTGTGCTACATTTGTAGAACAACAGCTTTTCAGTGACAAAGAGTGGTTTGTCATCACAAATTTATCATCGAGAATGCCTTTACTATATGACCAAAACATGGGTTTCTAGAAAATGAAGTATTAAGTATTTTCTAAAATCTTTCAAATTTACCTCAATAAAATATATGGCAATACTTCTTTGAAGTAAAAGTTGCTATTTAAATGCTATAAATATCAAATTAAAAGAGAAACTGTTTTTTTCTATTTTATTAAGAAAAAAGCCAACAAAATACAAAAACTGGCCAATCATTATAACATTGTCACTCTTTACTAAAAAGAAAACATAAACCTTTACTACTTCCTTATAAAACAGTTTAATTGATAGTTATTTAAAATAAAATTGCCCTATAATCTTTTAAAGTTTAAATACTTGGCAGTAAATTCAGATTGTAAACGACTATAAATTGGTCATCAGCAGAATTTCTAACTTGTGGTCCTATTCATGTTTATCACAGGCTGTTATTTTTGCCTAAGCATATGGGAAGCTGTGTCAGAATAATTAAAAAGAGGTAGACCATTTCTGAGAGAGAGGAAAAAAATTCTCACACACAAGATCCTTCATTCTAATTTTTTGTAAGCCTTCTCTCTGGCTTCCCCAAACAACACCACTTAAGAGAATGACCCAGTCTCCTAATGCTGAAAAAAAAAAGTATGTTCCTTGCCAAGTGGAACTGTAGAAGTCACTGAATATAGATGATGACTTTTTCTTTAGTCTGAGTCCGTGCTGAGTGTCTGAGTCCGTGTTGAGATCATAATTTAATAAAGTTTCTTTCTTTTTTTTCCTTATGACTAAAGTCCTCAGGATTAGGACCAAGATGGATCTCTAAGAAAGATACAATTCAGAAGTCTATTATAATCTTTGCACTTAGAATTTCATATAATAGCAAAATTTGGGGGGTTACATTTTGTATATTGTGATGACATAAAGAGGAGGGTTTTTTCTTATATGCTTTTGCATTTTTAAATTTTTGTGGATGTAATTTGGTTATATAATTATGGAACACTCTAAGACTCAACTGCAACACCAGCTCAAGTACCATGTGAAATACAGATGTGGTGCCCATCCTTTAGGCTAGGGGTGTGGAATTAACAACCACTGAGATGCCAGTTGATATAATTCCAAGTCAGTCTTACCATGCCAACTCATCACAGTGTCACACTGCAAAATACCAATTTGCTAAAGACAGAAATCATTTTCTAACCACCACACACCCTCAAGCCCACAGGTTTAACAAAAATTATTTGTTATAGAATTTTCATTCTCTTTTACTTTATTTTGTTTTATTCCCTGTTTCTTATACCATAATTTTGAACAGGGCTGGGGGTTAGAGGTGGTAGGGTAAAAAGGTTTTACTAGCATAATAACATTTTAATATTACAGTATAAAAATCAGTCAAAATTATGATGAAAAGAGTTTGCCTGTTCATAGACGTTCTACTCCAAAGACAATGAAAATCCTAAAGACTCGTTCAAATATATTTTGTAAAAGCGTTCAGCTACTCCAGCAGGAATAGAATGAAACTAAGACTTTTAGACCTTGGGATCCTTTTCTACATAGGACTGGGAACCTGGGTGTGAAGGTAGGAGTAGAATAAACCAGGCAAGTCTTGAAAAGGGGAAAGGGAAGGAGAGAGACTAATCTGAAAAGATCACTAGATGGGAAAAATAAAGTAATATTGTTTACTATATTTGGAAGTTACCATAATAAAATATGTATGATTCCTGATCCAGGAATCACCAACCCTAGATAATTTATGCCCAATTTCTAACTTCAAAAGAAGGATGGAGGATTTCCTCTACTACTCTTAGACATATTTTAATATAAATCTAGAATGTTCGATTTATATTAATATATGAAAGAAATTTTTAAATTCTCTCATATTTTTTAGGCAAAGTTCTAAATTTTCAATTCCACTGGAAAAAAAGGCAAACTAAGTCCAGAGATTTGACTGGAAGATTTGATTTGCATTCAGTGTAGCCAAGAGAAGGCAAGATAGGGGAGGGAAAAAAACAAGTTTGTTGTCCAAGGTGGGGACAATTCTTGACAAATCAGGTTTATAATAAGCCAAGATTAGATCTGTATTTAGCATTCCCAGATAGTCCTTAAAACTTTCCATTACAGATCTCAGAATGAAAGATCCTTTTTTAGAGCGCTTCTACATTGACGGTAAGATCTGCAATCATTTCAGGAAAAGCTTCATCGCTTTACAAGTTCTAAAATGGGAGAGGGCTTTATGAATGCATTGCATTCAACAATCCATCCAAAGTGATCTGAAAACATGCCTGGCACCTTTATTTGACTTCCTCTGCTCTCTTCTCACTTATCAGTTTTGACTATAAGAAAACACCTGCTCAAGCACATCAGGAAAAATGTGTCAGGGACTAGTTGAGCTGGCTAATGGCCAGAATGACAAAAAACAAATGTCAAGCCACCTGAATAATGTTAACCATTTCATCACATTATGACTCCACCTAATCCCTCTTTCTCCAACTCTGTTACCACCATAACCACAAATAGCTTTCATTGGCAATAATTGCTAACTTTGACCCACTGCAGATATCATTATGTTTTAAACGTCAAGTGGGGAAACACACACACACACACACACACACACACCTGTTCTCTGTCCGCCTACACATTTTGGCCTTTAAAGCTATTTTTAGCCAATACAATTCATTTTTGTTCATTCCCATTGCAGTCTTTTTAGCAGTGGTTAAACTATCAAAAGAAGGGGCAGCCAGCATTTACTATACTGACAATGGGAAACAACTGCCTAGAGGTCTATTACACTGCACTATGGAGGAAAATTTCCCAGAGGTTTTAGAATTTCAAAATGAAACAATTTACGAGTTCTTAAGTATCTGGATATTTCTAGAGCCCCAAAGTGGGTCATTTATCATTATCTGCAGGCCAACCAGATTCCATAAGGGAGTTTTATTTAAAATTTTCAGATAGTACCTCTAAAAGTGAGAAAAAATTAACTCTAAAAAACCACACTTAAAACAAGATAGATTCTAAAAGTTCAAAGAGTCTTTCGAGCTCCAATATCTCATAACTTTCCAAAAATCTCTCCTCTTAACGGTTTCTCCTTAAGTTGTTACTGCATTTTGCTCATAGACTAATGCATTACCTAAATATAGATAGCCATTTTTAGTATAAATTATGAAAGCCATAAATGTTTCATAATTGAGCATGTAATCTGAAGTAAGAGAGCTTTTCCCTTCATCCCCTTTTACCACTGCAAATTGGAAAATACTCAAGTAATTACTCCCTTAATAGTTCAATGCTTACAACTATATATACTTTATGAACATCACACACCTTTTGCTCACCAGAGCAATATCAAGGGGCGGGGGGGGGGGGGGGGAGCACAAAAGAACTTAACTTATACAATAACCAAACCACCCAGAGCTTTGATTCAAGATTCCTTCATTAAGCCATTAATATAATACATTGCTAAGTGGTGAGTTGTCCAATTTTATGATGCCTTTCATTTCAATTCAATGGCTGTAGTTAGAACGAAAAGCCAGGATCTGCAAGATCAGCAAGATGATGTAAAACCTGACACTAGAAACATTTTTTTTCCTGCCTCCACTGTTTGTCCGAGGGCAGTCAATGCTAGAACACCAATAGGGAAGTGATTTTTAAGTCCCAGAAAGTAGCACTCATTTGTCCTTACTCAATACACAAAAGGACAAACAAAACACTTGATGCCTATGACCTCAAACACTTAAACAGAAAACCACAAGCCATTTTATGGTTTTCTAAACATACTCAAAGGTAGATCGCCAGAGTAACTCTACCCCACTTTAGACCACAGCACGTATTTCCCACTAGAGTTTATATATCACAATGTAGAGTATCATATATGTACTGTTTTGGCATTTGTCAGTGACAGTATTCTTATATAATTGACATATGTGGGAATCTGACATACAGAGAAAAATTTAAATCCTAAAACCCAATATTTTATTTCTAAACTTGGACACAGTGCAGAAAATCAAATGCTGAAAAATATTGATATTATGCTTTTGCAATTAGAGACGGTGTAAGTTATCCTAATAATTTAGGTTCTTCATCATTTCAGTTAACACTGTATGTTTATTATGATGGGGGTCTAATTATGCATCATTTGATATATCCTGGAGACCTCATTGCTTTTAAAAATAATTGCAGATCAATGAAATAAAGTGTTCATTTTGTGGTCTATTTATCACTGGAGGACTCTGACAGAGGGTAGGTAAGTTCATAAGAAACAGACTTATTGCTGTAAATTATATTCCTTTTGTAATTGCAGTCTATGCAGTATTTTCAAAGGCCTGAAATATAATCCCAAAATAACGTAATAATAAAATCAGTCTTCTCAAATTTTGGAACCTCAATAAAAGGTATGCAATTGTATGGAAATCAGAGATTGTAATAACAAAAGTTGATCCATCAGGTTATCAGTTTTTTCTATAAAAGAGTTCCAGAGGAACCCATTACTTTCCCCAGATGCAAAGTACGCACGCAGATAGTAATCTAATACAGATAAATGGCAAGCTAGAGTCAATCCTTCAGTAGAAACCTGGTTATTTATAAGTCTCCTTGGGAGTAAGAACATCCCAAATAAGAACAAGGAGAATGACAGAAACATTACTTAATACTAAAACAGGACAGTAAAATTCTGAGCTTGGTCCTTTTCATTTAACCATGTCAGAAAAGCCTCAAGTTTAAAACAAGCACCTGTATTAAAGAGTGTCTCCAATCACCTCACTGTTTTTGACTTGTATGGTGGCATACATAAGAACATATGTTTTTATACTCCCTCCAAGTCTTTTATACTCATTATAACAATCACTTCAATATAACCACCAGTTCAACACTCAAAATTAAGGATGCACTTTTCTTTGGAAAGAATGAGACGTCCCAAATCCATATGACAATGAAACACTGTAATAAAACCTGTATTCAATTTAACATTATCTGTTTCCAGCAGCTTGCAAATTGTTCCCAATTCCATCAGAAAAACTGACATAGATTAGAAACTCTTCTAGAAGCTCACTAAACTTTGTTTCTGAAATATACCGCTGATAGACTCTCAGTCAAAAAAAAGCCAAAGTCATCAAGGTAAAACCATCGTTTAGTGCAAACTACTCTCTCCTGTCTATGTACACATACAAACAGGACCGAACACTTTACTCAGATCCACCTTCAATTCAAACTCAAACCAACTAGGTATCGCCACTGTCAGTGCCCTGCCATACCAATGCCCATGTGTTAGGTAAATTAATGAACATACATGCACAGCAGCAGAGAGAAGAGAGAAAACCTGGGTCCTACCTTGATTGTTTTCGAGGGCTGACACTTGATGTGATGGGACACGCTGGCAGTTTGGTTCATGTTTCAGGACCCTGGACAGTGCACGTTCCCCGGTGGAGTTCAGGATGAACTAGGGATCAGGTCTCCTCTACTGGACTTCAGCTGGGCTGCTGCTGTTGCTTTTGCTGCTGCTGTTGCTTTTGCTGCTGCTGCTGCTGCTTTCTCACTCCGGAGGCTGCAACGCTGTCAGATTGGAGGGATCTGTATCTCAGCCCTAAAAAAAGCATTCACTTGGTTCATCATTCTCAAAGCTCTTGGCGATATGGAATAGAAAACTAAAGACTGTTTCAATGCACTTGCACTGTACCTTTTCAGTACTGAGATGTGACAGCTTCAGAGTACAGCCAATGATCTTGGCTCTCATTCTCCTTTCAAAGGGATGAATACCAGAAAACATACAGAGATCGATTGCAGTACCACAGTTTAAAGGGACATTCTCAACTCCCCTAATTCTAACCAGTTTACACCTTTTCTTAGTGCAAAATAAATCTTTCTCTCTCTCCTTCTCTGTATCCCTCTCTCTCTCTCTCCTGATTTTTTTTTACCATAATTCATTCTCATTCTGACACTAAATTTTATTTCTTCTAGGGTAGTGCTTGCAATCAAAATACCAGTAAATGCTGGAAAGGACCTGTTGCCTAATTTAAGATTGCAGGTTTCTATATCTGTATAGTAAAGGACTGCCCTTCTCTATCAATATTTCAGAAATTCTGCAGTAATAGTCAGGCAAGACACTGAATCTTCTGTAAGCTGGGAGAAAGCCTATGATATGTTAAGAAGTTTTCAAATACAATAGTTATTGGAAGTTGTACCAAAGCCAAAAAAAATGGTTTCTTTTCTCCTCTCTTTTTTATGTTTAACCATCTATTTCCTTGATGCCATATTTGTTTTTATTTTGGGGGACAGACTGGTAGTTAGCTCATGTCTGTCCAACTTCCCAAATAGTTGCCTCTCTGTTCCAAAGAACACTGTAGGCAAATAAATCATAAATAGTTGTGAAAAAAATTTTCTGTAGAGTCGCCAGTCCCAATTGTCACATTAGCACTAAGATGCACTTATCCTAGTTGGAAATGAGAGATGGAGCAGGCTTGACTTAATGGAGGAAATTATTTTCCAATGCGTATTGTAAAATATTAGATGTGGCTTAGGCTGAGTGTGTATGTCTCAAGTAGTTTTGAAAACCGACACTTTTTACTCATCAGAAATATATCCTGCTGCTGAAATGCCAAGTTTATAAAATTCAACTGCATGAAGCTTTCAGAAAGCTTTATCAGTAGGCCAAGAACATTACAGATAAACTCTAGCATGAGAAGGAATAAACTAATAAGTTTTGTGATATAATGTAATTTATACATGATTAAAAATATATGTCTTGTTCTGAAATGGAAAAGGGATCTAAATATTCTGTACAGGAGTCTCCAAATGCCTGAGGATGCCTGAGTTTCAGGGGGTGATAGTTCTTGCAGCACAGTGGAGGTAAGGATTTGACAGAATCAAGATCAGACACTCTGAATCCAAAAAGGTTAATGGCAGGAGTGTTAGAGGAATTAACAAGATCATGGGCAAAACGATGGAGCTAATAAGAAGCAGGACAAGGCCACATCCAAGAATCTGGGGTACCAGTATCAAGGCATCACAGTGAGCACAACCAAAGGACTAAGAAATCTTGTGATTCAAAGTTCAAAATTTTAAATCACAAGTGTGGCTGCCTTTGTGGCTCACATTATATTTTTATTGGACAGGATACTTCAAATAATCCATTAAGTTAAAGAAGAATTTATGTTAAAATTTTTAAACATTTTGAATTTGAAAATAATTTTTAAATATATCAGATTTGTAGGATGCAGCTAAATCAATATTCAGAAGGAATTGTGTATATTAGAAATGCAAAAAGGCACAAAATTAATAATTAATAAGCTAAATGTTGATCTCAAAGAGTTATAAAAGAATGGTAAAATAAGCTCAAATACAGTTTAGGGGAGAAAATAATATAAAGAAGGAAAGACGCTAATGAAGTAAAAAAAACAATACAAAGTATATGACCCAGTGAACAAACCCATGAAGCTTTAAACATGAAGTTAGCAGTCTGCTAATCTCTGAAGAAATGAATATCCCACACAAGTAGGGTTGACTCTGCTCCTCTTTCTTAGATAACACTTGGTAACTAGATATCTGAGGAAACTCCAAACCAAATTATCTAGGTAGTTCAGGGAGAATGGGGGTCGTGGTGAAGAAGGTATCCAGAGGGGCAGGGTATAAGTTTAGACAGAGTTCTTCATCCACATCAGAGAACTACACAGTATGGGAGGAACCATTAATACTCCAAGGACTCTTAATCAAGCACAATGAGAGAGTAAACACTTACATGTCTACCACAAAGAAGGCATGGGCAGCTAAAATGCAACCACTAAGTCACATGAGACTTCACTCCTTTCCCACAAGTTTTCAAAATTTTCTCCCATCCCCACTTGGATGGTGGTTAGAATGTAAAAAATACATTGGCATTACCATCTATAGGTAAGTGGCCAGAATCCACCTAAAATCCTCTCCCAATGTTGAATATTACAAATAAAAGGAGAAGACACACATGAAAAAGGTTGATAGTATACATCATATACTCCCTTTCCATGTCTCACAGCCTATCATTATATCAAACATTAAGTCCAAAGAAAAATCAATTGTTCAGAACAAAATACATGACCTAACTCTCCTTTTGGGTATTGTTTTCCCTTTCAGTTACATTATCTTTCCAAGAATTTTTTAAAAAATGAAAACCATAGTAAGTTTTAAACTTCTATTTCAAATATATAGATTTTTCATAATTCTGTAAAATTTGCTATCTTAATATGTTCAATTGGAATTATAACCAGAGAAGATAGAGATTTTCAAAAAGTTAGCCAAAGGCTAGAAAATTATAAGTACTGTTTAATGAGGATAAATTCATATACAATTATTCTAATTGGGACATCTTTGGTTAAATATATTCAGTGTGAAACAGCTGTAAATTTTCATCAGAGTTTTTCGTGTAGTAGGATTTTTTTTTCTAATGTTTAGATTTACTCAGAAAACACTGTATAGTGAATCATCGTGAGCTAGAAATTTTAGGAAATTTAATCCAAAGGACCAATTTCAGATTTAACCAACACTAACAATAATCATATAAAAATATGTTATTTTCAGGTTCCACAGTTTGTGGAAAATTAGAAGTGAGTCCCTTCCACACTCTTCACAAAATAATAAGGAAGATGCCTACCAATTTTAGAAAATATAACCCATGATGTTCCTTGAACAGCTATTGTTTGATCTGGGAAACAGAAATCTAGAATTGACTTAATGAAAGTATCTTTTTTAGAAAAAACATTATCACATTATCAAATAGACTCCATTACATTCTCTCTCTTTGTTTCACGCCCTGTCTGCTCTACCCCTAACCAGCTGGTCACAATGATGATCTACCAACTGAAAGCTTAGGCAAGC
The DNA here is from genome assembly GCF_949987515.2 of Delphinus delphis. Taxonomy (NCBI): domain Eukaryota; kingdom Metazoa; phylum Chordata; class Mammalia; order Artiodactyla; family Delphinidae; genus Delphinus; species Delphinus delphis. The sequence goes on along the minus strand of NC_082689.1, from coordinate 99,523,638 downwards.
CCCAAGCCTTAGTCAATGAGGATGATATCTGAACGTATGTTAGACTGTTTCCTTGATATTTGGATTCCACTATAGAAAATCCAAGTTCCTAAGTAACCATAAAGGAAACCACCTCCATTTTAACCATCTTAACACCCACTGTGTATATCTCAGACTTCTGCTTGACCTGTCCACAGAGTCATTTGCATTGCTTGCTAGAACTGGAATATAATTTCAAATCATCAGCTTCATTGACTTGGAACTTAAGGCCCTCACCTAATTTCTGCCTGCTTCTTCTTTCTCCATAAATGGAATCTGCTTCTTATATCTGCTCATCTTCAGATTGTTCCCTGAATTCACTCAGGTTGATGTCAGTGGCCTCATTCTGGCCTTCACTATCTTTAAGAATTGATCTTTCCTAGAAACTAGATGAATCAGTCAAGATAGGCAAGGTTATGCTGCAATAATAAATACCTCAAAATCTCAGGGGCTTAAAATAATGAAGGTTTATTTCTCATGATGCTGTATATCAATAGAAGATTGGCAAGGAGGCTCTTCCCATATACGAGAACTCAGGCTGATGGAGAGTCCTTCTTGATATGAGCTTCAAAATCAACATGGCAGAAGGAAATAAACATGACAAATCATGCTATCACTTAAAGACTTCTGCCTAGTAATGAATGGCACATATCACCTCTTCTTGCATTACAGTGGCCAAAGCCAGTGCATGGTCACACCCAAGTTTAGGTAATAAGGAAGTAACTTCCACTATGTTCCCAAAGAGGAGTGGAATCAGAATAGAAGTGAACAATCCTAATGACAAACCACAATCCTGTTTACTGCTCTTTATTCCATACTGCAGAACCATATACCCAGCCAGCCTTAAGATACCAGCATGCTCATATTTAAGGCTCTACAGCCTGTGACAAGTTCACTTGGAAGAGATGTATGTAGATATAAGACAGAACTTCCTTATTCTGTGATCTCATTATCAACAGGGCTTTCACAGTATCTTTTTCCTGGGTTCTTCAGGAATAGGACACCGACCTATAATAATCTGTGTTTGCAGGAAAATACCAAAGTTGAATGTGAGCTAAGTGAACTGATTTTCTCTGTGCTGGTGCACTACAAAGGCCAGGGACCTTGGTCACTGGCAGGGGAGGCAGGTCTGACTACATCCAGAATGCATACTCATCCACTGTGGTATACCAATAAAACACAGATTATTTTATCCTTCTAAGCATTGTAACTTCACTAATACAACAAAATGTGAAACTCACAATTTTTATTCTTTGAATAGGAATCATTTCAATGACTGCCTGAAAGAGCCAAGCAATAGTACTATGAACACTCAAGTAGCAATAAAATGCAAATTTATGGAGAAAAGTAACATAAATATCTAAACTCACTTTTATTTTAGATAGACAATTACCACATGACTCACGGTCTACAACCTACCGCTCTAGAATCATGTCACGTAATATTTCAACTAAACAATATGTTGAAGGAATTATGAAGGTGGTAATTTAGAAAGTCATGGATGTATATCACTCTCATCTGAGAAGCACTTGCCTTACATTTTCAATTTTCTTCCAATTTAAATAGTGAAGCATTTTATTATTCTCACTCATGAGGTATTGCCTAAAGCCAGATAGATGTGAGTAGAGATGAGAATTGCTAAGTAAGTGAGATTATTGTCTAGTCTATGCCAGTCAAGCTCTCAATCTGGCTCCCCATTCCCATATCAAATAAGAACCAACCCAACAGCCATTAACAGCTGTCAATTGTCTCTCACTGCATCTCCATTTTTTAAAAAAAAAATTATTGGAGCATAGTTGATTTATAATGTTGTGTTAGTTTCAGGTGTACAGCAAAGTGATTCAGTTATATATATATATATATATATATATATATATATATATATATCTCCACTCTATTTTTTTTTTACATTCTTTTCCCATATACACAATTACAGAGTATTGAGTAGAGTTCCCTGTGCTATGCAGCAGGTTCTTATTAGTTATTGATTTTATATACAGTAGTGTGCATATGTCAATCCCAATCTCCCATTTTATCCCTCCCCCCTTATCCCCTGGTAACCATAAGTTTGTTTTCCACATCCATGACTCTACTTCTGTTTTGTAAAAAAGTTCATTTGTACCCTTTTTATTAGACTCTTCACATAAGCGATATCATATGATATTTGTCTTTCTGTGTCTGACTTACTTCACTCAGTATGACAATCTCTAGGCATTCCTTTTATTGGAGTTGGTTTCCTAAGGTTTTTCACTCTTTACTTCCCATTTCCTCTCTTGACAAGCACCACAAACACCTCAGGCTCGACATTTGGCTGACCTTGACTTTCTTTCACAACTATAATTTGTTCCTAACCTAAAGATTACCTGCTTCCAAGTACATGATACAAATATCAGATTGACCAATATTCCTGACAGTACTCACACACCTCCCTTCATCAACCAGAAACAAGCATGAACATCTCAGAAACTATTTCTTACCCAAAGTAGAGTTCCACACAAATGAAAAGACACATTATCTCTGCTAATATCACAACATTATCTCTGCTAATGTCATTCAGTCTTTTGCTTTCATTTTTAATGGTGACATTTATGTTTTGTAGAATAACTCTCCTTGTGAAACTGCCAGCTGAAAATATGATCCAAACCCTAAATTTATAGAACACAAAAAGAGACAGCCACGATTCCTTCATGAGAGATTTTTGGAGCTCTCCTCACCCCTAGTTCTCTAGTTGAAATAATTCAGCAAACAGGACCCCCAAAAGTGCTATAGAAATGGCCAGTTCTATATACAAATGTTTCCATGAATACATAGAATGGATAGAAATAAACACTGGAGGTAACTCCTCGTATAAGCATAACAATTTCTGCTCCTCAGCTGCTGACAAATGCCTTCCATAAATTCTCTCTATGACCAAAGTCACAAATCATTGTGAAGACACAAATACATATGTAAAATCCACTGTATTATAGACCCCCAGGCACCCAGGAACAGACTACTTCACCCAGTTCAGCTATTAGTGACAACAGTCCCCCAGGCCACACTACACTATGCTAAAGTTCCAGGATCTGACTATCTGGAAGTTTGACTATAGCTCCCTGCTCACCATTCCTCTTCTTCTGAATCCTTCCTGTTCTGAGGTCAGTCCCAACATGTATGACCTGCAAGGAGTTCACATTCAAGACAGATAATCGATGAGCACGATAAAGCAATCCTTATTATTATGTAGAGAGCTTTGGCAGGCATTCAGACCTGGAACCCACTGCATGCCCCATACCTCCCATAACAAGTATGTGGAATCTTTGATTTCCAGGACATAGTCCCCTTTCTTTCCCACTGTAAACAGACAGTAAACAGACATCTTCAACAGCAGGTAGTGTCCAACTCGGGGGACTAACTTCCATGTTTGCAGCAAGAAAGAGGCGCCACAGCAGCTGTGGTCTGTAACTTCAGCATTTCGAATATTCTATAAGAGAACAAAGTGCTCACTTGGAAATTTTCTTCCATCTCAACAAAATTATTGTCTAGAAGACAAGTCTTCTGGAATAAATCCAAGCAGAAGCCTTAAAACGAGTGAAATGTTTGTAATCTTTGGGGTGTGCTATTAAAGGACCCAAATTCAAAATATCTCCTCTTTCATCCTAGCCATTGCACCATTCCAGGAGGATCCTAAAATCAAAGCTAAAAGGACTACTTTTGAACTTCTGCAAAAAGACTGGGGAAATGCTAATGGTATTCCCTCCATTCCATTCCCAGTCATTATACATCCTTCCATGGTTGTCTAAAATGCTCTCTTTCCTCTATTTTTCTTCCTGATTTGCCCAAATAAAGCTGACCTCTTCCTCCTCACATTTTATCTTTGCCTCTTTTATCATATTAATCTACATTCTTATTTTTTTCAGTAACTTACTTCTGTATTACTTTATGTCTATTAATTTGCCCAGAAGTTCTTTGAGCAATATGATTAGAGGTCAAAATTCTTCATATACCATGAAATACTTTAGTGCGCACTATATACACAGAAGATCGATAATTGTATGTTAATAAATTGACGGTTAAACAAAGTCTGTTCATTAAGTTTACAAATAAATAAGTCACATTTAACTTTGCTCAGAGCACTTCCGGTGGAATGACAGAAGAGACATCAGATTTCAGTGGGTCAAAGGTGAATAAAAGGTGAGAAAATAGACATGGAGAATATAAACCACTCTTATGAAACAGCTGTGAAGAGAAGAAATACACACTTGGACAAGGTAATAGCGCCATGTAAATAAAAATTATTACTACAATTAAATCATAAAGTCTATAGAAACTACTAAATTTTTCTTTTCTCTAAAAATAATACTAAATCTTTCTGTCCTCTCCACCTAACAAATATATCAGATACGAGTCAGCATGGGAACTAAACAGCAGATGTGGTACTGAGCTTATTAGAAAATTTAAGCAAAATACACAGTGTCTGCAGTAACAGTTAAAAAAGGAGGCAGCAACACCAAAGAAGCTGTGTTTTATTCTAAATTTTGCAAAAAAAAAAAGTTTCTTCTACAGTATTCTTCTTTTTATAGTATGAAAGTTTATTGTAATTAGGCGGTAAGCCAGTTCAATATTAGTGTTAGTTCCTTTTGTGCCCCTAAGAATTAAACAATGCAATAACTTAGAATAAAAATATCCTAAAAAGATGTTTCCCACTGAGAAATTTTTATCGAAGGACTGCTTGAATTCTAACAGCTTCAAACACAATAGTTAAAGCATTCATTGGTTGATAGAGAAAACATTTTGTGTACCTACTATGGTATAAACAACATGCTAGGCACTAGCAGTACAAAAGTGAGCAATAATAATCCTCTTCATTGAGCTCACATTCAAATATGGGGGAGACAAGGTCGAATGGTGGTGTCAAATATGGTGCAACCAGCTCTGAGATTATGTGGTCAAAGAAGGCTTCTGAGAGAACATGCCACATGAGCTGAATCATCAAAGGTGAGACATGAGAGTTTGCCAGGTAGAAAAGCAGAAAGAAACAGTAAAAGGTAACGCAACAATTTTCAGAGGAAATCTGAGGGGATGGCGTTAAGATTACTGGTGGCAAGATCATTTTATATGAGGATGAGCTTTCTATTTCCAATGAGATTGGAAAGAAAGAAGCTCATGGGAAGTCAGTTGCAGACGTTGTCTCTGTATCAAGGTGAGAACTTGAAGTACATGAAGAGATTCCAAGTTAGCATATTCTGTTGAGAATGAAGGAGGCAGAGGGCTGGGCTAGAGGAGGGTAATAAAGGGTTAAAGGTTGAAAGAGCTACAGAGAAGAATTGAGCACAGTGGGCCAAAGATAAACAAAAAGATGTATTAGAGAAATGCCTACTCAGGTCTGCTGCCCATTTTATAATTGGGTTTTTTACATCGAATCACTAGGTTACACACCTGAAACTAATATAATATTGTAAGTCAATTATAATGCAATTTAAAAACAAAAAAGAAAAGTAATGGCCTGATCCTTTGGTTACAATCTAAAAAAAAGGGATACCTGTTTTTCAAAATAGAAAAAAATAATAAAATAAAATAGATGTACTAGAAGAATAAGGGTCCAGTTGAAAAGGCCACAGAAGTAATTCCAAAGAGTGCTTTTGGATGAATACCAAGGTAAACTTGGTAGAAGACCAGCACCCTGCATGGCATGGGTTAAGATCACCAGAGCTTCAAGTTCTCACTCCATTCTCACAGATGGCCTAAAATGTCCATACTACTCACTTAAGTGTTTAAGACATTTCAGTTCTCCTTTAAAATATTAAAAAGGGCAGGGGAGACCTTCAAGATGGCAGAGGAGCAAGACGTGGAGATCACCTTCCTCCCCACAGATACACCAGAAATACATATACACGTGGAACAACTCCTACAGAACACCTACTGAACGCTGGCAGAAGACCTCAGACCTCCCAAAAGGCAAGAAACACCCCATGTACCTGGATAGGGCAAAAGAAAAAAGGAAAAACAGAGACAAAAGAATAGGGATGGGACCTGCACCAGTGGGAGGGAGCTGTGAAGGAGGAAAGATTTCCACACACTAGGAAGCCCCTTCACTGGAGGAGACGCGGGTGGCAGGGGGAAAGCTTCGGAGCCACTGAGGAGAGCGCAGCAACAGGGTGCGGAGGGCAACGTGGAGAGATTCCCGCACAGAGGATCGGTGCCGGCCACCACTCACCACACCAAGAGGCTTGCCTGCTCAGCCGCTGGGAGCTGAGGCTCGGTCAGATCCCAGGGAGAGGACTGCGGTTGGCTGCGTAAACACAGCCTGAAGGGGGTTAGTGTGCCACGGCTAGCCGGGAGGGAGTCCAGGAAAAAATTTGGACCTGCCTAAGAGGCAAGAGACCATTGTTTCCTGGTGCACGAGGAGAGGGGATTCAGAGTGCTCATTAAAGGAGCTCCAGAGACGGGCGTGAGCCGCGGCTAAAAGCGCGGACCCCAGAGACGGGCATGAGACGCTAAGGCTGCTGCCGCTGCCACCAAGAAGCCTGTGTGCGAGCACAGGTCGCTCTCCACACCCACTTCCGGGGAGCCTGTGCAGCCCGCCACTGCCAGGGTCCCGGGATCCAGGGACAACTTCCCCGGGAGAACGCACGGCGAGCCTCAGGCTGGTGCAACGTTACGCCGGCGTCTGCCGCCGCAGGCTCACCCCGCATCCGCACCCCTCCCTCCCCCAGGCCTGAGTGAGCCAGAGCCCCTGAATCAGCGGCTCCTTTAACCCCGTCCTGTCTGAGCAAAGAACAGACACCCTCAGGTGACCTACACGCAGAGGCAGGGCCAAATCCAAAGCTGACCCCTGGGAGCTGTGAGAACAAAGAAGAGAAAGGGAAATCTCTCCCAGCAGCCTTAGGAGCAGCGGATTAAAGCTCCACAATCAACTTGATGTACCTGCATCTATGGAATACCTGAATAGACAACCAATCATCCAAAAATTGAGGCAGTGGACTTTTGGAGCAACTGTAGACGTGGGGTTTGCTTTCTGCTTCTAATTTGTTCCTGATTTTATGTTTATCTTAGTTTAGTATTTAGAGTTGCTTATCATTGGTAGATTTGTTTACTGACCTGGTTGCTCTCTTCCTCTTTTTTTTTTTAATATATATAGATGTATATTTCTTTCCCTTTTTCTCTTTTTGTCAGTATGTATGTGTATGTTTCTTTGTGTGATTTTGTCTGTATAGCTTTGTTTTTACCATTTGTCCTAGGGTTCTGTCTGTCCGTTATTTGGGTTTTTTTGTATTGTTTTTGTGCTTGTTATCACTGGTGGATTTGTTTTCTGCTTTGGTTACTCTCTTCTTTCTTTCTTTCTTTTTTTTTCTCTTTTTTTATTACTTCTTACTTTTTTATTTTTAATAATTGTATTTTATTTTCTCTTTTTTTCTTTTTTTTCCCTCTTTTCTTCTGAGCTGTATGGCTGACACGGTCCTGGTGCTCTGGCCAGGTGTCAGGCCTGTGCCTCTGATGTGGGAGAGCCGAGTTCAGGATATGGGTCCCCCAGAGACCTCCCGGCTCCACGTAATATCAAATGGAGAAAGCTCTCCGAGAGATCTCCATCTAAACGCTAAGACCCTAGTCCACTCAATGACCAGCAAACTACAGTGCTGGACACCATATGCCAAACAACTAGCAAGACAGGAACACGACCCCACCCATTAGCAGAGAGGCTGCCTAAAATCATAATAAGGTCACAGAAAACCCAAAACACACCACCAAAGGAGGTCCTGCCCACCAGAAAGAAAAGATCCAGCCTCATCCACCAGAACACAGGCACCAGTCCCCTCCACAGGAAGCCTACACAACCCATTAAATGAACCTTAGCCACAAGGGGCAGACACCAAAAACAACAGGAACTACGAACCTGCAGCCTGTGAAATGGAGACCCCAAACGCAGTAAGTTAAGCAAAATGAGAAGACACAGAAACACACAGCAGATGAAGGAGCAAGGTAAAAACCCACCAGACCAAACAGATGAAGAGGACGTAGGCAGTCTACCTTAAAAGGAACTCAGAGTAATGATAGTAAAGATTATCCAAAATTTTGGAAAAAGAATGTGGAAAAGAAACATTTAACAAGCACCTAGAAGTAAAGAGCAAACAAACAATGATGAACAACACAATAAATGAAATTTTAACATCTCTAGAAAGAATCAAGAGCAGAATAACTGAGGCAGAAGAATGGATAAGTGACCTGGAAGATAAAATAATGGAAATAACTACCGTGCAACAGAAAAACGAATGAAAAGAATTGAGGACAGTCTCAGAGACCTCTGGGATAATATTAAATGCAGCAACATTCAAATTATAGGGGTCCCAGAGGAAGAAGAGAAAAAGAAAGGGACTTAGAAAATATTTTAAGAGATTATGGTTGAAAACTTCCCTAATATGGGAAAAGAAATAGTCAACTCCAGGAAGCACAGAGAGTCCCATACCGGATAAATCCAAGGAGAAACATGCCAAGACACATATTACTCAAACTATCAAAAATTAAATACAAAGAAAAAATGTTAAAAGCAGCGAGGGAAAAATAACAAATGACATACAAGGGAATCCCCACAAGGTTAACAGCTGATCTTTCAGCAGAAACTCTGCAAGCCAGAAGGGAGTGGCAGGACATATTCAAAGTGATAAAAGGGAAAAACCTACAACCAAGATTACTCTACCCAGCAAGGATCTCATTCAGAGTTGACAGAGAAATTAAAACCTTTACAGACAAGCAACAGCTAAGAGAATTCAGCACCACCAAACCAGCTTTACAACAAATGCTAAAGGAACTTCTCTAGGCAGGAAGCACAAGAGAAGAAAAAGACATGCAATAACAAACCCAAAACAATTAACAAAATAGTAATAGGAACATACATATCGATAATTACCTTAAATGTAAATGGATTAAATGCTCCAACAAAAAGACACACACTTGCTGAATGGATACAAAAATGAGACCTGTATATATGCTGTCTACAAGACACCCACTTCAGACCTAAGGACACATACAGACTGAAAGTGAGGGGATAGAAAAAGATATTCCATACAAATGGAAATCAAAAGAAAGCTGGAGTAGCAATTCTCATATCAGACAAAATAGACTTTAAAATAAAGACTATTACAAGAGACAAAGAAGGACACTACATAATGATCAAGGGATCAATCCAAGAATAAGATATAACAATTGTAAATATTTATGCACGCAACATAGGAGCACCTCAATGCATAAGGCAAATGCTAACAGCCATAAAAGGGGAAATCAACAGTAACACAATAATAGTAGGGGAATTTAACACCTCACCTTCACCCATGGACAGATCATCCAAAATTAAAATAAATAAGGAAACACAAGCTTTAAATGATACATTAAACAAGATGGACTTAATTGATATTTACAGGACATTCCATCCAAAAACAACATAATACACTTTCTTCTCAAGCGCTCATGGAACATTCTCCAGGATAGATCATATCTTGGGTCACAAATCAAGCCTTGGTAAATTTAAGAAAATTGAAACCATATCAAGTATCTTTTGTGACCACAATGCTATGAGACTACATATCAATTACAGGAAAATATCTGTAAAAAATACAAACACGTGGATGCTAAACGATACACTACTTAATAACAAAGAGATCACTGAAGAAATCATAGAGGAAATCAAAAAATACCTACAAATAAATGACAATGAAAACACGACGACCCAAAACCTATGGGATGCAGCAAAAGCAGTTCTAAGAGGGAAGTTCATAGCAATACAGTCCTAGCTCAAAAATCAAGAACATCTCAAATAAACAACCTAACCTTACACTTAAAGCAGTTAGAGAAAGAAGAAGAACAACAAAAAAAAACCCAAAGTTAGCACAAGGAAAGAAATCATAAAGATCAGATGAGAAATAAATGAAAAAGAAATGAAGGAAACAGTAGCAAAGATCACTAAAACTAAAAGCTGTATCTTTGAGAATATAAACAAAATTGATAAACCATTAGCCAGACTCATCAAAAAAAAAGGGAGAAGACGCAAATCAATAGAATTAGAAATGAAAAAGGAGAAGTAACAACTGACAGTGCAGAAATACAAAGGATAATGAGAGACTACTCCAAGCAACTATATGCCAATATAATGGACAACCTGGAAGAAATTGACAAGTTCTTGGAAAAACACAACCTTCTGAGACTGAACCAGGAAGAAATAGAAAATATAAACAGACCAATCACAAGCACTGAAATTGAGACTGTGATTAAAAATCTTCCAACAAACAAAAGCCTAGGACCAGAAGGCTTCACAGGCAAATTCTAAAAACATTTAGAGAAGAGCTAACACCTATCCTTCTCAAACTCTTCCAAAATATAACAGAAGGAGGAACACTCCCCAACTCATTCTACGAGGCCACCATCACCCTGATACCAAAACCAGACAAAGCTGTCACAAAGAAAGAAAACTACAGGCCAATATCACTGATGAACACAGATGCAAAAATCGCCAACAGAATACTAGCAAACAGAATCCAACAGCACATTAAAAGGATCATACACCATGATCAAGTGGGGTTTATCCCAGGAATGCAAATATTCTTCAATATACATAAATCAATCAATGTGATACACCATATTAACAAACTGAAAGAGAAAAACCATATGATCATCTCAATAGATGCAGAGAAAGCTTTCAACAAAATTCAACACCCATTTATGATAAAAACCCTTCAGACTGTGGGCATAGAGGGAACGTACCTCAATGTAATAAAGACGATATATGACAAACCCACAGCCAAAATTGTTCTCATTGGTGAAAAACTGAAGTCATTTCCACTAAGATCAGGAACAAGACAAGGCTGTCCACTCTCACCACTATTATCCAACAGAGTTTTGGAAGTCTTAGCCACAGCAATCAGAGAAGAAAAAGAAATAAAAGGAATCCAAATCAAAAAAGAAGAAGTAAAACTGTCACTGTTTGCAGATGACATGATACTACATATAGAGAATCCTAAAGATACAACCAGAAAGCTACTAGAGCTAATAAACGAATTTGATAAAGTAGCAGGATACAAAATTAATGCACAGAAATCTCTTGCATTCCTATACACTAATGATGAAAAATCTGAAAGAGAAATTAAGGAAACACTCCCATTTACCACTGCAACAAAAAAATAAAATACCTAGGAATAAACCTACCTAAGGAGACAAAAGGCCTGTAAGGAGAAAACTATAAAACACTGTTGAAAGAAATTAAAGATGATACAAACAGATGGAGAGATATACCATGTTCTTGGATTGGAAGAATCAACATTGTGAAAATGACTCTACTACCCAAAGCAATCTACAGATTCAATGCAATCCCTATCAAATTATCAATGGCATTTTTCACAGAGCTAGAACAAAAAACTTCACAATTTCTATGGAAACAAAAAAGACCCTGAACAGCCAAAGCAATCTTGAGAAAGAAAAACGGAGCTGGAGGAATCAGACGCCTGCACTTCAGACTATACTACAAAGCTACAGTAATCAAGACAGTATGGTACTGGCACAAAAACAGAAATGTAGATCAATGGAACAGGAGAGAAAGCCCAGAGATAAACCTATGCACATATGGTCACCTTATTTTTGATAAAGGAGGCAAGAATATACAATGATGAAAAGACACCCTCTTCAATAAGTGGTGCTGGAAAAACTTTACAGCTACATGTAAAAAAAATGAAATTAGAGCACTCCCTAACACCATACACAAAATTAAACTCAAAATGGATCAAAGACCTAAATGTAAGGCCAGACACTATCAAACTCTTAGAGGAAAACATAGGCAGAACACTCTATGACATAAATCACAGCAAGATCCTTTTGGACCCAACTCGTAGAGAAATGAAAATAAAAATAAACAAATGGGACCTAATGAAACTTAAAAGCTTCTGCACAGCAAAGGAAACCATAAAGAAGCTGAAAAGACAACGCAGAGAATGGGAGAAAATATTTGCAAATGAAGCAACTGACAAAGGATTAACCTCCAAAATTTACAAGCAGCTCCTGTGACTCAATATCAAAAAAACAAACAACCCAGTCTAAAAACGGGCAGAAGACCTAAATAGACATTTCTCCAAAGAAGATATACAGATTGCCAACAAACACATGAAAGGATGCTCCACATCACTAATCATTAGAGAAATGCAAATCAAACTACAATGAGGTATCACCTCACACCAGTCAGAATGGCCATCAACAAAAAATCAACAAACAATAAATGCTGGAGAGGGTGTGGAAAAAGGGAAGCCTCTTGCACTGTTGGCGGGAATGTAAATTGATACAGCCACTATGGTGAGCAGTAAGGAGGTTCCTTAAAAAACTAAAAATAGAGCTACCATATGACCCAGAAATCCCACTACTGGGCATACACCCTGAGAAAACCATAATTCACAAAGATTCATTTACCACAATGTTCATTGCAGCTGTGTTTACAATAGCCAGGACATGGAAACAACCTAAGTGTCCATCAACAGATGAATGGATAAAGAAGATGTGGCACATGTATACAATGGAATATTACTCAGCCATAAAAAGCAATGAACTTGAATTATTTGTAGTGAGGTGGATGGACATAGAGTCTGTCTTACAGAGTGAAGTAAAGTCAGAAAGAGGAAAACAAATACTGTATGCTAACACATATATATGGACTATGAAAAAAAAAAGTGGTTCTGAAGAACCTAAGGGCAGGACAGGAATAAAGACACAGACGTAGAGAATGGACTTGAGGACACGGGGAGGGGGAAGGGTAAGCTGGGACGAAGTGAGAGAGTGGCATGGACATATATACACTACCAAATGTAAAATAGATAGCTAGTGGGAAGCAGCCGCATAGCACAGGAGAACAGCTCGGTGCTTTGTATCCAGCTAGAGGGGTGGGATAGGGAGGGTGGGAGGGAGATGCAAGAGGGAGGAGATATGGGGATATATGTACAGCTGATTCACTTTGTTATAAAGCATAAACTAACACACCATTGTAAAGCAATGATACTCCAATAAAGTTGTTAGAAAAAATTAATAAGATGTTAAATATAAAAATATAAAAAAGGGTAAATGCAGAAAAAGATATCAAATTGCATATAGGCATTTAATTTTGCTGCCTCCAGAAAATCCGCCTGTGTAATAAAGAGATATTGTTTAATTATAGTTAGTGCTCATAAAATTGTTACTTATGCTAATACATAATATGTATGTTATTGTGCCTCTTCAGTGAATTTATAAATATTACTTTTTTAATTTCTCAGTTCTGTTTGCCAATACAATCAACATCATTAGATATGACCCATATGAACAATAGCTTGTTGGGGTCCCCAGTTTAAAAAAACGTTAAGATTTATGAGTTTTGTTCTTCAACAAAAATGTTTAAGAACCACTGGTTTAGGGTAGGGAGGAAAGTGGCTATGGAGGTCATTAAGCTGTTTTTTTTAATGTCAGGTGCTATGGAAATGTATAACCAACCACTCATGCAGCCCCTTGGATCATCTCATTTACAGATGAGAAAAATGAAATTCAGAGACAGTAAGGCAACTAGTTAGGGAAGAGGTCTGAAATGATACCAGCGATTAGTGGCAAAGTTAGTTCGAGAGTCTGTGTCTCTGTCCTGTCACCTGCTTCTTCTGTGCCATGCTGGATTCTCAACCTCAGTTTTCTAACCTATATATCATTTTTTTATGAATGGATGTTGTGTATGTACACATGGGGTGTGTATGTGTTTGTGTGTGTGTAAAATTTTACTAGAAATGACAATCTTTTCCTTCCAGTTTTCACTCCTTAGAAAATTTGTTCTCATAAGCCACTAGTAAGGACGAAACAGACCCCAGGAGCCCATTCTTCCCGGTTATAGCTAAAGGGATTAGCTATAGACATACAAACAAAACACACTTCTCTTTCTGGAATTTAGAATTGGAAAATAGAAAAAACTGTCACTGACTACTGAGAATTTAAACCAGAAAAACTGAATACTTGGGATTGGGGCCAGGGCAACAGCATCTGGGTGAGACTTGCCAAGACCAAGAAAATGTAAACAGCAGTGGCAGAAAAGACAAGATATGCAGGGAAACACAGGGGAGTGAGTTGGCTCCCAATTCTCCAGTTTCTGATTCCAGAGCCCTGTTAAGGCCCAACAATGCTTCCTTATTTTGGTTTCCATAAAGTTTTCTTTGATTTGTCAATATTGCTTTGTCTACTCTGATTAGGTTTTCTTTACTTGCAATTCTGCAACCCTGCGTGAGGACAAATGTGCATATTCACATATCCCCTACCTTGGTCATGATGAGGGACAGCTGAGAGTGGGTGGTGAGGGCGGGCAAAACCTAAAGGAGAGCAGCGGCTAAAGCACAGAGCTCTGCAGAGAGAACAGAGATGCTTGTTCACAGTTGGCAGTGTGAGAGATCACATCAGAGATTTGTAGTTTGGCCCAAAAATGTAGTGGTCACTTTCATTGGAAAATTGGAGTTAGACATATTGATAACACATTGTAAGGTCTTCATAAATAATTGTTAAATTAAAAAATGAAAGCGCAACCCACTTGTTGCCAACTCTGGCTCATTGTTAAGTGCACCTGGAAAGCCTCTTACAGAAAACTTCTTATTCAGTTGGTCTTAGGTGAGGCCCATGTGAAGGTTTTATTTTTAAAAGCCCCCCTCCACTCCCGCCACCAGCTGATGTTAGTGTAGGATAGTGAAAGCACACTAGAACCCCAGAGGAGGAACTCTATAGAAAGAAAAAAAAAACCTTGCAGAAATTTCCACCTACTTTAATTTCAGAAACACCTACTTTAATTTCAGAAAGGGAAGGTAAAAGTGGTGTTTATGCTAAAGAGGAAAAGAGACATTTTACTGGATAAATTCTAGAATGTTCTTTAGAAGGAGCGTAAAGACTGGAGCAGTCAACTAGCAAAGAGCTAAGAAAGAGTGTCAAATCAATGGGATATCCAAACGAGGAAAACACTTGAAAGAATGGAACAAGTAGCTGTGCTAGCAACTCCAGTAACATTGGGTAATAAAGTATTTTCCTCAGGATATGGCTGAAATGTCAGTAACAATGTAATGCCCATTATAGACTAATGTTTATTGTTTTTGAAAGCTCCTTCTGAAGTACTATGTTAAATGTGCTAGAAAATGGCAAGGGAATCAAATGGGATGTGGCTCTGCCTCTTGGCTTATAGGGACTCAAACCCTAGTAAATGTAAAATTCTCTTTAAAAAATATGGTTCTGATATGGTAGGGCCTTCTCAAACACAGGATTTTTACACACACACACAAAGGAATAGGACTGTGGACAGTTGTTACTGGTACCTTCTACAAGCTTTGTCTTCATCCATGTGAAGATGTGGCACTTAAGGGTCAACAACACAGTGATTAAAATCTCTATCCCTACCCAGCCAGAGCTAAGAGAGGTCTTAGATTCAAGGAGAATCTCTTCATTATCTTTGGCTTACTGGCCAAAGACTGCAGAATAATGCATACTCTGCAGTTCAGCTTTTATATACTTAAAGACGCAGAAGACAGACGAGGCTCTGAAGTAAACCTCCATACACGCTGATTCTTTATTTATGGGTCCTAGGAAATAGGGAACATTAAGTGAACTTAAAACGGCATATTATGATCAGATTTCCAGCTGTTCTGTGTCACTAGGAATGGCAAAGTAAAAAGAACAGCCCTAATATCAATAATAAATGCCTACTGGAGAACTCCAGTAAGCTACAATGATTAAATAACACCAAGGAAGAAAGGCAAAGTCTAGAAGACACTTTCTCTCTTGCTCTGTCTCTCTCTGGCAAAATGCCCAGGCTATTGACTCTTCTTTGCTTCACTTCCATGTTTGCCAGCCACCTCCAACTCCATAGAAATTTGTTCAAATGGCACAGTAATTGAGATCTCACAGGAGTTACAAAAATTACTTCAAGTCTTTGAACTCTCTGGGCAAAACAAATAACTTTAAAGTTGATGAATCTATCCTTCATGCCATTTAATATCCAGATGTGGACCCTTGTATTGATTAGAAGACAGCAGGAATTGAAATAAACTTCTATGGTGTCACAGCTATGAATCAGTCTCTCTCCCAGACCTTTATACATGTCACGTTTTTCTTATAGTAACCATACAAGATGGGCCAAGTACAATTGCCCTCATTTTACAAATGAAGAAATTGAGACTCGGAGAAGTTAACGTGCCTGAGGATTAGTAAATATCAGGGCTGCTAAACACTGGAGAAAGTATTCAAACCCAGCTTGGCTTGGCACCAAAACCATCTCCATCATTCAGGCATTTTCACCAGTGAAGAGCAAATCAGAGTGAACTTCCCAGCATCACCCATCCCTCACCATTGTCTAGTAGCTGACATCTGATAGAAGTAAATGTTGGTTGAATGAATGCACAGGTGAATGTTGTGCAGGGACCCTTGATACTGAGAAGTGACCCAGAAGATGCAGGTAAGTTGCAGGAAGAAGACAGTAGCAAGACCACGGAGTGAAAAGCTCTGAGTCTCCCATAAGTGGTTTTGCTTGAATGCCAGCCCACCTGGTTGAGGCGCTGCACCAGTCATCTTGGCAGGTATCCTGCGTTTTGTCTCAGCTGCCTTTTTTGCTTTTTGAGGCAGCAGATTATGGTGTGTTTAACTTGACAATCTGCTACCAATTATTAAGCACTGGTTGAGAAATGTTGTAGCTACCCAATGAGTATTGTTGTTGGACAACAAAATTTTAGAACAGATTTGGTTGTGGTCAATGCTTGCAACTTATCTAACAAGGACAGATACTGCAGAGGGAGCTTGGGCTGCATGTTCCAGAGCATTTTAATGCACAAAGCATAATTTCCACACTGCTCCCAGCACAGAGAAGCCTCTGCAACCCTGATATATATATATATCAGTAGCAATTTGTCCTGCCCCTTCTCTCAGTCTTTGGGATTTTCTCTTACTCTTTCTTTACATCCTCTTGTCCCAATCCTCTCAGCTTAGGTGCTGGAATGTTTTTCCCCTTTCAAGAAGAAAATAGTCAAATATCTTAATGACGGATTTAATGTCTCTTCCCTTTGTCTAGCACCAGCCAGGTGCTGTCTTTGCCCCAGGACCTCTTCCTGCCCAGACAGATGTAATTACCGGAGGCAAAGCCATAGGGAAATGTCCTTCAGGCAGGGAACTATTTCAATATTGGAAATCTCATTATGGTACATACCGGCTGAATATCACTACTGTCTTTTCCAAAACTGGATACAGATTGTCTCTATCTATGTGGATCAATTCAGTTCTTCGTTTTCCTTATTTGCGACTCCTTTTCCAAAACAGAGCTTCTTAAGAGTATATCACTCATTGACTTTCTTTTCTACAGAAGCTGAAGTGCTTTTATATCACACAATCCTTGGACCAAGGAAGGTCCTCGGAATGAACTGATGTTATGGGAACTGGATGCACAAGCCACGTTGAGGTTGCAGACTTCTACACAGGATAACCTGGGTGAGTATGTCATGAACCAGTCTCCATTTACCCTTTGTCTACCCCTGGAAAGAATTACCCTGTTTCAGCTTTCTAGAGAAACTGGCAAAAATTCTGATAGAAATAAGCAATGTGGATCCACAGTGATGAGTTTAGAAATAAAATCAGAACTTAGGAAATTTTGTGCCACAACCAGATGCAGACAATATTGTGGGGCTTCCCTGGTGGCACAGTGGTTAAGAATCTGCCTGCCAACGTAGGGGACACAGGTTCGAGCCCTGGTCCGGGAAGATCCCACATGCCACAGAGCAACTAAGCCCATGAGCCACAACTACTGAGCCCACATGCCACAACTACTGAAGCCTGCACGCCTAGAGCCCGTGCTCCGCAACAAGAGAGGCCACCGCAATAAGAAGCCCATGCACCGCGACGAGGAGTAACCCCCCCATCGCTGCAACTAGAGAAAGCCCGTGTACAGCAACGAAGACCCAACACAGCCATAAATAAATAAATAAAATTTTTAAAAAATATTGTGGAGGATTTCAAATCTCAAAATTTTAGAATTTTTAGAACATGATTAAAGTATATACAAATGATGATTAAAGATGTTTAGAAGTGAAGCTTTGAGGAATGTGCAGGATGTATAGCCATGTCCCAGGTCTCCATTTCTAATCTCAATCATCAGAAGCAAAGTTCTAAGGCCCCTATGACAAAAAGCAAAGAGAAACAGAAGGAGGAGGCACAAAATTTCATATTAAAAACTCTAAAACCTTAGCCATCCCCAGCTTCTGATAATGTTGGGACATAAACCTATAAAAGTGATAAGATTTAAGCAAACTGTAACTATAGTTTCAAAAGCAGGAAACTGACCTCTACAAAAAAGCAAAATGTGTTAAAATAATGAAACAGGCTGGATTTTTTTCATTGATTTAAGTCTACATTTCCAGATCTCAGCTCTGTTTAGTAACTATGCCCAATGCCGAATCCAGGGAGTATCCAACCCATCTTACTGAACAATTTTATTGAATTATTTTATTATTTAATGTCAGATTTGGGTTTAAAAAGGAGGAAGCAACGTCAACTGGACTGCTTATCATCAAGCCAGCTCAGGATGGATGTAGACAATGTTGTCATCTATGAGATATAATTATAGGGTGCCAGGATGAGCCCTTCTGGGCAAACACTGATTCACCAGGCCCAGCCCCAAACACCCTTTGGTTTCATAGTATAACAAGTTGTACATTGAAGAGTCATCCTTGGGGGACTTTCTCTCTGTTACTCTCTTTATAAATTATAAATACACCTGTTGACTGGTACAGTTCATTAAAAAATATTCTATCCATCTAACCCTTCATCTGAATGTAAGAGAGAAACAATGAGAGAGAGAAAGAGATGAAAAAATATGCATCAAACTTTTGTCCTAGAAAATAGGATATGAAGGAGAGTAAAACGGGGGGAAAGAAAGACTTTCTTTTGTTCTTAAAATTTTTATACAGGACTGGCTTTGTTCACACTTTCAACAAATATGCACTAATTCTGTAATTTTGACAGAAGAAATCAAAAAAGAGAAAATTGTTGCCCATGTTCTTGGAGTGTTAGTGGCTTATCCATTGGCACAAACCTTGCCTTGCTTAAGATGAGATTTTTCACTGCTGATCCCTCAGACAACTCATAAGAATTGTGAATCAAATTATTATAAACAAAAAGAGCTGAGAGATCACTTAGGGCAAACTCTGAATATTGGAGGAAAAACAACAAGGTGATAAGTCACTTGTCTATGACACATTCATTCATTCAGCAAACATTCTTTAGTGTGTATTTAATCAAAAATCAAAAGTGTGTTGGAGCACAATTATTAGATCAACACATACCTGCCCATACAGGACTTAACATCTCATACAAATTTATTTCATACAAATAATATGGTTGACCCAGTTCTAAATATATACATACTCATACACTCATACTTTTAGACAGAAATCGGTTGTCCCATTTCACAAAGAAATTGAGACTCAGAAAAGTGAAGTGGTGATATATTCAAACTCAGATCTTCTGCCTTCCAATCCAAGGATCTTGCCAGTTTTGTACTGGGCATTCCTTTCTTAGGATTTATCCCAGGAGACTAGAGACAATCAGAAGTTAAACTTTTTTTTCTCCTAAATTTCTAGTTCCATATTTTTTCTATTAAATCACAATGATCAGTTTATCAACGTGCCTTGCTTATATCCTGTTTTAATTATTATATTAAATAGCTCAGAATTGTCTCCTTGATCAAGAGCAGATACACACTTTGCAAGCCCTATTACTTGAGTCATCTCCCATGAAAGAAAAAAAGAGAGGGAATTTTTCAATATTCTCTGATATCTAATTCAAACAAGAGTTAAGGGCTTCCCTGGTGGCACAGTGGCTGAGAGTCCGCCTACCGGTGCAGGGGACACGGGTTCGTGCCCCAGTCCGGGAGGATCCCACGTGCCGCAGAGCGGCTGGGCCCATGAGCCGTGGCCGCTGAGCCTGCGCGCCCGGAGCCTGTGCTCCGCAACGGGAGAGGCCACAACGGTGAGAGGTCCAGGTACCGCAAAAAAAAAAAAAAGAGTTGAAAATCATAAAATTGACTAAAGTTTATGTGGAAGAAAAGAACTTAAACTTTGGACTGCTGATATTTATCATTCTTCGTGACCTCTCAGGAATAATTATGGTCAAAAATAGGACTCTAATGAAAAGTGTATTTGGGTTGCTTTTTATGCTTCTTCACAAAACCTTCTAAAGACCTCGAACATTCTCTGGATAGAGGATACCAGGACTTACGATACAGTTTAATACAAAAATATTTTATTAAACCTAGAACAAAAAAATACAGTTTCTGTTTTAGGATTGTAACTTCCCTGTAATTATATCTTATAGGGATGCTATGGACTGAACTGTAGCCCTGAAAATTCATATGTTGAAGCCCTAATCCCTAATGTGACTATTTAAAGATAGGGCCTTTAAGGAGGCAATTAAGGTTAAATGAGGTCATAAGGGTGGATCTCTGATACCGTAGGATTAGTGTCCTTATAAGAAGAGACACAAGAAATTTTGCTCTCACTCTGTCTCTGCACGTGCACACAGCAAGATGGATGCTGCCTGCAAGACAAGAGAGGAGGCCTCAGAGTGAAACCCTGCCAGCATCTTGATCCTAGACTTTCCAGCCTCCAGGAGTATGAGAAAATTAATTTCTGTTGTTTAAACCATGCAGTCTATGATATTTTGTTATGGTAGCCCAGGTAGATTAATACAAGGGAATATGAATGTTCATTTAGATGAACAGATAATCTTGAGCAGAACTATCTCTGGGTAGAGAAACTGAAAGCTGCTGTTCTGGGCATAAAGCTTTGTTTCACCTGATAACCAGTTATGAGAATGAAAGTGTAAACTTCGACATAAGTAACATGGCAGGTTTCACTCATTTGCACATTACTTAGTCAGAATATACTAGTTATGATAATATCCCAAAGACTAGTTAAATTTCCTAATCTTAAAGAAACATGTTTAATTGACTGTGTGCTTGGCCTTCCTTTCTGTAATATAAGAGCTGTTACAGAAAAGGAAGGACAGACACTTAGCCCATGGGCAAACACTTTCCCTCATGGCAAATATCAAGGCCTACTTTCCTGCCAGGGCTCAGGGCAACCTCCGAATCCATTTTTACATGGCAGTCTTGGCAGCCCGTCCAACTGACTGGAGTTGGCATGCAAAGTAGAATTTAACTGCTATAGGAAAAACTGGGCTGAATATAAGATAAATTAGGCTAAAAGCAAGTAAGATCTAAAACCACCAGCTCTCATATTACTATATTTGGGAGATGAGAAATATTAATAATTTAGAACATATTGTGTTATCTAATAATTGCTTATATAAGAGTTATCCTTAGAATGGCTATGAGTCAACATTAAAGATTGGCTAATGCAACCTGCACTTTCAATACCCTTCTCCTTTGCCTGACAATTATAAAGGCCTGTTCTTCAGTCTAGAATGCAGTCATGAAGCCTGGAGATGTGGCAGCTTCCAATGCCCATGAAGCAACATGCATAGGCATAAATGCCAACAAACGAAGTGTGGTGGAGTAGAGACATGAGAGAAGCCTAGGTCCCCAAGGTCATTATTAAACCCTCCTACCCTGCACTCTTAATGCCAAACTACTCATTATGCTTGGCAAATATTCCTTTAGGTTTTTCATCTAGAGCTAATTAGCTCTTCTGTATTTTGCAGTTGAATACATTCCAGATTAATACAATGGCTTTAAGTGTAAGAAAATCACAAAGCCTTAAACAAAACAGAGATTCCATGCCACAAATATTTCTTCATGAAAAACTTAAAAATTTTTTAATTCTATGAAAACTGAGCTATTGTCCCCAGTTGAGGAACTTCTCACTTCCCTCCTTTATCCTGGAAAAAGGCACCAATCCTCTCATACTGATAAAGTGAACAATGATTCAAGCTACAGTCTTACAATTCTATTTGCTTTTATAATTCTATCTTCTTTGTCACTTGCTCGCTCACTAATTCTATATGCTTGCTGCTTGCTACAATTCTTTTTTACGTTTAATAGTTCCTCTCTTTTCTCAATCCTTGTTGTCTGCAGCACAGAGGAATTTCATCACATAAGCCATCTGGGTCCAGACTCTGTCCCAATCCCAAGCTATACTTGGCAATATATAACAAGGCCTGGACCAATCAGTGTGCAGAGTGTAGAACTGGTCTGGTTTTCTAAGTCAGTAAAGTTTCTCTTGGTACCTACCAACAAGAAGTAACTTATTGGCCAATCTTATTTCCACCAACCTATTAACCACCCAGATTTCTCCCTTAATGTCCTAAAAATAGGTATACTTTAAGGGACTCTTGCATAGGACCATGACAGGCTCTGATGAATGCTTGCAGCTCCCATTCCCCACTTTCAAATTTAACATAAGAATGTAAAGTACTCTATTGCGTTTGAAACGATCCATATTTATTCACATAGCTGTGATTTCCATAAACTATACAATATACAGGTATACATATTTAGTCTTTTCTAGAGGAAGTGATTTTTTAGGGCAG